>NC_060139.1:499610663-500955306 GCF_021461385.2 Schistocerca piceifrons
CGCCCGTAAGTGCGACAGCGAACTGCTTATTCTTGATGTCTTCTTTTATCAGTTCTAGATACTTCATCATTTGTAGTGGATTGATCAGATGCGACTGCAGAATGCCCTTCTGTGCGTTAACAATTGCTGATATTAACATATCGAATTGCCGCTGTAGCACAATGAATATGCCCGTGAGTTGTATTAGCAGTTAATTAACAGTGATCAAAATGCTGTTCTCAAGTTCTACTATGTGCCGGCTTAATTGTTTCATTCCGTGCGTGATAATTTCTTCATTTTTTGCTATGGCGTTTACCGTTTGGTTAAAACTAGTCATGGTCGCTTTAACTATAGTCACTTGTTCCTTCGAAAGTCTGAGCAGCTGTTTGTGCTCTCCTTGTAAGACGTCTATCTTCGCATTGAAGTGCGTTGCGTCATTTTCGACAAGGGTTTCCTTAGGTTAGCTAGGTTTAAGTAGTTTTAAGTTCTAGGGGGCTGATGACCACAGGTGTTAAGTGCCATAGTGCTCCGAGCCATTTGAACCAAGCCAAAATATGTAATTGCTCACCTCGAGAGAACCTCGGTGTGAGCAAATTTTTCCTTCGGTCCCATCAAGATGAAATAACACTTTTACAAATTACATTGTAATTGTTATCGTATATAGTAAGGGTGACGTCTGGAACTTCGTTACATGAGTATTCGGTACTTGTCTGGTGTGCTCAATCCCTATGAGCAGGGCGATGCAATACACTGGCGATGCAATACGCTGGCGATGCAATACGACTCCGACATCTGGAATTAGAAAAACTCCTTCAATCTATTGACATGAACACTAGATACTTGTTTAGTTTCAGGCAGATTACCACATTAGACCCCTTTGTTCGTACTACTGTCTACGGTTCTCTCCAATGCGCATCTAACTTAAGCGATCTGCCTCTTCATACGCTCTCATCAAACAACAGAACCCTGCCCCCACAACGAAATTCCGTGAGATTCTGCGTTCTGTCATAGTATTCCTCATTCTTTATTTTACATTGCGCATTATGCTCTCTCGCACACCAACGCATTTCTTGTCTGCGCTCCTTTAGCTCTGCCACATAATCGTCAAAATTATACCTCATTGCAGCCGGTACTAGAATATTACATGTTATTCCAAAGAACAACTCATTTGGTGTATATCCTGTCGCACTTTGCGATGCCGTATTATTTACAAAAACTGCATATGGAACCCAACTGTCCCAGTTTGTCCGCGCTTTATTCACATAATGGCTCGCAAACGTTCGGTGCGACCTTTCTATCGCTCTGTTTCTTTGGGGGTGGTAGCTGGTGGTCTGAATCTTTTCAATATGCTGCAGTTAACATACTCTTTTCATGGTTTCGCTCATGAAATTACTTCCCATATCACTCAGCAATACTGACTGTGTCCCATACCTCAGTATAATCTTCTCAATTAGCACGTGTGCTGCTGCATCGGCATCCGGCCTGTCAATCGGTTCACCTACCATAAACTTCGTCAGCACGTGTTGAAACGTTAGAATATACGTGTTTCCATTGTCCATCTGATGTAATGGACCTACTTTATCAATATTGCACCTTTCTAAAGCGTGCTCAGGTGTTTTCCTGATTTCTAGAGGCATTTTAATGTTATTTTTCCGAGTGAGCTTGTTGTTTTGACAACTTTTGCACTTTCGTATGTATTCCTCTACATTTCTTCATACCGTTCGACACAGGGTATTTCTTTATTCGATTATAGGTCCTTCCTATTGTGGAACTGTTTTAATATCGCGAGTTTTTCGCCTCCGCTTATTTCTTCCGCCATTATCGGCTCAGATATGTCTCGTTTCCTGATACACTTTTCTTTATCACTTCCAAATATAATCTTTCACAGTCCTCGGCTCATCTGTTTCGTGTCTGGTGTCCTTGAGAGCCGCGCCTGCTGCCTGTTCGTATGCTTCAACAATCCCTCTGTGTTTACCTGCCTGTAGGTGCCTGACATGAACTACGGCTTCCGTGTCTGTCGTA
The DNA here is from genome assembly GCF_021461385.2 of Schistocerca piceifrons. Taxonomy (NCBI): domain Eukaryota; kingdom Metazoa; phylum Arthropoda; class Insecta; order Orthoptera; family Acrididae; genus Schistocerca; species Schistocerca piceifrons. Next base: position 499,612,665 of record NC_060139.1, read on the forward strand.
TCCTGACCTAGGCAACTGCTGCCTTCTGGTAGCGAATCCGCTGCCCAGACGTCTCTTACTCGTGAGAGCGCGTCGGCCACTTGGTTCCCTTTGCCACTGTTGTACACTATTTGATAATCGTATTCATCCAGCTTCAACCTAAACATCATCAGTCTGGATGAAGGACCTGATATACTACCTATCCATGTTAGAGGTTTATAGTCAGTACAAATCAAGAACTTTCTGCCAAATACGTAGAGTATAAAATATTTCATGGCCCACCAAATGGCCAACGCCTCCCTTTCTATCCTACTCTACCCTCTTTCCGCCGTGTTTAGCGTCCTTAAGGCGTACGCAACAGGTACGTCACTTCCAATTGTTCCCTGACTCAACATAGTTCCGATGCTTGTTTGGCTAGCGTCAGTCGTAATTTACAGTCCTTTTCAAAGTATGGATATTGCAGTAAAGGTGGACTTATCAGCTTCTCCTTCAAATACAGATAAACGTTCTCTTGCTCAACACTGAAGCTGTAAGGCACCTCTTTCCTTACTAGCTCGTGTTGCGGATTTGCGATTTTGCTGAAGTTGCTTGTGGAACGTGGTAGTATCCCATAAGGCCTTGACACACCTTTAATTGCTTTGTTGTTCTCGGCTAAAGATCTCTATTACCTTGACCTTCTGTGGGTGTGGCCTCAAGTCCTCGGCAGATATAATATGACCCAAGTAGCACACTTCTTTTCGCAAAAATTCGCACTTGTCCACCTATAATTTCAAATTGTGGAGCCTCAGTCTTTCAAATATCTCTGCCAGTCGCCCATTGTGTTCCTGTACGGAGGAGGCGAATATGACCACGTCGTACAGGTATATGAACAGCTTATCACCTTGCAACCCCGTCATAATGGAGTTCATCAATCTCTGGAACGTACTTGGAGCTACTTTGAGCCCCATGGGCATTCTTTTGTACTCATAATGCCCATGCAGCGAGCTGAAATTCGTATTTTCTCGATCTTTTTCGTTTAATAAAACCTGATAATAACCCTTCCGCAAATCCAGGGTCGAGAAGTACTTCTCCTTTCCAAGACCATCAAGAGTTTCGTCAGTTATTGGTAACGTATGAACTGAATTTAGAGAGATCTCATTCAGTTGCCTGTAGTCTGCGACTATTCTCTACTTTTGCTTTCCCCTAGCATCTTACTTTGTAGGCAAAATTATTAACGGAAAGCTCAACCCACTCTTGCTTGGTACTATAATGTCATCCGCTAACATTTTCTCAATTTCACGCTGGAGTATCTCCTTTTGTGCTTGCGGTATTCTGCAGGGCAAAGATCATGTCACCCTACCTTTCGCTTCTGGCAGCAGTTTAATTTAGTGCCTGATACTATCTGTGTATGACAATTTGTCTCACGGGAAATGGAAAATATCACTGTACATGGTACTCTTATAATTGCTGCCCTGCCGGCCGCGGTGGTCTAGCGGTTCAGGCGCTCCGTCCGGAACCGCACGACTGCTACGGTCGCAGGTTCGAATCCTGCCTCGGGCATGGATGTGTGTGATGTCCTTAGGTTAGTTAGGTTTAAGTAGTTCTAAGTTCTAGGGGACTGATGACCACAGATGCTAAGTCCCATAGTGCTCAGAGCCATTTGAACCATTTTTGAATTGCTGCCCTTTCTTCCGCATTCAGATGACCGAAGCGAATATTTTCCTTTAGAATACTTACTCTCACCTTCACCTATGGGTTATTTTTATGGACACCATACACTCTGAAGGATTTTCTCAACAATTCCAGCTTTAGATCTGCTTTGGCTACTACCTGTGTGCATTCTACTGACACACTTCTTTGTAGTATTTAGCATATTCATTAGACATTCTCTCGATTTACCAATGCCTCTAGTAGATACAGGCGCTTTGTGATCTCCTGTTTCCGAATGGTAGCTTCCTTCATTCCGTTTGCTTCTATTTTTATCTGACACACCCGTTCCTCTGGGAGTCCAACTGCTATCGTTGAAACACTGCTAACATTTGGTTTCCGCCCTTTTCGCTTTTCTCCGGCAATCCCTGCTACCTGCCGCTGTTGTGTTTCAACTGCTAATAACTTTCTGCCAGTGCTCACTCTCATCTTTCCACGTGTTTCTCGCTTCGTGCTTAAGCCTTTGTTGAAAGAACCTCCTCTCTCTTTTGATGTTACTGTGCGGAGCTCATCTGGTGACTCGTTTTTCGTCTCGTGACGCACCTTTCACTCAACGTCTGAGATTTTCCCAAATGATCTTTGTCTTTCCTGCACTTGCGCAATCGTATTACAAGTCCCAGACTTCTAAACCTAACTGAAATGTGCGGAGCTCACACTCTTGCTCCGTCTTCATTCCGATCCGTTCCCCGTGGAGCCACAGGCATCCGGTGGCATAATTGATTACGGCACTACTTTCCTTGGAAAATTCTCGGCCCACCAGCCCGTCAAACGAAATATAAATATCTTCCCCGATGCTATGGAAGCAATGCGTCACTCGCATTCCGCTGCCCACTCGTAATCCGAGGTTTACTGTGGTCTCTGTCCTTGCAACTGTATAAGCGATTCCCCGAATCCTGCCCTACGTTTAGCTGCATTACATTTTCCCCCGCCTTTTATTTCCCTCACTAGGCTTATCTGCGCCCCATTATCAATGAGAAACCTCAGGCGATCATTAATACCTTCCTCACAGACCAGTTCTACTAAATTATTTTTTGCTTTAGCAGTTTACTGTTAATACTTCCCCAGGCAAGACGTAAGGTGACTGCATTTTTACGCCTTTACTTAATTTTTCTGGATTTTACCTTTCCCATACGCATTCTGTGCATGGAAAGCGCTCTCTGGGCAGTCTCTCGCCTGAAGACCTCTACTTTGGCAGTTTACTGCTTGCTGAGCCCACTATCTAAGTCTTAGCAATTTTCAAAAGAATATCATGCATCTCTGACACAACCGCCGGCCGTAGTGGCCGTGCGGTTCTAGGCGCTACAGTCTGAAACCGAGCCACCGCTACGGTAGCAGGTTCGAATCCTGCCTCGGGCATGGATGTGTGTGATGACCTTAGGTTAGTTAGGTTTAAGTAGTTGTAAGTTCTAGGGGACTGATGACCTCAACTGTTAAGTCCCATAGTGCTCAGAGCCATTTGAGCCATCTGGTACAACCATTTCAAATGTTAATTCACAACTGTCGAGGAATCCATTTAGAGTGTTCTTAGCCCCATTGAAAGACTGGAAATTTAATTTTAGCAAATCTGATAAATTAACAACTTGCCTAATAGGTTGCTAATATGCGTCAGTGCCTGCGCTTCAAACATTATCGCCGTCGTGTGGTAATTTTTGTTTCCGCGCGCCGTCCGCTACAGAGCGTTAACCTTGTGCCACCGGCCGTCGTCGCCGCTGCCGTTGCTGTTGACGTGTGCCTTACGCTGTTCCGCGCCGCCGTCTGCAACCTCGGGCGTCTGTCTGTGGTGCCGCCGCCGTGGCCTGCCATGCGCCGTGTTTTGCCAGGGACATCGTCCGTCGTCGCCGATGGCGCTGCACCGCTGCACCGCCTCTGCGTCGCCTGATACTGCGCGCTGCCCTCCCCGCGTGCCGCATTTGCTGGTTGCCATCACACCGTCGTCCGCGGCCTGGCGCCGCTTTCTGCAACTGATGGTGCCACTGCACCACGCCTGTGCGCCGTCTGTGACCAAGTGCCGCTGTCGGCAGCCCCTGGCCACCTTCCGGGATGTCCGCTTCGATCCCGGGCACCGTCCGTCTGCTGCTGTTGTTGAGGCTACAGCGCTAGGTCCCGGCCTCTTCTCCTTTTTCGAGAGCTCTTTTGCTCTCCTGGCACCTGGTTCCGTCGCTGGCCTGCGAACTGGTTACCGAAGTAATATAAATGAGGAGTCTCAAAACCGATCCGTCATTTTGCGTGACTTTAGGCTGAGTAGGTTCGATATTTCGAATAATGTGACCTATTCCTACAATCGTGGCGTGATAAATGCACGCTTATCCACGATGAACACATGCCATCACATTTTCTGTATAGCGTGATACGAAATTCGCCCACTCTAGCTTCGCAGCGAGACTCCTCACACATCAGTGTTAAGAAAATATCTGTCACCAAATTTCTTCCGGCGAGTGCATCCGGACGTTAAAGAGTGGCAATCTCACAACACTGTATTAACATGTATGGTAACTATCCCTGACAGCACAGTTTAATAGTACTGCACAGTTGGCGCTGTGGCTAGAGTTTCGGGTTGGCATGCAGGAGGGCGACGGTTCGATCCTGGGTAGTCCAAGTGATACGGTATCTGGCATATTAATCGTCAACAGCGATTGTAGTGAGTCTTTTGGAAAAAAATTGCACTTACATACGACAGTCGTAGAAATGGAACATTGACCAGCTTTGAAAGATACCCTTTCCACGTCGTGGGCTCGAATTTCTTCGCACCACTTCCTCTACTAGAAGCGAAACCTATTTTCTTTGTACCCTCCTCTAATGGTCACATAGATTAATACCAACTATTATTCTTGCTTTGTTCGGATCAATTACATTTCGTTAGGATCTTACATTACCCGTCCGACTAGCAACGTGCTTTACGAACAATGTCCAAACTATTTGTATGTATTATCATCATGGTCCCACTAATTTTTTCAACTGTCTATTTCTTATTTGTCTTACCATGTATTTGTTCTCTTCAGCGTTACGAAATATTGTACATTTAGGGTACAAGTGACATAAAAAACGGTGTATGTTACAGTAAGAAATGTCAGAATGAAATTAGCAAAAAAAAAAAAAAATGCATCCCAACCCAGGATTAAACCCTCGATCTCCTGCATGCTAATCCGAAACTCTATCCACTCCACCAGCTTCACAGCAAGTTTAAACTCCGCTGCCAAAGGTAGTTACCGTACATGTTTTTACAGTTTTGCCAGATTGCCACTCTTTAACCTTTTTCTGCCGCATATACTCGCAAGATGAAATTTTGTGACAGACATTTTTTTATCGCTGGCATGTGAGAAGTCACGCTGCGATATCCGAGTGAGAGAATTTCGCTTCATCCTGTATAGGACGCGGCCAGTAAGCGTTCCAGACGCCTGGAGACATAATAAAGGGGAGGATGGTCCCTCAAGTAGGAGTTATGGTACTCGGTCGGAAAAAAACGAACAAATAGGGAAGACTTGGATAACTACAACCTTTAATTGCTCTTTGGAACCAAACTCAGTAAGTGATCTCTATGAATGTACAGCATTGGTCATACAGCCGTGGAGGGAGCTACGAGGCTAATTCAGAACCGCGCCAGAGCAAAACCGCGCAAGTCCAAGCCCCGGGCCTGACTTGCACGGAGGTAGATTCTGGATCGCATTCTGAACTCAATTCTTCCTCCCCCTGTCGGGCACCGCCGCTACCGTTTTTGTACGTAGCGTCGACCCCTTCCACGTTGGCGTCTGGCCACCGGCCTGCCGGTCAACGTACATAAGGTTACGGCCAACGCTTGAGTTGCGCCTCGCGCTTCGCCATGTGACCTCACGTCATACCTCGTGAGTCTACGTCACTTTTCCGGTAAACGCCCGTCCTGTGGCGTCGCCTTTGTATTCGCAATAAAACCTACTCGTTCTGGCTTCTGTTCTACTGCCAACGCGAGTAGCAGGACAGGAACGATAGCTGAACACTTTCGCGACTTTGACAATTTATCATGTTCCTGGGAACCAAACAACTGTCTTTTCGGCCGTTTTAAAACGTCCTTCCTCGTGGTTAGACTGGTTTTACTGGAAGAAAAGTGCCACTATTTTTTGCAAACGCTTGATGTCAATAATCATGTTTGTGGAACATTATTGGCCCTCGAATGTAATATGCAAGCCATGTCTAGTAGGAGAGGGTAGGACTATACGGCTTGTCGAAGAATGGTGCCTGTGTGCAGACCTGCTCGAGGCTTCTGGTGGACATATTTTCTTCCTGATGCGAGTAAAAATACGCTGACTGTTCATCTATAGCTGCTTGCTTAGGCTGTCTCGTCCATGACCCGTAAGGCTTTCGAACTGCAACAACTCGTGTCCCGTCGGACTGAGACAGTTTTCAGCCGGGACGCCGGATTATTGTAGCTATCATGTGGCTGCTCAGAAAATCAGTGTGAAAACTCGTCGATAGACGACGTTGCCTAACCGTCCACTGACGCCCCCCTCTCTTGCAGTAAGTGCAGTAGCCGAAGTTTCTCTTACTTGGCCTCTTCTCTTGCTTTATGCCAGTTGCTCTTGGTTGCCCTTTTTTTATAATTTTGTCATACTTTTGGCGCGAAAGGTGTGGCGTGGTTCCCTCAATTCTGCTTTAATGTTATTAGTCACACTTATCCGGTGGGATGGACAGTTAGTGTATTCAGGACAGAAAACTTCTGGGTTGGGTGGCTGTACCTCTACGCTTGCATGAACAGCCTGGTGTTCAAATGGTTCAAATGGCTCTGAGCACTATGGGACTTAACATCTGTGGTCATCAGTCCCCTAGAACGTAGAACGACTTAAACCTAACTTATCTAAGGACATCACACACATCCATGCCCGAGGCAGGATTCGAACCTGCTACCGTAGCGGTGGTTCGGTTTCAGGCTGTAGCGCCTAGAACCGCACGTCCACTCCGGCCGGCGGTTGTGCCAGAGATGCATGATATTCTTTTGAAATTTGCTAAGACTTAGATAGTGGGCTCAGCAAGCAGTAAACTGTTAGAGTTCCCCTGCTTTTCCATCCTCCCTGTCCTCTCCCTCGGCAGGTCCGAACCTGAGACCGTAGCAGTCGCGCGGTTCCGGACTGAGCGCCTAGAACCGCGAGACCACCGCGGCCGGCACAGGCTGGTGTGCATTGGTTTCTGGTACCCCTTGAGAGCCAGTCCGTCACTGACAGTTCTACATACCTCCAATTCCAAAACTGGTATCGTATCATTGTTTGTGGCTTCGTGAGTGAACTGTATATTCTTATGCATGTTGTTGAACTGCTGGAGGAAGATTCTCAGGTCTCCTTCCCCGTGTGGCCAGACAAGAAATACGTCATTCACAAACCACAGGAGAAATGGTGCAGAAGGTAGGGTCGTTTGCTCGAAAGCTTCCACTGAGAGGTCCGCAGCCATTGGGAAGAGAAGGGAGACCACTGCCACTCCATGTAACTTATCGTAATATTTTCCCTGCCAGGTGAAGTGCGTTGATGAGAGGCACAAGGGCAATAAATCATTGATATAAGGTGGGATCTCATAAGAATGGTCTCGTTTGTAAGTACATTGCCGAAAATAGACATAATATCAAAATCAACCATGTCAGTTGGCTATATCTGCTGTTTGTACAAAGTGCTAAGAATCGTTCACGTAAAAGTCTGTTAAACTATCAACACAATTTACAATCCAGATGTTTTGCTATATAATAGGTAGGCAAATCGTTTCCATTCACTATAGGCCTCAGTGCATACTCTTATCTGTATAGTTTAGGTACCCCATAAATTGTATGTGCTACTGGAACTATGGTGGTGAGTCTCTTGGCTGTGTCAGGATGAGCTCTTCGAGTGATTTAAGAAGACCTCCGTATACTTGACTTGGATCATTGCTTACAGGGTTGCACAAGAGCTCATCAGTTTTCGTTTCATATTTTGAGGTGTCTGTCACAACCGTAGCGATACGTTTCTCCATGTGCAGAACCACAATAGCTCCGAATAAAAGTCTCTCGGTGTACATGCCACGTCAGTTCAGGATAAAACTCCAAGCTTTCGACCACTACCTCCATGGTCGTCGTCAGGGCTAAAACTGACTGTCATGAATTTTTTTTTACTTTATTGTTATTTAACACCTTACATAAGGTAGGCTGGCAACAGCACACTCTGCTCTTCAGCTACAGGTTTTACAAAAGAAAAAAAAACAGTGGAGACACAGAAGATACAGAATATAGTGGGGGACAAAAAGCAGTAGACACAGTAACGAAAAAACACGAAGCCGTTCACACACGAAGACAACCAAAGAAACTGTTAGCACTGAACACGGACACTGATGATGCAGACGACACGTGAACGATGGAGCGTGGGCGGCGAAAACACTGAGGCACAAACACAACGGAACACACACTTAACCGATGGCGATGATCTCCGGCGCACGAATGTCCACTTAACGTGTGCGAGTCCGGGGACCTGCCAAGAGTGGAAGAAGGTGTTGGGGGAGGGAGAGGGGAGAGCAGAGATGCCAATGGGAGGGGAGATGGGGGGAGGAATGAAGGTATGAGGGGTAGGGGAAGCCCAGGAGAGGAGGGGGGAGGAAGGGACGAGGGAGGGAAGGGAGAGCAAAGGGAGAGAGGGTGCCCTGAGGGAAAAACACAGGATGTGGTAGGGGAGGATCAAAGTTGATAGGAACAGTAGATGGAGGGGAGGAGGGCATCAACAGGGAGGGGGAGCTGGTGGAAGCCACTTTGGGAGAGGGTAAGGATAATGGGGAGATGGAGAACAGGTGGGGTGTGGAAATACAGGCGCGGCAGCGGGCGGGGGTGAGAGATGATGTGACAGACAAGCAGGTGAGGAGGATCTTGTTTACGGGAGGTGTAGAGGATCTGCATCCGTTCCAGGAAAAGGGGGAGGTGGGGGAACGGAATAAGGTCGTACAGGATCCATGTGGGGGGAGGGGAGACAAATGCAATAGGTGAGGCGAAGAGCATGGTGTTCGAGGATTTGAAGGGATTTGTAAAAGGTAGGAGGGGCGGAGATCAAGGCAGGATGGGCATAGCAGAGGATAGGGCGGATGAGGGATTTATAGGTGTGGGGGATGGTGGAGGGGTCCAGACCCAATTTACGGCCAGAAAGAAACTTGAGGAGACAAAGTCGGGAGTGTGCCTCGGCTTGGATTGTCTAGAGATTGGGGGGGGGGGGTCCAAGAGAGGCGACGGTCAAGGGTGACACCAAGGTACTTAAGGGTGGGGGTGAGGGCGATAGGATCGCTATAGATAGTGACATAGAAGTCGAGGAGGTGGAAGGAAGGGGTGGTTTAGCCTACAATGATCGCCTGCGTTTTGGAAGGATTGACCTTGAGCAACCACTGGTTGCACCAAGTGGTGAACTGGACAATATGGGATTAGAGAAGGTGTTGGGAGCGCTGCAGGGTGGGGGCGAGGGCAAGCATTGTGGTGTCATCGGCGTACTGGAGAAAAAAGATGGGGGGGTAGGGGTGAAGGCGGCGGCATGTCCGCCGTATACAAACGGTACAGAAGAGGGGAGAGGACGGAACCTTGGGGCACACCGGCGGGGGGGAAAAGGTGTAGGAATCCGTGTTATGGATGGTGACATAGGACGAACGTTGGGAAAGAAAGGACTCGATCAGATGGACGTAGTTAATAGGAAGGGCGAAGGTTTGGAGCTTCAAGAGAAGACTGGAATGCCACACACGGTGGTAGGCTCGTTCTAGGTCGAGGGAGAGGAAGATAACGGAGCGACGGGAATTGAGCTGTTCGGAGAGGAGATGAGTGAGATGAAGGAGAAGATCAGCGGCAGAGAACGACGGCCAAAAGCTGCACTGGGTAACAGGAAGGAGGCGGTGCTGGCGGAGATGCTGGTGGATTCCAGGACCTTGCTGAAGACCGAGGTAAGGCTGATGGGACGGTAGGAGGAGACAGCGGACGGCGGTTTGTCGGGTTTAAGGAACACCAGGATGTGAGAGGTTATCCACAGGTCGGGGTAGTAGCCGGTGGACAGGACTACATTATAGAGCCTGGCCAGAGTGGAGAGGAAGGAGGCAGGAGCTTCACGAAGGGGGCATAGGTGACACGATCGTGACCATGAGTGGTGTTGCGTTTCGTGCAGAGTGTAGCCATGATATGCTGAGTAGTGATGGGGGCATTGAGTTCGGTGTGTGAAATGTTGTCCAAGTACTGGAAACCAGGAGCAAGGGGATAGACATAGGTGTCAGTTCGATCGCGGGCTTCTGGGAAGAGGGAGTAATCAAACTGGGGATCAGTTGGGATGGTAAAGACATTGGAGAGGTAGAAGGCAAAGTGATTGGCCTTACTAAGATTGTCAGGGAAGGGTTGATTATCACGAAGGAGAGGATTGTAAGGAGGGGGTTTAGATTCGGTAAGGCGGTGGAAGGCTGGCCTGTACTTGGATGAGTTGATAGGAAGTGTAGCATTAAGATGGGTGTATGTCTGTTGCCAGTCCCAGCGTTTATAACTGTGAGCCGTCATGAACTGCTTTTTTTTCCTTTATTGAATTTCGATTCCCCCCAAAGGGAGAGGGGGGGGGCTGGCAGCAGCTTATTACGCTGCTCTGCAGCCTACAGTCTTTTTAAATGTATGAAGAAGTTAAGAAACAATAAAAGCAGGCGATAAAACAGTGACTTAAATTGTAAAACGGCGGAAAGTTGTGTAAAGTTAAAACATATAGCAAAGGGTTGGCAAAGCGAATAAAATATACAGGAAGCAGACAGGTAACGTAGTAGACAGACCATTAAAAAAAACATGGCGACAGTGTGGTTTCTGTTCGCAAGAGATATAAAACCACACCCAGCGACAGTATGATGGCCATTCACAACACTTCGGAAAATACACGCAACACTGAACATGCATTGTTAACACTGTACTAAAATGTCGGCACAAAGAGGACACACCATAGCCTAGGGCAGATGGGGGGGGGGGGGTGAACCTGGACAGATGAGGGGGAAAACAAGGAGGGAGGAGAGGAAAAACGAAAGGGAGGGGAACCAAAGGAGGGAGAGGGCTCATAACGGGGGGGGGGGGGGGACTGGCAGGGCAGACACGAGAGGGAATGGGAAAAGGCAGAGGAGGGAAATCCAAAAGGACTTTGGGGAGAGAAGGGGTCAGAGAGAGGGTAGGTGGGGAAAATAGGGAGAGGGAGCCCGGGAAGGGGACAGAGGAAAAGAGGAGGGATGAGGATCAGAGTTGATAGGAGGGATAAATGGAGGGAGAGAGGGCATCATCCGGGAGGGAGAGTTGATGGAAGCCACCTTGGGAAAGGAGATAAAGGGTGTAGAGATGGAGGGTTGGGGGTACACAACAGTGAAGACATTGCAGGGGGTGGGGATGGGAGAGAAGAGGAGCAACAAGGGGGTGGGTGGGGATCAAGGCGGCGGGAGGTGTAATGGTTCAAATGGGTCTGAGCATCAGTCCCCTAGAACTTAGAACTACTTAAAACTAACTTAAGGACATCACTCACATCCATGCCCGAGGCAGGATTCGAACCTGCGACCGTAGCGGACGCATGGTTCCAGACTGTAGCGTCTAGAACCACTCGGCCACTCCAGCCACGGGAGATGTAGAGTATGCAGATATGTTCGAGGAATAAGAGCAGATGGGAGAAAGGAATGAGATCATAGAGGATCCGCGTGGGGGATATGGAGGGTGAGGCGGAGGGCATGACGCTCAAGGATCTGGGGGGGGCCAGATATCGAGGCGGGATTGGCATAACAGAGCATGGGATGGATTAAGGATTTGTAGGTGAGAATGGTAGAACGGTGCCACCCCCATGTCCGGCCAGATAGGAGTTTGAGGAGTAGGAGGCGGTTGTGGGCTTAATTGGATGGAGTGGAGATGAGGGATGCAGGTGAGGTGACGGTCAATGGTGAGGTGAAGGTAGGTGAGGATGGGGGTGAGGTGGACAGGACGGGCGCAGACGGTAAAGGAGAAATCCAGGAGCTGGAAGGAGCGAGTGGTATGACCTACAATGATTGCCTGGGTCTTGGAAGGACTGATTTTCAGGAGCCACTTGTTACACCATGCGGCAAAAAGGTCAAGGTGATTCTGGAGAAGGCATTGGGACCATTTGAGCGAGGGTGAGGAATGCAGTGTCATCAGCTGTGGGAATTGGCATTATGGATAGTAACATAGGAGGGGCCTTGGGAGAGGAAGGAGGCCATCAGACGAATGTAGTTGACAGGAAGGGCGTAGGTTTGGAGTTTAAACAGGAGACTGGAATGCCAGACACGGTCATAGGCCTTTTCGAGGTCGAGGGAGACAAAAACGGCAGAGTGACGGGAGTTAAGCTGGAGGGAGAGGAGATGACTGAGGCAGAGGAGTTGGTTATCAGCAAAGAAGGAAGGCCGAAAGCCACACTGGGTGTTGGGGAGGAGGAGGTTTAGGTGGAGGTTGTGATGGATCCACCAGGAAAGGGTAGATTCCAAGAGCTTACTGAAGACCGATGTGAGACAGATAGGACGATAGGAAGAGGCATCAGATGGAGGCTTGTTTGGTTTGGAGAACATCAGGATATGTGACGTTTTCCACAGGTCAGGATAGAAGCCAGTGGCAAGGATGACATTGTACAGGGTGGCGAGGACTTATAGGAAGGAGGGAGGGCAGTGTTTGAGGTGGCAGTAGGTAATCAGTCGTGGCCAGGAGCAGTGTTGCGTTCAGTGCAGAGTGTGAGACTGATGTCCTGTGGAGTGATGGGAATGTTAAGTTCAGATGGTGGTGTGTGGCCGAAGTACTGGAAACTAGGAGCAAGGGGAACAACAGCGGTATTGGTATGGTCCATGATGTCAGGGAAGAGGGAATAATCAAAGTGGGGATCATGTGGGATGGAAAAAACATCGGAGAGGTGAGAGGCAAAGTGGTTGGCCTTACTGAGGTTGTCAGGAAAAGAATGGTCTTCATGGAGGAGAGGGTACTGGTGGGGTGTGGCGGTTCCCAGTAAGGCGGTGGAAAGCAGACCAATACTTGAAAGAGTTTATGGGGAGCGTGGTGTTCAGTGTTGTACACGTCTGGCACCAGGCAAGGCATTTCTTCACAGTAAGTAGGTTGCAGATGTGTCATTGTAATTGCCGGTGGCGGGTATGTGCAGCCTGGTCACGAGTGTGGTGAAAAGAGCGGTAGAGGCAGTGGGACTCTCAAAGGAGAAGGACAGCCTGTGGAGGCAGGGCAGGGCAGTGAGGGGTGGATGGCTGTGGAGCAGATATGGATGGCGACAGCGTCAGACAAGGTCTGGTGCAGGAAGGCAGCAGTGCGAGAGATGTCATCAGGAGATTGGAGGGTAAGGTAGTGGCCATCAACCTGGGTGTGAATGGAGTCCCGGTAGGCATCCCAGTTGGAGTGGGAGTAATCATGACAAGTTTGGGAGGGATGTCGGGGCGAGGAGCGTTGCGGGGATGTCGACCATTAGAGATAGTGAGGAGAACAGGAGCATGGTCATTGCCAATGAGTGTCAAGGACATCTGCGGTGATGCGCCCAAGGAGGTTGGGAGAGGGCAAAGACCACATCAGGAATGGTGTTGGATATGGGTCAGGTGTGCTGAGGGAGGGAACCAGGTCTCTCTGGAGGGTGGTGATAAACTGATACCACCACTGGTGGTCGGCAGGATCACGGCTGTAGATATCGAGGTCAGGGGCAATCATGCAGGTGGAGAAGGTGCAGTCAATGTCGGCCAGGAAATCATACGGGATGGGGGTCTGAGGGCAGACAAAAATGGTGGCACAGGTGACGGTAAGGATTGGGAGAAAAAGGCTGAGGGTGAGATGCTCAGCAGGATTGTTAAGGAGAAGTTGGGGCCAGACTGGGAGGTGCTTGAGGTGGCCTACAGCAACTCCGCTACGTGCTAGAGGGTACGGGTTATCAGTGCGGTGAAGGGTGTAAGGAACTGTGTATATGGGGATACGGGGTTGAAGGTATGTTTCATTTAGGATGAAGGCATCCATGCGGTGCTGACGGAAGAGTGTGGAGGAAGAGGAGTATGTGGGTGGGATATTGTGGTACAGGATACAGTAGCGTTGTTGTACAATGGGAGGGGAGAGTTAGATGAGGGGTGGTGAGGGGGGTGAAGGTGAAGTGGGCCTGGTTAGATGGAAGATGGAACGGGCAGCGAGGGCGATTTGGGAGAAGCGTGTGGGGAGCCCCTGAAGGGGTGGATGTTTTGGAGCACAATGGTGATGAAACAGGTAATGTCCTCTGCAGTAGGTGGAGGGCAGAGCGAGTTGTTGGGCTGGATGGGTCATCAACAGCATTGACAGGGACGGTGAGCTCAGTGGTGCCTGAAGGAGGTTTCGCTTTACACTTCAAGGAGTAGGTAGGATGTGGTTCGTTACAGGTGATGCAGGAGGGGGGAGAGGTGAGGTTAGGGCAGTTCTTGAGGAAGTGGGAAGCTTTGCAGTGGGGGACAAGTAGGGGGGTAACATGGTCGTTGTATGTGAGGCAGCATTGGCAGATTTAGATTGGACTGAGGGAAGGGAGGGATCCACCTTATGATGGCGATTGAGGATGAGGACTCCCTCAGTCAGGAAGTGGTCAATGGAGGGGGAGGATTCGGTGAATATCTGAATGAGATAAGTGGACCCCGGCATCATTCCAAGATGCGACGGGCCAAGCGGATTTTGATGTTGGGCCAGGAGTTGAGTTCTGCCAACACTTCAGCCTCTGTGACCACAGGACTAAGCTTCGTGATCACAGTGGTGAAGGTTGGGCGGACGTCGGGGAGGGAGACTGATAGGATGGGGTTGTGGTAGGGGGGTGAGGGTTGCACGTTGGCCAAATTTGGATATGTGGGATGCGGCAGAGGAGATTGGCGTGGAAGGAAGCATTGGGGGATTTAATGAGGACCGAGTCCTGGCTACGAAGCAGAAGGGAGATGGAGGCACCGGGGTAGTATTTCCGGATGGCTAGGGTGAGGCAGTCGGTGTCAAGGAATCGAGGGTCGGGATTAGAGAGGACAAAGGTGTGGGTGGCTTGAATGGCAGGAGTGGGGTTTGGGGTCACGTCCATGGGGGAGGGTGGGTCATGGGCATTGCAGTTTTCTTGAGGAGATTTCGGGGGAAGGGTCAACATTTGGGCGTTTGGAAGGTTTCGTGGTCATGACAGGGTGGAGAGAGGGGGTAGGGAGATAGGTTGCAGTGGAGATGGCGTGGGCCAGTACCACCCTGAGCAGCGGATGACGCAGAGGGAGGTGTGTGGGTGTCACAGGGACTGTGGAACGTCGAGCTGAAATCCGTGCTTGCTTGGAGCCTGATAGAGGTGGTGCAGGGAGCGGCGGAAAGTCTGCAGATGTCGATGGGGCGATAGTGATAGGGAAGGGCGAGTTGGGGTTAGTTACAGCCGAAATTGGCATGGGAGTGGGGTGGACAGCGAGAGAAGGAAGGATGGGAAGGGGGTGGAGGATGTTCTCCATGAGATGGTGGTTGGAGCAGTGGAGGCAGAGGTGAAAATGATAGTGTGGGTGGGCTAGGACATGGTGGCGGCGCGCGAGAGGGGGACGAAGACGGCGGCGA
Source organism: Schistocerca piceifrons (assembly GCF_021461385.2). Taxonomy (NCBI): domain Eukaryota; kingdom Metazoa; phylum Arthropoda; class Insecta; order Orthoptera; family Acrididae; genus Schistocerca; species Schistocerca piceifrons. The sequence continues at coordinate 499,627,843 of NC_060139.1, forward strand.
CGAGCTGGCGGCGGCGAGAACCAGACGGCGGCGGCGAGCACTGGCATGCGGTGACCGGGCGGCGGCGAGGAGGACCGGATGGCGAGCAGACAACATGGCAGGAAAGGTTGGGGCTCTTCCATGTTGGAGATACACCCTGAGAGTAGCCCAGGCAGTGCGAGTCCTCGATGAGGAAGAGAGGGAATTGAACCCTCGAAAGTGAGTCATGAACTGTTTTTTTTTCCTTATTGTGATTTCATTCCCCTGCCCGTTATGGGCAGGGGAGGGGTGTCAGCGGCACAATACGCCGCTCTTCAGCCGTGTGACATAACAAAATAAGAAAAAAATGTTAAATACATAAGGCGAGAAAGGGGAACTTAAAACAGAATAATGGGACATAATGGAGGTAAAAAGTAGACTAACATGGAGACGTTCATGGACGACAGTTAAAAGTCACCAGAAAGTTAAAAAACACAGTTGGCGAGTCTTCAAAACTCAGAGAAGGCACTGAATGGACATGCACACGTTAAAAGTAGGCCACAGTAGTAAAAACACTCCGGAACAACACACTTAAAACCCACTTGGAGCACACACGACGAAGAATAAAACTGCCAGGCCACACCTGCCGAGGGATAGGGCAGAGAGGGTGGAAAAGAAGGGGAGAGCATGGGGCAGCAGGGGAAGCGGCGGGATGAAGAGAGGAGGGGCATCAGTGGGTTGACGAAGAGGCAGGAGACACCTGTGGTGGGAGAGGAAGAGGGAAGGCAGGGCAGGAGGGAGCGCAGAGACACTGAAAGGAGGCACAAGAGATGGAGGGAAAATAGGAGGGCGAAGCTGCTCAGGAGGAGGGAGGGGGAGGAGAGGGAGCCCTGAGGAGGAGGCAGGAAGATGGGTTAGAGTTGGTAGGAAGGGTAGATGTCAGGGCGAAGCTCAACATCCGAGAGGGGTAGACAGTTGTGTTGGGAAAGGAGAGGGAGGGTGTGGAGATGGAGAGAGGGTGGCACACAACGGTAAAGGCACGGCAACTGCTTGGGGGTGGAGAGGAAGGGCGACACCAGGGGGTGAGGGAGATCGAGGTGGCAGACAATATATAGTGTGTGGATGTGTTCAAGGAAAAGGAGAAGTTGGGGGAAGGGGACGAGGTCATAGAGAATGTGTGTGGGGGATGGAAGGCGAATGCGGAAGGTGTGGCAGAGCGCATGGCATTCGAGGATTTCGAGGGCTTTATAGAACCGGGAAGGGGCGGAAATCCAAGCGACACTGGCATAACAGAGGATGGGGCAGATCAAGGATTTGTAGGTGTGAAGGATGGTGGAAGGATGCAGACCGCACGTCCGGACAGACAGGAGTTTCAGGAGGTGGAGGCAGTTGTGAGCTTTGTCTTGGATGGTAAGGAGATGAGGAGTCCAGGTGAGGTGGCGGTCGAGTGTGAGGCCAAAGTATTTGAGGGTAGGAGTGAGGTGGATAGGACGGCCGTATGTGGTGAGATTGTAATCATGGAGGCGGAAGGAGCGGGTGGTGCTGCCTATGATGATAGCCTGGGTATTTGAGCGATTAAAACAGAGGAACCACTGGTTGCACCAAGCGGTGAATTGGTTAAGGTGGGTTCGAAGGGAGGTGGGTTCGAAGGGTACATTGGGACCGTTGAAGGGTAGGATAAAGGGCTAGGAAGGCGGTGTCATCAGCAAACTTGAGAAGATGGACAGGAGGGGGAGATTTGGGCATATCAGCAGTGTACAGGAGACAGAGGAGAGGGGAAAAGACAGAACCTTGGGGCACGCTGGCAGAGGCATAGAAAGTACGGGATTTGGAATTGTGGATAGTCACATAGGAGGGACGATGGGAGAGGAAGGAAGCAACGAGACGGACGAAGTTGATGGGGAGAGCATAGGTCTGGAGTTTGAAGAGGAGTCCGGGATGCCAGACATGGTCATAGGCGTTCTGGAGATCAAGGGAAACAAAGATAGCCGAGCAACGGGAGTTAAGTTGGAGGGAAAGAAGATTGGTAAGTGTAAGGAGCTGGTCGTCGGCGGAGAAGGAAGGCTGGAAGCCACACTGGGTAAGAGGAAGGAGGCGGTGCTGGTTAAGGTGGCGGTGAATACGGCGAGAGAGGACGGCTTATAAGACCTTACTGAACACGGAGGTGAGGCAGATTGGATGATAGGAAGAGGTATCAGAGGGGGGTTTGTTAGGTTTAGGGAACAGCAGGACACGGGAAGTCTTCCACAGGTTGGGGTAAAATCCAGTGGAGAGGAGGACATTGTAAGGGTAGCAAGGACAGACAAGAAGGATGGAGGGGATTCCTTGAGGTGACAGTAAGTGACGCCATCATGACCAGGGGCGGTGTTGCGTTTGGAGTGGAGGACGAGTGTGATGTCTTGTGTGGTGATGGGAGTGTTGATGACTGATGGGGGTAGCTGATCCTAGTACTGGAAGCTAGGGGCGAGCGGGAGAACAGATGTGTCAGTGTGGTCAAGGGTGGTGGGGAAGAGGGAGTAATCTAAATGGGGATCATCAGGAATGGAGAAGAACTTGGATAGGTGGGAAGCAAAATGGTTAGCCTTACTGAGGTTGTCAGGAAAGGGTCGGTCGTCATGGAGGATGGGTAATGTGGGGTGGGATGGCTACCAGTAAGGCAGTGGAAGGCTGACCAGTACTTGGAGGAGTTGACAGGGAGGGTGGAGTTGAAGCGTGTGCATGTCTGGCGCCAGTCCCGGCGTTTCGTTGCTGTAAGGCGGTTCCGGATATGTCGCTGTAATTGCCAGTGGCGTGTGAGAGTATCCTGGTCATGAGTGCAGAGGAAGGAGCGGTAGAGCCTGCGGGATTCACGCAGAAGTAGGACGGCCTGTGAAGGAAGCATAGGGCAGTGAGGGTGGATGAGTTTGCGAGGGACATGAGCCTCCGCTGCGGCAGTGATGGTCTCCTGAAGGGTGGTGAAAGGTGAGGGGGTGGCTTTCGACCTGTAAGGCAGTGGATTTCCGGTAGGCATCCCAAATGGCACGGTGGTAGTCATGGAAAGACTAGAGGGGCAGCTGGGCGAGTGGCTGCAGTGGCGGGACGGGTAGAGAAGATGGTGAGAAGGACAGGGACATGGTCACTACCGACTGGATCGAGGACATCAATGGCGATGAGACCAAGGAGGTTGGGGGAAGCGAGGAGAACATCGGGGTTGGAGTTACTTTCAGGACGGGTGTGGGAGAGGAACAAGGTCACCATGGAGGGTGGAAAGGAACTGATGCCACCACCGAAGGGTGGCAGGATCACGGCTGTGGATGTTGAGGTCAGCGGCGATCACATAGGTGGAGGAGGTACGGTCAACATGGGAAATGAAGTCAAAGGGGAGAGTAGCAGCGGGGCAGATATAGATAGTGGCACAGGTGATGGTGAGGGAGGGAAAAAATAGGCTGAGGAGAAGGTGTTCGGTCGGGTGATTGAGGAGGGGTTATGGCTGGACTGGGAGATGCCTGAGGTGGCCTATAGCGACCCCACCTCGGGCTAGGGGAAGGGGATTGTCAGTGCGGTTAAGGAGATAAGGGGAGGTGAGGACAACATGGTGGAGTTGGAGGAAGGTTTCATTAAGGATGAAGGAGTCAACCTGGTGGTGGGAGAGGGTATGATTGAAGAGGTATTTGTTTGCAGGGAGGTCGTGAACTGGCGATGCTCCCACTTTTATATGCAAAGGAAGGCTTCTGATTGGTTGAAATACGTCATAGCAACAGGGATATGGGGCGTAGTTAAGTGGTGCCCTCTACTTCCATAGACGTTGTTTCTATCCCGCGTTGCTTGCAGCGCCATCCCTTGAATCAGGAGGTAAAGTGCGGGAAGTTTTCCTCTGCGATTTATCTTTATCCACTGCACTCTTGCAGGTGTTGCTAAGTGCGTAACCATTGTCTCTATTAAATTTGTTATCGCTAAGTCTAATTTCCACTGCTTCCCGGATCACAGAGACCCAGTAATTCGATGCGTGGGCTATTACTCTAGTTTCTTCAAATAAAATCTAATGCTTGTTAAGCAGGCTATGCTCAGCCACCGCTGATTTTTCAAAATAGCTGTATTTCAGGTGGCGCTGGTGCTCGATGCAACGGTCGGCAACGGTTCTTACCGACTAGCCCTCGCAATTCTTGCCGTGTTCGCAAGGAGTACTATAGATTCCCAGCACCCTTAAGCCGAGACTATCTTTGACTGGTCTCAACATTTCCGTAATCTTGCTAGGTGGTCCGAAAACTGGTTTTATTCCTTGCCGCTTTAGGACTTTGCCTATCCTGCTTGTTGTAGCACCGCAAAATGGAGGCCGTGCTACGTGTTGGTCCTCTTCTTCTTTGTGGATGGCATTGTGTGTTACTTTCTTGGACAATATTGATTTAATTTCACCGGCAGATTAACCATTCCTCTTGAAAACAGTCGTCAAATGGTTAATCTCGGGACCGAGGTGGTCCTTGTCGGAAATAGTCCTGGCTTTGTGTACTGAAGTATTCAGCATAACTCTCTTCTGAGACGGGTGACGGAACCTGTGGCTATTCAGATAAAAGTCTGTATGCGTTGGCTTCCTGTACACAGAATGGCCCAGTCATCCATCCGGTTTTCGCTCCACCAACACATCTAAAAAGGGTAACTTCCCTTCCTTCTCTACCTCCATTGTAAATTTTATGTTTGGATCTACACCATCGAAATGTTCGACGAAATGCTGCAGTATGTCATGTGGCCATATTAAACAGGTGTCGTCGATGTATCTGTAGAAGCATGATGGGCGGAGGTGAGCGCTGCTCATCGCTCGTTCTTCAAAATCCTCAATGAAAAAATTCGCTATTGCGGGTGATAGTGGCGAACCCATGGCTGTTCCATCTGTCATTTCATAACAATTTCCACTGTATAAAAAGTAAGTGGTCGTCAATTTGTGCCGGAACAACTTCAAAATTTCTACGGATAAATGAGCAGCCAACAGTTTTAAAGTGTCATCCACAGGTACTTTGGTGAACAGAGAAACCACGTCGAGGCTGACCATGATATCATTTGGGCCTATCTTCATCTGTTTTATGATATCAACAAACATTTTTGAATTCTTAATGTGAAGTGGGCAGTGTCCACATATAGGCTCCAACAATTCAGTTAGGTGTTTTGCAAGCCTATACGTAAGAGAGCCAATAGCGCTAACAATCGGTCTCAACGTGACGTTCTCCTTATGGACCTTTGGCAAACCGTACAATATTGGTGGCCTAGGTGCTCTCGACCGTAAGTTCTTCACCAGTTCGTCGGAGAGGCCAGAGTTTTTTAGTAGCTCCCTTGTCTTCCTGCTGAGCGCCGATACGGGATCCCGTCTGAGAATCCGATATGTGCTATCCTCCAGTAACAATCCAACTTTCTTGTGGTAATCTGTAGCATTGAGGATTACCGTGGCGTTCTCCTTGTCAGCAGGTAAAACAAATAGATCTTCATCCTTCTGCAACAATTTCAGTCCATGTCTATCCTCTCTGCTGATGTTTGTCTTAGGCGGCTTGGATGTCGCTAAAATCCGGCTAATAGCAAACCTTACGTCATCCGCTGCTTCTTGAGGAAGATGACGAACTGCTTGTTCCACTCCACTAATAATCTCAACCACAGGTGACTTACGTGGAGCTGGGGCAAAGTTCAATGCTTTACTGAGAGCCGAGATGGTAGTTTCATCAAGTTCCTTGTCAGAAAAGTTGATAACAGTACGGCGATTACCGTTGGACCTAGTAGTTCCTTGATCACGGTTAAGCCGCTCAAATTTATCGGCCTGTTTCGCCGTAATCCTGCTTAAATTGGATCGTTGGTGTGCAGCCAAAGTCATATCCACTCATTCCCAGTCCAATGGTGAGAGGACTCCAGCTAGAAATGAATGGCAATTAAATAACAGGTGAGCCTTCATGTCTAGTTCATGCCTGGTATGACGTATCCGCTCTGTCACGATAGCATGGCTGGTCTTTCGTAAAATTCTGTTTACTGCAGCAGTTCTGATGTGGTGTATGACGACTGCAAACTTTGGTACTACCTCCTTGTTACGACAGCGTTGCAAAAAAGCCAGATTGCTCAGCAACTGAGACTGTTTCAGGCGCAGCTTCTCCAGGTGACGAACGCTGCGCACTATATCCTCCCCGTAAACTAATATCGCTACGAAGTCTTTCGCGACGTATTTCCTGAATATAAGTCTACCATGGAGGTAGTGGTCGAAAGCTTGGAGTTTTATCCTGAACTGACGCGGCATGTACACTGAGAGACTTTTATTCAAGAAATACGTCGTGAAAGACTTCGTAGCCGAAATAGCCCTTTTATTCACGAGTTCTTTTACAGCCTGTATTTCATCAGGCGTAGCTTTATGCCTGGCTGGCTTTTCTCCTTGCAGAATTATGACGGTGTCCTACCTTATCTTTTCTGCTTCGACTTCTGGTACTTGTTGGAGCGACGCGTGCACAGACAATTACTTCCTCTTTGGACTCTTCGTGGGCGCTACTGCTAAGCTGAGCCCTTTGGACCCAACTGACGTCACCGCCTCACTGACTGACTGCGTCGAGAGGTCGACCACTATACTGAATGAATCCCGTCTTGGTTGAGTGTGTTGTTTGTTCCCTACTAGCTCCTTCATTTTTCCGTTGACTGCTGAAAAGACATTTCTCTGCGCAAGCTTTCTTCTGTTGATATTATCCCATCTTTCGCTAATAATTCTGATAACAACCGTAGATGCTTGCCATAAGATGGCCTGTTGTTGAACTCTATAAGGCAGTCAGGCCCCAGTCAACGAAAAGCCGGATTGTCAACGAATAGCCCCCTTCGTAGACCTTCCCTCTCTTCATGACTAGCCTCTTATATTCTAGATCCGATAAAGAACAATTTTAATTATCTATAGAGTAATTGTTTCGAGAGATTATTTCTTACTTATTCTACAATAAGATTTCTCAGGTGCATCCCAAAATATATACGTCACACGGTGCTTTGAAGGAAACACTCGCTTGGTTTCTTCATCTACACTCGAGAGCTACCGAACTTTGTATGTTTGTGGTCATGAGTGACCAAGTTCGGTTACTAGCGACATAGCCGTACTTAAAGGACTTTTCCCCGCATCAAGAGTAATACTTGTCTAGTGACAGCTTCTAGTACGTTTGACTGAAAAAAATACTTAATTTTATTTTGGGCAAGCGTCTATGGAAAGCAGCGATGCATGAACCCTGTAACCATTAACATGATGAAAAGTAGACAAAGATCTTATCGTTAAATATTATAAGTGCAGATGAGGAAACAAGTTACTACGACGTCTTCTTCTTTGTCTCTCGGACTCTGACCTCACGGATGAAAGTTTGTGTGGTAGCTGATTCACGTTAAAAATCTAAACACAATTTTCTCAGTAGAGTTTAAGTTTTGTAACTATTCTTTCAGTGAAACCGATTGTAAAGTGTGTAACTGAATCGAAGGGAGATATTCAAATACAGAAGCTTTTCGTTTGGTTCGCGATCATTTTAAGCGTCATATGATGCGTGATTACAATTTTTTACATTCGTAGAACTGGCAACGTATTTATTTTACGAAGACCCATAGCGTATGTTGGTCATATTTACCAAGTGGTAAACCTCTATTTTTGCGGTCAATTAGAAGAAATTACTATTAGTATGGTTCTATAAGCTTAATGAAGATTGTAGATATTTACAGTAATAAAAACAGTGAGCTAGAAATATTATTTATTCGTGATTTCTATGAAAATCAATTACGATAAATCAAAGAGAAACAACTGCATCTTTTAGCACCAAATCTTCTCATAACGTTGCCTCCAAAGGTAGAATTTTCAGTAAGTGATTTACGTAAGATAAAGTTGGGCAATTACTAGATTTAATACCTAAAGTCAATTTTGTTTGAAATTTGGGGCGGTAATGTTATAAGTTAACGCACTTCTTATATCATTACCACTAGGTAGCTTTCTTCAGAACCAAATGTTACTTCGCAATGTCCTTAACCGCTGTAGTCAACCTACATTTCCATACCTCATAACTCGCCACATCAGGCTAAATCACTTTAGTACCTGTAAATCCACATTTTAACAGATAATGTATCATTATAACTGCCATTAATAATTTCCCCGCGGCTTCACTCACGTAATTATAGGTCATGTACAAGGGCCATGGAAACTGATTTTCCGCTGTTTTTCACCATACAGTAGCCGAGGGAAATACTCTGACTATATTACTAGCCCGCTGTAGTGTTCACTTCCGTAATCTAGTTGACGATTTGAACAACACAAATAAGAAACAATCTACTTCAAACACGAAAGATATAACAAGTGTTTCCGAACACATTTACGTGTCACCCCCGTGATCTCCACATCCATCTTTAGGAAAAGTAGGAATATTTTTCTTCAGCATTATTTCTTGAAGGCAGTGAGTCATGGGTGTACCAAATTTCGTTAAATTGCTACGGACATTCCTGAGTTACGTTTTTACGTCAGTGCTTCCCATCTTAACTTTCAACCGAAAGGGCGTTAGGTGTGTCCTACAGTCAATGTGATTTAATTTTCCCTATAGCATGTGATAGGCTTCCTATGTTTCGGAGATATTTCTTCAGGGGTTACAGAGACATGTTGACATGTCACAGTCTTGGCGTCCATTCGCTCTCTTTCTCTCCTAGGGTTGTACTGTTATCGGCACTGTCAACGAGACGAGTAACCTGAAAAACTTATATGAATGGTTATCGAATATTTTACAAGTCACACCTGCTCAACCCCAACCTCTACGCCTATGTCTGACAAAGCTAATTACCCCAACAGCACTTTTATGCCAGTAAGTATACAACCAATGTGTCAAGAATGTATAAAATTTGCTTGAAATTCATCCTTAAAAGAGAACACGGCATACATCTGTATGATAATCTCTAACTGGGTAAGTAGCCTATAGGTAAATTCTCAGATATACATCTATACAAAAACCTGAATGACCATCGATATTAAAGTTTTGAACATGGCTGCGTGGTCAGTGACAGTTTACAAAGAAAGCATAACAGCCATAGCAGCCCTCGGTCGCAGAAAAGGAGTCTTTTGACCTAGGTTTCGGCACTGCTATCAGTGCCTTCATCAGAAATAAAACTCTCAAATTGGCCTATAAAATAATTACAAAATTATGGGAAAAAATTTCAGTACAAGTGCGGGCTAGTGGTACAAGAAAGAAACTGTTCTTACACGTCTGGTATTAAACTTAAAATTAAGTGATAAAGCTTTAGTCACAAAATTTGTAAAAGTGAATACATGGAAGGCAAGCCACTATGGGCTGCTCACGTGCATCGAGCTACAGGTAGCGCCAGACAGGCGACGCGTTAGCAACTGCGGGCAGGTGAACATTACACCAAAGGTGCCATCTAGTAGCTGCGAATACAGACAGGCTACTTAACATTCAAAATGTAGACAGATGAATCTTACGATGAACATTATTTTTTACGTGAAGAAAAAGGCAATGATTTTATCTGACAACAGAAGACACGCTAACAGACTGTCTACATAAGAGCTTATAAATACAGTTTAAACGTTGAAAACGCCATTTTAGAAATACAAAGGGAGCTGAAGAACTCAGCGAGCTGAAAAGAATGGTATAACATGAAATGCAGTAAAATTAAACTTTAAAAAACAAAAAGTTATGAGTCGACATAGATAGAAAAAATGATTCGGTAACTACAAGGTGGAACACGAAATCAGATATCAAGTAAGGGCTTTATACCATTGGAGAAACTTTTATTACATAATTGTAGTTGCTCATTATGAATGAGGCCATAATTATGAGAAAGATGTTTAAAAATTTCTAATTTTTCGATAACATCTAATCTACGGTCTTTCTTCTCATTGTGCAAAATGTTGATATCGTGAACAGCTTTGGGTGCGTGACCTGTAATCAGATGGTCGTCGGCAAAAGAATTCTGGGTGCTAGTGCCATTTTTCCATAAATTATGTTCTTTGTATCTGTAATGGCACATCATGTTTGTCCAATGTAGTAAGAAGAGCAAGTGTCGCAAAAATTCTTATAGACACCAAAGTTTTTCAAAGGGGAATGGGTCGATTTCAAATTGTGAATAAAATTTCTTTTCAAACTATTAGTGGTTGAAAACACGACATTACATTTGTATTTATTGCGAAGAAGACGTTAAATCTGATAGGAGATGTTACCCAAGAAAGAAATAGAAGAGAACTACTTATTTTGGTTGGACTCAGTGATATAGTAACTCTTTTAACAGTTCTCTTTTTGAGGATGTCGTCAACTATGGCAGGTTCGTCTTCGTTATTAACTGCTATAGTTTTGATCAAATTAATTTCTTCCTCGGATTCTTCCTTCGAGAGTGGAATAGAAGTATCGTGTGAATAGGAGAATGAAAGAAAGCGTATTTTATGAGATCGAAGGTGCACGGAAGACGCAGGTACGATCTGATCGGTGTTTCCTTACGAAAACCATTAAAAGAGATTTTTTCTTCTACTGTTAGCAATAAGTCATTAGACTTCAGTTGCTGGGCCTTGTTTTCGAGTTCAGCGGTGAAGAATATTGTCTCGCGAAGTTCATTAGAGAGATTGCAAATACGGTCAATACCGTCAGCAGGTCCTTTGTGGAAGACTAAAATATCATCAACTTATCCGAAATAGGAGAGAATACCCGCCCCTGTAGCTGAGAATCAGTGGAAGAACTTTTCTTCCAGGAAGTTAATGAAAATGTCTGCAAGGATACCAGACAACGGATATCCCATAGCGAGAACATCGAATTGCTAATACAGCTGTTCATTAAATTCAAAGTAGTTGTATTTGACAACAACTGTGATTAGATTTCAGTGATTTCGTCATCTGCATGTTCTTTTTCGAAATGGCGTAATTTTTTTCTACGATCCTGAGCATTTCTTGCACGGGGACGTTTGTATAAGGATTTTTGATGTTTAGTGAAAACAACTTGGTATTTGGGCTGCATTCTAAATTTTATAAACTAGGGCGCGACTACTGGGGATGGAATTATTGTTCTCAAAGACGAAAGAATTTTTTAGAGTTTCATGCAGAAATTTGGCTAAATCATGGTACGCGCTTAAAAATCGGATGGTTAGTCTTGTGAACTTTCATGTGAGAACGAAGTTTCGGGGACCGAGGGTTCATGTTAATAAACATTTTCTTATGAAAAGGTTTGAGTAAAAATTTTGCGTCACTGGTAGCTGACCGGACTTCTTTTTGTAGTTCCGGAATCGGGTATTCATGTAGTTCCACAGTATTATTTTCACTAAAACATATAAGATTTTAGAAATGTGTTCAGAATTTTTGGCCATAACCAAAGAACAACCTTCGTCAGGCTTGGTTATTAAAGTATCAGAATATTTAAGTTTATTATTCATAGATTTAATCAGTTTCCTATTGCTATGCACAACATTGTTATGCACAACATTTTGTAAATACAGTGTTTTCTACTGAGATTGTTGGCTACGTCAAAGGCAATTCTGATCTGACATGAATTATCCATTTTTGTACAATCGAGATCAATGTTTAGGTTGACAAATAACTTTTCTGTTACACTTTTGTCTGACAGGTTGGGCATGATATTGTATTTTAGGCCTTTCTCAAGTAAGGCAGTTAAATTCTGCTTAAAAATTGTTAGTCTCATTTAAAATTCTTTTATAAAATACTTGACTCCTTTTATGAAAAGTAATTTGAGAAAATTTTTCAGCAGGAAGCAGACAGAAAAGTGTACTAAGCTTCTCTCCGCGCCTACGATGTATGCTTCGTCTACAAATTTCTAAATGTGCATTAATCTATGTCCATAAATTGTCAATGTTAAGATTATAATTCATACGTAAGATTTTTTGAGCTCTGCGTATTTGTAAGATGCCTCTTGAGAACATATTTCTCAGCATGTAGCCTTTTAACATGATGAGAAATGATATTTTCAACTACTGGTGAAGAAAAGCTTCGGAATTTTCTTACAATTTGCGCAGTTAATATAGGATTTCACATAATTAGGGTCTATGCACCTATTTTCACATATCTTATTAAACTGAATGGCCAAACCTGTAGTTAGCAGCTTTTTCTTTAAATCTTTATATATAAAGGCAGCCTTGGATGGTTGGTCAGGCAGAAATCTTCAAGCTTTGAAAATGGCTGCGAGGTCAGCGACCTATTACAAAGTAAAAATAACAGCAACAGCAGCCATCAGTCGCAAAAAAGGAATCTTTTGACCTAGGTCTCGGCACTGCTATCAGTGCCTTCATCAGAAATAAAACTCCCAAATTTGCCTACAGCATAATTACAAAATTATAGGAAAGAAAAGAATTTAAGTGTAAGTACTGGGTAGTAGTAGGGCAAGAAAGAAACAGTACTTACTTGTCACGTATTAAACTAAAGATAAAAGATAAAGCTTTAGTCGCAAAATTTATAGAACAAAACACATAAAAGGCAAGTCACTATGGGCTGCTCACGTGCTTCGATCTACAGGTAGCGTCACACGGAGGTGCCCGAGTTAGCAATTGCGGACTGGTGAACAATACACCAAGAGTGTATGTAGTAGCAGTGAGTACAAACAGGCTACTTAACATTGGAAACATTGACAGACGAATGTTACGATAAATATTATATTAATTTTGAATGCATTATGGGAACAGCAGTGATCAATGTCTTATAAATAATTACTATTAAAAACAGTCTTGATCACGATTTATTTAACAAGGTGACCAGTTTCGACCACTACTAAGTAGTGATTCTCCAACAGAAAGAGGTTCCTACTCAAGATGACCACAGTAGTGGTCGAAACCGGTCACCTTGTTAAATAAATCGTGATCAAGACTGTTTTTAATAGTAATTAAATATTATATTGTACATGATGTAAAAGGCAATAGTCTTTTCTGACAGCAGCAGACACGGTAGCAAATTGTCTACATAAGAGCTGAAAAATACAGCTTGAAAGCTGAATGAGCTGTTTTAGAAATTAAAAGAGAGCTGAATAACTTAGGTACCAGACTATGGACATGGTCCATTGCACCGACATCACAACATTACCGTCACAAAACCTTAATAAGTCATTAAAGACACCGATGTAGGAAGGAGGTGAAACCCAGTCTTCACTGGCGAACTCAGCACTACCCATCAAATGCAAATTAGAAATGTGGACCGAACTGTGCGCACATCATCCTCCATAAAAAGAGGAAGAACCAACAACGAATAATATTTTTAAAAAATTAAGGGATAGAGGGACTCTGGACCACAGCCCGTACCAGATCAACAGTGTGAGTGCTTACAGATTATCCAGAACGTTCTAGTGGCAGCCCCGAGTGAATGGCGACATACCAGCCACTGTGAGTGCACAGCAAAGCATTGGTACTCACAGAATAGCGGTTACGTCGCTGACAGCGACTAGGTAGGAAGAGCAGTAGATTAACCACATCTCGCATACTGATACGCAACCAGGAAAGGATAGAGTCCCCAGTTACAACTAAACGATAGACATTAACAACCACAGCATAAAACATTACATATAGCACAATGAAGCCCTGACGGTCCCTGACGCAAGAGCATAGAAGGAAGATAGAAAAGTATACGTACCACCCCTCTCCCTCCACTGCCTCCCTTTGTCACTGAAGATGGGAGGACATCATAAACAACATCTCAAGATGCATACAACGGGCGAAACAGAGCAAAAACATACGTGTATAGCAGGGATAATGGAACGAAGCCGTTGCAAGACAATCAAAGTTAGACAAAATACTGCGATGTCGCTGCTCAGTCTGGCTATTAAATTCGTGCTGGAGATATAATGTATAACGAATTGAGGCTGTGTCTTTATCCCTCCCTGTGCAGAATTTTTAAGATATTGGATCAGCCGGTTACTGAGTTGCTTGCTCACGTAAATGAATACTAAATGTGGACCCAGAATTGATTAAACTTAAGTGTTCTCTATACCTGACATCGAAACCACAGCCAGTGTGCCCCGAATGTCGTGCAGGGCACTCATTGCTAGGGGCATAATACACACTCGTGGTGCGGTATTTTAGACAGGAAGCCTCCTCTCCATGCTTAAGTCTTTCACCCAACTTCCCAAGAATGAATAAGTCCGGCCTTATAGTCTTTCCTTAGAGCTGGTTTCTTATTTTTTTCAGAGAACCTACCAAAGTGCGTAATTCTGTGATAACCACAGTACTTTTTTCTCATTTCCTCTATCCTCTGTAACGTAAATGCCATCACCATCATACCATTGCCTGGTACCAGAACCTGCTTTTTTTCATAATATGCCTTTATTGATATTATTGACGAATTTGTCATATCTATTAACATGAGCAGTACGAAGGGAAACCTGATACACTACCAAAGACCTCCACGCATAGCTGAACGTTGTGAGTCTGTGCAGCATACCTCGGTGAGCCGTTCTTTATCATCCGTTTGTCACCCCTACTCCTACGGGAGGTAGTTGATTCTTACCCTCACAGTGCAGCTTTCCAGATAGCAAGTGCTACGTTTATCAAGTATGGTTGAAATCGAACCAGTCATTTAGGTGAGCGTGTGGAACGTACATGAATACATACATACACACAATCATTTTTAGAAATATGTAGATAGAATAGTAGTAGCAGTGGTAGTGTTAGTACTGCTAGAATTAAGCTTATTACTTGTCAGTGCTGTTACTCATACTCTCATTAGATGTATTCAGATCATTTTTCATTCGTTAACACCACTTGATAAGTATTTACAATGGTGAAATTATTGTCATTTCTTAAGTAACTGCAATGAACAACCAAAGAAACTGATACACCTGCCTAGTATAGTGTAGGGCACACGCGAGCTCGCAGAATTGTGTAACACGACATGGAATAGACTGGGTAATGTCTGAAGTAGCGCTAGAGGAAACTGACACCATTAATCCTGCAGGGCTGTCCATAAGTCCGTAAGAGTACGAGTGAGTGGAGATCTCTTCTGAACTGCACGTTGCAAGGCATCGCAGATATGCTCAATAATGTTCTTGTCTGGGGAGTTTGGTGGCCACCGAAAGTGTTAGAACTAGTTCCTGGAGCCACCCTGTAGCGATTCTGGACGTGTGGGATATCGCATTGTCGTTCTGGTATTGCCCATGTCTAACGGAATACCCAAAGGACGTGAATGGTTGTAGATGATCAGACAAGATGCTTACGTACGTATCGCCTGTCAGAATCGTATCTAGAAACATCATGGATCACATATCACTCCAACTGCACAAGCTCCACACCATTACAGAGCCCACACCATCTTTAATAGTCCCCTGCTGATATACAGGTTCCATGGATTCATGAGGTTGTCTCCGTACCGTACACGTCCATCCGCTCGATACAATTTGAAACGAGGCTGGTCCGACCAGGCAACATCTTTCCAGTCATCAAGAGTCCAATGTCGGTGTTGACGGGCCCAGGCGGGGCCTAAAGCTTTATACCGTACAGTCGTCCAGGGTACACGAGTGGACATTCGGCTCCGAAAGCCCATATCGATGATATTTCATTGAATAGTTCTCACGCTGACACTTGTTGATGGCCCAGCACTGAAATCTGCAGCAGTTTACGGAAGGGGTGCGCTTCTTTCACGTTCAACGATTCTGTTCAGTCGCTGTAGATCCCTTTCTTGCAGGATCTTTTTTCCGGCCGCAGTGATGTCACAGATTTGGTGTTTCAGCGGATTCCTGATATTCACGGTACAACCACTGTATCGGCACCTATGAAATGCTTAGTCCCATTGATCGTGCGGCGACAATAACACCTTCTCAAACTCACTTAAATCTTGATAACCTGCCATTGTAGCAGCAGTAACCGGTCTAACAACTGCCCCAGACACTTTTTGTCTTATATAGGCGTCGCCGACCGCAGCACCTTATTCTTCCTATTTACATATCTCTGTATTTGAATACCCATGCGTATGCCAGTTTCTTTGGCGCTTGAGTGTATCACTGCGTGTATGAGACCCTGGTTCGATGTAACAACATATACTGATCAGGCTAGATTAATAAATAAAATATGCAGACACGTGAGAAGTCTATGCTGGCAGTTGACAGATTTGTCAAAATTGTGAATCATTCCAATGTGAGTCGGAGTGCTGCTCCGCTGGCGAGATGCGTGGTATAAGTTGTTGTGCAGTAATGTACTGAGGGAATAGTAGAGGAAAGGGATATGCAAGGCACTACGTCTAAGTGGATCCATAGACGTAGGACGTTTGACAGTGTCTGGATACGTGCGGCTAATCTTCCAGCAGCTTAGTCTGGAACACGGGCGCCGTGATCCGACCAGCAGACCGGGCCGGGCCTGGCTGCGCTGCACTCGGCTGGCAGAGTGTCAGCTGTGCTTTACGGCGATAGCGCCGGCACAGGGAACAGCAGCGGGGGCGGCCGGCCATATTTCACGCCATTACAGCGCCGTGTCGCGCGGGGTCAGGGGTCAGCCGTGGCAGGCAGAGACACAGCACGAGAACGGCGCGCTGCCGTCGCCTTTTGTTTAGGCGGGGATTTGAGGCGGCCACACTATACCTGCACTCGTAGTATGCTTGCAAACAGCTACTTCCAGTTTTTAGTAATTCTATTCATTTTCAGATAGCTCACTCTCCCAAATGTTATTTATATTGGAGGTATCCAAATATGACAACGTCAGGTGTAGCCAATAATTGATTTAAATAAGATTACTGGTAACAGTGTAGCCTTGTCAAAGGTGGGAATGGACTTGGAAGAGTAACTGAACGACATTTGTAATGAATTTAGTAGTAGGTGCAATGTAAACATCAATAAAAGAAAAAGAGTGGTAAAAGAAAGTAGACAAATTATGTCAGGTGATACTGAGGAAATTAGAGCAGGAAATAAGACACTAAAATTACCAGATGATATTTGTTATTTGTGCAGAAAAATAACTGACGATAGTTGAGATATAAAAAAATGGTTCAAATGGCTCTGAGCACTATGGGACTTAAAACCTATGGTCATCAGCCCCCGAGAACTTAGAACTACTTAAACCCAACTAACCTAAGGACGGCACACAATACCCACTCATCACAAGGCAGAGAAAATCCCTAACCCCGCCGGGAATCGAACCCGGGAACCTGGGCGTGGGAAGTAAGAACTCAACCGCACGACCACGAGCTGCGGACAGTTGAGGTATAGAATAGGTAAAATGCAGACTAGGAACAGCATGAAAACGTTTCTGAAAAACAGAAATTTATTAATGTTACTTATATTTACATGACAGGGAGTCGTATCTTAAGGTATTTGGACTGTAGGCTTGTACGGAAATAATACGTGACAACAAACGCTTAAGATAAAAGGAGAATAGAAGCTTTTGAAATGTGGTGGTATAAAGTAATTCTGATTATTAGGTATCTATTCGGAATAATGGAAGTGATAAGGTTTAATACATAACTAAAATGAGAAGGTTCTAATAGGAAATTAGGGGAAAAGAAATTTATGGAACAAAGAGACTGTACAGGATTTTCAGGAACAGTCCGGTAAACTTGTAAAGGTATTGTAGGGTAGGTTGTGCTGAGAAGCAACTGTTAAGAAAGAACAATCGATATGTTGGATTGTTTCCGAGTTAATTAGCACTGAAAGTAGCCGCTCCGGCCGTTACGAGTGCAAACTCAAGCGCTTCGTTTGGTTTCCTAAAACCGAACAAGAGAGCGATACAAAAACTGGTCATGGGCCAAAGGTTGAGCGATCTCGGACGTTGTCATCTACTCTCTGAGAAAATTGTGTTTGTCGGGACGCTTGAATTTGCTGCCGCAATGACCCCATTGGCTAACTCCTACAATAATTAACTCAGACACAGCGCAACGTTTCGAATTTTTTTTCTTAAGAGTTAAATCTCACCAGAACCTACTCTGCAGCCCACTCACAGGTTTTCCAGACTGTCTCTGACCACCGTGTATAAGAATGGACTGGTTAATAAGACACAGAATCATATTCAGTGCATCTTACATATAAGTAAACGGGGTTGCATTCTGACATGTTGTTTCCATCCATCGTAGAGTGCTTTTACAGCCAGTTACGATTAAGACTTCGTCACTTTTTCTGTAGGTAACCACTCCTAGAAATTCTAATATATCATCAGTGACATCGCACACTTCATTGTGAATAGTACACAGGGGTTGGGCAAAAATATCGAAACACCGTGAGAAATGCATCTTTGACCACAAATGCCAAAAATAGACACGCCTGTGGATCGAGCTGCTATGTTTGACCACAGACGCCACCTTTGCAGTCTTCCATATGTTTCGTCAGACGGTCTGAGAAGGGTTCTTTGTATTTGTGAGTGCATTACGTCAAAGCTAACTGTATTCGAACGTAGGCAGACATGTGGCGCTCGTATGATGTATACTTCCGGGATCAAGGGAGACAGCTGGCCGAAGTGGCCGGGCGGTTCTACGCGCTTCAGTCCGGAACCGCGCGACTGCTACGGTCTCAGGTTCGAATCCTGCCTCGGGCATGGATGTGTGTGATGTCCTTAGGTTAAGTATGTTTAAGTAGTTCTAAGTTCTATTGGACTGAAGACTTCAGATGTTAAGTACCATAGGTTCCATAGTGCTCGGGGCCACTTGAACCAAGGGAGACACCGTATCGAAGATTTATACCGCATACGGGAAAGCGGAACAATAACAACCACTAAGTCACAATGCGGACGAAAGTGTATGTAGAGTGATCGTGACAGACGGCCATTCTAGAAGATTGTGATGAATAATAAGAGAACGTCAGCTGCAAAACTGAATGTCCCATTCGCGAAGCCTCTCAGTACCAAAACAACACAAAGGGAGCTCCATAAACAGTGAACTGGAGCCGAGCTGGAATTCCAAAATCACTCATCAGTGATGCAAACGCCCGGAACAGGAAAACTAGCGCCAAACCTATAAAACTTGGACTATGAAGCAATGAAGGAAGTCACTTGGACGAACGAGCCTTGTTTCACACGGATACCACCTTCCCGCGGAGTGTACGTCCAAAGAGCGAATCACGGCAGTGTTCGGTGATGATTTTGGCAATTATGCCGTGGTACTTCATAACTACTCTGCAAGGTCGAGTTACTGCCAAGAATTATGTTATCATTTGGGCTGATCAGGTTAACAAACATATGTTCCTCATAGGCGATGTGTTTCATATAGCCAGTAACGGTTTTATGAGAACGAGAATGAATTGTCGCATCTGGTGAAATAGGAAGAGGGATGTAGAGTCTTAAGTCATGGAATGACAGGACATCTTAAAATCTAAGGAGCTTTTCCCCACGCTTTTGGTATGAGAGTAGAACTCACGCAGACGATAGACTAAGGCATAGCGTGAGACGAGATAGGAGAGAGAAACTGTAATTGGTCAGATCACATGTAGCACATTTTGCTTTCCCTCGACTCCTAAGGATCGCGAATTGAACCTAATTGCGTGAGTGCGTGCGGAGCAGTGGCGGACGGAGAGGTGAATGCTGGGAGAAGTATGGATGTTGGCGGTAAGTGCCCCTGCGTGTCCATACATCAGAAATATTTTACTCCTCCCAAGCAGTCTAGTGCATAGCAATGGGAAGACATCTCTTCTTGCTATTTTATTCAGTCATCAGGGGTTGATGGAAACACGCCACATGCCATCCTCCGGCGCGACTGCGATGGGTCGCTGCTGTTCTTGGGGAGATGGAATTTACGCGATGTTTGGTTGCGGTTCTGTCGCGTGCGTGTTTCTTACTTGGTTCAGTCAATCATACAGACGTTTGCAGGCGTTTTTACATCTCACAATGTCGTAGGATTCAACAACAGTATCACCGGTTGCCCATCCCTTGGCAGGCCATAATCTGACTTTGTTAATAGTGTTTGTAGTAGAGGACGGTAACTAACTCAGAAGCACGTTTCTTAGGTGGCCCTGCAAGGTATGGGAGGGGATAATTTTTTTCTACCATCTTATATGTAATGAGTGAGTCTCCCATCGCCATGGGCGTAGTCCTGTTGTCTTTATAGTCATTGTGTTAGGGGGACCATTGCATACCGTTTAACGTGTTTGGTACTCATACGTTTATTCTTTGTCTTGGAGTTATCATGAGTGTTCAACTGGTTCAAATAAGTTATCGTATCTTAAAAAATTAGGATCATTTGTGATCCATGCAAATCTCCTATCGCTGATGCTAAAGCCAACCGCCAGCCTACTCCAGGTCACCTTCCACCACATGCTCGCTGGAATTCGCTTCCCTTGCGTAACTTTTGATAATTACCGTCTGAACCGCAATTTGATGACTGAAGTTAAGTTTCCAACCAGCAAGAAGGGAAGAGAGAAATGGAGAGGTATAACATTTAATTTACTCTATCCTGCTAGAAGCTATTTCAGACACATTAGACAATTTACAGAGACCCTTCACTTAGTTATTTCTACCAGGATGTGTGGTAAAGAAGCATGTTTTATGGGATAATTTTGCGAAACAGGAAGATTTCAGGATGTTTCCGTTTGGTGAGGTTAGATTGGGCTGTGCGCGGCTCGTGTTCGTGCCGTCATTGCTGGACATCTTTTCTTGGCGGTACTCCCGTCTCGTTTCTTATTCGATTTACTGGCGTCACTAAGTTGCTGACCCGCCTGCACGTGAGTGGCAGCAGCAGCGCTAATGATAAGAACACTGTCGTACTATCTTTGGAGCGACCGCTAGGATTTCCGGGTTGCGGTCTGCAGGGAGTTCGGTCGGGATGGAGCTCAAGTGAGGTCTGCATAGCGAGTACTCGCCCGACTGCTGGCGACACAAATGCACTGTCCAATGGAGATTTGAGCAGGGACGACCGTTGGTTGGTTGTTCGATCCGTCGTCTCATCGGGCGACGTGTATTTGGTCGTCCGAGCGCTTCTGGGCCCCTTCAATTGGTCATCTTGCGGGATGTGGGTTGGTTCCTTCCTTGTGCAGAGATGTCGGGTGGCCAATGGGCAAGTGTTCCCTCCGCATGGTTGCGTTCGAGCCAGTGCCTCTAGGTCTTCGAGCGTCCAAAGGCAGTCGGGACTGAGCAGCAGTGAGGTCCGGACAGCCATAACTTGCCCGTCTGATGCGGCACACAAGACTTGTGTGGGGACGACCTTGATTGGTCGTTCGGTCGGTCGTCTTATCGGACGACGTGTATTTGGTCGCCGACTGCATCTGGGTTCCCTGTGTGTGTCGGCTGAAGTGCCCGAGCGGTTAAAGGCGCTACAGTCTGGAACCGCACGACCGCTACGGTCGCAGGTTCGAATCCTGCCTCGGGCATGGATGTGTGTGATGTCCTTAGGTTAGTTAGGTTTAAGTAGTTCTAAGTTCTAGGGGACTTATGACCACAGCAGTTGAGTCCTATGGTGCTCAGAGCCATTCTGCCCTGTGTGTGTCGGCTTGTGATTCCTCCTAGTTTTTCCACAGTGACTGGTTTTAACATTGTTAGAGTTGTTTTTGGAAGTGTTTCGCGAAACCGTGAGTAAATTGCGTGGTTTTTACTGAGCAGTTATTTTAATGATGTCTGCGTGCTGGATTGAGTGAGTCGGTTGGGACGGAGCACCAAGCAAGTCTCCGCGGCGCGGGCCAGGCCGGGGACACTGGCGGCTTGCACGCGCTGTCGGATCGAGAGGCGCTAGATGCGAGAGCGACAAGTCCGTTGCCCACTGAAGCTGGCCGCTGAGGCTGAGTGACCAGTTAATCTGTCATGAACCTCAACTATCGTGACACCGCTTCGGTCATTTGCGGGTTGTTGCCCCTTGGCCGTTCAGGCTTCCAGCGTCATATGATGTGTTGGAGACGGTGAAATCCTGCAGCCCTCTTCCTATGTTGTGATTAATTATTAATTCGACTGCTACTTGTCAGCGAAGGGCACCAGCGGTATTTTCTGCCCTGTGGCCGTTAACGCTCCAGTTACCTGCCCTGATGGTTAGCGTAGTTTGTAGGCAGTGTGCCTTTTCCTCGTCGTGTTGTTACTGCCCAGCAAGACGTGTAGCTCGACAGGCTGTAAGTTGTTTAGTTCATATTTGCTTAGAGTGTTTATTGTTCCCCTGGCTGTTTTTAGACGCCAATTTATGGAGGCGTGGTGCTGCTCGTATTCTCGTCCTCAGCCGATATTCTCCATCGTTGTGTCATTGGTCACAAAGAGAATTGGTTAAATTGCTGGTCGGTCCTTGGGCCGTCCATAGTTTGGATTGCCATCCGATTAACTAACGTCAACACTTGGCTGCCTGTTTCACCTCACCTTACGTTTGAGCTACCTTCCCTGGCCGACCCTTGGAACAAATCAGAGCTCCACGTGTTCTGTTGGTTTTAAATTGGGATTTTCATTATGGTTGAAGTATTATTCGAAGCCTTAGGCCATGTATTAATTCAGTTTTTTTTAACTTTACATAAAGGCCTTCATCTGTGTTAAAATTTTGAGCATTTATTTATTTAAGAAAAAGTACTCTTAAAAGTTGTTTGATTTGAAATTGTTTGTAAGCCAGGCGTTAAGCCGTAAGTTGCTCCGTGTGTTATGTGTGGCCTTCTGCCGAGGATTTGCGTGAACCCCTTAATTAGGCCTTCAGCCTTGTATATTCTGTAAAGGAATTTTTTTTACCATGAAGCAAAGGGTTTATCCTAAATTATTTATCTGACTTGTTGTTCAGGCATTCAGCCGTTGTTTCAAATTTGCTTGTGGCCATCAGCCGTGTAATAACTTAATCAGGCTTCAGCGGTTGTTTTGTAAGTTTAAAAAGAAATTTCTTGCTCAGAAAAACTGTTTGTTAATGTGCCTTAATTATAGTTCTCCTTCAGACGTCTAGTGTAGGCCGTCAGCCGCTAATTGTGTTAATTGCATGTTTTTTTGAAGTTTTACCTTGTGCTTTTAATTGCTTTTGATTTTTAAGCCAGGCCTTCAGCCGTTCTCGTGTTTGGTGCGGTTTTGGGGCTTTAGCGCAGAAAGCATCTCAAGTTTTCCTTAACTAGGCATTCAGCCGTATTGTTTGATTGTGATGTTTCAAGCCAATGTGTACATAAGTGGTACTTACAAAATAAAGTTGTATGTTTAATTGTGCAACCCACAGTATCTGTTTATGGCCCCATCCACCACCTTAAACTTACCCAGTACGCCCTCTGGTTACTACCAATCAGGTGTCATGTGGTAGCGCAGCGTAGTTACGGTTGAGATATTGCCATTACAGTTACTTTTGATTGGAATTGTTTTCTGTTAGTGTTGCTGTCTGAACCACAATTTGACGGCTAATCCTAATATGTAAATTCCTTTCAGCGTTACACAGTTTTATGTGTTCTTTTTGTTCTTGTTAATTGTTCGAAAGGGTGTATGTGGTGTGCAACTGAACTAGTAAATGTTCAGGTTATCCAGTAATAATAAGCGCCTTTTTCCGATTGTTTGTGTTGATGTACGGTATGGTTGAAGGAAAACGGTAAAGGATTGGGGTCTCACGACGCTTGATAATTTCTTACTTACCACGAAAGCTAAGACGATAGTTTGGGACACAATGAACTAGGAATGGCAACCGTCCGGCGTAGACCATGTTCCAGCTTGTGGGTTTGGAGATAACGACAGGGCCGGACCTGAGCGAAACAAGTGAACAAGTGCCGTATTGTGGAAAAAGAAATAGGACATGGATCACCAAAAGGTACCCGGAAAGTAACGCGGCACCTGTCTTCAGTGTATGAACGAAAGAAGGCGAGGAAGACAATGAAAGAGCTCTTGCAACCCCAAGAATGTCCTATGTCGATATAGAATCGCAGTCACCGTCACATCGGCCACTCCGGCCTCTCCCCCGCTAAATGAAATGCTTGCAATCTTGTTGCAAAGGCAAAAGGCGTTTGATGAGATGTTAAATGAAAAATTAGATGATCAGAATAAAACTCTTCCTGGTGTCCAACAGGGAGTAGATAAAAGCATGAAACCAAAGAGTCAATGCATCAAGAGACGAAATAGATAAGGAAAGAGCTTACTGTGTTCAGTAAATGAGACGACTGGATATACGCGAAAGATAGTAAGGTCAAAGAGAACAGACAAGGAGGTGTCAGAACGCCTTGGAGGTGGCATATTGGCAACCTGTTAACTGGCAGTGAGATCGGACTTGACGAGCATTGATGGCAACAGGGTTTGAAAAGTCATTGCGTAATTTATGGAGAAAAACAAGAAATTATCACCCGCTAGCAAGTCACACAGCAAGACGCTCTGTTGCAGAAAAGAAGGGCACTAATGGAAGTAGCTCGCAACATTTCTGTAGTACTTTTCAATGAATCGAACGATACTCAGACTGCGAGCATGGAGATTGCGTGAAAGAGTCTGTCAATCCTGAAAGCTGCGGTTCCACTGGTTCAGAATGAAGTTTAAGGGAGACAATGTGGTCAGTGACGCAATGAGTATAGCGGGAGTAGATAGTAAACAGTGGGAGGTATTGCTGCGAAGGGGTGAGTGCGTTCCATCAACAGCGAAACCGAATGGTAGAAGTTTAACTTGTGTAAAACAACAGACAGGTATTGTGAAACTGCAGAAAAGAGGCGCTGGCGCAGGAAATGCGAAGCAGTTAAACAGAAATCTTCCAAGTTTTGAGTCTGTCTGTTTGATTTTACTTCGTGGAACACTTCTCTCTCGATGCAGATATGTGTGTGTGTCAGTGCCAGAAGTCGTCGATAGTGAGCGTGAAGCTTGGTGACACAAAATCGTGATAATGACTTCGTTAAAAACATAGATTGAGGGCTTGTCTTGCAAATGATGAAACGCATAACCGATAGTGCACTTACGGCGCGCTATCGTTGCGTCACCAAACCGACAGCTTCCACCGTCCTTAAGAGACTGTAAAGAATGTAAAAGTTTTAATCATTAACATAGAACAGTACTATGCATTTTAGCACAAAATAAGAACGTATTTGAGGCAAAATTAATTATTATTTCACTTAAAAATACAGAAAAATTATCATACGTGAACTACTAGTATGACGGCTGGAATGAAAAGAAGAAGAGGAAGAAGACAACTATGCATACTTAATATGTTTATGAAGACAATCGTAACTAAGCAAGTTATTAATTCATTACATGACGACGAACTTCGCGAAACAAATTCACTGTCAAAACTGTAGCTGCTAAGGAGCATCGCAAGATGCTTTTTTAATATTAAAGTTATTCATTTTTGCTGCTCTAAGAACTGCCTATAACATCAGGTTGTACACCCCTCCCTGACCAGAGATCTAATCGGCGAATAAGCCGAAGTCGAGTGAAGCAACTCAATTTTAAGCACTTAAACGCTACCAGTCTTATTGATTACGTTCACGTCGAAAGCTAAACTGTTGCACAGAGGAAATTGTTACACAAATGACTATCAGAGAACAGATAAAAAATCGGTATATGATATTACGTTACAGACGACGTCCATGAAACGGCATTTTGATTTGTTAATATTTTTTATCAGAGTTCCTGCGAAAATTTCTGAATATCGTATATTTTGCCAGCAATAAAACGGTTCCTAGTTTATTCTGTATAATCGTCACAAAAACGTGGAGTGTCCAGGGGATGACGACAAGAAATACTTTACGTACACCAGACGCTCCTGATAAATAACAAATTAATGCATTCAGGTACTTCATAGTAATTACTAGTATTTTACTTTGATAGAAGTGAATGGAGTAGGAAATGGTGTTGGCCGTTGTTCTGCATATTGTGCCGCGTAACGTGCATACCTGGTAAAATTTGTAACATGTGGTGGTGAAAACTAAAAATGCAGGAATGACTGAGGTTTAACCATACTTTTCGACTGATAAACCTGAAATAAGTAAGAGCTGACAGAAATTGTACTATCCGACATTTTTATGAAATATGCTTTACACTTTTGAGAACTTTTTATCGAGAATCACACTATTAGCAAAGGGTGAAATCCGAATTATATTTCGTATTCCACCTAAAGACAGGTGTTGTTATGTCCTAGCCAAGAGTGCAAAAGAAGCACTGAATTATTTTCTGCAAATAGTAATAAGACGTTTCGGATGTAACACTAAAAATTATTATGTCCCATTTCTCCAGATTTTTCTACTTCGAGTAGAAGTCTTTTGCAAGTAAACAGTCCTTTTTCTTAATATTTGGTCCTCATTTGCCTTTATGTTCCTGAAGACAGAGATAAATCTGTAGAAACAGTGACCCACTGATACTTATCACTAGCATTGTTGTATACAAATGACATAGCATTCATCAGTTGCGCAAGTGACTATGTTTTCCGCTCGAAATGGTAAAGTGCGGTATCCACGAACTCTGTCTTTATACGCAGATTTTACGGGATAACAAGAAGTTTCGTCTTCGCGCTAGCTGCGCATTTATCTGTAGTACTACCTATTAAAGACGTCTCCTATAAATGTTTCATGCGGTAAACGTCGTAATTTTGAGTCTGCTTTCCCTGTGTGATTTCCTGAATCTGTTAAACCAGGTCGAGGAAGCTACAAAATCAGTACTCTTCATTCCACTTGCAATTCAGAGCGCCCTGTCTCCTAAATTTGCATCATTTGGATTGTCTCCCACTAGCAGTTCTGAGTCTTTCGAATTGTTTCCTTTCACACGTTTGAGGGTTTCATTCTGGCTCATATGTCGTACTTCGTGTAAATCTTCCTTTCATTTACACAATTCTTGCTTAGTTTTTGGGAAATGAAAGTGGCTTTATGCACTGCTTGGTTTTAAATGATTTCTTCTTCCTTCGCATCTTTTCTTTTTCACTTTGATATTACTGTGCATGTCTTCGTTGCGATTGGAAGGTACTTTAATTAGCACAAGAATCATCCTTCGAACCACAATGCAATGAATCGTCCAAGTTATTTCCTGTTTATTCTTATGTGCCCACAATTTATAATGAATATCGGCATTATTGGAATGTCCAAAGATAATAAATAACACATTTAGTTTTGTGGTGTACAAATTAAACTCAGACACACAAGTTATTGAGATCGCTTCTCAGTTTTGGTTACTGATAACTTGGTAGCAGTGTTTGAGTTTAGTTTGTACACCACAACACTAAAGATGATCACTATGTGATTGAAAATCGATTTTGTAATCAATAAAACATCAATATTACGGCCAACGCTGACCTTAAGAAAAAAGAGAAAAGGTTCAAATGGCTCTGAGCACTATGGGACTTAACTTCTGAGGTCATCAGTCCCCTAGAACTTAGAACTACTTAAACCTAACTAACCTAAGGACATCACACACATCCATGCCCGAGGCAGGATTCGAACCTGCGACCATAGCGGTCGCGCGGTTCCAGAGTAGCGCCTAGAACCGCTCTGTCACCTCAGCCGGCCGCTGACCTTCCTTTTAATTTAACATATGTGGTCTTTGTGCACACAGCACTCCATGGAGTCTTCACAAGAATGAGGTGATTTCGATTGCATACCGGTACCACGTTCATCTTGACGTTGTTGAGAACATTAACTGGATTTCACATTACTGTCGAACTCTAGAAACTGCACAAAAACAGAGGGTTTTAGCAAGCATACACGAACGAATCACAAAGAAAATCAGTCAGTTTTATCTCCATCGTCAACACTCAGCGATACGCAAAGGCCACTGCTGATCGTAATAGATATTAAATTAATTGAGAATTAGAGCGAATAATAACTATGAAAAACTGTGTCAGACAAACTCTCAATGGAAACTGAAATTCGCTGTACAAATCACGATCGCGTTGCGCCGTGTTAGCTGTTAACCGATGTGCGGTCAACCAAGGACGTGTGCCCGCCTTGTTACGCATGCTCTGTCTACTATAACTATGGCACGGGTGTAGATACCTTTGTCCGCCTGTCAAGCTACAAATTCGGTAAATTCCAGTTTTTTAAAAACATTTTCAGTGTGTCTTAACTGCTAAAATTCTGACATTGTGTTTCTTTCGGTGTATTCTTCCCGTATGAAAAATTTTGGGGCAAGCTCTGAAATGTCGGATTGAGCAGTTCCCTCGTTAGTGTTCAAGTCTGGAATTATCTCTATGCTGAGGACTATTGAAGTGGACGTCCTCTTCCCATTTAAATTTGGGCCTTCAGTCGTTAACGCTTCAGAGAATACGTTATGAATCCGTGTAAAATGAAACTTGTACAGAATACAGTGCATATCCAAAGTTTGTTAAGCGTTGTATTGACAACGTATCAGAGTACGCTGTGCAGTAAAGCAGCCTTTCGGCACATGTGTTTAATAGCCTTTGCTTATGCAGTCAACATTCGTCGAACTGATTTTCATTCTATGAAAATAACGTAGATGAATATACCTTGTAGACAATTTTCGTTTTTTTCCAGTGCATTTGTTCTCACTCATAGCACAAATGGGTGACGTATAATATGTAGGATAGATGCAGTAAGATTACGGTTACAGTTTATTTCTGATAACAGTTAATGCCAGAAGTCAGGAGAACTGTTTCAACAGTTTTGCTGGCGATGACAAGGTACAGTGGAGCCAAGGACAAGATGTAGACGACGTAGCCAGTTGTTTTGGCATCCTTCTTTGTGGCCAGGATCGATGCAGAGAGGTTGATGACCGGACAGTAGGCGTGATACCTCAGAGTAGCTTTGGTTGAATCTCATGCTGGCACCAAAACTCAATTGTTCAAAAATGGTTCAAATGGCTCTCAGCACTATGGAACTTAACACCTATGGTCATCATTCCCCTAGAACTTAGAACTACTTAAACCTAACTAACCTAAGGACATCACACACATCCATGCCCGAGGCTCCGGACTGAGCGCCTAGAACCGCTCGACCACCGCGGCCGGCTACTCAATTGTTATCAGTTTACATGGAAAAATTGTACAACGGATTAAGACTAACGCAATGTAGGGGAGACCGGGGCATGTTGGCCATAGGGGCAGGATGGCCCAGTCGAGTTAGTTCATACAACATACGCTAGATGGTGCTGGGAATCAATCAGCAGGTTCGTGGCACTGTCCCGCTCCCTCTACAGGAACAGTTTTGTACAAGTTGTGTTGATTAACTGTTTTTGTGCGTGTGCGAGTAAAATTCTACTCGTCGGTTAAATGTGTGTTATGTAAAGTTTGCTTACTTCAGGTCTAAGAGGTGAGTAGTATAATTAAACGTCGTAGTTTAAGGATTATTTCTATATGGCATACAACCTAAATTGCTTTAGTAGGTTTTGTGACGAATAGAATTTATTGTAAACATGGCGATGGGGCAGGTTGGCCCAGAGACGACGGCGCACGATGGCCACCCGGGCCAACCTGCCCCGTCCTATATATTTTATTAAACTGGATGAAAGATTTATTGTTTATTTATAATTCGCCGAGTTTATGAAATTATTAACATAAATTTCGAAGTTAAACATATTTTGATACGTTTCAGAGGTCAAAAGATCGTCATACTCACGAGATAAAAGGCGTTTTAAAAAGAAAACCTGTAAATTATATTATAATCTTAAATAGCGATCTGAGTAGTCAGAATCTGGTTCATTTCTTTGTTTTTAGAACATCAGAGTTACGGCCTTAGTTTAAACCATTTGTTTTATCTATAGGAACATAAAAGTGGTGCGAAATTATAAAAGAAAAAGGGATAGAGGAATGATTTCTGAAGATACGCTGCTAAAAGCAGTTTTAGAAGTAAAAGAAAAGAGAAGATCTGTGAGTGCTACTAGCGAGGTATTTGGGATTCTAAGAAAAACTTTGGGGAGGTACTGTGCTAAGTACAAACAGATCTCATGTCAGCCTACACAATCAACTGAACTTCAGGAAACTGAAACTGAACCTCAACCCTCAGCCTGGAGGAGTCCTGCAAATAGTTAATGACAAGAAGAAGCCTTGGTATAAATTTGGTTATCATAAAAGATTTCAGGTATGAAATGTTGTTAACCAAAATTATTTTTATTTGCAAAGCTATTTTTCAATTTCTAATGTTTTCTCTGTATCCCTATCATTGTTATTGTGTCTATCTCTACGTCGTCTTGTGCACTGTAGGCCTACTGATTTGTGTGTCTCTCTCTCACAAACACACACACACACACACACACACACACACACACACACACACACACACACTCACACATACACACACACATGAAAAGAAAAACTGTGCCTCTATGGGTAACTTAACTAGAGTTGTTTATTTTCAGATATGTAATTCCGAACAAGAAGATATACTTGAACAATACCTCACGAAGGCAAGTGACATATATTATGGTCTTTCCAGGAAAGATGTCAGGCGGTTTGCGCATATATATGCTATTGCATGCAATAATAAAATACACCAAACATGGACCGAGACCGAAATGGCAGGAAGTGATTGGTTTACAGGATTCCCGAAGAGACACCCTCAACTCTCCATTCGGACTCCTCAAGCAACTAGTTTAGCCCGGTGCACCAGTTTCAACAAGCATAATGTAGAACTGCTTTTTAATAATCTCGACATAGTTTTAAAAAGATTAAAAGGGACCCCTGCGGACATCTGGAACATTGACGAAACTGGAGTAACTACCGTCCAGCGACCTGATCGTGTAGTCGCTCGAAGAGGTTTTGGCCAAATAGGGCGAGTGACATCGACTGAGAGAGGGTCACTTGTTACGATCGCTTTTGCAGTTAGTGCGTTGGGTAATAGTGTGCTTCCATTCTTCTTCTTCCCGAGGGTCAACTTCAAGCCTCATTTTATCCTTGACGGCCCGATTGGGTGTGATGGAGCAGCTCATCCTTCGGGCTGGATGAAGGAGACAAACTTTGCAAAATATATGAAACATTTTGTTCTACACGCTCGCTGCTCAAAAGAACGCCCTTTATTGGTTTTGATTGATAATCACAGTTCACATCTCGACTCTGAAGTTCTTGATTATTGTAAAGATAATGGAATCACCTTTATCTCTTTTCCGGCGCATTGTAGCCACAAGCTGCAGCCTTTAGACAGAAGTGTTTCTGGGCCTTTTTGAAAAGTTCGTGAACTCAGCATGTGATGCATGGGTTACCAATAATAAATGACCTATGACTATTTGCGACATCCCGTCTATAGTGCGAATAGCACTTCCAAATGCTGCAACTCCCAATAACATAACCAGCGGATTTAAGGCAACTGGGATCAATCCCTTTAACAAAAATATTTTTACTGACAATGATTTTATGCCTTCCTACACTTCGGATAGGCCAGACCCAAACACTGAAAACAGTCCATCAACTCGAGCTGAGATAAACGTAAGACCGTTTCCAACTCCAGAAGAGGTCAGACCTTTCGAAACAGCAGAGCCCAGTAAAAGTATGGAAGCAGGGAAAAGGAAAAGAGTTTCTGCCATAGTGACAGACACTCCAGTAAAAAAAGCCCTCGAGGAAGAACAAAATGGTGCAAAAGAAAAGAAGGCAAAAGAATTGGAAAGAAAACTTAAATCACAGGCTAAAAAAGCACTTTTTCAAAAAGAACGTAGGAGCAATGGTAGAATGAAATTAACTAAATAAACTGCAGTAGGCCTAAAACGCAAGAAGAAGGCAATGGAACATGACGATGATGAAGATGATGATGACGATGAGGAAGATGAAGATTCACTGTGCCTAAGGAGTCTCAAGCCTTTTTCAAACAGTCAACCTGGAGCACAATGGATTCAGTGCACGAACTGCAAGCGTAGGGCTCATCAGACATGAGTGAAAAACGAGATCCGTGGACTATTTTATGAGTGTTACAACTGTGCTGATCCTTTGGATGTGGACAGTTATTAAAGTTGATTGGTTTGCATTAAGACACTATAATTCCTAATCACTTTAAGCTTTCCCGTTGTCATAATAAAATGTTAAGCATTTAACTCAATATTCAACTTGATTTAATGTTCATTTAAGTATGTTTCTTGATAACTATTCGCTTTATTTTGATACTCTAAAGTTATACTAGTTTAACTTATCAAAATATTACATGGGTCAACGTGCCCCAGTCTCTGGGCCAACTTACCACGAGGTAGGGGCAGATTGGCCCACTTCACATATGCCCAGTAATT
The DNA here is from genome assembly GCF_021461385.2 of Schistocerca piceifrons. NCBI lineage: Eukaryota > Metazoa > Arthropoda > Insecta > Orthoptera > Acrididae > Schistocerca > Schistocerca piceifrons. The sequence continues at coordinate 499,659,679 of NC_060139.1, forward strand.
AATTTTTTTAAATTTTTTAACTCATATTTTCAAGGTTAATAATTGTGATCCAGATTCAGTGAGACTTCTCTAAATATTTAGCAATAACTTCACAAATCTAAATATACAAAAAAAATTAATATTTATTTTTTTTTTAAATATGACCAACGTGCCCCAGTCTCCCCTACGGCTTCTGTAGATTGTGCTGGAGGGAAAATTTTTATAATATGCAAGTAACTTTTCACACGAAAAGTAATTTAAAAAAAATGATTTGAATGCATGAAAGGGATCGGTATTTAGCTTGGGTGGGGCATTTACGTTCGTTCATTATTGAAATACTGAGCTGTGTTTTGCACCATACAACGAATTGAGAGTCCACCTCCTCGGCCATATATCTCCCATTACTTCGTTACATATCACCTGAAGATGTGGTTTTCAGTACCTGCAGACCTGTTATGTTCTGCCAATAAAAAGATTAAATACAGCTGAAGCGAATTCTTACTCACTGGTGTGGGTGTTCTGTCAAGCAAGTTATTCTCGGTCTAAGTTCTGGTAGGAGCAATGGAAATTAAAATGTATGGAGCAGCCAGCCATCATAAGATTATAGTAATAATCCATTGATGACTTTGGGTTATGCCTATCCGTGTGTAGCTACGTCACTGTAGTTACTGTATTGGTGAAAACGTTTCGCCTTATGTGTAGAATACTTTTCCTTGCCCTTGAATGCATTCTTGTTTTCGCTCCAATGAAGCATTTTTAACTCAAATATTGTTCCACTGATGGTGTTTTATATGCGCACTCGCTTTTCAGATAGTGAAACAGTCCTTCTCCCTGTACAATCATAGTTCATGTCAGCACAGCACACACACGTGATGGGCATCTTTACTCCGTGTTATTGAATTTATTTTTTATAGTGTTCTAATATGTGTGTATATATATTCACTGTAGACAACACATAAGTAAATTCTGTTGTTAGAACACTACAAAAAACAAATGTAATATCACGGGGTATAGATGCGGAATATACGTGCGCGTGTGGGTGTGTGTAATGGGGTGGGAGTTGAGGAGAGAGAGGGGGGGAGGGAGAGAAAGAGAAAAGGGAGGGACAGAGAGAGAGAGAGGGAGAGAGAGAGAGAGAGAGAGAGAGAGAGAGAGAGAGAGAGAGAGATAGAGAGATAGACAGTGAAGGAGAAAGACAGAGAGTTTGGCATCTCCTTCGTGTCTTTGATTACACTTATTATTGAATTGTTGCGTATGTTTCTTTGGGATGGTCCATTTACATTGTGATGAGATTATGTCTTGATGTTTTGTGTCTTTTGTGAGTTGCTGGCTGTATTGTTTTACATTCTCTAAAAATGTAAAGCGATTATGTACCAGCACTTGATACGTTCCTTGCATCTCGTTCAAAAACTTTTGCTGGTGTCTCCTACAGGCACTGCAGTGTAGTTTGGAGTTAAGTTGATTTACAGCTGTTCTTCGTTATTTATCTCTCTTGGCAGTTGAGGATGCTTAAATTTTGCTTCAAGGGCGATTATTTTATGCGCTATGTATGCCTCTTGTTTCTTTACAATGCTTCAATTTGATGCTGTGGCTATACAACTGGCGTCAAGTAAAGTAACATATCTCCAACGAAAATACATTGTAGTGTTCGTGTTATGAAACTGAGAGATTACGATATTAGTAGTGAAGCGTTTCCCATCGTACTGTACACACAAAAGCAAGCAGAGAAAACATTAAAAACCAAAATCTTTGACGTTAATGTTGGTAGAAATTTCCTAAATGGTGTGGAAGTGCTTCTTTGAGCCCCTGAGCAGACAAGAGTATGTTCAGATATTGTAAGGACAGAAATAGAAAATTCCACGGCAGATAACCTTTAAGTAAAAAGTGTCTCGAAAATAAGAATAAGTTAGTAATATTGCGTGACAAAATGTTTAACGTGTATTTGAATATTCGTTTATTTGCTTCCTTTACTTTATTTCACTTACTAATTAACTTACCCATCAACTATTCTATGAAAGAGCTATTGAACCAACTTTCATGTGTAATATTAATTACGTACTGTAATGTGAGACTATAATTAACGGTTACGAAAATATACTGCGTGGTTCTGGGCTAAACAACATTTAAAGCAACCAAGGAAATTACTCTGCGGCCCTATTTTCTTTATATAAATGTCCTATAAATATGTATACACATAAATGAATATATACTTGCTACCTCTTGTACACAAAGAAATGCGAACAAAAAGATTAATCGTTTCTCCTAAACGCTTACTAAACAGGATCTTCAAATTAATATAATTTTAGATTACTCATTGGTTTTTCATGAAAATGTGATTCTATCGCTACATTACGCAACAGGAAAGTTTGTGATCCCTTTTAACAAAAGTGTATCGTTAAGTGATTTTTCGAGGCAACAGAGTTCTGCCAGTCTTTTTTTAAAGAAAATGTGGTTTTTCTCTTCAAAATTATGACGCTAAGGTAACTTTTGCTATTTTAACCAGGAACCTATCCCAGCCAACATAACTTTGGTTAATAACAGCCTGTATGCACACTAAAAATAAATTATATTTATATATTAGATACAGTTTGTATGTCGTAACGATTGTTGATTACAATTTGCATCTTTCTCGTAATATGCATCTCACTATTTCTCTTCTTTAATGGGATCCAATTTTTTCTATATTATTTTGTCTAAACGCAGCTGAATGTGAAGCGTAATACTGTTTCTGTAGAGAAAGGTCTTCTGTGTTAGTTAACCGACCGTTTACCACATTCCATTGTTATAGTTATGTCGAGAGAGTTTACTGTTTCTCCTTTTCTTTTCAAAATTATCTTGTACACTGAGGTGATAAAAGTCAAGGGATACCTCCCAATATTGTGTCAAACCTTCTTTTGCCCAGAGTAGTGTAGTAATTCGAAGTGGCATGGGCTCAAAACGTCGTTGGTAGTGACCTGCAGAAATACTGAATCTGGCTGCCCTATAGCCAACTATAAATGCGGTAGTGTTCCTGGTGCAGGATTTTTGCACGGCTGACTTATCGGTTATGTTCAATGGCATTCATGTCTGGCGATCTGGGTGGACGAATCATTGGCTCTAGTTTACCAGAATGCTCTTCAAATCTTTCGCGAACAGTTGTTGTCCGCTGACATGGCGCATTGTCATCCATAAAATTAAGTCCATAAGTGGCTGCAAAAGGTCTCCAAATAGCCAAACATAACCATTTCTAGTCAATGATCGGTTTAATTAGACCAGAGGACCCATTCTGTTCCAGGTAAACCAGCCCACACTACTATGGAGCTTCCACTACCTTGCACAGTGCCTTATTGACAACTTGTGGCCGCGCGGAGTGGCTGCGCGTTTAGAGGCACCATTTCGCGGATTGCAGGGCCGCTCCAGGCTGAGGTTCGAGTCCTCCCTCGGGCATGGTTTTGTGTGTTTTATTTAACATCAGGTACATTTAGTAGTGCGTAAGTCTAGGGACCGACGACCTCAGGAGTTAGGCCCCTTAGGAATTAACACACATTTGAACATTTTTTTGACAACTAGGGTTCAGGGCTTCGTGATGTTTGCGCTACACTCGAACACCATCATCAGCTCATAACAACTGAAATCTGGAATCATCTGACAAGGCCACATATTTCAGTCGTCTAGGTCCAACCGACATGGTCACGAGCCCGGGAAAGGCCATGAGCTGTTAGCAAAGGCACTCACGGCAGTCGTCTACTGTCATAGCGTATTACAGCCGAATTTCACGGCACCGACTTAATGGAGACGTTCGTCAAACTTTCCACATGGATTTCTGTTGTTAAGTCACGCCTTGCTTCATATTTGTTGCCACTGACAACTCTACGTAAACGTCGCTGTTCTTGGTCCTTAAGTAAAGGCCATCGGCCACTGCCTTTACGTGACGATAGGTAATACCTGTAATTGGGTATCTATGGCACACTGTAGACACAGGTCCCGAGTTCGGGTCTCGGTCGGGCACACAGTTTTAATCTGCCAGAAAGTTTCATATCAGCGCACACTCCGCTGCAGAATGAAAATCTCATTCTGGAAACATCCCCCAGGCTGTGGCTAAGCCGTGTCTCCGCAGTATCCTTTCTTTCAGGAGTGCTAGTTCTGCAAGGTTCGCAGGAGAGTTTCTGTAAGGTTTGGAAGGTAGGAGACGAGATACTGGCAGAAGTAAAGCTGTGAGTACCGGGTGTGAGTCGTGCTTCGGTAGCTCAGATGGTAGAGCACTTGCCCGCGAAAGGCAAAGGTCCAGAGTTCGAGTCTCGGTCGGGCACACAGTTTTAATCTGCCAGGAAGTTTCATATCAGCGCACACTCCACTGCAGAGTGAAAATCTCATTCTGGATACTGTAGACATTTTGGATCTCAGAATATTGAATTGCCGAACGATTTCCGAAATGGTATGTCCCATATCTCTAGTGCCAGCTACCATTCCGCGTTGAAAGTATGTTAATTGCGATCGTACGGTTGTAATCACGTCTGAAACCTTTATACATGCGTCACCGGAGTACGAATAACAGCTCTGCCAATACACCTTCCTTTTAAACATTGCATACGCGATGCTACCACCGTCTGTATACATGCATGTCGCTATCCGATAATTTTTTAATACTTCATTGTATGTGTATGTATGTAAGAAATTTTTATTTTTCTCATTGCATAATGTAGGCAAATAGATCTTCTAGATGAAACATATGAAAACGCAGACAAACTACAGAACTAAATGGAATGTTTATATAGTTCGAGAGGTGAATCAGAAGCGTTGACAAAGATTAATGAAAATAGTTACAATCTGAAAGAAGTGTCAGATGAGGTGCACTACACAGCATTTAGAGGTTTCGAAAAATCTAGAGGCACCCAGAGCTTATGTACTTCACCAGACATGTTTAAAGCAAAGGGAAGCATCACGAAAGAACATGCACAATTGTTCACATCATGACTCCAGTCAAAGACTATTTCTTTGAACTGAAACAACATTGTGCCTAAACAATGTAATGCGCTTTACTTGCGTGGACCTAAAATTTATTTTCGACTTGGGATTAATGGAAATCCATATTCTCGGTGTTTTCTCTGCGAAGCTATGTGGAATGTGATTACGAGAGATGATTACCAACAGTGCAAAGATTTTTTTTCTTGTCCTGCAATGACAACAGAAAAATCACTTCCAGCGATAGTCAAGAATCTGCGCCATCCCTACAAGCTAGCTCAAAGCACTAGAGTTTTTAAAGGCTCCTAATTTTCGCAGGTCATTAAGCTTTACAGCATCGCCCGTAAACTGTAACAGCTTTTTTTTATACGGTTGTCCTAGCCTTTCAAGCTCGTACTTGCTAAAAGTCTTCTTAGATTTTGTTCATTAAAGATTCTGGTCTTCAAAGAAGGTCTCGTTTTCCATAATTTTATTTGTTTGCAGCTAATTTCAGCCTTCTACGCCATTACAATGCGATTTTGTGATTCTGCAACAGAAAAATATTCTTTAGGTATTGAAATCTCAGCGTCTGTAAATTCGAGTTTGGAATTGGTTTTGGTTCATTAATGCTGGCGTGTTGGTTTGACAGCTTCGCAGATCTTGGCTCGATGTTGCTCTTTTTGTATTTTGTGTTGTTTTCGTATGAGATGTATCTTTTTATCCATGTTACTCGGTACTGAAGAATACGGCATTAGGGCGACCGATAAGTAACATATATGCGGAAGCATACTGTCAATAATTCTGCCTTGACTAAATTGTAAAGATGGATTCGTTCCTACTGTATTGGCATCCAGTCATTCGTATGCAAAAATACTGCAACTATGTACGTAGTTTTTCTCTTGCTATATCCCCTCTACCTCTTGTGCATACTGGATGAAACGAAATTTTGTTTCTGGGTCAACCGTTTTAGTGAATCAAGTTCTAGTACAATATTATGGGTGTTAAACGTAAAGAATTGCAGCATTGACTGTCATACGCTGCCATCTATTACATACAAGTATTTTTATATATAATTCTATCCAAGAATACACAATGACAATGGGTGCATATTTCCTTATATATATTACTCTGTTATGTCTCAATACGACACTTCTTCCCTAACAAATGCAGTGCACGTTACGACCAGTCAGCCTCAAATAATTTCCAATGACGACGTAACTATTGTTATAACTGGATCATACTCTCAAAATATTGCAATGTTACGAAAAAGATTACCAGTAACGCTAGGGGAAACTTTCGTATCCATAAACCGGATAAATAAAGACAGAATAAATGTTAGGGGAACATAACTGAAACGCCTTCATTCTGCCGATGATACGACCAAACTATATTTTAAGCTTGTACACGTGCGGCGCTGAAAACTGACTGCAGAGGCACGGCTTCCCTCTCCAGATCTGCAGTTGCTGGATTATCACGTTCATGTCATAGAACCAGCGCATAGTTTTAATTTCACTAATTTAATGAAGAGTGATGTGTGGAAACCTCACTAGAAAGAACTGTGAGATACGTGTACGTGGGGCGCATCCCTGCATATCGCATCTCTACATTTACAATAAAAAGTAAATATCAGTAATTTTAACTTTCAGAGACGGTGAAATGGTGGTCACAGGGACAGGTCACAAGGATCAGCACACAAGGCTGTGAAGTGGGAGGGTTACACAGCAACAGCAACATCATTACAGTTTGGATGATAATATATTTGTACAAGTATAATCAGTGACTGCAAGAACACAAGAAAACTTCTTCCCGTATGAAATGTTCGAATGTAATGCTAATTACAAAGAAAATAATTGGTAGTTCCCGCGCCCGGGTTCCCGGGTTCGATCCCGGCGGGGTCAGGGATTTTCTCTGCCTCGTGATGAGTGGGTGTTGTGTGATGTCCCTAGGTTAGTTAGGATTACGTAGTTCTAAGTTCTAGGGGACTGATGTTAAGTCCCATATTGCTCAGAGCCATTTGAACCAAATAATTTGTAGTTAAAAAAAAAAAAAAAAAACATCTCAACACCGAGTGAGGCTAATGTTCGTAAGAATTTTAATAAATTTTAGATTTAAGAAAATAAGCGCCTCGCACTTACCAAACTATCTGTCATATACAATTTATCTTTCCAAACAATGTAAACACAACTTGTGACTTTAGAAATTCGCGCACCTGATTCTTACTAAACCATTATAACAATTTATCTTTTCAAAACCAAATTAATAATAGTTTGAAATTTTAGAAAAATGCTCCTAGTGCTTACTAAACTCTATTACAACCTTCCGGTTAACAACTGTAATTAAGAAACATGTGACACCACTCTCACTAGGTCTTTAATCGATAGCAATTCAGGTACAAGGTACTTAAGATTAAAATGTTGAATGAAATAACAATAGGTCAGTGCGAAACAAGCTCCGAACTTCAATTTCAACAGCCACCAGAATAAAGCCATACGTGTTTAAGGAAGTAAGATCCGTACAGTAAAATTGTTACTGTTTTACATATCGGGACTCGGACCGTCAGCTGATCGACGTAAGATAGATCGGCCTTTTCTAGGACAGTCGGTCTCTCGGGTGCTAAGAGAGCGGCGCCAGACCAGTGGCCGACCAGGACGGCGGAAGCGTCTCCTAAGCTCTCGTCCGATAATTGGGGAGATGACTCAGGCCCACCGGTGTACTGAACTACAGCAGACTAAAATTCTAAATCAACCAATTGTTAAAGCCAACGACGAACAATTACTAATGGGGATCAAACCAATTCCAGGTAAGGGAAGTGAGAGTGACATCCCTATATTGTTCTACACAAACTGTGTGGATACAGATTAGATTTGGCTTTGAATTTGAGCTGTAAGAAACAGTGAACTCCAGCACAAGTTAGGCTATTAATATTGTTCCCGGAACATCACTAAAAAAATGCTCTAAGCACTATGGGACTTAACATCTCAGGTCATCAGTCCTCCAAACTTAGAACTACTTAAACCTAACTAACTTAAGGACATCACACACATCCACGCCCGAGGCAGGATTCGAACCTGTGACCGTCGCAGTAGCGCGATTCCGGACAGAAGCGCCTAGATCCGCTCGGCCACAGTGGGCGGCGGAACATCAGTAACGACAACCAGACTCAAGACGGAATTTTAGGTTTACAAGTGCATGACGATCTGTCCAACAGTCATGACTAGCGCATAGTATCTTGACTATCTCAGATTATACTGCTTTAGAACATTGTCTTAAGTGGAGTCCTATTGTGTCTCAATAAATGGTTGAATCCTTGTCCGTACGCTCTATTAGAACTTCACAGCTGCGCAGAACGTTGTCTTTACACGTAAACATGCAATAATTAGACGAAATGTCTCACCAGATTAAGAAACTGGAACTGGCTACATGTGTTGCCGAGAACTCCTGGATGGAAATCGTCATCTGCAGGTTGTCACTCAACCCAGTGACTCAACCCAGTGATATCGGCATCCAAACACCACGCACGCCAACGCAAAAGCCGCAGCTCAGCCGACCAAGCCACAGTCCCTCTCCTAAGCTCCGTACACGCCACTCGCCATATTTACTCCACGTTCCTAACTGCGTCTGTTTCTCACTACGTGGTGCCCCCTTTTTATCCCGCAGCCTCACTCGTAGCCCCGGTATCCCATACACCCTTTCTCGGAGTTTCCTTATATCACCAACCAGCCAACTTCGCAAGGTTCGCGAACCGACCCGCTAGCGACATATCGAATCGGGTGTCGTGGCTCACACGAGAATATTCTAAAAATGATGACTTCTTTGAATCTAATGCTGTCAACTGTTAACCAGTTACAGTCGTAAATAAAGTTTAACATATGCAGTCAGATAATGCAGGCCAGCACAAGATATTTTTTATTTAAGAAATATTTACTTATTACCAAATTATGCAGGAAAAATGTCTTCATATTGCCAGCAGCACTTGGTGGCGGATATAAAAAAGTCCCGAATGAAAAACAGCCCACAGTTGCTTAAATTATGTTTATTTTAGACCTTGACCATGGTTTCTGCTATAATAACGTAGCCTTCTTCAGAAGTCATACACACTAATAAATGAAAAATACCTTAGCTCAGCGGCTGCGTCAAGACCAATCAAATAACTTCAACAGGCATAAGCCTTTTCCGAAGATAAGTAAAATTACACGTGGCACAGTTTGTCCTCCGCCACTACCTCTATTTTATTCCATGATCAAGGTTTAAAATAAACATAATTTAGAGCCACCGTGGACTGTTCTTCATTCGAGACAATTTGTAACAGTTGCTGTTGTCGCTGCCATGCTAAAAATAATAAAAAATATGTCCCTTCAAATATTTACATGTTGTAAGGAACGGCCTTCTCGGGGCTCGTGGCGCGTCATGGTGATGTCCGAGGCTCAGAGGAAGACAGGCAGTGGCTCGTGCGTCACTGCACGTGACACTGTAGGTCTTACGATTGCCAGCAGCCGTCTCCAGCGAGGGTCGAGTGACTGGTAAAGACGAGTTTAATGATTCTTGAATGGGTGTTTAAATACGTGCCATTTCTCGATATCACACGACAAAAGTAAGACCTTTAGTAGCTGCATTTTTAGTTAAACATTGATTTCCCGTGGGCACTGCATGGAGCCGAGCGTTCACGAAGTCTGGCGGACAAGCCCACTAGTGTGACGTCACAAGTTCGTTGCAGAGCCCATTTATCTCGCTGGCCCCGGTGATGGCAGGTTGAGGTCATCGCCACCCCAGGAACCGCCGCTCCAGACAGCCACCAGCACTCGGGGAACTGAGGCAGGTGTTGGGCAGCACGTGCTCACTACCGTAAGCCGTGGCAGCGGCGAGGGCGGCGAGGGAATTGAGGCTTCAGCATCAGCGACATCGCCAGGCTGCCGAACCGTTTCGCTGCATCATCCAAGCTGACCAGCAGCTGCTAGCAGCCTCGGCATTAGGCAGCCAGGGCGAGCAAGTCCGCGTTGTAGAATGCGTACATGGGCAGCCACCAGCAGCAGAAACCCCATGCGACAGCTGGAGAAAGCTGGTAGTTTTCCCACATAGGTGGGAGCAGACTAGCAGCTGCACGCCCTCAGTCACGAACTAGAGGACACTAGGAGGTGCCCCGGCTGCAGAACACCAAGTCCTCAGCATGATCAGAGCACCGTGGCCACTAGCGTCTAAATCAACAGGTGAGGACATGTAGACCCATGAAACTCGCAGAGCAGTAAATCTGAAGACTGTAGACCAACAGAGGTCTCGCCTGGTAGCTGGATTCCAGCGAATTGTAAATGAGGAATATTTATACAGACCTAGCTAATGCTTGTTATACTGCAACATTGGTTTCTTCCACTCACAACAGAACACAGGACTGGATCTGAGGTAATCAGTCCACCCGCGTCACGACTTCTCCCCCTTTCTGCTGTGTTGGTGCTTCGGCACTTCAGGTCATCCTGGTTGGTGACAGCATGAAGTAATTGCCTTGGGGTGTCAGGGTAGTAGTTGCGCCGAATCAGCAGGCCGTACTGCGTAATCGGCTCGGTTGGCTTGACCGGCTGCTCTGGATTCTTATTTAGCTCCGCTAATCACATAATTTGGTGTACGACTACGCGTTACAGCGCCACGTGCATAAAATACATTGAATGAATTTTTAACCGAAACTTCGTACCGAGCATCATTTTCCAAATGTCAGATACTTTCACTTCAAGAGATTAGGAATCTTTTCGCTGAGATACTTAAAGCATTTTTCATCAATGGGTATAGTTTTGATGGACTGTTTCATTAGGCCCATATTAATATGTTGAGCTGACAAGAGAAATTGTTTTCAGATCCATGAGATCATTTTGCGAAAAGGACAAGAGTGAAAGAGGATGTCATATTAATTACAATTTGTACTAACATGTGCAACTACTGCCACCAATTTTCAATTTCACATTACTGTTAATGGAAATAGTATTTGAAATAAATCAATAATATGTGTTTTCCTTCTTTTTATTGTTTCCATGAACACAGCTTTAATCTCCAGGAAGTTTCATATCAGCGCACACCCAGCTCCAGAGTGAAACTTTCATTCTGGAAACATCCCCCAGGCTATGACTAAGCCAAGTGTCCGCAGTATCCTTTCTTCCAGAAGTGCTAGTCTTGCGAGTTTCGCAGGAGAGCTTCTTTGAAGTTTGGAAGGCAGGAGACGAGGTAATGGTAGAAGTAAAGCTGTGAGGACGGATCGTGAGTCGTGCTTGCGTAGCACAGATTGTAAAGCACTTGCCAGCCAAAGGCCGAGGTCCCGATTCCGAGTCTCGATCCGGCACACAGTTTTGATCTGGCAGGAAGTTTCTTTCATTGTTGGCCTGTGTAATTATCCAAAACTAGTCTTACAGGTATGGCAAGGACTTCATAAGAAAGGAATGCTTAGCATTGCAAAAGAGCATACGTTACTGTTTACAGTGTTCCAAGTGAATAGTACATCGTTTAAATTAATTTCTTGGCAAAGTTGTGATACAGTACCTCAAAATAGTTACTTCACGCAATTCGTAGGAGGAGAGTGATAACGGACTTCAACTTCCCCTTAGAGACAATGAAACATCGTTATAGCTGGAACTTTTTCTGTCAGCCCACACACATCTAGGCATCAGCGGCTTCCTTAGCCCTCACCAGTTATGAACGACATAAATTTGCTTAGTTTGCAAAGTAAAGTCGGACTGATTTAATTTGTTACAAAAATGTCCTCAAAATTGACACAAGCAGTAGAAAAAGGCAGAATCTGAAATCACTCCACTAGACTGAAAGCATGTGTCATCTGATGATTCAAAAAGTGCATCCCGTGTTAAAAATTAAAGCTGTTTCAAAAGCACCTAACATGGTAATCTACATATATCTAAAAAGTATCAAAATGCTGAAACATCTTAGGTGTTCCCTCTTTCTTCTTACTAGTGTCTTATCTATTACATCCCATTTCTGCTCTGAAAAATATCATTTTACTGTTAGAGCTGTGCCCTCTTAATATTTATAGGTGGCTCATGATTCAGTTCCATGTAAGAAAGGAGGGGAACAGTCATGGACCAATGAAATTTTAGTCGTGTATCATATTCTCAGCTTGTAATTCTTAGTAGCCAAGCATAAGGTCTTCGACAGCAGTTCACAGGCAAATCTGTAGTGTATCAGATGTGATTTGCCTTTATAGAAACAGCACTGCTCTCTATAAATTCCACGGCAGCACTGCATAAAGCTAGTTGCTGCTCTCCTGTGAAGCTTATGTTCATGTGCTGTAGCATGACGTAACGTGCATTGACGCACCTTAACGCACTATCGAATTTTCAGAGGGTTCACATGGCGAGCGATGGAAAGCGTTAGTTCCTGCAGTACACCACGCGGTTTGTTTTGGTTTCAGATATCTTGTGAGCAGATGTTCAGTGGTGGAGGTGCACTATTCATGTAAAATTGAACAATCGACTGTACAATTCTTACGCACAGTTATCTGGGTGAAATTAAAAGATATAGTGATGCTAACATCAGATCAAGAAAAACAGACTGAAATATCCCAAGGTCTTGAAAGGTATTCAATTTTTCCACATTGCATCGGAGTTGTCGATGGTAGACATATCGGGATACGAAATACACAATATTCAAGTTCCTTAAAATTCATTTACAATCGTTTCTTGTCCCTAGTGGTGTTGCTGCTATGTGACTGTCTGAGTATACATTCGCACTTAGGGAGAATTCAGACTCGGTTCTGCATGAAAACTCATTGGAAAATCTGTGGATACATGGAAACCAAGAATTTTAGCAGAAAACCACAAGACGGCACTTCCTTACGTCAGCTTAGGTGATTAAGCATTTGGGCCGATGAAAAATTTAATGAGACGCTACGACGGAATGCACCTGCCTGAAGAAAGAGACATATTTAACTATCGGCTAACTTTACCAACTACGTATACTGAGTGTACTTCTGGTTTAGTGTGTAAGAGCTGACAATACTGCATGGCCCATTAGTCATCGGTGTGGACTGCGCCGAACATAAAGTAAAACAGATTACAGTAGTTCACAACTATGTTCAAATGTGGGTTGGATTTAAACACGAAGACATTTCACAAGTATAAATGGACAACCCACATCATCAGTGGATAATATTCTGCCTAAGTTTACAGACTATTTTGTCAACGCACATAGGCTTCCAACATGCAGATCGTATATGAAGGAAAGGGCTCTTGTAACGATAAAATTTTTCTTGTCTAGATATTTCCTTTCTTCATAGACATTTCCCTCACAGAAGATCAAAAGCAATTTTTCCAAATTTCACCATCTCAAAATATTACCTTGCGACCCAGTATTCCGAAATGCTGGTCTTCCTGTACTTCGTCAGCCAGTAGCTCGAAGTCAGTATTTTCGCCTGCCGTTTCACTCATTTCTCGCAACGTAATAACGTCTGGCAATGACGGAAATCAGCGGTCAGCTGAACAACACGCAGGCGCTATCTGTGTTTCAAACAGCATGCCAACGCACATTTGTCATGCGATAGGTTTCAAGGTGAATGTTATACGTCTAAACGTGGTTATTAGAAAACGCGCGTCATATTTCCGTCACGTGAACGTAGCCTAACAATACATCGACACGATTTTACCGCGTACTTCTCTGGAAAGGCTGTCGACGAATTTAGTTACAGAAACGGTTATCGCTTCGCGAGGGATTTTACTTCGTAAATTCGGTATCACGCTATCTGCTACGTGTCACTGCAGCTGGACTGCATTAACCTCTTTTCCGAGCAAGACACCAAGTTATTGCACCACAAATACTTCAAAAAACTGATTGTTTCTCCTCTGTATCAGTATTATGTTCATATGCAGTATCTTGTTCTGTTATTATAATATATCCTTATCAATAACATTTAAAAGCTACGCAGTTTCATCTTCCTGTTGTTGCATATGATATGCTCATAAATAAATACCTTTCTGCAGCTCATATGTTTCACAAAAATTGTGACATTGTCTGTATGTATGAGACAAGATAATATAATCTATTATCAGATCCTTGCTTCAGACTAGCATTTCATTCTTGTATGGCACCTTCCACATGTATATTAAAAAATATGGTTGTCAAACTACTTCCCTGTTTGTCAATAAAGGTTTAAAGGTGCGTTTGTCTTTAAATTTTGGTGATGAAAGTATCTTTATTCAGGAGTCGTAGAGCGTAATTGATAACTTTTTTTCCATTTTTCTCTGTAGCTATTCTCTGTTAATATAGCTTTTATAAATTCTATGAATGCTAATTTGGGTTCTTTGTTAAACGCTCTTCGTATTTATGTTATTTGTTTTAATACATGTACTACATCTGGCTTACGTCATCGCTTTCTAAAGCCCATTTTCATTCATTGTTTTTTTAAGAATACTCAAAATTTTTTCGAACAATCTATACGGTGTGTACAACAGTTTAAACCATCTATAATTTTCAGGACTATTTTCATCTTGCTTTTACAACAGTGATATTATGTTTGTCTGTTTCTGAATTTCTACACTGATCCATCAAATTTCATACAGACGGAACAATCCGACTTGTAAGGGAAAACCACCATACTTCACAAATCAATTTCTTATTTCCTCTGTATCTGTGCCGTCCCATTATTTGAGGCCTTCATAGCATTCTTCTAAATCCAGATCGTCCACAGCATTTATGTCCCTTTCATATGTTTCGTTTTGAACTGAACTTGAATCTGTACACCACAAATTCCAGTTTCTATAAACTAAATTAAAGTTTTTTTGTAATACTGAAGATTTTTTTTTACCCTGTGCTGAAACCACTGAAATCTGAAAAATGTAGGTGGTTTATAGGGAGAAAGTCATCCCAACCAAATAATGTAGTATACCGGTACTGTAATTTTGTGCAGTTTGGGACTAACTTAATTGGGCGACACCTAACTGTCATGGTCTTGGACTAGGTGTGCAGTCGAACAAGTGAAGTGTCTGAAATATTCATTTCTCATCTCACATTGCCTACTGTTCAAGAATAGAATCTCCAGGATGCCCCTACGCAAGATGCTTCTAGAGTTATTTGATAGTGACTGTGTTTGCTGAAAGACGTGCACAGCAAGTAGTTTACGTAAATCAATCAGTAGAGAGTACCGCGGTAAATAAATATGGAGAAAGTTGTGCGTAGTGCTCAAATAGCAATAATTTCAGTATTATGTTTGACTTCGATTACGTGTGATTATTTCAAAGTACGTGTATGAACTAGGTTATTTCTTGTGATCAATAGAATGTTTGGCATCCGTAACATGTTTGAATACCCATTGCCAATAGCCAAGCAGCGTACTAATCATTTTTAGCGATTCTCATTGCAGTCTAGGTGAGTGCTATCAATGGGGCTGCGACTGAACGATGTCTTCTGCGTAAGTGACAAAGCTATAGAAGACACGAGTTTAGTGCAAACAACAATTTTGACCTGTGCCTCCAAAGCCAGGTTGTTGCAACCAGCCCACATTATTGCGTTGAAATGTTACGGTTACTTCATTACTAAATGAAAGCATGTTTGTCGATTGTCTAATGTGTCTAAAACAACATTTGACAGGATAGGCTATATGAAATCTTATACATCTCCATTGCCCATCATGCCAACTTTCTTGTCTGCTGCTTTGAAACTCAGGATGAACGATCAAATCACGGACCATATAGTATTCATTCAACGTCACGCAACAGAAACGAATATTAGCGAGCAGATGGCACAATGTGACCTGGAAGAGACTGGCGGTTTGCTTCACGACCAGTGGTGGGTGATATGCGTGAATTAATAATTGCCTCTAGTTACTTAAGACACGATCAGTTAGCTGAACATAGGCGAAAACACCAAGACGGAATCACAAACAATGAATGATTACCACAAACATGACACGGAACAGAAGGATCTAACTAACCCAGGGACTCCAAAAAGTCGTCGGGACTCACGGGGAGGGAAGACTAAGAAAATTGTTGAATAAGAAGCGACCAATTATCGGCCTCTCTAAATCCTAGCAGACACACTTGAGAAACATGCTTCCCAGCTAACTGCCGTACATTATTATAAACATTATTGACAGGGACGAACAACGGGTGATACTTTTGTCGACTCCAACGTCATTATGAGATGTAAGAGCTACCCCAGAGGTCTCCATGATATGACTGAATCAAGTGAGCAAAATGAAAGCGACACAACGCAACCGAACATCGCTTGAATTCCATTCTCCAAAGAACATTAGGCGACCTCTTGCGATCTCATCAGCGCGTTTGCAACCAGCAATCAGACGCCGCCCGCTACTCACATCTCCGTCCGCCACTGCACCGGAAGAATTCGCGCAATTCATTTGGAGTCCTTAGGCGCCGGGGGAAAGCAAAATATGCTAAATCTAAAAGTGATCAATTAAGAACACACCCTCCCGTCGTAATTTTCCCATCCTCATCTGAGGCTAAGCGTTATTCTCTTATCTGTGCGAGTACTACCCTAAAAAGCCCAGGGAGGGAGAAAAACTTCGTTAGATTTTATAACGGTCAATCATACCACTGCACAGAACACTGCGTCCTCCTTTCAGTTTCACTCCTTGGCCGCCTTCATCGTCTCCAAAACAGTGCTCGCTCTCAGGCAGAGAAGGGACAGGTGCGGTGCACTTGAAACACTCCGATCACCGGCCGTTTTAGTCTACGCGTTTCTCTGTCCCTTTTCCATTATGCACTTCTCTCTCACGTCCAAAACTGGCTCTCTTCATCGAGTGGTGGAGAGGCGTTTTTGTTAAAACCTATCACCACGAGCCGCGAATTCTCCACAAACTATACTATCACCTACCAAATCTCGCACTTGGAAAAAATACATATTATAAAAAAGCATTTATATGTGCATGTTCCTCAGTTTCTCTTAAGCCCCTGGACCGAATTTAGCTAAACGTGGTACACTTAACTCTTTGTGTGAGGCAACAGTCGCTGTGGGGGGTGAGAACCACAAACCTATAACAGTTCAAGAGACATGACGACATAAACAAGAGATGCGTGAGAAACTGCCGCATCGTGTATGACGTTTACATTTATTGCTTCGGTGATACTAACTCTATTCTCAGTTAACCTTGGGCAATATACGCGTAAGACGCTAAATGGAGCTACCAAATTATAAACATAGTTCAGGGGATGTGATGTCATCTGTACCGACCTGCATGATAAACTTCCGAATTGTACATGTCATTCCAGTTCATTTCTTTGTTAACAGTTCTAATCGCAACACATTTTTTCGACAGTATCTATCTTGCCGCTCATGTACCTACAAATAGCGTTGCTGCCTCTGGATCATGTGGACGATTGGACTGAGTAAAAATTGGGCTGTGTGAAAATTGAGATTTTGTACGGGCGCAGATAACCGCGCAGTTGAGCGCCCCTCAAACCAAACAACAACATCATCATCATCATCATCATTGTCATCTCTACCTACAAATTTATGTCATCGTATCAGAACATTTGACGATATATGCGCGAAAAACCGCCGCATCGTGCATGATGTTTAAATTTATTACTACTTTGCTACTAAATCTACCCAACATATTTCGGAGACGTTACCTATATACGCTGCTGAATGAAACTACACAAATATATCATTGTAAGTGATGTGTCGGCAGCTGAGCCAACACCTTGTAGATAGAGATGGCTGAAAATGCACGCTAGACTAACGCAGACGGGCGTGAAGTACTGGAACAGGCTACGTAATTAATGCTATGAAGAAAAGTACGTAGTGGGATTAATACTTATCTTTAATCAATCATTGTGGTACATCGCTCTTGACTATACACAGGAGACTTTAATTACAATCACTATAAGGCTAATGGCGCCTTGCTAGTTCGTAGCCATTAACTTAGCTGAAGGCTATTCTGTCTCTCGGCTAATGAGAGAGAAAGGCTTCGTACATCTAGTCGCTAGCTAGGTCGTCCGTACAACTGGGGCGAGTGCTTGTTCGTATCACGAGACCTGCCTTGTGGTGGCGCTAGGTCTCCGATCACACAGTGGCGACACGCGGGTCCGACATGTACTAAATGGACCGCGGCCGATTTAATCTACCACCTAGCAAGTGTGGTGTCTGGCGGTGACACCACAGTAAGACACATAGATAAAGAGACGTCATGAATATTGAGATGCTTGAAAAAATGCCGCAACATGCGTGAAACCTTAATACATTGATTCTTTTCTACTAAAACACACCTACAGTCTTACGGAAATCCCTGATATCGCGCAGCATTCAACTGTGAGGCGCAAATGGCTGTAGACGAAAATAATAGCCGTCTATATAGCGATACAGAGGAGGCGTACTATAAAGAGGTGTATCTCCTGGCATGTGACTAGAAATATTCTTTGTCATCAAGTAATGAATTAAACAAACAATAAGATAATCCTTGTTTTGCGTACTATGTTTCTTTAGTTGAGTACCGTATTTATACATTTGTACATTATACATATTTTTCTGTACGACTGTTTCATAATTTCCAAAATTTTTTCAGAAATACATGGCTATGAAATTTTTTGGTCTCATATAGGATATATCAAAATGAATCGTCCGACTATTAAAAAATCATAACGATTATGTTATTTGAGATATGTGAGTGAACAATGCAGTGTTGGAAAGAGCAAACTGTTGAGTTTTACATGGTTCCCGCTAGGTAGCAGCAGTTTGCACCCACTACAGTTCTAGTAAAAGTGGTGTTGGGACAACAGAAAGGGTATTGCGTTATACGTTTTGTGGAGTGCGGGTCTGTAATAACTGTTCAGCGTGACTTTCGTACTAGGTATGGTGTGGATTCTCCTACAGCAGAGAGCGCTGGACAATGGCATATACAATTTCGAGAAACAGGTTGTTAGCATAAAGGCAAATCGCCGGGCAGTCCACGAGTGTCTGACACAGACGTCGAACGCATCCGCCATAGTTTCACAAGGAGTCCGCAGAAATCCGTCCACCCTGCAGCTCGACAGCTCAACCAGCCCCAGATGTCCGTCTGACGTGTGTTGCGTCGATGTTTACAAATGAAACCATAGAAAATTGAACTAGTGCAAGCTCTTCCTGAAGGTGACAAAAACGTGTGGAGTAGTATCATTTCGTTCATGGCGAGATGGAGTATGACAGTCTTCTTCCACGATTCGTGTTTAGTGACGAGGGAACATTCAGTTTAAATGAAAACGTGAACCGTCGTAATGTGAGAGTATGGGGTACGGAACAACCACAGGATGCAGTGTAACACGAGAGGGACTCTCCAAAATTTAATGTGTTTTGTGCAGTTTCACGGGGAAAGTCCATTTTTCTTTCCCGAAAACATTGCTACAGGAAGAACATATCTCATTATGCTTGAGATGTCTCTTTTCCCACAGTTGGATACTGATTCGAACTAATTCATTTACCAACAGGATGGGGCACCGCCACACTGGCATCTGGAAGCGCGGGGATTTTTAAGTCAATGGATTACTGAACGATGGATAGGTCGCACTGGACCATATAATTCAGCCTTACACTACTGGCCTCCAAGGTCACCGGTGTGGTGTCCTGTCCACTCGTCTCTTACAGGGTGCTTAAGCGATGCTACTTTCTCGGATAGCAATACAACAATTGAAGCAAATGACATTAATGGTTTTTATTACAATTAATGAATGAATAATCGTATGACATTGTTGGCCGGGAGGCCCCATGCGGGGGAGTTCGGCCGTCGTATTGCAAGTCCTTGCGAGTCAATGATGATGAAATGATGATGAAGGACACACCACATCTAGTCATCTCGCGGCAGAAAAAATCCCTGACCCCACCGGGAATCAAATCCGGGACCCCGTGCCCGGGAAACGATTGACAAGAACGTGTTGCAAGCGACTGGTGACATGCAAACAGTCAGTGTCCTTCGCTTTATACCTTGTCCGTGGCAGTTGTAACACAAGTTCCTATGTCACTGCTATCGTTAATATCACTTCGTGGATTCTAGTCCGAGTCTGTCAGTGCCGGTCTGCTACTGTCCGACCGAGGCTGGCAGTAGCGGCACTTATATTCTCTTCTGTCGAGGCCGCTCCTGTCGTGGTGCCGTCAGCATGCTATTGGCTGACGTCGTCTCACACCCTTGTCTGGTCTTGCGTTCTTCATCTTCGTGCAGGGGCTTTCGTTGCGCTGGAACAACCGGACCTAACTATATGTGCTTATTTCTAGTGGGGGCTGACGAAAGACTGTGTTTATGTGCCTCCATTACCAACAACAATGAATCTGAGACATCGCACAACAGCAGCTGTTGAAGCTGTAACTCAAGACATGCTCGCTGACGTGTGGGAACATTTTGAGTACCGAACTGACTTATGTCGATGCAAGTGGGCATACTGAACACCTATGAAAAGGTAGTCTGTGAGTTTCCCGTTCATCAAAAAACAGAATTTATTGCATATGTTTATTAGTTTCAGAAATATAGACGTGCCAAATCAGGTGACTCTTTCTGATACAGCTTGTATTGCAAATACAGTTCATATTTATTTACGTTTCTAACAGAAAACAGTCAAATGTCTCTGAGCACTATGGGACTTAACATCTTAGGTCATGAGTCCCCTAGAAGTTAGAACTACTTAAACCTAACTAACCTAAGGACATCACACACATCCATGCCCGAGGCTGGATTCGAACCTGCGACCGCAGCGGTCGCTCGGCTCCAGACTGTAGCGCCTAGAACCGCACGGCCACTCCGGCCGGCAGAAAACAGTCAAAATGCCGCAGTTATCAGATTGTAAGGAATATAGGAATTGTGTCTGTAACTGTGTTTGACAGGTTGGCTCGGCACTACAGGCACCCAACACAATCAAAAATCCGCACCGAAACAAGGTGCACCGAGGCCACCTCGGTCGACCCGCAGTAGGTCAGTGAGCTGTGCAGCGTCTCCTGTTGTGTCCACCTTCGTTGTCACAGCTTTCCCCCACAACCAAGTGGAGTGAGCATCAGTCGAAGTTGCCTGTGTGGCCCTGGGGGAGTCCCGTTCCGGTAGCGAACTCTGCTGGCGCAATCGATGTAGCTGGTGGCAGCGATTGGACATTTGGTGTCTGCGTCCCCAGGTCAAGGGCGGCAGCCACAGAAGGCCAGGGGCAGCATTGCCACCGCCACACTGACTCCGTCCGTTCACCGATCCGTGCTGTATTGGCACCCAAGTGTACAGCAGCCCCAGGGTCACGCAGGTCAGTGCGAAGCATGACCGCTTCCTTGCCCGGTAGCGTCACCGCGCCCGTGGCTCCGATCCCCCCCCCCCCCTCTCTCTCTCTCTCTCTCTCTCTATCTCTCTCTCTCTCTGTCCCGGAGCAATACCGCAGCTGCAATAGTTTTAAGCTGATATTACAGATCTACAACTAACCCTGTTCTACCATACTACTCCCATATTCAGACTAAGTGCCTGGCAGAGGGTTCATCGGGTCACACTGATTCCATTTCTTCGCCGCTCCACACACTAACAGCGCCGTGAGAAACAAATACTTAAATCTTCCCTTACGAGCTCTAATTTCTCTTATTTTATTGCGATGATTATTTCGCCCTTTATATCTACGTGTCAAAAAAAATTTCGAATTTGAGGAAGAACGTTGAAGATTGAACTTTCGTGAAAAGATCTAGCCGCAACGAAAAGTGCCTTTGTTTTATTATTGTCACGCGGTCTCACGTATCTTATCCGTGACACTTTTATCCCCTGTCACGCAATAATTTAAAACGAACTGCCCTTCTTTGGATGTTTTCGATGTCCTCCGTCAATCCTATCCGGTAAGGATGTCCCCTACAGCACAGGAGTACTCTACCAGTCAGTCATTTCAGTAGACCTGTTGCCCCTTAACCGTTCCGCCAATAAAACGTGGTCTTTAGTTTCCCTTCACCCACATTCCAATTTAAGTAGTTCGTAATCGTAATTCGTAGCTACTTAACGGAATTGACAGCATTTATATTAGTGTGATTTATCGTGTAACCGAAATTTAACACGTTCCTTTTAGTACACGTGTGGCAACTTCACACTGTTCATTATTTACGGTCAATTCATCCTCATTCAATAAATTCCAAGAACTCCGTCGATGATTTACAACATCTAATCCTCCTGTTAATGTTACGAGTTCTGGAGGGTGGTACATTCATTGCAAGAAATCTCTTCGTTATTTGCACGATCATGTCTACAGCGTAATCTAGCTTCGATAGGAGAGGGAAGGACTGGAAAATATTTTCTAATGACATTGCCTTTACTCCTTACCCGCATTGTCATGCATTAAAACAAACTAGACACTCATTTGAATTTGCGTCACCAAAACTAGCAATCCGTTTGACCTCGTACGGTTTTACGCACCAAGTAAATATAACTATTTACACCAGGTTGTGGTTTTGTTAAAAAAAGGACTCTGAGCACTATGGGAGGTCATCAGTCCCTTAGAACTACTTAAATCTAACTAACCTAAGGACATCACACACATCCATGCCCAAAGAAGGATTCGAACCTGCGACCATAGCGGTCGCGCGGTTCCAGACTGAAGCACCTAGAACAAAACCACATAGCTGAGTACTCTTTCACTATTGCTCCTACATCTTTGTGTTGCTACTTCGCCTCTGACAGAGCATTAGCAAAGTCACACGCATTATTATTTGAACAGTGTTGAGTAGCAGTCGTATTTTGCAGAATGGTCAGAAAATTTTCTTTATAAAAGTGATATGAGATTAATGGAATTGGAATATGAATATTTGTGATACAATTATGGAGAGAGAAGAAAGTGAATTTTTCTGGAATGTTGAGAGACTGAGGAAAGTACTCAAGCGTGTAGCATTGTTTTGTGTTATTGAGATTGTACCTACGGAGCACAGGTAGTAGGACTGCTATATGGATAGCTCTGATAGGAACATAAGATTCCGCTTTTTTAAAGTTTTTTCTTAAAGCAATGTTATGTAACTACTAGTGTCAACATTCAGTTGACTTTAAAGCATTACTTTTCAATATGGAGTTCCATGGAATTTTGTCAGAAGTTATATCTTAGCGGTCGAAAATCCCACCCTTCACTCAGTTTATTTTGTACGTACCCACATTGTGCTTTTTCGTACGGAATTTTTAGTCGTAGTATTTTAATGTTGCTTTGCCGATGAATTCTGAGCACAGCTTACGAGAAATCTGAAATTTTTTTTGTCGAGATACTCCGTAACTTAAAACATAGTTTGGCCCAGCAGTTTCTTTGTAAGTTCAGTTGCGCATTTACTTCGGAAGTCATGTTACATTCAAGGTAGTGTTGCTATTGTATAGACATAACTAGTCTCAAATTATAGATAGTGTTGAGCAAATCATAACATGGTTCAAATGGCTCTGAGCACTATGGGACTTAACATCTGTGGTGATCAGTCCCCTAGAACTTAGGAATACTTAAACCTAACTAACCTAAGGACATCACACACATCCAAGCCCGAGGCAGGATTCGAACCTGCGACCGTAGCGGTAACGCGGTTCCAGACTGAAGCGCCTAGAAACGCACGGCCACACCGGCCGACGTAGCAAATCATATTAAGTTTATTTACAATTCATTATAGTCAGAGCTTTTGAACAGTACACCCGTTTAAGTAAGGAATTTGTTTGCTTGGTAATCATTTTTGAGCAGTTTTGTTGGACAGTTTTGGGAAGATTTACTCAGATAGAGAGAAGCAGACAACCTGTTCAGTTATAAAATGTATAGCAGCTATTAATTAGGCAGACACAAACTACAGTAAATGACACATAGCTACCCACGCATAATTATTTCCAGTCCATAGAAGTGTTGCACCCCGGAAGGAATTAAGCGTCTACGCTAAAATTTTTTGAAGTTTCTACCCGGCGAGCTCAGAGCTATTTTCTAAGTGTTTAGCCATTAAGTCGCAGTCTTTAGTTTACTTTCTCCACAGCATATGGTTTTTGCAGTTTATGTTATTCATAATTAAATCTGGAGAGGTTGAAAAAATCGATCGACGAGTAGCAAATCAGGGTTTATTGAAAACTTTTACCTAGGTATCGAAAATTTTAAAATCGTCTTCTTTAGAAGATGTAATAGATCTTGTTATATCAGATGTCGATTCAGTACACTGAATAAAGCCAAACAGCTCTCGTAATATTCCACGTCCGTCACAAGAACAAAAAGAATCACCAGACACGACGTGGGTTTGCAGTACTGTAGTATTACAGCTGTGCAGATCAAATCCCAAGTGTAGTGGCCCATCAGTAATACCATCGTGCTGCATCCTAAGTCATGGCTTGTGATTATTTGTGTTCTTAAGTGGGTGTCGAATATGACAAGGAACATTTGGCGTTATTCAACGTACTCAATCAGCATCTTATATAAAAATGTCCATTACACCTTCTGAAGAAGACAGCTTTAAAACGGTCCAAATCTAGGTCAAGGGTCCCAATAAACCTTTATTTGCAACTGGTCAACTGATTTTTTGAATCTCTAGGTTTACTGCCACGAAGTTGCATAAGTTGCTGCCATAGTTAAGATTTAGTCGTAATTCTAGTACTAAGCATTTAGTTGAATTTACAGTTATAGATTTGTGTGATTTATCTTGTAACGAAAATTTTGCAGTTTCATTTTAGCACTCATGTGGATGACTTTACCCGTTTCATTATTCAGTCAACTGCCACTTTTAGCACCATGCTGATATCTTGCCTAATTGCAACTTATTTTTATCACTTGATGACAAGACGGTTCATGACATCATCATCTGCCAACAGTCTAAGAAGGCTGCTCAGATTGTCTCCCAAATCATTGACGCAGATCAGGAACGCCAGATATTACTTATGTTACCTGATGACTTTCCGACTACTACAGCGGACTACCACCCCAGGAAATCACGCATCTGGGACAATACCATATAGACAAGTAACTTGATTAGAAGTTGGTTGTGAGGAACAGTGTCAAAAGCCTTCTGAAAATCTAAAAACTTGGAATCAGTTTGACATCCACTGTCGACAGCACTAATTGCTTAGTGAGAATAAAGAGCTAGTTTCGATTCACAAAAAAATACTTTCGCAATTCGTATTGGCAATCTGTCAACAAATCGTGCTCTTCGAGGTAATGCGTAATGTTCGAACATCGAATACGTTTCAGAACCATATTGCAAATCGACATGATATGCATCTGTAATTCATCGAATTACTCCTTTCTTCTTTCTTGGGTACTGGTATGGGTAGTACTACTTTCCAGTCTTTAGGTACGTATGTTTCGATGAGCGAGCGCTTGTATATGACTCCTAAGTGGGGAGCAATTGTATGAAAAGTCTCTGAAAGGAACCTGACTGATGTACAATCTAGACTGGAGGTCTTGCCTTTATTGATTCAGGCTGCTTCACTACATCGAGGATATCTACATCTAACTTACTCATGTTGGCAATAGTTCTTGATTCGAATACTGGAATATTTGCTTCGTCTTCTTTGATGAAAGTATTTCGGAAAAATTATTTAGTAACACTGTTTGCCGCGTGGGATTAGCCGAGCGGTCTAAAGCGCTGCAGTCATGGACTGTGCGGCTGGTCCCGGCGGAGGTTCGAGTCCTCTCTCGGGCTTGGGTGTGTGTGTTTGTCCTTAGGACAATTTAGGTTAAGTAGTGTGTAAGATTAGGGACTGATGACCTTAGCAGTTAAGTCCCATAAGATTTCACACATTTCAACATTTGAACACTGCTTTAGTAGCACTATCATCAGTAACAGCAGCATCGTTATCACCGAGTGGAGGTACTGATTACGTATTGCCTTTGGTGTAATTTACATACGACCAGACGAAAACCTTGTCGGAGAATTATAATTTTTATCCTTTCAGGATGTTTTCCACCTTGAAAAAAACCTCATCGTCATTCTGAATAGGCACTTAAGTGTCACTACTGTATTTTTTAGATCTGATGATCAAAGCCGAAACCGATTTTTAGTTTTGTAAAGTAGCACCTTACCGAGACTGTAACTATTTTTGAAAATGTCTACAACGCAACGATTCATCTGAGGAGAAAGTGGAGAACTTACTGGATGCCATGTGAGGAGATTATGGGGGTGAGACGAAACTTTGATAGTCCAAACAAACAGTATATGTGATCTTGCCCCGTGGCGTTGCAATGCAGCGTGAACGCCACAGCTTCCCACCAGCAGTGGTCTAGAGAGCCTTTGTAATCTCGTTAGGAGATTGTGGTAGTATGCTGCTATCAAGGTTTTCCCCTTACGAACATAATCTATTAGCACCAAAACTTAAAGTCTCTCTGAAAACTCACCACCTTTCCTAATGATAGCTAGACCTTCGCTTTTATCGGCAATGGTGAAACCACTTTTCCATAGCTTCCCTTGCTCCTTTTCCACGGAACCATAATAGACCCAGTAATCACGCGTTTGGATTAGACTGCTAAGAAGTTGTCTGGATTGACATGACACATCCTCTGCTGTCCCCAGTTCGCCGGCTGTTTGGATAGGAGTGAGCACTCACGGAACACAGACGACGGCGACATTAGTTATGTTCAGAACGACGTGCAAGATGTAGATAACTAACCCGTGACTGATCTTTGCCTTTTCGTTTGTTACATCGATGGAGATACTCGGACCCCCAAACACAGAGTCCTCCATCTCACTCTCTACAGGTGGTCTGCCACTTCTTTCTTCGCCTTCAGACTTGCTTGACCAAACTGGAAGTGTCTGCTCCCGATTCTACTGGTTCATGTCGTAGTGTTTTGTTGGTTGGTTGGTTAATTTGGGGGAGGAGACCAGATAGCGAGGTGATCGGCCCCTTCGGATTATGGAATGTTCAAAATGGCTCTGAGCACTATGGGACTCAACTGCTGAGGTCATTAGTCCCCTAATTCTTAGAACTAGTTAAACCTAACTAACCTAAGGACATCACAAACATCCATGCCCGAGGCAGGATTCGAACCTGCGACCGTAGCGGTCTTGCGGTTCCAGACTGCAGCGCCTTTAACCGCACGGCCACTTCGGCCGGCGATTATGGAAGGATGGGCTAGGAAGTCAGCCGTGCCCTTACAGAGGTACCATCCTGGCACTGCCCTGAAGCGATTTAAGAGATCACGAATAACCTAAATCAGGATGTCTGGACTCGGGTTTGAACCGTCGTCCTCCCGAATGCGAGTCCAATGTGCTTATCACTGCGGCATCTCGCTCGGTAGTGCGTTAATGCCATTCACTTTCACTAGCTCAGCGTTGGTCATTGCTGCGTTATTCCTCGACAGATGCAGATAACGAATAACTATAAGTTAGTCCACATTTTCAATGATGTACGCCATTTTGTTTTTACTCCTCTAACGAGATCCTACAGTATTATGGCGTGGGGATGCAATGTGTTCCAGGGCGCCCAAAAACATACAAAAACGTAATAAAGAACTTTAATTCTTCCAGGTTAAAACTTCATGACTACCCCTCTTATACGTTTACTTGATATTACATTCAAATACAGTTTTCGTCATATGAAGATATTTCATTACGATAGAGTAGTGTAGCGGGTCGGAGTTACATTGACTGCTGTAGAGGGACGGAAGAGCCGTTCTTCTGCAATCAGGACGGTGACGGTTCTCGCAGCTGGTGTTGTGGGTTGGGAAGCGGGAGTGGCGTTATGGACAACTAGGAGAATCAAACGGTGAACATGAACAGATCTTCATTAAATCACTAGCTGTTATCTGCAGCTGCACTCGCATATCAGTAATTTTGTTATGCTGAGTAATCGTGAGTACGCAAGCTATTATACGGCCAATAACGTCAGCTAGCTTTATGAGTCTGGCTGTTCGTATAAGCATAATTCGTGACGTGTGCCCAGCCCCAATGCCCGACGATGGTGCACATGCAGCGTCGCTACCGATCAATGTGTGCAGAGAATTAATACCTTATACAACGTGTGCATAATACAACACATTTATTGATCTTTTTACTATGAAGAGTTCAAGTACATGGGCTCAATATTAGCCAATAAAGTGAAGTGACGAAACAAGTACATCAACGCATAACGAATGCTAATCGCGTGTTCTTTAGTCTGAACCATCTTTTTAAATCTCGTCTGATATCTCAGAAGAACAAAGTCTGTTGTGGATTGGCAAGAGAGCCTACCCACTATGAGAGGAAGCCGAAAGGCACGCGTTTTAGCTCACGCAGGCTGGCGTGAGGTCTGGAACAGGTCAAGGAAATGAGACCAGCAAAAAATGATGTAGCTGTGGAATACTTAACTTTAATCCGTAAATGGTGAACATCGCTCTTGACGGTACATGTTTTACAGCATCAATTGTAACTGGGAATGGCGCCTTGCTAGGTCGTAGCAAATAACGTAGCTGAAGGCTATGCTAACTATCGTCTCGGCAAATGAGAGCGTATTTTGTCAGTGAACCATCGCTAGCAAAGTCAGCTGTACTACTGGGGCGAGTGCTAGGAAGTCTCTCTAGACCTGCCGTGTGGCGGCGCTCGGTCTGCAATCACTGATAGTGGCGACACGCGGGTCCGACGTCTACTAACGGACCGCGGCCGATTTAAAGGCTACCTCCTAGCAAGTGTGGTGTCTGGCGGTGACACCACAAAGTCCATCTGTACACGACACTGGTGAGGCCAGTACTTTAATATGTTTGTGAACCTTGGGCGACATCAGCAACGACTGAAGATTCAATATGTGCGTGTAAAAGAAAGGTATTTTGGAAGATCTATGGATTCGTCTACAATAACATGGAGGGTAAATGGGAAAGAAGAAAGAAAGACGGCCTGTACCATTCTAAAGCCACACATTGGACTTATATTGGGACAGAGGTGACTACAATGGTTTGGCAACATCTTACGATCGCATGGATCCCTTCCTGAGAGAGTCCTCCACTCTCAACCCACGGGAAAACATCCGAGAGGACGCCCAACACCGTGATGGAAGGATCGAGTGACGACGACCCTTCAAGAAGTGGAACCGGAGGCCGTGGAGGATGATGCTAGAGACCGAAAAAGATGGAGTGCAATCTGCAGCAAATACCTCCTCTCTTGTGATTAACAGACATTCCTTTTATTGGGGTTTTTGTGTGTGTAATGTTTTTCTTTCATTCCTATTGTTCTTCTGCTGCATGCTTCAAAGGCCCATTAATGCAATAAATGCTGCTGCTGATGATGATGGTTTATCTTTCATTCCTTACTTCAACCTTATGGGTCTCTCTCTCTTTTCTTTTCTTTCTTTTTTTCTTGAAGTAGCCCGTGTTCTTCCTTAGGGTTCAAGTTATCCCTGTACCAGATTCCATAAAAATCGATTCAGGTTTTTAGTCGTGAAACTGACAGTCACTTCTACATTTAATAATGTTAGTGTGGATGCGTGGATTAAACACATTGACGATTTTATGAACGTGGTATTCTAGCTGTTACCCATGTATCAGTAAAATGAAATTATATGTGCTTGTGACTTTATTGGCCGAGGGACCCCGTTCAGGATATTCGGCCGCTTGCTGTAATTCTTTCTATTTGACGCAACTGCATTGACTTGGGTGTCGATGATGCTAGAGTGATGATGAGGACAACACACGCATACAGTCCCGAGCAGAGAAAATCCATCTCTCGGAGGAATCAATCCTCAGACCCCGTATTGGACGGCCCACAAAACCACGAGCGGTTGACGAATTTCAGTTGTTTTTTAATGAAGAGTAATGGTCCTAAAATAAAATGTGGATTTTCTGAAAATATTAAATAGCGTTAATCTTAGGAACAAAGATAATAAATAGTTTCTTTCCGCTGCTGCACAAATTTATATTTGTACATGCAGTAATATCAGCTGCCCTCATGTGTCTGCCTATTACTCATGACTGTGGTCACATATTGTAACTATGTGCAAGCTCACTAAAAGCTTCCCACGTTCCTCATGTAAAGGCACGACATCTCACGGTCTATCGTACAGCATTTACTTGTACGTAAATGACGACGTCGTTGTGAGTTTCAAGCATCTGAGAAGCTATAAGAGACAGGTGACGCTCAGGAGACTAAATTCCGACCGGCTTGTGACTGATATTAGTTCGGAAGTCTGTATTAAACACGTTGAGGATTTTATAAGCATTGTTTTCATTACGCTGAATCGTATTATCCAGAATATATCAAACAATAAAAGTGTTTTAAAATGCAACAGACAGACTTATTTCGCCTTTGTGATATTAGTATGGATTAACCTTGAACTTTCATCCACATGTGCTACGTCTCTGTCGCTATTCACCATCGGCCCGTATTACAGAAGTAGCGGAAGCGGCCGTCGTAGCAGGTGGCCCCTGGGTACACACGCTGCCCGCAAGGCGGAATACGGATGTCACGCAACCGACACACGGGGCGCAACTGGCTCGACACGGCAGGCAGAGGCCTCAGCTCAGAGCTGTGACGGCTGCTCCAGTCTGCGAGATCTTATAGCGTTGTGTCTCGGGGTCCTGGTGGCGCGACGGTAGGCAGTGCCGTCAGGGAGGTGAACGCTGGTCCGCTGGCTGCGAAGCAGCGTCAGGTGACGGCTGACATAAGCGGCACGGGGCCGGTAGGTCGCCCTTTCGCGCCCCGGCCACGAGACGGTGGCCCGCAAGTTGTCTCGGGGGAGGGGGTTGCCCGAGGTCTGAGCAGTCAGGCAGAGCTCCCTTGTTTGGAGACCAGCAGCTACAGTGGCGGCGGCGGTATAATTATAGCAGATACTCGGAAGCTGCGGCTGACAGAGAATAGGCCAATCAGTCGCCAATAACGGCTAATCCTGGAGTGGTTTAAACGGAGCTGCTATGGGCTAACATAGCGGAAGTGTCAAATTATTGTGCCACAGCGGAAATGTCAGGAACACACAGACGTCCGTATACCGTCACGTGGCAGCTCCCTGGAGACTAATCATCGCCGCAGACCATCAGCACATGGAACGGCGGTAAGGAAGTGGTGGCGTTTGCTAAGTGTCTTTATCAGCAAGGGCGTTGTCCACCGGTTGATGTCCAGGTACTGTCAATCTGTCCAAGGCACTCTCTTTGTTCCGTTAGGATAGAGACTATCGTGCAAAAATAAAGCGTGTATTTGTAAGGTCTAACTCTATGACAAAGAACACATCCCCGTTGAAAACGACCATTTCATCATAATAGGTAGTGACATAATACTTACATTAGAGCTGTCATCGAAAACTGAGCTCGTTTCTGAATTATTCAGAAGCTGTGGAAAAAATTACGTTCACAATCTTATAGGGCAGACTTAACGTTGCCGTCAAGCATAAGGTTTTCTATGGGTGCTGTAGCACAGGGTTTTCGGAGTATATTCGTTGATAAAATCCTAAGCCAAAATATTAGCAACAAATTGAATACAGCCAATCAAAGAGCTGAAAGCTAATCACAATGCACGAAATACAAGAGGCATAAAATTTTGTCACACTTTCGGATTGTCTTATTGTTTGTTATACAATGAACTGCAGTGTTACCAATTACTTCCTTTTCAGTTTCCTGTCATATAATTCTCCAGTGACTTCATTTCATGAAATGTAGAAAAAAATCCATACTTGTGAGAATAGACATTCACGCCGGCAGTCGGCTCTACCTCCCTTTCCAATCCACCGCGGAGGCATATGTTTTTACTGCTCAGGATGGTGAAAACAGATCCTGTCATGAAAACTTGAGGAACAGTCTACAACATCTGTGTCATTGTATCTGAAATGAACACAAGGTAGCGTGGATTACTCGAACGGCGTTGCAGTGTTGATGTCCTCTTTGTTTATCTTGCACCGGTTGAACCCACCAGTTGATAAAGATTTGCTGTTTGTGATCTGACACGAGTATGATGTGAGAATTTTCATCACTCTATATATTGCCACTTGGGCAGTTGAGACAATCATAACGGTTAGAAGAGACCGCACCTGTAGGAAGTTCGGCAGTGTAGTACTTTTCTGGATAGTTCCTAGCCATAATTTAACTCAGGGTTCCAAATCAATTGGCTTAACAGCTTGCAAAAATTATTTATTCTAGCGGTGCGACTGCTACTTTACAACTATTTTCCACACCGTATTCTATTAGAGAAAGAGGTAGGTGCGGAGAGAGAGACAGGAGAGAGTGTGAGAAAAAAAATTGAAGAAGTATGGAAGAAATGTCGAGAAGACTCACTTTATTCTACGCGGTGCGTTCAATACCTAATGCAACACTTCTTTTCTGAAAGCAGGTTGGCTTTATTCAGGATTCCATACGCCATATTATTTACCATTCTTTTTGTTACAAAATCCTATTTTTCAACATAGTATCCGTTCAATGAGACAGACTTATGCCACCTTTCTGGGAGGGCCAGAATGCTCGCGGGGTACCACTCTGCTAGTCTAGACCGAACAGGATAGCGCAGTGTTTGGCACACTGGACTCACATTCGGGAGGTCGACGGTTCAGATATTCGTCCGGCCGTCCTGATTTAGCTTTTCCGTGATTTCCCTAAATCCCCTCAGGCAAGTGTCGGCATGGTTCCTTCGAAAGGGCACAGCCACTTTCATTTTCCATCTGATCCCGCTTGAGCTCGTCTCTAATGTCCTCGTTCACGAGCATACCGGCATCAAATAACACTATCACGTTACCCAGAGATCCACAGTCACACCTTATGTGCCACAATTAGTACACACACCGAATATATTTTTCCTACTTATGTAATTAATACTTACCATAAAAACAAGAGAAGGGTCCCTGGGAATATATCAGAAAGGTAAAGAACTGAATCATGGCAATGACGAAAGGATAAACCCAAACCGGTGCAAGACAATCACATCACAATTACTAAAAGCAAGTCCCCTCCCGAAACATCAAAGTGTAGGCAAAGAAATTGGGAGGTGTGCATATTAGTTTGGTCACTCTGTAAGTTCTGTTTCTTACGTAAATATCGATATGCATGGCCCATACCCCACACAGAGCAAAACTACATAGCTGAGTACTCTTTGACTATTGCTTCTACATCTTTGTGTTGCTACATCGCCTCTGCCTGAGAGCACTAGCAGAGTCACACGCATTATTAGTTGAACAATGTTGAGTAGCGGTCGTATTTTGCAGAATGGTGAGGCAATTTTCTTTATAAGAGTGATATGGGATTAATGGAACTGGAATATGAATATTGTTGATGCAATTACGGAGAGGGTAGCTAAGGAGATTATTTTGTGAATTTTTTTGGAATGTTGAGAGACTGAGGTAAGAACGCAAGTGTGTAGCATTGTTTTGTGTTATTGAGAGCTGGCCGGTGTGACCGTGCGGTTCTGGCGCTTCAGTCTGGAACCGCGTGACCGCTACGGTCGCAGGTTCGAATCCTGCCTCGGGCATGGATGTGTGTGATGTCCTTAGGTGAGTTAGGTTTAAGTAGTTCTAAGTTCTAGGAGACTGATGACCACAGATGTTAAGTCCCATAGTGCTCAGAGCCATTTGGACGATTTGTTATTGAGAATGTAGTACTGTATTAACGGAGCTCAGGTAGTAGTACTGTTATATTGATTGCTCTGATAGGAAGATGAGATTCCACTTTCTTAAAGTTTTTTCTTAAAGTAATGTTATGTAACTATTACTGTCAACCTTTCAATATGGAGTTTCTCGGAGCTCGTCTCTAATGCCCTCGTTCTCGACGGGTCGTTGAAAAGTAATATACTCCTTCACCTATACTGGTCGACGTCGGAGCCAACGTTTTGCTGCATCAATTACTTCCCCATCATCCAAGTACTGGTTCTCTCGGGGTGCATCCTTCATTCGTCCAGAATGGTGGAAGTCGGAAGGTACGAGCTCCGGGCTGTAGGCTGGCTCGTTTTTTCACTGCCAGGTCTCAACAGATATTTTGCAAGCGCCTATGAAAATCTTCGATGCTCTATTTTCCCGAAAAAAAAAGAATGACAGCTGAATGATTGGAACTCACCTCTTTAAAGACGCCATTTTTGAAGGCTACTTATTGCACCTCGACCTATCGGGACTTCATGAAACTATAGGGGCTGAATCCGGAATGTTTCACGATATCAAACAACAAATTCAGTATCTTCTCAACGAAAACTGACCGAGAAAAGAAAAGTGTTGCATCACTTGTTGAAGGCCCTTCGTAGAATCTATGATATACGCCTGTTATTTTTCGACGTCACGGTGATACGCAGTTTCATATTCAATGTTGAATAAAGGCTTTCTCTTGTAGGGGTGTGTGTGTCGTCATTCCTTGGAAAGGCCACGGTAGAATTCCGCACTCATCATAGCCTTAGGCATTTAAGTCAACGCGCCGTCTCTGATTGCCTCGATGCGGAGAGTCGAACTGTCAGCTTCCTTTACCCAACATCTGATTTGCTGGAGCAACAGGACTTTCAGACAGACAAAATTTCGGAGGACAGTTTCAGTGGTTGAAGAGGTAGCTGACCTTTAATTAAATATAGCTATCAAGTACTTCCCCATTCTTCTCCATCGAGCTTGGTGTGTGGAAACAGAGAGGCCTTCAAACGAGGCGGAAAGCAGTAAAGAAGCGTCGCAAGATTCCCTGATACTTTCCTGAAATATACTGGGAATAAAAACAGGTATGGAATAAACTTGCCGAGCAGTGAACAGTTATCATACGGAATCACTTTTTTTTACACCTTTCCTCCGTATGAATTCGGATGCTTCTCTAAATTGATTCAGCACAGAGACGACAGAATTCTCGACGAAGAGCGTCATTCAGCTCGGAAGGTTGCTAGCCACTTACGTTACGCAGTCCATTTCTGCATGAAACTTCCAGTTTACGACGAAGTGTAAGGGTCTGGCTCACAAAATTGAGATTGTTTCACTTCTTTTATTTCCGAAGCTCTAGGAACAGGCGAGCGTCACACTATCGTCTTTCTCTACTTGTAAATCACAGTATAAATGTCTAAGGAATAATATTTTCATAATTTCACAATAATGTAATTGTTCGGTGCACCTCTCCACTCTAGTCTTTAGAGTGTACTCTTCATCTTTGCAAAACTTCCATTACCTGCATCCACTCTAATCTACTTTATGTAGTCACCCTTGGTCTCTCTTTGTAATTTTATTGTCCACTCTACTCACAAATACACGTACTGCGACGTGTTCTTCTGTCTTTTATCAGAGAAGATATCATTCAAAGACGATACTAATATTCCAAAAGCAACAGAACTTTCTACCAACGATAAATATTTTTGGGGTACAAGTGACATGACAGGTGTACATATTTTACTCTGCTCCCAAAGATCCGAAATAATAAATGCTTGCCGACAGTAAAGGTTGCTGAAAGTAAGACTCCTGTTTCCCTAGAAAATAAACTTTCAGGCTCCACCTGCCCACTCTTGGCTACTTCTTGATAATGTGATGGCGTAAGAAGGTTTGCACTTATTCTGATCTCGTCCCTTTGAACTAAAGGTGAAAGTTTATCGATTTCCTCCAAGCAATTATTTACATCTTTAGTCAAATCTGTATCAGATTTTCCAGCAATGAGAGTTTACGTAGATTTATTTAAACTATGGAACAGGGATTTCTGTAATACTTTTGCACTTCTGTCTTTAAGGCTGCGTAGAAACTTTTCAGGTACGACTTTGCCTGCCCTACGTTTAGAACAGATATTTCTAAATGAATTTTTCGTAAAATTCTTCTAGGGAAATAACAATATTAGTTATAATATATTTTCGTCCAGAACTCTCCGTTGTGGTCCCGTCGAAAAGCACTCAGTTCAGTGTAACTCAATACTTCCAGCCTAGGGATGGTGTAGTACAATCGATGTTTGGCAACGAAAGCGACAAACAACCGTATAGACCACGTGGACGCAACTCTGGCATACTGCACGTACACGCGTGCTTTCTAATAGGTCACGCTACACGGCAATATGTACATTATTGTCTGAACCATCTTCTATATAACCCAACATTTCAAAGCAATGGAAATAGTATGAATAAATATTACTGGTTTTTAAAATGTTTTATCTAAAAAGCAAAAATTTTTGCACCAATATTAATGGAATATTGATTACGGTATTTTCACCCAGTTATTAGCAAAACATATGATAACCTGTTATCATCATCTCCAAAGAAATGTCGCAAAATAGTGCTCGGTTTTAAACAGACGGTTTTTCCCATACCTTCACTCCCCGTGCCTTGACGCCAGGTACAACATGGCTACGCCTCTCTAAAACATTAGCAGAATGTGACTTCTCTCCAGGTCTCCGCTATTGTCAACGACGATGATAATCCGGGGTAGTGCAGGATAGTGACTCATCGCTGAAAACGATGTGACGCCATTCGTCACCAGTTACAGGTGACTGGCTCGCTCCAAGGGCAGCCATTTGTTTTGTGGTGTTAACGGCACCATACGCACTGCATGGGACTAACCTAATAAGGCTACTGCTGGTCTCTGACCAACGGTGCCAGATGACAGAGAATGTTGCAGGGCTTCCATTACTTGTTCTCATGTAGCAGGTGGAAACGTAAGCTGTTACGATGTGCTTGATGCGCAATACGGTGGTCCTCCCTCCAATGTAGTCCCACTGTCACGTCTGTATGTCTCAAAACTCTAGATACTGTCTCATTCGACCATCTATCCAAATGGGTGCCCGCAATGAGTCCACTTTCAAACTCTGTCAGTTGCTGATAACGCTGTCTCAGAATAGTACGCAGCATATCCATGCCCTTCAGTGTGATCGCCCAACATCCAAAGCTTTCCCTCACCTCATATACCCTACCAGGCCTGGTAACAACGCTAAACACCACCATCACTAATGCACTCCGTTAACTGTTCTACCTACGACAGAGAATTCCAACTCTAGTCATTTACGCACCCGCCGATTGTCTGTACGGTGACAACTGAACATATCTTTCGAGTGTTTCACCTTTTCCGACAGGCACTGTAAATTAAAACAAAGTATAGCAGTACCATAAACGCAGCCTATTAACTATTTTTATATATTTATTTATTTAATTATTTTTGTCTATTGTAGGACTTTTTCAATAGAAATATGGCGGCGAGGTTATTGAAATTACACTCATGTCATCCACTACCTGAGTTGAACGTGAACGGCCATTCGAAGGAAAGAAGAAACAGCGCTACAAGCATAGCAGAATAATGATTTCAACGATCTAGTCCTTGTAAGTTCAGTCAAAGAAATGTTTCGAATAGTGTTGATTACGAAGATGGGTGACTGTAAGTCTTTTAGGATGTAATGATTGTAACTGCCAAGCCCTGTATCAGCTGCGTTATGTGATGCATTTTATGCAAGATGAAGAGGTTATGTGAAATGACCAGGTTTACCAACAATCGGAGCCGTTAGTGTTGATGTTATGCTATGTACTGTTGCGATTTTCCAGGCTAGCTGTAGCAGCGCTGCGTTTTCCCGCTTACTGCAGCGGGCTGCCAGAAATAAGAGACGACTGTTGCTGTCGATAATGTGCATAAGAATGTTTCAATTGGATTATCGAAAGGAAATGCAGAACGAAATTTTCAGATGTGTGTGAAATCTTACCGGACTTAAGTGCTAAGGTCATCAGTCCCTAAGCTTACACGCTACTTAACCTAAATTATCCTATGGACAAACACACACGCACCCGCACCCGAGGGAGTACTCGAACCTCTGCTGGGACTAGCCGTACAGCCCATGACTGCGCGCCTTAGGCCGCTCGGCTAATCCCACGCGGCGAAATGAAGAACGACCTGAAAATAATTTTACGAGTGAATCGTGGTGTCATTGATGAAAATTCTCTTCAAATGTGGTTGCAAGTAAGATGTAATGTCAATAGTAAACGGAACCAATGTGATAGCATCCGGTTACAAAGTTAGCACTGAACTTTTTGAGTTCGTCTCACTGTTTGTGTATTGGTGGGGAGAGGGGAGGGGCTATTGCGCACGCACGTGTGTGTGTGTGTGTGTGTGTGTGTGTGTGTGTGTGTGTGTGTGTGTGTGAGAGAGAGAGAGAGAGAGAGAGAGAGAGAGAGAGAGAGAGAGATGACGCTAAGAAAGTATATGAATTGCAGTCACCACATGAAATCATTAATAGAACAGATGAAAGGTGGAGCTCTAGGAAAGCCCATGGAGTCCGTCAACCAAACCGTATAAAAGACACTTAGGCACCCAGCGTTAGGAGACCTAACCATGTACGCAATTCTTTGACGAATCTGGTGGGTATCGTCCATAACACAGTGAACTTCCATAGGAGTATTTCGAAAAAAATGAGACACTCTGTACGTTAAGCCCTTGTGCGTAATCTTAGAGTGTTATGTGACAACTCTGCTACAATCATTGTATTTGTCTTACGTACAGTATGAACCTGGACTCCACCAACAAACATTCAGTGGCTGTTCACGTTACACAGTTATTGCATTTCGTTTGGCTTCTTCCCCCAGTTAGCTTTGTATTGCACTGAAAACAGTGCACAACAGTGCTTATTTCATGGCGTGCGCTGTATGTGTTGTCTCCATTCACTAACGATATTTGTTGTTGTCAATAGTATCGCCCTCTTCAAACAGTTTCCCTCAAGTTTGTAGTCCATGCTGTTCGCTTCTGGCTATGGTTTTGTTCTTCGGTAGGCCTAGGTGTGCGTAACAACGATACTCAGCAGTACTGTGGATAGGTTTATTGATGAAGTGTTGGCGAATGTGCGCCTCTTATTGTTGTTCGCTGATAGCAATGGAAGAGCTATTCCCACGCAGACGGCAAGAACATCACAGCAGTTCTGCGGATGGGAATTGTTACATTATTCTATTTATTATGTTGTACGTCTTAGTAATAGCATATTAAATACTTTTCCAATTTTGTGAAGGTATTTTCACAGAAACAACCGTGGCTGCGGTAACAAAACAAATAAATCATAGTTACTTTATTACTATGCAATGAGTCGCTGGAGACTGTACGTCCGTTATCCCAAAATTATCAGATGGTATCCCTGAAGAGCTTCTAAAAGTTTGTCGGTGGATTCTAGTTCGCCCTGCGTATGACACAATTCGCATAAGAGTGATTAGAGCGTACGTGCAGAAGCAGGGGAAGGCGGGGCAAGACGGGGAGGTGGGGTAAGACGGGGAAGGGCTATAAGCTACAGTTAGAGTGCTGCCATCTGTGGATAGCTACGTCAACATCGTCAATACACAGGTCCCAGTGTGTTGACATTGCTGAACCTTAGTTTCGCGGCGGTTTCTGTGAGCTTTGAGAGATACGTACAATTGTTATACTGATTTGCAATTTTTACACCTTTCGAGGTCCTAAAACAAGTGTTTCGTGAACATTCGTCCAGACTGTATGTATAGCACTGAAGAGTTCGTCTTATTAACAGTAAACTGCTGTGTCAGTGGTCAATGTTCACTCAATAGTGTTCATGTAGGCGTAACCTGACAGCTCGCTGCGGGTTTTGAACACGTACATTATACGTTGAATACAATTGTAAATAGAATGGTATCCGTTATTCCAACGTTTCCTGATCAATTACAGAGTATGCCTTAGGCTATATGGTGAATAAAAATACACAAAACGTGCAAAGTCAGTATTCTTGCTATGCTTTAACGACTGACTATTGGAAATATGGTACTTACTATATAATATAGATTACCAGGAATGATCTGACTCAATAGTACGTTCCACGTGTTTTATTTCAGATGGTTCATAAGTATCGGTGACAAACGTTTAGGCAAGATTGGTCATTGGAGTCAATGGAAGGCGTTGTAAATGCTGTTATAGAAGGTTATATGGGTTCTTACAGGGCTGCTAGACAGTTCAACGTACTACAGACAACGATTGAACGACATGTGGCAAAGAAACGTGCTGATCCTGGCTATACGGTTGTGAAAAGATTAGGACCAATCACTAGTGAGTTTACCCCAGAACAAGAGGCAGAACTTAAAGACTACTTAACATAGATGGAAGGACAGTATTTTGGTCTAACACTTAAAGAACTTGGTGAACTTGCTTTTCAGCTAGCTGAACGAAACAACATCAAACATCAATTTAATACTGCAGCAAAATCTGCTGGAAGAGATTGGTTACATGGGTTTCTTGCACGAAATTCTACCTTAACAATACGGAAACCAGAGGTCAAATCAATCGCACAAGCAATGGGGTTTAATCTAGTTGCTGTAGATCGGTTTTTCGATCTGTTAGAAAGTCAATTAGACACATTCAAGTTTACGGGAGACAGAATTTTCAATTGGGATGAGACTGGTTTAACAATCATTCCAAAAGGTCACACAAAGGTGGTTGCTTTGAAAGGGCACAGACAGGTGGGAGCAGTTACTTCAGCAGAAAGAGGTCAGACTGTGACTGCAGAAACCTGTGTTTCAGCGTCGGGGTGCTACGTATCACCTATGTTAGTTTATCCTCGAAAACGAATGCAACAAGAGTTTGAGGCTGGCCTGCCCCCTGGTGCCTGAGCAGAAGTCCAAGAAACGGGTTGGATGACGAAAGAGCTATTTTTGACTTGGTTTAAGAAGTTTATTGCATTTACTGGAGCATCAAGGGGAAGACCAATACTTCTCATATTGGACGGCCACAAAACGCACACCAAGAATTTAGAACAGATAGATGTGGCCCGCGAAAATGGTGTTGTCTTGCTTTGTTTGCCACCAGACTGCTCACACCGTCTTCAACCATTGGACGTAGCATTTATGAAACCTCTTAGAAAATTTTCGAAGATGAAGTATGATCGTGGCTTCGCACCCATCCTGGAAAAGTTGTTACACTGCATCAGATCGCAAGTTTATTCGGCAAAGCCTTCATTCATTCAGCGACAATGTCCACAGCAGTGAACGGATTTCGGAAAACAGGCATTTGGCCTATAAACAGAAATGTGTTTCAAGAAAGTGATTACCTTCACTGTTCAACTACAGGGAAGCTCACACGTCTGAAGTTACACGTCTGAAGTTACAGAAGCTCACACGTCTGAAGTTACAGAAACGGAAGACCAAATACCAGAGATGTTGCCAAGACGTAAAACACCTGAACAATTAACAACTGACGATCAAGCCTCTGTTTCGTCTAACTTTCAGGTTACCAGCCCTGACACGATGTTAGCTATTCCAAAGGTGGGTAAAAAAACAAAAGGAAACCATCTAACAGGCGTGGAAATCCGTTGTTTTAACCGAATCTCCCTATAGGAGTGAACTATATGAAGAAATTAAACGAGAAGGAGTTCCCAAACGTGCTGCATGTAAATGAAAACTCTTCTCAAAGACGTTTAATAAACCTGAGATACCACCTGAAGGACATAATGACAACGAAAAAATGACGAACGTTACTGACGACTTAACCACCCCTTCATACTCAAGGGATAATAAACTGAGGTCGAATGACAACGAGGAAGAGAGTGAAGAATGTTTATACTGCTATGACTTCTCTGAAGGAGGCTGGATACGGTGTATTAGCTGCGGACGCTGGGCCCACGACACTTGTGCAGGGATAGAAAGTGATGATGACTAGGCTGTCCACACTTATGTACTATGTGAAAGTAAGAGGCCTAAATAAAACGTAATATCTGATTCTACAATTCGCAGGACCATGTTTCGAAACCTTATCGTTACACGATTTCGTTATTCCAGTCCTTATTTAAGCTTTAGAGATGAATACATGCTAGTTCCCCATCTTACCCCGCATATGGGGCAAGACGGGGAATTGGTAGTTTATGTTTCAAATCGAGATATTTCTAACTAAACGTAACAAGTTTGCAGGTTTCTTTGCATGCTATTGTAATTCAATGGTTAAGTAAACAAATGATAATCAAACCTACTTGAATTTGTTTATTTTTGTCACTTTTGTAGGGGTTTAGAGTTAGCTTCCCCGTCTTGCCCCGCTTTCCCCTATATTTATTTCCTCCTCGCTCATTACCTGACGGAAAAATCACTAGTGTTCGAACGAAATACCTGTTGCCGTGTACTATACAGGTGTTTACACTCTACATAAATGACTGATCTTTCATAGAGTATAACACAGGTGTTTACATACAGGTTGAGGCTAGAGTCTGCATACACCTCTGTAAAAGTCAGTGTGAGGACTCACAAAGGCGTCTGGTATGGGGAATCTGCAGGTGAGGGCGCTACTTTTAGGAGCTATGTTAGCAGCTACGTCCATCTTGAAATCAGCCATCTTGGATTAGGATTACGTGTTTCAAATGGGAAGGGGATCATGTGGCACATCATTTTGAACTGCACCTTTCTCAGGGATACATAAGTGAAATCTTTTTGAAGACATCTTTAAATATGCATGTTAAAGTTTAGGACCCTTGTCAGTGTCGACATTACACCATATGCTCAATATGACCTCCTCCGTGCTGGACACCCGATCGGAGTCTTTTTTGGCAATCCTGCCGCACATGTCACAGGAACTCTGGGTCAACAGAGTACGCCTGCAAAGATGGGCTACATTTCTGATTCTTACCTCATACACAACTGATTTCAAATGATCCCACGGGCAGCAGCCGCCGGCCAAGACAGAGCAGCAACAAAGAAGTAAACGGTTTTCTGACATTTTACGAGTTCCTAATCTGGAGCGAATTATACAGTTTCATCTTTGTGCTTTGGTAGTTTAGTTTTCGAATTTCTACTTGTTAGTTTAATATTTAACAGACCCAGTTCCCGCGTTTTTGTTTGTGTCGGGAAGTAAACCGAATGTGGTAATCTCTACCACTTTGCCCAATGTACTTCGGACTACAGGAAATTGAATAAACCCCTGTGTTCTTAAGTGGGATGCTAAGTGACTGTCCACTGTGTCTATATTTGGCATCTACATTCTCCGGTAGAAAAAAAGTACCATGTATGTTAATCTTTTCTTAAATGTTTGCCATAGTAAGGAATGCGCTGGTAGTTCTTATTGTCATTGTCCTAAACAACCAGTGCCAGAAAATGTGGAAGAATGCGTCCTCCTCAGTAATTCCTTACTAATATTATGAACAATATTTATGTCGTACAATTAGCTAGTGCAGTATTTGGTATAACCGGGTACTCTCGATCGAAAGCGTTTGGAGTTTGTGGGACTTGACGGAGGTGGTGGAGAAGCAAACGGAAGGCAGCCTTTTTATATTTCATGGGAGATCTAAAGAACGAAGACGCACGGTGTCAGGGGTTTGGGCTTTTGGGTTAATATAAAAAAACAAGTACTGTTTATTAGCGTGATTAAGAAGTCAAGGTAAGGGAGCGTCCCATTAACATTGTCTTCTATTGAAAACTGAGTACCGGACTGTTGCAAATTCAAGTAATCAACTAGGTAACCGCAAAACAAATTGGAACCCTTAGATATAAACATAAGGTCGTCAATATAAAGAAACTAACCTAGGATTTCTATACAGAAATATGAGTGTCTTTGCACAAAAGTGTTCAAAGCTTAGAAAAATGTTTCCCCGCCAGTAATAAAATGCAGAACCCATTGCTATTCCCCGATTTTGAATGAAAAGGAATCCCCAAACTGGAAATAATTATAATTAAGAACTGTTCTTAACAATTTCAGCATTGATTAATTTCGTCAAATGGACGATTACTAAGGGAGTGCCGATTTTCAGCTATAGTATTCTGGACTTGGTCCTTAGGCACATTGGTATATGTATTTTTAATGTCTACAGATGCTATGTTGGTGTCATTGAGAATGGTGAAGTCGTTTAGAATGGAGATTAGATGCGGTCTGTTGCGTAACAAAAAACTGAAGGGTACCTGTTAACGTAATTGGCTTAAGGTTTTCTACCTCGTAGCCAACACCATTTCTGGCGTTGACGCTCGGAAGCTCAGGGCGACCTGTCTTACGCTTAAAGCTATTATGAAAAGGATAGTTCCTATTCACCATATAGTGGAGATGCTGAGTCGCAGCCTGGGACTGGCTTCAGCTGCGAGAGACTGTGGTCATGTGTGAGTGAATTGCGCTTGCGTGCAAGCGCGCGTGTGCGTGCGTGCGTACGTGTGTGTGTGTCTGTGTATGTGTGCGTGTGTTTGTGTGTGTGTGTGAGTGTGTGTGTGTGTGTGTGTGTGTGTGTGTGTGTGCGTTGAAGGAGGCCTTGCTGGCCGATAGCGCACTTTCCGACAGTCTTTTTGCTGTGGCTATGTGCGCCCTAATCATCTTCGCTTTATGACGAGTAGCAACTATTCTTTTCACAATATCTTTACATTGCATCCTGGTTTTTCCATTGTTTCAGCTTATCCTTACCTGCATACGTGTATCCTTTTCTTTGAAGGGGATTTTGCGCTACTTGTTTCACACTTACGTACTTTTCCAGTCCATTTCGTTACCTCACACAGGAACTGCCCTGCTAGTAACCCGCCAATGGTTTCCACGCAGAAGCTTCCAGCAAATGGCATTTCCTCGACATTGCATCCCTTTTCTCGTGTTGCTTATATCAGGTAACTACTGAACTAGCTAAGCTCTAATAGAGTTAACACACTGGCCTGGTCAGTGCGTGGTGACCATCTCCTTCAAGGTATGATGGGCGGCACTCCAAATAGACCTGGACAGAACAATCTTTCAATGTGGGCCCTGCTGCTACTACAGACTGCAAAGCATGCTATGGCCGCAACAGACTGTTACCCTTATACTGTGAGGTTATTATTAAATTACTGGAGCAAGTATAGACGAAAAAGTATTTATCATATGGGAACCCAACTTTATGCCGGCCGAAGTGGGCGAGCGGTTCTAGGCGCTACAGTCTGGAGCCGCGCGACCGCTACAGTCGCAGGTTCGAATCCTGCCTCGGGCATGGATGTGTGTGATGTCCTTAGGTTAGTTAGGTTTAAGTAGTTCTCAGTTCTAGGGGACTGATGTCCTCAGCAGTTAAGTCCCATACTGCTCAGAGCCATTTGAACCATTTTGAACCCAACTTTACATTAATCATGTGCAGACTGTGAGCTGCAGCTTTTGCAATGTTGTTAGTGTTAGTGTCATGACTTTCCGTTAGGCGTCGATACTGGTACGGCGACGTAGGAATGAAATACATGCATCAGTGTGCATTATAGATGCAGACACTCAACTTGGGTCTGGACAAGGTGTGAGGGGCTTTATTCGTAAAGTTGATCAAAACGTCAGTAGTGCTGCTGCTCTTCTCGAGTACCGACACGTTAAACCAATACTGAAATTCTGTCTTTCCGCAAAAGGCTGAAGAACATGATTCGGAAGTTATAAAACGGCGGTTTGAGAATTGCTCCTGGGAGAGGCAGACAGCGAATTGTACCACAAATTGTTGACGAAGTTACTCTTAACACGCCTG
Organism: Schistocerca piceifrons; assembly: GCF_021461385.2. Taxonomy (NCBI): domain Eukaryota; kingdom Metazoa; phylum Arthropoda; class Insecta; order Orthoptera; family Acrididae; genus Schistocerca; species Schistocerca piceifrons. The sequence continues at coordinate 499,704,669 of NC_060139.1, forward strand.
AGGATCCTGGATGAAATGTGCGATCTTCGAGCAGTTAGCGACCTGTGTCATGACAGCTGAACATTCCATGGTCCACCGCTCGCTGTAAAAGGTTATGAAATGGTATCCGTACAAACAATCGTAGGCAGATTGTTTCAAACAACGTGGCCACCAAAATCACCAGATTTGGAACTGCGATTTCTTACATATGTGGAATCTGTTCTTTCGGACATGTCCAAAAGAACAGACACCATTTTTATCCTGCAACCACTGTGAATCAAGACATGAAGGAAGTACAGACATTAGCTGCCAGTAGGTTCGGATTTATACCAATTGGACTAAATGAAAATTTGTGCCGCACTAGGATTCGGACCTGGGTCTTCTGCTTAATTGGCAGATGCGCTGACAACTACGCCATCCAGACACAGTGCTTACCACAATCGCTCGGACTTCCCTTCCCCACTTCCCGTGAGACCCAAATTCTTAAATTACACCACACATCAGTGATGTAGTGATCAGTTCATCTGCCTAGTAAGCAGATGATCAGGGTTTGAGTTCTGGCCCAGAACACTTTTTCAACTTGTCCCAGTGATATAAATGCCTACTGGCAGCTACTGTAGGATTACCTGAAGGACTGGGTGTATCAGTGGGTCACTAACACGCTTTGGAGGAGGAAGATGAGCCTACTGAAGGAAGTAGCAAACATCCCACCTGAGATCTTTTGCACATCTACATCTACATTTACATCAACATCGATACTCCGCAATCCACCTTACGGCGCGCGGCGTAGCGTACTCTGTACCTCTACCAGTCATTTCCTTTCCTGTTCCACTCGCTAACGGAACGAGGGAAAAACGACTGTCTGTATGCCTCCGTATGAGCTTTAATTTCTTGTATCGTATATTCATATTAAGACATAAAGGACTCCTGAACACAATCATAGAGGGATACTTCGAGGGAAAAAGACTAAGAGGAAGACCACGACTGAGGTACATGGATCAAATCGTGAAAGATGTGGGATGTAACACCTATAAACAAATGAACAGAAAAGCTGAAAGACGCACAGAATGGAGACAAGCTGCCATTGTAGCTGTTGCAAACCAATCCTTGGATTGACCACTACAGAAGAAGATATTCATACCCGTTAAGCGCAATGTGAGTTAGAAGAAACATAATCGTTCTGCAGTCGGGTTCAAAGGCCGGTTCTCTGCATTTTCCCTATAGAATTCCTCGAAAAGAATGTCGCCTTCCTTCCAGGGTTCCCCGTTGTAGTTACCGACGCATCACCGTAAGACTGGCTTGTTGTTAGAACCTACTGGTAACAGATCTAGCAGCCCGCCTCTGAATCGCTTCGATGTTTTCCTATAATCCGAACTGGTACATATCCAGACAATTGAGCAGTACTCAAGAAGAGGTCGCACTAGCGTCCTATATGCGATCCCCTTCACAGATAAACCACATCTTCCTAGAATTCTCCCAATAAACGGAAGGCGATCATTCACCTTTTCTACTACCATCCTCAGGTGCTCGTTCCATTTCATATCGCTTTGCAACGTTAAGCCTAGTTATTTAAATGCCGTGACTGTGCCAGTCAAGGCATTGCGAATGCTGTATTTGAACATTACGAGTTTGTTTTTCCTACTCATCCACATTTACTTACAATTTTCTACCTTCAGAGCTAGCTTACATTCTTCACACCAACTAGAAATTTTGTCTAAGTCACCTTGTACCCTCCTACGGTCGCTCAACTTCGACTCCTTCCCCTCACGCCACAGCATCGTCAGAAAACAACTGCAGACTACTGCCCACCCCGTCCGGCAGGTCATTTATGTACACAGGAAACAGTAGCGGTGCTATCGCACTTCCCTGGGGAACTCCTGATAATACCCTTGTCTCTGATGATCATTCGCCTTAGAGGACAACATACTAGGTTGTATTACTTTCGAAATCTTCGAGCCAGTCGCATATTTGTGAATTTATTCCATTGATCGTGCCATCTTTAACAGCCTGCAGTGAGGCACTGTAAAATTCCTGCAATGAGTCACAGTCAAATGCTTTTCGGGAATCTAGACGTATGGAATCTACCTGTTGCGCTTTATCCATAATTCGCAGTACATCACGTGAGAAAAGGGCAAACCCACTTCGCACGAGTGATGCTGTCTAGAACAATGCTGATTCGTGGACATCTCATATCATGAAAGTTGATCATATTCAAACTGAGAATATGTTCAAGGATTCTGCTGCAAATCGATGTGGGGGATAATTGTCTGTAATTTTGCGGGTCACCTGCAATTTTCTCCTGTTGCTAGGCAGGAGTGGAGCAATCTCTTTTGCGCTTCCAGGCTGTCGAGGATGCAGATAGTCGTGACAATGAGCAACGCTTGTAACCTGGACTGTTGAGAGGACACATACAACTTTATTTCATGGACAGCCACAGCCATTGATATTCATGGTAAGTAGATTTGAATAACAGCTGTTAATTGATGATTTATTCACAAGACCGGTTTCGAGGCGTTTTAACACAACCAGGTGATCCTAGACAGAAAGAAAAGCACTTACAATAATGTCACAAATATGCAATGAAGATTGGAATTAATCACCAAATAATAACCGGCAGAGGTTTAGGGCGAACAGTGTAGATCATGTTGTTTAGTTCCTGGACATAAAGTTCTACAGTTCAGGCGCTCAAAAAACTTTGGAGTTCAAAAACCCTCTGCGCCTGTCTCGTGTTGTCGTCCTCCATCGATCACTGGCGGCTCCCGTCGTATGGTGATTCCCGCCGGTTTTGGTATACAGCTGACCGCCTGCAGTGCTTTACCCTCGAGACAATCAACTTGCTCTGTTTATCCTTGGTTCCGACTAGTGCGTTACTAGTGAGAGTATTTAATGAGGGTCTTTAGTAAGGTTTATACCTTTACTAGCTACCCCTGCAATGATATCCAATCGCTGAATACCGATGGGAAATATATACAGATCATTACCTCTTTCTCCTGCCTCTCTCTGTACACACCTCCTCTTCTCTCTCTGTCCATCTCCTCCTCGTCCCTGTATCTGTCCACCACCTACTTCTCACTCTCTCTCCCCATCACCCGCACTTCCCTATCTTAATGTACGGTATGAGAGACCTCTCCCGCAGTTGGAACTGTGAACAGAGCGAGGTAGTGGAGTGGTTATCACACTGTACTCGTTTTCGGAAGGAGAATGAATCAAATCCACGTCCGCACATGCCCATTTAGGATTTCCATTATTTTCGTAATTCGGTGCAGGAAAATGATGGAATCGTTTCTTTTAAAGGGTTTCACTAGTTTCCTCTCCAGTCCCATAAGCACTGCTAGTTTGTGCATTTTTCTCTAATGATCGAGATGTGGACAGAATGTTACTCTCTAATCTTACTTGGCTAGGCTATGTGAGGAGTGTAGCTTCAATGACAGTATTTCGCGATGTTTTAATCTGCAAACGTTTAGGGTTACAGAGTTTGAAACGCTTCAGATTCCGTAGTAGTGTTCCAACCATCAGCCGATAATGCGTAAAAATCACTTTCTTGTTTCCTGTCGTGTAAATGCAATGCCGGACCAAAATAATTAATACGCCGTGGTAGAGGTTTCAGTTCACTCGAGATTTATTGTTGCAAGAGCGCACATGGAGCACATCAAATGGTAACATTTACAGATCAGTAGCTCACGTTCTTATGAGGTACCAAGTATCGACCCATGCTGATACACCCATATTAGTATGTTCTGTAGCCTCTACAGACGGAAATGTAGACACTGATTCTGGCATAAAATAGTATTGGTTAGCGGGCACTCAAGAGGAAAAATTGTCGAACGAGTGTTGTAGCTTATCCCACCCCAGACCATAAGGCCTGGTTATGGCTGGTGTGTCTTGAACGAATGCGCTCTACCGGCCAGCGTTGACCAGGTTTACGTCGATCGTGTAAACGACCAACTGTCACGTGCAGGCAGAAATGCTTTCATCGATGAAGACCACGCTGCGCCATTCCATGTTACGAGTGGTGATATGACGGCATCAGTCGAGCAATGCGTGTCGATGCTGTGGCGTGAGTGGGAGATGAGCAAAGGGGTGTCTGCCCCTAGACCCATGCTAATATTCTGTTCCCAGGTCGTGTTGAGACGTCTAGGCTCACAAGCTCTCTTATTTGTGCTGGGGTACGTCAGGATGAGTGTGTCTCCGTGGTATGGTTTCCAGTTTGCTTCACACGTTTGTATCCCACTGAGCCTTCTGGCGGTCAGCATTCCCTCTTAAAGGGTAGACACAAATGGCGTTTTGGTTACTATGACACTACGATATCTGTTGGCGGACGACGTTCAAACCATTATCAGTTCATCTGCAGTCCTCCAGGTGGCATATGCGATATAAAAATCGACGTAGTCTATTGGTGCGGCTTTTCGCGGATGATGCTGTAGTATACAAGAAAGTTGCAGCATTAGAAAATTGCGACGAAATGCAGGAAGATCTGCAGCGGATAGGCACTTTTTGCAGGGAGTAGCAACTGACCCTTAACATAGACAAATGTAATGTATTGCGAATACATAGAAAGAAGGATCCTTTATTGTATGACTATATGATAGCGGAACAAACACTGGTAGCAGTTACTTCTGTAAAATATCTGGGAGTATGCGTGCAGAACGATTTGAAGTGGAATGATCAGCCGCGCGGGATTAGCCGAGCGCTGCAGTCATGGACTGTGCGGCTTGTTCCGGCGGAGTTTCGAGTCCGCCCTCGGGCATGGGTGTGTGATAATTTAGGTTAAGTAGTTTATAAGCCTAGGGACTGATGACCTTAGCAGTTAAGTCCGATAAGATTTCAAACACATTTGAACGATCATGTAAAATTAAATGTTGGTAAGGCGGGTGACAGTTTCAGATTCATTGGGAGAGTCCTTGGAAAATGTAGTCCATCAACATAGGAAGTGGCTTACAAAACACTCGTTCGACCTGTACTTGAGTATTGCTCATCAGTGTGGAATCCGTACCTGATCGGGTTGACGGAGGAGATAGAGAAGATTCAAAGAAGAGCGGCGCGTTTCGTCACAGGGTTATTTGGTAAGCGTGATAGCGTTACGGAGATGTTTAGCAAACTGAAGTGGCAGACTCTGCAAGAGAGGCGCTCTGCATCGCGGTGTAGCTTGCTGTCCAGTTTTCGAGAGGGTGCGTTTCTGGATGAGGTATCGAATACATGCTTCCCCCTACTTATACCACCCGAGGAGATCACGAATGTAAAATTAGAGAAAAGATTCAAGCGCGCACGGAGGCTTTTCGGCAGTCGTTCTTCCCGCGAACCATACGCGACTGGAACAGGAAAGGCAGGTAATGACAGTGGCACGTAAAGTGCCCTCCGCCACACACCGTTGGGTGGCTTGTGGAGTATAAATGTAGATGTAGATGTAGTTCAAGAACTTTTCGCGACTTTTGATAGCAACGTTAAACAGTGACTTGTCTTTATGAAGGTTTCAATAAGGTTTTTGATACTTTAGTCCTCCATCTGCATTAAAGTTGCACATCTAAGCCAAATAGCTTAATTAACTTCTCGCTTCCCGATTTTTAATCCTGCGTAACTTTTTCCTTCTGGTTTTCTTTATCTTTTTAGTAACGGGGTCGTTAATGGGTTACGTTTCTCAGACAAATGACCTTCCAGGTTTTTGATTTATTTTATGTTATTTGTGTTACTTTTTAATCGTATGTATTACAGACAGTTACTGTTCTTTTTTCCATAGTGCCTCGTCCCCTACACTATCCGCTGCAGTACTGTGCCTGTAATTATTTGTAGATTTACTTCCTCTCTACATAGAATTGAATTTTGTAACTACGAATTTTGCAGCCATCTCCATGTGCTAGTACATGTGACGCTACTGTAAGTACTTTTCATATATTTTTATTGGCAGTCCTTCGTTTTTTGATTATATAGATTACGAGGATGCTTTCCTTTCTACGTAGTCTTACCTGAAGGTGCTGGCTTAATGCAGCTAAGCCGGTCGTGTTAGTAAATCACCAATTTATTCAAGTTCAGTTTACCGGAAACTGGTACGCATTTAAAAAAGGTTATCCTCCCATGTATAAATTGAAATGGGTTTCTTTCAGTGGTTTATTTGTTATGTCTCTTCCGCATGACCTTACAAAAGCATTCCACAATGTTTCATTTTCCTGCGATCATTCGTTTTCGATGGGGGTGCTCTCCGGTAGAAAAATTTTAATTTTAGCCGCTCTGTATATACAATTTCAGGACAATCCACTTCAGTGTCATCTGCCTCGTACGCCCCGCGGTATATTCAGCAAGATTGCGTTCTGAAGCATGTCCGTATCCGCATCTTCATTTCTCCGTTGAAAGTAAAGGGTTCTGCGAATATCGTGCTAATTACTTTTTTGAGAGACTACAGAACCCGAGTCGCGTGGTATTTCATTTCATATTCCGGGAAAAATTTTGAGACTGAGCTTGTCTCATCAAGAGTCAGTTCATGCCATTCATTTCGGCAGTGGGTGGCGTCTCTTTGGCTGATTCTTTTCGAAACAACGAGCTGTCAACTCTTCAAACAGTTGTCATTAATATTTAGCACTGGACATTGTTAGATTCAAAATTTTGAAGGTAGGTCTTTCTGAAATAACAATTTAAAACAAAACTGTTCACATCCTTGTACGATACTGGGTCGCACAGTTAATGTCAAGCTACAAATAAAACGATGATTACACATACCGACTGAATTTTGAAAAACCCTCTCTATCAGTAAATTAGAAATAAACCAAAGGTGTGTTTTTTCACAAGTGTTTTGCCGATTAAGGTTAGAAATCCTGACCGGGCGCCGAGAGTGGTGCTGCACGGACTCCAATCAGACTTCGTGATGTTGTGGTCACGCAATATTATTAATTACCCTTTGTTGCACTCCGAACTATCCCCTTACACGTAAATTTTGTCTTTGAATTCAATTATGACAGTTGATATGGTCTAAGAACTCCTCTATCTGAACTGTTGATTTAATTAAAACATTGATGCAAGTGTCTAATGTTTTACAATACCAGTACATCGGTAGCTTCAACTATTACTGAATTTCTACAGTTGCTGGGGACCGCTAATGATATAAGCTATTTTAATGATGCGCGTTACTAATGTATGCTTTGTCCCACTAGTATGACAAGTTTCTTCTACTTTTCTTAGCTTCACGTAGGCAGGAAAGCGCATCAGCGGCGCAGAACGCGTTAGCTGTCTTCATGACACTCGAGATCCTTCTAGGTTCAAATGGTTCAAATGGCTCTGAGCACTATGGGACTTAACATCTAAGCTCATAAGTCCCCTAGAACTTAGAACAACTTAAACCTAACTAACCTAAGGGCATCACACACATCCTTACCCGAGGCAGGATTCGAACCTGCGACCGGTTCAGTCGCGCGGCTCCAGACTGAAGCGCCTAGAACCACTCGGCCACACTGGCCGGGGATCCTTCAAGGCGGTGAAATGCTGTACAGTACCAAAACCCGAAGATTCTATCATTAAACTGGAAATAGACGACTCAGTTTCTGTTCAGACACAAATTGGCTTCTAGCAAACTGATAAGCCCAGTAAATCAAAAAGCCTCAAGGTACAATTTCAAAGATATCATGAAAATGAAACCAGTTTTTACCCAAAACACAATCATGTTTATTCCTGAGTAATCTCTTTTCCACATAGCGTTTCCCCTAGCTAACTATGCTCCCTTGTCTTCCACAAGGCTGTCACCGAATAATATAAAGTGCTTAGAATACGACCCCGAAATTCGCTATTACGTATCAGATATAGCTACAGAAAAGCTGCCGCGCTAAATGACTACATTTCTCTGCGATACACGAAAACACTAGTTCTTGAGGTCTTCTGCCGCGGAAGGCCTGAATAAAGTTTTCCAGGGTTTTTGAGCCGAGTCATTTGAATTCCAACTGTCACACTCAGCTTTCCGGTCTCACTGGACCTGCCTCCTCTTTCCACGAGGGTCAACGACCGAATCCTCCGATTTTCCTAGATCGGAGCAATTTTCAAAATTTGTTGAACATTTCACGTCCCCTAGCCTTTGAGCGCTGGATCTGCGGAATAATTGACTCGCTTGCCACACAGGGACTTTCCAATTGGTTAATCATCCCTCCAAAACTAACAAGTACTCTCTAGCTGGTGCCTGTGTGTGGCCGAAACTTTAGTAAACTTACTCCGCGAAGTAGTAAACAAGAAAGGTCACATCACGTCACGAGAAACTCACGGGTCTAGAACTAGAAGAGTACATAATATCAACTGTAAGCTTTCTCGAGAGCCACACAATGCTTCGCAGCTTTGACATCCCCATAGACTTACTGAGGAAAGGAACGGCTCTTAGAAATCGTCTAAATGCACGTACCCCTCTCAGTGATAACACAGTCCCTCGAACAATGATTATTTCACGTACATACGCGTCATGTTATTACTTCAACAACCCCACCATACTGACGTGTGAAATATACTACAAAGGGACGCTCTACTTCCGGGTAGAATATTGTATCCACCTATGTTTTGGGCGTCTACATTTTAAAAAATATAAGACAGACATTCTAGCTACAATGATGGACTGATCTACTCAGACTGGACGCAGCATATCCGTATGGAGTCAGCTATTTTTTAGCAAAATTTTCAAGATTCCTCTAGTTTCCTTGTCTCCTTACACAGTCTTCGTCATTTTTTGGTGCAATTCTCTTTCTATTAGCTGAACTGAATACACAAATCTGTGTAAAATTGTTGGTACGTGTCACAGATGAGGAGCGACTCTCCATGTTTGATAGCGACTGAGCATTTCAACCACCTGTATATTAGAGGTGGGGTTGATAATAATCCTGCCACGGATGAAGGTTGACAATTCAGCAAATGTAAGTATTGACGGAATTCATTAGGAATTACTCATTCTCAATATACGACCACTTGGTATAGCACACTTACTCAGTCTGCTGTACCAGCTGCGCCACAAAGAACGCAATTCTTGTTGTTCTGTACTCGAAACTGTGGGACATCCATACACACGCAGTGTGCGGAAGGACTACAAAACACGGATATTCCTCTTGGAATGGTTTTCTCTGATAGATTCCTTTGTGTTTCCATGGCATAAAGTTTATTCTTGAGACCCGTCGTTTCATTCCCTTGTATAAAATGTCTTAAGTGATGTTCACATCACTGTAGTTCGGGAACAATCGAAAATAGAAAACATGTTTCTACGCTACTGTTCCTTAAAAATCACTTATACTATCGCCTGTTTACGTGTGGCAATATTTATTGTGTTTGTTCAGGGACTTGTATGCTTTGTAAGCATAGTTTCATCACAGAGAACACTCTGCATCTAGGTCTACTGTCACTTTATTTTTTAAATTTCTTTACAGTTTAAGGATCTTCATTCTTTACTTTTGTTAGTAACGTCATTGTACTTAGTACATAATTATTTGCAACTGTTACATCTGTTTCAGAGAGCTTTTCCACAATTTTCCTGTAAGATTTGATAATGTTCGTTCACAAAGTTTCCTGGTCTGTGTCATCCACTTACACTGTCCAGTCACATTAGTGTAAACGCCTGTCAGAAGTATGAATAACGAACCACCTTTTGCATCGCGGGCTGCTGCGAGACGTGCATGAAGAGTGTCAGTGAGTTTTATGAAGATACCGACAGGGATGTGGAGCCGTGCCGACTCCAATACAGTGCCCAGAGGTGCTATGTTTCTCGATTCAGGATCCATGGCGTGAACAGCCTGATCGAGGTGGTCCATTAGGATGTCGATTGAGTTTATGTCTGTAGAGCTTGGTGGTCAGGGCAGTGCGGTAAATTCGTCCTGATGTTCTTCGCACCACAGACGTCACTGCGAGCTGTGTGACAGGTTGCATTGCTCTGTTGATAGATGCTATCGTGCCGAGGGGACACACATCGCGTGTAGCGGTGGATATGGTCTGCAAGGATACATGCCTGCTTGTGTTGATCCATTGTGCCTTCAGAATAACCACCTCACCCAGGGAATGCCTCTGCCCCCACCCAGCCTACAACCCCACGCTCCACGCGTGGACCTTACTAATGATTGGGGTGTTTGCATTAAAGCGGTTCACAACTTACACACCAAAGATCATGTCATATGGAGCTTAAAACGTGATTCATATGAAAAGACCCCCAGGCGCCACCCAGTTACGGTACTGACGTGCAAATTCCAGCCTGCATGAACCAGGCGCCTGCTGCAGAGGCCCATTCGCAGCAACGTTTGCTTATCAGTCGTTGAGAAGACACTGTTGGTAACCCCTTAGTTCATCCGAGTGGACAATTGCTTAACAATTGCACGTCTAGTCTCCCGTATACACTGGTGGCCGTCGTTCGCCCGTGTCATCTAGGGTCACGATACATCACGGTTGTCTCGGCGCCAGTTTAGGATAGCGCCATTTTGCCATGCATTGTATACTTTAGTCACGGGGCAACACGAATGATTACAAACTTAGCAGTTTCGGAAATGCTTTCACTCTTGGCCCAAAATACACCCTGCACAGAAGAAATTGGTTCTGAAGACTTTGGTCCACAGAGCACGTGCCCTGTCAGACCAAGAGAATCTACACTCCTGGAAATTGAAATAAGAACACCGTGAATTCATTGTCCCAGGAAGGGGAAACTTTATTGACACATTCCTGGGGTCAGATACATCACATGATCACACTGACAGAACCACAGGCGCATAGACACAGGCAACAGAGCATGCACAATTCGGCACTAGTACAGTGTATATCCACCTTTCACAGCAATGCAGGCTGCTATTCTCCCATGGAGACGATCGTAGAGATGCTGGATGTAGTCCTGTGGAACGGCTTGCCATGCCATTTCCACCTGGCGCCTCAGTTGGACCAGCGTTCGTGCTGGACGTGCAGACCGCGTGAGACGACGCTTCATCCAGTCTCAAACATGCTCAATGGGGGACAGATCCACAGATCTTGCTGGCCAGGGTAGTTGACTTACACCTTCTAGAGCATGTTGGGTGGCACGGGGTACATGCGGACGTGCATTGTCCTGTTGCAACAGCAAGTTCCCTTGCCGGTCTAGGAATGGTAGAACGATGGGTTCGATGACGGTTTGGATGTATCGTGCACTATTCAGTGTCCCCTCGACGATCACCAGTGGTGTACGGCCAGTGTAGGAGATCGCTCCCCACACCATGATGCCGGGTGTTGACCCTGTGTGCCTCGGTCGTATGCAGTCCTGATTGTGGCGCTCACCTGCACGGCGCCAAACACGCATACGACCATCATTGGCACCAAGGCAGAAGCGACTCTCATCGCTGAAGACGACACGTCTCCATTCGTCCCTCCATTCACGCCTGTCGCGACGCCACTGGAGGCGGGCTGCACGATGTTGGGGCGTGAGCGGAAGACGGCCTAACGGTGTGCGGGACCGTAGCCCAGCTTCATGGAGACGGTTGCGAATGGTCCTCGCCGATACCCCAGGAGCAACAGTGTCCCTAATTTGCTGGGAAGTGGCGGTGCGGTCCCCTACGGCACTGCGTAGGACCCTTCGGTCTTGGCGTGCATCCGTGCGTCGCTGCGGTCCGGTCCCAGGTCGACGGGCACGTGCACCTTCCGCCGACCACTGGCGACAACATCGATGTACTGTGGAGACCTGACGCCCCACGTGTTGAGCAATTCGGCGGTACGTCCACCCGGCCTCCCGCATGCCCACTATACGCCCTCGCTCAAAGTCCGTCAACTGCACATACGGTTCACGTCCACGCTGTTGCGGCATGCTACCAGTGTTAAAGACTGCGATGGAGCTCCGTATGCCACGGCAAACTGGCTGACACTGACGGCGGCGGTGCACAAATGCTGCGCAGCTAGCGCCATTCGACGGCCAACACCGCGGTTCCTGGTGTGTCCGCTGTGCCGTGCGTGTGATCATTGCTTGTACAGCCCTCTCGCAGTGTCCGGAGCAAGTATGGTGGGTCTGACACACCGGTGTCAATGTGTTCTTTATTCCATTTCCAGGAGTGTACAATGAACACGCCCTTTAGTACGTGAAATAGATTACTCCATTTCCTCTTTAGATAAAACGTCAGCACTGTTTTCCGCGCCCCTGGACACGATTTATATACTCCCCCACTGCTATTACTGCCATCTGCATCTATGAATGCTCACGGCATGTTGACGTCGAAGATAGGAGTGCTCATATTGATGTTGCTGCATCGAATATTAATTTCGCACCGTCTCTTATCTGCATGTACTTATATTTTTCTTTGTTCCAGTTTCCTTTCATATCATATGTGTCTGAAAAGTTCGATGAAGGTTTCCGAAAATAAAGAAAACAAGAGTTACAAACAAAATATCTCTACTGGTCTTGAAAGCAGTTACCATTAGCTACGACTCGCTTCTTATATCGGTTTTAAGGCTGCTGTCAACTGTAATAAAACGTTTCTTGTGGATTGTCTCGAAGCATCGCGGGAATGCATTGTTGGATATCCGCAAAGAATGTGAATGTCAACAATGTATCCTACACTGTCTTTGCATATCTTCGTCTCCTCTGCTCTCATTCTGAAAGACAGCGGCCTATTACCGCAGTCCTCTTTCAGTATTGTCTATGATTGTGTATGTTGATCCAAACGCTGCTTTTTCTCAACACCATCCTTTCCGTTTCAAGACCGTACTTTTGCCCTAAAATTCGATGAACATCATTTACGGTTTTCCTTAATTTGCAAGAAAACTTCGTATTAACCTGTTGCTCGATTCTGCACTCCATTTTGCAATGACATGAGTGCAGATGATCGGTGGCTGTGTTTGACAATGAGAGGAGCAGACTTGAAAATAAACAAAGACAAAGTAAGCACTATTGCTCACGAACATTTAATGACACTGCACACATCCAACAGCGCATGACCAGCTGCTTCGAGCGATTTCACGACGATGGACAGTTTCTAACAGCTTTACAACTGACGTCAGAAGATAATTGTAGCTGAAGGTAGTTATTTCCTTTATTTTCCGAGACCATCCACTGAACTTATGAGGCGCCTTTGTGTGACGTCATTTGCTGCTTAGTTTTAGTTTTATGCATTACACTTTGCGTAGCTTTTTTGCGCCAAAGAGCACTATCCAGCGACTCTTTTTGTACTCGTCGTAAAAGCCGGTCGTTGTGGTTGAGCGGTTCTAGGCGCTTCAGTCCGGGACACTGCTGCTGCCACGGTCGCAGTTTCGAATCCTGCCTCGAGCATGGATGTGTGTGATGTCCCTCGGTTAGTTAGGTTTAAGTACTTCTAAGTCTAGGGGACTGATGACCTCAGATGTTAAGTCCCGTAGTCTCAGAGCCATTTGAACTTGTAAAAATTTAGGAACCCTGGCTCACTATCTTCGTCACTGGTCTGAGGTGCTTAAGACTGGGAGAACTTGATCCATTTCTTTTAGTGACACACAGGTTTGGATATTCCTTTTATAAATTCAATTTCATTAATGTTGAGAACTTTGAGAATTTCTCAATTACATTGGTTTCTCTATAAACTTAATTGCAAGTTATGTGTGAACGATCTCTTCAATTACCTTGACGGCTACTCGTGGTTTCACAGTCCATCAAACCTGTTCCATACATGAACACGTCAATAGCCCACGAACAGCGACGAACTTAACCGTTTGCGAGATGCTCGTCCCCAGATGACAGGCAATAAAACTCTATACTTTGAAAAAGTTTCTTCTGTCATTGTATCCCCAACTTGTGGCCCATAACATGACTAGAATGAATCTCCTTTCGTCTCTGCTCCCACTTTTATTTATTTATTTATTTATTTATTTTGAGTCATCAGTTGTACTTACTGGTTTGATTCGATTCGCCATGAATTCCTTCCCTGTGCCAACCTTTTCATATAACAGTTACACTTACAGCCTACATCTTCAATTATTTGCTGAAAGTAGACTGATTTTTGTCATCTTCCAGAGTTTTTACCATATACAGCTCCCTCTAATACCATGGAAGTTATTCTGTAACGTCTTAATAGATGTCTTATCATCCTGTTCCTTATTATTGCCAGTGCAGTGCTTTACATATATTCTGTATTCCTTTCCTCGACGATTCTGTGGAGAACCTCCTCATTGCTTACCTCATCAGTTTAAATGGCTCTGAGCACTATGGGCCTTAACTTCTGAGGTCATCAGTCCTACAGAACTTAGAACTACTTAAACCTGACTAACCTAAGGACATCACACACATCCATGCCCGAGGCAGGATTCGAACCAGCGACCGTAGCGGTCGTGCTGTTCCAGACTGTAGCGCCTAGAACCGCTCGGTCATTCGGGCTGGCCCCCATCAGTCCACATAATTTTTGACGTTCCTCTGTAGGACCACATCTCAAATGCTTATATTCTCTTCTGTTCCTGTTTTCTCACACCTTATGTTTAACTACCATACAAGGCTGTGCTCCAAACGTACTTCCTGAGAAATTTCTTCTTCAGACTAAGACCTATGTCTGATACCGGCAGACTTCTGTTGTCCAGGAATAGCCTTTCTGGCAGTGCTAGTCTGCTTTTGATATCCTTGTTGCTCACTCTGTCATGGTTTATTTTGATGTCTAGCTGGCAGATTACCTTAACTTCATTTACTTCGTGATTACCAATTATAATTCTCGCTCTGCCTCTTTTCATAACTTTCGTATTTCTTCCATTTACTCTAGATCCATATTCTGTACTCATTAGGCTGTTACTTCTAATTCTTCTTCACTTTAACTGATGATAGCAATATCATCGGCGAATCTTATCACTGATATCCTTTCACATTGAATTTTAATTCCACTCTTGAACGTTTCTTTTGTTTCCAGAATTACTTATTCGATGAAGAGGTTGAACAGTGGGGGTGAAAGCCTACACACCTGTCTTCCATCCCTTTTCATCCGAGTACTTCGTTCCTTCTCTTCCACTCTTATGATTATCTCTTGGCTTTTGTATATGGTGTACATTAGCCATCTCACCTTATAGCTTAGAACTACTTCCCTTAGAATTTTGAACACCTTGCACCAGTTGACACTGTCTAGCGCCTTTTCCAAGTCGAAAAATCGTATGAACGTTTCTTGGTTTAACTTTAGTCTTGCTTCCATTAACAAACATAATGTCAGAACTACCTCTATGGTGCCTTTGCCTTTTCTAAAGCGCAATTGACCGTCATCTAACAGATCCTCAATTTCCTTCCACTTTTCTGTATATTACTCTTATCAGCAACTTGGATGCATACGCTGTTAGGCTGGAGACTTCGGAATGGTGTGGATGATATTTTTCCTAAAAGTCGGATGGTGCATCGCCAGACTCAAACATGCTACACAGCCACATTGAAACGTCCCCTTAGAAAAATATATGAATGACTGTGCTGATAAACCTCTTACATCATTTTCTTTTCAAACAGCTGAGCAAAACTGAACGTACTCAGACATTACTCTCTTTACATATTCTGATCAACACTAAACTGACACACAATATTTTTTAGCGCAACGCAATCTGGCTTCCAAAAATCCCTACAAAAGAATGGCCCTGACTAACAATAACCTATACCTTTCACGAATCACTTACCTCGCAAAAATTTTCGTCACTTGAACTACTGCAATACAGCGAGTGCCACTACTGCCAGCTAAATAAAAGATTCTAACTACTGAAGGGACTAACTACTGATGGGCGTAGTTAGGAAATGAAAGATTTTGATAGAGAACAAACAATGTATTTACCTTAATAGTGTTCAAAAGTCGTAATATTTATATATATATATATCCGTTCATGACATCCAGTCTTACAAATTTACTGTCTCTGATGGACACACGCCCAGATTATACGCTCTCAAAACTCCGCCATCTCTCTCCCCACATCCACCACTGCTGGCGGCTCACCTCCAACTGCGCAACGCTACGCGCTGTTCACACCTAACTGCCCACTACAGTAGAGAATTTTTCAACAATGCACACATGGTGTTACCAATACAAAAACCTAAAACAGCCTACTTACAACATGAATAGTCATTTTGTTGCCACTTCCTCCAATGATGACAGAAATTCATATAGAATGTTATCTACCCCTTATTCCTTATTTGATCTTAAGTCTTGCAAAGCTCTTTTAATTGTGATTCCAATACTTGATCCCCTATCTCTTATACATTGACTCCCATTCCTTCCTCCTTCACAAAAGACAAGTCTTCCCTCTCATAGAGGCCTTGAAAATAATGTTTCCACCCAACTGGTCTCTCCTCTGTATTTAACTGTGGAAATCCCAATGCACTTTTAATATTACCACCATTGCCTTACATTTCACTGAAGGCTGTTTTGACTTTTCTCTATGATGAGTCACTCCTTCAAACCATTTATTTCCCGATTTCTTCACATTTTTCATGAAGCCACTTGGCCTTCCCTAAACTAGCAATATATTTCATTCCTAAGCGAATTTTATATCTGTATTCCTGAATTTCCCTGAACATATCTGTACTTCCTTCTTTCATCGATCACCTTCTGTTACCAACGGATTCTTATCAGTTACCTTCTTTGTACCTATGTATTAGTTTCCAACTTTTGTGATTGTTCTTTTTACAGATGTCCATCCCTCTTCAGTTGAACTTCCTACTGAACTATTCATTATTACAGTATCTGTAGCCTTAGAGAACTTCAAGCGTGTATTTCATTCCTCAGTACTTCCATATTCCACATCTTTGCATACTGATTCTTCCTGACTTGTCTCTTAAACTTCACCCTACTCCCCATCACGGCTAATTTGTGATACCTTGCCAATGTGGCATTTCCTACATTGGCCAGACGACAAGAACTGTGGACATCAATATACCTGGTCAATGTGGCATGTCCTACATTGGCCAGACGACAAAAACTGTGGAGATCAGGTGCAAAGAACATCAGAGACACATTAGATTAAGACAGGTGACTAAGTCAGCCATTGCTGAACACTGTCTAGAACTAGATCATGCCATGAAGTATGAGGATACCAAGATTCTAGCACAAACACCCAGATTTTGGGACAGTGTTATAAGAGAATCGATAGAAATTAAAATGGCTGACGATCTTATGAACCATGACACAGGGTACCAGCTAAGCAAAGCCTCAGAACCGGCTCTGGAATTGTTAAAGGAGCAACGGGGACAGCTGCAACACTACACAAACAGAAGAACCAGAGACAGGGAAAACGAGCGCCTGACGGACTGCCAGGCGCACCAGACCAAAGGTGGAACACCCAGAAGTGGGACTGGTGGGCGCAGACTGCAGAGGGAACATCCAGAGCCGCAGCGGACGAAAATCGGAGCGGCAACGCTCCAACAGGTCGTGGTGAGCGGGCGCGGATCGCAGGGGGAACGATTGGTACCCCAGACCGTAGATGAAACCCCCAGGAGCGGGTTTGGTGGTCGCGGCCAGCAGAGGGAACACCTAGAACCGCAGCGGACGGAAAACGGAGCAGCAACGCTCCAGCAGGTCGCAGGGAATAGGCGCGGACCACAGAGGAAGCTCCTGCAGCCATTGGTGGAGGGGGAAGGCCAATAGGCATAAATACGGGACCAGGTCCACTCGAGGAGCAGTCTCAGGTCGCACCTGAAGAAGGTTACGAGCTACGTGACCGAAATATCGTGCAAGTACGACGCTGATATCCGGCAGAACACCCGACAACCCAAGATGTCATTAGATCGCTGGGAAAGCCTGAAGAGTTATTTAATACAATTTTTTTACTGTTACAAAATAAATTAATTATCACCTGCAACGGAGAAAGAAAAATATAATGAATAAACCTCGTGAAATTAGTAGCTAAGTACCCAGACATTAAAGAGTGAATAATAAGAGCTGACACAAAAGAACATGGCTGCACGCAAAAGCTGAAGTCAGAATTTAGATGCGAATAGCTTATTTTGCCAGCAAATTGCGATCGTGTGAAAATTCGGATGCCAGGGAGGAGACGACCAAGGTGGAGGAGAAAAACAGCTAATTACCAACAGTAACATGGGACATGGAATGTCAGATGTTTGAACGTGGTAAGGAAGGTAGCAAATCAGAAAGACGAAACGAAAAGGCTAAATCTTGATATAGCGGCAGAGTGCGAAGTGAAATAAGAAAAAGATAAGGACTTTTTTCTGTCGAATATAATGTAATACGAAAAGCAGCAGAAATTGTAGTAACGGGAGTGGGATTTGTTACGAATAGGTACGCAGAGCAGAGAGTGAATAATTCATTGTTTTAGAGTTGTTCTCATGAGAGCAACAGCATGCCAACAGAAACAGTTAAGGTAACATTCCCGAGGTTACAATCAGAAGGTTAGAGATAAAGAACATACAAAAGAATACCAGAATGCTAGTTCAGTGTATAAGGCCGGATGATACTTCAGTAGCCATGGGGGGCTGGAATGCGGTGGGACGGGAAGAAACAGAAGAGACTAATTGAGTTAAGCAATAAATTTCATTTTGTTATAGCGTGTACACTGATCAAAAGAGGAGGAGGTATACTTGGAAAAGGCGTACAGACACGGGAAGGTGTCACTTGGATTACATCACGATGAGGCAGAGATTCCGAAATCAGATACCGTATTCTGAGGCACATTCACGAACAGACTACAATTTAGAAATGAGAATGAGTGGGCTGGAGTTTAAGAGAATCGGCCTGAAGAAATAATGTGGGAAGAAGTGGGATACTGTAGTAGTGAGGAATGATGAAATGCGTTTGATGTTCTTTAAGGCTGTAGAAACTGCGATAATGAATAACAGAATAAGCATCTCTAAAAATTTAATCATAGAAATTGGGCAGAGAGGCACAGGCACTAGGAAGGTAAGTGTGAAGAAACCTTGGGCAACAGGAGAAACATTTCAGCTGATCAACGATAGAAGAAAGTACACAAAAGTTAAAGAAAATACTGAAACCAATAGTATAAATTGCCGAGCGGTAGAGCACGACAGCTTCAAGGAGTTTTTCTGTCGGACAGTGAATAGATCGGGGCTCGAAACTGGGAAAAGAACAAACAGCTGTCGGCTGACAACACAAGGATGGCGGTTTAGAAACCCCAGGGGCCGTACAGCTGGCATTGTCTTAGGCTTGTGTCACATGAGGCGATTTTTACCGCTGATAATACTCTCGGCCAGTGATCGCCACGGCATATGGCTGCTACTAGCTAGTCACACTCAGCCACCGGTTTGTACGAATAGGTAGTAGCTAGTGGAGTGTCGTAGGAACCTCATTTCTCGGTTATAATGTCGGAGACGTCAATTCATAGACTTCTGAAACGACTGATTTGTCGGCTTGTGCTGAGTTTCGTAAAAGTTTTTTTAAGTGGAATACAGTGACCTTGGGAAAGAAGAGATGAGTTCTCGAATGTATTACTGAAATAGGAAAAATGAGTGTTTCTGTGTTGCGTTTGGTGGAACAGGCTTCGGAGGACGTGCTTGT
The DNA here is from genome assembly GCF_021461385.2 of Schistocerca piceifrons. Taxonomy (NCBI): domain Eukaryota; kingdom Metazoa; phylum Arthropoda; class Insecta; order Orthoptera; family Acrididae; genus Schistocerca; species Schistocerca piceifrons. The sequence goes on from NC_060139.1 coordinate 499,724,033, forward strand.
CTACAAAAATATTCTAAGAATCATTGTGGAAAAAATTGGTGAACTGTTTGCATTGGTTACCCCCAACCTATGAAAAAAGGTACAATAATGAAAAGTGCGATTCCATGTAAGACCGAACTAAAAATCGCCTTGCGTTACTTGACAAGTGGTGACAGCTTGCAAACTTTGTAGTATTTTCTCAGAGATCTTCACAACACCGCAGCTATCTATCTGCCAGATGATCATCAGTCCACTTCGTTGAATCACACAGTAACTTGCATTTTCAGGCTTCTTCAGCCCCTTTGGCACTATTCAAGGATTTTTTCAATTTGTTCAATCTGTTTCTGTACGCGACCTTAATGTTCTAATTTTTCTTTCTAAGATGTTCGTCAGAGGGAATATCAATCGAGTTTCATTCAGTTCCACAGGTAACCTAAAGCTACTTTGCCGCGAATTCTTGCTCAAGAAACTATCGTTAGTTGTATCACATAGTCCTTCATATTTCCGATAAATACCCAAACATTTGAACACGTCCTTGCCGGATCATTTTCACACATTTTCTCACTACTTCTCTATCATGATGGTAAGGAAACACAAACAAAACAAAGCAACGAACAAATCGAAAAACGTCGAACGCAACTTCTGATAACAACGAAGCGACCAGCGACTGAGATATCTGAAGAAGCGACAACTGAGCTTCATAGCGGCTACTAGTGCTCACGTAACCGCCACTCGCGGCTACTAGAATTGAACCTGTACAAATCCTGTCGTCCCTAGTTCTTAATAGCTTCAGATCGAGTCAATAGCAGCGACCACTTTGTCACATGAAGCAGTTACTTGCTGCGACAAAAATCGCTCCGTGTTTAGACGGCCTCTACCTGCCGTATAGTCAGTTCGGGGATGTTTGGTACAAGCAGTCGAACGGCAGCAGCCAGGAGCTGGGACCATGAGATTCTGCTGGCCGACAGCACAGGGGTAGCGGCGCCGTGCACGTGGGGACGATCCGTTCCATGTTGGCCGGGTCCGTGAAGAGTATCCAGCGTTCTGTTGTGGAGGAGCAGCACTGCCTAGACCGAAAACATTCGCTTGCTGAGCTGAGTAGTGGGTCGGAGGGTATTGATATCCGAGAGAGTGGTGAAAAACACAAGAAGAATTGCGCGGATAGTATTTCTCTGGTTTCCGGGCAGACCGTGCCGGGCGTGCACGGGAGTGACTGTACTCGGAGCTGTGAGACCTGGGTTTCTCCTGGCGTATACAACTTTCAAATAACTTCCGGGAATTCAGCCAGGTAACATTTTCAGCGACCGCAGATATTTCGGCGGGAGAACAACCCGCCACTTTCAGGGCAAACTGCAACGGACTGTCCGTTGCAGTTTGTCTCGAAAATGGTGGGGTGTTCTCCCGCCGAAATATCGGCGGCCGCTGAAAGTGTTACCTGGCTAAATACCCGGAAGTTATTGAAATGTAGCCACAGCTGTCTTCCCTATTCGCAGATTTGTTCAAAGAAGCTTTCAGGTCTGAAAGTGTTCAGTTAACTGTCCTTGAAGCTTGTTATGCATTCTGTGGCGTATCATGAAGATTTGTTTAGATGTGTGCAAGTTGCATTTTGAAACTGAGTGTCTTATTACCAGGATTGATTCAAGAAGATTTTTCTAGGCAAGTGACTTATCATTCGACACGCCCCTTCCGCCCGCTCCTCCTCCCCCTCCGTTTCACTCAGTACATTTCCACACTTGTCAGCTACCGCTATTAAGTGTGGCATCCTTTGTATGAGGGACAGTCGAATGAAAACACCGAAAACTAGCCACAACAGCATCATGTAAAGAAGGCATTCCATAGAAATTGCTACATGCTTTAAGGCATTTATTCCACTGGGAGACGGGATCATCAATTCTCGTTTCGTACAACGCGGTCGGCCGCTGACGGATCCACAACCCCGCCCACTCTTTCTCTTCCACGTCCGGCTGAAACCCACGCCCTCGTGTGTCTTTCTTCTGGTTGCCAAAGATGCGAAAACCGCATGGTGAAAAATTTAGGCTGTACGGACAATGTTGCAGTGTTTCCCTACCAAATCACGGAAGACTAGTCATCCTCCTATTGACAGTATGGAGGTGGGCTTATCGTGCAACAGTATTACTCTGCCCGACAGCATTGCTACAGTCCGAGGGAAAATGGCGATGGTAAAAGTGGAACATCCCACATTTTCTCCGCTGTTCGCACAAGTTCCTGTAAGGTTACACGACCTTCTTCTTTCACTGCTTTTGTCAAGTTCCTCGAGAATAGAACGCAATATTGCTACGACGGCTGTTCGGTTTTCATTTGGCACTCCCTTACACACGTACAAATCTTGCCGATTACATTTCAATTCTGTCAGAGACAGCAAAGGACTTGGAAGAGCAGTTGAACCGAATGGACAGTTCCTTGGAAGGAGGATATATGATGAACACAACAAAAGCAAAACAAGGATAATGGAATGTACTGGAATTAAACCCGGTGATGCTGAGGGAATTAGACTCGGAAATGAGACCCTTAAAGTAGTAGATGAGTTTTGCTATTTGGGCAGCAAAATAACTGATGAGGGTCGAAGTAGAGAGGATACAAAATGTAGACTGGCGATGGCAATCAAAGAATTTCGGAAAAAGAGAAATTTGTGTACATCGAGTACAGATTTAAGTGTCAGAAAGTCTTTTCTGAAAATATTTGTGTGGATTTTAGCCATGTATGGAAGTGAAACACGGGAGATAAACAGTTTAGACAAGAAGACAATAGAAGCTTTAGAAATGTGGTGTTACAGAAGAATGCCGAAGATTAGATGGGTAGATCACGTAAGTAAATAGGTGGTACTGAATATAATTGGGGAGAAGAGGAATTTGTGGCACAACCTAACTAGAAGAAGGGATCAGTTAATAGGACACGTTGTGAGGCATCAAGCAATCACCAGTTTAATACCGAAGGGAAGCGTGGAGGGAGATCAATAGATGAATAGACTAAACGGATTCTGAAGGGTTTAGGCTGCAGTAGTTACTCGGAAATGAAGAGGCCTGCACAGGATAAGGTAGCGTGGAGAGCTGCATCAAAGCAGTCTTTGGACTAAGGCCACAACAACAACTTCACTTGGTTGCCACCAGAGCCCCACTCCGGTTGGCACCCCAAGCGGACATTGCTAATTGTGAAACGTCCTATATGGAAGTCCAACACTACGTAATATTAAAAACCAACATCACTTGATGTGAAATAATTCATTTCATGACCACTTGCGACGGTAACTAGCCGTGATCTTCAGGTTATCAGTTCTCTCATAAATATAACTACCCATCAGTCTATGGACACACTGATGACATAAACAAAAACTGCTGAATAAAATATCCATAGCACCAAAAAGGAGTACAGGAGTAAAGAAGTCGTACATCAGTAAAGGTGATGCGTCGACGGTAACTCAGGAAGATTTGTTGTCGATGCATCATCATCACCGATGAACCCGTTTTTGCTCCTGCCCTCCTACATTTCTTATTAGTGCTATGGACATTTTATTAGCAAGTTTATATATGTGACAAACAAGTGTGGAGCTATCTTATTGTTATAAGAGAATATTCAACATCGAAGAAACTGATGTGTGGTTATATTGCTGGGAGCACTGAGAATCTGAAGATGTCAGCTAGTTACCTTAGTAACCGGCCATGAAACAAACTATATCATATCAAACGATCTTGGCTTCTAATATTACTAATTACAACGTAAGAACGCTCCAAGAACATGCGTAAATTATATGGAAATCTAACAGTTGTCAAACCGCAAGCGGTTGCTCGTCCAACTTGGGCCTTAAAGCTTGCCAGCTTGTTGCTCACCACATATCGTCACTCTATAGCGAAAGTACTATCGTCGTCACGCTGTTACATTGCCTACCTTGCTCTGTTTCATTCAAACTCGTTTGAGGGGAGGTCTTGTGGCTGTTGATACTTTCGAAACATATTACTTAAATTGTCAAATTTTACGTTTGTTACTACCACACTAATCGGTATTAATGCTTCACTGAAAAAAGCGTGTGTTATAAGCTGACTATCTGAGGCTATTCGCAATTTGCAATTACATGGGTGTGTGCGAGAACAAAATTTTCAGTTAGTGTAATAAGATACAGTGTGGGCTGTTGATTATTGCACATTATCATTGTGCGTAGTATAAGTTTTAAGCATAATGTATACTTATGCCCCTCATTTTAGGATTTTAGTGTTAATGTACTTAATTATTCCCTGAATATACTATTTCCCTTATTTTTAATACATGGTATTTCACAATGTTTTGACGATTTCAAATTTGAATAATGTGCGCTAGAAATAAGACACAGAGACGTTGTGGCCGTGTATTAGTAGTGAGGAATGTCAAGATTCATGTCGTACTGGTCGAAGGAACGTCGCACGTTTGCAGTGGAGCGGTTTTTTCACTACGGCAAATCTGCCATGCGCTTGTAACGTGGCTCTTCTAAGCGTTTCGATGTTCAGCAACGATATCCAATTTCTCCTCGTGGAACAACATCAGAGTGGGTAAAGAACTTCCGTACAACTCCCAGCTCATCGAATCGAAAGTCAATCGGCCCTTGGAAAACCATCCAATCTCTCGAGAACATCGTACGTGTGCGTAGAAGTTTACAGGGAAGCCCTCGTCGTTCAATACGAAAACTTGACTCCAACAAGACGGGACGGCATTCCACTCATCGAGCGAGACCTTTCAGGTTCTCCGTGAAGCATCTGGTAACCGTATGATTTCCAAGCGCGCTTGTGTCATGGCCGTCTCACTCGTCTGATTTAACCGTGCCAGATTCTTTCCTATGGTACAATTAAAAGGTGAGAGTGTATTTAGAGCGGCCGAGAAACTTGCTTCGCGGTAAAATTTCCAGACTTCCTCCACCATTTACACATCATCATCATCATCATCATCATCATTTAAGACTGATTATGCCTTTCAGCGTTCAGTCTGGAGCATAGTCCCCTTTATAAAATTCCTCCATGATCACCTATTCCGTGCTAACATTGGTGCCTCTTCTGATGTTAAGCCTATTACTTCAAAATCATTCTTAACCGAATCCAGGTACCTTCTCCTTGGTCTGCCCCGACTCCTCCTGCCCTCTACTGCTGAACCCATGAGTCTCTTGGGTAACCTTGCTTCTCCCATGCGTGTAACATGACCCCACCATCTAAGCCAGTTCGCCCTGACTGCTACATCTATAGAGTTCACTCTCAGTTATTCTTTGATTTCCTCATTGTGGACACCCTCCTGCCATTGTTCCCATCCACTAGTACCTGCAATCATCCTAGCTACTTTCATATCCGTAACCTCAACCTTATTGATAAGGTACCCTGAATCCTCCCAGCTTTCGCTCCCATGCAACAAAGTTGATTGAGAGATTGAACGGTGCACAGATAACTTAGTCTTGGTACTGACTTCCTTCTTGCAGAAGAGAGTAGATCGTAGCTGAACACTCATTGCATTAGCTTTGCTACACCTCGCTTCCAGTTCTTTCACTATGTTGCCATCCTGTGAGAATATGCATCCTAAGTACTTGAAACTGTCCACCTATTCTAACTTTGTTCCTCCTATTTGGCACTCAATCCGTTTATATCTCTTTCCCACTGACATTACTTTCGTTTTGGAGATGCTAATCTTCATACAATAGTCCTTACATTTCTGACTATCTCTGAAATATTACTTTGCAAACTTTCAATCGAATCTGGCATCACAACTAAGTCATCCGCATATGCAAGACTGCTTATTTTGTGTTCACACATCTTAATCTCATCCAGCCAGTCTATTGTTTTCAACATATGATCCACATATAATATGAACAACAGTGGAGACAGGTTGCAGCCTTGTCTTACCCCTGAAACTACTCTGAACCATGAACTCAATTTATCGTCAACTCTGACTGCTGCCTGACTATCCATGTAAAGACCTTTAATTGCTTGCAAAAGTTTGCCTCCTATTCCATAATCTCGTAGAACAGACGATAACTTCCTCCTAGGAACTCGGTCATATGCCTTTTCTAGATCTATAAAGCATACATACAATTCCCTGTTCCATTCATAACACATCTCCATTATTTGTCGTAAGCTAAAGATCTGGTTCTGACAACCTCTAAGAGACCTAAACCCACACTGATTTTCATCCAATTGGTCCTGAACTAATACTGGCACTTTCCTTTCAGCAATACCTGAGAAGATTTTACCCACAACGCTGATTAAAGAGATACCTCTGTAGTTGTTACAATCTTTTCTGTTTCCATGTTTAAAGATTGGTGTGATTACTGCTTTTGTCCAGTCTGATGGAACCTGTACCGACTCCCACGCCATTTCAGTTATCCTGTGTAGCCATTTAAGACCTGACATTCCACTGTATTTGATGAGTTCCGACTTAATTTCATCCACCATTTACACAAACTGGTCAAAACTGGGTGAAAAAGCACGAGTATTGTTTAGCAGCGATTGGTACTCGTTTGTCACTGTACCGAAATATTCTTAATTTTGTTCTCCTCACTAAACGTCCTTTGTATTGTTGCTTTGAATATTACTATTAATGAACGCGAACCAGTACGGTTCTTCTTACAATTACTGAGCTGTTTCTAAATCACTGTTTTTGAAAGCGTTTTATAAATCCTTTATTGAAAGTAATGTTTTTATTAAATGGTATTAATGCTGTATTACAGATACGCCTTCACAACCCGCAGCCTCTTCCAATCAACAACCTATATTGCTGCTAAATTCCACCGCATTACGTTGCATACAGTAACCACGTTCAGACGGATGTAGGTAGAAATAGTCATGGAGAAGCAAAGATGCTAGCACAGAATAGATTAGCGTAGAGAACTGCATCCAACCAATCTTCAGACTGAAAATCACGACAGCTACATAACTGATTGTGCGTGACGGTATTAAACCAGATGTCCGGGTAATATGTAAATAAGCAGTCAGCAAACGATAAGGCTTATAAATCTTGGGCACCACAACACAGTGTAATCTTCGAGGAAAGTGTTGACAGTGCGTGTTCAGGCAGCAGTGCGGATGACTGGGACAGGAGGCGTTGCACGAGTTTTGCTGGCAGTGGGTTTGAAGGATGGCCAGTGATCCATCAGGAGGAGAGACGTCCAGTGGCGGACGGCCGTTGCTAATCGACGGGAGGTGCGTGTGACAGGTGCGCTGTGAGCAGCTGCGGTGTGCTGTGTGCGCACTGCCGGATGCTGCCCCCACCCCCAGCCACCCCTCCCTTCCGCTTTTCCTATTAGCTAATGAAAGCTACGTCCCGCAGTTAAACATCCTCGGCCGATCCATCACGGCGCTGGTTGCGGCGATTAGCCAGTTCTCCCCGGTGCAGCGTAAAGTGGGCATGGCAGCGGCAGCGTCGCCAAAGTAACACAAAGCCTATGTCCCACATTGTGACGCCTCTACCGGCAGCAGAACAGCTGCACCTAGGCTATATTTTTCGAACCAGTGCATGTCAGAACATAGGAATGTAATTAAACTTAGTAATTGCAACAGAAAAAGGTACAAATATTTTAAAAATTGTTCTTTACTGGGCAGAAAGGCTACAAACGTATCCCTGAATATTTTGCTACGTGCAGTATATATTACGATACGAACGCCCAACAGGTGACAGAGAAGCATTCGAGGTAAATGTTCGGACCCACCAAAGACGTGTTTCGAGCCCGATTCTGTACAACGTGGCCATTAAGGATGTCAGAGAACATCAATAGAAGCCAACTCGAAGGACACTTTTATACCCCAACGTCAGAGTTCTAATAGTAGAAGGTCTACCAGAAACTGAAGACGACTTGGTACACAGTGCTAGAATGCATAGAACTTAGCGTAATTGGGACCGAAAGAACGGCCATTAGTTCGAAACAACGATCTTATATCACCAACTGATCAGTTCAAGTACCTCATTTTCCAAGGATAAAGACAATGAAAACAGTATAAAAACTGGGTAATTGAAACGGAGGCCGCTAACATGAGCCGTCTACTATGCGAAAAAGTCAAAGGAAGTGTATAGGAACGAGTGATAAAATCAGATTTGATTTAATGTTCAGAATGTTGGGCCATGTGCAAATCATACGAACGGAAGCTCCGGTTTACAGCGGCAAGTTTGCTACACTGTTCGGTAAAGTGGCCCAGAAAGGCGGAGTAAGAAATGGTTCGTTTGAGGTAGCAAAAACAGCTGATAAACTTAAAAAGTGCCAGCGCTGGTTGGGCATGTCATTCCTCATGAGCCTAACCTAATGACAGAGCCATTCTGACATTAAAGAACATAAAAGAGCCCCAGACGCCCACCAAATAGATATATTAAGAAGCTAAAGAAAGACCTGGTTATGATGGGGCTGCACCCTGAAATCACGTAAGTACTTTCAGAATGGCGTACCAAGGCTTGAAGGGCCGGCCCCAAAAGGCACAAGAAATAAAGCATGGAAGAAGAAGAAGTAGAAGAAAAACAGCGTGCCTTCTCTACTGAGATATACTGCAGCCACGAAAATATTCCACAGTATACAGGATCTTTTAATTTTTAATGAGACTGCATGTACAGCCGTTGATCAACTATTTGGAAACATACCACTCGGTCACAAATGGTGCATATTCCTTGTGCGCTTAACTGAAGTTTTAGAAACCTCTGATATTGTAACCTCTGTTCATTTATGTCCATCAGAACTGTAACCGTCTGATTATCGGACGGTACGTTAGGCGACCGTGATAGTTCGTCGTTGTGAGGATCACACCTCTGGGATATAAGTGAGCCGTGGCTTGGTGGGAGATGCCTGATGCCTGCTCCGTTTCTGTAGGCGCTAATGGCATATTGTCAACAAACAAGCGTTTATTGTTGCAAAATACACCTCTTTATTCACGGCTGTCAGCAGTAGCGGTGAGCAGAATGTGCAGACACATGCACGCATCGCGCCCCCTCGAGAGTTACAGATGTAGATGCACGTCCTCTGCGCCCAGTGACGTCACTACTGGGTCAGTGTTACCCGCTTGGCCTCTGGTGTTAACAGCGCAAGATAATAGGTCACGACGATACGCTGACATCGTCGAAGTAACCCCAGTAAGCACTCACTGGCGGTGAGTGTATGGATCACACTGTGGCCTTTGACAGGAGGAAGGCCTGCAGCATCGGGATACGCCAACAGTGACAGAATAAGTGTGGGGGCTACGGTACGCTCCTCCGCAATGATTGTTGACTGCTTCCTGACCTCACTGGTTAGCCCTCCAGAAGGTCTTATGACGGATGTCGCCCAGTTTTCATCAGTCTTGACGTGAACAGCAGCACTCAAGCTTGTTTTGAGAATGTCCTCCAGGCAGGACTCCATATTCTGTCAGTGTTGTAACTGCGACCAGGACGGTCGCGGGGTAGCAATGACGGAAGGCGCGGCGGGACCCGCGGAGACGCCTGCGAACAACAACACAACGGAAGAGGACGGACACGACCAACCTAGGATAGAACGAATACAAGACCGAACAACAGAGTCACAAGGAAACAAACACGTCAACTCGTACACGAACCAGGAAGTAAGCAGTCTAGCGCAAAGCGAGGTGTAAACCGACGTAAGCGAGATTAGACTGACTGGCTGAACGAGACGCCGGCGCTTAAGTGCGCTATCGGGGGCGCCGCTATTGGCCGCTGCAACCACGTGTTCCACTGTGGTGCCCCCACACTAAAAGCTGGCCAGGAGGCGCGCGCCGCCACAGCTTGCGGCGCGATGGTGCAGAGACCTCTATGGGTCTTCGACGTCCATGACGTCTGGCGCGGATTCAAATTCCGTGGCGCGCAGTACCAGAGTCAGAGTTCAAAGATGGCTGAGGAACAGAGAATGGACCGACACAGGTCCCACCTCCAGGTTGGCCAGCTGCGAACTCAGTACATGTAGATCAAGCCACTCACTAGGTGTAATCTTCAGATACTACACGTCATAGCCTACAAATGAAGTGTGAAATCTGAGGACGGCGAACATATTATCGAAACCGGTTAGGACTGATATCATCCTAAACACTTACCGTCGTACATCGTCACAAGCAATGCAACATGGGTTCATCAGTTTGAACTGGGAACAAACCCACAATTCATGGATTGGGGCCACACTACCTCTCCTCCGAAGAAAAAGTTCTAAGCCACGCTCTCAACCAATAAAGACAAACCGACGGTTTTATTGGTCTCATGGTGCAACGATAAAATCTGAAGTGTGCTGTGCTGCCCTCAGGAAGCATTTTCTCCTTCTCCACGGCAACGCAGGGCCTCAACAAGTCTGCTCACCTGGGAAATGATCACAAAACTTCATAGGATTGTTTTTTCTCATCCACCCTACAGTCAGGATCTCACACCTGTGTTTGGCCCAATGAATGACGCACTCCACGGCAAGCAGTACGTCGATGATGCGGAGGTTATTGATTTAGTAAGACATTGGCCCCAACGTTGATCAGTAAGAGTGGCACAGTGCGGGCATACAGGCGCTGCCAGTTAAGGGGAGCAGGGCCGTCGCACTGAGCGAAAATTATGTTGAAAATTGGGGTTTTGTAGCCAAAAGACTGGGAATAATATGGCGTATTGGAATCCTGAATAAAATCTACCTATTTTCAGAAAAGAACGTGTGTTGCTTTACATATTGAACGCCCCTCGTCGGTTTCACATAATCCTCATTGAGAGGTCTCACGGATAGATCATATGCAAAAATGGTTAAAATGGCTCTGAGCACTATGGGACTTAACTTCTAAGGTCATCAGTCCCCTAGAACTTAGAACTAATTAAAACTAACTAATCTAAGGACATCACACACATCCATGCCCGAGGCAGGATTCGAATCTGCGACCGGAGCGGTCGCGCGGTTGCAGACTGTAGCGCCTAGAACCACTCGGCCACCCTCGCCGGCGATCATATGCACTGCCCCATACAGTATGTCCAGCACGTGATATCTAGACTGGTCAACAGTAGCATGTAATACCTCTTCACGTACTGTATATTTCGCTGTTTTCAGCAAACTATGAACATGCAAGAACACAAGAAGACACACTACCTAAGATCCACACTGGTCACTTTAAGTAACATACTTAAACTTATGTTTGTCTCGTGCATAAAGCACTAGCGAGATCGCTTGCAAAATGTGTACAACAAGTGAAATTATTTTACAGATTGCACATACAGGGTTATTACAAATGACTGAACTGATTTCACAGCTTACAATAACTTTATTATTTGAGATATTTTCACAATGCTTTGCACACACATACAAAAACTCAAAAAGTTTTTTTAGGCATTCACAAATGTTCGCTATGTGCCCCTTCAGTGATTCGGCAGACATCAAGACGATAATCAAGTTCCTCCCACACTCGGCGCAGCATGTCCCCATCAATGAGTTCGAAAGCATTGTTGATGCGAGCTCGCAGTTCTGGCACGTTTCTTGGTAGAGGAGGTTTAAACACTGAATCTTTCACAACACTATGCGTGAAACTTGCCCGCACGCGTTCAACCGTTTCTTCGCTCACTGCAGGCCGACCCGTTGATTTCCCCTGACAGAGGCATCCAGAAGCTTTAAACTGCGCATACCATCGCCGAATGGAGTTAGCACTTGGTGGATCTTTGTTGAACTTCGTCCTGAAGTGTCGTTGCACTGTTATGACTGACTGATGTGAGTGCATTTCAAGCACGACATACGCTTTCTCGGCTCCTGTCGCCGTTTTGTCTCACTGCGCTCTCGAGCACTCTGGCGGCAGAAAACTGAAGTGCGGCTTCAGCCGAACAAAACTTTATGAGTTTTTCTACGTATCTGTAGTGTGTCGTGACCATATGTCAGTGAATGGAGCTACAGTGAATTTATAAAGTCGCTTCAATCATTTGTAATAGCCCTGTATTAACGTTTTCTTTCCAGATGCGGGAGAAGGTTCATACATCTATGAATATTTGACAGGTGCGAATTAAAGAATGAGTATTTCATTTTCACAGTTTTTCGCAAATCATTTAAGTCTGTTGTGATAGGCCCATTATAAGTGGTGATGAATTAAAATTCTTGGTTCTAATATTTGCCGTGACCTAACCAGTGACAATGTTTCCACTACACGTTAAGACACGCTCAGACCTCTCGAAATGATGTTTCACAACTAACAACTTTTTTCCAGTGGGTTATTGAGATATAAGAAAATAATGACAAACTCATCATACTATTATAATTAAAAGGTGACTATTTATTGTCGTCCCACTTGTACTAGTTGATTGTGGTGCCATTAGCAACAACGTGATATCTGACATATTTTGTGCGAGAAGCAGAGGACCACAGAAACACCCTAAGAACGAGACAATTGTACTTGTGAAACGTACACTTATCTAAATGTATTATAAAGAACTCATAAAGTTTGACCCTAGATAACTATAGGAAAGGTATAACAATTTATAGAAAATTGATTATCATACACAACGAAGATACTACCCGGTCCAATACAAAATTTTTCATATATTGTCAATGTTAAAGATCTGCTAAAGTGCCATATACAGGCAAGAACCTATCCACAGGGAGCTCCTTATTCGTTATTCCCCAATATTAACCCGACTGTTTTCTCACAATATGAACTTGCATACTCAGAGTCACGTACACTACTGGCCAGTAAAATTGTAACACCACGAAGATGACGTGCTACAGACGCGAAATTTAACCGACAGCAAGAAGATGTTGTGATATGCAATTGACTAGCATCTCAGGGCATTTACACAAAGTTGGCGCCGTTGGCGACACCGACAACGTGCTGACATGAGGAAAGTTTCCAACCGATTTCTCATACACAAACAGCAGCTGACCGGCGTTGCGTGGTGAAACGTTGTTGTGATGCCTCGTGTAAGGAGGATAAATGCGTACCATCACGTTTCCGACTTTGATAAAACCCGAATTGTAGCTTATCGCGATTGCGGTTTATCGTATCGCGACATTGCTGCTCGCCGTGCTGGATCCCAACGGCCTCGTATCACTAGCAGTCGAGATGACAGGCATCTTATCCGCATGGCTGTAACGGATCGTGCAGCCACGTCTAGGTCCCTGAGTCAACAGATGGGGACGTCTGCAAGACAACAACCATCTACACGAACAGTTCGACGACGTTTTCAGCAGCATGGACTATCAGCTCGGAGACCATGGCTGCGGTTAACCTTGACGATGCATAACAGACAGGAGCGCCTGCGATGGTGTACTCAACGACGAACCTGGGTGCACGGATGACAAAACTTCATTTTGTCGGATGAATCCAGGTTCTGTTTACAGCATCATGATGGTCGCATCCGTGTTTGGCGACATCGCGGTGAACGCACATTGGAAGCGTGTATTCGTCATCGCCGTACCGGCATATCACCCGGCGTGATGGTATGGGGTGCCATTGGTTACATGTCTCGGTCACCTCTTGTTCGCATTGACCGCACTTTGAACAGTGGACGTTACATTTCAGATGTGTTACGACCCGTGGCTCTACCCGGCAGTAGATCCCTGCGAAACCCTACATTTCAGCAGGATGATGCACGACCGTATGTTGCAGGTCGTGTACGGGCCTTGGTGGATACAGAAAATGTTCGACTGCTGCCCTGGCCAGCACATTTTCCAGATCTCTCACCAATTGAAAACGTCTGGTCAATGGTTGCCGAGCAACTGGCTCGTCACAATGTGCCAGTCACTAGTCTTGATGAACTGTGGTATCGTGTTGAAGCTGCATGGGCAGCTGTACCTGTACACGCCATCCAAGCTCTATTTCACTCAATGTTCAGGCGTGTGAAGGCCGTTGTTACGGCCAGAGGTGGTTGTTCTGGATACTGATTTCTCATGATCTATGCACCCAAACTGCGTGAAAATGTAATCACATGTCAGTTCTAGTATAACATATTTGTCCAATGAATACCCGTTAGTCATCTTGGTGTAGCGATTTTAATGGGCAGTAGTGTATTTGACAAACAAGTGTGGAGCTATGTTATTGTTGTGAGAGAATATTCTACACCGAAAAAACTGATGTGTGGTTATATTGTTTGGAGAGCTGAGAATCTGAAGATGACAGCTAGTTACAGTAGTAACCGATCATGAAATAAACTGTATAATGTCAAACGACCTTGGCTTCTAATATTACAAATTACAACGTAAGAACGCTCCTAGAACATGCGTTAATTATAAGGGAATCTAACAGTTGTCAAACCCCAAGCGGCTGATCGTCCAATTTCGGCCTTAATGCTTGCCAGCTATTGCTCACCACATATCGTCACTCTACTGCGCATGCACTATCGTCATCACGCTGTTAGATCACCTACCTTGCTCTGTTTCATTCGAACTAGTTTGAGGGGAGGTCTTGTAGATGTTGATACTGTCGAAACATTATTGTTTAAATCGTCCAATTTTCTGTTTGGTACTGCCACACTATTCCGTATTAATGTTTCACTGAAAAAAGCACTTGTTATAAGCTTACTATCTGAGGCTATTCGCAATTACATGGGTATGTGCGAGAAGAAAATTTTCAGGTAGTGTTATGACATGCGGTGTGCGTTGTTGATTATTGCACATCTTCATTCTGCTGAAAATGTAATCATATGTCAGTTCTAGTATAATATATTTGTCCAATGGATACCCGTATGTAATCTGCATTTCTTCTTGGTGTAGCGTTTTTAATGGCCAGTAGTGTATTTGGGGCACAAGTGAATCGACGCAAACCCCAAAATCAAAAATATATGTACATTATGGTGAACATTGTATCTTCTAAAAAGCTATAATAACTGCTAGAGTAAGATACACTATGACACGCATAGCAAGAGTTTCGTTTTGTCGTCTCATAAATCGATCAGTAAAATATCCTGTTTTCCTCGTCTGCATCGACATCAAAGATGGATGTGACTGTTTACGTCTAATCTTATTTAAACTAAACAATAGCTATGTTGATGGTATTCCTGTTGAATTTTGTCGCCCGACGTTCCTCCACCGATTTTTCTGAAGTTTCGTCAGTACGAGTACTCCAGATTCTCACAGAAAATTTGTGCTGGGCCAGGACTCGAACCCGAATTTCCCGCTTTACGCGAGTGGTCGCCTTAAGAGTTTTTCTTTCCTTCTTTTTCTTTTTTTAAAATCCGGGCACGCTTCCGGGACCGACTGAAACTTCTACACGTCACCTTGTGTCTAGGTTCAGTACTCGCACTATTGCTCTATTTCTGTGACTCCCGCACAGGCATAGGCTTATGTTTACTGTCGTGACCTTGTCTAGGCATGAAGTATTATATTATAGCGCCTGTGATTTTACTGCGTAGTGTGCTGTTATGCATTTATATTTGAAGTACACTGCTGAGTACGTTGTAAAATAACAGGCTCTGCACTATAGCAGTCATTGTCAAAGCCTCACCAATTTCGAACACCTACTTTGTTGGCCGTCAAACGTTGTTCACATCATCTGTTAAAATACACAACCACTGAACGCGGATGTATTATTTAGATACTGGATGGCAAAGCTGTTTGCTACAGCGTTAATTCGCAGCTGAATACCATTTAATACTGTAGTTTTTAACCAATAATTATGCGACCAAAATAGATATCAGAAACAAGCATTGTAAATATTTCATTCACAGCAAAGACCTTTGTGATACTGCGTTCTATTGTTAACGACGACCTGAAACTGTTTTCCCCGGTGTCAGTGTAATATGTAATGACAAATATTATATGTCATGTTAAATTCCGTGACAGAAATCAAATGAAGGGGAATATTAGACTCTGAGGGTCGTATTAGGGGATAAAGTAACAAATAAACTCTTTAACATTGAAAAATATATAAATCGTAGGACATGATGTCCGTCGCAATTTAATATTTAATATATATTTCCTGAGATCGATATCGACCTTTCTTACGTCAAACATTGAAACCTGTGTGCCATTAAAGGAAACTAAGTATTTTGAAGGCGTTGGCTAAATGCGTCAGGAAGTAACAGTGTGTGATTTTCCCTCCTTATAGTAGTTTTCTTCACAACAAATGTCATCTTTGACTTATTCTAACAAATATAACTTCCCTTTTATGAGCGCAATCATTTAGAGGTTAACACAGCTACGAGTATTCAAATACTTTAAAAAATGCCATGTTGCACCATGGCCTGTTGCCGCTTTGGCGACTTGCGTGTCCATAAAAGCAACCCTACCCGTTTTTCCACGAACAGTTACCTACACCAGCACTAGCCAACACAAACGTTCCTTAAATTTGGTAAGCGGGTGGGAAATGGTGCCACCAAAGCGCAAGACCGTTGGAATTCAATTAGTTGTAAACATTTTGGTAAACCTGGTGTCAGGTTGTCTGGGAGTGGAAGGACCGGACAGAGCAAAGCGTGAACATCATTCTTATGAAGATTTTTATTAACACTTACCACCAAAATTATCAATTAGGCCATCAGAACTTTGACAAATTAAGGCAAATCTGTTCAATAAAATTATTTAAAAATAGTTCCTGATAATCGATCAAGAATATTATGAAATACTTGAGTAAGATCAGATAGCAAAGGGTTATAGTGTTCATTCAAAAAGTTGCCCTCAACTCTCTCAAAGGCATTCGTGATAACATGAGGTATGAAAATTTCACTTTACAATAAACGTTACTCTCTTTCCAAAAATGTACATAGCTTGTGCGTCACTTGTTACTACAGTTGAAATATTTATAGAAAATTTCAATAAGAGACGCAATGTAATATTTCACGAATTGAAACTACATAACAATCTCTTCAAAGATTATAATGAACAGTTTTCAAATAGATAGGCCACAATAGGTTTAGAAATTGGGCCTAAAGTACAACAAATATTTCAAATTTACATTACAATGAGTACAGTAAAAGGAAACAAAACAATTAAAGCTGCTTGATATGAGACCATCACGCAGGCCCTGTAGCCCTGATGAACGGACCTGAAATTATTTAGGGCGGCCCTATACGCTGCTCACCACACTCCTTTCCTAAGTAATCAGTAAGTACACACCCTAAGGCACATGAACAGAGAATTAATTATTAAGTAAAACGAGTCAAATTGAAGAAATCAGATTGCATGGTGACAGTAAATAAAATGTCGTGCGACTAGGGCCTCCCGTCGGGTAGACCATTCGCATGGTCCCAAGTCTTTACATTTGACGCCACATCGGCGACTTGACCGTCGATGGGGATGAAATGATGATGATTAGGAAAACACAACACCCAGTCACGAAGCAGAGAAAATCTCCGACCCAGCCGGGAACCGGACCCGGGCCCTTAGGATTGACATTCTATCGCGCTGACCACTCAGCTGCCGGGGACGGACATGGTGACAGTGTAGACAATACTTTTTGTATATGATAAGGTAAGTGGCCAAGGCAACCATCCCCACTTACACCTGATAGTAAAGCAGTTCAGCCATCAACAAAGATTCAGCTTCTAATCATGGCACAACGCGGTAACGGTAAATACTTAATTGTCACGCGCGACGGAAAATATAGGTGGATGGAAGACGCGAACGGCTGACTGATGAACTACACTTACGTAAACACAAGCTGGCTTTGAAATATAAGCCCCTAAAATCAAAGCAACAAAATTTCTCCAGGGAGGCGCATAAGCTTGCTCCTTCCAAATAGCTGAAGAATGCGACTTGGTTATTACAGAAGATAAATTTAACATTAAGGAAATTTACAAAACCTTGTTTTGACAAGGGCTTTCAAATAGATTCTGTACATCTGGATTTTCGGAAGGCTCTTGATACTGTACCACACAAGCGGCTAGTAGTGAAACTATCGTCTCAGTCATATCACTGGATTCGTGATTTCTTGTCACAGTTCGTAGTATTTGACGGAAAGTCATTGGGTAAAACATAAGTGATTACTGACGTCCCCAAGGTAGTGTATATGCCCTTTGCTGTTCCTTATCTGTATAAACGATTTGGCAGACAGTCTAAGCAGCTGTCTTAGGTTGTTTGCAGACGATGCTGTAGTTTATCGACTAGTAAAGTCATCAGAAGATCAAAACAAATTGCAAAACGATTTAAAAAATATATGTGTATGGCGCGAAAATTCGCAGGTGACACTAAATAACGATTTGGGTTGTACATCGTTAAATCAAAGGCGTTTGTCGTTATGGTGGAATCTTCACACGAAATTTCCATCACTAACCTTTTCCTCCGAATGCGGAACTATTTTGTTGACACCGACCTACATAGGAAGAAGCAACCACCATAATCAAATAAAACAAATCAGGGCTCGCTCGGAAACACATAGGTGTTCTTTTTTTTGTGCGCTATACGAGATTGAAATAATAGAGAATTGTGAAGGTGGTTCGATGAATCCTCTGCCAGGCATTTAAATGTGGTTTGCAGAGCATCTATGTAGATTCGGATGTAGAACCTCAATAAATTAGAACTCATAACTCGATGAGTTACCAAATGGAAGGAATTACGTTTTCTTACAAGAGACACGCTTCTCAAATCGCCTTGCCAGACACAGGGACAGGGAACAATAACAACAACGACAGCAACAAGTCTGAACCGAGTGCAAAATAAAAGCAGCACGACGCGCTCACAACGGGGGAGAACATAAGTCTTTACGAATGCCGCGTGGTGACGGCACCGAAGTAACGAACTAAAACTCACCAAGCATATGAAAACTCTGTGGAATGACAAACACTGGAAAAATTCGGAGCCGCCAGGAGACGTGTGGATGACAACTACCCACTGCTCGTCTCCAGACCTGGTTGGCCAATGGAAAAACGTGTCCACTCCCGTTTTCCGTGCAAGTCCCTCTTGACCGTTAGATGCTCAGCCAGACCAACCTGGCCGGCCGGTGTGGCCGTGCGGTTCTAGGCGCTTCAGTCTGGAACCGCGTGACCGCTATGGTCGCAGATTCGAATCCTGCCTCGGGCATGGATGTGTGTGATGTCCTTAGGTTAGTAAGGTTTAAGTAGATCTAAGTTCTAGGGGACTGATGACCACACATGTTTAGTCCCATAGTGCTCAGAGCCATTTGGACCATTTTCTGAACCAGACCAACCTGGAAGTCACGTAGGAGGTAGAACTAACAACTGGTCCATTGCCCTGCAGACCTGCGCTGCCGTACGGCTTCACGTTTTCAACAGCACTCGCGACAGATGTCCCATGCCCCTTCACATCAAAGATTGTACTCCATGAGACATGCGCGAGGTATCAATCGTGAGCAGTTCAGCCTCCTCCCGCCCCAAAACAGGAACCCTAGCAACGGGACGGGGGGGGGGGGGGGGGGGGAGGGGAGGGCGCGAGGCAGGAATCTTTATTAAGACTACCTCTCTTCATTGGCTAAGGCGTACCCTCAACTAATTTCTACTCATTTCGTTGCGGACCCTCTGCATGGTCGGAGTGGGTACCTCCAACACCCTATAATGACCCACAAACCGTGGTGACACTTTCCCGGACGCATCACTCGCAGAGACTCTACACCTAAAATTTATCACGTAGACTAAATCTCTGACCTGAATGTTCACCGAACGTCGGCTCTGATTGTACTGCCATGCTTCCCATTTATAGGCCCTCTGCATGTTTAATCTTGCTCTAAGCCAATTATCCTTGATTAACTCAGGACTAATATCATTGGGCAACAACTTATGTACGGACCAGATATTTGATAAAGGGGAATTAAGGGGATAGCCAAACATAAGGGAAGCAGCGGTAGCTCCGCGTTCCTCATGTCCGGCGGTATTAAAAGCTAGATTACGCCATCGTAAAGAAAGATCCCATTTAGTTTGAGCCTCAGAGTGAAGCCCAATGAGAAAAGACTTTAACTTACGATGTTGTCCCTAAGCGAAAAATGATTAGGGGCAGTAAGTCGTCGTGGTGACGTGTTTAACGCCTGATCGGAAACAGAAGTTTGAAAATACGTCAAAGAGAAACAAGGCCCATTATCGGTGACAGTGACCTTCGGAGGACTGATCTAAGAGAAAATCTTACTCAAACTACGTCTGGCAGTGATGCTGCTACTTCTGTCTCTGAGTTGGTCGTAGGTTGAGTTCCAAAACTGAACAGCATAGAGACAGAAGTGATGACACTTTGTGCAGGACCTGACCATCATTTTGCAGGACAATGCTCAACCACGTGCAGTGCAAGCTGTTACTGATTTGTTTGACTGATGGGGCTGCTAAGAGGTATACCACCTACTGCACTCCCCTGACTTAAGCTCTCGTGAGTTCATCTCGATATCTAAACTGAAGGGAACACTTCACGGCATTCGCTTCGGAACTGCTACAAATTCGTCGGGCAATAGACGGCGCCGCTCGAACTGTCAACAAAACTGGCACTGCTAAGAGTATCCTACGACTTCCACAACGATGGCAACGGGCTATACACAATGCTGGTGCTGACTTTGAAAGTCAGTAAAACTTTGAAACACGTACCTGTTTTGTACGAGCTGTAAATAAATAGTTGCCAGTATTAAAGTTCCTATCCTCGTATTTGAAAACGGCCATGACAAACGTTGTAGGCAGATAGAATTTAAGCGCTTCATCACTGCGTTCGCAGTGGCAGAGGATGTTCTTCAGCAATTCGTAAGCGGGAATTTGCTTATCGGCTCCTAGCTAGTCCCTAATGGGGCCCAAGTTTGAGGAGAAGGTGGAGAAGGAGATTATGGATTAACGTCCCATGGACAGCGAGGTCGTCAGAGACGGAGCGCAAGCTCAAATGAGAAAAGAATGAAGAAGGAAAACGGCATTGCCCTTTTAAAGGAACCATCCCGGAACTTGGTTTAAGAGGATTAGGGAAACCACGGAAAACCTAAATCAGGAAAGCCGAACACGGGTTTGAAGCACCATCCTCCCAAATGAGAGTCCAGTGTGCTAACTACTGCTCTACCCCGCTTCATGAGCAGAACTTGGGGTCCTGCTCTTGTTGCTCATGGTCAGCAAACAGTACAGGAATCTCGGTAATAACTGAAATGATCTCTTCGACCATGCTGCTTAAGGTATCCTCTACAACGTTATTATGCACCTCCCCCTCCCTCCCACCAGTGTGGCGCACATTGAAGCGGAAGGTGGAAATACGGCCAGTCCAAGTAGTATTTAAATTTCTATAGCGTGAAGAAGACCTCCAGTGCTTATAACTCATAAATAGATTATTCCTCCCCAGCTGGAGACAAATTGGCTCTGAGCACTATGGGACTTAACATCTATGTTCATCAGTCCCCTATAACTTAGAACTACTTAAACCTAACTAACCTAAGGACATCACACAACACCAAGTCATCACGAGGCAGAGAAAATCCCTGACCCGCCGGGAATCGAACCCGGGAACCCGGGCGCGGGAAGCGAGGACGCTACCGCACGACCACGAGCTGCGGACAGCTGGAGACAGGGGCCTCCGTTCGCCGTCTTGCTGCTGAAGTAACTCGTATATTAGAGGCGTCAGTTTTGACCACAAAATGTTGACTGAAGACAGGACCGTCCAGAACAGGAGCATTACGGAAAGCGATGTTAAGTGCATCAAATGCAGCCTGCTTGCTGTCTGTCTATCTGGCTTCTTTCGCAACCAGTTTAATGGAGTGGCTAGCTCAGTAATCCTTGGAACGAATTTTCGGAAAAAGTTAGTGATTCCAACGGAACGGTGTACCCATTACTAGGTCTGAGGAGGGTGAGAGCTGTAAATAGCTCAGGTCCTAGACTTATCACTGTCACCACGAACTAGGGTAAATTTAGACGGTTTGACAGCTAGCTCCCCTCGCATCAGACGCTCCAAAACCAGTCGAAAGTGCTCCAAGTGTTCGGAGAAGGTGTCACTATAAATGACAACATCGTCTAAGTAGTTATACACACACTTTAACTTCAGATCTCCGGGCACGGATTCGAGTAACCTAGAAACAACTGACGTCCCAGTAGCAAGGCCGAAAGGCAGCTGGTTGAATTCATATAAGTTCCAGTAAGTGTAAAAGGCATTGCCCACCTTGGATTCCTCGGCAATTGGAATCTGGTAATACGCCTGGTTAAAATCGAAAATAGGAAAATAGTAGGCTCTACGAACCCATGATAAACACCCATGTAGATCACGAAGAGGGACAGACTCGAAGATTACTATATCACTAAGGACATAATAGTCCACGATATGTAATCCTCCCCATTATTCTTAGGCACCAGAAATATCGGCGCTGCATAAGGTGAGCATTTTATCTACCAACTCACGCAATACCTTCACCTTAGGTGGGGATAGGCAGTAGTGTGATTGCCTGACTGGTAGATGGTCGGAGAGTGAAACCCGGTATTCAATACGATTAGTCGCACCTAATTCATCTGTCAACACATCTAGGAAAACACGCAACATATTGATCAAAAACTAATCCCTTTTTGCTTACAAAATCACACCCCAGGAGGTGGTGCTAAACCCCCGACTACCAATACCTCCAGTAGCCTAGAACAGTCACAGACGCGATGAGATCCTATCAAAGTAAGAGCTTATCCATTAACAGTTCTACAAGTTCTGGCCAGGAGCTTTAAATTAGAAAACTTACAAATGATACGGTATCGGGCGTACCATCTACGGCTCATTAAGGAAAGACTGCTCCCGGAATCTAATACCGCACAGGCTCATGACTGACCTCACCCCTTTTACCTTATTAATGCATTCAGCAAAGTGAAAAAGGTACTACGTCGTCCCTGCCTCTGGTGCCAACTGTCAAAACGCCTTTTTCCGTTGACCTCACACTGGCGAGCAAAATGTCTTTGTATCGCCATTTATGGACATCAGAAAAACGGTTTCGTTTTCGCTAAACCACTGGATTTGCAGTTAACCAAGACCCTGTTCAGCCTACCACTCTTAGGCACTCAAACTAATGTAGTTGATCAACCTAAGGTTTGAACTGGGAATGCGTGACTCCTGGCGCCAAGTCTTCAACTCTACGCAACCAGTGCGTAATATGGGCCTGCCTGCGGTACAACTAAGCGCACGATTGGGCACCAAAGAGCAGAAACTATAAGGTCCGCTCTATCTCTGAGAAGAAAGCGACTTCGTTCTCGATAGCCACTCTCACCTGACCAACGCGTGTCGCTGTCACCTGAGCCATAGCCCCCAAAGGTGCGTGAAGAAGCGCTAATAGCTCTGCAACGTCCCTGTCCTCTGTCAGTCCTCGAATTATATTCTCGGGTCTCAACTGGTCTTTGTGAAGGCGGTCAACTTCCGCCACGACTCGAGGCTACGTAACAGACGAATGCACCTGAAAACCAAAGCCGAAAAACAACAGACGCAATACTAGTATGAAAGTGTAATTTCACACACACACACACATACACACACACTCACACATACACACGCACACACACACACACACACACACACACACACGCACGCACGCACACACATACACACACTATACGATTGATGTTCATTAAAGTTCAGTCTTTCAGATACCAGAAACATCAGCACTCTAGCTATCCGAATGGTAAGCACTACTGGCATAAGGTGGTCTGGGAGAGGGACGACAGAGTCACATAAGGGTTGAACATCATTCATATGAAGATGTTTATCAACTCTTGTCAGCAGAATAATTTTATAAATTAGGCCAACAGAACCTTGACAAATTAAGATAAAACTATGTAATAAAAGTGTTTAAAAACCGGTACTGATAGTCGATCAACAATGTTGTTAAATATTTCAGTGAGTTGACGAACAGCGCAAAAACGTGAAGTCACCAAGAGACGTGTAGATGACAACGACCCACCGCTCAGCTGCAGACCAGGTCGACCAAAGGAATGAGGTGTCCACTCTCGTTTCGGGAGTACGTCTCTCGTGGTCGGAAGATGCTCAGCCATACCAACTTGGAAGTCACATGGTAGAACAAAGAGGCGGCCCGTCGTCCCGCAGACTGCTGTTCTGCCGCATCACACACTACCTCTACCCGGAAAAACACTCTCAACGGCACTCGAGGCAAACGTGCAACGTCTTCAAAATGTTCACATATGTGTGAATTCCTAAGGAAACAAATTGCTGAGATCATCGGTCCCTAGACTCCTACATTACTTACACTACCTTAAACTAACTTACGCTAAGAACAGCACACACACCCATGCCCGAGGGAGGACCTGAACCTCCGGCGGGATGGAGCACGCAATCTGTGACATGGCGCCTTATCCCATGTGGCCACTCTGCGCGGCGCCACGTCTTCGCGACAAAGATTGTGTTGCAGTAGAGGTGGCGTGACCGATCGATCGCGCTACGTTCTACTGGAACTGAAGTACACATAGCACGCTCCAAGCGTAACAAAATAGATGCATTAAAACAGTAAAATCCTACATCTAGACTTACACTGAACAGTCTACAACGTAGCATGACATTATGAGCGTATCTATCTGGATGTTTCTTTATTTACTTTACCGTAGCTACTTATCTTTTGGTCGGTTGGTTTGGGGGGGGGGGGAGAAGGGGTGGTACCAAACTACCAAACATCGTGGTCATCAGACCGTTCGGGTTAGGGAAGGATACGGAAGGAAATAGACCGTGACCTATCAAAGGAACAAGCCCGGCATTTACCTGAAGTGATTTAGGGAAATCATGGAAAACCTACGCGCAGGCTTCAAACGTCGTTCTCCCGAATGAGAATCCAGTGTGCTAACATCTGCGTCACCTCCCTCGGTGGTTTACCTATTCCAGTTACTATATGTTTCTACTTGCATTAAAAGAAATTCAAGTAAACTTTGTCATTCTACAGCCAGACCTCGAAGACAACCGACAAAACATCGGAAGTTGAGGATGGATATTTTGCGAGTGGCGGGTAGTTGGTTGTTGTTCCTGGGAGAGGAGACCAAACAGAGAGGTCATCGGTCTCATTGGATTAGGGAAGGACGAGGAAGGAAGTTGGTCGTGCCCTTTCAAGGGAACCACCGCGGCATTAGCCTCTAACGATTTAAGGAAATAACGGAAAACCTAAATCAGGATAGCCGGACGCGGGATTGAACCGTCGTTTTCCCGAATGTCAGTCCAGTGTGCTGACCACTGCGTCACCTCGCTTGGTGTGGCGGGTGGTCATAATTAATGTGCAGCAACTTACAGAGGTACTATTTTGTATGTACGAACTGTTTGTGAAATAATACTGTAAAGGAAGCGCCTGTACTCTTACTTTAAATTTACGCATTTACGAGAGTGTATGTACTAAGTCTCATATCTAATCGCTGGACTAATTTTGTTAGTCTGATAGTTTTGTAGTTGATGTTTTGTTATCTGTTGTGAATTTAGATTGTTGTAGCCTCGCTCTCGTAAGGTACTGACGCCATTCTGCTGAGCTCACTGTAAAGATT
Source organism: Schistocerca piceifrons (assembly GCF_021461385.2). Classification (NCBI taxonomy): domain Eukaryota; kingdom Metazoa; phylum Arthropoda; class Insecta; order Orthoptera; family Acrididae; genus Schistocerca; species Schistocerca piceifrons. The sequence goes on from NC_060139.1 coordinate 499,749,266, forward strand.
TGTATATAATTGATAATTAGGTCTTCTTAACATGGTATGAAATTAAAGTTATTTTGCTTTTATTTCTAGCAAAATCCTTGTCACTTTTATATGATTTTTAATTTTTATTATGTGTGTTCAGAGGATCGCGTCTGGAACAGAGGCGTCGACCTAACATTGATAGTGGGCGTTAATGACAGAGCAATTTTCCGTTTTCAGTCGTAACTTTTCATTGTGTCTTACGCTATAAATCCCTGTGATACTTGGACCGATTACTTTATTTCTATCTTACAGGATTTTCCTGCAAAGAATGATTCGGTCATTCGTCTACTAACGACGACGTCATTGTGCGGCCTACACCAGTCGGACACAAGCCTAACGAACATTTACAAGTTTTGATGGTAGTTGATTACCCTTATAAAACTCGCGTTGTACAGTGTCTTGTCGACGTCTCTGGTGCTCATACCGTACAACTGCCCAAAAGTTGTCAGTCCCCCTCCACAAAGTCCGGACATGAATCCCATACAGAATTTATGGAATGGGTTAGGAGACGACTGCAAGGAAAAGTATTTCAACACTTACAAAAGCTTGTATAAAGTATGTCAAAACAACGTCGCGGTAGGAGAACAAAGTATTAATTCCTCGTTATTTACTAGTTTTTGGTTTATTTCTGCACTTTGTCCCAAAGCTCTTGCGGAGGAAAATCTATGTTATTTCATATATGAAATTATTTGTATTTTGTGGGTCAGTAAATGAAGTAAAATGCTCAATTTATTGTCTGTGAATATCATTCTATCTGTTAGAATTACAAACATAATACATTTAATTGTTTATCTGGTATTTCTCAAAGTCAGTACAAAACTATTCTGTCTGTCCCAATGGTTATGAAAAGCACTGTATACACAAATAATACGTGCTAAACTGTCGCCTTGTACAGATCTAAAAGTCACCTAAATACAACGAACAGCCCTTCTGCAGATTTGCAGCACAAATGTTTCGTTCCTGTTTGTTTTGCTGTTACATGCTATTTCTCGCTCGGATATCGGTTGACATGGCCTGTACTCTTTTGTGTCACGTAAAGTACGCACTACGTATTCATTATTAGACAGCTATTTGACATTGTTTTGTGTTGCGCGTAATACCAGTGAATTGTGTCATGAAATTTTAATTTAAATTGTTAGCAGATGATATCACTGTGATAACAGAGCAGTTCCATTCTGTATGTTCTGAAATTTCATCATTTCTAACCCCTGTATTAACGGCATAATGTCTGCGAAATTGATGGTTTGCTTCTTTTTAGCGAAGCAGAATTTTCGCGTACTATTCCCTTTATTTGAAACGATAGTGTATTGTTTCTCTGTAAAATCAATGTACCTCTGTTTTGTTGTTCCAGTTTTCCTGATTCTCAACGATTATGTCCCTATAATCGGCACATTATTTTTCGTTTCGTCTCGGTAGTATGTGAAACAAGTAAAGTAACACGGACCATATCGTCATAGACTACTACTCTAAGATTATTACTTATATTTCCCCATAAATTTCGTTTGATTCGTCCCTATAAATAACCTTTTGGCATGTAGCTTCATCTTCTACTCCTGGACTCAAATTTGTATGAAGAATTTCGTCCAGCGTAGAAGTCTGTGAACAGAAAGTTCATACAAGACATGAATAAATTTCGCAAGACACTGAAGATAACGTGGAATTTACGTTTGTTTTATTTTACATTTCTATCAACAATTCACTGGCGAGCGAGACTTAAACTATAACTGCTCCGTCATAATGTTCTTATTGCATTGGCCACTTACCTATAGACCTGCGCGTAACAGCGGATCAAAGATATTGTACATCAGATAACAGCTAACGACTGATAAAAAAGCGAATGTGTCTGACTTACTTCAGTGACTTAGTAGAACTTAATGCTGAGTGCTCCTTCTTCTGAAGGGGGGGGGGGAGGGGGGGAGGAGGAGGGAATGGACAGATTACTTGTAATTATTCTATGACATTACATGATCTACGGAATCTTAAACTGAAATTACTCTTTGGTATTCCCTTTCGTATCCATTACTATGTTACCGATCTTATTCCTAGGCACAATAAAGGTGGAAATCAGGAAATATTACACAGCCCACGAATATACTTCTAGAAAAAGTTTCTCGGCTATTTCATGCTGAGGTAGAAACAATCCTCGTGCGTCTGTGGGTTAAGTGGAATACTATGAGTGTGATGTAAGTAAATTAAAGGAAATTTAAGGAATTTTAGCGATTGTGTTATTCACAGTTCCACCTCTCTCAAACATTCCACCCAATACCGTATTAGCTACACTTAGATACCTTTGCACAATTTGCATTAACATGTCCCATATATTACTCATCTTTTTTGTGTCCCCATTCTTTATTTATAGTTCCTAGTACTTTTTCTTTTTTACATTCTCCAGTAGTTTCATGTTTCAAACACATCACAATTTCTTTACCATCGCTATTCACATCTTTGCAGTAATGCATCGAAGGCCCCTTTTTACCGGAAATTTTTCCTACTGTCATGTTAATATTACCACTGCACACCAAGTCTCTAAGAACTCTACCTTAGCCAGTTAGCTCCTGCCACAATAGACGTAGCTACCGTTTGTATGTGCTTTCATACATTCTTCCTGATCTGTTAATTTGTCTGTCTAACATAAGAGGTTATCGTAGGTACATATTGAAATGAAGGATAGCAAAAGCTCACGAATTCAATCGATAACATTAACAAAATAAAGTATCACGTGGTGAATGGTGAAAGGTGAATGCTCATGGAACAACGATGTGAATCTATAACATACAGACAGTGCTATACGAGACACGTAATAACAACACTGACGTGAATGTGTAGGTAAACAGATGTTCCCTGTCAAAGCGGATTTGCGGGGTCATGCGATTAAATGTTGCAAAGTGTTTGAGTCCATTTGTCACAACCAGGAGTGTAAACATGAAACATAGCCCTGCAGCCTTTATCAACTTCTTTTTTCGTTCTGTTGCGTTAGATTGCGTTTTACAGAGTTACCACCTGTGTGGCGGAGTGAGTAACAGCTCTATGACGCAATTGTGTACCACTCTCCCTCTTTTGGTTCAGGCAGAAATGAAGAGCCGAAATTACGACTGGATTCATATCACTTCAAAATTCATAGCATGTAGATTTTAAGCTTTCTCTCCACCATGTGCACAAAGAGTGTGATGTTAGTCTACGTAACATCACATTTACTTCATTTTAAATAACTTTGGCCTGAATTTAACAACTGATAAGAGTAACTTATTGAGTATTCATAAGCGTAAATATTTACCCCTGTTTCGACCTGTCAGACTCCTCACACCTTGAGTATTACAAATCACACAGAAAATTCGCTTCACCGTCTGTAGTCGGCCTGGTTGGAATAACACACGGTTATTGTAAATATGTGAAGCGATTTCATAAAGTCACTGTATCTACACTAATCGACATATCGTCACAAAACTCAGCACTTATACAGAAAAACTCAAAACGTTTTGCATCGCTGCAGTGGCACTACAGATTTCTGCCACCAGAGCGCAGCAGGGAGCAGTTGGGCAAGATGTTGACTGGCCCCTAGATACCGTGATGTTCTGCTTAAAACGCATTCTCATCAATCTGTTGTAACGTTGCAACGATACGAATTTTAACAAAGATCAGTCAACTGCCAACTCTATTCGGCTATACTTGAATTCTTCTCCTGTGCCAAACTCTTCAACGCAGAGTAGCACTTGGGACCTACTACCTCAATTATTTGTTGGATACATTCCAGTCTCTGTCTTCCTCTATAGCTTTTACCATTTAAAGCTCCCTCTAGTACCATGTAGGTTATTCCCCGACGTCGTAACAGATGTGTATCATCGAGATACTTCTTCTGGACACATATTCGTTTCCTCTCCGAGCCTGCGCAGAATCCCCTCATTCCTTGTCTTATTAGTCCCATTCCACCCAATTTACAGTAATATTTGATAGCACCACATCTCAAATGTCTCGATTCTCTTCTGTTTCGGTTTTCCGACAGTCCATGTTTCACTATACACTGCTGTAAACCAAACGTACATTCTCAGAAATTTCTTCCTATGATTAACCCTTCCCTTTGATATTAGTAGACTTCTCTTGGGCGGGAATAGACTTTTTGCCACTGCTACTCTGCCTTTGATGCCCGTCATGCGTTCTCTTACTGTCTAGAGAGCAGAATTTTTTAACATCATCTATACCGTACCAAAAATCCTAATGTTAAGTTTCTCGCTGTTCCCATTTCTGCTACTTTTCATTACTTTAGTCTTTCTTCGATTTTACTCTCAATCCATAATCTGTACTCATTAGACTTCCAGTCAGCAGAACTTATATGCTTCTTCTCTTTCACAGAGGATAGCAACGTTGCCAGCGAATCTCATCGTTCATGTCCTTTGACCTTGATTTTTAATTCCGGCCTTGAACCTTTCTTTTATTTCCATCACTGCTTCTTCGATATATAGACCGGACAGTAAGTGGCGAAAGACTACATCCCTCTCTTATACCTTTTTTGAACGACCAGTTCGTTTTTGATCTTCCACTCTGATCATTCCCTCTTGTCTCTTGTGTGTACTCTATATTCCGCGTGTCTTCCCACAGCTTTCCCCCATTTTGCTCAGAATTTCGAATATCTTGCACCATTTGACAAAACCGAAGGAATTTTTCCATGTCGAAATACTTTTGTAAACTTGTCTTGAGTTTTCTTTATAATTGCTTCCATCATCAACTATAATGACAGAACGCTCTCTGGTGCTTTTGCTTTTCCTAAAGCCAGACTGATCGTCATCTAGCAGCTCTTGAAGTTTCTTTTTCATTCTTCTCTATACTATTCATGTCCGCAACTTGGACGCTGATTGTGCGGTAATCCTCGCACATGTCAGGTTTTGCAGTCTTCGGAATTGTGTGGATGATATTTTTCCAGAAGTCGGATGGTATATCGCCAGATCCATACAGTCTACACAGCAAAGTGAATAGTCGCTTTGTTGCCTCTTATCCTAGCGATTTTCGAAATTCTGATAGAATCTTATCTATTCGTTCTGCCTTATTTGATATTAAGTCTTTCAATGCTCTCTTAAATTCAGACAGTAATACTGGTTCTACTACCTCTCCCCTATCGATTCCTGTTTCTTTTTCAGTCATCAGGCTAGTCTTTCCCCTCGTAGGAGGCCTTCGGTGTACTCTTTCCACTCATCCGCTATCTTCAGTGGAATTACCATTACACTCTAATGTTACCACCCTTGCTTTTAATGTCACCGCTTTGTTCTGTCTTTTCTATACGCTGAGTCAATCCTTCCGACAAACATTGCTTTCTCGATTTCTTCCCTTTTTCTTGCAGCCACTTTTCCTTAACTTCCTTGCAGTTCCTATTTATTCCATTCCTAAGCGACTTGTATTTCTGTATTTCTGAGTTTCTACATCTACAAAATCAATGCTATGTAATAGTGATTTTCAGTCGAAGTCTACAAAAATGGAGTTGGATTCCGCCTTCTGTAAAGACGATATCATTAGAGGTAAAAAGAAATGGTTGAGAGAAAGTGTTCATTATCTACGTAAGAAATAAAACCTCACTTACTTCGGACACAGTAATGCGAGAAAAATTACGAACCTTCGATGAGTCTGTGATATACGGAACTGATACTAAAACTGTAGTATCGTCATAAGCAAATGTTATATCGTTTCTGAAACAATGACACACACACACACACACACACACACACACACACACACACACACACACACATACACACAGATAAACCTTCAGGTACAATATCTCACATATCCTTTGTAAAATATCTTTAATCTCTTACGTTCCTATCAGAAAAAAATGTTTAGGTATTGGACTAATAAAGTATAGCGACAAGTTAAGGTCATGGTTTTAATGTTTCTACATTGTGTCCCCCAACTAGTGTACAACACATGAAACGTTAATACAACCATGTGAAATTCTCAGTACAAATCACACGTCATTTTCACTTGAATGTTGTTTGTGTCCTGAAAGGGGTGATCCCGTCTATGAATTTGTGCAATTCATCGTTTTGTGAAACTTTAGTATTGATAGCACAAAGCCTCATCATCCATGATGATTTTTTTTCTGAAAATAATTGTCCGCGTTTTGCGTTTGGATCAAGTCGAGGCTGGCGTCCACATCTCGTTGCTTGTGTTCGGAAGTCAAGGTGTATGTAACGTACATTGCAAAGACCTTTTTGTTCTTCAAAACATTATGGAGAATATGTTAAATATTTGATCTAGAGATGTCACTCTGTGCCGATTTGTGACGCAATAACAATGACACACTAGATCCGCACCGCACGTCCCTTACTTAACACTGCTTACTTATTACCGACCAGTCGAATGCACATTATGTTTTTTACAGTTGTTAGTTCAAGCTGCCACAGCAATTAGTGCGCTGACGTCGTTTAAGAGAGCAGTTTTTTTTTTTGTTTCATTAGCAAGTTATAGACAAAACTGGTAGACCATATGTTTGCCAGTGTAACGCAACAGCCTGCTACGTGGGACTCCGCACGCCTACACATGCTGAATGTGTGTCTAGGGAACCATTTCTTCGTACGGTGGTGACGTTCAGCAGTCGTAACACCGGTCTCTTGAGACGACGGAATGTAGACGACATTCTGCGACCTGCATTCCTGCTGTTACTGATCTAACATGCCAAAAGTACTTCCGCAGAGGGCGCAAATGCCACATCTGCTCCGAGGCAGCATAGCCCACACGGGAGGGCTAGTTATAACATTACAGGTACTTCGATAAACTGGCCAGGTAGCGTCAGAGCAGTCATTAAGTTCGCTATAGGGCTTTTGCATACCTGGGAAATGTCTCGTATAATTTGGGAAAGGAAATATTCGTGTGTGACAATATTGTGTTTAGGTATTGGAGTATCAAGGTGGCTATAATGTAGCTCGTAAACATAAATTGACTCCATTTGACTTCGAGACATCCTCTATGAGTCGAATTTTGTATTTAGTATGGATTCAATATTCTCGAGCAAAATTATAAAATAGGATGCAGAAGTGTCTCGTACGTAGCCTCTTTGGGAGACTGCATGTGTCCTTTATCCTGATACTCAACCGAAGAATACCACTTGCTTTACCCAGAGATGAACCTATACTGATAAGTTATAACACCGTTAGCAACTGTTTCATAGGATATAGGTACCACTATGGAGCACAGAAGTGAAACCATTATGGGTGGAAAGTCCTTATTAGGTTTCCAGAGCTACGTGGCATCATACGGGCTGGTGGCTCGTGGGCGTGAACTTCGGGCCCAGTGGCATTCAAAATTTATTCTATCGGAATCAGACCAGTCGAATTTTGGGGGCCAAGGCATCAATGTTGGATTCTTATCTATAGCGTGATTCTGACTTTATGACACGTCTTGATCCTGCTTGTGACGGATCTCGTAATCTTGGTATTACTTATCTAAATGGTAGCGGTTAGTCATTGTTAATACTGGTTTCTTTCTGAGCTCATGGCGTAGATAATGTTAGCTTTCTTTGCTAGAAGACACCATAATTAACGATCTTTTTAAAATTCGTCATAAAACAGGGTTTGTAGTCGAACTGAATATTTCGTTGTATCTTTCTCTCTTTAACTTTGATGGGTTAATCAATGAATGAAGATGATAATGTTCATACATGTCTTGCCCAAATCAATTTTAAGCTCTTGCAAGTCAATTACATTCACTTAAAAAGTTATTTTTACAAGTTATTATAAAGTCAATATTCATTAACGCTGGCAGTCAAAGATCCTACGTCTATGTTAACTTCCGTCTGATTTGATGAAAAAATGTCGATCACTGTGATGGCTGCGTACTGTAGCAAATGAAAATAATTAGAGTTCTCATAGTTTCAACTTCGAGTAAGTTCCTACCCCTCAAACTCCCTATCTCACTTCCCTGAATTCATTTAAAAAATTGGTAATCATTTGTTTTTAATAATAGAACGTCCCCTTCTACGAAGATAATTACCTTTCAGATAACGTGGAAGGTAGTCATGAAATTAAAGTTTCGAATACTTTTTACGCTATTTATTTTCATTATTAAAAGTTACAAGAACTCAAACGAGTTACCAGACAACGTGAGACAAGATGAGCTGAGACAGAATGAGAGGGAGAGACTATTCAAATGGTTTAAATGGCTCTCAGCACTATGGGACTCAACTTCTGAGGTCATCAGTCCCATAGAACTTAGAACTACTTAAACCTAACTAACCTAAGGACATCACACACATCCATGCCCGAGACAGGATTCGAACCTGCGACCGTAGCAGTCGCGCGGCTCCAGGCTGCAGCGCCTAGAACCGTTCTGCCATTTCGGCCGGCGGAGAGACTATTGTCTCGACTATTTATAGACATACACAAAATAAAAGTTTGAATGGTTATTATTAAATTATTCACAACTATACAAAAATATTAACGAAATTACTTAAAATCACGGCTTATGATCGTATAAGAGTTGCTTTATACTGGACGATGCCATCGCCGTCGGGGAAGACATCAAGCTTGGAGAGGTGCAGGTGGTCAGCAAAACTTTCTCTTTGTCCACAGCGGCGAAGGTACCTCCGACGAGTACCACAGGTCTCAGGGAAGCCCAGATGAATGTTCCCCGTAGAATAACACTTCTCCCTTCGGTCTATGTACATGGATGCGACCATCGACGTGGAACAACAAGAAATATGATTCATCCGACCAGGCGAACCGTTTCCGTTGATCCACGGTCCAATCTAGATGATCACGTGGATCACGTGACCAGCGCAATCGTAACTGACTACTTTGTCCGATAAACATGAAAAAAGGTACGGACCTCCGGCTGGAGAACCCTTAGTTGTGCGCTGAATGGTGAGCACCAAAACAATTGCACCAGCACCAACTTCAAACATTGTCGTTATATCTCCCACAGAACTACGCTTATTCTGCCGTGTACAGTGGGCAAACCTTCGGCTTCGACGTTCTTTGACTTGTCGTTGACGTCCAACATCTTTTCGACTCCAAATTCTTCAACCAGCTGCCATGGATGCTCAAGTGGTGACATGTCTGTGAGAGCAACAATGTTCGAAAGCATCCAAGTGAAGATCAGTTTTATTAAATTAGTATGTTAATTACCTGTCATTCTAACTACAGTTATAAGCTTCAACAGTCTATGAGTTTCTTCATATCTGAGCCCTTTTAAGTTCACCGATATTGTTCGATAACACACGATAATGCAGCAAACAAACTATGTCAATTCTTGACCTGCTGTGTTGACGCTTAATATTTAAAAGATCTCAGGAAGGCTATGTACAGCTCCAAACGGTAATTAATAAAGATGTTAGCTGGAGACAGTGTTGATTTAACACAATTATCTTAAATTGTGCAGACGAGCAGGCTGAACTTCGGTTTATGAGGAAGTCGGACAGCGAGAAATTAATTTCGTTAAAACAAAATTGACTCTCGTCATGGAAAGGAAGAGAGATGTAGATCAATGGTTAGTGTGTATGTGTATTAAACCGGGGACCTGGAACGACGGAGAGGCATCGTCCCCCCGTAGCCCTCAGTGGTTCACAACCCCACAGCAGGCTACAGCAGTCCACTCACCTCACCGCCGCTCCACAGCGAACGCAGGGTTATTGTGCGGTTCGGCTCTCAGTGCACCCCCCGGGAACGACTCATACCAGACGAGTGTAGTCCCAAATGTTAGCGTGGTAGAGTAATTATGGTGTACGCTTACGTGGAGACAGTGTTTGTGCAGCAATCGCCGGCATAGTGTAACTCAGGCGGAATAAGAGGAACCAGCCCACATTCGCCGAGGCGGATAGAAAACCGCCTAGGAAACCATTCACAGGCTGGCCGGCACACCGGATCTCAACACAAATCCGCCGAGCGGATTCGTGCCGGGGAGCGACACGCCTTCCCGCTCGGGAAGCAGCGCGTTGGGCCGCGTGGCTAGCTGGGTGGACTTGCGCTAATGGTTATGGTACTCGTGGCAGAAAGGGACCAGCAGGGCATAGATCCTCATGAGCCCACTCATGTATACAAAGTCCGTGATATCCAGAAATAAGTTGAAGACGATGATAAGAAGGTTGTTTAGAAAGCTACAGTACATTCGATATCCTGTCCTATCGGAGTTAATTCCGTGTTCTTTATCGGTCATACCGTCGTCAGCGGGGCAAGACAGCAAAAGGTAGAGAAGCTAACCAGAAACCGGACCATGAACTTCTTCCAAACGTGCAGATGATTTCCGATAGATTGCAGGAATGTCTTTGAGGCAGAGATAAGGCTCCATTTGACTTGGAGAAGATAAGGAGGCTAAGATTTCTGTTCGAGTAATTGTCAGCCTTTCTGTAAACAGATCCAGTGAAACAGCGGCAATTTCTGAGATTTCTACAGAGCTACTAAAATAGATCTGAAAACCAGAACAGGGCTTAAAAGTTAGTTACTTAGTATTCCACCTAAGGCTAAGACACATACTTTCAAATTATCAATTACCGGAGCAACTTACAAGTCGGCCGCTGTGGCCGAGCGGTTCGAGGCGCTTCAGTCCGAAACCGCGCTGCTGCTACGGTCACAGGTTCCAATCCTGCCTCGAGCATGGATGTGTGTGATGTCCTTAGGTTTAAGTAGTTCTAAGTCTAGGAGACTGATGACCTCAGATGTTAAGTCCCATAGTGCTTAGAACCATTTTCTTCAACTTTAAAATTAGCAGCGTGATTAGTATAGAAATTCGTTGCTCTCCCTCCAAGACGTATATAGGCGCTGAATCGCTTGAATTATAAATAATCGAGAACAGTAAAATGGAAATACCGGTATTATCGAAATCCAATGTGAGAGTAATAAAGGGGAATAAATCCGAAAAGATATTTTCATGTAAAAGAAAGAAAAAGAGGTACGACATAACCTTAGTATTCTATATATTATTTGATGAAGAGCCAATCAAAGAAGGGAAAGCAATGTCAGTTGCAGGAATAAAATTTAGAAGACCAAAAACAACAGTGATAGTCTTCGTTGATGACATAACCCTTACGGTACAAAATACGACAGTATGATAAATGGAATGGAAAAGCTTGATTCTTGCAGTTATAGAAGAGCTATATTAAGACATTAATACCTTTGCAACACATTTGATTAGGAAAAGTCACTAAAATTAATATGTTCGCCTACTTGGAAACACGACCACACAATACGGCCGAGGCCAAATACAGAACGATGCAGGCGAGGTACGTGGGAAGAAAAGCATCTGCATTCAAAAACGTTGAAGTGGAATTGTGGTAGTATTACTTGGAACTGTACTTTCTTTCCAAACCATCATCTGAGATGAATTGTGGGTATTGTAAAATCTGGAAAAAGAGTTCATTAGAGCTGCAGTACAAGTTCGGATGGTGGAAGGAAAAAGAAGGAAATCGGCGTCGGTCTTTTCAAGAAAGCATCCTACCATTTGTCTTAAACGATTGAAATAAACCAAGGAACCTAAACCCTGATGGTGAGACGTTGAATTGAGCTCCGTCCTTGCGAATGCGAGACCAGTGCCGTCCCCGGATAGCTGCTGTCGTTCTGTAGCTTGATGTCTTGCGCTACGCTCACCGTTGAAGGATGTTTCACTGCTCTCAGAGTGCGGGAGACGCTGTGCGTAATACTGCGGTGGCCACTCTGTGGTCTGCTTCATCCGCCTCTGGAAAGGTGGCTCCTGAGTTCTCATCAGCAAGTCTGATGACGTGGAAACGTGTGCGTCTTCCTCAGTGTAAGATTTCATGCATAAGTAATGTCGTAAGTTTGTTACTTTTGCTGTTCACTTGAGCGTGTGACGTTGCTTGAGAAAAGAATACAATGGGGCGCTACTGTTCTACTTCTTTTGAGATCAGCAACCTTTTCCATTTTTCTTGCCACGCCCTGAATGTCAGTCTGTATGATATGTGATGCAATGACTACGTGTGGGTCAGGGTTTTTTGATATTCTCTCCCTTACAATGCAACAATGCGGACCTACCTATTCTTGTTCCACACTTTTCTACTAACAGCGTGCTACAAAACCACAGTCTTCCCACTTTTTTGTGTTTACTCCATTCTCTTGCCAAACGGTGCCCTCCCCCTCCCATGTAAAACCGATACGTTTCTTTTTTTGGACACTCTTGCTGCAGTCGCCAGAGAGTATCTCTGTTCCAATGGAACATGGTTTATTCTAATTCAGATTGTTTTGTATAGGTTGGATTCTTTTTAGAAATGAAGTTACCCGCACTTTTAAGTCCATGTAGTAATTAAGAAAGTTTTACTTGTGATACTCGTGTCTGAGACCTTGAGCTGAAGTAAATTCGAGTATAATATGAAGTCTTGTTGGTGTACTTTGTATAGAGGCAATATCCCTCCAAGCGGGCTCGTCATGTTAGTTTCTAAGTTCAGTTTTGTATGTCTTGCTACCATTCTTTAATGCCATCGATTACGTGAAGTGTAAATGTGGCACGTATTTAACGAGAATGAACTTTTCTGGTGTAACAGACTTCTATGTAATATATGTGATGGTCCCGCTTGCTGTTTCTCTGTAGTTTAAATTCCACTTATTATTCATTCTTTTAATCTCCTTCAGCGAGGGTTCCTATTTTCATCCCAAGCAAGTCTATTATTAATTTCTTCCCATGCTGTACGTTCTGGAGTTTGAACCTGTTTTTGTGTGATACTGACTACCATGTAGCTTTGGATCTGCGTCATACAGTCAAGAATTCTTTGTATTACAGAGAGCTCGACTCACTGAATATAATGTATTCCTACGTGCATGATTCCCCTATAGCAAATTTTGTTGGAATTTATGCATTTTATTTTCTCGCTTTGTCTCTGGTTCCCGTGTCTATTCGTAGCCTCCCTCTCAAATTGCAAGCTACTACTACCATGAGAGTAATTAACAACTAACTTTCCCTGGATCAAGTACTTGGAACAAGTACGTTTCACTGGGAGTTCTGGACTTACATTTTCTCGTCCCCTGTGTGACTGTGTCTTGAGCATTTCGGGAGATCCAACATTAATCTTTCTTCACTAATTCCAAAGCATCATACACCGACAGATGACCTTGCTTCTTTAGTAAGTTCGATAAACGTTTCCTTGTGTAAGGGACTACAGCCAAAAAAAAAAGAAAAGAAAAGCAAAACAAAAAAATATGTTTGTTCGTGATGCAATGACTGCTTTTCTGAGTGCGATTTCCGTGTAAGAAAAATCGATTTTATTGGAGCTGTTCTCCAGATGATTCACTTTGCTTCCACACCCCACTCCAGTTATTATTTGATAGGAATTTAATAAGCACGAAGCTCCACCCCATAAGAAACATATACTAGGAGCATTCGAGCAATGTGTTGACTTTTGATATGAGTAATGAATCGATAAAGAATCGATTGCCACATTATGACCGTGCAGAATTCCAAGCGTTTTTCTTCTTATGCTCCACAATGCTCTAATTATCACTTCAATCATTTGAACGTTGGTTCAGTATTAAATTGAACGTACAGTGAGCGGTGATACTATTTAAATAAGAGTAGCACAAGTAAAGTATTTCTTTACCACTGTCTGAGTAATTTCAGCAATCGAATAAAAAAGCATTTGATCTGGTGTAAAGGGAGACTTCCGAGGAATGTTAGTCGAATGTTACGAACGAGTAGAAGCCCATCTGGCCAATCCCCGTTTGGTACGAGGACGTGCTTAAAAGTTATGCATGCAAATATTTTATTTTTTTCACAATGTCAGTTGAGTTATTACATGCACTACAATTAATGGATCGACTTTCCTGCTTCGCTGACACACGTTACCGCAATATGCAACTACAGGGTCCGAAATAGAGTGTGTGACATGGCGGTGAGCAACGTAATTACACTCCTGGAAATTGAAATAAGAACATCGTGAATTCATTGTCCCAGGAAGGGGAAACTTTATTGACACATTCCTGGGGTCAGATACATCACATGATCACACTGACAGAACCACAGGCACATAGATACAGGCAACAGAGCATGCACAATGTCGGCACTAATACAGTGTATATCCACCTTTCGCAGCAATGCAGGCTGCTATTCTCCCATGGAGACGATCGTAGAGATGCTGGATGTAGTCCTGTGGAACGGCTTGCCACGCCATTTCCACCTGGCGCCTCAATGGACCAGCGTTCGTGCTGGACGTGCAGACCGCGTGAGACGACGCTTCATCCAGTCCCAAACATGCTCAATGGGGGACAGATCCGGAGATCTTGCTGGCCAGGGTAGTTGACTTACACCTTCTAGAGCACGTTGGGTGGCACGGGATACATGCGGACGTGCATTGTCCTGTTGGAACAGCAAGTTCCCTTGCCGGTCTAGGAATGGTAGAACGATGGGTTCGATGACGGTTTGGATGTACCGTGCACTATTCAGTGTCCCCTCGACGATCACCAGTGGTGTACGGCCAGTGCAGGAGATCGCTGCCCACACCATGATGCCGGGTGTTGGCCCCGTGTGCCTCGGTCGTATGCAGTCCTGATTGTGGCGCTCACCTGCACGGCGCCAAACACGCATACGACCATCATTGGCACCAAGGCAGAAGCGACTCTCATCGCTGAAGGCGACACGTCTCCATTCGTCCCTCCATTCACGCCTGTCGCGACACCACTGGAGGCGGGCTGCACGATGTTGGGGCGTGAGCGGAAGACGGCCTAACGGTGTGCGGGACCGTAGCCCAGCTTCATGTAGACGGTTGCGAATGGTCCTCGCCGATACCCCAGGCGCAACAGTGTCCCTAATTTGCTGGGAAGTGGCGGTGCGGTCCCCTACGGCACTGCGTAGGATCCTACGGTCTTGGCGTGCATCCGTGCGTCGCTGCGGTCCGGTCCCAGGTCGACGGGCACGTGCACCTTCCGCCGACCACTGGCGACAACATCGATGTACTGTGGAGACCTCACGCCCCACGTGTTGAGCAATTCGGCGGTACGTCCACCCGGCCTCCCGCATGCCCACTATACGCCCTCGCTCAAAGTCCGTCAACTGCACATACGGTTCTCGTCTACGCTGTCGCGGCATGCTACCAGTGTTAAAGACTGCGATGGAGCTCCGTATGCCACGGCAAACTGGCTGACATTGACGGCGGCGGTGCACAAATGCTGCGCAGCTAGCGCCATTCGACGGCCAACACCGCGGTTCCTGGTGTGTCCGCTGTGCCGTGCGTGTGATCATTGCTTGTACAGTCCTCTCGCAGCGTCCGGAGCAAGTATGGTGGGTCTGACACACCGGTGTCAATGTGTTCTTTTTTCCATTTCCAGGAGTGTATGTCAGTGGGTCAGAGATCCTCAGAAAACTAAAAGCGCCAATTCTAATAGTTCGTCCACACGTGCAGCACTCAATAATTCTGAATGACAGTGAAATACCACGTACAAGCCCTGGCACGTCTGCCACAATCTGACGCCTTGGGTCCCTTGTCATCCATCAGCCTCCTTACAGTTCCGACTAGGCGCCATCTTGTTTTCATCCGTTTTCGGAACCTAAAGAGCGTCTTCGAAGGCTTCACATTGATAGCGCTGAAGCGGTGCGACCATAGATGTGGTCGTGGTTCCATCAACAGAGTCATTCTGCAGTGACAGTATAAACAAATTGATCCCACGCTGGGAGAGAGGCATTCGTTGCCATGGTGGCATTGTTGATAAATATGTATGTAGATATGTAGAATGAAGATACGGCGTGTAAATGAAGTTTGTATTTATTTAAAAACCTTTACGAGCTGTTACACAAAAAAATACGGAAGCATTACTTTACTGCAAGCAGTCCTGAATTTGGCCGATGACAGGGGTGAGTTGTGGGAAGCCGAGAAAGCAACCCCCCCCCCCCTCCCCTCACATAGACTGTAAGGTGGCAAAGATGGCTTATATGTTGTTTGTAATCGATAATGGCTTGCAAGGCATACCCAGTATAAGATGTAGACTCAGCTCACAATTTGGAAGAGATGAAGGCTAGGCTGAAGATAAAGAGACAAGTCACGACGAATCATTGCGCAAAGAAGTGGGATACAAAAATAATAAGGAATAAAGAGACACGCTTGAAATTCTAGAAGTATATGGATACTGCAATAAGGAACAGCTCAGTAATCAGTTTAGTTGTACGGGAATAGACACTTCTAAAATGGATAGTCACAAACGTTGGACAGAAAACCATTGGTACAAGGAAGATAGCTGTGAAGAAATCATGGATAACAGAGGAAATACTGTTGTAGGTTGACGAAAGAAGAAAGCACAGAAACGTTCAGGGCAATGTAGGGATACTGAAATACAAGTTAGTTACGAATGAAATAAATGTTATGTGCAGAGAAACTAAGGCGAAATGGATTCATGAAAAAAATGAATAAATCGAAAAAAGAAATAACGGTCGGCAACATTGACTCAGCATACAGAAAAGTCAATATAACTTTCAGTGAAATTAAAGGCAAGGGTGGTAACATTAAAAGTGCAATGCGAATTTCCCCGTTAAATGCAGAGGAGAATGTAGACCGATGAAAAGACTACATAGAAGGCCTCTAAGAGCGTAAGGACTTTGCTGATGATGCGATAGAAGAAGAAACGGACTTGTCTGATGACGTGACAGAGGAGAAACAGGAGCTGATACAGAAGAGGTAGGGAATCCGGTATTAGAATCAAAATCTACAAGAGATCACGAGAGCCTAAGACCGAATAAGGCACAAGGGATAGAATTTATAAAATTAGAATTTATAAAATTTCATTTTCTAAGTGTCCTAATAAAACGCAGTCTTCGGTTAGCCTTCCCCACGACATCTTCTATGTTTTCCTTCCAATTTGAGTTGTTCGTAATTGTAATTCCTAGGAATTTAGTTTAAATTACGGCCTTCAAATTTGACTGATTTATCGTGTAACCGTAGTTCAAAGAATTCCTTTTAGCACTCACGTGGATGACCGCACACTTTTCATTATTTAGGGTCAACTGCCAATCCTCGCCGCATTCAATTTTTTTCGATCTTCTGATAATGATGATTGGTCGATAAACGACAGCGTCGTCTGCAAACAATCTAAGACGGTAAGACAGCTGCTCTGATTGTCTCCCAAATCGTTTATATAGATAAGGAACAGCAAAGGGCCTGTAACACTACCTTGGGGAACGCCAGAAATCACTTCTGTTTTACTTGATGACTTTCAGTCAATTACTACGAACTGTGACCTCTCTGGCAGGAATTCACAAATCCACTCACATAGCTGAGACGATATTCCATAAGCACGCAATTTCACTACAAGCCGCTTGTGTGATACAGTGTCAAAAGCCTTCCGGAAATCCAGAAATATGGAACTGATCTGAAATCGCTTGTCAATAGCACTCAACACTCCATACGAATAAAGAGTTAGTTGTGTTTCACAAGAACGATGTTTCCTAAACCCTTGTTGACTGTGTATAAATAGACAGTTTTCTTTGAAGTAATTAATAGGGTTCCAACACAATATATGTTCCAAAATCCTGCTGCATATAGCCTGTAATTAAGTGGATTATTCCTGCTACCTTCCTTGAATTTTGGTGTGACCTGTGCAACTTTAAAGTCTTTGGGTACGGATCTTTCGTCGAGGGAACGATTGTATATGATTTTTAAGTAAGTAACTAATGCATCAGCATACTCTGATAGGAACCTAATTGGTATACAATCTGGACCAGATCGAAGTGGTTGGAAATTCTGAGAAAAATACGGGTAAGCTTTAACAAGAGACAGAAAATGTACCATATGTACAAGAGCCAAAAGAGAATAATAAGTGTGGATGATGTCGCGTATCCCTGTGCAGTTTCATTTTATATACAGTTTATGACGCATATCACTTTAAGTAAACTATATGTTGATTACTGTTATGACACAAAAGATAATATACGGTTCTCGCTACTGGTTTCCGTAGTTGAAAATTTTCACAGTAAAAGAGTTCCTACTGTGACTGTATGACGATAAATTTGCAAGACTACGTTCTCATAATTTTGATCTTACTTTTTAGAAATGGCACTCTGTACTATTACTGTAACTGATTACGAAATTAAACATATCTTTCTCTACTTTCGTCTCTGAAATGCACTGAAAATTACTCTTATTATACGCACAGAAGTTGCAGTATGCAGTGTTTGCCAAACATAAAAGCTGCAGTTGATTTTTTAATATTTGAACACTATGGAGGGCCACACCTAACACGAGAGCATGATACTAAAAATGCAAATTAATATAATGTTACTAGCCAAACCAGATTTGAACACAGCGGTCTTTCATGTGACACAGGTAAAGTTTTAACACTCTGATTTACGTAAATTATTTACGTCACTGATATTGTACTAGGAGTTGCCCATGTCCATCTGATATTAACATAATAAAATATATAATACTCCTCTGGAGTCTCCGGGAAGCTGAAAGAAATAACTTTACTATACCATTACCTACCCGCATGGTTGCGGGAAAACTGTTTTCATTCAATTATAGTTCGAATTTACCGCGGCAGCGGCTCTCGTGTTCGTGGTGCAGCACTGCGTCAAGGAAAATTCTAAATTCGTTGAAAACGGCTAAAAATGTGTAATGAAATACTGGGAAAGCTGGCTACAAATTATTACAAGCATTTTTAACGATTTCTATATTCAAAATTAACATTAAATTCAAAGTACACACCTTGTTTATACATCAGTATCCAATGGTGTCTTTCTCGATGAAAGAACAAAAGAATGCTACCTAAGCGCTACAGAGAGCGTCACAAGCTCTTACAACATTCATGGCTACAAGAAGACAGAGATATTAATGCCTAAACCTCCACTACTTATAAGCAATTTAATATACTGATGTATACTTTTGTTATGTTTGTAATTATCATTGTTTCGGTTTACACGCTCGCCGACCACAGACGTTATTTGCAAAATGGGCATACGTAATATTACACAAACACAAAAATGAAAAATAAATATTTCCTTTCTTACAGAATCCACATAATCGATCACTGTCCACACAGAAATCAAATATAATAACACAGATAAATGTTATTTTTTCTCACATTTTATCCCGATTTTAGAAATGTTTTGCCAGGAGACGTCACAATGCCCACTGGCAGCGTATGACTGACATTGCAAATGTTTGCCAATATGATGACATTGACGTCAACACAGTCACTATATATCTTTTATGTTTTGTACATAATGCAGTTTGGCTTTAGACGGGATACGGGCACCAGAGATGCAATAGGGCTCCTACGAATCTTGGGAGTAATGTTTCCTGAAAAAGGAAGAGACCTATACATGTTCTTCATCGATCTAGAAAAGGCATTTGACAGTGTGGTTTGGGACAAGCTGACGACTATAATGAGAGAAAAGAGAGTGGACTGGAAAACTAGGACTTATAAACTCATTATATCTTAATCAAAAAGTTTCAGTTAAAGTGAGATGAGAAAGTACAAACTGGATCAGACTAGGAAAAGGAGTAAGACAAGGATGCTGTCTCTTTTCAACCTCTACTTGGAAAATATGATTGAACAATGCTCATTAAAAGACAAAGGAATAGAAATTGGAGGAAGGTGAGTAGGGTGTTTGAGGTTTGCTGATGACATTGTCCTTCTAGCCACAGGGGGAAAAAGAATTACAGAATTTGGTGGACATCATTGCAACTAACGGAAAAAATATGGAATGAAAATTAACACAAATAAAACAAAAGTATTGGCACTAGAAGGAAATAAGGAAATAAAAATTATTCTGAATGGAGAAATACTAGAACAGGTGCAAAATTTTAAGTATCTTGGAAGCAGGATAGACACAGACTGGAAGTGCACCACAGAAATTAAAACAAGGATAGCAATGGCGAAAGAGGCGTTTTATAAGAGAAGGATAATTTTCTGTAGCGGTCTGGACAGAGAAAGAGGCACATAAAATGTCTTGTATGGAGTGTTCTATATGGCGCTGAAACATGGACTATGAGGAAAATAGACAGAGAAAGGCTGGAGGCTTTTGAGATCTGGACATGGCGGAGGATGGAAAGAATAAGTTGGATGGAGAGAGCAAAAAACGAAGAGGTACGGAGAAGAGTGGGAGAGATAATAATGAGAAGAAAAAGAAATTCGATTGGGCATATATTAAGAAAGAATGACGGACTGATAAAAACAGTTTTAGAAGGTTATGTAGAAGGGAAAAGGAAACGAGGAAGGAAGAGATTCCAGATACTGGATGACATGATGGACGGTACAACATACAGCAGTCTTAAGAAGGAAGCAATGGATCGCAGAAAATGGAGAGGCAAAGGAAATGCTAATATAGCAGATAATTGATGATGATGATGACATAATGCTTACCTTGTTCACTCTGTCACTCAGTATTTTATTTCCACAGTTCAATGCTTTCCACTTTGCCAGCTGAACGTATGCCTAGTCCCAGGATCATTGCTGTTTTGGCTCACCAATTCGGGATGTGTGCGTTCAGGAAACCTGGCAAAACTGTACCAGAGCAATGCTCATCTCGCTTGCTTCGCAGTTTGACGCAGTTCTATTGGTTAACGAATGAAGTTCGGCGCTTGTCAAGTGTTCACAATCAACGCACAAAACGCGAGAGTTACTCGTCAAAAATGTTAAAATTCATTCCTTTTCGAAAATGTATATTTATGAAATTCCAAATCAATGGAATTGTTCAAGTTTGTGTTTTGGGAAAAGCGTAATATCAATCATTAAATAATTTAACAATAGTCTTACGACTTTGCCTCGCAATTGTTCATGATAGCCATTCTACTGTGGCAACGCATTCATGCAAGTTTGAGTCGGCAATGTGGTGTCACCGCCAGACACCACACTTGCTAGGTGGTAGCCTTTAAATCGGCCGAGGTCCGTTAGTATACGTCGGACCCCCGTGTCGCCACTATCAGTGATTGCAGGCCGAGCGCCGTCACACGGCAGGCCTAGTCTAGAGAGACTCTCTAGCACTCGCCCCAGTTGTACAGCTGACTTTGCTGGTGATGGTTCACTGTCTACATACGCTCTCATTTGCCGAGACGACAGTTTAGCATAGCCTTCAGCTACGTCATTTGCTACGACCTAGCAAGGCGCCATGTTCAGTTACTATGTCTTCTGAACAGATAATATTGACTCATGTGCCGTCAAGACCGACGTTCATCATTAATGGATTAAAGTTAAATATCAAACTAGCCACGTCCACTTTCTGAATTCTAATTCCTTGGCATGTTCCAGACCTCACGTCAGTATAGTCCTTCCCTCCTCACACCAGCCTGCGTGAGCTAGAACGCGTGCATTTCGGTCTCCTCTCATAACACGGTGTTGGCTTTTCTGCCAACACAACAGGTAATATGAAGAAAACATGTAACATATAGTGCGAAACAGGTTCATAGTTTGAGTTCATGATTCGAATGATTTAATGTGTTCATCACGTGACGTAAGTTCGTATTACACATATCATTCTGATGTTTAGTTCATCGACACTGTGAAGTTTTATGTTCGACGAAATTTTGGATCACGTTAGACGATGCTTTCCGTGGGGTGAGGTCAATCTTGTGTCCTGGAGCGTCGGCTCCAACACGATGTACTAGCGACCGTCGGGATCGGCGCCTCGTACCTACAGTAGCAGCGACGGTGGCGCTTGCCCTGTCGCGAACTGAGCCGGACCGTTCACCTGTTGTGGCGTGTTGCGAATGTTTCGTCCTCAATCAGCTGACTGGAGGCGGCACTGCACCCCATTGCTGCTCTCCGCACGGATCTCTGTCGAAAGACATGTAACGAACATTCCACCGCAGTGTACTGTCTTTAAGGATACACATTATAAGCTGTGAGAATAGACTGCAATTTGATTAATCAGTGTTTATTGTCCAATAAGCCGTCGTTCCGCTCGTTTGCACATAATATGTTGGCGTAATTACGGTTTTCATGGCTTGACAACTGAAGTGCACTGTGTCACTGCTATTAGGAGTTAATCACACGCAAGTTGCACCACACACTTTTGTTTCGTTCTCACTGTCGATGCGCTGCGAGAGCGTCTCTCAACACGCGAAATCATTTCGGTTCACACACAGTAATTCTTTCCACGGAGCGATATTTATTTTTATCGGATTGTTAACTACTCACTTACACATGGTAAATTTATTATTATTTAAGCACTGTGTTACGACAGTTTGTAACTCAACATTCAACTTACTTCGATGTAAAACTTCCTGGCAGATTAAAACTGTGTGGCAGGCCGAGACTCGAACTCGGGAACTTTGCCTTTCGCGGGCAAGTGCTCTACCAACTGAGCTACCCAAGCACGACTCACTGCCCGTCCTCACAGCTTTACCTCTGCCAGTACCTGGAAACATCCCCCAGGCTGTGGCTAAGCCATGTCTCCACAATATCCTTTCTTTCAGGAGTGCTAGGTCTGCAAGATTCGCAGGAGAGCTTCTGTAAAGTTTGGAAGGTAGCAGACGAGGTACTGGCAGAAGAAAATCTGTGAGGACGGGGCGTGAGTCGTACTTGGGTAGCTCAGTTGGTAGTGCACTTGCCCACGAAAGGCTAAGGTCCCGATTTCGAGTCTCGGCCTGGCACACAGTTTTAATTTGTAAAAATTTCTATATTCAAAATTAACATGGATTTCAAAGTACACACCTTTTTATACATCAATATGCAATGGTGTCTTTCTTGATGAAAGAACAAAAGAATGCTAACTAAGCGTTACAGAGAGCGTCACAAGCTCTTACAACAGTCGTGGCTACAAGAAGACAGAGATAGTAGTGGCTAAACCTCCACTAGATATAAGCAATTGAATATGCTAATATATAACATTGTTATATTTTTAATTTCATTGTTTCGAATTCCACACTCACCGACCACAGACGTTATTTGCAAAACGGGCATACGTAATATTACTCAAACATAAAAATGAAAAATAAATATTTCCCTTTTTTACAGAATCCACATAATCGATAGTTTTTTTCACATATTACACCGTTTTTACAAATGTCTTGCCAGGAGACGTTACAATGACCAAAGACGAAGTATTCGGAATAAAAAGTGTGCAAGGCAGGAAAGAAGTCTTTCACCCCAGCTCTTCAATCTCTACATCAAAGAAGCAACAACGGAAATAAATGAAATGTTTGAGAGTGGAATTAAAATTCAAGGTGAAAGGATATAAATGATGTTTCCTCGTGACATTGATAAAGTGAAGAAGAATTACATGTTTTGGTGAATGGAAAGGACAGTCTAATAGGCACAGAGAATGGTTTGAAAGTAAATGGAAGGAAGACAAAAGTAGTGAGAAGTAGCAGAAATGAGAACCGCGAGAACGTTTACGTCATTATTGGTAATCCCGAAATAGATGAAGTTAAGGAATTCTGCAACCTATGTAGCAAAGTAGCGCAAGAAGGATGGAGCATGGAAGACATAAAAAGCAGTTCAACAGTGGCAAAAACGGCCTTCCAGGCCAAGAGACGTCTATTTGTAGGAAATAAATAGTTTTTACGAGGGGCATTCAATTACTAAAGCAACACATTTTTTTCTCGTCCACTTTCGGTTGAAGAAATTCGCAATTTGTTGTACGACAACAGGGAATATTCCAGATTCAATCCACATTGTTTCATGAAGTTCAAAAAGTTTGGAGCGGTTTAAGTAACTTTCAAAATTACGTCTGTAAGGTACGTTCGAAGCAAGGAGCTGTTATTGATTTTCTTTTGTGGAAAACCATATTCATAGGGGCCGCCGGCCGTTGTGGTCGAGCGGTTCTAGGCGCTTCAGTCCGGAACCACGCTGCTGCTACGGTCGCAGGTTCGAATCCTGCCTCGGGCATGGACGTGTATGATGTCCTTAGGTTAGTTAGGTTTAAGTAGTTCTAAGTTCTAGGGGACTGATGACCTCAGATGTTAAGTTCAAATGGTTCAAATGGCTCTGAGCACTATGGGACTTAACTGCTGAGGTCACCAGTCCCCTAGAACTTAGAACTAGTTAAACCTAACTAACCTAAGGACATCACACATATCCATGCCCGAGGCAGGATTCGAACCTGCGACCGTAGCGGTCTCGCGGTTCCAGACTGCAGCGCCAGAACCGCGCGGCCACTTCGGCCGGCTCAGATGTTAAGTCCCATACTGCTTAGAGCCATTTGAACCATTTAAAATTGTGGTAATATTTTGCCTCAGTGGCGGTTCAATGGCTTCCAGAAGGTCTACGGGAACATGGCAGTGAACAAAACCACGGTCAGTCGTTGAGCGAGGCATCTGTCATCATCGCAACGAGCAACGGGCCAGCCGAAAACAGTTGTGACTCGTGCAGCGTTGGTACTTGCGGACACTGTCATTCGAGTTGATGGACGGGTCACTTTCATCACCTCGCTGTACTACTGGACGTCTTTGTTGGTTGTGCAGACACTTTTGTCCATCATCTACTGTACTCAAAGGTTTGTGCGAGCTGGCTTCCTCGCCGACTAACAGAAGACCATAAAGGGCAACGAAGAACCATCTGTGCGGAATTGCTTGCACGGTGCTAGGCGGATCGTGACCATTTTCTGACGATCATTGTCATAGGCAATGAACATGGGGTCAGCACATCAAAACGGAAACAAAACGACAGTCCAGTGAGTGGCGCCACACCACGTCTCCTCCGAATGGGAAATTCAAAGCCGCATATTCAGCCGGTAAAGTCATGGCGACTGTCTTCTGGGAGCCTGGAGGGCTTATTCTATTTGATGTCCTGCCTAATCGTAGAACGACCAACTATGAAGTGTACTGTGCTACCCTCAGAAAACTGAAGAAACGACTTCAGGGTGTTCGTAGCAACAAAAATGCAATCCATCTTCTCCTTCTCCTCGACACCGCAAGGCCTCATACAAATCACCGCACCCGAGACGAGCTCACAAAACTGCATTGGAGTGTTCCTCCTCATTCACCCTAGAGTCCGGATCTCAAACCTTTCGACTTGAATGTGTTTGACCCAATGAAGGATGCATTCAGTGCGAAGCAAGCAATACTTGGATGATGGGGAGGTTACTGTTGCAGCAAGACGTTGGCTCGACCAATAAAGTGGTACCGTGCGGGGACAGAGGCCCATCGAATGACGCATTGAAGAACATTATATTGAAAAATAGATGTCTTAGCCAAAGGAGTTGAGAGTAATGTGGAGTTTTGGTATCCTGAATAAAACTAGCCCGCCTTCAGAAAAAGTATGTTGCATCACTTATTGAGCGACCCTTCTCATTAATATTGTTTGAAAATCACTAAATGAGGGATCGCGCGTTGGTGTGTCCGTTCGTTTAATATATAGAGCCCTGCAGCAAGGACGTTTAGGCCCTCTCCTATACACATATTACCCATATATGTTTATCGAGATCAATGAGAAGTCACCGACAATCGACAATTGCCTGCGTCTCGCATCCGCTCCATCCGCCAGACACTTGTGACCAGGCAAGCCAGTTGTTCAAGTGTACGTTTGGCTCCACACTTCTGTGCAACAAAATAATTCGGTGTACTGCAATCCAATATGATCCACCAATGGTGACAAAATACAAAAATGATAAAATCTCCGAGTAAGGCTACATACCTGCTTCTAAAAGGTCAGCTAATCAGGAATCCTTCTGTTAGAATCGATGGCTCACCAGTTCTTCGGCGACGGGAGACGCGATACTTGGGAGTCATAATTGACGAGAGATGGAACTTCGGGAAACACATTGACACCATAACCCAGAGAGCTCTCCAACTACTAAACAACCTCATCTCCATTGGACATAAAAGATTTCATTTACCTCCTCATCTCATAAAACTCTATCACAACAGTATTCTAACTTCAGTAGTGGATTGCAGTCGGGAGTCTGGGCGCACAGGCTCACGAGGGTCGTGCCCACCATGACAGTGAGAGGGGTCCAGAGAAGCATGACTTTGAGATCTGTGGGGTCCTACAGAACATCTCCGGGGGGAGTTCTGTTAGCCATAATGGGACTCTGCCCGTTAGACATCAAGATACGTGAACAAGCGGCGTGGTACTGGGCCAAAAAGGGGAACATGGAGAAAATAATAGAGATCATGGGTGTGAGGGAGGAGGATAAGAGGGAAGCACGAAACAGAGGGGAGGAACTTTGGCAGAGGGCTTGGGAGGAAGAAGAAACTGGGAGAAGAACCTTTCAGTTCTTACCTGATGTAAAAAAGCGTGGGGGCATGAAATGTTTCGAACCTACACGAGGACTCATTCGCTTTCTCACTGGTCATGGATCCTATCCGAAAAATGACGGTTTGGAAAAAGGGCAACCCCCGAGTGTGACTGTGGCGCGGCTGAGGTTACTCCCGACCATGTGGTTTTCGAGTGCCCTCTCTTCAATGATGTCGCGACAACACTCCGAGACAGACTCCCGAACAACGACACTTACCAACTACTCAGACAAGAAGACACTTTTCACACTTTGAATGCACTAGCAGATGGAGTATCACGGAGAGTGTTAGCAGAATACCTGAGGGACCAAGAATAGGTATCAACTCGTAGATCAACCGATTGAGACCAGATTCCATTCCCATACCGCCTTTGCGTGGAATGGCCGACTTCCATCATAGCTGGAAACCACCACGTACGGGACTGGGGGGGGGGGGGGCGGGGGTGGAGTTCAACACCACCGATTACGACAAAGCACCGGACACGACGTAGGTGAAGTTAGTTTTGTAGGACTTAGATTAGGACATTAATTTAGGAAACTGCAGCGATTACTTACCTTGGCCAGCCCAGTGCCAGGGGCATGCTCCTCGGGCTTAGCTGGTTGAGCCTGGCTATTCTAAGTAGGTTTATACTCTACTGGTACACCTGTGACGCTGTAGGTAATAGTCATTTGTAGATTAGTTAAGTAACAAGTAGGTTAGATCAAACTGCTCATTGTTATAAAAACTAACACAATGTAGTAGTTTAAACTGTAGCTCACTAACATAACTGTAATAGTAAAAGCTGCATTTTAATCCAATTTATTTATCATTTTATGACCCACTAATCATCTTAGGAGGTGGGTTAATATGTATAATTAGTATTATTATTGCTATAAAGAATTTTTTAAAAATCCAATTTGATCCGGATGTAAGGGGCATTGGAACTCGGGTTGGCAATTTAAGTGACAGCAGGACGAGGTATTCTAAAGATGGATACAAGAGTGGACTCCTTGCGGGCTGTGCTGGGCGTCTTGAACGCTCCTGCCTCTTGCAATAGATTTGTGCTGATCGCTCAGATACTTCCCCCGGGATTCGACCCAGTGACAACTGACTCTCAGTAACGACACATATGAAATCTATGTACATACACATCATGGGAATCAGAACCCTGACTTCATCTCTGCGACAAATCAGCGCTGTCCCATTATCATTGAGACATTAGTCCAACAAGCCTACCTTATTTCATTTCATTTATTAGCAGCATATTTGGAACGTTTGTTTCGCTATGTACTTGGCTGTGTTCTACGAAATCACCTACAATGTCGCGTCGGAAACCAACAGCTAATACTGCACTCAAACACACCGTCGTGCTCATTCAACCAGCAGCGCTTATTAACTTGCGTCCTGTCCACGCTGGCGCGCGAGACTGTTCTCCATTGCGCTAGTCGGATTAAACTGGACGTTGACCTTCAGGCGCGAGATCACCGTTGACTCTGTACAGGGTAATTAGCTACGTCGTGTCAACAGAGCCCCGCCCAAATCTGTGTGTCGATGATACGCTGCCGTAGGTGCTGCGACAACATGTTGAGGTTGGCCGCGGAGCTCGCTATAAACGAAGCGCTGCGTACACCGGCCCACAATGTGTGCGAGGGAGACCGCACGCTGGCGCGCCTCACGGACAGCCAGCTTCAAAATTACATCCCATGCACTCACACACACACACACACACACACACACACGCACACACAAAACTACCGTATGTGTCTACTAGTATATGCACAGATATTTAATGCAAACACCCATAATGCCACAGTTCAAAATATATGGGCCCTGTAAACTAGAACGTCAAACAAGGGGTAGTCGAAATTTTAAAGATATCGTCAAAAAACTGCCATTATTTATCATTCATTTGTTTGCAAGTGGATGTATGCATTCCTAGTACGCTGATGTGGTACGGGTATTTCAATGTAAACCAGAGCTGTAGACACGTATCTGTAAATAAACACAAAATTATTTCGTCACCTTACTTTTCCCAATCTGGCAATTATAACACTACGAATAAAGAGCCTTTCAATGTGTTCTACGCTATCTGCGGACTGTGCTACTTTCTTTTGCTCCTCTATTGGCGTCCTGTGTTACTGTGGCGTCGGAATTTGATATTCTACCAGCACTGCAGACATGTATCTCCAAACAAACAAAATATTAATTACGTAAGTTTCTTTACTCAGCGACGCTTATAATGTTGGGTGTAGACCTTGTAATTACGCGATTAAATTGATATGACAGTAATAGTAATAATGGTAATGATGGTGTAAAACTGGCGCATCCCAAGCCGCTATCCCTTCCCTATAGGCCTCCCATCCATTGTGGTGTTCAGCGTAGCATACATCGCGGCGAAACCAGGAATAACGTGAAATTCAGTGATTATCCACAGAGGCTGCCCGCAGTGGCGCTACTACTTTACCATTCCCACCACCGACTCCAATCAGATGTAACGTTTACGTTATTCTGCTTGGAGAACCAATGGGTGAAGAGCAGGTGATGTCCAGCAGTGGCAGTACATCGCGCGGATTCGACGTAGCGATCTACTTCGGCGACATTACTCATGGCCCGAGGGTATACAAGACAGTCTTCGGCAAGCAATCTTTGGCAAGCAACCTTCAGTCTTCAGCCTTCATCAGATTCTGTCTACAACGAATTCCTTCTGCTGAGTTCGTCTGGAGTTAGCAACCATCATACTGGAAACTTCGTTACCGAACACAGTCCGCTAAGATTGGAATCGCCACAGCCTTTAGCGTTGTGGCGTAGCAAC
Source organism: Schistocerca piceifrons (assembly GCF_021461385.2). Classification (NCBI taxonomy): domain Eukaryota; kingdom Metazoa; phylum Arthropoda; class Insecta; order Orthoptera; family Acrididae; genus Schistocerca; species Schistocerca piceifrons. Next base: position 499,778,158 of record NC_060139.1, read on the forward strand.
GGTCTCTGCACACATGTTTACTACTTGAAGTGATCACTAGTACTGGTTATGTGTGTCACACGAGTTTGATGGTAGTGTATAGCTAAGATACAGAAAAGAAATTTTGTTATGCCTAGACTATTTTGTGTAGCTGTCACAGAACTCATTAATTGGCTCAGTGTTTGGAGCGCAACCACATCCATAGTAGGATCAACACCTTGGCCATTATAACATTGATGCAGTTAGCAGTGTGGTAGGTATAGTGCGAACCCTTTTACAACCGTCTTAAGAAAAACATAGGCACGTTCCGGTTGCAAGGCACTCTGGTCCATATTAAGAAGAGAGGGAAAAAGAAAGTCCACTGCCGAAAACAACACCAAGGTATTGGTGAGAATGGGAAACAAAATTCTGTGACAAGCGCTCAGTAAAACAACAGGAGTTATTGCGAATCGTATCCAACACTTAACCGCACGCAAGACAAGGTGCGCACTGTTCATTTCGGCGCCAGACCTTGCTGAATCAGGAATACTAGCAGCACTACATCTACCGATCAAGCCAGCAGGAATGGGAAATATGGTACGTCAGAAGACGCAGATAGCGCCCAAGCAGGCAGAGGGAAGCGATGACTCTAAAAATGACCCCGGTGAGCTTTTCACGTTAAACGATAGCAAACCACAACATGGCTAACGGTCCTCCAGGCTTAGTGAGCGACATTTCGTTTTATAATAAATATGAATACAAATAAAAGTTGACATACAAAGACGGAAAAAACATCACGACATAAATGGAAGTTGGTAGGCGCGTTTCTACATCTGAAAGACGATGTTGCTTCAAATTTCACGCCAGTCGCAAAGAGTGGAAATAGCAGCACCACTAGGAGTATGCGAATCAGGTTTGTTTTAAATACTCACCGTAAAAGTCGTGAGTTTTAGTTACCTTTGACTGTGGACGCGGCGCGTTGATACTACTGAAGAATTCCTATAAGGCGACAAAGACGCTATTATCAACGCATCACTGAGTTTGAACGATGTCGTGTTCTATTGCTACGAGAAGTTGGCTGTTCCTTCTGCTATAATGCAGAAAGACGTAGTAGGAATGTAGCCACCGTACGTGGTTGCCGGTAGCGGTGGTCACGAGAATGCACGTCGCAGGAAAACTGGGGAACGGACGACGGCGGTAAAGGTCTGTTATGTTTTATGATGAACGCTGGTTCTGCCTCGGCGTCAGCGATGACTGTGTGGGGATAGAAGGAGGCCACTTGAGCGACTGCAGCCAACCTGTGTTCCAGACACACTGGTCCTATACCTGCAACTACGGTCTAGGTTTCTATTCCGTAAGACAGCAGGAGCACTGTTGTGCTTATCCCACACAATCAGACAGAAAATACGTACGCCAATCTGGTGATTCGACCTGTTCTTCATCAACAGCATTACATAATCGTGTCAACAAAAACATCATCCGCAAGCAGTAATAATCGTGCCTTTATTGACCGACCGGATGCTACTGGCATGGAAATCCATCCTGTAAACTGACCCTTAGCTCGCTTTTATGTTAACCTGGTATCTGGCAGTGTCAACCCTTCATTACGCGATTATTTTTCTCTGTACCTATAATTTGATAAACATTTAGGACGAGTTACATAATATTGGAAAAATATTTTAAAATATCTTCCGCTTACAGTTTTTGAGAAAAGTTGATTTCTTGACACTTTGCACATACGGAAACCCCGCATATATAGTCGAATTAAGTGATAAATTTTAATTTTTGATGCTTTGCACATATGCAGAGCAGCGCATTTGTAATCGAATAAACTCAACCGCAAAAAGCTGAAAATTTCACAACTACAGCAGTAACAAAAACAGTGAGAAGAACTGAAATGTTATCTTCAGTTACAGTATATTTGAATGCAACTAAGTGATTTTTACGTCCACGAAATGAGGTGAAACAATTATTTTCCCTATTCAGAATAATATTTATTTCATATTTCTCTTATAAAGCAAAATGTTAAAACAAAACTATCAAAATTACAACAATAGAGATAAAAGTTAAATGCGTTATAAGCAAAACGTGTAAAAGCGATTTCATTTTTTGTTTACTTTGCACATGAAACAAATGCGTAGCCTTTGCACTCTGGATTTTTGCACGTTGTTCCTTTCTCATTCCAAATCTGCCAGAGGTTTACTGGATCCAGTCGTACATCTTTTAGTGGGAGCGAAGATCCCTTGACTTTCATTCTCTTGTCCTGTATTGGGTCCAAGCTGCTTGGTTTTCCACACCTTTTTGGCTCCTGGCCTACCTAGCGTAGAGTTTGGGCTAACTCCGTCCTAAACCTCTTTTGGTACATGGACATGTCTGTTGATCCTATTTCAGGAAGCTTTCAGCGGTGCAGTGTTCATGAATTTATTACCATTGCATCAAGCAGGTGAAAAAATTGACGAAAATACTATTTCTTTGATATTTTCTCGACGTGGTGACTTCCTATATTGGTGTCAAGTAAATCAACATTTCCCATGTGAGAATTGTATACGGAGACAATTGCTTGACAAGTCACCATTACATGCTCCTTTGCCCTCCTATAAAATCTTATCACTTCTGATTTAAGAAGTTCTACAGAAAGAGTGGAGAGGAAACTGACATCGGTTTTGTCCTTATACAAAACAATAGAAATGTCAGCTGACTAAAAATTTCTTGTGAGTTCCTCTGAATAGCTGCGTGATTCATATTCGAGTTCTTTTTCGTCATTGAACTTGCAGTTAGCAATTCTACTGCGCAGAACTGACCAAAACACTGAATTCCTTTCTTGAACAACTACAACCAAATTCCAGAGAAATATAATCTATGTCAAAATATAACTTGTAATTCTGGTGTCTTGGCACTTCACTTGACAGCCGAATAACAACATTTCCACTAGCTCTGGTGCCAGGTTCGTCATTAGCCCGGAATGTGGGATCATTTATCTGTCCGCTGTAAATTTCGTATTTTTGAGCAAACTCGAAGTGAACACAGAGCATAAAGAGTTTCTGACCCCATTTGTGTGGTTTATCTTTCATTGGACATTTTCATGTGGTATCTTGCCTTGGTAGTACACATCTGTTCATCAGTACCCATGGGTACTTTATGGTGCTGCAGTGATTTCTTTCCGTCAGTGTAAATGCCTCGTGTGGCAGTAGAACCAGCAACATCATAATCAGAAGAATAAAGCACTGTGTGCCCATTATAGGACAATCCTGCAAAACTTATTAAAATATTTTCTACTTAAGGGTGCTCACAACATAAAATTTTCAAGCTCAGTTTTTTCGAGCTTTTTTTTCTTCAATGTGCGTCGATCTGCTTTAGGAAACTAATGTCCGCCACTGACCTTCAAGTATAAAGGAAACCGAAGAGCGTCGCCTAGTAAGACCTCATAGTCGGATGATGAGATAGTGCAGGAAACGAAATCATCAAAAGGCTGGCATCGCAAGAGACAGGGTGGAAATTGTAAACAGAGGTAGTATCACTGGTTTTCTGATTATACATCTATCGTCTAGTGCCTCAAGTAACGTCTAGAAATTCGTTATGTTTCTTAAGAAGTGAGATTACGCTGCGCTGCTGGTGTAAAATGTAAATGCCGTGTGGCTAGGGCCTCCAGTCGGGCAGACCGTTCACATGGTGGAAGTCTATCGACTTGACGCCACTTCGGCGACTTGAGTGTCAATGGGGATGAAATGATGATGATTAGGACAACACAACATTCAGTCCCTAAGGGGAGAAAATCGAACCCGGACCGGTAAGTGTGGCATTCCGTCACGCTGATCACTCGGCTACCAGGGACAGACACGCTGCTGATTATGATCCGTCCATTGGGTTGTAATGTTGGATGCTACCTAGGTGTTGTTGTTGTTGTGGCGTTCAGTACTGAGACTAATTTGATGCAGCTCTCCATGCTACTCTATCCTGTGCAAGCTTCTTCATCTCCCAGTACTTACTGCAACCTACATCCTTCTGAATCTGCTTGGTGTATTCATCTCCTGGTCCCCCTCTACGATTATTACCCTCCATGCTGATCTCTAATACTAAATTGGTGATCCCTTGATGCCTCAGAATGTGCCCTACCAACCGATCCCTTCTTCTAATCAAGTTGTGCCACAAATTTCTCTTCTCTCCAATTCTATTCAATACCTCTTCATTAGTTATATGATCCACCCATCTAATCTTCAGCATTCTTCTGTAGCACCACATTTTGAAAGCTTCTATTGTCTTCTTGTCCTAACTATTTATCGTCCACGTTTCACTTCCATACATGGCCACACTCCATACAAATAATATCAGAAACGACTTCCTGACACTTAAATCTATACTCGATGTTAACAAATTTCTCTTCTTCAGAAATGCTTTCCTTGCCACTGCCAGTCTACATTTTATATCCTCTCTACTTCTACCATCATCAGTTATTTTTCTCCCCAAATAGCAGAACTTTACTACTTTAAGCGTCTCATTGCCTCATCTAATTCCCTCAGCATCACCCGACTTAATTCGACTACATTCCATTATCCGTGTTTTGCTTTTGTTGATGTTCATCTTATGTAAGAATATGAACACACTTTATAATATTGTGTTCTGCATACAGTAGAAGATACTTCGAAAATCGTGATTGTTTCAATCAGCATGACAATGCATCCCGTCATAAAGAAGCTACTGTTAGGCAGTGGTTTGTCGACAATACAAATCTTGTCCAGACCCTCGACCTGAATCCAATGACACAATATTTGGATGAGTTGGAACGTCAACTTCGTTCCAGACCCCAGCGTCGAAGATCATTACTTTCTTTGATTTCGGCTGCTGAGGAAGAGTGTGACGATATTCCTCCACAGACATTCGAGCACTTAATCGAAAGTATCGCCATCAGAGTTTACGTCTTCATAAAGCATGGACACACCGCATATCAATGTCCACAAATAGCTGTCTGGATTCATTTGATCAAACAGTATAGTTTGTAAATTTTGTAGGGGCCTTGCACATCTTTTCTTAGATAATTTAGAAATTTGGTTTCTGAAATTTAATAGCATGATCGTCAGCATCAATAAAGCCGTCTCAGCCATACGGCAAAAACTGTTTATCGGTCTATGTCGGAGCCAGGACAGCTCCCTTAGGTAGACCATTTACTCTTTGTGACTCTGATTGATATCTGTCCTTGATAATCTAAAAATTATGTTCAATAATGCAGAAAAAATCAGAGTTATCAGTAATTTCGTTAACTTTTCAAACAATAGTTTGTGGTTGGTCATCTCACAGGCAGCAATCAGCACTATAAATACCACCGCAGTAATACAGAATATTTTCACTCTGCATTCGAGTGTGCGCTCATATGAAACTTCCTGGCAGATTAAAACGGTGTGCCGGACCAAGCCTCGAACTCGGGACCATTGCCTTTTGCGGGCAAGTGCTCTACCAACTGAGCTACCCAAGCTCGACCCACGCAACGCCCTCACATCTTTACTTCTGCCAGTACCTCGTCTCCTACCTTCCAAAGTTCACAGAAGCTCTCCTGCGAACCTTGCAGAACTAGCACTCCTGAAAGAAAGAATATTGCAGAGACATAGCCTTGGTGATGTGTCCAGAATGAGATTTTCACCCTGCAGCGGAGTGTATGCTGATATGAAACTTCCTGGCAGATTAAAACTGTGTGCCGGACCGAGACTCGAACTCGGGACCTTTGCCTTTCGCTGGCTAGTGCTCTACCAACTCAGCTACCCAAGCACGACACACGCCACGTCCTCACAGCTTTTTTTCAGCCAGTACCTCGTCTCCTACCTTCCAAACTTTACAGAAGTTCCTCTGCGAACCTTGCAGAACTAGCACTCCTGAAAGAAACGATCTTGCAGAGACATGGCTTAGCCTCAGCCTTGGGGATGTTTCCAGGATGAGATTTTCACTCTGCAGCGGAGTGTGTGCTGATATGAAACTTCCTGGCAGATTAAAACTGTGTGCCAGACCAAGACTCGAACTCGGGACCTTTGCCTTTCGCGGGCTACCAACTTTTTTTTTTTTTAATAATGTCACGCTGACAATTTTTTTTAAATGTCAGACCTACAACCTTTGCTGACATACATTTTGTGGTCCTAGCACATAAATAGCGTCTACAATGTCCAAATGTTGACAAATAGTGGCTAATTAGAAAATTAATTGAGTAAGGAAATGAATAAAACCTAAAATGTCCAAATGAAAGACTTGAAGACATCGCAGATAGTACAAATACAAAAGAAACATGCTCCTGTAGCAATGAAATGAAATTCATGTCGGGGGCGACACCTGCTCACGACCCGACGTTCGATAGAGCAAGAGAGCCATCTATCGACTCGTTCTCCAGACCCTGGTGTAAGACTGGGTCGTCTTCTCGAAATTAAGTAAGGGTCCGTAACTGTGATCGATTTCTACCTTGGCTTCTTCGTCTATCTCATCTCTCACCTGTCACACCCCATCTGGCTGGCGGGTCTGAAGTATCATCGACATACGGGATTTTTCGAAATCGAAGTTTATAAGAGGTGCTCAAAAAGAAACGAGCCGGAGGTATAATTACAGAAACCAGTACCTGTATGTTAGAAGTATTGATCCTGGCTGTTGAGACACTTGTCGCACCTCTGACACAATGCGGTGAATGGCTGTCTCATAAAATTCCCGGGGTTGCGACGTTAATCAGTTCCGCACGTACAGCTTGCGTCATCATCCGAGGTGAATCGTTTGCCCCTCAGAGCCTTTGTAAGGGGACCAAAACTGGCGTAATGACAGGGAGAGAAGTACGGACTTGATGGAGGGTGGCCGAGAACTTCCCATTTGATTTTATGCAAGTGTGCCGCGATTGTGTTGGCCGTTTGAGGCTTCGCATTGTCATGGAGCAGAATGACCCCCAGGTAAGATCGCCTGGTCGTTTTGATTTGATCGCTTGGCGAAGGGTGGTCAGGGTCTGCGAGTAGCGCTGGGCATTCACTGTTGACCCGTGCTGCACGAAGTGAATCAGAAGGGGGCCATCTTGGTCAAAGAAGAACATCAGCGTAGGGGCAAACGATTCTCAACAGCCAGGGTCAGTACTTCCAACATACAGTAACTGGTTTCTGTAACTATACCTCCGGCTAATTTCTTTTTGAACGCCTCTTATACACTTAGATTTAGAAAAATCCTGTATGTCGCTGAAGCTTCAGACATAATGGAGATGTTACGCGAGTAGTTACACTGGACATATTTCCGAGGTGGTTGAATGGAGAAACTGATGTGGAAAGGAGTAACTTAGCACTGTCGCTAATATCTCCGTGTCAGTATTACAAACTGGTTCCTTCTGGCCATTCCATTTCAAACCAGATGCGTGCACCGATGAGAAGATTAATTTCAGAAATGCAGCTCTGTCTTCAGACAAATGAGGGAAATAGAAAAGTAATGATCAGACGAATTTAGGTGATTGCAACCAGCAACCATTGTCTCTCTCTTTCTCTCTCTCTCTCTCTCTCTTTAATTTTTTGGTTAAGATCTAATTACTAGAGAGTGCAAACAAGTCGCGACACGGTTTAAAGGACACACACTCCAATTCCACTGTGTGAATTGCATGTCGGTGCTAGGTGAGTGCAGTCGCCTGTTTTAAGGCTACGCTGGTGAACGAGCTCCGACAGCTGAACGAAACGCACGGCTGCTCTCCGTGCAATTGACGGTTATCGCCGCAGCTGACCTGGAAGCGGCGAATTCTGCACAGCAAACTGGTACTTGCTGCGACATGCAGACACGACTTGAGAGAATTATGCGTACAGTACTCCAGTAGCATTTCGTAATTTACTAACGGCTAATTCATCAACGGAAAGATTCACTCAACAGAGAGAATGTGAAGCTTTCTCGCTTCATTGTCAGCAGTGGGTAGGTTTTGTCCAAATGTGGCGTCCGGACTAGGACAGGATATGAAAATATAAATTCCACTAGCAAAGAAGGTAGATGCTGACAGATGCAAATATTAGGGACGAAACATCCAGTGTAAGAGATCGTGGTAGCAAGGTACTGTTACAATTTTTTTGCGAAAGAATGGAATGACTTACGGAAGTAGATCTTGGGGGAGATCTATTTGGGTTCCGGAGAAATGTAGGAAGCTGGGAGGCTATAGTGACACATCTTAGATGATAGGTTAAAGAAAGGCAGGCCTACGCTTACAGAATTCGTGGATACAGTAGTGGAAATCTCTGTAAAGGCTTGGGGAATTGCACCAAAATTAAGGCTGTCTGCTGGAACAGTTGTTTAAAGTGTATGTGAAATAGCGAAAGATCCAGTACACTGCCAAAGGCAGTCAAATTGTATCGTATTTTATGTCAGTAGCACAATACATAACGAGACAATAGCAACTCAGGTGGTAGAATGTGGAACTCAGTATCAAGGGAGTCGGCTTTGTGTGGTGTTCTACATCTACGTGATTACTCTGCTATTCACAATAAAATGCCTGGTAGAAGGTTGAATGAACCGTCTTCATGCTGTCTCCCTCGAACGGCGAGCGGGAAAAACGAGCACTTACATTTTTCTGTGCGAGCCCTGATTACTCTTCTTTTATCGTGATGATCATTTCTGTCTATGTAAGTGGGTGCCGACAGAATGTTTTCGCAATCGGAGAAGAAAACTGGGAATTTCATGAGAAGATCACGTCGCAACGAAAAAAGATTTTGTTTTAATGATTGCCACTCAAATTCACCTATCATGTCTGTGACACATCTCCCCTACTTATTGATAATAGAGAATGAGCCTCCCTTCTTCGAACTTTTTCGATGTTACCAGTCAGTCCCACATGATGCGGATTGCACATCGCACAGCAATACTCCAGAATACGCGGTCAAGCGTGGTGTAAGCCCTCTATTTAGTAGACCTGTTGCACCTTTTAAGTGCTCTGCCAATGAATCGCAGTCTACCCAGAACATTATATATATGATCGTTCCAGTTTAGGTTATTTGTAATCGTTATCCATAAGTATTTAGTTGAATTTACAGCCTTCAGATTTGTGTGACTTAAAGCGTAATCGAAATGTAGCGCATTTCTTTTAGTACCCATGTCAGTAACTTCACACTTTTCTTTATTCGAGGTCAACTGCCACGTTTCGCCCCAGAGAGATATCTAAATCATTTTGCAATTCATTTCGGTCATCTGGTGACTTTACAAGGCAGTAAATGACAGCATTATCTGCAAACAATCTAGGAGGGCTACTCAGATTGTCCCCTACAAGTTCTAGGGGACTGATGACCATAGATGTTAAGTCCCATAGTGGTCAGAGCCATTTGAGCCAATTGTCCCCTACGTCGCTAACACTGATCAGGCACAATAGAGGGCCTATAACACTTCCTCGGGGAACACCGGATATTACTCGATGACTTTCCGTTTGTTACTACGAACTGTGACCTTTCTGACAGGAAATTACGAATCCAGTGGCACAACTGAGGCGATATTCCACAGGTACGCAGTTTGGTTAGAAGACGATTATGAGGAACGGTGTCGAAAGCCTTCTGGAAATCTGAAAATGTGGAATCAGTTTGACATTCCCTGTCGATAACACTCATTATGTCGTGCGAATAAAGAGCTGTTTGTGTTTCACAAGAACGATATTTCCTGATTCCGTGCTGACTATGTGTCAATAAATCGTTTTCTTCGAGGTAATTCATAATGTTCATGTTAGAGTGTGTGAGTATATGCCTTTACTGCATATATCAAACAGACGCCATAAGTGACAGTGCATGTTGTGTACATAAACCACTATTGTGGCAATGCCACGAGGAAAATGGTTATTACGAGATGAAAAAGCAAAGGGACTCTCTAATCGCCAAATCGCCAAGACGCACAGTCATTGATAATTTCGGTAGATTAGGAGCACGATATGGACAGAGCGTAGAACATGATCTAAGCAGGATATTATCTGAGCCACCGAAACGATTCCTTATGCTCAAAGTAAGAGCCGCAAACAGTTATTCTTCTCTACATGTTGCTGAAATACAGTAGTTAGTACCTGCCAGACGTGTACAACAAATTTTGCCAGATGACTTCCATTCGGGAAACTATTGCATAAACCTGCTCTAACACCCAAACATAAATATGCGTGATTGAAGTACGCTGAAAAACGTATCAATTTCAGTGATCCGAAGAAGTTTAACTTTGGTGGGCAGGATGGTTTGCAATATTATTCACATGATCCAAGAACAGTGCAGCAGGTAAGACAGGGAAGAAATTTTGGCTGTGGAATTGCTATTATTTGGGCAGCCTTCTGCACTGAAGCTAAATCAAGCATTTCTTGGTTGAGTAATAGAATGAACTCTAACATGTACACTCATATACTACAGACAGAACTGATTACAATGTTTGAAGACCTAGGGAACGAACGTGTAATGTTTCAAGAAGATAATATATCTGTGCTATAAAGATAAAGATATTGACGTCTTGCCCTTTCCTGCGCGAAGCCCGCACTTGAACCCCATGGAAAAAAGGTAGGGAATACTTGCAACGCGTATTAATAGCAATGGAAGGCAATTGTGCGCTGAAAAGTGCGATACGAGAAGAGTGGGCGACAGTTTCACTGCAAGGGCTACAAACCATAAGAAAATCAATCCGAAGAAAACTTTTCAGGTATTTAGGAAGAACAGAGGTTGAACAACGTACTGTTGTTGTTGTGGTCTTCAGTCCTGAGACTGGTTTGATGCAGCTCTCCATGCTACTCTATCCTGTGCAAGCTTCTTCATCTCCCAGTACCTACTGCAACCTACATCCTTCTGAATCTGCTTAGTGTATTCATCTCTTGGTCTCCCTCTACGATTTTTACCCTCCACGGTGCCCTCCAATGCTCATTTTGTGATCCCTCAATGCCTCAAAACATGTACTACCAACCGATCCCTTCTTCTAGTCAAGTTGTGCCACAAACTTCTCTTCTCCCCTATTCTATTTAATACCTCCTCATTAGATACGTGATCTACCCACCTTATCTTCAGCATTCTTCTGTAGCACCACATTTCGAAAGCTTCTATTCTCCTCTTGTCCAAACTAGTTATCGTCCATGTTTCACTTCCATACATGGCTACACTCCATACAAATACTTTCACAAACGACTTCCTGCCACTTATATCTATACTCGATGTTAACAAATTTCTCTTCTTGAGAAACGCTTTCCTTGCCATTGCCAGTATAAATTTTATATCCTCACTACTTCGACCATCATCAGTTATTTTACTCCCTAAATAGCAAAACTCCTTTACTACTTTAAGTGTCTCATTTCCTAATCTAATTCCCTCAGCATCACCCGACTTAATTTGACTACATTCCATTATCCTCGATTTGCTGTTGTTGATGTTCATCTTATATCCTCCTTTCAAGACACTGTCCATTCCGTTCAACCGCTCTTCCAAGTCCTTTGCTGTCTCTGACAGAATTACAATGTCATCGGCGAACCTCAAAGTTTTTACTTCTTCTCCATGAATTTTAATACCTACTCCGAATTTTTCTTTTGTTTCCTTTACTGCTTGCTCAATATACAGATTGAATAACATTGGGGAAAGGCTACAACCCTGTCTCACTCCTTTCCCAACCACTGCTTCCCTTTCATGCCCCTCGACTCTTATAACAGCCATCTGGTTTCTGTACAAATTGTAAATAGCATTTCGCTCCCTGTATTTTACCCCTGTCACCTTCAGAATTCGAAAGAGAGTATTCCAGTTAACATTGTCAAAAGCTTTAAGTCTACAAATGCTAGAAACGTAGGTTTGCCTTTTCTTAATCTTTCTTCTAAGATAAGTCGTAAGGTCAGTATTGCCTCACGTGTTCCAACATTTCTACGGAATCCAAACTGATCTTCCCCGAGGTCGGCTTCTACCAGTTTTTCCATTCGTCTCTCCCGAGGCCATCAGTAGTTATAATGGAATGTTGTCTACTCCAGGGGCCTTGTTTCGACTCAGGTCTTTCAGTGCTCTGTCAAACTCTTCACGCAGTATCTTATCTCCCATTTCGTCTTCATCTACATCCTCTACCATTTCCATAATATTGTCCTCAAGTACATCGCCCTTGTATAAAACCCCTATATACTCCTTCCACCTTTCTGCCTTCCCTTCTTTGCTTAGAACTGGGTTGCCATCTGAGCTCTTGATATTTATACAAGTGGTTCTCTTCTCTCCAAAGGACTCTTTAATTTTCCTGTAGGCAGTATCTATCTTACCCCTAGTGAGACAAGCCTCTACATCCATACATTTGTCCTCTAGCCATCCCTGCTTAGCCATTTTGCACTTCCTGTCGATCTCATTTTTGAGACGTTTGTATTCCTTTTTGCCTGCTTCATTTACTGCATTTTTATATTTTCTCCATTCATCAATTAAATTCAATATTTGTTCTGTCACCCAAGGATTTCTATTAGCCCTCGTCTTTTTGCCTACTTGATCGTCTGCTGCCTTCACTACTTCATCCCTCAGAGCTACCCATTCTTCTTCTACTGTATTTCTTTCCCCCATTCCTGTCAATTGTTCCCTTATGCTCTCCCTGAAACTCTCTACAACCTCTGGTTTTTTCAGTTTATCCAGGTCCCATCTCCTTAAATTCCCACCTTTTTGCAGTTTCTTCAGTTTCAATCTGCAGTTCATAACCAATAGATTGTGGTCAGAATCCACATCTGCCCCAGGATATGCCTTACAATTTAAAACCTGGTTCCTAAATCTCTGTCTTACCATTATATTATCTATCTGATACCATTTAGTATATCCAGGCTTCTTCCATTTATACAACCTTCTTTTATGATTCTTAAACCAAGTGTTAGCTATGATTAAGTTATGCTCTGTGCAAAATTCTACAAGGCGGCTTCCTCTCTCATTCCTTCCCCCCAATCCATATTCACCTACTATGTTTCCTTCTCTCCCTTTTCCTACTGACGAGTTCCAGTCACCCATGACTATTAAATTTTCATCTCCCTTCACTACCTGAATAATTTCTTTTATCTCGTCATAATGGTTCAAATGGCTCTGAGCACTATGGGACTCAACTGCTGAGGTCATTAGTCCCCTAGAACTTAGAACTAGTTAAACCTAACTAACCTAAGGACATCACAAACATCCATGCCCGAGGCAGGATTCGAACCTGCGACCGTAGCGGTCTTGCGGTTCCAGACTGCAGCGCCTTTAACCGCACGGCCACTTCGGCCGGCCTATCTCGTCATACATTTCATCTATTTCTTCATCATCTGCAGAGCTAGTTGGCATATGAACTTGTGCTACTGTAGTAGGCATGGGCTTTGTGTCTATCTTGGCCACAATAATGCGTTCACTATGCTGTTTGTAGTAGCTAACCCGCACACCAATTTTTTTTATTCATTATTAAACCTACTCCTGCATTACCCCTATTTGATTTTGTATTTATAACCCTGTAATCACCTGATCAAAAGTCTTGTTCCTCCTGCCACCGAACTTCGCTAATTCCCACTATATCTAACTTTAACCTATCCATTTCCCATTTTAAATTTTCTAACCTACCTGCCCGATTAAGGGATCTGACATTCCACGCTCCGATCCGTAGAATGCCAGTTTTCTTTCTTCTGATAATGACGTTCTCTTGAGTAGTTCGCGCCCGGAGATCCGAATGGGGGACTATTTTACCTCTGGAATATTTTACCCAAGAGGACGCCATCATGATTTAATCATACAGTAAAGCTGCATGTCCTCGGCAAAAATTACGGCTGTAGTTTCCCCTTGCTTTCAGCCGTTCGCAGTACCAGCACAGCAAGGCCGTTTTGGTTAATGTTACAAGGTCAGATCAGTCAATCATCCAGACTGTTGCCCCTGCAACTACTAAAGAGACTGCTGCCCCTCTTCAGGAACCACATGTTAGTCTGGCCTCTCAACAGATACCCCTCCGTTGTGGTTGCACCTACGGTACGGCCATCTGTATCGCTGAGGCACGCAAGCCTCCCCACCAACGGCAAGGTCCATGGTTCATGGGGGGGAACAAAGTACTAACAATACAATAACATAACGGTACAGTAAGTGTCTCTATGACAGTTTCCACCCAGGAAAACGCCTTATTTCATTACTTGTGTAATGGAAGAAACTGTGTAATTCCATCGTGATTGTTTGTGTTCTATATATGTATCTACCATTTTCATGATGAATTTGATACACATTGGTTATAAGTGTCGAAAGACATGGAAGTGAAACAGCGGCTGCAGTGTCACAATCCTGTAGTTGTGGATATAATATAGTACACAACTGTACTCCGACTTCCATAACTGCCAGCATGCAGTGAAGTCGTGTGGATTGCAGTCTCAGTGTTTTGCGGTAGCTTGGGTTGTGATCTTAAGAAGTTTTGTAGTACATAGCCATGTCTAAAGAACAACAGGGCTCGTATAGCTTGGGTTTTGAGGCAATCCTCAGTTCCTACAGGCGGCTGACTGAACTGGTAAACAGTGCTGGTTTTGTTCGAGGGGTACAGGCAGAGCATACACTTTGCAGTATCGAGCTCTGTGTCGATAGGGCTCTTTGATTTGGAGCCAAGTGAAGGGTCTCTGCCAGAGGATCTGTCGATTATCAGACGTTCTTGGTCACATATTTCTGAAGCTATATTATAGGGGATTCCCATTTATAAGTTAGGACTCCACCAGACAGAGGAATCAACTACTCGGATACCACAGTACATGTTGACTGCGTGCCATACACAGAGAACAAAATTTGATCGTCTAAAGGTAGAAAACATTTCAAATTTCAAAAGTTTTATCTAAAAATTGCCGAAGAATTGACAACAAAGATCCTAATTTGACTCCCACTCGAAATCACCAGTATTGGTTGATGTCGATTTTAACCTACTGAATGTACACTGGGATGTCTATGAATTCATTCCAGTTGCTACGGACATACAGTCAAGCAAGGAGGATCTGAATGCTTTCTTCGAAAACTGTCTTGGGCAGCTAGTACGACGATCCATGAGCAATGGGAATACACTACTGGCATTAAATTGCGACACCAGGAAGATGACGTGCTACAGACGCGAAATTTAACCGACAGGAAGAAGATGCTGTGATATGCAAATGATTAGTTTTTCAGAGCATTCACACAAGGTTGGCGCCGGTACGACACCTACAGCGTGCTGACACGAGGAGAGTTTCCAAGCGATTTCTCATAGACAAACAGCAGTTGATCGGCGTTGCCTGGTGAGACCTTGTTGTGATGCCTCGTGTAAGGAGGAGAAATGCGTACCATCACGTTTCCGACTTTGATAAAGGTCGGATTGTAGCCTATCGCGATTGCGGTTTACCGTATAGCGACATTGCTGCTCGCATTGGTCAAGATCCAATGACTGTTAGCAGAATATGGAATTGGTGGGTTCAGGAGGGTAATGCGGAACACCGTGCTGGATCCAAACGACCTTGTATCACTAGCAGTCGAGATGACAGGCATTTTATCCGCATGGCTGTAATGGATCGTGCAGCCACGTCTCGATCCCTGAGTCAACAGATGGGGACGTTTGCAAGACAACAACCATCTGCACGAACAGTTCGACGACGTTTGCAGGAGCATGGACTATCAGCTCGGAGACCATGGCTGCGGTTACCCTTGACGCTGCATCACGGACACGAGCGCCTGCGATGTTGTACTCAACGACGAACCTGGCTGTACAAATGGCAAAACGTCATTTTTGCGGATGAATCCAGGTTAAGGCCCGAATAACATTTGGATGGGTTACAACCATGTGTCACCCACTTCTATATCTACATCTACATATTTGCTACGTAAACCATCAAGCAATGCATCATGGAGGGTTCTCTTACCACTATCAGTCTTTCCTTCTCCTGTTCTACTCGGAATGTGCTTCCCAACGAGCCCTGATTTCTCTTACGTTGTCTTCGCCGGCGTTCCATAAGATGTATGTTTGCGCCAGTACAATCTTTCTGCAGTATCGTTGCATGATTTTATCGATTTTTAAGAGACATTGTGGAAGTACCCTTTGAAGACATTGTGTGACTCAACGGAACTTGGATGATTCCGTAAGAAAAGATTGGACGGATGAGAATATAATGCGGAAGTGCCGCAGTTCCCGTGGGAAAGGGCGCTAGAATTATTGTTTTGCATGTACTGGAATTTAACCTGGTTTCCTACAGAAGTGTCTCCTCGTTTACAAATAGAGAAAACGAGCGACTACCACGAGGAGATGAACCACTGTAATTTTCCGAGATGGTTCAAGGCGCAACTACTTCTGCAGCGTGTCGCAAGTATCAGTTGTCTAAACTTTCTCTAATGATGTTTCACAAAAAGAGCGTCTTCTTCCCTCCAAGGATTCCCATTTGAGTTCATGGAGCATTTCTGTAACACTCGCGTATTGACGGAACCTACCGCTAACAAATCCAACACCACGATTACGAGTTGTTTCGATGTCCTACTTTAATTCGACCTGGTTGGAATCCCACAACCTCCCGCAGTACCTAATAATGTGTAACACAGCTGGTCTGATATTCCGTAGGCTCTTACTTTGTTTATCAGGCGACAGTGCGGAACTGTATCGAACGCCTTCCGGAAGTCAAGAAAAATAGCTCTACCTGGGAGCCTGTATCTAATATTTTCTGGGTCTCATGAACAAATAAAGCGAGTTGGGTCCCACACGATCGCTGTTTCCGGAATCCATGTTGATTCCTACATAGTAGATTCCGGGTTTCCAAAAACGACATGATACTCGAGCAAAAAACATGTTCTAAAATTCTACAACACATCGACGTGAGAGATATAGGTCTATAGTTTTGCGCATCTGCTCGACGACGACCCTTCTTGAAGACTGGGACTACCTGTGCTCTTTTCCAATCATTTGGAACCATCCGTTCCTCTAGAGACTTGCGGTACACGGCTGTTAGAAGGCGGGCAAGTTCCTTTGCGTACTCTGTGTAGAATCGAATTGGTATCCCGTCAGGTCCAGTGGACTTTTCTCTGTTGAGTGATTCCAGTTGCTTTTCTATTCCTTGGACACTTATTTCGATGTCAGCCATTTTTTCGTTTGTGCGAGGATTTAGAGAAGGAACTGCAGTGCGGTCTTCCTTTGTGAAACAGCTTTGGAAAAAGGTGTTTAGTATTCCAGCTTTACGCGTGTCATCCTCTGTTTCAATGCCGTCATCATCCCGGAGTGTCTGTATATGCTGTTTCGAGCCACTTACTGATTTAACGTAAGACCAGAACTTCCTAGGATTTTCTGTCAAGTCGGTACATAGAATTTTCTTTCGAATTCAATGAACGCTTCACGCATAGCCCTCCTTACGCTAACTTTGACATCGTTTAGCTTCTGTTTGTCTGAGAGGTTTTGGATGCGTTTAAACTTAGAGTGAAGCTCTCTTTGCTTTCGCAGTAGTTTCCTAACTTTGTTGTTGTACCACGGTGGGTTTTTCCCGCCCCTCACAGTTTTACCCGACATGTACCGGTCTAAAACGCATTTTATGATTGCCTTGAACTTTTTCCATAAACACTCAACATTGTCAGTGTCGGAACAGAAATTTTCGTATTGATCTGTTAGGTAGTCTGAAATCTGCCTTCTATTACTCTTGCTAAACAGATAAACCTTCCTCCCTTTTTTTATATTCCTACTAACTTCCATATTCAGGGATGCTGCAACATTCTTATGATCACTGATTCCCTGTTCTGTACATACAGAGTCGAAAATTTCGGGTCTGTTTGTTATCAGTAGATCCAAGATGTTATCTCCACGAGTCGGTTCTCTGTTCAATTGCTCGAGTTAATTTTCGGATAGTGCACTCAGTGTAATGTCACTCGATGCTCTGTCCCTACCACCCGTACCGAGCGGGGTGGCGCAGTGGTTAGACACTGGACTCGCATTCGGGAGGACGACGGTGTTCAATCCCGCGTCCGGCCATCCTGATTTAGGTTTTCCGTGATTTCCCTAAATCGCTCCAGGCAAATGCCGGGATGGTTCCTCTGAAAGGGCACGGCCGACTTCCTTCCCCATCCTTCCCTAATCCGATGAGACCGATGACCACGCTGTCTGGTCTCCTTCCCCAAACCAACCAACCAACCTACCACCCGTCCTAAACATCTGAGTGTCCCAGTCTATATCCGGTAAATTGAAATCTCCACCTAAGACTATAACATGCTGAGAAAATTTATGTGAAATGTATTCCAAATTTTCTCTCAGTTGTTCTGCCACTAATGCTGCTGAGTCGGGAGGTCGGTAAAAGGAGCTAATTATTAACCTAGCTCGGTTGTTGAGTGTAACCTCCACCCATAATTGTTCACAGGAACTATTCACTTCTACTTCACTACAGGATAAACTACTACTAACAGCGACGAACGCTCCACCACCGGTTGCATGCAATCTATCCTTTCTAAACACCGTCTGTACCTTTGTAAAAATTTCGGCAGAATTTATCTCTAGCTTCAGCCAGCTTTCTGTACCTATAATGATTTCAGCTTCGGTGCTGTCTATCAGCGCTTGAAGTTCCGGTACTTTACCAACGCAGCTTCGACAGTTCACAATTACAATGCCGATTGCTGCTTGGTCACCGCATGTCCTGACTTTGCCCCGCACCCGTTGAGGCTGTTGCCCTTTCTGTAGTTGCCCAAGGCCATCTAACCTAAAAAACCGCCCAGCCCACGCCACACAACCCCTGCTACCCGTGTAGCCGCTTGTTGCGTGTAGTGGACTCCTGACCTATCCAGCGGAACGCGAAACCCCACCACCCTATGGCGCAAGTCGAGGAATCTGCAGCCCACACGGTCGCAGAACCGTCTCAGCCTCTGATTCAGACCCTCCACTCGGCTCTGTACCAAAGGTCCACAGTCAGTCCTGTCGACGATGCTGCAGATGGTGAGCTCTGCTTTCATCCCGCTAGCGAGACTGGCAGTCTTCACCAAATCAGATAGCCGCCGGAAGCCAGAGAGGATATCCTCGGATCCATAGCGACACATATCATTGGTGCCGACATGAGATGGGTGCACCCTGTACCCTTCACGGCATCCGGAAGGATCCTTTCCACATCTGGAATGACTCCCCAAGGAATGCACATGGAGTGCACATTGGTTTTTTTCCCCTCTCTTGCTGCCACATCCCTAAGGGGCCCCATTACGCGCCTGACGTTGGAGCTCCCAACTACCAGTAAGCCCACCCTCTGCCACCGCCCGGATCTTGCAGACTGAGGGACAACCTCTGGAACAGGACAAGCAGCCATGTCAGGCCGAAGATCAGTATCAGCCTGAGACAGAGCCTGAAACCGGTTCGTCAGACACAATGGAGAGGTCTTCCGTTCAGCCCTCCGGGATGTCTTTCCCCCCTGCCACACCTTGAGACGACCTCCCACTCTACCGTAGGTGAGGGATCAGCCTCAATTCGGGCAGTCGTAGTCCGATCGGGGGATGCGTGGGACGAGCTGGCCGTCCCTGACCAACCCCCATCCGGAACCCCACAGTGATACCCATTGGCAACAGCCTCAAGCTGTGTGACCGAAGCCTACACTGCCTGAAGCCGGGAGCGAAGGGATGCCAACTCAGCCTGCATCCGAACACAGCAGTTGCAGTCCCTATCCATGCTAAAAACTGTTGTGCAAAGAACGTCTGAACTAATCTACAGAGAGCGCAAACAAATCGACACAAAATTTAAACGGTTATTAAAATACAAGATTGCCTTGTAAATGCAGTAATGCTGCTACTTGCGCACTGCTGACACACTGCTCGGCGGCGGAAGGAGACTACGCGATTTTACACTATTCAGGTACTAAAACGCGATGCTACAACTCTCAAATACTATAATACGCCCGAAATTTATGAATTAAACAATGCAAGTACCAAAAACACGCAAAGAAATTAAGAATAAAACTGTGTAACAAATGAGTGAGCTAGGAGTATACGACTTGCTGCTGCAGCTGCTTATCCAACGGCGGCAGGGAGCACACTGACTGTGACTAACCGACACTGGCCGTTCAAAACAAAAACAGAAGACAGACGACTACGCGAATTTACACTATTCAGGTACTAAAACGCGATGCTACAACTCTCAAATACTATAATACGCCAGTAATTTATGAATTAGACAATGCAAGTACCAAAAACACGCAAAGAAATTAAGAATTAGACTATGTAACAAATGAGTGAGATAGGATATATTACTAATATTGTTAATAATCATGATAGTGCCATTATATTAAAATATGTAAATATAATAGTGGTAACTACTTTTATTTCAGATGAAATTTTACCGTACCTGGAGGAATTCCTAGACTGCTGTGATGAGTTTGAAATAGAAATTTATGATGGTGGTGATGTTTCAGAATATGGTAACACCAGCACAATAGTGACTCAGCCACTGCTACAGGATATAAATGAAAACAATTCTGATAATGAAGAATCATAGGGAGGAATCTGAGGCAGAATATTTGTAGAACATCAATTAAACAATGAGTACTTTCCCAAAATTCTGCAAAGATTTCCAAATATTTTTCCCTTTTTGTAGTAAGTGTTAATGTATGAACAGATAACAAAGAATCAATATGCATTCAAATAATTTAAATTAATCTCTTTTAAATTGTAAGTTCGTCTTCCGACTGCACCGAGGTGCCACTGGCGAAGAAGGTCTTTCAACCCAACTTCAGCAACAATTTCACAACCAACATTGCACCCAATAGAAACTAGAAACTACGAATACGTTGATTATTTTAGACAGTATTGATTATTTTAGACAGTACTTGGACGATGACGTGTTGCAACTAATAATTGAGAAAACCTACCAAATTTACATTAAAGTGAATGGAAGACTTTCGTTTTAGATTTGACTGAAGATGTTTATTGACATATGCCTGATCATGTGCTGCTAGCAATATCCTGTTATCAGTATGTATTGGGACAACAGATACAGAATAGGGTACCATTTGCCGATAGAAGTAGTCTGTAGCAGTGCTGCCCAAACATACCAAATCCTTGGCCTTAAAGTGTTTTGAGGACCACATACCCTGATTATACTAACCAAGGATTTGGCTTAGGTGAATCATCTGTATTCCAGTTGACCAAAAGTCTTATCCCTGGACATTCAGTATATAATGACATATTTTTCACCAGCCTGAAGCTGTTACAAGAGCTTCTGAAAAGAGGTTTCACTTCAACTGGCACTATCCAGCAAGACAGGATACCCAAGGAGGCGAAACTGAAAGCTGACAAGTAGCTTACAAAGGAAGGCAGACGGTCGTCAGATATACTTGCCCATTATGATGTAAATATATGTTCAGTTAAATGTATGGATAGGTAAAGTGTAATGATGATGTCTTCTGCCCATGGTGTGGACCCGACAGACAAGTGCTTACGGTACAGCAAAAAGAATAAGACTCAGCTTGAAGTCACCTGACCAATGGCCATCCATGCATAAAATGCTTAAATGGGTGGAATTGACCTCTTTGACAGAATGCTCTCATACTGTACCATGAGAGCCAGAACCAAGAAATGGGCCATCAGAACTATATTGCATTTGATTGATATGTCAGTAGTTAATTCTTGGATGCACATCAGAACAGACCAAATTCAAAAGAGGGTAACTTCATAAAATATCCCTCAACTTAGAAAGTACAAACTTATGCTCGGAGAAACTCTTCTGCACAGTATATCGAGGAAGTAACAAACAATGCAGAAGACAGTTAACAAGTTGAAGAAGAACAGCCAAGTACAAAATGAAGAAAAGTGCCTGTTACACTTCCTCACGAAAATGTTAGCTCAAAATCTGTACACATGCCAGCAATTTCTGATTTTAAAGACCGGCCAAAATGTATAAGACCAGGCTGTAGGGAAATAACAAGAACACAGTGTACAACTTGTAACATTTTCTTGTGCCTTACAGTGAAAAGAAACTATTCTAAAATGATTTACGAAAAATAAACTCCCATGACTGTGTTACACGTTGTATTTACTGTGTATGTTACTATTCTTTGAATTACACTAAAATGTCTTTTTCAGCATACATTGGGCCATTTTATTGCTTTCAGTTAATGTATATGAATAACGTTACAGTTGTTTACTTTGGATGCCATTAGTGAATTTATATATATCTTTCATTTTACAGAGTCCCGAAGTACACCATACGTACTGTACCCACCATTTCTTGAACATTGTCATTAAAAGATTTTTTAAGCATTTTCCCTACTAGTCATAGGCCTAAAGGAACACAAAAATAACAATTTCGCTTATAATTTGTACAAAACTGTGTCTGGGTCCCAGGTGGGTATAATGGGCAAGCTGTGAAGGAAACGCACAGAAATTTGGAAAGGCAGAAGAATGTGAAACACTGATGGAACCGTAAATTTGTCGGAAACAGAAAAGGAGTTGAAACAGTTGTTGTACCGAAAGGAGAGTGTCTTAGAAAGAAGTTATCAGATGATTACTAACAAAAGTAAAACAAAGTAATGGGAAAGAAGTCGAATTAAATCAGGCCTTGCTGAGAGAACTACATTCAAATTCTGCCATTCAGTAGTAGATAAGTTTTCCTTTTATCTTAACAGCAAAACAACTGACGATGGCCAAAACCAAGAGGTTGTAAAATCCCAACTGGAAACAGCATCTGACAAAAACGGAAATTCGACAACGACTTACGTTAAGTCCGAATATGTGTTGTGTGGTTTTTTACAGAGATGAAATGTGGACGATAAACAGTTAAGACTAGACAAGTTGATATTTAACAGTGGTAATATAGAAGAATGTTGAAGATTATGTGGGTAGATAATATAGGTAATGAAGATGAAGTGAATCGAAACAGAAAAGAAATATATTGCACAATGGGACTAAAGCAGTGGGTTCGGACAGGACGAACTTCCGTGGAGAGCTGCGTGACACTTGTCTTGGGAACGAAGATCGTAACAGGAAGAATCCGTTGAATCACCAACAAAATTCAAGAAACAAATTTAATTTCGAAACATGTGTCACGTCAAGGTAATGTAAGCTCGATGAAATGTGGAACATTTATGGGGAGTACTGCTAGATTATAGTACCGAAAGTAATAAAAATAATGTGCAATGAGATGAACAGAAATGACACTTCTCTTCAATGACTACATCTTCATCTACATCTACATCCATACTCCGCAAGCCACCTGACGGTGTGTGGCGGAGGGTACCTTGAGTACCTCTATCGGTTCTCCCTTCTATTCCAGTCTGGTATTGTTCGTGGAAAGAAGGATTGTCGGTATGCCTCTGTGTGGGCTCTAATCTCTCTTATTTCATCCCCATGGTCTCTTCGCGAGATATACGTAGGAGGGAGCAATATACTGCTTGACTCCTCGGTGAAGGTACGTTCTCGAAACTTCAACAAAAGCCCGTACCGAGCTACTGAGCGTCTCTCCTGCAGAGTCTTCCACTGGAGTTTATGTATCATATCCGCAACGCTTTCGCGATTACTAAATGATCCTGTAACGAAGCGCGCTTCTCTCAGTTGAATCTTCTCTATCTCTTCTATCAACCCTATCTGGTACGGATCCCACACTGCTGAGCAGTATTCAAGCAGTGTGCGAACAAGTGTACTGTAACCTACTTCCTTTGTTTTCGGATTGCATTTCCTTAGGATTCTTCCAATGAATCTCAGTCTGGCATCTGCTTCACCGACGATCAACTTTATATGATCATTCCATTTTAAATCACTCCTAATGCGTACTCCCAGATAATTTATGGAATTAACTGCTTCCAGTTGCTGACCTGCTATTTTGTAGCTAAATGATATAGGATCATTCTTTCTATGTATTCGCAGCACATTACATTTGTCTACATTGAGATTCAATTGCCATTCCCTGCATCATGCGTCAATTCGCTGCAGATCCTCCTGCATTTCAGTACAATTTTCCATTGTTACAACCTCTCGATATACCACAGCATCATCAGCAAAAAGCCTCAGTTAACTTCCGATGTCATCCACAAGGTCATTTATGTATATTGTGAATAGCAACGGTCCTACGACACTCCCCTGCGGCACACCTGAAATCACTCTTACTTCGGAAGACTTCTCTTAATTGAGAATGACATGCTGCGTTCTGTTAACTAGAAACTCTTCAATCCAATCACACAATTGGTCTGATAGTCCATATGCTCTTACTTTGTTCATTAAACGACTGTGGGGAACTGTATCGAAGGCCTTGCGGAAGTCAAGAAACACGGCATCCACCTGGGAACCCGTGTCTATGGCCCTCTGAGTCTCGTGGAATAATAGCGCGAGCTGGGTTTCACACGATCGTCTCTTTCTAAACCCGTGCTGATTCCTACAGAGTAGATTTCTAGTCTCCAGAAAAGTCATTATACTCGAACATAATACGTGTTCCAAAATTCTACAACTGATAGACATTAGAGATATATGTCTATAGTTCTGCACATCTGTTCGACATCTAATTACACTAAGGTCGCTGCTATTGACGATGGTCCTCCGGATATTATTAAAGGCGGAACATAGTCCTTAATCGGGTCTGTGATTACCATGGACGCGTGCTCCCTTACTGACCACAAGGTTAGTAAAATGTTCTTATAGTATGGTGTACCATTTCTCCACCAACACGATTGACAGCTACTGGATGGTTGATGGTGGATTTGGGTGTGCTGCATTACAGTATTTCTCTCTAACTCATCCCATGTTACGGGATTTAAGTCGGAAATACAGGCGGGCCAATGCGTTGCCGAATATCCTCTCGTGGACCGCTGAGTATTCCGTGTTCACAGATGGAGAGATCAACATTGCCATGCAATATAATGCCTCACCACTCCATAGCAGCTGGACAACCAGAACGATCGTGTTCGACAAATGCTGGACGTACCTTCACATGGCGAGAAGTAGGAACAAGTAATGCACCCAGGATCATTGTACAACATGATTGTTTTGCTGGTTCGGTGCAAGGTGGAATAATATTTCATGGACGCAGTGGCCTTCAGATCCTTGCAAACGGTACCTTCATCGGTGCACGATAATATGAGACGGCTTCTCCATGTGCGTCTTTTCAGGTATGTTGTCTGACTTCATTCTGATGGGTGACAATGCGCGACCTCTTCGGAAAGTGCCGGTAGAGGAGTTCGTGGAACATGATGACTTGCGGCGAATGATCTGACATCGCGGTTCCGTCGACATAGACCCCAACGAGCACGAGTGGGGTGCGTTGGGGGGACGTATTTCATCTCTTCGATATGTACGAACGCGCATACAGCAGTTGGCAGTCACGCTGGTGAGGGCAACGAACGCCCTAACTGACTTCGTTGCCAGCATCGAAGCGCGCAGCGGAGCATCCATTGTTGCCTGTGGTGTCCACACACCCTATTAAGATCCGGTTTGTAGTGTACACCGGTCCATCACGAACAGCGGCTGATTTTAGTATAGTTATAATCGTCTGTCCATCTCACTGCGTATTTTTTTCAGTAACCTACTGTATTGGAATGTAGCAGTCCCATGTACTTCCAAGTTCCATCGAGCTACGTTAATTGGCAGGGACACATCATCAAAAGTCACTTTCATCATTAAGTTTTGCATACCATTATATAACTTCTGCCACTGTATCATTTTGTCTGTTTATGCTTGTTGCATGCACCGTTAATAATTTTGGCGCATTGGAATAGCACAATATTATTAAATTCCAGTTATTTGGAAGCTCGATCCATGTACGCCCAATTACTTGTTCCAGACATGTTTTTTGCTTACTATCAACAGGAAATTAATATTCACAATCAGTAAAATTTCCGGTCTATTATGCCCTGGCCTAATGGACTTCACATTAAAATCCAATGTTTCGTCCCGATCTGCGGAGGACATTTTCAGTGGGTATCGTAGGTTTTTTGAGTGTCCGATTCATATCCTGGCTCGCTACTGAAAATAGCCTCCGCAGGTGAGGAAGTATTGGGCTTTAACGTGAAATCCGTTCTATCACGGCATAATAGCCCGGAACATTGTATTGTGACATTTCCGGCCGTGAACGTTTACATTTTACTTTCACAAAATTGTCGAATTTCAAGACAGTTAATCAACCAGTCTGTCTTAGCATTATATAATATTGCTGGAAGTAACCATTTCACTATTACTAGTTGCTGGTTTCATGGTCTTTTCCAACTAACGCGTGGCAGCTGTTATCACTTCTTAGAGTGCCTTAGGAAACCTATCCTGAACGCTCCTCTAGTCTGACAGGTAAATTTCTTTTCTGCGTTGTTAGAAACTATTTACACATCCTGAATTAAAACATGTGAAGTGTTTACCTCACAGGAGAGTACACGGGAGTAAAATACTTAGTCACAATACTGGCCTCACTGTCATTCTAAGCAATCATTGTGGCAATTAAAAATTATCGTAAAGGATAAGAGCCTCCACATGCTCAATCCTCTCGTGTAATGAATAATAGAGTTCCATGGTGTCCTTCCCTTGACGGACTCTAGACGAGGATAATATTGCAGCATGTAAGATCAGAGTGCGGTGCTACACTAGTAGTGAATACACCACCATGGCGATGAGAAATTTTAATTACTGTGGCCGACGTTGGTGCATCCATGATCAAGTGGTAGCTTCTTTGATTAGCATTCTAAATGCCCTCGTCCCATGTTCGAACCCCACCACCACTTAAATTCTGAATAAAATCATCAGAAAAGCCAACGGAAGACTTCCGGCATAAGACGTCACCCTCATTCAGCCAACGGAATTGTCAAAGACTATTGAGGGGCGGACAGAGGCTCGGAGCACTCTCTTGCCCTTGGAGAGGGAAACTGCCCTTAAAGGCGAAAGAATCAGTAATGATCCAAGGCAAAAGCATGCAGAAGCCAATGAAAACCACTGCACTAAGGAAACGTTATACCTCTCCATAGGACTTGTCCGTAGTGGAAAAAAGTATCGTTACGATCACTCCATTGGCAAACGAGTCTGGACTATATACCCATTCGGATCTGCGGGAGGGAACAGTCAAGGAACAGGTGACCATGAGAAAAAGAGTGATTAACCTACGAAAGGGTGGGATGTCAGAAGACTGAGAGTACAGGGAAGCTAGAAAATCTGAAAAAGGAAATGCAAAGGCTCAATCTAGATATAGTGGGCGTCAGCGAAGCAAAGATGACAGGAATTTCAGACCAGGTGAGTGTACGATAATATCAACAGCATCAGATAATAATACAACAGGAGTAGAATTCAATATGAATAGTAAATCAGGGCAGAGTGGGAGCTACTGTGAACAGTTCAGTGATAGGGTTGTTATCGTCAGAATCAACAGCAACACAGACAACGATAGTTCACGCATACATGCTGACGTAGCTAGCTCATAATGGAGGGATAGAGAAAGTACGTGACGGTCCTGAGCAGGTAATTCAATTCGTAAAGGAATATGAAGATCTTATTGTCAGGGGGGATCGGAATGCGGTTGCTGGGGAAGGGGTGGAAGAGAGGCTTACGGGAAAATATGGGCTCTGCAATAAATTTCAAGTAGCAGCAGCGAATGCACTATTCCAGAATCGTAAGAGGAAAAGGCATACTTCCATAAGCTCGGGAGATACTAGAAGATTTCAATTAGATTATGTCATGTTCATGCAGAGATTTCGAAATCGGAAACTTCATTGAAAAGTGTACGTAGGAGAAGATATAGTATCAGATCACAATTTAGTAGTGATGAACAGTAAGCTGAAGTTTACGAGACTAGTCAGGGAAAATAAATGCGCAAAGAAGTGGGATACGGTAGTACTAAGGAATGAAGAGTTAGGCATGAAGTTCCCTGAGGCTACAGACACTGCGAAAAGGAACAGATTAGTAAGCAGTTCAGTTGTAGAACAATGGAAACATCTAAAAAGGGCAGTCGTAGAAACTAGAAAGGACAACGTAGGTACAAAGAAGATAACTGCGTAAAAAGCATTTGTGGAAGAAGAAAATCTTCATTTGATCGGTGAAAGAAGAAAGTACAAAAATCTTCAGGGAGATTCAGCAATACACAAATACAAGCCACATATTTATGAAATAAATAGTGACCATGGGAAGTTAAGGCGAAATTGCTACATGAAAACTGCGAAGAAATCGAAAAAGAGACGAATGTTGAAAGGACTTTGTCAGCTTATAGAAAAGATAAAACAACCTTCGGTGAAAATAAAGTCGTTGGTGGCCACATTGAGAGTGCGGTGGGAATTCCACTGTTAAATGCAGAGGAAAGAGCGGATAGATGGAAACAGTACATTGACTGCCTCCGTGCGGGAGAAGACTTGTATTATGTGATATAAAAACGAGCAGGAGCCGATATAGTGGACATAGGGCATCCAATATTAGAATCAGACTATAAAAGAGCTCTGGAAGACTCAAGATAGCATAAGGGAGGAGGGCTAGATAGTATTCCGCCGGATTTTCTGAAATCGTGAGAAAAAACGGCAACAGAACGGTAATTGAGGTTGGTGTGTAGAATTTATGAGTCTGATGACATTCCATATGACATTCCGAAAAACGTCATCCACAATTCCGAGGAATGCAAGAGCCGACAAGTGCGAGAATTATCGCACTATCAGCTTAAAGGTTCATGCATCCGAGTTGCTGACAAGGATAGTATACAGAAGGATGTAAAAGAAAACTGAGGCTCTGTAAGATGACGATCAATCTGAATTTCGCAAAGATAAATTCGTTAGAGTGGCAATTCAAACGTTGTGGTAGATAATGGAAGAAAGATTAAAAGAAGATAAAGAGACGTTCAAAGGGTTTCTCGAACGGAAAAAGGGTTCGACAATGTCACAATGCAAGATGTTCGAAATTCTGAGGAAAATAGGGGTAAGATTTATGGAGAGATTACTAATATACAATATCTACAAGAGCCCAGAGAGGGCAATAAGAGTGGACGATCAAGAATGAAATGTTCTGATGAAAAAGTCAGTAAGGTAATCTATTCATCGAAGAAACATGTTGGAAATAAAAGAAAGGTTCAAGAATGCAACTGAAATTAAACGCAAAAAGGTATCAATGGTAAGATTTTCTGATGATGTTGCTATGCCAGTGAAAGTAAAGAAGAATTACAGGATTTGCTTAATGGAATGAACTGTGCAACGTCTACAGAATATGGCTTACTAGTAAATCTCAGAAAGAGGATATTAACGAGAAGTAGCAGAAATGTGAGCAACGAGAAAGTTGACATTGAAGTTGGTGATCAAGAGGTAGATAATGAAAGGGACTTTTGCTATATACGCAGCAAAATAATCGATGAAGGTGTGCGCAAGAAGGACTTAGAAAGCAGACTAGAACTGAGGTAAAGGCTTTCTTGGCCAAGTGAACTCGGCATGAAATATGGTCCTTACTTTGAGGAAGAAGTTAATGAGAATGTACGTTTCGAGCACAGCATTGTATGATGGTGAAACATGGACTGTGGGAAATCCGGAACAGATGAGAATAAGATCATCTGAGACGTGTTGCTACAGAAGAATATTGAAAATTGGGTGTACTGATAAGGTAAGAAATGCGGAGGTTCTCCGGAGAATTAACGAGGAAAGGAATACATTGAATACACCGACAAGAAGGAGGGACAGCGCGTTTGTTAAGACAGCGCGCAATAACTACCATGGTACTAGGGGAAGCTGAAGAGGGTATTAGCTGTAGGGGAAAACAGAGATTGGACTATATCCAGCAAATAATTTATGATGTAGGTAGCAATTACAGCTACTCTGAGGTAAGTACTGGTGAAAAACTCGTGGTGGGCCGCGTTTATTCGTCTCGTGAGAAAAGGAAACTGAATTCTTGGGAAAAGGAAACTGTATTGATGTCAGTAAATAGGGATTCTGTTAGAAATTTTCATAATTACAGAGACGTTGCCCTATAAGACAACATGATGACGCCACCGCACAGCAGGAGACGTTTTTGTGAAGGTGACAGCGACTGTGTAAGCCCACGTACACGACTCTCTTGTAGCACAAATACCACAAACTGTGATTGCCTTAAATCAATGTAATAACCCCAGCAGTATCAGCTTGGCACATTCATATATACTTGCTACGCACATAATCTCACATCGACTAATTGAACCGAACGAGATTGTGTATTGATTGCAGTGACTATAATATAGCAGCATTTCAAATGTTTTTTTATTCCAGTCTTTGATCACAATATAAAGATCAAAGAATGGAATAAAAAACATTTGACAGCACTTTTTGTACTCGCGACTATGTCGCAGCTGGTGATACTAGTCTTTTTCACTGTTCCTCTAAATTATGTGAGACGAATTTCAGATCAGTTGCCTCAAAGGAGTATGTTCGCCTAAAGTATTTGTAACCTCTGTTAAGCATGATGTCAAAGGAAAGAAAAGATTTAGTCTTCATTAATTTTTATTTTATAAAATTAGATTTCAGTTCTGAGTAAAGGGATGGAGAGGATTATCTTCAGAAACTGTGACAGCAAACGTTCGCACGTGCATTCGCATATTTACCATCCATGGTCAGAATTCGTGAGGGTTTCCGATCAGCATTCGTCGCTGCACCCCGTATAGCAGACGCCATTTCCGAATGGTTCGTCTCGCAAGTCACCCGCTGCCCATAAGAGCGCCGAATAAATTAAGGGCTTTCCCGTCCGCAAACACAATTTGCAGTGTTTGCCGCGGAAATTTCTGGCGCCTGCTGCGAAATCCTCATATTCACATGAGCGTCCACTGACGGGATCGATGTGAGAGCACTATTTAAGATGTTCATACATTCAAAGCCCACTGCTACTTTGCGATAACGTAATGGCAATAAAGATATTAATTAAAAATCTTTTATGTGTGACAGGCGAGAAAATTATTATAGTAACACATGATTGTACTTCGATAGCTATAGATGTGAAAATGCGGCAGTTAATTGTGCACAAGCATAGGAGGATTGAGAAAATAGCGGACATCGGCTTCTGCGGGAAAATTCCATGAGCACTAAGGATGAAACTCTTAAGGTACCACATGAAGAAGGCATGTTTAAAAAGAAATTGGAATAGAGTATGTAAGAGTTTTATTTCTTAAGTAAAGCTAATCATTAACCCAGTTTTGTCAGAAATCCATGTTTCTTTACTAGCCATGATCTCAGAGAGATAGATATTCATCGGATTTGATAACAGAATAACTCCGCCCGCTTTTACGGGGTTTACAATTTAAAATGGTTAACAAACAGATGTCCGCAGCTCGTGGTCGTGCGGTAGCGTTCTCGCTTCCCGGGCCCGGGTTCCCGGGTTCGATTCCCGGCGGGGTCAGGGATTTTCTCTGCCTCGTGATGACTGGGTGTTGTGTGATGTCCTTAGGTTAGTTAGGTTTAAGTAGTTCTAAGTTATAGGGGACTGATGACCATAGACGTTAAGTCCCATAGTGCTCAGAGTCATTTGAACCATTTTTTAACAAACGGCGGTGCAGATTAGATTAGATTAGATTAGTTTTTCGTTCCGTAGATCCGTACCGAGGAGATCCTCGTGGATGTGGATCATGTCAATTTTTTAAGCTGAAATAACAATACTAATAGTAAGAATATACATAATACTTCATTTGTTCCTATTAAAAAATTCGTCAATTGAGTAGAAGGAGTTGGCCACCAGTAACTCCTTCAGGCTCCTTTTCACTGATCTTTATTTGTAACAAAATTTTTTATGTTTGCTGGCAAATTATTGAACGTGAGTGTTCCTGAGTGGTGGACCCCTTTATGAACTAAAGTAAGTGCTTTTAAGTCCTTGTGCAGATCATTTTGGTTCGTGGTATTGTATATATGAACTGAGCTTTTTGTTGGAAAAAGAACATTTCAGACATGCTATTATGACGGGTGAAGGTCGCCCGTAAGAACTAGCTCAGACTCACACATCTTCGAGCTTGTTGTACTACGTTGACGTATTATTCTAGAGAAAGTCTTTTCATTCATCAATGTGGATACTGAGAAACAAGTCTAAGATACTAAAATTGATTATATCTGAAAGAGAGTGGTTAGTAAGTGTCTGTGTCTACGCTCAGAAAGCGCAGTATACCCGGAAGAGCTTCTACTGGCTTAAAAAGTTACGTTTTTTAAGTGTTATCTTAAGCACTGTGTGAGAAAATTGTAAAGAAAACCAAAGAGTTAATTCCATTCTTCGTAATTAAAATAAATGTTTCTTCATGAAAATAAATGTTTGTCAATGAAGCCTAGCTTCTGGAGTTTTGTAGAATTAATACTTTATATCGTTTTTAGTAAAAGAGTGAGCAAGATTATTTGTCTGATCGGTCTGCAGTATCGAGCAATGACGTCATGACCTTGATACGAGTATATTCAAATGTTAATAACATTCGTTTTTCAGAATTATTATTTTACTCGCATTTCACGGTGCTTCCATGAGAAAGAAATTTTCCCATCGCCAATGGAACATGCTTTCTTGTCTCAATAATTAAGCGAAATCTCATGTCATTCGCAATATTTTGTATCCTATCTTACAGAGAGACTTTACATTGAAATGTTTCAGCACTCAAGAAATGCACATTCCAAACTGTACATTCTTTTTCTCGTAACTGTAGATCACACTCTTGCTCTTTGTCTTTCATTGCGAATATTCTACCAACTGAATCATTCAGACATGTATAATTCTATTCATCATTAGATATTTCAATTTTGAATCAAAATCATATTTCCTGAAATATCAAGATTATGTCGCTGTCGGACACCTGCTTTCCATACTATTATTTTAATTTCATCTGCGTCACTGGGTTAAAAGCATCCTAAAGATCGTCTTATATGCAAGGTCATATTAGCAAATGAGGATGTTATGAGTCAAACCCACAATAAATCTAAGAAGTGTTATACAGACACTAGAAATTGTGCTATGATTTGCTTTTGATCAAAATACCCCTAATTAGGAATGATTTTAGCTGTCATATGTCTGCATTGAAATCTCTACTTTACGAGCTACTTCGACCCTCAAACGACTGTGAACCTCTTGGTATGTGGTACCTACAGATGTACAAGTTACTAGGGAGCCTTCGTGTTCCATTCAAATATGGAGCGCGGTTAGAATAAATGCCTATATGTTCACTATAATTTATCTAATTTCGTGTCCATTGAGAAGAGATACTTAGGGGGTTGTCGTACATTGCTAGATTTGTATCTTATTACTGATTCTTCGGACTTGATAAATAGACATTCGTCGGATGGTTACCATCCGTTTTCAAGTGTCTGCCAGTTCTCAAGTTTTTCGGCGTCTCATTGATTAACAACAGTGGGCCCAACAAACCTGTGACCATTCGTGTTGTGCTGCTTTCTGTACGTTCAGCATATCCGGTTAGCACTGTTTGGTATCGGTCCTACACATCTGAGCAAATTTCTAGGACAGTCCTAGGAGTGTATTGTAAGCAGTTTTATTTTTACACTCATAGTATTTCCACATTAAACCTAAGTCAGCCACCTGTTTTTCATACAAAACACCCAGAGTGTCTTCCCGCTTCATATACCTACAAATTGTTACAACCGAGTATTTCTATTAGTATATTTATTTATTCTTTTCAGCAGCATCTCAACTGTGACACATTACATAAAAAAGGATCGAAATATGTATGTGTTACTGCTTTAGGTTATATTTCCTTGGACAAAAGGCTGGGCAAGTTCAGCGCCTTAGCGTTAGACTTGAATAAACATTCCGTAGCACAGGTGATTGGTAGTCTGCAGAGTCGAGTGACAGGAGAGTGTTTCTCCACGAGATCCCACCTCCACTATTGTTTTCTGGACTTTGCAACTTAAGAGGTCAGTCTGTCGCGAGACTTGCAGGTCGTCCACTGTTCGGTGTGGCCGAAAGAGAGATTATATCGGAACCATGTTAATGTCCATTTGTTCCCAAAGTGTTTCCGAGATCTGATGTACTTATTTGGTACTTTTTATTAATATAGAGTGGGAAATTTGTAGTTATTTTATTATAACAGCCGGGGAAACTGGCTTCCCTCAGAGAGCTGATAAGAGATTGTGTTGTAGTTGTAACGAAGGATAAACTTTAAAGTATAAGTGGTAATTTTTTTTTATTGAAAACATATTCTGTTTATTTACAATACTTGTTAACGTATAAGACGCAAAAAAATTATTAAAAATATATTGTGACTATTTACAGTACTTGTTTATAAACAACACTTTTCATTTTGTTATCCGCGGTACACGTGTACAAATTTTTCGAATTTACAGAAAGCCACTTATAGTTGATCGTGAGAGAAGCGGGAGTCTTTGAGGTTGACGACGCAATATTTTAAAGTCTGTCCTTGGGCTTTGCCAGTTGCAAAACTGTAGGCCCATTCGATGGAAAATTGCAGTCTTTTAAATAGGAGTGGCAGTTCAGTAGAGACCAGTGGTATCCTGGGGATAAACAGTGTGTCTACTTTGTACTTTCCGGACTTAAGATCGGCTTCGATAGGTGTCTCACGATCATCCTTGTTCCAGTGCACAATTCTGGTGAGTTGAGATTTCTGAGTAGTGTGATCGGAGGATGGTGTAATGGCATTCCTGGTACTTGCAAAAAGTTTAGAAATTCTGTAAGGAAGTTAACAGTTTCTTCAATCTTTAACAATCGTGTCGATTTATTTGCATATTCTCTCTTCACCGGGAATTTTCTGTCAAATATAAAAGTAGATATCGTCGACAGTATTATTTTTAGTTGCCAGAATTGTCTTTCAAATAGTCAGTCCGGATTGGAATAGTTGTGAACAATGTTAGGATTTATTTGGTAGATGAGTTCGTTTTCAGAAGTTCAAAAATAATAGTTATGAATCCCGTCGTCTGGTCAGTAGGATATGTGCTTTCCCCTATTTGTAAAAGTTGTTCAGTCAAATGTACTATTGTTTCGTCTTTCAATAGTTCAACTCTCGTATTTTTTGTTAGCTGCAGTATTTGTATGTGCAGACAGAGATGTGATTTTGTGCCGGCCGAAGTGGCCGTGCGGTTAAAGGCGCTGCAGTCTGGAACCGCAAGACCGCTACGGTCGCAGGTTCGAATCCTGCCTCGGGCATGGATGTTTGTGATGTCCTTAGGTTAGTTAGGTTTAACTAGTTCTAAGTTCTAGGGGACTAATGACCTCAGCAGTTGAGTCCCATAGTGCTCAGAGCCATTTGAACCATTTTTGTGATTTTGTAAGCATGCTTTGATCTTGTCTGATGGTGTTGACTTTGGGATAACAGGAAGTTTGTCGAAAGTCTCTTGACATTCCTCTCAACTCTTGTACTGTTCTGTCTATGGTTTCGAGGAATTTTTCATGTACCATTGTGCATTCGCCAAGAAGATAATTTTAGCTGTCGTTAGAATTTCACCCTTCCAGATGCTCTTGAGACTTTACATACAAGTACTTGTTCTTCGGCTATATTAAACGACCGTTGTAGGGCCTCCTTCGGTAAGTGTGGATGCAGTGCTAGATGAAGCGGATGCAAGTGAGCGTTCTTTAGCATGTATTTCTGCCAACAATAGACTTCTTAGAAACGTTTTCCCGGTGCTGCCTGGTGCACCAAAGTAAATAATTCCGACATTGTTGTTGTCGGTCCGGTCAACGATAACGTTGTAGATTTCCTTTTGATTTTGATTGAGGGGTGGTTTGTTGTGAGCAGTGTATTGAAGTAGTTCTTTGGCTTTGTAGCTTTACTCTTTTGTAATTTCGAAGTTTAGCACACCGATAGCATGAGTATTTCATTGAAGATGTCGCTGAATCCGATGGTCAGTTCAGGATGAACCCGTCGGATTTGGTACCGTATGTCATCACTCATGCTATCTGTTAAAAGAGTCCCATAGCTGTTTTGGATTCGATCGGTTACATGTGCTTATTGTGGTGTCACCGCCAGACACCACACTTGCTAGGTGGTAGCCGAGCGGTCCGTTAGTATACGTCGGACCCGCGTGTCGCCACTGTCAGTGATTGCAGACCGAGCGCCACCACACGGCAGGTCTACAGAGACTTACTAGCACTCGCCCCAGTTGTACAGCAGACTTTGCTAGTGAAACTACACTGACAAATACGCTCTCATTTGCCGAGACGATAGTTAGCATAGCCTTCAGCTATGTCATTTGCTACGACCTAGCAAGGCGCCGTATTCAATTGATATTTGTGAAGCATGTACAGTCAAGAGAGATTTTCTACTATTATGGATTAAAGTTAAGTATTGCAGCAACTGCGTCCGTTTTTCTACGTTCTCATTTCCTTGTAATGTTCCAGACCTCACGCCAATCTGCGTGCGCTTAAAAGCGTGCATTTCCACCTCCTCTAGCAACACGGTGTTGGCTCTTCTGCCAACACTTCACTTATAGTTGTGGAGAATAAGACTCTAATTTGTTCGGCTGAGGCTGTGGGTGAGGGTGGGCTTCTTTTAGTGTTAATTTCCAGGGGTTGTCGTTTCCCAGTAGATCTCAGCGTTAGGATGCTACTCTGAACGTCTGGCATAGGTAACGGTTAACAGTCTTCAGAGCAGTGAAACTTGTTGATCTCCGTATTTCATGTAGCAACATCCGGAAATAGAAACATTTGGTGTCGTTCGGATGTACGGTGAATATTTTTCGTGGTTCCTGGATGGGCTTCTACTGAAATTCCTTGCTTTCGTCCTTCAAAGATTTTTCTTGTTATGTTCCAATAGATAGGGATGTCGACATATAGTAATGTTTTCGCTAGTGGATCCCTTTGGCAGTTGGTAAAAAACTTTTATGGTTGTGTTCCGAGGTGGTGCGCTTGCAATTTTTCTTTCGATGTCTTTTGCGAAGTTAACTCTCTATCCGTTCTCTAAATGTACTACCTGGTGAAGCATAGTTGGTACGCTTACGTGCATGGGAAAAACCTAAAATCCACCACACTGCTTCATTAGTGTTGAAGTATCTTTCCATTTGGTACATGAGGATCTCGTCGTTTCTGTTTTGTTGTTCCCTGTTTCTGATTATTTGAAATACTGCCAAGTCACTGCCTTTTGTCACATAAGTATAGACATTTTCGTGGATTCCACTGAATTGTAATATTCTATGTTTACGTGTGCTTGGAACATTTTGGAAAGTAGTGTGTTATATGGTACCACACATTCATCATCTATTTTCAATTCGTTGCTGTTTCGTATTCGAATTTTGCTGTGAAGCCACCGTTTTTTGGTAACCGTCTTCTGTATTCAGGGTAGCCATTAACTTCGGTTTTTGTTTCGTCCAAGTAGTATTTTGGGTGTATTTTGTACATTTTCCACCACCCATTCACAGCGATTCGGGAATTAATGGCCCGCATGGTCCGTGAATCATATTCTTCACTACTATATCGTACAGTTCCGCATCTTCTTGTGGATTGAGAAATTAAGCTTGGATGATTTTGTAGATATCCGTCCATGGATGCTGTCGTGTAGCCATATCAGATTGTGTGAGTGAGGCAATCTTCGTTTATGTCTTTCAGTTGCGTAGATCCAGCATACAACGGTTCCAAATATGAGGTATTTTGTGATGACTTCGATAATTCTCATTTGTTTTTGTCGGAAAGCTCGGGCTAATACGTCGTATCGATGCATGGGGAGTTGTCCATGTAACAGTTGTTCTTTGATTTCTTGCCACGACGAGTTGCATGTGAACGTAATGAAGAGGTCAAGTCGTCCACAGTTTCTTACGTAGTTCATGGCGTCTTGAGTGTATTCGCGCATGCGTCTCGCACTTCCTATGTGGGATGAGGGTAAGAATGCCATTGTTCCAATGTCGTTACTGTATCCGTCAATTATGGCTGTGTCTCGAAAGCGGATGGCTGTGCGGTTCTGGGCGCTACAGTGTGGAACCGAGCGACCGCTACGGTCGCAGATCCGAATCCTGCCTCGGGCATAGATGTGTGTGATGTCCTTAGGTTAGTTAGGTTTAATTAGTTCTAAGTTCTAGACGACTGATAACCTCAGAAGTTAAGTCGCATAGTGCTCAGAGCTATTTGAACCATTTGAGCTAATCGAAAGCGGATGTATCCTTCCGTGCGTAGGTTCCTTTGATTCAGCTTTATATAAAACATCCGTTCCGCTTCTGTTTTTGCATACATGTCTGCCAGGAATTGTTGGAATAACAGTGAGTGTTGAAAATGTGATTGTCTGTCCCGTTGTGACTGATTATTAGGCTGTAAGCATAGAACTTCTTGGAAGTGACTTTCTTTGTTTGTTTCTACGCCGGTTTCAGGTTGAATTTCTTTCACATTAAAATGCTATCCTTCTTCTCTGAGCAGAAATACAAATGGATACTGGAGGGAATCATATGAACGGTTTGTCTCTGTAATGCGTTTTAGTCCTTCTCTTCTTCGTTTTATAATTATGTCAAAGCTTGTGTATTCATTTTCCACAATTATGATGGCTAATTCGTCTATCTGAGATGCATTAAATCAACGTTCGTGTTCTACATGTGGTCTTTTGTCGGCTCAAATTGTATCTCAATAATCATCAGAAATCATTCGGTCTAGTGCTGTTTTGAATATGAGAATGAGTTGACTGTATTCGTGTAAGATGCTCTGTACATCTTTGACTATTTCTCGACTCAATCCACCGATATTTTTGCATCGCTGATCGATTTCTGTTTCTTCATTTTCGATTAAATATACTTGTAGAAATATATTACCTTCGTTGGGTAGTGGTAGTAATAATCAGATGCTGTAATAGATTTGTCCTTGGATAGAGAAAACGTAATCTATCTCTGTTAGTGTTGATCGAAATGACACCGAAAGAAGTCATTTGTAAGCAGGCGTTGTACGCTTTTATATTTTGAGGAAAGTGTTTTGATTCAGGAGTCTCCACGGTCATGTAAATTTTTACGTTCGCGCAGAAGGATCCTGGCGTTTCTATATCGAATCTTTTCTGGTAGCAGAAAGAGTAGATAGTATCAATTTTTCCGATTACGACGTGTTTGCGTTTGATATATTTTTTGGTCGGGTCGTAGTTCAATGCTTCATTTGTTAGGTTGTCCTGTTTACATTTCCTCGTCCGCGCTTCTCGTAGGATGACATTTTAAATGGCTGGCT
Source organism: Schistocerca piceifrons (assembly GCF_021461385.2). NCBI lineage: Eukaryota > Metazoa > Arthropoda > Insecta > Orthoptera > Acrididae > Schistocerca > Schistocerca piceifrons. Next base: position 499,816,986 of record NC_060139.1, read on the forward strand.
TCAGTTCGCAATCTCTTATTAAGTCTGTGTCGAAATTCTTGATTTTTCAATTCGCTCATTTCGTTGTTCCGGTTTCTCTGCTTTTCACGGTGCTCATTGTCGTTCGTTGGGAACTGAAACGTGTTTCGTGCTATTCATCTTTTTCGTTTTTTCACAGTTCTTTTTGTTCTTGCCGTTTTGCTTCAGAACTAGTCAGATCTCCTACTCTTTTACGTTTGGGCGCGGTGTAAAATATATAGCAAATCAACTTTTTATTAAGAAATGCACTGAGTACAATTTCCACGCTTTTCACACTTTATTTTCAATTTGTATTCAGCCACTGTTACACTTTGACTATTCAAACTTCATAGTTGGTTTTTATTCACTCCCTGCCCTAGTTCTTCGGTTCCTCCCTTCGTCACTGGTAAAAAACTGAGGTTCGAACCTACGACGTGTCTTGCTTTATGTATCTGTGCCAACGAGTAGCCCCCACCAGTGGCGATATACAGAACATAACGGAAAGGCTCTGAATGGTGCACAACGTTCTAGAACATTCCACAACACTCAAGAGTTTTTTGGAATGTTCCGGAATGATATGGGATTGCGGGATGTTCCCGAATATTGTGGAATCTTTCCGAATATTCCAGACTACTCGGAAACATTCCAGAACATCCCGGATCATTGTGGAACATTGTGGAATCTTGAGGAATACACTCGAATACTCTTGAAAATTTCTAGAGGCCAGAACTTTCCACCCCTTGTATCTTTAAAAGCACGCCTTTCAGTTAAATACCGGAACCTTCTTCACGGACGGCCTCATTTCTGAGGTGGATGGGACTCATTTCTGAGGCCTAGCGGCACGCACAATGTACACTTACTTTTATAATATATATTTATTACCCAATATATAATTATAATCATATAAGAGAAAGAAGCCATTAGGCCTGAGAACGGGCAAACGTCGGCCGTTGTCGATTGCGTTTGGTGAACATCTTTTCTGTAGCGGAAGGCAGACCTTATGCACAGTGTTGAGATATAGGTAACAGGTAGCGTTGTGTTTCATTTTGGGGAGCGCCTTTTGCGTGGAGGAAAGTGCAACCCAGACAGACTGATCAGTGGCCAGCAGCCAGTCACATGTAATAGTGAGAGGTCGTTTTTTGGTGTATTCCGCAAGGCATTACTATTCGTGCTAACGTATGCCCGTATTATTGGACGAATACGTTTATTAATACTCATGCAATAAGACGTCAACTCTGGTACTCGTTAGCGCCGTGGTTGGAAGACTTTTCAGCATAAATGATGGTGTTGCTCCAAACATCCATAACAAGAGGAGGCATTACGACACACTTGTCATATAATTTTAACCAGAGTCGTGAAGAATTTACAGAAGTGTTTTCGGCGCCATATCCTCAGATGCACCGTTCGTAAAAATTCAGGCTACTATTTATTTGTTATTCTTTTAAAAGAAGAGTATTACTTAAATCGACACGTACTGTGATGAAGAGTGTCTTTGGGCACTATAGTAACATTTATATCTAACCCTTGTGACGGTGTAATTTCAAGTATCCTTCTCACTTTACTTAAGTCCTACATTAAGTTTATCAACCCTGGGTGTAACTGTAGTATCAGCAACTGCAATGTAATAGTCATGGTATTACACATTTTGATACGGCACTTCTGTGCAATACTTGATTGAAATTTATTTCTATAATGTCAATTTCTCAAAGTTTGAAAGTATTTCACTTTACTGACATGACAAACTTTATCGTTAATTGAATGTTTTTTTAAAAAGAATTAAAGTAAAGGGAGGAAAATCGATAAATATCTTCTCCGTTTTATTCTGGTTCTAAAAATATAATTTGAAATTTGTTAAAACGTTGCTTAAAAATATGTTCCAAGTTAAATTTATAGATTTAGCTTACAAATTTGGTTCCGTCGAAATGTGGCGACCGAAAATAGCAAGTAATAGAGTTGAATTTCGGGAGAAATTTTTCAAGTAGCGTTTATACACGGTTCCTGGTCTAGTGGTGAATGAAGTTACTGTATTTAGTGGGAAACACAAATTATTCGAATGATAATTGAAGGTAAACAGTGAAGTGCAGCGAATACTTTGTTGGTAAATACAACTACCCAATACTTTGTCTACTAAGTGCATAAGAAGAAGTCCGATAGCCAAATTAAAATTCTCTGACCTAAACACGCGGTCGAGGTTAGTCAAATGATGCATTGTAGATAGCTGAAAGGGTTAATATTTTTGCTTGGAATCACGTGTCCGAATTTAGACGTTACGGTAGACAGACAAAGACGTAGCAAGGTCAGGTTGCTTCTTAGATGAGACCAGACTTCGCAAAAAGAGACGTAAAGAGAACGCTATATTTGAGTAAATCAAAGAGGGCAATAGGGTCGTCACAAGTTAATCTGTGGATGCCGGCCTTTCATTAAGGTGCTCAGATATTTTTTTCCACAGGTGCAGTAAAGGGCTTTGGATGCGCCAGTGAGGCTCTTTGTGGCACACAGAAAGCTTTTTCTATAGTTAAGCCAATGATGAGCTGGTGAGTGGCCATAGGGCAGGTTTATCGCCAAGGTTAATGCTTTTGTATCCTCGTTTCTCCCCTCCACTTCCCGTCTGATATGCGGTGGTGCAGTACCACTCATGTAATACTGCTTGTCTTTGGGTGTTGACCTCTGACATCCTGCAGTGATACGGCATAATTCGTTAAGGGTATGTCGACCTGTTTGACATGACATGCCTAATGCTATATCGCGCAAGTAGCCTCTGCTGCTGAATAGCATACAGCGAGTGCTATAGTTGTTGCTGCAGGGGTATGTGCATCTTATGCTCCTATAGCGCCGCGGATGATTGTAGTTGTCGCTGCAACTTTCTGTATACTTTTAGTAAAGTGTTTTCTGCAGGTGAGCGTTCTGTGCAAGGTGACACAAACGTATTTTGGGTTCGTCCTCTGTACCAAGGAGAGCTATCTCATATCAGCCGCAGGGCTGTTACAGGCTGTCTCTTCTGAAGGTGGAAAGTACATGTTTAAGTTTTGGTCGAATATGGTGGGGTTTGGTTTGTTTTAGTTGGCTGATACCAGTTGTGATAGTTTATATTTTAGTCATTCGATACCACATTTTGTGAAGTACACCGTTCTTAGTATCAAAACGGGTTGCCAAGTCAATGTCTGTAGCAAGGCTCGCAGAACATCTCCTTGGAACTCACCTGAGACTGTTTCTGTCGATGAATTTCAGTCCCAAAAACATGTTGCATGCTGCTTCCTCCCTGCCAAGAAGTACTCTGTCCACTCCCAAATTTCGTGCAGCAACAAGTGTTATCTATCTTACATTAATAAGCACTGATGTGGTTCTGAGTAAAATGATTTCCAGGAGTAAATAAATACTGCATCCAACTGACTGCCTCCGTCCATGGGTTTCAGGATTTCATGGGATAAAAGCACGAGTTGGGCTATGCATAACTGACGATTTTATACTCCTGGTTGGTAGGCATAAAGTAGGTCGTTATGTACGATACCCCTCATTATATATTATGAGGTTGCCAGGAACTCATTTATTTTACGAGAAGCAGTTACAGTGCTTCAATCCTGAATTAATATAAGTAAATTTGTAAGCAGCGTATCTTTTATGTTCGTTTTTGTAAGGCCACAAAAAATTTGCAGTCATGACAACTAATACCGACAGAATGTATGTGGAGGTAATAGAAGCGATAGGTCATGAAAGACAAGTTCGTGTTAGTAAGAGTCAAACGCAAAGTCGCAGTATACTGCCGCTGCCGTTATTAGAAGCGCTGAAAGTACTTATAAGATTGAAAGAACGTTTCCGAAGTGGAATGAAAGCGCAAGAGGAACATATACTTATGCTAAAATTGATCTAAGGCAAAGTCCTCCTGGTAAAAGAGATGAGGACTTTGATTTGTTAAATGATATCGAGAAACAGAAAGGAAAACTGCGACTTATTTTGCATCACAATTCTGAACGGCACAACTGCGGAAGAAGTAAATTTTCCTGCCTAGGATATGGGATTACACAGACTGGCTATAACAAATCTGACATCAGAAGTCTGTTGGTGCTGGCGAAGCGAGGTTTCCTCAGTGAGAAGTGTAAACCATTCATGTGCAGTTCATGAAGCTGTTCCTGAAAGTGAATACCTTGAGTACAGCATTATACAGACTGTGGTAAAAGTGTTGCTTTTCCTTTTAACGTAAAGTCAAGGAATTTATAGTTAAGTTTTTCATTTACAGAAATAGGTCTCTGTACTTGCAAAACTATAACCTCCAAAGCTTAGAGTTTCAAATACTATTTATGCATTTTGCTTTTTGAATTATTGTTTAATATTTTGCTGTATATGGGCAGCATCAGTACTCAAATTACTAATATTGTCCCTTCCATGAGCCAACATACAATTTTCTTAAATTACTATGTTCCTTTTTAGAATTACAATAATATAATTCTAATTATGGAGTCTTAGTGTCAGGGATGCATGTATAGTAACCACATTAGTAATTTGTGTGTAAGTCATTGTACTCGTTCGTGCGCTTAAATCTGGATGTTGAAATCTGGTAACACTTCAACTTTAACTTGAGACAAATTATCCATCAATGTACACTACAAGCGAAAGTCTGAGACATATTCTTGGCAATGGCTTGGTATTCTATCGAGGCTCTTTTAAAGCAGTTTGACACTGACACTTAAACGACAGATGTTGATTTAGCTATCGCTAACACAACATGACAACTGAAATAAACTGATGAAGAATACATGCATCTAGTGGCGTTTAAATTCTTGCCCAGAATACAGTCCTCATGCATTATGATTTCACTTCTTACTTGTTTCCAAAGCCGAAACCGCTATGATGTACTGAGAAAAAAATAGCAGTCAAATGGTGAAAACCTTATCATTTACGCAGTTTGCTTGATTTTCACTCCTGATCATAAGAAACTCATCGGGCAATAACCTTATTTTGTCTAGTACGAAAATTACAATTCTCTGCTGAGATACGGCGCTCTATCTCTCTGGCCATTCTTCCGTGTTTTACGAAAGCTGCGGTTGCCGCTACAGAACTGCCAGAAGAAACCACACAGCGAATTACAAACAGTTGTGTAGCAGCGCAAGCGGCATCCGCATTTAAATTCAAGCATAACTTAATCTTTTACTCCTTTCGAATTTAAAATTCCGACACTGATGAAGTAAAAAATTGCTTCTGCTGTTTCAAAGATATTTAGGGAAATTTATTCCACCCAACCAAAGCAGAAAAGAAATAAGAAAAAAGACTTAGGCATCAGTCGCAGTGTTTCTACGATGAAACGTCTCCCACCGAGAGCCACTCTCTTTGAATTGTTGCTGGTTACCGTTTATCTCGTACTGAACACTGGAACATAAATCTGCACAGTAATTCAGTTTGTAACGCAAATTGCTATCAGTCATTGGTTATTCTTAGTAACTTACCCTATTTGTAGTAAATGCTTAAAATAATAAAGCCCAATTTTCTGAAGTTCCTTATTGCATTGCATTTATTCGTAACAAAAGCTGATACTTTATCCTGCTCTTCCGCAAATGAATCTCTGCCTGCCAGTAGAGCAAGCTACGCTCACGGTATTTTAGCTCCTCGTAGTCATTCCCTGCCGTACCAAACAATTTGTTTGAACTTACTATGAAGAACAGATGCCATTTCCGATAAGTCATGTGTGTGACACTCCAAAATTACAAATACTGCGTTATAGCAAAACTCCACTCCTTCTGTTTACGTTGCCTGACGTCGAATTGCTATTTAAAGTCAAAATTCGTGTTTGTGCGATCGTCTCGGAAATTTCCGTACGAAAATCGTTTGAGCAATCCATCACCAAGAGGTCACCACTTTATTTGGATACAGGTGTACGTGGTAAGAATGTTGGTCTCTCATAAATGTTCAAAACAAGCAACGTCCTTTTTTTTCTATGCAAGAAGTGTATGTCATGAATGTGTTAGCAGAAACAAGATTTTTCTTTACACCTAAACTGCAATTTTATTTTTCCATTGTTTATTTATTTATTTTCTTTTTACTTTTTTATTTTCTAAAAGTGCACTGCTTTCCAGAATAAACATTTCACTCTGCAACCAAGTTCTCCTGTCTTGATGCTACATGGTGGATTAGAACTGCGCGACACATAGGGAACTGAACCTCAATTCATGTTATACGTTCGAAATGTCTTTACGAGTTGATCAAGATCCACGGGAAGTTTTAAACTGCCAGAAAGGCTCATAACAGCACACATCCCACTAAAGACAAAAGGCTTCCACTGTGGAAAGTATCCCCAAGCGTTGGTTAAGCCAATAGTCTTCTACATCCATTCTTCCAGTTATGCTAGTTCAGTATGTTACGTAGGAAAGTTTGATAGTTTAGTGCGTAGGAAAGCAAAACTGCAGAATGAACTATGAAGACAGACCACGCACGGGATGTGTGGAACAATCAGTGAGCAAAAGTATTTGGCCTTAATTACAACGGTGCACTTTAGAGCGTTTTGGCCGATACGGACTTTTAATCCGTTATGAACATTCACCTATTCTGTAACATCACTTTGTGAGAAACTGTAAGACGTGGATCTTATTGTCGAATCCATAAAAGATATTTTCGCTAAAACTATATATAAAAATTTAGACAGGTATGTAAATGTTCATATCATTTAATGTTTATTTATTACAAGGACACAAGAAGCACAGTCTCTTCAAGTGAGAAAGAAGCTTCCAAATTAATCCACATCGCTCACTCTCAGGTGTCACAAAATCAAAATTAAAATGAGCAATACTTTCATATTTGCTGCATTGCTTCGCTATACGGAAATCATTCCCAGCCGACACCTCAGCTATCGGTGTTTCACAACTGATGGTAACTCCTAAAGTTCACCCAGCCACAAACGGCTGAGTTGTCAAGAAATTGTGGTAAGGGATATAACTACATTTTTTTTCTTTGAGTCATCAGTCTTCTAATTGGTTTGATGCGGCCCCTCCACGAATTCCTGTCGTCTGGCAACCTCTTCACATTAGAGAAGCACTTGCAACATACGTACATTCTCAATTATTTGCTGCATGTATTCCGATCTCTGTTTTCGTCCCTACAGCTCCCTCTAGTACCAGGGAAGTCATCCCTGATATTTTAACATATGTCCTATCATCCTGTCCCTTCTCATTGTTAGTGTTTTCCACACATTCCTTTCCTCTCCGATTCTGTGCAAAACCTCCTCATACCTCACCTTATCAGTCCGTCTAATTTTCAATATTTCGCCCCTGTGGCACCACATTCAAATTTTTCGATTCCCTTCTGTTCCGGTTTTCCCATATTCCATTGCACTACCATATAATCAGAAATTTATTCCTCAAATTAAAGCGTATGTTCGATACTAGCAGATTCTCTTCTCTAGAAAAGCCATTTTTGCCAGTGCGTCTGCTTTCTATGCCCTCCTCGCTCCGTCCGTCATTGGTTGTCTTGCTACCTAGGTAGCAGAATTTCTTAACTTCGTCTACTTCGTGACCATCAATCCTAATGTTAAGTTTCTGCTGTTCGCACTTCTGCTACTTCTTATTACTTTTGTCTTTTTTCGACTTACTCTCAATCCATATTCTCTACTCATTAGATTCTTCATTTCATTCAGCATATCCTGTAATTCTTTTTCACTTTCACTCAGAATAGCAATGCCATCAGTGAATCGTATCACTGATATTCCTTCACATTGAATTTTAATTCCAATCCTCAACGTTTCTTTTATTTAGGTAATAGCTTCTTCAATGTACATACTAACAAGTAGGGGGGAAGACTACATCTCTGTCTTACACCCTTTTAAATCAGAGCGCTTCGTTCTTTGTCGTCTTATTATTCCCACTTGGCTCTTCTACATATTGTAATTCAGAATTTCGATCATCTTGCACCGTTTTACTTTATCGAACGCTTTTTCCAGGTCGACAGATCTCATGAAAGTGTCTTGATTTTTCTTTAATTTCGTTGCCATTATCAACAGCAACGTCAGATTTGTCTCTCTTTCTTCCTTTACCTTATCTAAAGCCAAACTGATCGTCATTTAGCACGTTCTCAATTTTCTTTTCACTTCTTTTGTTTATTATTCTTGTCAGCAACTTCAACGCATGAGCTGTTTAGCTGATTGTGCTATCATTCTCGCAATTGTCAGCTCTTGCAGTCCTCGGTATTGTGTAGACAATATTGTTCCAAAAGTCACATTGTATGTCTCCAGAGTCATATATTCTACACACAAACGTTGATAGTCGTCTTATTACCACTCCTCCCAATGACCTTAGAAATTCTGATGCAATGTTAACTATCTCTTCTGCCGTATTTCATCTCCAAAGCTCACTCAAATTCTGATTCTAGTCCTGCATCTCAAGTCTCTTCTAAACCGACTCCTCTTTCTTCTTCTATCACATCAGACAAGTCTTCCCTTTCATAGAGGCCTTCAACGTACTCTTTCCACTCATTCGCCCTCTCCTCCGCATTTAACAGTGAAATTACCTTTTCGCTCTTAATGTTATCACCCGAAGGTTGTTTTGCTTTTTCTGTATGCTGAGTCAGTCCTTCCGACAGTCATCAATTTTTCGATTTCTTCACACTGTTCATGCAGTCGTTTGTCTTATTTCCTGCATTTCCTACTAATTTCATTCTTCAGGGACTCGTATTTCTGTATTTCAGAATTTACTTGGACATTTTTGTGCTTTTTTCCTTCATCGATCAACTGAAGTACTTCTTTTATCACCTAATGTTTCTTCATAGTTACCTTCTTTCTACTTATGTTTCTCTTTATAGCTTCTGTAATTGCCCTTTTGAGAGATGTCCATTCCTCCTCAACTGTACTGCCTACTGAGCTATTCCTTCTTGCTGTACCTATAGCCTCAGAGAACTTAATGCGTATCCCGTCATCTCTTAGTACTTTTGTATCCCACTTCCTGCGTATTGGTTCTTCCTGAATAACATCTGGAACTTTATCCTACTCTTCATCACTACTCAACTGTGATCTGAGTCTGTATCTGCTGCTGGGTACGCCTTACAATCCAGTGTCTGATTCCGGAATCTCTGTCTGACCATGATGTAATATAACTCGTAATTAATGTTGCCTTTTACAAAAGATAAGGGACGGTGGGATGTGGTATTTGAGTTCAGTATATCACTAAAGCAAGAATAATTGAAAATATTGACCTCTGGGTCATGGGAATGTAAAACAGTATTATCGCAGACTTACTGCACCAAAATTTTCTAGTGCGAATAAATATAAAAACACTGGACTTCTGTAGTATTACGTGAACTGCCGCTAACGCTGCAAGTCATGTATATCAGGTGTATTTATGAATATCATTCGACTCTTAAAACAGCAGTTACACATGAAATGGCATCCAGTTACTACAGGTAAGGTATACAAACACATAAATTATTGTGCACATTCAGTTGGGCTAGAGAAGTCTTTCGAAGTAAGAGTGATTTCAGGTGTGCCGCAGGGGAGAGTCGTAGGACCGTTGCTATTCAAAATATACATAAATGACCTTGTGGATGACATCGGAAGTTCACTGAGGCTTTTTGTGGATGATGCTGTGGTATATCGAGAGGTTGTAACAATGGAAAATTGTATTGAAATGCAGGAGGATCTGCAGCGAATTGACGCATGGTGCAGGGAATGGCAATTGAATCTCAATGTAGACAAGTGTAATGTGCTGCGAATACATAGAAAGAAAGATCCCATATCATTTAGCTACAATATAGCAGGTCAGCAACCGGAAGCAGTTAATTCCATAAATTATCTGGGAGTACGCATTAGGAGTGATTTAAAATGGAATGATCATATAAAGTTGATCGTCGGTGAAGCAAATGCCAGACTGAGATTCATTGGAAGAATCCTAAGGAAACGCAATCCGAAAACAAAGGAAGTAGGTTACAGTACGCTTGTTCGCCCACTGCTTGAATACTGCTCAGCAGTGTGGGATCCGTACCAGATAGGGTTGATAGAAGAGATAGAGAAGATCCAACGGAGAGCAGCGCGCTTCGTTACAGGATCATTTAGTAATCGCGAAAGCGTTACGGAGATCATAGATAAACTGCAGTGGAAGACTCTGAAGGAGAGACGATCAGTAGCTCGGTACGGGCTTTTGTTGAAGTTTCGAGAACATACCTTCACTGAGGAGTCAAGCAGCATATTGCTCCCTCCTACGTATATCTCGAGAAGAGACCATGAGGATAAAATCGGAGAGATTGGAGCCCACACAGAAGCATACCGACAATCCTTCATTCCACGATCAATACGAGACTGGAATAGAAGGGAGAACCGATAGAGGTACTCAAGGTACCCATCGCCACACACCGTCAGGTGGCTTGCGGAGTATGGATGTAGATGTAGATATAAATATCATTGTCAGTCTGTTTTCAGTGATCACCTTTTTTGGACATATAGGTTCTACATAATTATTTGAGGCTCTCGCCATTTCGTAAGATTTAAGTCCCTAGTACAATTTGCGACTGGAATTTAGGAACCAGCAATGCTGAAAGTGGTAACATTTTCATAGGCTGAAAAATATTATGTATTCTGTCCTACTGTCATAAGATACTATAAAAACTTCAGTGCTGTGGAACTATTCAGTGTTCATAGATTAAATACCTCAAAATCATGGGCTAAGAATGGTATTAAAGTATCATCCAAAATTATATGAAAAAATTAACACGAACGGACACGTATGTTAACAGGATTAAGAACCGGTAAAAATCGTACAGTCAAGCAGCTATCATGGTCATCTTAACATCAATATGTATGTACTTCTAAGAAAATTTTATTAGTGGTAAATAATGAATTTATCTGCGGTAAATAATGAATTTATCTGCGGTTGGAAGCACTTTTAATAAATTTCTTCTGTAAGCAGCAGATAATTTGGGGCTTGACACATTATTAGTGGGAAGCTCGCCATTCGTAAGGAATTCGTAAAAAATAACGTTTAATAAAATCAATTACATTCCACATCTGAGAAAGCTAATTATTATGTTGTTAGCTCTTTCAAATATATCCAAGTAGTTATATGAAATTCATGTCGCAAAACTTATTTCCAAATTCTGATGTGACTTTAGTTTAAATTTTCTCGGTCGGTGTACGGTGCTTCATAGACCAGATTCTTAGTACGATTTAATAATTTTTTCCTAATTGACCACAACACAGTTTTATTACATAGTGAAAACAGCAGGTAAGTTTCGGTAACACTCTGTCACCTTAGAAGTTTGTATCAGATTGTTTCATAATGAGACCATAGCCGCTGATACCACTTTCGACTGTTAGAATAATTACACAGGGGAAGTTTTATGATAACAGGAATCGGCAGAAAAAATGCTGGTTCTCGAAGCAGCTGGTGATGGTATAATAGTATTTTCTGTAGAAAAGTTAACACTCAATTGTATACTCTCAGCAAAGCGTTGTTATGAGATAATGGAGTACCGAAGGTGATCACCATATTAACTCCTTTCATCGCAGATAAACAGGTGTTCGAATTTCGGCAGCCTAAATGTGTGCTCTACAATAGTTGTATACCATCTGATAGTGGAGGCACCTACTTGACAGTACGTTTTTGCGCACTGCAATTATTGAGCAGAATCCCTTGTCAAACTTTCGCACAGGTTAAACGAACAGAATCTGATAGCCCTCGAGTATGGAGCCAGGAGCGATTCCTTCCTAGTACACTATCGGATGAGAAGTATCTAGACACCTACTGGTTTGCATTAATATTGTTCCCACCATTCGCCTGATGACGGCACGAACTCTACTGGAAGTCTTACAACGAGTTGTCTGATTGTCTCTGGTGAAATGGCAGCCCATTCCTTCTAGTGAATCGAAACCGGAGATGACGTAAAACGCTGGTGTCTTGAGGTCAGTCGACGTTCTAAATTATACAAAACGTGTTCCATTGCGTTTAGTCCGGAACTTGAGTCCCAAGTGCTGTTTCGTGACAGGGTGCATTATGATCCTCATACAACAATCGTCGTCCCAGAACTGTCGCTCTACTGCACGCAGCACTCAGTATGGCAGACTGTATTCATATCATTCTATACATAGCATTTCTTAAGTGGAATAGGGGAACCACACAACAATCACGAAAGACTGCCCTGTACCCCGACATCACCTTCCCTGCATTTCACTGTTGGCACTGCACGTGGTGAGCGGTAGTGTTTTCCGGCCATTAGCCATACACCATCCCATCGGACAGGAGAGACTGTAGCGTGATACAGCAGATCTCACGTCTCCAGTCACCTACTGGTCAGAGGCGTCGCTGTTTACACCTTAAGCGTCGCTTAACGAGACTGCAGAGGTGTATGGCTTATGAGGAGCTGCTCGACGATTGCCCCATAATTTCTAACTGCGTAAGCCCAGTCGTTGTGCTAACTTGACTGTTGACAACACTTTGCTTCCAATGACTGATTCAGGGAGCTAATTTCGTGTGATTTTTACAAGTAGCGTCCAGTCCCTGTCCGTCAGTACATGAGGTCTGTCTGGTCTTGGTTCAACTGTGGTTGTTGCTTCACGCTCTACTTCCCAGTCACATCACCAGCAGTCGAATTGGGCAGATGCAAGAGAATCAGAATATTCCATATGGAGTTGTTACTCACGAGGGAAACTCCACATTGCACCCCCCATCCCCTCCCCCCCACCCACCCTCTTAAGGTTTAGTGTTAAGTTGGCCCAGTGGATAGAGCGTCAAAAACTGAACACAGATCAAGCATGAAAATAGAAGGAGTAATGAACTGTAAAAAAATGAGAAGTAGAAGCATTCAACGGTTCAAGAACAAGAAGTGCAAGAAGGAGTAGCCTGACTGCTAACTGGCCGAGCCGTGTTCAAAACTCCATCGTGCAATTTACTTTGTTTTACTTTTTCTCAGAACATTATGAACTGCCCGTCCGCTCATTAAAATGTCTGCTCTATTTCTGTAGTCTTAGCAGTTGTCATACTATACGTTCGTTATACAGCAGAATATGAGTCATACGGTAAGAATACGTTACCGTCGAAAGTAAATGTGGCGTATAGTGAGAGCAGGCGAAATACCAAGTAGACGTCGCACAGAAAGAAAACAACAAACAAACTGATTTGAACTATGTTACAACAAAGGAATTCAAAACTCAAGAATTCCAAAACTGAACGCTACTTCAAAAACATTGAAACGTATGAAAAAAACACAGAGAAACTGTGTGATTGTGAAACTGTTGCGTTCATTTGTGGCACCTTATGTGACAAACTGTTATGTTTTCATAATTTCCGTGGAAGTTATCACATTCACATTCTTATTAACACCTATCTCGGAGAAGAAGGCCTGTGTCACTCATTTACCAGTCGTATAAATTATGTGCGTCGATCAGACATTCCTGTCATATGACACATGTGTCACAAATGTCGTGTATGACACACCGGACGTGTTTTCCGGAGGAGGATTCGGTTGACCTGTTGCCTTTTCACCAAACGTTTGCGGTTCCCATTCGACAGCGACTTCCTTTCGGGTGCTAATAGACAGTAGCGCAGAATCAACTGTCATTGAAGATCGCTAACTTACAACTCTATTTTGCAATAGACCACCACGGCACAGGTACAAATTTGAATAAAGCGAGCAGCGGAAAAAAAAGAAATGGGCACGAGGTGGTTTTAAACATGGCTGGCCCGCATGGCGATCCAGCATTGCAACCACTTAAACACGACGCCGTTTTTCTTGTCGGTTGCTCTATGTTGAACGTCTTGTTCTTCGACCACGGGGCCATATTACCACCAAATATGAGGGGGGAGGGGCGATGGGGTGTTTCCGTTGTCAGGAGACAGATAATGCCTACACCACGTTCTTCGACGTCACCGACCTCTTTTGGTGGAGCCTTTCCACTGTTACTGGTTCTTTACTGACACAACAATATTACCCACCTTCCTTTTTACTGGCCTCTCGCGACAGCTAGTGGACAGTTCCGCAATACTTAGGGGTATTTAGATAGTTTTGATTAGATAATTTTCACTGACTGCCGTAGGCCCTGGAAAAACGACTTTCCTCCTTGTTGCAGGGCAGACAGTTTATCATATGAATCTCCTGATAGAATAACAATAATAGTAATAGCAATAACGGTATGCCATTCCTCCAGAAGCACGATTTCAGGGGATGCTGAGGGATATTATACTGTGTATTGTGGAATTATGCCAATGGCCTTGGCTCAGTGGTAGCATCGATTCCCGTCAGCTCACAGAAGTTAAGTGCTGTCGGGCTTGGCTAACACTTGGACGGGTCACAGTACGTGTCTACCGAGCAATGTTGGCGAGCAGGATACACGCAGTCCTTGTGAGGAAAACTGAGGAGCTACTTGATTGCGAAATAGCTGATCCGGTCACGAAAATTGACAGCTGCTGGGAGAGCGGTTTGCTGACCTAGTGATCCTCCATATCCGCATACAGTGACGCCTTTAGGATGAGAATGAGCCGGCGGTCTGTCAGTAACGCCGGGTCTTTCGAGACTTGTTCGGACGGAGAAGGTGTGTGTGTGTGTGTGTGTGTGTGTGTGTGTGTGTGTGTGTGTGAGAGAGAGAGAGAGAGAGAGAGAGAGAGAGAGAGGGGGGGGGGGGGAGGGACAGAATTTTGGAATAACACACCCATAGTCGCTAGTAATCCATTACAGAATAGTAATGCATTTACCATTTATTAGGGTTGTGCCCCAGTAACCTTTACTTCTGTGAAAATATCTTCCTGAGAGTGAAAAAGTCTGTAATGTGCAATCCCCAACCGCATAACATAAAACAGTGTACTGTGATGTGGTTGCTGTCGCTGTGAGAACAGCGCAACATATAGCCGTATTGCCGCTTTTCCATTGCCTTCAGTAAATCCGTACACAAGCGTCGTAATGAATAACTTTAAGTGAGTAAACGTATCCGTAGTGTCGTGAACCGCTTATGTACAACTATCACTGTTGGAAACTAATCGATAGAAGCGAGCAGGCCGGCCGCTCTGGCCGAGCGGTTCTAGGAGTTTCAGTCCGGAACCGCGCTGCTGCTACGATCGCAGGTTCGAATCGTGCCTCGGGCGTGGATGTGTGTGATGTCCTTAGGTTAGTTAGCTTTGAGTAGTTCTAAATCTAGGGGACTGATGACCTCAAATGTTAAGTCCCATAGTGCTTAGAGCCATTTGAACCATTTTGAAGCGAGCAGAACCGAATGCAAGCTTGAGAGATAAGAATATGTTAGGCATTACAGCTGTCAGCGGCAAGTACCGTGAGTGAAAGTAACAAATTTGTTTCCAAACAAGATATACAGCTCGATCCGTCGACTTTTGCTTTGTTATACAGATATTTTTATTCCAGCACAGATAGAAAGATGAATTGGATAAAAGAATCTAATGAAATAAAGTTGCAAATATGTTGCAAATGATCACATGTCTCTCCTGCTAATTATTTAGAAAATATCCCTGAATAAGCAACGAAATTTTGTCAGTGTCTGGTTCACCCAGCAGTATTGTTACAATCCTCTGTTTACGTAGACCTTTTATACACGCTCCAGATACATTAATTGGACCACAGTCTATGTTCACCGTCAACATTTATAACCACTCACGGACAACAGGTGGCAGTGGAAGGCAGCGGAAGGCAGTGGAAGGAATATAAAGCGTGTCAGAAGGAGGTGGTAAACAGTGCAGTCGTCGTCGTAGTGCAGAAACGGAGCGATTTATCTGACGTCGAAAAAGGCATGATTAGTGGCTTTCGCGTCAAGAGAGAGGAAGCATTTCTGAAACTCCCAAGTTTGTGAACTGTTCTAGTGCTACCATCGTAAAAGTATGTTATCCGCGGCAAAATGTCGGTATGGAAAACCGGTGCTTGGGTATTTTTGATGCAGCACGGGCCGTAGAAGACAGTAGTGAATGAAACCTGGAGAGATGTGTACGGGCGAGAAAACCTACAACTGCTGAGCAGCTGACAGCTCAGATGAACCCAGGGACTGCCAACAGGGTCTCCTAAATGGAAATAAGCGAACGTGGCTGAATACGAGTCCCCGGAGCAGGATCCTGGCTCATGCACTCGACGCACTCATGCTGACTGCTGTTCAACAGCGACGAAGGCAGAAGTTAATAGACTCCAGTGCCTAAACTTGGTGTTCATTGAGTGGTAACTGGTTTTATGATCCATCGAGAGTGAAACGTTTGAAACCTTCACAAGGTACAGATGATATCAATAATTGCTTCCCGTTCTATTCCTTTGTCCACCTCCACCTTCAGTTTCCATAATATGTTTCACAGCTGCGGATTCCACATTGTGTCTGTCCTTTCAGACATGATAGAGTTCCAGACAGTGCTCGGCAATTACAGATTTAATTATTATCTTAGTCAGGTGTGCTTCTGACGTTCCTTCCATCTGATGTCCACTGTCTTACGTGTTTGGTCAAGGCACGATATGTCGATTTGGCAAGGCGTATATTAAATGGTTTACGTAGTGACAGGTCCTCTTTCACATTTTCCAGTAATCCTCTTATTTTGGTAGGTGGACAGAATACAAACTTAAAGTTACACTTCCTGAGAATCATCGGTAGAAATTGATGCCACATAAGCCAGCCGCTGTGGAAGATCGGTTATAGGCGCTTCATTCCATAACCGCTATGCTGCTACGGTCGCAGGTTCGAATCCTGCCTCGGGCATCGATGTGTGTGGTGTCCTTAGGTTAGTTAGGTTTAAGTAGTTCTAAGTTTATGGGACTGATGACCTCAGATATTTAGTCCCATAGTGCTTAGAGCCATTTGAACCATTTGATCCCTCATGTGGAAGGTACACCACAGTCTTTACCCTATCTTGCTCTTCTTCTAGATCGTTTGGTGGAGCGGCAGGTTGGAGGGCCTTGTAAATCTGTTTGCCCATGTATCCACCACTGCTGAACAGTGATTGTGGATGCTGTATTTCTACTGCCAAACTATCTGGGTCCGACAATATGCGTGAAAACTATATGGTTTGGCAGTAGAAATAGAGCATCTTCGGCAAGAATAGCTATTCGACCAAAGAAATTCATAACGATCTTCAGCCAGCCACTCCTCCGCACGAACTCATGAAGGACCAGATGAGGCATGAATTGTGGCATACATGCCCTATACAGGGACTATTTTTGCCAACATTGCTAGGATTCTCAGGAAACATAACTTCAAGTTCGTACTCTGTCCACCAACCAAAATAAGAGGACGTCTTGGATATGTGAGAGATGACCTGGTATTGCTTTATCAGTTTGACAGATAATATATATCCCAAACAACTAAGACAGTGGACATCAGACGTAAAGAACATCAGAGGCGGAGTTGTATCTTTCCATGAATTATGATGAATCGAGACGCACTAGACCGAAGGGAAATATCACAGGACGCTTCTGGCGTGAACAAACTGCAAAGAGAACACCTAAAACGCCCACCGTACCGGAAATGGAACGCGAGTGCACAGATGAGTTCACTGGACCAATGACGAAACAGCAACTCTTGGCCTGGCTTACTGGTCTGGAGACCAGGGGCATCCTGCAGAAGAAAAATTCCTGGAACCGTACTGCCCTGAAATCTGAGTGCCAGCATGGAGAAAGGCACAGTGGGTCAAAGAGGGGCCTCACAAGGGTTCTGCAAGTGAGAGCAGATGGCAGACAGAATGCCTGGAATTGATCATGGATGGGGAAGACTGTAGTTGTAAATGCTTTACAAATTCTACTCAACAGGTAGTCTGATGAAGATAACAAATCACGTTGTTGGAATATAATTCAAGAACGACGCTGATATCTGGCGAATACCTGACAACAGATCACTGGCAAAAATTACAGTTAAGTTCTGTAACCAAAATCTCTGGAACAACAAACAGCAACAAACCATTATACATTACCATGGCATTAACCGCTATGCCAGATTGCTGTAATTGAATGGCTGCCATTCCTTTGTAGTATGAAAAGTGATTTGTTATTGTTAAAACAAATTGATTCCCTGCTGGAGTTTGCTATAAAGGGGTCTAATGTTATCAAATCTATCCTTCTAAATGGTTTTCTGCCATCTGCTAGTCTCTGCAGTGGAATATGCTTATGAGACAGTTCAGCTCATTGTACATATAGTACACAGTTCTTTACATTGAGTTGTATTCGCGCTATCCCATTCGCATAATGAAGAAGGTATCAGGATTCATCAGACCACGCATCGCCCTGCCACTGCGCCAATGTCCAGTGTCAGTGGTCAAATTAGCCATGTCAGTTGTCGCTTTTGTGATGTTAACATTGGCACATGCATTGGTCGTCTGCTGTGGACGGCCATCATTAGCAGTGTTCGGTTTTGAGACACACTTGTAATCTGCCATGCATTACAGTCTGATGTTGGTTCCGCCACAGTTCGCCGCCCTTCCTGTTTTACCAATCTGCCCAGCCTAGGACATCTGACATCTGTAATGAGGGGTGACCACACAACCCCATACCGTCTAGATGTGATTTCACCTTGGTTTCACCGCTTATTAAAGACGCTCACCGCTCTACTCCTCGAAAACCTGATAAGTCGTGCAGTTTCCGCAAGCCTCATGCCAAGTCTGGGCCATCACAATCTGCCCTCAGTCAGACTACGACAGAGCGCGCACCTTCCCCATTCTACACACGGACAGCACGCTCACTGATACTACATGCAATGTGCGTGTGACTGGCTAGCAGTCATTCTTCTCCAAGTGGCGCTGCTGTCGCCTGGACAGGTTTACAACGACAGTAATTTGTTGGTCGTAATGTTCTGGTTGATCAGTGTATCCTGGTATTGTTAACGTCCTGAAATAACCATAAATGCTACTTTTATCTAACGTCCAGGACTACTGTCTGCACTCTGTGACCGTACATTCCTATAAGAATGATCGCAAACCTTAAAGAAACACACGAGGTCATATGGACAAGTCTTGTTGTGACGAGAGAATCAGGGCAGCTGTGCTGAAACGTTTTTTCACAGCTGTGGAGGCATGGAGACCGTTGTGGGCTGAAATCATTGAGCCCCACATGAGTGCTGCTGTGTTGTCAATATATGACAGCACCTTTGAGTCTCAGTGACAGGCAGGCACCCTGAGTATGAAAAATATCGCGTGCATAGAAGAGAGAGCAGGTAACCCAATGCTCTGGCACATGATCTGGAAATAATACCACCTCTTTAGTGGAACCTACCTACCCCTCTTTCAGCACTTGCAACTCCGGTTTCCACAATTAAAGGAGAAATACGTCTCGTTTTACGACACAGAGCCCCTAATTCCTGCATTTGATTGCCAATCATGAGCATTTCTTACCTTCCCTTGTGTAATTCTCAGGTGCCACATACCAAAAATAATTACTGCAGATGTATGGCTGCATAGAGAGCTGTACTCCAACAAGTTACACTGCTTAAACCTAACTGTGAGCAAACCACCATCTGTTTTCCTATTGTGCCCTCTAAAATGAATTGTAACACTGACTGATTCTTCTCCCAACAGCTGAACTTACCATCCAGCCCTCAAATCCGAGCGATTAGACACAATGTGACCAATACAGTCACTTGGGAAAATGTCCAAAATAGTTGATATCCATTAAAAATGTTGAAATTATGCTGGCAGTTGCTCCCCATGAACTTGCTCGTTGTTACTGGCTCTTCTTCTGATAATAAATGTAATGATGTTGGCCAGGCAGAAACCATTGATAGCTAGGGACGTTGCTTACACGCCAGAGTAGAGTGTGTGGAAATTGTCGGTTGCGTTCTATCAGTATCCTGAAGAGTCAGGACATCTCATTCAGTACAAAAAGCAGTATTCTGGCACCTAGCGGTGGGATTGCTCAGGTGACTCGCCCGAACATTCTTGGATGGGTTGTGAAATCTGGTCTGTAGTAGATACCTCAACACATTCGTTTGTGACGTCCATGGGTGAACACATACAACACATGTTTATTCATAACTATGTGGAAAACAGAAAACTTAGAGAATTAAGCAAGCAACAACCCTCTCAATCTACTCAGAGTATAATGTTTAACCTCTTTAGTCCCCCTATGGTATAGAAACCAGCTACAATACAGGATGGCGAAAATATGTCCGGCACCATGGAAAAATTCTGCAATTGTCATCACTACTAGAATCTCCTGATACTCGTATTATGCCTACCCATCCATGATACAGAACGCTCTCAGATTGTCCTATTGTCCTATTTCGAGGAAAGGCATGGGAAGGAGTAGAAACACGTGATCTTATCAGGTGGTATTACAGTAAATTAGTGAGCTGTGAATATGAGATGTAAATATACGTTTCCTGTAATGTATTTGGCTTGAAAGCTGTTGGCTTGGCTATTTCCAAAGAAGGAGAGGATATAGGAAGGAGGGTGGATAGGGGCGGAGTATGGCTTAAGAATGGGCGTTGCTTAGGGGGGGGTTGTGGCTTAAGAGAAAGGTGTGGAACCAGGGTAGTGGGTTAGAAAGCATGATCACGTCAGGCGTTTGCCCCTTCCCCTACATACAGGAAGACCGGAGATCAAATACCTCCAAAATGACTTTCGTGTTTCTTCCAAAACTGCAGGAAGTTACTCTGAGCGATAAATATACAAGAAAAAAGTTTGACTTAGTATACAGTTCATCACAGCGTAGTGCAGCCAATCTCTTTGTTTACTGAATGAGATTTTGGAACAAAAATTATCTCGGACTGTTGTTTTATTCTGGCCTAGTGTCGACCAGTCGACCATTTTGCAAAAGACAGACAACCAACTACCAAGAAGAGTCGTTCACATATTGGTTCTTATGTATGGTGAAATACTGAAGTGTTCAATATGTTTTCCGTACATCAGTGTTGTACAAATGCTTCTTCCCCTTTCAAGCTGTAGAGTACATATATCAAATGCATATAGCAAAAGTCAGAAAGTACAAAAGCCTCTCTACAGCGCTAATGGACAGGCTGGAAGAGCACCTGAACCTCCAGTTTTTGACAGTGCTGTAAGCACTGTAAAAATCCTTACGTGAACAGTTACCATTTTTAGATGTTTGTTTTCTTGAAGATGATCAATTGAGCCAAGCCACTCATAAATGAAAGACTATTCTGAGATTGCAGTCGTTAACGCTTTTGGCGGCAAGATGTCATTCATTTATTGTGTAAAGGCTTCGAAATACAAAGTTTTCTTCAGCGAGCATAGTTTCAATGAGTAAGCTGATAAAATACAGTAGGATTGCTCACATTGCATATCACGAGTAAATCATTATAAGAAGACAATAACCATTCATTCAGGATATTTAAAATTGGCTTTAGTATACGTTACAGCAAAAGAACGATAAAATCTAACTGAATCGTACAATATTGTATAAATTTCATTATCTCATTAAGAGAAACCGTAAGTGAACCGCATTCTATATTTATTCAAATCTTAGTCTTTATTCTAGCCGACGAAAATATGTTGATCCAAACAGTACAACACTAATGCCCTGCGAAGTGAAGTCAGTAACTTACAGTCACAAACGGGTCTAGATAAGCTAATATATTAAAAAGGTTTTAAAAAAATCGTGGCGTACACAACTTATACATGGTAGCCCGACGTAGAACACCATACCATAGCGATAAAAAGTAACCATTAATACATCGTAGTAAAGGTATAGGACTGGTAAAGCCATCTATTGTTCATTGCTGTTGCCATGTCATGAATACACGTTTTACAGTTTACGATGGACGGCGCGATCAAACGCGGTCGTGATAACAGCTCATGAAAATGCAAAACGAATTCAGCTCGTAAACAAAAGGCAGCCGCACGTAATTTCCTACAGGTAATAAAACTACAAACCACAGAATGCGTTGTTATCAGCAGCTGAAAGAGTAACGACATCCAATAGACGAACGGCGTGTTCGGAAAGTAAAAGAATGAAATAAGACCGGGAAATTACTTATTTAGTGGTAGAACAATAACTCCTAAGCCAGCTGCGACAGTTTAAAATGAAATTAAAAATTAACCGTAGCAGTTACCATGCCAAGAGACGGAGTAAATTAAGGAAATAGGAAAATGTACTTTTTTGTGATTGGTTCGCACAAGCAAACGTATTTTATACTAAATATTGTGTAGCGGGAATCTCAGTCATGTCGTATCCAGATGGGTAGAAAACGTTGACACTGGGTTTCAGCAGAACTACAAAAGCATATGTTATCCTCTTCTATAGAATGTTATAATTTTTCCTCAAACGGAAAAATAGTAAAAGGTCCGCTTTGCAGCACGCTACACAGGTCTTTCGGTGTGCTGAGTTCTGTCAGTCACTTTAGCCACTGCTAGTACCATCTACAATGAAGTGCAATAGAAAATGATATAGGCATGCGTGCGTATTAAAATACAGAGATATGTAAAGAGGTGGAATACGACGCTGCGGTCGGCAACGGCTGTGTAAGACAAAAAGTGTCTGGCGCAGTTATTAAATCGGTTACTGCAGCTATAATGGCAATTATAAGGATATAAGTGAATGTGGTACTGGTGTTATAGTCGGCACACTAGCGATGGGACACAACATCTACGAGGTAGCGATGAAGTTGGGAATGTACCGTGAAAATCATGAATCCGGTAAAAAACCAAATCTCTGACATCCCTGCAGCCAGAAGAAGATCCTGCAAGAACGGGACCAACGACGACTGAAGAGATTCTTTCAACGTGACAGAAGTGCAACCCTTTCGCAAATTGCTGCAGATTTCAGTGCTGGGCCATCAACAAGTGTCAGCGTGCGAACCATTGAATTGAACATTATCGATATGGGCTTCCGGAGCCGAAGGCCCACTCTTGCGCCGTACATGACTGCACGATACAAGGCCTTACGGTACGCCTCACCTGGGCCTGTAAATACCGACATTGGACTATTGGTGATTGGAAATATGTTGCCTGGTCGGACGAGTCTCGTTTAAAATTGTATCGTGCTGATGGACATGTGCGTGTGTGGAGACAACTTCATGAATCCATGGACCCTGCATGTCAGCAGGGAACTTTTCAAGTTGGTGGATGCTCTGCAATGGTGTGGGGCATGTGCAGTTTGAGTAATATCAGATCCCAGATACGACTCTGACGGGTGCCACGTACGTAAGCATCGTGTCTGATCAGCTGCTTCGATTCATGTCCATTGTGCATTCCGACGGACTTTGGCAATTCCAGCTGGTCAAAGCGACAGCCCACACATCCAGAATTCCTTCAGAGTGGCTCCAGGAACACTCTTCTAAGTCTAAACACCTCCGATGCCCACCTAACTCCTCAGACATTAATATTATTGAGCATATCTGCGACGCCTTGCAACATGCTGTTCAGAAGAGACCTCCACCCCCTCATACACTTACAGATTTATGGACAGCCCTGCAGGATTCACGGTGTCAGCTCCCCCTAGCACTATTTCAGACTTAGTCGAGTCCATGCCATGTCGTACAGCGGCACTTCTGCGAGCTCGCTGGGGCCCTACACGACATTAGACAGGTGTACCTGTTTCTTTGGCTCTTCAGTGTCGTATTGTAAATTGTCAGGTCTACTTGTCCAAAATTACTTGTTTCCTTTCGGAGGAACAGCGCAGGGGTTTTGTGGGTGCCTGCAAGAAGCAACGTTCGTTCAGGGCAGACAGGTGATTTGCAAGCGTCATGTGTCTCACTGCAGGGGTCACGGAAGTGTTGCGTAGAGTATGCATTTTGTAGCTTCCCGTAAAGAATTTATGATAAAACCAAAAACTATTTTTATATGAATTATCTTGTTTCCTGTTTTATTATTTGAGTGGAAGTAAGGTGATGGCAGCGTCTCCTCTCTCATTATAAACTGAGAACTTAAATGTTCGACCGCAGGAGTCAGAGACTAGCAGGTGAAGAGGTAGGGCAAACTCTGGCTACTTCATCTCTTAAAAATGAACTACCACTCTCATATTTCGGGGCTCCTGATCACCTCACTACGCACCAAGCAGTAGTTTTTGAAATGTTTATTCAGGCTACATTAAGTCAAAACGCATTAAAAAGAGTATGCTTACGAGACAATCAAAACTGTACCAATAACATAATATTTTTCAAGATAAACAATTCCTGTAAAGGCTCGAGGTTGAATTTTCAGTTGCGGTGATTTTTGTTTTAACCTATTTAGAGCTAAAGACAGAGTGGCATAAAATAGGGTTGTATGAAAGGAACTGATGCGCTGCAGTTAAGACAATTTCATAACATGTGTTATTGTGGTACTCTTTCCGAATAATGGTTTGATGCACCTGCTTATGCTATTCCACATCTTTTCATTTCAGAAAATATTCTACAGGCTGCTTACTTTATTCATCCCTTGGCCTTCTCCTATAATTGCTGCGCCACTCCACCACTACATCCACCCCGCCTCCCACACATACACACACACACTTCCTCCGATACTAAGGTGACGAGCCTTTCATGCTTCAGGATGTGCCCTATAAACTTGTCCCTTCTTTTAGTAAAATTGTACCATGAAATGAATTCTTTTCTTTCCCCAATTTGATTCGGTACCTACTCATTAGCTACTCGATCTACTTATCTAAACTTAACCATTCTTCTGTCAGCTCACGTTTTAAAAGCTCCTAATCTCTTGTTGGTTGAAAAATTTATCGTCCATGTTTCACTTCTGTGCAGCGCAACATTCCAGACATATGTCTTCAGAAAAGATTTCCTAACACATACCACTATATTAGATGTCAAAATTTTGGTGCTATAGCTTTTCGGAATTTAATTTGATCATCGCCAACTATTTTTCTGCGAATCTATTGCCTTTTGTCTAATTTCCTAAGCTGATACCTTCCGTATTATGTGGTTTAACCTCGGCTACATTCAGTTACCATTGTTTGACGTTGATGTTCATCTTATAAGTCCTTTTCGAGACATTATCCACTCCCGTTGACTGCTCATCCATGTACTTCGCTGCCACTGACAGAATCATAATATCATAGACTTTATTTCTTGTCCCTGACACTGGACTCGCATTCGGGAGGACGACGGTTCAATTCCGCGTCCGGCCATCCTGATTTAGGTTTTCCGTGATTTTCCTAAATCGCTCCAGGCAAATGCCGGGATGGTTGCTTTGAAAGGCATGGCCGACTTCCTTCCCTAATACGATGTGACCGATGACCTCGCTGTCTGGTCTCCTTCCCCAAACAACCCAAACCCTTTGTCCATGAACTTTAATTCTATGTTCCAATTTCCACTTTGTTTCCTTTACTGCTTGTTCAGTGTGCAGACTGAATAACATCAGGACTACGCTACAACCCTGTATCCCTTCTCAACCACTGCTTCCCTTTCATGTCTTTTGGCTCTTTAATTGCAGTCTGGCTTTGTTTTAGCTGTAAATAGCCTTCCGCTCACTGTATTTTATCAGAATTTCAAAAAGTATGTTGCTGTCAATTTTCTCAGAAACTTCCTCTAAATCTACAAATGTAGATTTGTATCTATTTAACCTATTTCTAGCGTAAGTCCGAAGGTGACTAGTGCCTTGTGTTTTCGTACATTTCTCCGGGCCGCAATCGGATCTTTCTCCAGGTCGCCGTGCTGTTCTGGTCAACTGTGTGTCAGACTGGATGAGGGAAATGGTGTACCAGAAGGTTTTTTACGCCTGAGTGTACAGTGAAACAATGGTACATTAACAAGCGTTTATTTCCTGCAGCATTGTACAGCGCGACGGCTGCCCTCTACGCTGCTCAGCAGGTGTGCAAGTGGAGCCTATTACAAATGCGCTGATGCCGACGTCAACCGTTGCTTTGGATCGTGAGCGGCTGCTGCCGCTGTGCTGTGTGGCCCACAAGCAGGGGACGAAACGTACTTGCTCGGGACTATGAGAGTTATGTCAGCTCTGCACCCACATGCTTACTTATGGTCCCCATGTCCTGCACCTGGCTGCTATAGCCGACACAGAATGTTCAGTGTGGAGCAACAATGGTCCCGGTAACCCGCTGGGCGTGGACCAAGACGGTGGCTGATGAGGTCTAGGTGGCTATGAAGTTGTGGGCGCTTATCTTCCCTAGCCGGATTGTAGTCGAAATCCCTCAAGAACGGAAGCCCACCACCACACCAGTGAAGTTTCCAAGTCCAGCAGCTGCTACGCCACGGGTGTGGCATACCTCGGCCCAAAATTTGACAAGTTGGTTAGTAGGCAGGCAGCCAGCAGATCTTCACTACCAAAGTGTTAGTCGCAGTTTCTCTGAAACTCAACAGATCATACCTCTCCGGTTCAAGTCACAGACGTGAAGGTGGATGAGTGAATACCCTTGGACCTCTATGCTCGATTATTTATACGCTTTTTTATACACTTCTCACGCACTCTTATTTGGTAAGGATGGATGGGAGGGGGGGGGGGGAGGGGGAGATGAGAAGCGGGCTTGTGTCACAATACTCGTCCTGTCAGCTTTCTCTGGCTCGCTTCTTGGCTTTGCGCATCGAGAACATATTACCAAGTGTGGTGCGTTTGAGGTAGCCGAAAAGCGCTTCGAATTACAAGATGTCACTTCACTCATGGTCACACTGTGTTGAGGCGTTACCTGTGCTATGCATCTGGATGCGAGTTTGACGTAATATCAGCAGCACTTCCTAGTGGCCTACTTGATTTGCACCTAGCGCCAAGCTGACGTCCATTGTCTGTTAGCAGCCAAAATAAAATTTTAACAAATTTCGCAAATCACGCCCTGAACTTTTTTGGCGTGAAGCACTTCAGCAATACACTTCAATAATCTCTTCAATGGAATAAATGTATGGAGTATATATATATATATATGACATTTATGAGTCTGCAAGTATAAAACCATATTGCTATTTCTAAGTGCCAACCACAGTGCATTGTTGTTGCGCGTGCCTGTGTATCTGCTTTCAATTACCTGAAAATTAGCAGCTTCAAATGGTTCAAATGGCTCTGAGCACTATGGGACTTAACATCTTTGGCCATCAGTCCCCTAGAACTTAGAACTACTTAAACCTAACTAACCTAAGGACATCACACACATCCATGCCCGAGGCAGGATTCGAACCTGCGACCGTAGCGGTCGCGCGGCTCCGGACTGAACGCCTAGAACCGCGAGACCACCGCTGCCGGCAAAATTAGCAGCTAATTTTCATTATCAGTGAATCACATGTGATGGATAGTGCACTCAGTATTCCTAAGGTAGTTCCACATCATTCGAGACATGCCATCCATGGACAAGTCCCTGGTCACCCTATTAATTCTTGTATGCTGGATATTATTTTGCAAAGTTCGTTTTTTAAAAATTTGTCCTAGATATCTTCATCCGATATATTCTCTGTAAGTAACCGGCATACTGTTAGCGATTTTCTTATTACTTATTTGGTTATATCGCATCTCAAGTGGTGCCAATAATTGTCACTTACAAAAAATTGCCGATAGTGAAAAACTGATACCGTTTTCTCAGTGTATAACTTCAATTGTCAGTAAGATTGCAGCTGTACCTCTGAAATTCAGTGTGTTCGTGTGGCTCGTTATTCAAGAAACAGATGGTCCCCTTGCATCTCGCTGTCGTCTTCTCATCTCGTTCAACTGTTAGCTCAGTCACAAATTACACTGACAGCAAGCAGACAGCAAATTTGTCCACCTTGCCTCTCTCAACTTGGTGCGTTATGTCTCAGCCTCCTCATTTCAAGACAGTAACGAGACCCTTATACTACTGAGGCAAGTGATATGAATGTAGTCAGATACAACATTACAGTAACTATGGTTCAAAGAGGCTGAAGATGCAATGGAATGAGGTTGTAGCAGAAAAGTCATGCAACCCGGTAGATCGAATTTTCGCAGCGTGCGAGTCTCGTTTGGACAGCACTGGGAGGAAACTGACGCTCCGAGTGAAATGATAGGGACGGCAGTTGGCCGATTGTAGGTAAGTGACCAAGGACTCCGTTCCGGGAGAGGCTGATGGCAATTGGTTTTTCATCGAAAGTTTGTTGCTGCCGCCGCCCATTGCGTTGCCATCCATCGAAATGACCTACTGGTAACAAGCTCTCAGTTGGCTAGTCACTTGTAACCTCTTCGCTTGCCTGTGATTTCATCAGCAACGATTGTTGGTTAGTCGGTCGATCGCCTCAGTGGACGACGTGTATTGGGGCTTCTGTGTTCTGTGTGTGCCTGATTATTTATAATTCATTTCTGTTGCTGCAGAGTCATTGGTTTTAGTATTGTTTGAGTTGTATGTGGTATTGTGTTTTGGTGGATCTGTGAAAGGATCCAACTAACTGGATTCCTACTGGGATAAACAGGGCATCTGTTCCTCCGAGCCGTTAAACCCTTCTTTTAAAACCACGTAAGTTCTTATGCTTATTGCTACGCCCTGTCCCGGGAACCTTCTTGATTTTCCGTTCTTCGTTAATTTGCACTTGCCTGCCTTTCCGTCCCAGAACCAAGCCTCAAAATTGCGCAAATAGGCAGATTTCAAGCCATTGGACAGTTGCTAAATTTCACCAAACTAAACTCCATTGATGCCAATTTACATTACGTTTAAGCCCTACAAGCCTGCTTGCTGCCACTGCTTGTATATTCGTTGTGCTCCTGGTAGCCACCACCATGACATAGTTGTTTTGAAGAGGGTCATTTAGTTTCTTAAACTGTTTTGGAAGAATAGTAAAATATCTTAATTTTTTCAGTTAAAATTTCCAAGCCTTTATTATTGATTTTTATCTTGTAGTAACTTATTAAGAGAATTTTGAAGTAAATTCTAAGACTTCGGGTACACTGTGTTTATTGATTTTGAACTTGTTGCACTTTTTTAATACAGATCATAAATTTCGAAGCTAATTTTGAAGCCCTTCTGGGTCTGCGATTATACGATGCTGTTAACTGTCTTTTCACTTCTTCCATTGTAAAGGAAAATTTTAAATGTTTTCACAAAATATATCTAGATGTCGTCAGTCACAAGTGAAGTCGAACCTGGGGCTTGACCCTTCCATGATTTCCTACCACCACCAATGAAAGAACTTTTCACACCCACACATGCTTCCACTGTGGATTCCGCTGCAGATGTTGGCGTCACTTCATGAAAAGATTATCTACGTTTTGCTGAACAGAGAACGCAAAGGCCTGACAGTTAATGAATTTTTCGGTAAATCATCCCCAGTACTTAAAGAGAGAGTTATCGTAAGAATGATCAAATGCTTTAAGATGGTTCAGAGAACTGTGGAAGATATCTTCTTAACATGTTGTAAAACGAACAGTATTGTAACTTTTACTCCAATGAAATGCTGATAAGGACGAAACGTTGGCTATCTTTCTCGCTATCACAACTACTGGGGAAAAATAATACAGTAGTGCGACAATTGAACAATGCAACAAAATAAGAAATGCATACGTAAAAATGTTAAATCTGAAAGTCTCTACCGATTTCATTTTCAGAAATGAGCGGTGGTCTTTTTCTTCTCCAAGTCGTAAAGCGTACTCAACTTAAGGAAAATGTCACAGCTAATTCGAATGTCAAACACTGCCTGTGTGAGGTTGCAGAAATACTTACAATCTGGCTTAAAATCGTATAACTCAATTGGTCCTTTTACGAAAAAGCCGCGTGGAGTGGTCGCGCGGTTAGAGGCGCTATGGCACGGATTCTGCTGCCTCTCCCGCCGGAGGTTCGAGTTATTCCTCGGGCATGGGTGTATGTGTAGTTCTTAGCATAATTTAGTTCAAGTTAGTTTAAATAGCGTGTAAATCTAAGAACCGATGATAACCGATGACCTCAGCAGTTTGCTCACTTAGGAATTCACACACACACACACACACACACTCACTCACACACACACACACACACACACACACACACACACACCTTACATCCAGTGATAAGAAGTCTTCGTACGGGTCCATGTTATCTCGACAAAGAATCTTTGTCATTTCTACAGGTGAAGACTTATTAGGGGGACGGTGATATTTGTGAATGGAGAACACCAGCATACAAGCCATGGCAAATACACTACTGGCCTTTAAAATTGCTACACCACGAAGATGACGTGCTACAGACAAGAAATTTAACCGACAGGAAGAAGGTGCTGTGATATGCAAATGATTAGCTTTTCAGAGCATTCACACAAGGTTGGCGCCGGTGGTGACACCTACAACGTCCTGACATGAGAAAAGTTTCCAACCGATTTCTCATACACAAACAGCAATTGACCGGCGTTTCCTGGTGAAACATTGTTGTGATGCTTCGTGTAAGGAGGAGCAATGCTTACCATCGCATTTCCGACTTTGATAAAGGTCGGATTGTAGCCTACCGCGATTGCGGTTTATCGTATTGCGACATTGCCGCTCGCGTTGCTCGAGATCCAATGACTGTTAGCAGAATATGCAATCGGTGGGTTCAGGAGGGCAATACGGAACGCGGTGCTGGATCCCAACATCCTCGTATCACTAGCAGTCGAGATGACAGGCATCTTATCCGCATGGCTGTAACGGATCGTGCAGCCACGTCTCGATCTCTGAGTCAACAGATGGGGACGTTTGCAAGACGACAACCATCTGCACGAACAGTTCGACGACGTTTGCAGCAGACCGGGGCTACGGTTACTGTTGACGCTGCATCACAGAGAGGAGCGCCTGCGATGGTGTACTCCACAACGAACCTGGGTGCACGAATGGCGAAAAGTCACTTTTTCGGATGAATCGGGCGACATCGCGGTG
This sequence comes from Schistocerca piceifrons, assembly GCF_021461385.2. NCBI lineage: Eukaryota > Metazoa > Arthropoda > Insecta > Orthoptera > Acrididae > Schistocerca > Schistocerca piceifrons. The sequence continues at coordinate 499,847,558 of NC_060139.1, forward strand.
AACGCACATTGGAAGCGTGTATTTGTCATCGTCATACTGGCGTGTCACCGGGCGTGATGGTATGGGGTGCCATTGGTTACATTTATCGGTCACCTCTTCTTGTTGGCATTGCTGGCACTTTGAACAGTGGACGTTACATTTCAGATATGTTACGCCATCCCCTGCGAATCCCTACATTTCAGCATGATAATTCACGACCGCATGTTGCAGGTCCTGTACGGTCCTTTCTGGATACAGAAAATGTTCGACTGCTGCCCTGGCCAGCACATTCTCCAGATCTCTCACCAATTGAAACGTCTGGTCAATGGTGGCCGAGCAACTGGCTCGTCACAATACGCCAGTCAGTACTCTTGATGAACTGTGGTATCGTGTTGAAGCTACGTGGGCAGCTGTACCTGTACACGCCATCCAAGCTCTGTTTGACTCATTGCCCAGGCGTATCAAAGCCGTTATTACGGCGAGAGGTGGTTGGTATGGGTACTGATTTCTCAGGATCTATGCAACCAAATTGCGTGAAAGTGTAATCACATCTCAGTTCGAGAATAATATATTTGTCCAACGAATACCCGTTTATCATCTGCGTTTCTTCTTGGTGTAGCTGTTTTATTGGCCAGTAGTGTATGATCAGCTGACAAAAGGTGAGTGGTTTTGAAGAATAAAACGAACTTAATGTTTTTAAACTTATTTCAGCACCTGGTATATATTGTATTGTGCTTTAAAACATTCTTGAAGAAGGAGCATTTAGCATAGACCAGTACCGAAATTATAAAATAACCAAAGATGGAAATCACTACGTCAGATCCGTTCTGCAGCTGTTTCAGATTTATTTTGTCCGTTAAGAATGTGAATTCAAAATATGCTTCCACAGGAAACATAATGTATGAGTTGTAAAACAACGGTGCTTCCCCTGGAGGAGATGTAAATTTTTTCGTGTAGCCTGCGTATCTCGTACAATGCCCCAAGGCCTCCAACAAAACAGGTACGTGTACCTTCCGCACAAAGCACAGCGAGCGCTTATTTATCCCTAATTTCCACGCATCTGGCAAAGTTTCTGAAATGAAAGTGAGTAATATAAGATACGGAAAGAAGAATGGGAAGATATACGGTTGCAGGCTAGCCAACAGTGTTATATTACGAAATCGTCTTCCCCTGATGATCACCATTGAAAGACTAGATATTTGGCAGAAGATATTAACATCATTGATAACTACTCGTTTCGGTTAAGGAAAATTCCCTGACTTATTCCTGCAATCAAAAATCACAAGGTGGTTACCGCTTTCAATATGAGGACTCCAGCGCAGTTTAATTTTACATACGGTAGTGCCACTGACTTCAAGTGCTGCGCTCCTTATTAATGGCATCATTATCATCAAGTGAAATGCCACGCCCCTTCCCTCACCGCCCTCCCCACTCCCCATCACCACTCTCCAGTAAGTTTCTGCGTTGTATTACAATGAAGCAGTCAGTTGCATAAAAACGGCGCCAAATTCGAATTCGAAGATAAGTAGTATCTATAAAAAGAAATAAGTAAGCTTCCTTTGAATTAGTCTCATGCTTTAAGATACTTGCATAATTTGGTGACGTCACGCACACACACACACACACACACACACACACACACACACTCTCTCTCTCTCTCTCACACACACACACACACACACACACACACACACACACGCACACACACACATACATACACACATATACACACATATGCACTGTTTAGAATTCGACCGCCGTAAATACTGTCGTATCTCGTCGTCAAATTTCATCTTATATAGGAGAGCACAAAATATATTATATGGTTCATAATCATCATCATCATCATCATCATCATTATCATCTCTCTCTTTCTCTCTGTCTCTTTCTCTCTCTCTCTTTCTGTCTAATGCTTACTGTAATAAGGCTGGTATGGAGATGTCAGCTACTGGGGGAACGTGTTCCTTTCATCCATCTCTAACATATTACAGATACAGATGTAAGGTATTCGTTTCCCAAGCAGGTGACATCCTTCTGCCAGCTGACACGAGCTACTGGGCTGTGGGAACAAGATTCAGCCTCCTGCGTCATGTTCGAAAGAAGTATAAATACTTGAGCTTTGTCCTTAGTTGAACACACATCTGCACAGACACGCACGCACACACACACACACACACACACACACACACACACACACACATCTGAGAAACAGGTTATGGACGTCAGTATGGCCACTTGATGGCGGAGAGAGATTTTGTGGAGACCAGTGTAGGTGAAAGAGACAGCAGTTCACATCCCAGTGGGCAGAGGTCTGCTATAACGTGGCCCATCGGGCCTCCTAATAGCTCCTAAGAGTTCAGCTCGCTAATGTTCGTGTGCCTCTATTGCAAGAAGCACACACAAAATCTTACAAAGGGAATGGGAAGAAAAGTACTGAAACAAACAAATACTCTAAATATATTTCATAGAATGTCTTTATATTCAAGCATTTTACTTTTTTACACACTACTTTTATATTCACTATTTTTACATTTAAATTATTGCCTATTTCAAGCGCTTTAGCTACAACTGAGGTATACAGCGTTCAAATTTGAGCAACGTTTTTACATCCACAGTATCTGAGCAATTGCGATGGACATTTCTAGATCACAGGCAAACTAAATTTTGTAGATTTCCATCGAAAATTAAACATCTTTTTGGAAATCAGACAGATTCAAGGCAATGCGAATATATTTCTTCTGGCGTTTAGTCGATCAGATCAGTTGCAGAGGTGGTTGTGATCTCACGTTACGATCTGCAGTCACAATTGCATTAACAATTTACATTTTTCACACACTCATACATTATATATTATTGGTATTTGTCAGGTATTTACAATAAAATCAGTCAACATCTTTTTTCATGCACTAATGGCCCAGAACGAATGTATTTGTCTTGTCTGGATGTACATAACGTTTATCTTCCAGTGCATATAAACCCAATCTTTGTCGCCTAATAGAAACTACACGTTGCTTTGACTGAATCATACTTTGGCTGAATCATATATTCCGCAGTCACTTTTACTTCCAAATCGAAAATACATTTCCTGCAAATCACCGACTGTTAACATATTAACAGAAGATTGTTTTATACCCTTTGCTGTGCCCATTACGCCAACAGATTTTGTACGATAGCATTCACTTTACCTCGTTGCGGACAAATTCTGTAAGAAGCTCGCCATTCAGTTCGTCTTTCATTAATCCACCCTTCTATTCATTCGCTAATAGAATATCGTATCTGTTACTTGTAGGGATACCTGAAACATCAAACCTTGTATGGACTTCATTCCTGATAATCTTACAGATATATTCTAGCCATAATGTCACAGATTAAGTTATCTTTCTCTGTATTGCTCAGTTTTCTATCTTTTCCCAAAAACGTGTTTCATACATATCCATAATGTATATCGATAAGTATCGAAAATTGCCGTTTCCACTGTGATGGGTTTATCAAAAACCATATTAAGCCCGTTCAGTTCGATGGAGACTAAAGCTTCATTAAAAACAACGATCCTTTGAAAATGTGATTTAGAAGTCAATGTAGATTCTCTCTATATACCTCCTCACGGTGTTGTTAGTCTTACGTCCCACAATTCAGTCACGTTTTGATGGCTTTTCCAAACACACTATTATTCGTCAATTTAAAAAAGTTGTTTTCGAAGTCAGTGCTTGCATTTATGCATTTTTGTGCGTTAATTTCAATGTATGGTTTCATTCAGGGAAATTGCCTATATGATAAAATTCGATGATCTCTTGGAAACCGATTTGGGTTGTGGATTTTTGTAGTTGTAACGTCGTTTCTCTTTTCAAAAATTCTTTCTTTCCTTGCTGTCAGGTGGTGAAGACACTTTTTTCTTCACGTAAGGACTAATTTTAATGAAAAATGTGAAAATTTTTGGGATAATCGAGATCCCCTTCCATAATGTACCCTCTGTCGAAAGCGTCTGGTACGTTTTCTAACACAAAATTTCAACACTCTCTGGTGAAACCCATTCCGAGTTGTGCAATGAAGATACTGAAACAACATACAGCTTTATGGGCAATTTTCAATACGAGATTTGATTAATATTTGGCAGTTTTGTTATCATAATCGAACATGAAGTGTTGCTGGCAGCAGCATGTCTGCGATAAATGTCGTTAATAATGTGCAATTCTGTTTTACTAGTTTTCAGCATGGCATCTTAAGCCAAGCCACGTGAAGTAATATAACCTGCAGGATCCTATTCACATATTTAAAGACTCAGACCGCCAAAGTTTTCGAACTCATCAGAAAGGTGAAACACTTCATTTGTTAAATATAAATTGAGTAGTGTACAAATGTTTTACAGTCGAATACATTCCATACGTTGCAAGCTTTTAGGTACTTGTCTTCCGTTACCGTTTAGCTTATTAATAAACTTTTGAACTTTTCTGTTGAGGATATCTGATATTCCAGCGGGAACGATATATTGCTCAAATACTTGTAGAGAAAATTCGATTCTTATTAACCAGATTAAACTCTCGATCATCAGTCTAATAAGCACTCATTACGTTCATCTGATTTCAGGTATGATCCGTAATTTTGAGCGATAAGAAATTAAATGAATCGATAATTCGGAAATTTATATTGCAGTAACTCTCTTGGAACAAACCGCAACATCTTTCGTAAAATATTTATGTTTATCCCTGTTAGATGGCAGGAGATAAACATATCCTAGATTTAATTTAACTTCGTTGTCGCCCTCTGAGCTCTTGAAATGACAAAATTTTAGAATCAACAAAAAACAGCCGTAATTGCCAAGGTTTTGGCAAATGAAGTGAACTGTATAGCGAGGTCTGTAGTTACCATTACAGCTGGGATTTACTGTGCCTCGGTACACGCTGGTGAAATGGCAATGGTCTCTGTGCTTATATTGTCTTCCTCAAACGGTTCCTGAAAATATAACACACCTGTTCTGACAGAAATGCTAATTCTTCTTCAGAGCCCACTGCCATCTTTTGATTTTGCAAAAAGTAGTAATTTGCACTCCCAGCGGCTGCATATAACTTTTCAGTCAACCATCCCACGCAATTGCTTCCTCTGTAAGGTATGATAATAGGTATGGTATGTTCACCTGTGCAGCTAAGAGGTAACGTATTTGCCTACCTGATAGCAGGCCCGGGTTCCATTCCCGGACGGACTGGTGATTTTCTCAGCCTTTGGACTGAGTGTTGTGTTGTCTTCATCATCATCTCATCATTACCGAAACGCAAGTCGCCCATGTGGTGTCACCTTGTGGGGCGGCTGGTTGGAAAATTTACTGTTGTATAAATGTCTGAATGTTGAAACACTTCCCGGCCGATTAACCATATGAGGGGCGGCAGGTGGAATTAATTGTTATATAAGTGTTCCTATTATTTATGCTTTTGTTTGCCGTTCTCAACACTGGCTCTCTAACTACAATATTGGCAACCAGAAAGTGATTAGCAAAACGTGAAGCCTGTAGTTAGAATTCCTAGTGCCCACTTCATCTGAGAATACATTTATAGTTACAGCTTATAGCTCTGAGGAATTAGAAGATTGCCTGGGATTTATAATCAAAAACGGTCGTGAAAAAACGTTCTGTATTCTGAAAGTCACTGATGAAAACAAAAGAATCCACACACTCTAACTAACAGAGCAGTTCAGAGTCTAATGCGCTGATGCCATTATAACTGTCCAAATTAAATATTTAAATGAATGCTCGCCATAATTTGATGATTAGGTTCATCAAACGCCACGCTAACTAATGGTAGAAAGTTTGTCCCGTGGTGGCACGTGAAAATACGACAATACGCATACTGTAGATAGATAATTAAAGTCAACCCAGAATTAACACTTCACTCGAAAATGATTTCATGGTTATGCGTATCTCGAGTAACTTAATACGGCATCCGAGGCTGTTTGTAGCAATGATACCGACGCGACGCGACTCCCGACACAGATGGCGTGCTATTCAGCGTCTGGAGAGAACTGGGGCCTACCTTCCTCGCGCAGCGTTCTTATATATAAAGCCGCGGTGCGGACGGCTAAGGGAACGCCTGATCAAATCGGCTCTCCCGACTAGCCGCTGGGCTAGTAATGCACCACATTAAGTTACCGAATAAATCATAGCTTCTTTTGCTGATGGTCGATGAAGCTCTTAATTTAAATGTGCATTCAGCACACAGGTAAGTAATCATAATAAAAGTTTGACGTGGCGAAGTTAAATATTTTGGGCGAGAGAATTAATTTAATTACACTGCACGCAGTAAACGACCTCTGAACTTGCCATTTTTAGATACTCTGTCGCTATAGTTTTATAGTTATTGAAATGAAACTTCTCACATCTTTATGATTATAGCGGATCTCCATTCTACTTAAATATAAACATCCTAGCCTTATTTATTAACCTACTTAATCTATCTTGCTTCCTTAAGTTTTAAGACAAAAACCAGAAAATTATGAATTTCAACTAAAATCTTAATTTGTGAGATCCAAAGTACTGTTTCTATTAAATTATTATTGAAAAGGAATCTAAGCATAAATTTTTAAATGTCTAGCTCTTTTCTGTTGCGCCAATAATTTTTACAGAAAAGTGTCCAAATTTCGAAAATGGTTAAATTTATCGAACTGATATTCAACACATATTAATTTAGTATTACTCCTGACATGCTAGAAACATTTTATTTTATTTATTTATTTAATCTGATCAGATTAATGCCATCAGGCCCTCTCATACATCGGACCAGTGTTCCACACATGCAGCATTTCACACATCAGAGTTACATCATGAACATAGTTTAAATGAGAAAATTAGCTTACTCTAGTGACAATATGAATAAAGACTAGTGACTACGACCTAATAAAGTAAATGCGGAAGTATTTTTACAACAGGTGCTATACATACAGATTATGATAAAGGCAATAATAATAACAGTAAAACAAAAAATCAAATAATAATGATAAACATGACTAAGACCTAATAAAGTAAATGCTGGCAGTATTTTTACATCAGGTGCTATACATACAGATTATGGTGAAAGCAATAATAATAACAGTAAAAAAAAATCAAATAATAATGACAAACATGAGAAAAGATTGGCAATAGTAATGAAGGTTTGTGCAGATGTACATTAATATCTTGGTGTGTAAAGTAGAAGTTTACTAGTATAGCGAGTTTTGGGTAAGGGAGATTTAAGGAGGAGGAAAGAGGGAAGTAATGATGTGAAGTGCGCTCATGTACAGAGGAAGGCATTACTGTTGCTTAAGTAGATACGTCATTAACTGTTTTTTGAAGCTGGTCATGTTTTTAAATTCTCTAACATAACAAGGGGGGTTATTCCACAGTCTGGTTCCCACTACTGTAAAGGACTTGGAGAAGGTGACTGAGCGATGCAGAGGAATGGAGAGGATTTTATTATAATGGGAACGTGTGTTTCTGTCATGTTGTTCCGACATGAGCGTTAGGGACGAGGAGAGATATGAGGGACAGTATACATTTATAAGGCAGTAGATGAGACAGAGCGTATGGAAATCTCTGCGTTTGTCTGCACGCAGCCAGGACAATTTTGCATATGCTGGTGAAATGTGATCAAAAAATCGAACGTCACAGATATATCTGACGCAGGCATTCGTGACCAGTTCTAGACGTCGGGAATTTTCCTGAGAGAGGCCTTGTAGAATAATATCGCTGTAGTTAATGATTGGAAGTATAAGCGTTTGTACTAATTTCTTTTTCAGATCGAAAGGGAAGAGTTTTTTATATTTTTTTAGGACATGAAAGGATGCTGATGCTTTTTTGCACACTGCAGTTACGTGCTCTGTCCAATTTAGATTTTCATCTATTATTACTCCCAAACTCTTTGCTGAGGGAGAGAAGTTAATATTTGTTTCATTTAGGATAAGAGGTGGTACGGATTCCCGATGTTTTGGGCTAATGAGCTTAGAGTGACCAACAAGTACCGCTTGGGTTTTAGATGGGTTTAGTTTTAGACCTACGTCCTGTGCCCATTCTGACAGAGCATCGAGATCAGTATTGAAATTTTCAATAGCTTTCTTGAGATTGCTTGGTTTCGCACTTAGATACAACTGAAGGTCATCAGCATACATGTGGTATTTGCAATAGGTCAGGACCGATGACACATCATTGACACAAAGAGAGATGAGTATAGGACCTAATACTGAGCCTTGGGGAACGCCTGACACTACCTGCCGCCATTGTGATTTTATATTCCCAGACAGGACGCGTTGCTGACGAGACGTCATGTATGAGCGAAACTATTGCACTGCGCTTGGTGAGAAATTTAGACCACTAAGTTTGGCTAGTAAGATGTCGAAGTCGACAGTATCAAATGCTTTGCTGAAATCTAAGAAGCAAATAATAGTCGCTTCTTGTCTGTCCATGGCACGTTTCAGGTCATCGGTCATCCTTTATCAGAGCGGATGTTGTGCTTCGATGTTTACGGAAACCTGATTGGTATTCGTCTAGTAGATGCTGATCTAATCCGCATTATGGCTATCTTGACAGTACTGCAAGTGAGGTGCTGTAGATAGAATTTTTCTTTGCTATAGTCGTTCATCCCCATGAAGTAATCAATGATTCTCTGTTTTTTTTTGCGGATCAATTTTGGTTGTAGGTAACGTGAAGAATCGGTTTAGTTCTTCAGCTGGGACCATGGGATTTTCTGCAACTTTTATTTTGCCTAAACCGAGACTACGGAGATTTTTCCACAGGATAGCTGGTCTACATCTATTGTCAGCTAATGTACGGGCATGTCTGAGCTTAGCGTTTCTCACCGCTTGACTGACTTTGTTTCGTTTCTGCTTGTATGCAGCATGATTTTCAGGTGTAGGGTGTATCTTGTATGCTCGATGTGCAGCATCTCTGAGATTCATGAGCTGTTTTAGTTCATCAGTCAGCCAAGGTGCAGGTTGCCTTTTTACTTTTCTGGTCTTTATTGGAGCATATTTGTCATATAGTTGAGTAATTTTGTTAGTGAAATGCTGGAGTTTGTCGTTTATGTCCATAAGAGGGGTAGAGGTAATCCCCCAAACTATTTCTTGTGCCTCAGTTTCGAGTTCAGGCAAGTTTATGAGTTTGAGGTCTCGGTATGTAGACAGTTTTTGTTACTTTCTAGGGCATTCTAGTGAATACGTCATGGAAATGATGTCATGGGCAGACATGCCAGGCGCAGATATTTGAGAGGTGCGGATTATTCTGTTCGGAGATTTCGTTGCGAATATATCTATGAAAGTGTGACTAGTAGTCGTGTGATGAGTAAGTGCCAGCTGAAGTTGCGTCATATTTGAGGAAGAAAGCATCCTCTTAAATTTCCCACTGGATGGACTATTGCAGAGAAAATTAATGTTAGTGTCACCTGCTATAATTACACGTTCATATGACGATTCGAGACTAGAGAGGGCATTTTCGAAGCAGGCGAACCCACCTACTTTAGGAGGTTTGTAAAGGACACATATTAAGCACTTTCTGTTAAGTGATTTGATCTGTATGAACATATATTCCACTTGTTTATCTACATTGTTGTCGGATGTGTGTAGTACTGTAGGTGACAAATCAGAGCGTATGTACGCCCCTACTCCGCCCCTCGTCTGTTGCATCTGTCGTGCCTGAGAAAGATATAGCCATCTTGGTTTACGGAAGTTGTAGGAAAACTTGGTTTGAGCCAAGTCTCTGACAAAAGTATTACGTGTATATTAGCAGTTTGAAACATATATTTCAACTCGTCGAAGTGAGCTGGCAGAGACTGGACATTTGCATGTGCAATATGCAGCTTGGTGCGTTCGGGTGTCGATGGCCCGAGGAGGCTGCCGACCGATGTTTGCGGGTCGTGGTTGGCGGTGACAAGAGGATCTGGCATGAGGAATGCGGTAGGCGTGTGAAGGAGAGGGGGGTGAGCGAGTGTCCTCCCAGTTCTGTGCAGTGAAAGCGGCCGGGAGGGGGAGGGGTTTTTAAAGAATTGCGCAACGTTTATGACGTCAGAGCTAGTTACAGCGGATTGCCTGGCACACAATGGAAAGACTGATGTGCATTTATTACGGCGTGAGTAGGCTGCTTCCCTACAACCTACAACAATAGTTGGAAACAGATAGCCAAACTTCACTGGTTGTGGCCACCCGCCCAACAATGTTATACGATCATTTCATTTTTTTCATCTGTAATGTATGTAGTAGTCTATACTGAGTGGCTTATGAAAATTAAACCTGATAGGAATACGAACAAGAGTCACTAGCTCCATCACGAATTCCATATTGGCAACAGTTAAAAATAGCAACTATGGTTTGCTAAATTCTATGTACTCGTCCTTGCCACTAGGCATGACAGTGTTGACTGGTTTAAAATGTGCACAGTCAATTAAACACGCATTTAGCTTTCTTTTGGAGCGTAAATAGCACAGGAAGAATTTGTATACTACTACTAATTACTTATGATTAGTAATATAACTACTTGTTAGTTTCAAAAGGTTTTTTATGTAGAGGAAATGATGTACATCTTTATCAGGAACCTGTAACATAAAAGGATTAACATTATTCTTGTGATAGTGCTTTTGGTGCAGCTCAAAAACTTTCCATCTCTCTTATCATCTATGACCATCCATTCATAGTCAGAATATTGAATCCCACAGATGTTTACAGAAACATTTTCGCTGTTTTTCGTTCTCTTTTCTGTTTTTCGTTCTGTTAACATGTTACACATTGTACATCCGTATTTGCAGGATAAAATCCATCTAGTGTTGAACACTTGAAGCATGCATTATTCTTTGAGTCAATGTTTAGTACTGCAGTTTCATTTACAATATTCAGAGTGAAAATATTGAATCCCACAGATTCTTCCAGAAGCGTTTTCCATCTTTTTTTGTTCTGTTTCCTGTTTTTCGTTCTGTTAACGTGTTTCGTCTCAATATGGAATGGACGGCATTAGAGTTTAACTTGTTTACGCATGAACATATTGGGATACACAATGTACATCGTTATTTACAGGACAAAATCCATCTAGAGTCAACGTTTATTACTGCAGTTTCCTTGGGTAATGCCGTGTGAAGTACTGCGTAAAAGAGATTGTTTTCATTGACACTAACATGCAATCGAATCACTATCTATTATTTGTTCATCTGTTTCTTCAAAAGACTCATATTGGCAATTGCATCAAATGAGTAACAGTCATTACTAACTGCATTAAACTTGGGTTTCTTGTACTGAAATATATTTGGTTTTCTTCACATGACTTTGGCAGGAGAAACTTGAAAACTGGTGGAAAACTGTTTTTAAGACTTTGGTTAATAAGATGAACTCTGTTCTCGGAAATTTTTAAACAGGCAGTCAAGAAATCTCTAAGTTCTTTAAACCGAACATTATTATCTATCACCTCTGTATACATTCGTCTTCGAAATTAATTATTCCTCCTCCCTTTCTGGAAGAGGAAAGTTACAGATGTAAGTTCACTGTACTGTATGATTTCCATGAATCATAATTCTGAGTTCATTTCAAAACTGTACTATTTCAGCATACTAACGAACCTATTATTACCTTGAAGTTGAATCAGTTATCAAAATAATGTTTGGCGATTTTAACTAAACTCGAAGCTGTTCGTTTTGTGACGCAATTACTAAGCACCATCAGCGTTCCGTTGTTATCCATTATATCACTGAAAGCTGAACCTGGAATTTTAATACGAAATCCTATAATCTTTTCTCAAGACATTTTATTATGTGTGAATATTAATTTGCTGATGTAGTCACACATCACGAAACACTCCTAAAGCCTTCGTTGAATTTTGGCCACTGACTTCAGGTTTTTAAATGAAAGGTAAAACACAAATGACATACGAGGAAGTTTAAGAAAAGTAATCAGAGCTACATTTGCTGATCAAGTGTGGAAAATAAAGTATTTATAGTCCACTGCTATTTAAATACATTTATAAAAATTGGAGTGCTTTGTAAATTAAATGTGTGAAACGAAACAACTCAACAGATATTCTGATGTCTCACTGAAAGACTTCGCAGTGGAGTACAAGTCATCATAAAGGCATATGATGGGGAGCAGGATCAAATCTCACATTAATTTGACAATATGCAAATGTGTAATAGGGAAATTTGTTGCAGTTTTTGATTTCAAATGGCAATAATAGGGATGTACACTGAAGAGAAAAACAAACTGGTACAGTTGTCTAATATCGTGTAGGGCGTCCGCGAGCACGTAGAACCGCCGCTACACGACGTGACATAAATTCGACTGATGTCTGAAGTAGTGCCGGAGGGGACTGACACCATGATTCCAGCAGGGCTGTCCATTAATCCGCAAGAGTACGGGCTGGTGGAAATCTCCTCTGAACAGCGCATAGCAATGAGTCCCATATACACTCAACAAATTTCATCTCTGGGGAGTTTGGTGTCCAGCGGAAGTGTTTAAACTCAGAAGAGTGTTCCTGGAGCCCTCTGTAGCAATTCTGTTCATGCGTGGTGATGCATTGTCCTACTGGAATTTCCTAAGTCCGTCGGAATGCACAGTGGACATGAGTGGATGCAGGTGATCAGAGAGGATGCTTACATACGTGTCACCTGTCAGAGTCGTATCTAGACGTATTGTAAGTAGGCTGTTTATGTTTTCTCTATGTAAGTAGGTTGTTTATGTTTTCTTATTGGCAACGTTACGTAGCGCTCAATATGAAAATCACTTGCTGTGCTGTGTGCAGTCTGTGGCTGCTTTGCATTGTTGTAATACTCGCCATTGTAGTGTTGGGCGGCTGGCTGTTAACAGCGCAAAGCGTTGCGCAGTTGGAGGTGAGCCGCCAGCAGTGGTGGATGTGGGGAGAGAGATGGCGGAGTTTTGAAATTTGTCATGAACTGCTATATTTATATATGATGATATCAAGGTAAATACATTGTTTGTTCTCTATTAATATCTTTCATTTGCTAACTATCCCTATCAGTAGTTAGTGCCTTCCATAGTTTGAATCTTTTATTTAGCTGGCAGTAGTGGCGCTCGCTGTATTGCAGTAGCTTGAGCAGCGAAGATTTTTGTGAGGTAAGTGATTTGTGAAAGGTATAGTTTAATGTTAGTCAGGGCCATTCTTTTGCAGGGAATTTTGAAAGTCAGATTGCGTTGCGCTAACAAAATATTGTGTGTCAGTTTAAGCACAGTCATTGTATAAATTGTTCAAAGGGGACGTTTCATATGTCGACCCTTAGCCGAGGATACCTCACTGGAATCTTCTGATTTTTTTTCTTGTAGTTTGTGTAATTAGTGTAGATTTTGTTTATTGATAGCGCGTAATCATAGAGAGAATTTCCTTTGTTGTTGTAGTTTTTCATTGTTGTACAGTAAAACAGTTGTGGCATGCATATAGATTTGCACCAAGTATTTCGCAGCTGCGCTGGCAATTAAGTAGACATTATTTCCATTGCTATGTTATTTTATTTTGCTCTTCAAATTGTGCTTTTCTGTGTTATCGTGTGAAATATTGTGACAATTATGGCGTGTGAAACACGTAATACTAGGCTCCAAAGTAAACTGAGAAATGACAGTGAAGACGAAAGCAGTAATTTGGTAATTGCGCATAGGGAAATGGAGCGGGCGGCAAACAATGGTGTAGACAGTGAAACAGGTAGTGAACAGGGAAGCGTATTCGATCGATTGGTCGGCAACAGCTCGCCTCAGGAATCGGGAATGACAGAACACAATATTGCAAATACTGCAGACTCAGGTTTTGGGTTCTCACTGTTTTCTCAAATGAGTCAAGACACATTTTCCGCTTGTCAAAATGTGAATGTTGCCGGTGCAACTTCACTGCCGAAAAGCACTGAGGAACATGTTTCAGACACCAGTGCATTGTTATTACAATTAATGCAACAAATGGGACAAAAGCTTGAAAAGTTAGACACAATGGAACAACACCAGAGACAAACACAGCAACAGTTAGACACAGTGGAACAAAATCTCAAAAAGTTAGACACAGTGGAGCAAAATCTTAAAAAGTTAGACACAATGGAACAAAATCAGAGACAAACACAGCAACAGCTTCAAAAGTTAGACTCATTGGAACAAACTGTTGAACAAACGCGTGAAGATTTAACTACTGAGTTACATAACATTGAATCGAAATGTCAAAAAGTCTGTAATGACGTAAAAACTCAAATTTGTGAGCATTTTCAACCTATTTTTTCGCGGCATGAAAAGGCATTACAGAATCACGAAGCAGCCATAAAAGAACTGCAAATTATTGTTCATGAAAATCATGAGACCTTGCAAGCTAAATTTGACTCAGTTGCATCTACCGATTCGGTTACGCAACTTGCAAAAACTCAGGAAAACTTAAAGAACACAGTAGATTCGACTTCAACACAAATGGACACTCTAACTTGGTTCAGAAAAACACATTGAGGAAATGTGTTCACTATCGGAGAAAGTAGCCGAACTTTCGGATCAGTTCACTAACTTATCTACGAAGGTAGATGATAATCTGAACGACACAAAACCGGTAGTCTTTAATGACACAGAAGAGTGCGAACAAATTAGGAAATTCAAACAAAATCAGAATCAAATTGATACGCAACACCAAAGAGAAATCCGGGAAGTACAAGATCAGCTGACACAGGTAATACAAGAATTACGTATTTCAGAGGCCACTCACGCTCCAATACGGGAAGAGGGACTTAGAAATACGGAACAACCACAAAATAATAACACAGGACACTTCGGAAGTTATGAAAGAAATTGGCAAGGTGCACCGAATTTTGAAATGGAACCGCCGAAACGACGTAACAATGACCGATATGCGACTCGCCGACATGATGACTTTGACTATAAGCTGTTCATTACTACACGTAAATTCAAAACATTTAAGAATTCTGGCAACGACATTCATCCACAAGCATGGCTCCATCAATTCTCTCATTGTTTTCCTCCCAACTGGTCATTAGAGCACAGATTAGAATTTATGTGTGGCTACTTAGAGAATGAACCAGCTGTAAGAATGCGGTCGGTCATTCACGATTGCCACAGTGAAGGAGAGTTTTACCATGCCTTCCTCTCAGCATATTGGTCTCAGGCCACACAAGACCGAGTAAAACAAAGCATCATAATGATGAAACGTTTCGAACAATCTGAATTTTCCAGTCTTATGAAATATTTTGAAGACATGTTGCACAAGAATCAGTACCTGTCAAACCCATACAGCCCCTCAGAACTTATCCGCATTTGCTTAATCAAATTGCCTGAACATTTACGACACATTATTTTGGCAGGACGTTGCAAAGACGACATTGAAGCTTTTCAGGGAGTGTTACAAGAATTGGAAATTGACACTGACAATCGCGGAATGCGGAAGCAGGAACACAACAATTACAGGTCACATCCGTCACAATTCCTCGATAATAACTGGACGCGACAAGGCTATTCTCACAACACAAATCGTGACCAAAACAGACACCACCCGTATGACAACCGTTGGCAGAGTAGTAATAATTGCAGGGAAAGATCACCTCTCCGCGGTAATGACTATCACAGAGACAATCAGAGAAACAGACAATATGGGAACCAAAACAATTATTATTACGGGAGACAGAATAACTTGAGACGCAACGGTCCAGCGCGCAGTTACGATTCAGGGAGAAATTCTCCACCACGTGACCAACACGAAAGAAACTGTGTAAACTACCGACAAAACGACAGACCTGAATTCTATGAGAACTGGCGAGCTTTAAACAGAGCTGGGCCCTCTCGGCAAGGCGAATTTGTGGAAGTTAGACTTCCTAATCCCAGTAACGACGCGCGCCAACAAAGAAACAGACAATGACTCACACCGCAGGCAGCCGCGTGCGCCGGCTGGCTCAGAGAAAAATAACATTGACGCTAACCTTGAGCAAAATTCCAGTATTCTTTACGGACGAATACCGCATGATAATTGCATTCAAGTTGAAATTCTGCGTACTAGGAAGAGTAAAGGTTTACACCACATTTCACATGTAAAACCGTTTATTGAAAGATAATCTGCTTTTTAACTTAGTCTTTGTCTTAAAATTTTTCGCTTCACATTACTAATATGCTTTGTCAGACTTAGAATCTATTAACATACAACAATGTTTGAAGTTAAATATCCAATCAAGAATCAAGAGAACTTATTTAAACAGAAATGACGAATGCATTGTTATAGTGAACAGTCGTCACAGTGTTATTGTGTGTGTACATTCTTGCTTGTTAGTTGCACGATTATGGAACGACTATAAGGCTTACATATTTAGAACATTTACCAGTACTGCTAATGAGATTTTAATGCAACATTTTGGTTGACTTGAAAATATATTCTGGATTTAAAGTACTTTCTGTGAGATACCAGATGACACAGTGTTAGTTTATGTGACAGCTACACGATTTTATCACGACGCTACTAATGAGTGACAATTTACAATGTTGCTTTTGCAGCGTTTCTGTTTTATATCTGCACAGTTTTTCTGAATTATTCTGGAAAGTAAAACATGTTTTAGTAGTAACTTTTGTGGTATAGCAACAATGAGACAGCCTTTTTCATGGCATAACAATACGTTACTGTACAGTACTTTCTTCATCACGCCAATAAGCATAATAACTACGATATCTATACGCAAAGCATTTCACTTTTGTTTATCATGTGGTAAGTACATTGACTTCTGCAGAACTTAGCTTTTGGAGGACGATAACTACGACTCTTCCACAGAGATTATGTTGCGACAAGATGCACAGTTTAGCGCTACAGTACACGCATTTGAGTGATTAATCTTATACTTAAAACACTTATTTTTAAAGATTTTTTTTAATTACAAAGAAAGTTTTCCGTGATACATTTCATTCCATTGCTGTAATTTGTAACACCTGAGGGTATAATTACATTAATCCTCAGGGTGGTGCACGCTTACTTTGTGTACCATGTGTGTGGCAACCACAAGGAACCCTAGCTAATATGGTATTTGCTTCTACAACTTTACACATTGGTACCATATTTCTCTAACACACAAATTACACAGCTATCTGATCATTTAACTGAGAGATAAACATTTTTTTACTACATCAATGACAGATGTTTACGCAATTACACAGTTGGATAACTTCACACTTATGAAATTGTATTTTGTCTGTACTGTGTGAACTGTTCATATTTTTTCGGACCCATTGTGATACTATGAGAGCTTTGAATGATGTATTTGGTATGGGATCATGATTTTTAAAGTACGTTTGAGGCAGATGACACTTTTGACATGAGCAGAGAATTTTTTTAGGTTTTGACGTTATTACAGAAAGCTACGACGTTTTTGAGAGTTGACTGAGGTGTTATGATGTTATTTTTTACCACGACGATGTGTATTATGCTGCTGAGGTATGTTTATGATTAATAAGCTGGTGCTATATGAGGAATTTGGTTATGCTATGTATTTATTATGATGAAATATTGAAGTGTCGTCGCAAGATTGACGTGTCGACGAATATATATATGTGTAATAAGGTAAGGAGTAATGAATAGTGATTAGGGACTCTGACTTATGGAAAAGGATGTTGGAAACCAAGAATCATACTTTAGAATTATGAAATGTGTGTACATGTGTGAATCGTGTGAATGTATCACAATGCTGGCGAAAATTTTTTGGAGACTGTTATATCAATAGCATTTTGTTTCTACACATTTGCAACGCAAATTCTTGACCTGTGAAACATTTTATATGAGACTGTCACTGTAGCGGAAACTGCTATTGTAAATATTTCCGTAAGAAAGTTAAGTGACCACCTGCATGTAATGCGTTGTGGGCATGCAGCTGTGTCAAACACCTGGAGAACAAGCCATTAGGGTGTGCCTTTCTGGAAACACAGGTAGAAAAAAAAAAAAGAAAAAAGGCAGGCCTTTATCCTCGCCATTGACATTCCTTTAGAGAAAATATTGCAAATGCGACACCCTCATTACTTCCATTAACCTTGCTATTGACATTCCTCTGTAGAAAGCATCGCAAATATTACACGCTCATTACCTGAAAACATATGGTTACTCGTACTTTGTGCTAATTACTGAAATGCTTATGAATTGACAAGAAATATTTTTACATCTGCACACCTGATTATGACAAGCGTGTTTCTATGAGAGTTGAGAGAATTTCTACTAACTTATGAAATGTCACATGACTACTGAATGATATTTTTATGCTTTGCTTTTCATAGTTGCTTATTTCATTTGATATCTGGTTTCCAGCTGTGTTGCAGCATTGCTTTTATTAAATGAAATGCATTTGCTAATGTGAACACTTTCTGTCTACAGATCTATTAAATAATAATTTTATGATCCTCATTCTTTAAAAAAGGAGCACTTGGAAAGGAAAGTACAATAAGAAGGAACTAGTAACAGTAACACATAATTTTCTTTTCAAGTACATGGTAATATTTTTTTTACAATAAGTTGTTGTGGTGCACCACTTTAATTTACATAGACATTAAGATGTGACTATACACTTCCCTTATCTGCATTGTTGTTTTTACTGTAATATCTTTTCTGCTTGAGCTTTGTCATGTATAGATATAAGTTTTATATTTTTTATATTTTTTATATTTGCTGCTGCTGTTTGCCAGGCATAGTGCTACTGAATTTTAAATTGTGTTACTCTGTTAAGCTAGTTTTACTACTGACTTATTTTTCTTGTTACTGTACATTGGCTCATATTAGTTGTAATGTTGCATTGTTTGGTAATTTATATTTACTGTAGCTTGCTTTGCAATTTTCCATTTTTTTTGCATTGCTGTTTGTGTTAATTTGTTATGTGCTGCTGCATTCCCTCGTCCCTTAGTTTAGCATCTGAGCTCAGTAGATTTAAGTTAGCTTAAGAGGGGGTAGACTATAAGAAACTAACTATTATAAATTTATAAGAAATGCATTGAGAAGCTATCAGAAAATGGTCTGGCAAAATAAAAAGGATACTGTACAGTGGAGAAAAACTATTGACAGAGGATGTGAACAGAATACAGAA
Source organism: Schistocerca piceifrons (assembly GCF_021461385.2). NCBI lineage: Eukaryota > Metazoa > Arthropoda > Insecta > Orthoptera > Acrididae > Schistocerca > Schistocerca piceifrons. The sequence continues at coordinate 499,866,550 of NC_060139.1, forward strand.
AGCAGGCTTAGATAGGACCTTTTGGGAATAATGATGAACGAAGGGAGATCTCCATGCAAAATACTGCAGTAAAACAAACCCTGTCCTTTCATTTTGTGTTATCCCACTATGTGTTTGTGTACCCTTGTGTAGTTGTTTTCTTCCTGTCTCTGTGTAGTTTCATAGAATTTTTTCTTCTTTTAATATTAAGCTACATTCACTATGATGAGGAATACTGTTATCCTCAAATACAATTTGCATTAATAATATGTTATTTACTTTGTAAAGATGGTTAGACATTATTAATTCTGTTTTGTTTTAATGCTCATGTGTAAAGTTGATGTTTCAAAAGTTATTCTGATCTTTTATGTATTTACTTATGTCATAATTCCTGTAACACTGATGTATATGTTTATTTCTATTCGTTTGTAAAGCCCCTATTACTACAAATGTTATCTGTATTATTATGTTCTTTAATGATGTATTTTGTACCTTTGTAATTTTATAATTGTATAGACAACTTTATAATTGTATAGACAACAGTTCTTCAAATTAAGTTACATTTCACTGCACACGTTTCTGTTGGTCATAGTATATGGACAATATGTGAGAAGTAGGGACTGTTAGTGTTTGCACGTGTGTTAAAAATTCAGCAAGGGAGTGGATAACAGCATTGCTGGTTTTAAGGACATTTCAAAAAAAAACTTTTTGTGAGTGGACAAGTGGTGGTTTATGGACTTGCTACATTCTCCCCAAGACTCTTCGATGGTGACTGTGCACCTGCACAGTCGCAACAGATGGCTGCTGGCCGTCTCTACATGGACTACAGTGGGTCTGCACCTTCGGTGGCCCACCAATACCATTATTTCTACAAGGACTGCAGTGGGTCTGCACCTCTGGTGGCCCACCAATACCACAATCTCTACCAGGACTCCAGTGGGTCTGCTCTGTGATGACCTACCTACCAATATTCTTCAAAACTTCGAATGACTCTGCTGTGGGTTTGCTCCATTGTGGCCCATTACCTGTCAGCATGTCAAGAGTCAGCACTCTCTTTCCGTTGAAAGGACAACACTACTTCTTCAAGACGGCATGGAAATCCACTACTTCCGTGTGCATTTTCTTCTACTGCTCAGATTTTGAGAAAAACACTACTATTTTACCGTAATGAACGATCAGGACTGTCTTTATGGACTGTGAGAAAATTTGAGCTTTTGACCAACATTGTATCAATAAGTGTGTGCATTCTGTGAGAAAATTTGAGCTTTTGACCAACATTGTATCAATAAGTGTGTGCATTTGATTTCTTTGTTATTGTAATTATGAAAAATTTTATCAAATCATTATTGGCCACTGTCCAAAAAAAATTTGTAAAATTTTTTGTGGGGAGCATGGGGGCTATGTAAGTAGGCTGTTTGTTTTCTCTATGTAAGTAGGTTGTTTATGTTTTCTTATTGGCAACGTTACGTAGCGCTCAATATGAAAATCACTGGCTGTGCTGTGTGCAGTCTGTGGCTGCTTTGCATTGTTGTAATACTCGCCATTGTAGTGTTGGGCAGCTGGCTGTTAACAGCGCGTAGCGTTGCGCAGTTGGAGGTGAGCCGCCAGCAGTGGTGGATGTGGGGAGAGAGATGGCGGAGTTTTGAAATTTGTCATGAACTGCTATATTTATATATGATGATATCAAGGTAAATACATTGTTTGTTCTCTATTAATATCTTTCATTTGCTAACTATCCCTATCAGTAGTTAGTGCCTTCCATAGTTTGAATCTTTTATTTAGCTGGCAGTAGTGGCGCCCGCTGTATTGCAGTAGCTTGAGCAGCGAAGATTTTTGTGAGGTAAGTGATTTGTGAAAGGTATAGTTTAATGTTAGTCAGGGCCATTCTTTTGCAGGGAATTTTGAAAGTCAGATTGCGTTGCGCTAACAAAATATTGTGTGTCAGTTTAAGCACAGTCATGTATAATTGTTCAAAGGGGACGTTTCAGTATCAGGGGTCTTGCATCACTGCAACTGCACACGACCGATACCATTACAGAGCTTCCACTAGCATGAGCAGTTCTCTGCTGACGCGCAGGATCCATGTACTCACGAGGTTGTCTTCTTACCCGTACACGTCCACCCGCCCGATGCAATATGAAACGTGACTCGTCCGACGAGGCAACATTTTTCCAGCCATCAAAAGCCCAATGTAGATGTCTACGGGACCAAGCGAGTCGTAAATTTTTGTGTCGTGCAGTAATCAAGGGCACATGAGTGGGCCTTATGCTCCGAAAGTCCATATCGATGACGCTTCGTTGAATGGTTCACACTCTTTTCACGTTGAACGATTCTCTTCAGTCGTCGTTGGTCAAGTTCTTGCAGGATCTCCACCCCTCTCCCCCCCCGCCCCAACGATCGCGGAGATTTGATGTTCTATGAAACTGCTGATATTTATAGTACACTCGTGAAATGGTCGTACGAGAAAATCCACACTTCATCGCCATCTCGGATGTGCTGTGTTCCATCGCTCATGCACCGACTCTAACACCACCGTCAATCTCACTTAAATCTTGATAGCCTGCCATGGTAGCAACTGAGGTAGACATTTGTTGTCCTATATATGCGTTGCCGACCGCAGCGCTGTATTATGCCCGTTGACATCTCTTTCTATTTTAATACACATGCATATACCAGCTTCATTGGCGCTTCAGTATATAAGGCAATGCTAATCTGCATCATGAGAGAGAGAGAACAGAAAGCTATGGAATCACGTTTCGACACCACAGCAAGGGCGTCACAGCAATGGAAATGCAAGTTTCCATCAGATGCCGATAGGGGTCTTGCGGTTTCCGGCGGCCCCAATGAAGTACAGCCGCCGAGCCCCGCCTGCAGCTGCTCCGTATCTCGTGGGGCCCTCTCGCACCGCAATATACTGTAGTGGAGCCGGTAGCAGCGGCTCAGAGCCAGAAGCGCTCTTAGCCCCATCGCTACGTGGAGCTACACAGATACCGCCTAGTCTCAGCTCCGTTGTTGCTGTTGTATGAGCTGGACTCTATTTCCTGTTACATTATTTGTACTGAGTCTTCGTCTTGTGGAGAAATATAAGTAAAGCTACTGTATTACTAGTTCTAATCATTTCAGCTCGTCTCCATCTCTCCTACAGTTACCATACCACTCTGTTGCCTCCTTCTCCTTACTGTTGTGTATGAAGCTGTGCGCGATACATTCAACATTTGTGACTAAAACGATCTAGCTATTAATTTACATGAGAATGAAATAAGGTTAATTGCAAAGGAGGTTGGATTATTGCTTGAAGTTTTAGGTGTTGTCAAAAGTCTCAGTAGCAATTGCATGTGAGAATATTCAGTCAGTTGAAACAGACACTTGGAAAATATGTGTGTCGTAGTTTCAAAACCTGGACGCATAGCAGAGTACAGTGTGCAAGTATCATCTAACCTGGACGTCTATTTCACCACTCATCACAAAAGAGGTTGACGAACACTGACGCGTGTGAGATGCACCCGGGTTGGATTATCTCAATCGCCGTGCTGAGGAATAGTTAAATAAATTTGTTGCTGCAAAATTTTGGTCAGACATAGCACAGAGATGCAGGGAAACAGAGAGTTTTTTCAACAAGCCTACCTGTTGCCGAGATCAATATGCACATACGACATTTAGTTTCCTTGAGTATGCAAAGCTGGAATTCCTCCAAGAACATGTTCGTTGCGAATATAGTAAACCTGAAATATGATGCAGTGTCAAGAAGACAGAACTTGCTGCGCAGTTCTTACTAATCACGCGCTTCCGTATAGGAACTTGCTAATGTTGCGTGGTGGTGGGCAGTAAAGACTGGAACACTGATTGCAGTAGGCTGTTGTAGCTCCAACAGAGACGACATTATCGTCGTTCTTGTTCTTGTCGTCTTCAGTCCAGAGACAGGTTTGATGCACCTCTCCATGCTATTCTATCCTGTGCAAGCTTCTTCATCTCCAAGTACCTACTGCAACGTACATCCTTCTTAATCTGATTAGTGTATTCATCTCTTGGTCTCCCTCTACGATTTTTACTCTCCACGCTGCCCTCAATACTAAATTGGTGGTATCTTGAGGCCTCAGAACGTGACCTACCAACAGATCCCTTCTTCTAGTCAAGTTGTGCCACAAATTCCTCTTCTCTCCAATTCTGTTCAGTACCTCCTCATTAGTTACGTGATCTACCCACCTAATCTTCAGCATTCTTCTGTAGCACCACATTTCGAAAGCTTTTATTGTCTTCTTGTTCTTGTCTAAACTCAAAGTTTTTATATTTTCTCCATTGGTTTTAAATCATACTTCGAATTTCTCTTTTGTTTCCTTTACTGCTTGCTCAATATACAGGTTCAATAACATCGGGAATAGGGTACAAACCTGTCTCACTCGCTTTCCAACCATTGTTTCCCTTTCATGCCCCTCGACACTTATAACTGCCGTCTGGTTCCTGAACAAGATGTAAATAGCCTCTCGCTCCATGTATTTGATTCCTGACACCTTCATCATTTGAAAGAGAGTATTCCAGTCAACAGTGTCAAAAGCTTTCTCTAAGTCTACAAGTGCTACAAACGCAGTTTTGCCTATCCTTAATCTATTTTTTAAGTTATTCGTAGTGTCGGTATTGTCTCATGTTATCCAACACTTCTACGCAATCCAAACTGATCTTCCACGAAGTCGGCTTCTACTAGCTTCTCCATTCGTCTGTAAGGATTTCGTGTTAGTATTTTGCAGGCGTGACTTATCAAACTCATAGCTCTGTAATTTTGACTCCTGTCAACTCCTGATTTCTTTGGGATTTCAATTTTATATTCTTCTTGAAGTCCGAGGGTATTTCACCTGTCTAATATATCTTCCTCACCAGATGGTAGGGTTCTGTCAGGGCTGGCTCTCTCAAGGCTGCCAGTAGTTCTAATGGAATGCTGTCTACTCCCGGGGCCTTGTTTTGACTTAGGTCTTTCAGTTCTCTGTCAAACTCTTCACGTGGTATCATATCTTCCATTTCTTCTTCATCTACGTCCTCTTCCATTTCCATAATATTGTCCTCAACAACATCACACTTGTAGAGACCCTCTATATAGTCCTTCTACCTTCCCGCTTTCCCTTCTTTGCTTAGAACTGGTTTCCTATCTGAGCTCTTGATATTCATACAAGTGGTTCTCTTTTCTCCAAAGGTCTCTTTAATTTTCCTATCGGCTGTATCTATCGATCCCCTAGTGATATGTGCCTCTAGATCCTTACATTTGTACTATAGCCATCCCTGCTCAGCCATTTTGCACTTTTTGTCGTATTCATTTTTGAAACGTTTCTATTCCTTTTTGCCTGTTTCATTTACGGCATTTTTATATTTTCTCCTTTCATCAATTAAATTTAATAATTCTTCTGTTACCTAAGGTTTTCTACTAGCCCTCTCCTTTTCACCTACTTGATCCTCTGCCGCCTTCACTATTTGATCTATTTTTTTTTTAAATTCATTATTAAACCTACTCCTGCACTACCCCTATTGGATTTTGTATTTATAACTCAGTATTCACCTGACCAGAAGTTTTGTTCCTCCTGCCCAAAGATCCGAATGGGAGATTATCATACCTCCAGAATATTTTACGCAAGAGTACGCCACCTTCACATAATCATACAGTAAAGCTGCATGCCCTCAGGAAAACTTACGGCTGTAGTTTCCCCTTGCTTTCAGCCGTTTGCAGTACCAGAACAGCAAGGCAATTTTGGTTAGTGTTACAAGGCCAGATCAGTCAATCATCCAGAATGTTGCCCCTGCAACTATTGATAAGGCTGCTGTCCCTCCTCAGGAACCACAATTTCGACTGGCCTCTCAGCAGATACCCCTCGTTGTGGTTCCACCTACGCTACGGCTATCTTTATCGCTGAGGCACGAAAGCCTCCCCACCAACGCAAAGTGCATGGTTCATGAGGGAGGAGGGTGGATTATCGTCATACAAGTGGCACTAAATAATGTTACTAATATGATCTTATTAATTTGATTAGTTACTCATTGTAATACAAGAAAGCCAATACTCTTTTGCTTGCTTGTTTCACAAATTGAAGTAGCTGCGTATCAGCAAAAGTGCAGTATGCAGTGAAAGACTACAGGTCTTTGAGAGGTAGTGGCGTCATGCGATACTGACCATGGGATTCCTCAGCGCCAAATTTATAGCAGCTGTATTGGTTCATCCGAGAGACCACAAATAATATCTGCTATGAAGAAACTTGAGCATCTTCTCCATAGTGATCCATGTCCGTGATTTATTGTGGAAAACTGAACAACACGGACCCATTTGATTTTGATCCAGTGTTACTTTTTTTATTTGGTTAGCAGAAAGAAGCTGTGAGTTTGAAGATGTCAGTTCCTCTTCACAAAGTCACGCAGTGGAACTGTAACAGATAGTAATATAGAGCTCTAAAAGGAAGCTCTTGTGGCTCTTTGTTTAATTCGAAAGAGTGTTTAGTTCTCACATGTAAATCATTGGTTTTGATTGTGATATAAGCGTCTCTTAAGAGGAAATGAGAGGTAATGCCCTCGCTTAACCCTCTGAGTCTCTATAATATGAACAAAAGACAATATTAAATTTTTCGCCTAACTAATCTTTATTATCATAAGTAATAAGTACAAGAAGAAACTTGCAAAAGGTGTACAATCATTTGTTTTAAGGAGGTGTAATGTATCTGAAACTAAGTTTGCTTTTTTCCTAGATACTGTCCCACATCTCGAAACTTCTATGAACTCATAATGCTCAAAACAAATTATAGTCCTAAATAACAAGTGAAACGGGCCTACAATTAAATAGATTTATATCAAAACTACATATAGTCCCAGTGATTTCACATCGAGACCAATCTTAAAATTTACTGTAGAACCTCAAATTTACACTACACTGACTTTAGATACTCGTATACCTAATTTCATTTTCAGTGATCTCGTGAACATAATAAAAAAATAAAAGTAACATATGTCACAATCTCTTACAGTCATGTAGTACAATGTCAGACGCCGACTGTTGATTTTAACGCTTTGAATGACTGCAACACCGGACAACATTCGCAGGAGTACCTCAGAGTACCACTAGATGTTTTCACTATTTGTGACATCAAGTCAAAGTTCGATGTGATTTTTATAGTTAAATATATATCATTAATATTTCCTGTTCGGTCTTCTTTTCTTTTCATTCAGCCTGTAATATATTGTGATGGATACGATGGTAAGGTAGATAGGAAAATATGTTTTAGGTGTTGTTTGACGAAACATGTGCAAAAAAATTTGGTAATGAGGCCGAATTGGAAGGAGAGAGGGGTATGGAATTTACTGTGGTGTGTAAAATATATAGATGATGATAATGAGGCTGATGTATAAATATTCTAATACTTTTTGATAACGTTTAGTGACGATGCAGGGGTGCAAAGGGATAGAGATGTTGATGAGGCAGATGCAGATTTTGAAAAAAAAAGAAAATAAAATTTTGGTTAACAACTTATCCATTTTAAATACTAGGTACACATTTATATACCATACGGCAGTCCAATAGCTATAGAAAACTACGCACGTATTCCAAGGCAACGTTTTGTCAGAATTTGAAAGCTATCAGAGAAGAACTTCCGGAGATATAAAATTTTGAACGAGCAAACAATAACATTTTTATTTATTAGGTGTGCAATTCATATGCTATATAGGTCGCTCTAACAGATATATGATTACACCCGCATAATGGGATGCAAGTTTGTGTTGAATTTTCTAAATAATTGATGACGACTTTTCTGAGATTTATGATTTTCTTCAAAAGAACATATCCCCTTTATATATTATATGCATATTCATATATCATATGGCCCTCTAGGAAGTGTATAAAAGTACGTGCGTTTTCGAATGTACCGTTGTGTCAAAATTTCAAAGCCATGGGTGAGAAACTTACGAGATTCGTGATTTTGTAGAGATATACATTTACATTTTTGTTTCTAAACAGTAGATTCCATTGAAAACAAATGTAATGTAGAAGGAGGTACCGGTACCTCACTGACTGGTACAAACTTTTGTTGTAGGCGCTGGTCGGGGGACAGACCACAGACCACTCATGAAAAATCTTATCTGGCAGTCACGGCCGTGGACGCAGAAAACTTGTTCACAAACACAATCTGACGAGGATATAGAATACCTAAGAGTCATATTCCACAACACAGATAATTTGCTATTTATCGATTTCCTTGATACTTTGGCTTGGTTTACCTTATTAAAGAAGAATTCGTGACATAGACGCTTTAAGGTGGATAATAGATCAACATGACAAAAGCGCTTCGTCAGAGGAAAGTAAGGAAATGCACTGTAGGGTCTAGGAGAAATTGTTAATAAAACAGTTTTCTCTTGAGATAGCTTTGTTTATTCCAGACTGAGAATCCGACGGCGACCTTGGTGTGTTACTTGTCTTGGTGATGCTCCCGTTGTTGCAGTTGGTGCGTCAGTAGTGCAACGAAGCACAGAAGAAGCAACAGGCGTCGGTGAATTGCGTTTAGGCAGGGCAAAGCGGGTTACAGTCCGCTAGATTCCACAGATCGTGGAATCTGCACAAGTAGGCCCCTTACGACCAATAGTTACAAACTTTATACCACAACGCACTTCAAGTAGACAACTGGTCCAAAATTTTTGGAATAGCAACCGTAGCGTTTCGTCCAACTACAGCTCTTGTATATCTAGCTGTTTCTCCTGATATACACTCTAGCGTCGTATTTTTGACTGCAGGAAAAATTAGCAATACAGTACTCCATCAGCATAAGTATAAAAAAGAGAAGTTGAACAAAGGGAGAAGTTCTGATACCAAATGTAAACTCGACAGTAAAACAACGTTTTACCTTGTTGTATCGTAGATACAATTAGAAGTCAACGCAAGAATAAAATAGAGAAATCTATTATAATCTCAGAACAAGTATTTTCTACTTCTGGGTTATTTACCCATGTAAATCCTTGTACAGACTCCGAAATAGCGAATACAGTCAGTTACGTGCTATGGGTTGCTAGCTGAGAGGGTGCGTCCTGTTCATGTTGCTGGAGCGTGTTGCAGTAGTCGACGTACTGTGTTCCGTGAATAAAGCCAATGTGGCGCCATCGTATTACCAGGATGCTCATTTCTCTCTTACGCTTCAGCCAGTTTCATCAGCTCCCCTGCCGACGCGCAAATGACTAAGGTCGCCATGGCGTCTTATTTGCTGAAGCTCACGAACGGACGAGTTTGACGGAATATGAAGACTTCGTGCGTTTCGTTCGGTGCTCTTGAGCAACTGGCAGAACAATAGCGTGTCAAAGATGTAAATACGCAGTAAAAAAAAAAATAAAATTGGAAAGATATTTCTGCGTGTTGTACTTGCACAGTGCTAAAATGTCACTCTGTATTACTAGATACATCTGCATCGACGTTGCGCGCTGTAGGACACTTTCTGGAGGTTTATTCGAGTTCCTTTCCTGATAATATGTTGTGTGATAACTTCTCCTGCAAATATTTATCATTAACTGCATATATGATCAAAACTGCAGTGAGAACAGTGGACAGTACACATTTTCTTGAGTTGAATTTCTCAGAATATGATCATCGCCGGTTTGTATTCTTACACATTACTTTTCATTTTACTATCAACATGTGTAATTATTTCCTCACGAATCTATACAGAAGGCGTAGGTTTGTTGGTGAACCAAACAGTGAGGTCATCGGTCCCATCGGTTTAAGAAAGGATGAGAAGATGTCTGGCGAGCTCTTTCTAACGAACCAGACGGCCATTTGCCTGAAGCGACTTAGACAATTCACAGAAAATCTAAATCAAGCTGGCCGGACGCGGGTTTGAACCGTCGTCCTCCAGAATGTGAGTCCAGTGTGCTACCCAATGCGCCACCTCGCTCGGTCAGAAGACGATATATTACTTTTTACATAGGACATTATCCATCTTATATTCCTATCCTACTTCCTCTTTAACTTACATGATCAATTTGCTTTCTTCTTCCTAATGTACTCTTTTATTCTACTTACACATTATATTTTCCTTCTTCGTTCCTTTTCTGTGTTATGGAATGATGTCATTCGCTACAAATGGACACGTAGTTTTAACTTGATTTGTTACATATCTGTCCACACATTCTGCAGTCACTTAATTAATGGACTAAGTATTTACCTAGTTATGATTTTAAGATTTATCTCTTTATCTTTTGCGTTGTTCTGAGGTATTCTAATGCAGTGAAAATTCGTTATATTTGCTTCTGATGAACCATTGAAAATTATTTCATAATTACAGAGATGAAACACCATACTATGTTTGAGATTATCATATAGCGTCTCTTAACTTCCAGCTGATAAGTGATGATTCTCGTTATATTTTTTATGTGACTTGGGTACAATGTTTACTTGTCGTCTGTTATTTTAATTATTTTATATGAGTTTTTCTTGAATATTACTATTACATCCACAATGGTGAGACACCTTTCTTAAATTAACTTTGGGCCATGATTTTCTGTTTACCTCCCTATATATCAATCGATTCTTATATACCTATAATATGACCTACTGACAATATCTACTTGTCCAAACCATTGTTTATTGACCAGGTACTTCTCTTCATTATTATTGATTGTTGTACTGATTTTATTGTTGCTCATACAGGGGCCTGATGACGATGTAATATAGGCTAACACCGAAAGAAACGGGTAGTGTAATGAATGTGTACTGCTGTATACTTCAGTCACAGATATGGGTCGTGACACATTTATATTGTTTTATTGGTGTTTTGATATTCATAACAGGCCACCAGCACAACAGAATATTAGTACTATATACATTATTTCCAACATGTCTGGGAATTAAACGAACATAGCAAATGGTAACTCGCTACGACAACCTACAATGGTCAGGAAAAACACATTCAGGTTTTAGATTTAGAAACTATCAATAAGAAAACGGGAAAGAACAATACAAATACAGAAATACTTCTGACGTGTGCTACAAGGCTGCGAGATAGCAGAGATGGCAGTAGACCTATTGAGCTGGCTATCATGCCAGTGTGGGCGTGGAGGGGCTCCACCTTTTTTTTTTAAATACAAGGCTGCGATGTTATGTGTGTAGTATACTATCTTCTATAAAGTTTATAATTGTTCTGGAAATTGTTGCATTACCTAATGAGAGACAGTGGCAATGCTAGATAGAAATTTTTATTCTAGTTTGATCAGTATCTGGCAAACAGTTTTATGTTGTGTGTCATACCTCTCACATGGAAAGAATAAATCACAATAGAATGCCGACTCCAGCTCACTCATGGCTTAAATATGTTACTAACCCTAGTGATACCACCAATTTCAAATGAAAATGCTAGTGCGGTTTCTCTACAAGCAGGGTCAATTACGTCACAATAAAAGATGGTGGTAACACCCGCCCTCATTATAAATCATGTCAACCCCATTACATGACAAAACTATGCTCCCTCCACTTCCATGTTCCCATCTTTCCCCTCCACTTCCCCTCCCACTCAACTGTCGACCACAGAGTAGTATTAAAACGAGGTAGTTAGTCAATAACTTGAATAGGGTAAAAAGATAATTGGAAGACATATAATTCCGAAACAAATTCATAATCTTCACTTGAACTGTCAAAGTCATTTGCATATGTTAGCGACATCAGACGTGGGCGTGCAGACACACACACACACACACACACACACACACACACACACACACACACACACGGAGAGAGAGAGAGAGAGAGAAAGAGAGAGAGAGTGAGGGAGGGAGAGGGAGATGGGTACAATGTATGTCGTTCGAACTCTGAAAACAATGACCTTTCTCATCATTAAATTTCATCTCACTTCTATGTACACAAAATATTTCCACATCTGTCTCATCACATTCTCTGTCTCTCTGTTGCAGCTCAGAATCCAGCAGCCTTGAAAGCAACCCAGCACAGGAGTAATGCCACAGATTGCCAGGCACATCACATTCAATGCCTGGATGATCAGCAGAGAGCCGCTCACACACTCCTTCAAACAACAATTCGTCACATCTCTCTCTCTCTCTGTCTCTCTCTCTCTCTCTCCTTCCACCAAATATACAGGGTGGTCTATTGATTGTGACCGTGCCAAGTATCTCACGAAATAAGCGTCATGCGAAAAAACTGCAAAGAACGAAACTTGTCTAGCTCGAAGGGGGAAACCTGATGGCGCTATCGTTGGCCCGCTAGATATATCAAACAGATATCAACTGCATTTATTTAAATATTACATATTCGTGTAGTACGTAAAGAAATATGAATGTTTTAGCTGGACCACTTTTTTCGCTTAGTGACAGATGGCGCTGTAATAGTCACAAACATATGGCTCACAATTTTAGACGAACAGTTGGTAACAGGTAGGTTTTTTAAATTAAAATACAGAACGTATGTACGTTTGAACATTTTATTTCGGTTGTTCCAATGTGATACATTTACCTTTGTGAACTTATCATTTATGAGAACGCATGCTGTTACAATGTGATTACCTGTAAATACTACATTAATGCAATAAATGCTCAAAATGATGTCCGTCAACCTCAATGCATTTGGCAATAAGTGTAACGACATTCCTCTCAACAGCGAGTAGTTCGCCTTCCGTAATGTGCGCACATGCGTTGACATTGCGCTGACGCATGTTGTCAGGCGTTGTCGGTGGATCACGATAGCAAATATCCTTCAACTTTCCCCGCAGAAAGAAATCCGGGGACGTCAGATCCGGTGAACGTGCGGGCCATGGTATGGTGCTTCGACGACCAATCCACCTGCCATGAAATATGCTATTCAATACCGCTTCAGCCGCACGCGAGCTACGTGCCGGACGTCCATCAAGTTGGGAGTACATCGCCATTCTGTCACGCAGTGAAACATCTTGTAGTAACATCGCTAGAACATTACGTAAGAAATCAGCATACATTGCACCATTTAGACAGTCATCGATAAAATGAGGGCCAATTATCCTTCCTCCCATAATGCCGCGCCATACATTAACTTGCCATCGTGGAATTTCCGTTGCCCAATAGTGCATATTATGCCGGTTTCCGTTACCGCTGTTGGTAAATGACGCTTAGTCGCTAAATAGAACGCGTGCAAAAGATCGGCCATCGCCCCGTAATTCCTCTTGTGCCCAGTGGCAGAACTGTACACGACGTTCAAAATAATCGGTATGCAATTCCTGGTGCATAGAAATATGGTACGGGTGTAATAGATGTTGATGTAGCATTCTCAACACCGACTTTTTTGAAATTCCCGTTTCTGGCACAATTTGTCTGCTACTGACGTGCGGATTAGCCGCGACATCAGCTAAAACACCTACTTGGAGATCATCATTTGTTGCAGGTCGTGGTTTACGTATCACATGTGGCTGAACACTTCCTGTTTCCTTAAATAACGTAACTATTCGGCGAACGGTCCGGACACTTGGATGATGTCGCCAAGGATACCGAGCAGCATACATAGCCGACGCCCATTGGGCATTTTGATCACAATAGCCATCCATCAATACGATATCGACCTTTTCCGCAATTGGTAAACGGTCCATTTTAACACGGGTAATATATCGCGAAACCGTCCGCACTGGAGGAATGTTGCGTGATACCACGTACTTATACGTTTGTGACTATTATAGCGCCATCTATCACAAAGCGAAAAAAGTGGTCCAACTAAAACATTCATATTTCTTTACGTACTACACGAATATGTAATAAAAATGGGGGTTCCTATTTAGAAAATCGCAGTTGATATCCGTTTGACCTATGGCAGCGCCATCTAGCGGGCCAACCATAGCGCCATCTGGTTTCCCCCTTCAAGCTAGACAAGTTTCGTTCTTTGTAGTTTTTTTTGCGTTTGATGCTTATTTCGTGAGATTTTTGGTGCGGTCACTATCAATGGACAAGCCTGTATAACTGTTAAATTTTTACTGTGTATAAATGTCAGATATGCACTGACGGGAAACAATTCGCAAACCAAGAAAGAGTGGTGCAACATAAAAGAAAGTTGCTAGACTGTTTACGCATCTGAAGAATGATGTCTGTTCAAATTACGCCCAAGTTGCATGAAAGTGGCGTTACTAGCGCCACTATGAAGATGCAAATCAGGTTTGCTTTAAATACACGCTGTGACGGTCGTGACCGTTAGTTTAATTTGAGACTAGACGTGGTGAGTTGATGTCAGTCAACAATGCCTTTAAGGCGACAAAGACGCCATTGTCAACAACTCACTGAGTTTTAAGGAGGTTGTGCAACAGAGCTACGAGAAGCTGTATGTGCCGGCTGTGATAATGCGGAAAGACTAGTCAGGAATGTCGCCGCTGTACATGACTGCTGGCAGCGGTGGTCACGGAAATGTACGGTCGCAGGCAGACCGGACTCCGGACTGCCACGTGCCACTACCGAGAGGGAAGACAATCCAGTTCGGGGTATAGTTTTGGCGTATCACTCTGCATCTGCAGCTGAAATTTGAGCAGTATTTGGCACCACAGTGACACTACGAACTGTTTCAGATCGGTTACTTTAACGACAACTCTGAGACACACGCCTTGTAGTTTGCATTCTACTCACGACAAACCACCCCGATATGCGACTTCAGTGGCGTTACGCGAGCGCCCATTGGAGGGCAGAATGGACGTCTGCTGTGATTTAGATAAAATCTGGTTCTGCCTCTGAGCCAATGACAGCCGTGTGTTGATTAGGAGGAGGGCAGGTGAAGGGCTGCAATCAACTTGTGTGTGTGGTAGACACCTGGAGTTATGGCCCAGGATGTAATTTTGTATGACAATGGGAGCACTCCCATCGTTATCCCACACATTCTGCCTGCAAATTTGGACGTCAGTCTGCTGGTTCGACCTGTTGTGCTGCCATTCATGAATAGCATGCCAGAAAGTTTTTCCCAACAGGATAACTCTCGCCAACATACCAACAAGCCCTAGAGAGCATCGACATGTCTTGAACTGCTCGATAGCCAGACCTGTCGCCAATAAATTATAACACTATTTCTTTATTGTTAAATTAAATTTTTGTAATACTTTGTGTGGAGTCACCGCCAGACACCACACTTGCTAGATGGTAGCCTCTGAATCGGCCGTGGTCCGTTAGTATACGTCGGACTCGCGTGTCGCCACTATCAGTGATTGCTGACCGAGCGCCGCCATACGGCAGATCTAGTCTAGAGAGACTCCCTAGCACTCACCCCAGTTGGACAGCTGACTTTGCTAGCGATGGTTCACTGACCACATACGCTCTCATTTGCAGAGACGACAGTTTAGCATAGCCTTCAGCTACGTCATTTGCGACGACTTAGCAAGGCGCCATATTCAGTTACTATGTATCCTGAACAGATAATATTATGAATCATGTACCGTCAAGAGCGACGTTCATCATTAATGGATTAAAGTTAAGTATCAAACTAATTACGTCCACTTCCTGAATTCTCATTCCTTGTCATGTTCCAGACCTGACGTCAGTATAGTTCATCTCTCCTCACGCCAGCCTGCGTGAGCTAAAACGCATGCATTTCGGCCTCCACTCGTAACACGGTGTTGGCTCTTCTGCTAACACAAAATTTTGCTTTAAAATTTTCACATATTGATACTGTGTTTCTGTATATGTAAAGTGTGCTGTACTGGAGACTGAAGTTCTTTGCACTGTATGCGAGTAATGTATGTAAAATACAATGTAAATTGTTTATTATGTTCAATAATTTTCTGATGACATTTTGTATCGAAAAATATTTGTGTGTGTAAACTGTTCATGTTGATGTAAATTTGACAGTTTTAAGAAATGGTCACGCTTAGGAACAATGAAAGAAATATGTGTTATATAAAAGCCAGTGTGCTTTTGTTTGGAACGAAAGTTGCTCTGGGTACTGGAAAAGGTAACAAGACCGAGTGGCGCGCAGGAAGTAAGTCATACAGTCTGTAGACAGAAGTGGTTGAGGCAACACCCTTGTGGAGCAGGAGAAGCTTTGCCCGCAGATTTGCACAAAAAAGCCTCAGATGAAGACTGCAAACGACTTATGGCATAGGTGCGAGTTATTGGGTTATTGTATGTAAAATTGAGCAACGCCAAGAAGAGAAATTGAGCCTATACAGCAAGATACTTGCAGGCCTTACTGTGTGTAGTGTAGCCGTCATAATTGTTCGCCACACCCAAGCCTACAGCCATTGGATAAGATATTTTTTGTATTTTACTTTTGTACAGCGTGAACCATTGTTTTAATCTGTGTTTTAATAGTCATTCATGAACTTTAAAGAAACTGGATCACCTTATTATGTCATTCCAATCATACACCTTTGTACGGTCCTTTCCTGGTGTTTGATTAATCTGAATATCCTATTTTGCAGACCTGTAATGTGCCAAGTTAATATAAAGAGGCACCATTTAAATTTTTTTTTGAGCAAATAATGAGAAGGTTTTCTAAAATACTGAGCCGTGCACGGCTTGTGTTCATCCTATTAACTGTTTTGTCACCTTCTATTACGGTAGTCCCGCCTCGTTCTCTTATTCCATTTACTGGTGTCACGAACTCCCTGCCTTACTTGCCCGTGAGCGGCAGCAGCAACACGTATCGATAAGCGCACTGTCGTACAATCTCTGGAGCGACCTAGAGTAATTCCGGGTCAAGGCACGCCCACACCGCGCGGAGTTGGGCTGGAGCTGCTGGCAGCGTGCACGCGCGGTTGCGGTGTAAGTTGCTGCTTGGAAGTGCTACGAAGCTCGTCACCCAACGATCTTGGACATGAAAGTTGAGTCCTCACTTAACTTACTATCGAGCCTCAACTGTTTGCAATTCTTCGTCTGATCCCGGTTGTGGCTTTGGGGACATTTCCGCGAGCAGCAACGTGTGTGTGTTTAAGTCAGCTAAGATTCCAGCCGTCTTCCTGTGAAATTTAACTTACGTAATTTATTCCATGTTTTGGAAGTTCACCAGCGGTATCTTCTGCCTTGTGGCCGTTGACATTCCGGTTATCTGCCATGGACGTTGACGTGATTTTAGGCAGTGTATTTTCCTCGTCGTGTTGTTGCTGTCCATCGCGCCGTGTAGTTCGACAGCTGAGGTGTTGTTGGCCGTTGTGGGCGCCAATGTTCTGTGTGTCGTGTACTGAAATCTTGTGGTCGTTTTGCTGGTTGCGTGGGGTGGAACTGAATTGGATGATTGGTTGGTCTGCTGTCTGTCAGTTGGGTTGCTTCCAGATTAATAAGTCGTGGGACAGGCTGCCTGTCTCACCTAAACGGGCGTTAGCGTTACAATCGCAGGCTGACCCTTGGAAACATCTGAGCGATGTTCCTTGTATGCTATGTAGAAGTTTCCCTGTTTGGATTTTAGTTATTTGTTTGATGTGTGGCGTTCAGCCTAGTATCAATATCTCTTAAATTAATGCTCTTGTCTTGCCCTTGAGGCATGAGATTATTAAATTTTTGTATGGGACCTTCAGCCGAATTTTACTGGAGAGGTTTTAAGATTCGGCCTTCAGCTCTTTAAAATTGGAAGTCTTCTTTTAGGGCTTAAGCCGTTAAATTATTTGTTGGTGAGTGGCCTTCAGCCGAGTTTTAATAACTCTTAAATTAATCTTCTTCTCCTGCCCTTAAGGCATAAGATTGTTATGCTTTTGAATGTGGCCTTCAGCCCAATTTGCATGAAATGTTTTAAAATAAGGCCTCCTACCTTTTCACTGAAAATCCAGTTTTCGCTTGATATGCGACCTCCAGCATAGTTCTATTTAAATTAAATTGCTAACGCTTTCAGGCTATTAGACTGAAGATTTAGAAAATATTCTTGGGTGAAACCTCCAGGAGAAACTTGTATTTCAATTTTGCTTAAGCCTTGTGTCTTGGATTCTGAATGTGGCTTTCAGCCGATCTAAAGTTAATCGAAGAAGGTGGATTGGAGTTTTGAATGTTTGCATCATTGTTGTAATATTGTGGGTTGATAAATAAAGTTTGTACGTTGAGTGCAACTCACAGGAACTTATTTTGGCCCCTTTCCACAACCTAATCCGCTTTTTCTTGGTAGCTCAGGCATTTCAACTATTGCAAAAGTTATAGCAAAAGTTTGCGGACAAATATTCAGTCAGAATAAAGTAAAGTTACTAAAATCTATAAAATAAATATACAGATTAGTTCAAAGAGTAATAGCTTTTGAAAGTGTATTCCAGTGAAATGTGAGGTATTCTTGAAGTGAAATTTTCAGCATTAAAAGTGTGTATTTTATCTAAGTATTTTAGTATTTTACGTTTGTTCGTTATGGAATGTGCTTTTCTTAAGGTCCCCCCCTGGCCAAATATTTTCAGCTTCCTTGAAGTTATGTATTGGCCTTTTTCTTTTTTAAAAACGTAATGTATAAGGATGTAGTCGAACATTGTCTAAGTGGAATAATGTTTATTTGAAGAACCAAATTAAACAGTAGCAAGAAAGTTGGCTAAATTCATACTGCTGCTTTTCCAATACTTCACTGTCCCATTGCCTGGATAGCCTGGCGACGGTTTGTACATATTTTAAACCACTAAATGAACTAGGAACTGAGTTTTCCTAGCTTAAATATATAACAGTATTCATATTGTGTTTCATTCTAACCACTGGGTAAGATCTTATGAAAATAGTTGAATAGTCTGATTTACTTAATCATGTGACACAACAGACGCTCAAATCCTGTACAAGGGGTAACTCCGTTGATTAGTTTTTCCTATTAACAGGACCATCCTCCCATAGTGTACTTTATTTGGAAACTAAACTAAATTTAAGATGATGGTTGTACGTGGCAAAATTAAGACAGGGTTTCTGTTATTTAGGTAAAAGACTACTAAATTACAATAGTAGTTGTAGGGCTCTACGCGGTGCCTGGTGACAGGACGTTTTACAGCTGTTAAGAGTGTATAAGTAGTTAAGTACAGTTATTCATTTTATAGCTAGGCAGGAGTCTTTTGCAAGAAGCGTAAAGGTCTCCGGAACACGAATTTGTTAAAGCAGTTAAAAGAATTGTACAGCGGTTTAAATTATAATGTATGTGGTTTAAACAATTATTAAAATTGCATAAAGATAAATGCACTCCTGCAAATGGAAAAAAGAACACGTTGACACCGGTGTGTCAGACCCACCATACTTGCTCCGGACACTGCGAGAGGGCTGTACAAGCAATGATCACACGCACGGCACAGCGGACACACCAGGAACCACGGTGTTGGCCGTCGAATGGCGCTAGCTGCGCAGCATTTGTGCACCGCCGCCGTCAGTGTCAGCCAGTTTGCCGTGGCATACGGAGCTCCATCGCAGTCTTTAACACTGGTAGCATGCCGCGACAGCGTGGACGTGAACCGTATGTGCAGTTGAGGGACTTTGAGCGAGGGCGTATAGTGGGCATGCGGGAGGCCGGGTGGACGTACCGCCGAATTGCTCAACACGTGGGGCGTGAGGTCTCCACAGTACATCGATGTTGTCGCCAGTGGTCGGCGGAAGGTGCACGTGCCCGTCGACCTGGGACCGGACCGCAGCGACGCACGGATGCACGCCAAGACCGTAGGATCCTACGCAGTGCCGTAGGGGACCGCACCGCCACTTCCCAGCAAATTAGGGACACTGTTGCTCCTGGGGTATCGGCGAGGACCACTCCCAACCGTCTCCATGAAGCTGGGCTACGGTCCCGCACACCGTTAGGCCGTCTTCCGCTCACGCCCCAACATCGTGCAGCCCGCCTCCAGTGGTGTCGCGACAGGCGTGAATGGAGGGACGAATGGAGACGTGTCGTCTTCAGCGATGAGAGTCGCTTCTGCCTTGGTGCCAATGATGGTCGTATGCGTGTTTGGTGCCGTGCGGGTGAGCGCCACAATCAGGACTGCATACGACCGAGGCACACAGGGCCAACACCCTGCATCATGGTGTGGGGAGCGATCTCCTACACTGGCCGTACACCACTGGTGATCGTCGAGGGTACACTGAATAGTGCAAGGTACATCCAAACCGTCATCGAACCCATCGTTCTACCATTCCTAGACCGGCAAGGGAACTTGCTGTTCCAACAGGACAATGCACGTCCGCATGTATCCCGTGCCACCCAACGTGCTCTAGAAGGTGTAAGTCAACTACCCCGGCCAGCAAGATCTCCGGATCTGTCCCCCATTGAGCATGTTTGGGACTGGATGAAGCGTCGTCTCACGCGGTCTGCACGTCCAGCACGAACGCTGGTCCAACTGAGGCGCCAGGTGGAAATGGCATGACAGGCCGTTCCACAGGACTACACCCAGCATCTCTACGATCGTCTCCATGGGAGAATAGCAGCCTGCATTGCTGCGAAAGGTGGATATACACTGTACTAGTGCCGACATTTTGCATGCTCTGTTGCCTGTGTCTATGTGCCTGTGGTTCTGTCAGTGTGATCATGTGATGTATCTGACCCCAGGAATGTGTCTATAAAGTTTCCCCTTCCTGGGACAATGAATTCACGGTGTTCTTATTTCAATTTCCAGGAGTGTATCTTCCGCATAGAGAAGTAAAGCAGGAGGATAAGAGTGATGTCATTTCTGTAAACACTAATCAGGACCAGGACAGAGAGGAATCGATTTGACTAATGGAAAAGTAGGTAGAGAATATTGATTTGTGGAATGAGACTTCTTCGATTAAGAAAGAAGTACATTCAGAGGATGAAGACAAGGGGGTAGACAATAATCAGCAAAATGAACAACAACCGATTGATTTGTATCCATTACTACACAGCACGCATACTCAGCTGACAGCACGAAACAAAACACTTCAATACTAAGCGAACAATTGCTAGCGCAAAGCAAGAACACATCAGTTTTAAGCGAATAAATGCAGGCTCAAAAGAAAAAGTTGGAAGTCAGAATAAAATTAGTCAGGAACAGGCTAAGTTTAGTAAAAGTCTTTCTGAAAACGTTGCCAGTATAAACGTAAAACTTAAACAGAGTGAACAAACGGAAAGGAATAACCAAAGATAGAAAGAGTTAATAATAAAATAGGTTTTGTGACTGATGAACTTATTAACATGAAGGAAGATGTGAAAGATTTAGGTGTAACTATTAGTAATATACAGACAGAAATTGTGAACTTTAATGACAGGTTTGAAACCGAAGTAGAGAAAGTACAGGAACAGGTCGAACCTATGCTAGAGTCAAAGGTTGAGGAAAAGATTTCCCATGTTAAGAAAACAATAACAAAAGCGGACAACGAACAGATTTCTCAACTGAGAATGACTATCCAAGAAACTGAGAAAAACCTAGAGAGGAAAGTAGAGTATTGCGAAGAGAAGTCTCGCAATAACACTTCCAGTGTACAAGAAAAAGTTAGTGACCTAGAAATAAAGATTACATGTAACGGTCCTTATGTGGTAGACATAACACCAATTTACAGGGTACTAGAGGGCGAAGAAAAATTCGAGCCTTACCGAAAACACAGTGTAGTATATCCTGTGGATTTTATTAAGAACTGCGAAAGGCTACTTCATGAAAATATCACAGATCAGGAAAAAGTAAGTATCGTAATTAGCGGTTTAGCAGGAGATTCTAAACGATGGAGAATTAACTTAAGCACTGAAGCAAAAACCTTGAGTGAATTTTGTGGGTATAGAAGATTAGCATACTTAAGGAATCGAAGGATTGATTCACAAATCATGTGGAAACACTTGAAGAAATTACCAGAAGACTCCAAAAGAAATGTGGGCAGTAACCCCCACACTTTTTCTGCATTTTTACAAAAACTGATTCACGAAGATCACTGGCTAGAAAACAACTTCCGTCAGAACAATAACTGATAGGATTCTCGACATAGAGAAATTGGATATGCTACAGTACGGTGCAGATGAGAGGCCAGGTACTAGGCCTGCCACGAAAGGTGGTACTGCAGGTGAATTGCGGTTGGCTAGCAACGGATGTATTTCATGCGCTAACAAGCCGCTGCAGTGGACCGCTGTAGCAGTGCAGATGGAGAGTGCCGTGACAGGGCAGCCAGCTGAGGATGTGAGTTAGCCAGTAGACGGGGCAATCGCCTGCTATAACCAAGATCTGTCTACGGACAGGCAGTGTGCTGGAACTGAGATGGAAGAGAGTTTGTATGGAACTGATAATTGGTGTATACAGATGAGTAATATGTACGACGGTATAAAGCTGTGTAATGAATATGAAAGACATAATGGAGATAGGTTTATTATCTTGAGCAGCGCAGAGTACGCAAGCTGCCAATACAATTGACTCAAAAAGAGCTGTGTTAGGGAAAATGAAGACGTCATAAGTTGACGAGAAGTAGGACATGCACATTTACACTTTTCTGAAGAATCATTATTGAGAGTGGTAATGATGTGCAATACTGAGAGTGGTAATGATGTTCAGTCCCAATGGGGCACTGTTAAATGGGGCGTTCCCCAAAGGTCGGTGCTGGGGCCACTGCTGTTCCTTATTTATGTAAATGATATGCCTTCTAGTATTACAGGTGATTCAAAAATATTTCTGTTTGCTGATGACACCACCTTGGTAGTGAAGGATCTTGTGTGTAATATTGAAACATTATCAAATAATGTAGTTCATGATATAAGTTCATGGCTTGTGGAAAATAATTTGATGCTAAATCACAGTAAGACTCAGTTTTTACAGTTTCTAACCCACAATTCAACAAGAACTGACATTTTAATCAGACAGGATAGGCATGTTATAAGCGAGACGGAACAGTTCAAGTTCCTAGGGGTACAGATAGATAGTAAGCTGTTGTGGAAAGCCCATGTTCAGGATCTTGTTCAGAAACTAAATGCCACTTTATTTACCATTAGAACAGTATCTGAAATAAGTGACATTTCAACACGAAAAGTAGTATACTTCGCATATTTTCATACGCTTATGTCATATGGTATTATTTTTTGGGGTAATTCTTCTGATTCAAAAAGGGTATTTTTGGCTCAAAAACGGGCTGTTCGAGCTATGTATGGTGTAAGTTCGAAAACCTCTTGTCGACCCCTATTCAATAGTCTGGGAATTTTGACATTGCCCTCACAGTATGTATTTTCTTTAATGTCGTTAGTTGTTAGCAATATTAGCTTATTCCCAAGAGTTAGCAGCTTTCACTCAGTTAATACTAGGCAGAAATCAAATCTGCATGTGGAATGCACTTCCTTGACTCTTGTGCAGAAAGGAGTGCAGTATTCTGCTGCATCCATTTTCAATAAGCTACCACAAGAACTCAAAAATCTTAGCAGTAGCCCAAACACTTTTAAGTCTAAACTGAAGAGTTTCCTCATGGCTCACTCCTCCTATTCTGTCGAGGAGCTCCTGGAAGAGATAAAAAATTAAGCAAATTCCAGTGTACATTCTTGATTTTCTTTATTTAAACTAACGACTTGTCTCCTGAATATGTTTCTTATATTTCATTTTATCTGTTTCTACAATCGTGTTATAATTTCATGTATTGACTCGTTCCATGACCATGGAGACTTCTCCTAAATGTGGTCCCACGGAACAATAAATAAATAAATAAATAAATAAATAAACAACAAATCAGCAGATAAGGTTGAGAGAAGACAAGTTACTCTCACACCTATTTTTTCGTATACGGAAAATTATTAAGGATTTTGTTACAACCTTAAGCACCTTGAGCGAAACTCTAGAAAGTTAACGGCCGAGCAGATGTAGATGGAGCCCGGTATGGCGCTAAGAGCATGAGGAATTTTTACGGTTCTTAGCTCGTAGAAACAGCATGTTGGGAGTTGGAAGCAATTGGCGGTGAGCCCATCCCCCAGTAAATCTTGCAGGACAGGTGCACAGCAGTACAGGGCAGACAGAGCAGTTCCATGTCGATACGGGTCTCCAGGACAACAATGCCGTGATACATTGGCGCCAGTCGAAGCCTTGGCTGAGGACGACGAACTGAAAGAACGAGTCTACACAGTGGAGTCGTAAGCCGGGCATTGTGTGCAGAGCCACGTCTAATGAGAATTCACAAGTTTACATGTTCGCCTAAACTGCAAATAGGCCAGCGAACCACTTCCATCGGCCACCTAGGTTGTATAAGAAACTCCGGCGTCTGAGAAACGTTTGGAGATAGAACCTTTGTTATACCTCACGGCTAGGACTAACAAGCTCCAAGGGACAGGCGATTTAGATAAATATCTTTAAGATTGTATCTGTTCGCTTGTTGCCGTGGGAAGCGATGTGACTTTGGATAAAATCATCTATCCCCTCCACAACAACCAAAAACAAGCTATTGATTGGCGGTTTCTTTTTTCCTTGGTTCGCCTGGAGTTTGTGATTTTGTGTGATGGGCTCAAGGCGGCATGAAGGCGGTGTAGCTCGAGCACTTTTCGGGAAAATGTTTTTTTTTTTTTTTTCTCGGGGAAGGTGAGAGGCACTCAGGTGCTGGACTTGGGTCCAGTAAGGGGACTTCTTGTCGACGCTCTGGCATGTGTGATTGGTGCTTAGGACATGTCCTGAGACTGACTTTACTTGCGAGTAATTTAGACTGGGGAGCCTGTCGTGAAGTTCTTAGTGTACTCACAGAGTGAGTTCAAATGTCTCAGACTACTCGTTTGCTGAGGGCACACTCACTCGTTCTTGGTTTACCTGTCTTGACATTTGGTATCCTTGTGCACTCTGTCGTATAAGTGGCTCAAATTGGTCAATGGTACAATCAGCGAATGGGTGTGTCACACACTGAAATCTATCATGATTTCAGGGCTCTGGTAGAGAGAGAACTGCGATCCGTCTGCCCGATCGCTAGAGTGAGATTTTGGCAATCCTTTCGTGGCCGAATTCGATTCACATGTGCTGCTTCACGTCTCGCCTCCGCCGCACGTATTTCGCCAGTTGCATGTTACATCGCCGCACGAAGCAAACAGGGTATAGTACTGCCACTCCGGCCTTGTCAGGGCGTGCAGATCTCAATCGCCACTTGGTCTCAGCTGCAGCTATGTGCTGAAACTTCTGTATATTTCGACAACCAAAGTCTGCTCAGCGTCAGATCAATTCAGATTGTGGTATCCACATTTTTAGGGCCAGAGTATTCGACTCACTTCTGCCACCCAGGATTGTTGTCCATTGTGGTCTTAAACCACCTGTTAGTTGTTTACGATATTCAATCAATAACTTGTTTGTCATAATTTATGTCTTTTTTTTCTTTTCAAAAATAAATGTAGTTAGAACCCTAGTAAATTTTGCTTCATTCTCAATCATTTACAGAGTTCCGACAGAGTAACCTTTCATTGTGGCGTCCTTTGCTAGGATCTCGGATTGATGGCACATTCTGTGATCGTGTGATCGAGTTGATTACTGCAGTCATTCAATTTGATGTCCCTTGCGCAGAATGTCGGATTGATGGCACCTTCTGTGACCTTCATATAGTAGATGGTATTGCCTAATAAAGTTCAAGTTCCCCATGTTTAATACGGTGTATTGGGTAGAGTAGATTCGCGTTGGTGGCGCATAGACATACTACTAATATTTTATTATAGTATGTGTGTACTTTCATGTTGCGGTTGTTCGGTTGTGACTTCTGTCTCACTTGATTGTTTATTTCTGATGGCGAACGGCGTTGTGCTGATTTGTTAGGATTGAGATTTTCGTTTCTGAGCATACACAAGCGTGCTGTTATTTGAATTCGTTGTCAGGAATTAGAAGTCAGTAGTTCACGAAAGCGTAATCTAGTGTAGAATCTCTGTGTCAAAGGAATGTGTATTTTTTAAATTCGTTTGGGTTAGAATTAGATTGCATGGTTACAAGAAGTAAAGTACATTTGCTACAGAGCAGCGGAAATTATTGTGTTTTGTTGACCATGGATCCACGTCAGATTATTAGCGGTGACCAGGCACATATTACACGGGATTCTCAGGTAAATGTAGTTGCAGACTGGGCACAAATGTCGAACGTAGAACCTACAGAGTACGATATGTCTCAGTCAGGTGACTAACGTGAACGGGAGACTGCGGTAGAACGATATGTACGAGACGCACCATCAGTGAAACTGGCAGACGAGAAACACGAACGAAGCATCACAGAAAGTTGGAATCTCGTTCATCTAGTCCGGAAGGTGTTAGCAGTGGATTTCAGTTTGAGGCTCTCATGCAATTCTTGCAAGAGGCAGAAGGGATGAGGCAAGAGGCAGAAAACAAGAGACGGGAGGAAGACAAGGAAAGACACAACTTAGTCCCAACAAGTGTCACAGACCGTATAGAGAAAGTGTAACAAGTCCGATTTATGTATCCCGCTCGATCGGGATCTGATAGCAGCCCAAATAAATATTAATTAATGTGACCGTGTACCTAATGGGGCTGGCAATCGGATTTGACTGCTATGGAGTTGTTACATTCCATTTTGTCCTTCTCAAATGCTGTAATAATGAAATGTCTGGTGACAAGAAGAACGCCAACACAGCTTCACTAATCAACACCTATATTCGTCTCAAAAAACACAATAAAAAGTAGACAGCCACTGCCTTCGTCATACATAATTAATTACAGCTAATCTCAGCATAGGCCTCTTCGTTATTCATTATTGTCACACGCAAATTCAGTCACTGCAATCCAACACTGCAATCCAAATAATGCCAGCGCGGTAGACGCGAAAAACACAAATATCAGCACAGAAATATCACTGATCACTCTCGTAATTATTCTTCCTCACTTTCCCGTATTGTTCTAACACAAAGGGGTTAAACCACGGCGATGGCCACTCCCTTTGTCGGTAAGCCTTGTATTATAGCAACAAGCCTCCACACGGCTCGGCCCGCAACCCGGAACTGACTCAACTCTACACTCGCTCTCGCAACCCGACACTATCGATTGTTTGCCCTGTCGACCTGTGCCGAGTGCAAACTTATAGTAAGGGCCTACGGTCCCCTTACATCCCCGCCCTCGAAAACTACTTTGGAGCCACTGGCGTAAAAGAATCGGCAAGGGAATTAGACATTACTGCATCTGAACAAAACACACAGTGTAAATAATCAATGAAATTACAATAATTTCTACAAAAAGGTTATTACATCTCATAAACATGGCATTGTCCAAATTACAATATTTTATCAAGCAGCAATAATCCTCTATAGTCCATATTGAATGAAACACAAAACATACAATAAAAATTATTACTTGCACACATGACATATGAATTATTATACTACAAATTAGTTGTTACAGGTTTTATACCCATTCTCAGGTAATCGTCGATATGAAATATGCAATTCTAATTACAATACATCAGAAAACAAATGTAAATAAACATTTTCCTTTTTCACATGTCCGTTTAACAACTAAATGTTCTAAACATGTATTACCCAACTACATCAAGGAGCTTGAACACTCTCATTCAGACATTCGCCCTAATCGAGTTTCCCTTCCTCATCTGGGTTATCTCTGTTCTCGTGTGAGTTGTACCTTTTTATGTTTTCCACATGTTCCTTACCATGCACTCTCTTTGTCCGTGCATATTCCAACTCCACAGTGTTAGGGTGACCAATTTTTATAATCCTGTACCGTCCCTTATAAACGTGGTTAAATTTATGTATTTCAGAGTTTATTTTCTTTGATTTTGCATGAACCTTTACTAGTACCAAGTCTCCCACTCGGTAAGTTATCGGTTTCATTAGCTTGTCGAGTCTTTCCTTTCTTTTTCTAGCCTTCTCCTCCATACTTAATCCCACTAGCTCCAATTTCCTTTCCCAAGTCAATGAACTTCCGGGTGGGTAGACTACCAACTCACGAAAAATACTGTCGGCTTCTTGATTGAGCAATACTTCACATGGTGCAAATCCTGTAGAATCGTGTGGGAGGTGTTTCCTGACCCGCTCAAATTCTTCCAGATAGTCTTTCCATGAACCATGCTTCCTATGACAGTATGTTCAGCATAAACGGTTCAATTCCTTCATTGTTCGCTCTGCTGGATTAGAAGCTGGCCTATACCTAGAAAAGGCAATTTGCTCTATTCTGTGCGAATTTGCATCTCTGTCCACTCCTTTGACCTAAATTGTGACCCATCATCACTCAAAATTCGCTTAGGAATACACACCTTTTGAAAATAGTCTTTCTCAAAATGTTTAATGATGGCTCTACTAGTGGCTTTCTTCAACGGGTAAAATTTTATGTACTTGGAAACCAGTTCTTCCACTACTAAGATTTGTGTGTAATTCCCTCGTGAGGCAGGAAGTGGCCCAAAAAGATCCACTGCAACTATGTCCTTAATTGCTGTTGGTACAATTGGAAGCATATATCCTTTGCGCTGTACTGTAGTCGATTTAGATTTTTGACAGGTGTCACATGTACTCAGTATCTTATGTATACACCTTCCCATGTTGTTGAATGCACAATCTAACTACAACTTTTCCAGACACTTTTTTGGTCCATAATGCGCATTACTATAGTGCGTATACCAAATTAATTTTTCTACCACATGCTCAGGCACACAGAGTTTCCAGTTCTCCTCACTCTCCTTGTTTCTTTTATAAAGTATCCCATTATGAATATAATAAAATGTGCGAATTCTTTCCTCTCCTGCACACCTGTATTTGTTTTTAATTGTCTTTAATTTCTTGTCCTCGTTCTGTTCCCTGCGCACATTCTTTAGGAACTTCCTTATGAATTCTTCATACTGTACTCCCTTCATCAGGTTAATTCTAGCTCCTTCTCCTTCTGGCCTGTCAACCAACATTCCTCTCGAGTCAGCTGGTAATCTTGATAAAGCATCAGGTATTATATGTGTTGCTCCTGGTTCATTAATTATCTCGAAGTCATAGTCCTGTAATGCCAGGGCCCATCGCATTAGTCTGCTATGCCTCAACTTGCTTGTGGTCAGAAATGTAAGGGCCTTATGGTCAGTCACTACTTTCACATGTCTTCCAGCCAAATAATACCGGAAATGCTTAAACCCCCACACATTTGCCAATGCCTCCCTTTCAGTACTCGAATATTTCCTCTCCCAAGCATTTAAACTTCTGCTACCGAACGCTATTGTTCTTACACTCTCTCCATTTCCGCTCCTCTCCATTTGTTACAAATGTATTCCTAGTCCATAGTCAGAGCTGTCTGCTCCTAAATAAAAATCCTTGGAAAAATCCGGGTGGTACAATATGTCGGCACTATATAGTGCTTCCTTGATATTCTCAAACTCGGTTTGGCACTCTGCACTCCAATGCCACGGCATCCTCGCCTTAGTCAATTCCCTCATACTCGGGGCATTAAGTACAGATCCTTTGACAAATTTTCTATAAAACTCACAAACCCCAAAGAATGCTCGCAACTGCTTCTTACTATGGGGGGCCGGAAAATTTCTAATAGCCTCCATTTTACTAGGATCAGGATAGATACCCTCCTTGGATATTATATGGCCCAGGAATTTTATCTTTGATTTGCCAAATTCCGACTTGTCCAGGTTTACAGTTACCCCTGCGGTTTCAAAAGCTGCCAAGATTGCATCCAATCTATTCAAATGTTCTTCCCATGATTCGCTTGCTATTGAGAGGTCATCCACGTAGACGGTGACCTTTTTAAGTAACTTAAGTATCTTATCCATGGCTCTTATGAATTCAGACACTGACACATTAAGCCCAAATGGCAACACTCTAAATTGAAAGCACCTTCCTCCATAAGTAAATGCTGTATACTGGCGGGACTCTGCGGCCAATGGTATTTGCCAGTAACCAGCAGTTAAGTCGATACTACTAAGCACCTTTGCTCCTTGGAATTTTTGAATCAGTTCTTCTATAGTCTCAGGTGTGTCCCGCTCTGGCTCGATGATTTTGTTCACTGTTCGTGCATCCAAAACTATCCTCAGCTTTCCATCCTTCTTATCAACAACAAATTGGGGGTTGTTATATTGACTATTGGCCCTTTCTATAACACCAAGGTCCATCATACTCTGTATCTCTTCATCTACTGCTCTTCGTTTCGCCTGGGGAATGGAATACTGTTTTATATTGAACGGTTTATGGTTCTTTATCTTCAGTTTACACTCCACCCCTTTCATGATACCTGGCCGTTGAGAAAATACCTTATAACGCCTGTATAATACTGTGGCTAATTTCCTCTTAGTCCCCTCATCTAGGTGTGTCATCTCCTCCATCTTTTTACTGATCTTATCCTCTTTATGTCTATCCTCTCATGCTACTCCCTCAAGGTATATCAACACTTCTTCTAGTTCCTCTTCCCCGTATCCCATGGTGGGTTCCTCTTCAGGACACAAATTTATCCTTCTTAATTCCTCCTCTTCTTCGATTGCACTCCCCTCAGCAAACTTTAATCTCTTCTCCCTTTCTTCCTTTGACCTTGATAGTACCTTCATCAAAACTCACTACTGCATCAACTTCATTCAACCAATCTATCCCTAAAATAATTGATGTGTTCAATCCAGCCACCACCAAAAATGTTGCTTTGTATTCTTCTCCCTCTATCTCAAAGGTAATCAACACTTGTTCTTTAATTGGTTTACTCGTTGCACCCAATGCATTCACAATTCACACTCCACTCACTGAGAAACTAGTCAAGCTAATGTTTGCTTTTAGTACCTGTTCATATAATCTCTTGGATATTGCACATGCTTCACTTCCTGTATTGACTAATGCCTCGATATTCAGTCCACATAGCTTGATTCCTATCATGGGTAGCATGGGTTCTTTGGGAATCCTACTTCTTTCTTCCAGTAGATCTTCTCTCAGATCTCCACCATTGTCGTGTCTTAGTAGGTTTACTCTGGTCCTTGTAGCTCTCACTCCTGACCAGACCTCATCAGGAGTGTCATTCAGTTTTCCAGTCTCTCCACCTCTTCTATATGCACTGGGTCAATCATTCGCCTATCCCATCCTCTCTCATGATCTCTTGGTTCTTCACTCCTTCTCCAATCATTTCTCCATTGCCGTTCACCACCATGGTTCCTGCAGCTATGGCCACCACCTCTTCCTCTATAATTAGACGAATTACCAAAATGATTCCTTGGGTCATTACTTCCCCCTCGGTTTTGATCATTAGCTTGATTGTGTTCCTGTGATCGAACAGATAACAGATTCCAACTGTTCCAGTATTTCCATCAAGGCCTCCCTATCTTTAATTAGGCTCCCGGATACAGTTTCTTGCATTCTCCGGCTCATTCTTCTTTTTATCGCTGATATCATTACGTCATCACTCAGGGGTTGTTCCAAGGTCTCATTCAATTCCCACAAATGTTCGGCAAACTCTCTCAACGTTCCTCTCCATATACTAAGTGACTTGCAGTGGAGTAGGTCCTCTATTGCTGCACACAGATGACTTTTGGACCAGTATTTCTTTAAGAATTCCTCTTCAAACTGATCATAAGTAGTAGTCTCTTCCTTCTTCCTGACTCCCCAAGTGAAGGCCTCACCTTCCATTCTATCTATTGCAAATTGAATCTTGTCTGAATCTTTAAGATGTGCTGGGAAAACTCCTTTTAACCATTTCATAAATATGATTGGGTGCAACCCTCCTTTCGATCTAAATTTCTGCCCTGTATTATTTTGGACGTACCGATTATCACTGTTCATCAAGGTAACGACCTTACCTTCCCCAACGGTTAAAGTGGCATTGCTAATTCGTTTATCAATTTCTTCTGTCTTGCTCTCTAATTACTGCACTCCCTGTTGTAATTGCCTGACCTCCATCGCAACCCTCACGTTATCCTCTTCTCGTTGCACGGCTGTAGCAGTTCTCAGATTGACAGCCAGTTGGTTTTGCCTATCTCCTATCCCCTTAACCACATCATTGCATTGTTTCTGCATCTGCGTCACCTCGGCGATTCGATGATTGCAATTTGTTTCCACTTCGTTCTTTCTCCCAATTCGGCTTTCATTTCTTCAATACTGTCTTCCATCTTTTTTGTTAACTTTCCTTCCATCTTCTCTACGTCTCCCTGGACTTGGTCTATGCTCTTCTGTAGCTTCCTCTCTCTCTCTCGTCGATGTCCATCTTCAGTCGTTCTTGTAACTCCTGCATTTCTTTCTTCAGATTACATTCCATCTTCATCTGCGATGTTTTGATCTCTTGTGCTATAGTTTCTTGTAAATCTTCCTTTAATGATTTGCAGAATATTCCTTCCCTTTCTCTAGCTTCTTGTAAACCTTTCTCTAATGATGCGTTAGTTTCTTGTAAACCTTTCTCTTATGATGCGTTAGGTTCTTGTAAACCCTTCTCTAATGATTTGGTCCCCTTTAGCAACTCTGCTAACATCGACCGTATATCTGCATCCTCTTAAACTGGCTTATCTCTCGTCGTTAGTCCCGGTGTCTCAGGATAACTAGTTGAATGGGCTAATGGGCTATCTAATGACACTCCATAACCACTGATCCCTGAATCATCTCTGTCTTCCTGTCCTATCCCTTTCCTTTCAACTACTGCCTCACAAACCTGCTTATCTTCAGTAGACATGTTTGGTTTATTTTTATTGCACAGGCAAGTAATATAAAATAACCTCTAGTAACCCAAAACACTCCTAATTACCATGAAACTAATCAAACAGTACCTTCAGTATTTTCAGTTAATCCCAAAATTGATACAATACGTATGAATACCAAACATAACAACTCTCAAAACCTAATAACTTCAAATATCAATTCTCATATACACAGCTTATGTAACATGTTCTAAATAAGATAAATCACACCACTCATAAATTCTGTAAATGTAAAATTCCCAAAAACAATGAGCATATCTGTATAATTACTATTTAGACAGCGCAGTCTGCATAAATAAGTATGCTATATTTCACAGTATGTTTCGGAAACTTTTCGGAAATTACTGTAATTGGGCACTTTTCCTAATGTGAACTTCCGTTTACAATTGTTTATTTACCGCGAAGACTACACACTACAATTTAATGTTACGCCAACCAGTCATCTTCACTCACCAACTGACGTTACCACGAGTCGCGATGTTTTGACGTTTGAAGTGGGTGTGGCGCTGTACTGCCGCCGAAGCCGCGTGAAGTCGCGCTGAAGATCTGTGGCGAGTCGTCGTAGTTCTCCGTCGGCCACTCCGTGGCGCTACAGGTGGGCGTAGTTTGTAGTTTGGCCGCTAGATGCTGGGTCGGCGCTCGGAGTCTCGAAGTCGCGCTGAAGACCGTCGGTGTAGTGCGTCTGTGCTTGAACTACTCCTTGCACAGGTAGTTGGGATGACGTGTAAAATCACCTCGTGGATCAAAGCTCTTTGGCGCAGCTGCTACACGGGTCTGTGTGACGTCACTCAACAATTGTGTCGCCACAATAAATTGTCGCCTGCATAACAGTTTATGGGTCCACATGAAGCTGTCCGATTTTCACTATTCAAAAGGCAATTTCAGTCAAAATATTACCACTAAACACTTCTTTAAAAGCTTTCGTGACGAATTCTTAGCTCGTTTTGCTATTTTAACGTTCACACGTGTCTTTCTTTGGTGTTCACTTTTCACAGATTTTCGTGCGGATTTACGCGTTTGCATATTATAACACAGTTTATCGACACTATTACTCTTATCTAATATGGCAAGAAAAAAATTTAGTCACAATCGTAAGATACTATTACTTCATATTGTTCAAAATGCACTGTTTCTTGTCGCGATTTTAAAGTTTATGCTCTGTCTCGATCCAACATTGAAAAATATTTTCTCGCGTTAAGCAAGGTAAAATTACCTATTGTTCTTTACTATTCGTCCGAAAATTGCACTTGTCCTTTCACAGTAGCCAAGGGTGTAACAAGTCCGATTTATGTATCCCGCTCAATCGGGATCTGATAGCAGCCCAAATAAATATTAATTAATGTGACCGTGTACCTAATGGGGCTGGCAATCGGATTTGACTGCTACGGAGTTGTTACATTCCATTTTGTCCTTCTCAAATGCTGTAATAATGAAATGTCTGGTGACAAGAAGGACGCCAACACAGCTTCACTAATCAAGACCTATATTCGTCTCAAAAAACACAAGAAAAAGGAGACAGCCACTGCCTTCGTCATACATAATTAATTACGGCTAATCTCAGCACAGACCTCTTCGCTATTCATTATTGTCACACGCAAATTCAATCACTGCAATCCAACACTGCAATCCAAATATTCCGGCGCGGTAGACGCGAAAAACACAAATATCGGCACAGAAATATCACTGATCACTCTCGTAATTATTCTTCCTCACTTTCCCGTATGTTCTAACACAAAGGGGTTAAACCGCGGCGATGGCCACTCCCTTTGTCGGTAAGCCTTGTATTATAGCAACAGGCCTCCACACGGCTCGGCCCGCAACCCGGAACTGACTCAACTCTACACTCGCTCTCGCATCCCGACACTATCGATTGTTTGCCCTGTCGACCTGTGCCGAGTGCAAACTTATAGTAAGGGCCTACGGACCCCTTACAAAAGAGATCAAATGGTTAAAATGGCTCTGAGCACTATGGTACTTAACATCTGAGGTCATCAGTCCCCTAGAACTTAGAACTACTTAAACCTAACTCACCTAAGGACATCACACACATCCATGCCCGAAGCAGGATTCGAAACTGCGACCTTAGCGGTCGTGAGGTTCCAGACTGTAGCGCCTAGAACCGCTCGGCCACACTGGCCGATCAAGAAAGAGATCGCAGGAATCCAAGAAGAGATAGGGAATGTCAAGAAAATGAAAGTAGAAACTCCCGAGGTTACGGACCAGGCGAAGGGCGATGCCAAAACAACGCGATTGGTAGCGCAAGTAGCAACAAAGACGCATCAGTGGCCAAAAAACAACTGGCAAAACTGAGGTGTGTAAGACAAAACAGGCATTTGGAACTCTCCAAAAGTGAGGCAAAAAATAGTTCAAGAAACGCAACAGGCACATGAGCGGGTCGCGCAATTGCAAACAGAATCTCGTCCGGTAGAGCGCCATCGAGAGCATCACAGAAGTGAAGAAAATGTTTTCCTACTCTCCGAACCGTTATATGAGGACACACCCCCCCGCACATGGGCGAATGCAGCAGGAATATGCTCCTGCCTCGGCGGAACGCTTAGTGGAAAATGTTCCGACGGTAACACGCAACATGTCAGAGACCGAGCCTGAAAACAGTTGTACACGACTACGGAGGTCAGAAACATTATTACGTGAATCTGACAGCACGAGGGGATACCATGACAATGCACGAGAATCGTTTGAGCACGGATACATGGCATCACGCACTGCAGATCATAGGGAAAATTCGTACGACCGATACGTCGAACCTTTGAACCAGAAACTTTTCTTGACGATCCAGAATTTTCAAGTGTACAAGGAGGCAAACAACGCATTACATCCAAATACCTGGATGGTACAGAATGATCACATGCTACCAGAGACTAGGCCACTGAAGTACAAGCTCCACTTTATCTGTGGTTTCTTAGAAGGGTCGATTGCAGAACATATGCACGGAGTTGCGGAGAGTTGTCGCTCCTACCAAGAATTAAAAGACGCATTCATTAGCACATGTTGGTCGCAAGACACACTGTAGAGGGTAAAACAGGAGATCATGTCAGGAAAGGTCGAAAAGAACCGATTCTTTGATCAGCCGTACAGTCCCAAGGAAATTATAACGCACTGCTACATTAAATGATCTTTGCGTCACCAGCAACTGCTCATCGGTACATGCAGCGATTCAATGGTAGCTTTCAAGAGTGCACCGTGTGAACTCGAGTACGTGTATAAAATTCACAAGTCGCGGATAAGTAGTAGAAATAATAAACGTAAATGGCCAGATGCGGCAGACAGGAATGATGATGAACGATATTGGGGGAAACATCGATCGAATCGAAACCAAAATTC
Organism: Schistocerca piceifrons; assembly: GCF_021461385.2. Classification (NCBI taxonomy): domain Eukaryota; kingdom Metazoa; phylum Arthropoda; class Insecta; order Orthoptera; family Acrididae; genus Schistocerca; species Schistocerca piceifrons. Next base: position 499,902,267 of record NC_060139.1, read on the forward strand.
AAACTTCAATGGGAATAACCAGCCACCAAGGGAAAATAGAAGAAGACGAGGAAATTATAATCATAACAACAACTACCGACGAAACAGAAACTGAAGAGAGCAACAGAATTCGAACCAGGATCAACAGGATTCTCGGGACCAACAGCAAAGCAATAGCAGGTCATTCAACGGTCAAGGTCAATGGAACTACCAAAATACCGAATATGGGGAACAGAGTCCACCTAACTCATCGCAGGGGTCACGCAGAGAAAATTCATACAGGAATTAATACACAGCCACTGCGGACTCATCTCAAAACAATGCCGAAGAAACTACCGGAACGAGCGATATAAACCTGTTAGAGTACGGTGATACAAAAGAACTGCCACTAGAAGAGAAGGTCCAGTATGTAAACAGTCTCCATGGAGGAAATGCTTAACGTAATTTAATGTTGATGTTCTTTGCTTAGCATAATTTTCCATTTTTTATATTTTATTGTAATTTTTTTGTCATTTTCATTAGTTTTCAGTATGAGTCCTTGTTGAACGTGGTGAAATGAGTTTCGTATTTGTGACATCTTCACGGCAACGTTCACTGGCAGTTATATTCCATCAGCAATATGCACTTTTTTGTGGCACACCAAACCAGGCACGTTGCAATACTCAGTACTCAAAACAAATGAGTACTGCTGTTATGTTTTTGGACCTCATAATTGTTGTCCGATTTTCGGAATTAAGCATCGTCCTCGGTCATAGCATTCTCGTAAAGAGCCTTCACAATTATCTCCTTCGTGAATGAAGTTGTCTCTGTTTACTTTCTGTTGTTTCTTGTACACTGCCCAAGAGACGTATGCACGTCACTTTTTGTTTGTTCGTGGTGTCAAGACGGTAAATCGTGCCATAGAACATGTGCGTCTCGATTTTCGGATGCGTTTCGTATGGTGTTAGCGGTTCACGCTTTGGGTGCATGTAGACACTAAGACTCGTTGTGTTATCGCCTGTCGTGCGATGTAACCTGTCTTGCGGTAGAATTTTGCCAGCGAAATGATAAAGCATAACGCTCGTGTTTCATTTCAGAAGCTGCATTCCTGGCAGGGGAGACTGGAGTCATCCTTTTGCTATGTAAAATGTCGTGTACATAATCAAAAATGCCATTACAAAGATTTCAGGTAAATCATCTGCACCTGAGTGGGTAGACGCACTTTCTGACCACTTCAGCATCAGCAGACAACACCGTAGACATAGAAAAATAAAAGAGGCGTATACAAGAAATAAAATGCATGAAAATTGGCTTCGGTAGTAGCAAAGTCATAGAGCAGCACAATAAGTTGGTATTTAGTATTGGGAGAAGTCTGCGCGATTGGTGGAGATATAGAGGCAGCGCCAGCGTAAAATTATAGAGCATGTCAGAAGTAGAACTAACCAAAAACTAACAAAAACAAGTGCGCACACTAACAAAGACACCTCACGCCACGTAATTTATGTCCGTACAACGTTAACTGTTTTTAGTGTGCAACTTGATGCAACCAACACGGATTTTCAGTTGCCCAATAATGCATGTTATGCAAATTAACGTTTCCGTGTTTCGTGAATATAACCTCGTCAGTAAATAAAATCTAATTAATAAATGTGTCATCCCTCTGAATCTGAAGTTGAGCCCACCGGCAGAATTCAGTGCGACGCATACAATACGTACCAGTTAATTCTTGATAGAGACTGATATGGTAAGGATGATATTTATGGAGATGCAGAACAGGAACAACACTACTCTGGCTCATACCAGATTCCTTTGTGATTTGACCCCAATTGAAACAAGGATCTCGAGCCACAGTGGCAAGTGTACCAATTTCCGCTTCCCCGTCAGTAACTTGCCTTTGCCGGATATGTTTCCGATGCGTTAAAAATCCACTTGTTCTCAATTTATCACACACATATTTAAGTGTTCCACGTGTAGGGTGAGCACAAATAGGATATCTTTCAGTGTATAAGTCTCTAGCTCTCACTGAATTTCGTAGGCATTCTCCGTAAATGAGTAGCGTATCGACTTGTTCTTCGAAGGAATACATCGTTCACATTCGCTTGATTCGACGATACTAGTCTTACCGTTGCTATCAGCATTGTATTGCGAAACCGTCATATGGTGTTTACATGTCAATGGCACGTTATATGGATACGCCGTATTCTGCGAATATTTATATTTGCACGATATACGAGAGAGAATTGTCAGAGCATGTGCTTCGATAATTGGCGCAGTGATAAGGAACACCATTCAAACCATGATAAGAAGATTGCAGCACTGCATTTATACCGATGTTCATCCTTCTGTAAATGGACGTTCGTGCCACTTTTCGACCTTCGTTGACCTTCAAAGACCGTACTGTTACACATCATTGGATTCGTCTCGATAGCCGCTATAAGAAAATAAGAAGCGAACTATATCATCCCATTTTTAAAAAAAGTTGACCTCATATCTTTGACCGTCGTACAAACTTCTCAGCTACTATCATACTTACAGAGTTATTCCAGGTGGCAATAGTCAGTATATCACGATCGAATCCTCTACCGATCGACCTGCTGCTACATAATGTGGGGCCTCACCCAGCTACATTACGCTCTTACTCTGATTTTAGCGACATCGTGTTTTGTGTTACAGCCTCTCCGAAATGACATCGACATTTAAGTATAATACATCTTGACAATAATGACACGTTAATGTGATTCTTCAATGAGTTCTTCACTTAAAACTGCTTACTCTTACAACTCGTGAGTTATAACACGAAGATAACTAAATATGAAAAATATTTAACCACCAATTTGGCGTTTCCAGTTACTTTATTACAACCAATTGTATCAATTACGATTCGTTCTCGAGACATCCAACAAGATGTTAGGTAAAAACAGCATATCTTCGTTGGCTACAATGTATAACATAGCTACCGAATATGAATACGGAGTCTTGCTTTGTGCTTGTGATGTCGGGCGCGTTTTTCTTTTCTGTTGGGTATTCTTTCGCAACATGTTCTCGAATTTTCGCAGAGCTTATTTTGTTTTTCTTGTGAGAAATGGCTCCTCAACTAGGAATAACGGGATGTAAGGTCGTAGAGCGCCAAGTCAACGTTAACTAACTCCCCCCGGACGGATTTATGCAATGAACTGAGCTAGGATCTTAACCGTCTTGGCTTCTTGCCTACCGGAACAATGGCTAATGCGACGTGATCGTTACGGCGACGCCCTGCATAACTGCGCTGTCTCCAGTGTATGGTCCAGATCTGCAATCTGGAGATACCTTCAGAAAACTCTAACGTAGCGGAGGCAGAGAACTATCGCACAATCTGTTTTACCGCTAATGCAAACCAAGAGATGAAGTTATTACGTTGCGTAAGCTAAGATCCTCGACTTAAGAAGAATAACGGTACTTTCATAGGATTCGCCAGCTTGGAAAAAGTTATCATCGATCAGGAAAAGGTGTTGCCTATAGTGAGAATTTGGTAATACATATTCACAGAACACGTGAGTGAACAACAGGAGAAATGGTAAAAAGGGAATATGGCAGGCGTGCAGTCTTACTCTTCAGTCTGTGCATCTAAGAAGCAATGGCGGAAAAAAGACAGGTTTAATTGCAGGGTCATAATTTATGGTGAAAGGATTAGTTGATTAAATCACTGCTCTGTTCGAAAGTGAGGCAGAACTAGAGGACCTGTTCAATTGGATGGATAGTGTAATAAGTGTAGCTTACTGATTAGGATTAACCACGTAGGAAATCAGATTAGAGAGAAGCAGCGAAATGAGTTAAGAAATATGACAATTTTGGCGCCACGTAGTAGACGAACTGAAGATATTGTGCTGCCTTGGACCCATAAAACACATGACGGTCGAAACAAGGGTGACATAAGAAGACTGTCACCGGTATAGAGGGTATCCCTCGTTCACTAGTAGCAAAATTATGCCTTAACGTTGGGAAGAAGTTTCTGAGAGTGTTCGTCTGGAACACGACATCCTGTGGAAGAGCGTCCTGAACCGTGGGAAAACCGGAGAAGAAGAGAATCGAAAGATTTGAAACGTTGTGTTGCTGTAAATTTAACAACTCTTCCAAGGTTACCGTACCATCCTTGATCTCATTTGGCGTAGTAACGTTTAATCATTGTTCAGTGTTCTTTCTGTTAGGGCGTTTTAAATCGATTCCTGGTTTTCTTTAGAGAGCTGAGGTGTAAATAGCGAGGCAACTGGGGCAGAATTATTAAAAATACATTTTCATTGGAAAATTTGTAAGTTTCAAAGTATAGATCTTGATTCACTTCATCAGAGAAGTATGTGAGAAAATACGGTAACAGTTTGAAAAATGTTTACGTAATGGCTGACAACATGAGAACCATCACTATTGTTTGGTAAATACTAACTTCATCTATACAGTTTCCTTATATTTGGGATCTAATGTTTGAATAACAAGCATAACTAATTGTCACTTTCTCTCACTAGTATCAACTAGTATCAACTTTTCAGCTTGTGTTAGCAGAAAGACAAATTTATATGCTAAGATAATAAAACAAGAAGTAATATAGAATCACTTGAAGATACAACGTATAACATACGAACACTGTGTAATACAACATTTTAGATACAGGCGTAACACAGTCAACATTTTATGATATCATATTTGAAGTAAAAACTTGCATTATACTAATGAACAGAGGTTTCAGAAACAAAATACTTTCGTATAAAAATTTGCTGACAGACAAAACATAGTTTAGCACAAGACATTGGGGCACTGCTTTCGACGCGCTGATATAAAACGCTATTGCCTTGTTCTCGTGGAACATGAGTTTTCCCGGTGGATCGTAACAGAGCTTACGGGAATATAGTCAGACAGCCTCCCCGAAAACCGCCAATGTTCTCTGAAAAACGCCTGTGTCCTCAAGGTAACGATCATACGACGAAATATAACAAAACAAAGATTCTGGCGTGCCCGGCCATTTACCGGCAGCATGTTGTAGAGGATAGTGTTGAGCAACTAGGGAGTGAGTTTATACATAAAAATGCAGGATTCTGTTCAAACCGTGTTTGTAACAATGTTCTCTCCTTAGCCCTCCTCTTGTTCACAAATATCTCACCAGCAAAAACGACTGACGTTGTTCATCCTTCATCGTGTGTGTTGTCCTTTGACATACAATTCCTTTGCCACCTGATAAGTTCAGCCCAGTCCGTGGAGTGTTTAAATTGCCATACACAGAGATCTATCGTCTCATTGGCACCCAGGAAATTGCGGTGATTTCACTTGTCGATTTCCGGTTGGTTGTTAAGGGCGTTACCCGCTTTCTTTCCCGTAATGTACCGGAATTCGGGTTATTGTTTAACATTTTTACTTTAGGGAAATGAGTTCAGTATTTACACTAGTAAACGAATATTCCACGACGTAACACAGTGTTCCACTAAGGTCGTAGTAATAACAGCCTCGATAGTTCGCTGTAGGTGTTTGTCCAGATCCATGTGTTGATTTTCCGAAAAGCGCCATCGGCATTCACTGCAGCACTGGCCACCCAGTGCCGTTAGATGGCTGGTGCGGTGCCCGTAGTTCAACTGGGATGAAGTCTCTCTATCTACTGCCCTACACGGCGCTGTGCGTGGACGTGTGAACAAACAGTTGAGTCAGAATATGCGGCGTTGGGCACATCAGCAGGTGATGTGTACCTTCTATCTAGTCATCGTCACCATTGTGCTACCGTCATATTTGTGACACTAATACCGCACAAATACCGGAAGCACATGCTCTGGTACTCGTGTTCCCTGTTATATGTACGAGGTAAGCTCTGGTCCAGACGATCGTGATGCTGCACAGAAATAACACAGAATGAGCTGAAGCTAACGCAGTCTTTTCCGTTTACTGAATACATATTTTAAATACGTCCAACTCATGCGCGCAGGCAAGTGAAAGCCCCCCCCCCCCCCCCACTGCCCTTCCCCCACATACACACACACACACACACACACACACACACACACACACACACACACACACATGAACACACATGTGGCCACCTCGGCAGACTTCCCTGTCTTTTCACTTATCAGTCCTGAGAAGGTACTGAAGTATTTCACTCACATGTTACAATCTCCGAGATCTAATAAATTTCTCATAGATCAGCTCAGCCGCATTACTTTATATTGACATAGTTATATTCACGTTTACGCCTCTGCAGGGTTCCCTGTATTGTTGGAAACTGAGGACGTCGCGTTTCGTTATTTACTGCTAGAGGACGTACGGAAGGTAATCACCGCACAGTTAGGACAAGTACACAACGGCCTGCTTAGCACCCGCTGCTTCACACGCGTAGGCTGTATGGGCTGCACAGATTTTTTTTCTTTTCATTTAACCGAATTTTTTATGTTGTTCACAAATTGCAACATCTCCCAAAGTTTTCACGCTAAGTAGCGTCTTTGAGTCCTGGTCTCCTACGAGTGTACCTCTGACCACAAAGCGATTCTTATAGCTGGAGTCGAAAGTATTTTAATTCTGTCTTTTGAGTCCTTCTGTTGATAGTCCCACAAAACCTTTCAACCTCTAACACATATTTTTTTAGAAGCCAAGCACAATTTTCATAGATTTAACTTTAAATACGTTTTCTAATAACGAAATATTTTCAGAAAATTTTTCATCCCCTATTTCATCACCTTATGGATTGAACTTCCAAAAAACACTGAAACACCAGATTTTTTTTCATTTCTAAACGACAAGCAATACATAAATTTTCAGTGTTTATTTTCAAAAATGCTTTGATTATGAAATATTTCCATGAAAATTTTCATCCTGTATTTCACTCTGTCAGGTTAGAATATCCGAAAACTATTAAATATCTGTTTTTATTTTAAATTTCTAACTGAGAAGCCAAATTCAAATTTTTGCAGAGCTAGCTTTAAAAATGCTTCCATTATAAAATATTGTCATAAAACTTTTCCTCCCTCATTTCATTCCCTTAGGGAATGAGCTGCAAAAAACAGTGGAACGCGCATCTTTTTGTTTCTAACCGAGAAGTTAAATACCTATTCTCACACATGGAGCTTTAAAAAATACTTCAATATTTCGTTAATAGTAACACATTTTCAAAACAAATAGACTTTCACCCACTATCCACCCCCATAGGAATGGAACTCCCAAAAATGCTGAAACTCGTATTTATTTAATTCTGACCACGAAGGCAAATACCAGTTTCCATGTTTCTGGGTCCTAAATTTCCTTAAAAGCGACATACTCTCAAAACACTTTTCATTCCATATTTTATCCCATTAGGAGTGGAATTTCCAAAGATATCTTCTTAAATGACGCCTACAGTTTTAGATTAACATCCTCTCCAAATCATTAGTGGTTTGTCAGGAAGTTTCCCTGTATTTACGGCAATAATAGCGAAGTATAACCCGGCTCGAGAAGCTAAGGCAAAGCCCCGGGTTCCCGAGGACACAGAGAACAACGAGAAGAAAGGAAACATTAAAACGGAGAGGAAAAGAGGAAAACAGCAAAATCAATCAGTCCGGTCAACACTTTCACCGCGTTAACGTAATCAAAGATTTTTCAGGATCTTCCTCAGAGGTGAAGATACGCGCATAGGTTTCTATCGTCGTCCAGATCAAAGATAAATCTGCAGTAGAACTCTTATGTCAGTTAACTGAACCTACAGCGCGAAAGGGTCAAGATGTGGTCAAATGTTGCAAACAAAGCTGTGGGGGAAGGGGGGGTGGATAAATCTTCAGTGGCGTACACATTTATGTGCAAAAAAGAGTGAGGCTGACAATTTAAATGTTATTATCTGAAATCTGGTTTCGCAGAACAGAGCGGATCAGGTTGTGGAAAGCGACAAAGGTCAATTTCTGTTAGTTATACAAGAACACACACAACTTTATTCCTCAGACAAATGCACAGTTTCCTCTTTGAAACAACAAAGATCAGTTCACGACAGAGGGCCCAAATTACGTCTCCCGAATAAGTTTAAATGATTGCTCTTAAAACCCCAGGCTTTAAAGTAAGGGCTGAAGGCCTTATTTAAGCAAAATTACAGTATCTTCTCCGTTAAACGCCGAAATAATATTTCAGATCAGCTAAGGAAATTCATTAAAAGCCGAGAATTTACGAATTCCGGCTAAAGGCCATATTAAGGAAAATACAAGTTAATTCTTCGGCTGAAGGCCCAGTAAAAGAAATTGTTCTTTACATAATAAAAGAGAGGATTTAAAGATAAGCCTTTACACAGTACAACACAAAAACATGGTAAGAAACAGTGTTTGTCGGCTGAAGCCCCAAACAGTGACTCAAGAATAATTATTGACAACCTTAAGGTAAACATGTACAGAACACGGATGAATAGTTCAAATGGCTCTAAGCAGTATGGGACTTAACATCTGAGGTCATCAGTCCCCTAGACATAGAACTACTTAAACCTAACTAACCTAACGACATCACATACATCCATCCCCGATGCAGGATTCTAACCTGCGACCGTAGCAGCAGCGCAGTTCCGGACTGAAGCGCCAAAACCGCTCAGCCACAGCGGCAGGCTGAACGCGGCTGAAGGCCGTTTCAAGAATTAAAGATAATCAAAGAGAAACCTAACAGACAAGGATTTACATATTAAAGCCACAGATTCAGAAACAAACGCGGCTGAAGGCCTAAAAACAGAGTAACAAGAATTTTAAATGAAACTCGGCTGAAGGCCTAATCTTAAGGTTGCTACGAAGTTCGGCTGAAGGCACACAATATAAATACACGGCTGAAGGCCTGGCACAGTATCTGTGACCAAATAAAATGACAATCACAGACAACAATAAGTGGTGCTCAGAAGTGTTCCAAGGTTCGTCCTGGGTAGGAAACTCTAACCACAGTTTGGGTAAGACAGACAGCCAAGCGTAACACTAAACAATCGGGTTGCAGCCAGATCTACGGAAGGCTGACGAACCAACCAACCGTCTAATCAATTCCCTCCCACCCGACCAACAGCACGACAAAGAAAGACAGAGAAGAGGAGGATCGCAGCAGGATTATGTCTTAATAACTGGCGTATAAACACAGTCAAGGCTCAATAAACACTCAAAGAGAGAAAGAGAACAACATCAAGCTCTCGAACTACACACCGTGCCGGACAGCATAAACACACTGCCGCAAAACTAAGCTAACGACAAGGGCCTGTAACCGGAACGTTAACGGCCACAAGGTAGAAGATACCGCTGGTGCGTTCCTGAGAGACAATGTTCAAATAAAATGTTCAAACGTGTGTGAAATCTTACGGAACTTAACTGCTAAGATCATCAGTCCCTAAGCTTACACACTACTTAACCTAAATTATCCTAAGGACAAACACACACACACCCATACCTGAGGGAGGACTCGAACCTCCGCCGAGACCATCCGCACAGTCCATGACTGCAGCGCCTTAGACCGCTCGGCTAACCCTGCGCGGCGACAGTGTTCACTCATTCCAAAATAGTAAGTGCAGACCAGATGTGGCTTGAATTAAAAGAAATAGTATCGGCACCAATTGAGAGATTTATAGCAAATAAAGTATCAAACGACTGAGCTGATCCTCCTTGGTACACAAAACGATTAGAACATTGTCGCATAAACAACGAAACAAACATGCCAAATTTAAACAGACGCAAAATCCCCCAGATTAGCGATAATTTACAGAAGCTCGTAATTTAGCGCGGACTTCAATGCCAGATGTATACAACACTTTCCACAACGAAACTTTCTCTCGATACCTGACAGAAAATCCTAATAGATTCTCGTTGTATGCGATGCATTTTATCGGCAAGAAACAATCAAGGCCTTCTCTGCGCGATAGCAATGGAAATGAAAATGAGCATTTGGCGTCATTGGCTGGGAGGCCCCTTGCAGTGCAAGTTCAAAATGGTTCAAATGGCTCTGAGCATTATGGGACTCAGCATCTGAGGTCATCAGTCCCCTAGAACTCAGAACTACTTAAAGCTAACTACCTGGGGACACCACACACATTCATGCCCGAGGCAGGATTCGAACCTGCGACCGTAGCAGTCACGCGGTTCCGGACTGAAGCGCCTAGAACCGCACGGCCACCGCCTCCGGCTGCAGGGCAGGTCCGGTCGCCTTCGTGCAGGTCTTATTACATTTGACGTGACACTGGGCGACATGAGCGTTGGATTGGGTAGAAATGATTATGAAGACAGCACATCACCCAGTCCGTGAGCGGAGAAAATGCCCGACCCAGCTTGGAAACCGGGCCCATAGGACGACAATCCGTCACGCTGACCACTCAGCTATCATGGTGGACATAGCTATGGAGATACTATCTAAGACGGCACTGCAAAAGCAGAGTTACTAAACTCAGTATTCAGAAATGCCTTCACAAAAGAAAACGAAGTAAATATTCCAGAATTCGAATCGAGAACAGCTACCAACATGAGTAATGTAGAAGTAAATATCCTCAGAGTAGTGAAGCAACTTAAATCCCTTAATAAAAGTCTTCTAGTCCAGACTGTATACCAGTTAGGTTCGTTTCGTAGTACGCTGACGCGTTAGCTCCATACTTAACAATCATATACAACCGCTCGCTCGACGTAAGAACTGTATCCAAAGACTGAAAAGTTGCACAGGTCACACCAATATTCAAAGAACGTAGTAGGAGTAATCCACTAAATTACAAGCCCATATCATTAATGTCGATATGCAGCAAGATTTTGGAACATATATTGTGTTCAAACATTATGAATTACCTCGAAGAAAACTGTCTATTGACACACAGTCAACATGGGTTTAGAAAACATCGTTCCTGTGAAACACAACTACCTCTTTATTCACATGAAGTGTTGAGTGCTATTGACAAGGTATTTCAGATCGATTCCGTATTTTTGGATTTCCAGAATGCTTTTGACACTGTACCACACAAGCAACTCGTCGTGAAATTGCGTGCTTATGTGATATCGTCTCTGTTACGTGACTGGATTTGTGATTTCCTGTCAGAGAGCTCACAGTTCGTAGTAATTCACGGAAAGTCTTCGAGTAAAACAGAAGTGATTTCTGGTATTCCCCAAGGTAGTGTTATAGGCCCTTTGCTGTTCCTTGTGTATATGAACGATTTGGGAGTCAATCGGAGCACCCGTCTTAGATTTTTAGCAGATGACGCTGTCGTTTATCGATTAATAAAGTCATCAGAAGATCATAACAAATTGCAAAACTATTTAGAAAAGATGTCTAAATGGTGCGAAAATTGGCAGTTGACCCTAAATAATGAAAAGTTTGACACCCCCATGAGTGCTAAAAGGAATTCGTTAAGCTTCAGTCACACGATAAATTAGTCTAAGCTAAAAGCCGTAAATTCTACTAAATACCTAGATATTACAATTACGAACAACTTAAATTGGAAGGAAGACATAGAAAACGTTGTGGGGAAGGCTAACCAAAGACTGCGTTTTTTTGGCAGGACTCTTAGAAAACGTAACAGATCTACTAAAGGGACTGCCTATACTACGCTTGTCCATCCGTTTTTGGAATACTGTGGCGCGGTGTGCGATCCTTGCCAGATAGGACGACGGAGTACATCGAAAAAGTTCAAAGAAGGGCAGCACTTTTTTTATTATCTGGAAATATGGGAGAGAGTGTCTCAGAAATGATACAGGATTTGGGCTGGACATCATTAAATGAAAGGCGTTTTTCGTTGTGACAGAATCTTCTCACGATGTACCAATCACCAACTTCTCCGAATGCGGAAATGTTTTGTTGACACCGACCTACATAGGGGGAAATTACCACCATGATAAAATATGGAAAATAAGAGCTCGTACGGAAAGATATAGGTGTTCGTTCTTTCTGCTTTCTATTCGAGATTGGAATAATAGAGAATTCTGAAGGTGGTTCAATGAACCGTCTGCCAGGCACTTAAAAGTGATTTGTAGAGTATCCATGTAGATGTACATGAATAAATTATGATCATTTCAAAGGTTAAACACCACACAGGGAGACGGCTGCAAACTTTTGTTGACTCCAACACAGTATCACGTTGCTGCTTGCGGGGACAGCCCAGGATGCAACAACCAGCAATAAACGAGGAGATGTCACTACGGTTGTGCTTTCATGATAGGTTCACTGATTACTCAACTCTAGTATGCAGGTGCGGTGGGCGACGAACTTTGCACTTCTCGCAGCTAGTGCCACACAACTCCGACCGCACGTGCACGCCGCCAGGGGCCCCGGTCTCATCACACACCGCAGAGTCTTCCTCGCTGCTCCGCCGCAACCGACCGACTGCCACACCCACACCATGACACGGAGATATAACTGCCACACCAGAGAAGTTACGGTAGTACTACTATTGATAAACGCTGCTGGTGCCGCTGACGGAGGCAAGTGAGCAACTCGTTCAGGTAGTAACTGAGGGAGGAATAAGACGCCACCGGATGGTGACAAAAAGCCCAAAAGGAAAAACAGCATTAGCGCGGGCCGACCATGGCTCAATTAAATGTGCTGAAGAGGCTACTCATGAGACAGCCCTCTATATCGGAATAGGTGAATTTAACAAATGTTTTGATCTCACAATGCCACGGTGGTAGATTTAAAACTTTTTCCGCGATAAGTTCGAAGATAACGCTAGACACAAAACTCAAAGTGTTGGGCTGACATATACAGGGTGAAAAGTATTTAAACAGACAAACTCTGGGAGGTTGTTGGGGACATCAAAACAAATATTTTCCCCTAATGTCATTTTTTCCTACGAGGAGTATTTAAACGGGTAGAGGAAGCTTTCTCTGGCGGCAAATTAATTAAACCAACGAAAAAGTCCAGAGGGGACATATCTGGGGATCGAGCAGGCCATGGTCACAGGACCACCTCTGCCAATCCACGTTTCTGGGAACCGTCGGTCCAGGAATCTACGCACACGACGACTGAAATGTGCCGGCGCCCCGTCATGTTGGAACCACATGCGTTGTATTGTAGGGAGCGGGAAGTTTTCCAGAAATTCTGGCAATGCTCTGGCTAGAAAATTGTAAGAGTGCCTGCCATTCAATGGCCTAGGTAGCAGATACGGCCCAGTTAAACAGTCCCCAACAACACCGACCCACACATTAACGAAGATCCTCATTTGATGAGCGCTACTAACTGTGGAATGTGAGTTATCCTCACTCCAAACATGCGAATTGTGCATGTTGAAGACTCCATCACGCCTGAACGTTGCTTCATCGGCAAACAACACAGAGGATGGAAATGTAGGATGAATTTCACACTGTTCCAGGTGCCACTGCGAAAACTGTGCTCTGGGTGGATAAACAACTGGTTCCAGGTTGAGGACACGCTGTAAGTTAAATGGACGTAATAGTTGCTTTCGAAGGACTGTTCTTCCATTCGTCTGATTAGTCCCCATGTTACGTGCAATTGCACGAGTGTTGATTGAAGGATCCCGCTCCACATGCTACAAGACAGCTTCCTCAAATTGCAGCGTACTTACCGTGCGACGGCGTCCCTGTTCAGATAATCTTCTAAAAGACCCAGTCTCACGCGAACGTTGGTACACAGAAGCAAAGGACGTATGATGTGGGATACGGTGATTAGGATATTGTTGTTGATAAACCTGCTCTGCAGCTCGTCCGTTGTGGTGCGCTACGTAGTACACACCAACCATATCAGTGTACTCTCTCCAGGTGTATCGCTCCATTAGTAAACAGAGACAATGCACTACTACATAGCTTGCAACTGAAGAGCGTAATATGCCCTATAACAACTGAAGATCGTAATACGGCCTCTAAAAACTGAAGAGCGTAATACAGCCTCCGCCAGTTTAAATAATCCTCATAGGAAAAAATGACGTTAGGGAAAAATATTTGTTTTGATGTCTCCTACAACCTCCCAGAGTTGTCGGTTTAAATACTTTTCACCCTGTACGTTGCCGTCTATGCACTGAAAGAGATATTGACTCATGTGAGTGCTGCAAAATTGCTCAATTAATCGCTAAATGAAATGTTTCTAGTTAAGAAAACCAATAACATTACTTGACACGTTTCGAGAATACCCCTCATCAGACAGTCTTGAAATCAAAAGATAAATCACAGAAAATACACAAAGATATAGACAGCAACACGACAAGAGTACCACCATTACAAATATCCGCTGTTATGAGAGCTGACGTAACACCATGATTGTCGAGATATTCAGATGTGTAAAGGCACATTGTAACAGTTACAACTGTCAAGGCAGACTAATTTCAAAATTGCATCATGCCTTCCAGGTAGACAATTTCCGCATCAGTGGGAAGAAGCATACATACAAAAGTATCCCGACATCCCCCAAAAACATACGTTTTTCATATTAGGTGCATTGTGCTATCATCCACTGCCAGGTACTCCATATCAGCGACCTCAGTAGTCATTAGACATCATGAGAGAGCAGAATGGGGCGCTCACTAGACCTCACGGACTTAGAACGTGGTCAGGTGATTGGGTGCCACTTGTGCCATATGTCTGCACGGGAGATTTTCCCACTGATAAACAACCCTAGGTCCACTGTTCCCAATGTGATTTTGAAGTGGAAACGTGAGGGGACATGTTCGGCACAAAAGCATACAGTCCGACCTCGCCTGTTGACTGACAGAAAAATCGTTCAAATGGCTCTGAGCACTATGTGACTTAACATCTGAGGTCATCAGTCCCCTAGAACTTAAAACTATCTAAACCTAACTAACCTAATGATGTCACACACATCCATGCCCGAGGCAGGATTCGAACCTGCAACCGTAGCGGTCGCGCGGTTGCCGACTGAAGCATCTAGAACCGCTCGGCCACACTGGTCGGCTGACTGACCGAGACCGCCGACAGTTAAAGAGGGTCCTAATGTGTAATAGGCAGATATCTATCCAGACCATCATACAGGATTTCCAAACTGCATCAGGTTCCACTGCTGCAAGTGCAACGACAATTAGGAGGGAGGTGAGAAAACTTGCATTTCATGGTCGAGCGGCTGCTCATAAGGCACACATCATGCCTGTAAATGGCAAACGACGCTTCGCTTGGTGTAAGGAGCGTAAACATTGGCAGACTGCATAGTGGAAAACGTTGTATGGAGTGACGAATCATGGGACACAACGTGGCGATCCGATGGCAGAGTATGGGTATGGCGAATGACCGATGAACGTCATCTGCCAGCGTGAGTAGTGCCAACAGTAAAATTCGGAGCCGGTGGTGTTACAGTGTGGTCGTGTTTTTCATGCAGTGGGCTTGCACCCCTTGTTGTTTTGTGTGGCACTATCACAGCACGGGCCTACACTGATGTTTTAGGCACCTTCTTGCTATCCACTGTTGTAGAACAATTCGGGGATGGCGATTGCATTTTTCAGACCGATCGAGCACTTGTTCATAATGTACGGTCTGTGGCGGAGTGGTTACACGACAAATACATCCCTGTAAGGGACTGGCTTGCTCAGAGACTTGACCTGAATCCTATAGAACACTTTTTGGATGTTTTAGAACGCCGACTTCGTGCCGGGCCTCACCGACCGACATCGATACTGCCAGTGCAGCACCCCGTGAAGAATGAGCTTCCATCCCCCTCGCTTCCCACGCCCGGGTTCCCGGGTTCGATTCCGGGCGGGGTCAGGGATTTTCTCTGCCTCGTGATGGCTGGGTGTTGTGTGATGTCCTTAGGTTAGTTAGATTTAAGTAGTTCTAAGTTCTAGGGGACTGATGACCATAGATGTTAAGTCCCATAGTGCTCAGAGCCATTTGAACCATTTGAACCTTCCATCCCCCAAGAAACCTTCCAGCACCTCACTGAACGTATGCCTGCCAGGGTGGAAGTTGTCATCAAAGCTAACGGTGAGGCAACACCATACTGAATTCCAGCATTACCAGTGGACTGCCCCACGAACGAAGTCATTTTCAGCCAGGTGTCCAGATACTTTTGATCACATAGTGTAGGTGGTTCCGCATAACGGCGAAAACAGAATGATACATTTTAATTTATTTACTTAAAATTGTTTAATATAAAACATAACTTATAGAAAGGAATACAAAACAAGAAAGTTAATCAACCAACTGCAAACAAATTTTATCAAGGTATAAATGCCATCAATAGAGTGGACACAAGGTTTACAAACCGATTCTATGAAATCAAAATTATGTACAAGCTACACTCAAATGACGTATTAACACAAAGTGATATACGAATAAATATATGAAATTACAATGTAAAAAAAAAAATGTCTTGGCACACAAAACGAATACAGGCACTTACAGGATCAGGTAATGGAGCTAGTACATCTGAAAGGTACTGAAATAAACCAAGAGGAAGGTGAAATACATAAAATAAAGTAACAAAACCCCAGGAATGCAAAGCAGTATGGAGTGCGTAATAATGCTTAGGAAAAGCTTCATAATTAACAGAAAAATGTATTGTAATAAATAAGCAAAACAGTTTTACGTTTAACGGAAGTTTGTGTCTCAAATCCTCCGGAAAACCGTCGAATATGTACGGAAAGCCTACTTCCGCATAACGAAACATAAACAGTGACACGCATACACTTCGAGCAGTAACTCCCGCTCTCACGGGACAGGACGAGAGAGATCGTGCACGTAAGAAGGTTAAGGTAAGTGATAAGTGAAATAACAACTCATTAATTAGC
Source organism: Schistocerca piceifrons (assembly GCF_021461385.2). Lineage (NCBI taxonomy): Eukaryota > Metazoa > Arthropoda > Insecta > Orthoptera > Acrididae > Schistocerca > Schistocerca piceifrons. Next base: position 499,918,867 of record NC_060139.1, read on the forward strand.
AAATGAAATACAAAGTACCTTTGAATGTCGAAGCTGTAAGAGACTACAAACCCTGAAGAAAATTCATATCGAAAATTGAGCACTGGAGCAAAATAACATAGAGCAAAAAGATTAATACAGAACCTAGGCAGAAAGGAGGAAAGTGGAGCAAGCAGACACAAAAATATTTCTTTGTTTATCGAAAACTGTGCACTGGAACAATACATCTGTCTAAAATAACATAGAGCAAAAAGAATAGTACAGAACTTGGGCAGGATGGGGGAAAGTGGTGCAAACACAAGAAAAAATATTTCTGTACTTATCTTAATCAATCAAATACGATCAAAGTAAAAGTTGTAACAATCAACGGCTTAGACGAGTAAATTTGTGGAATAGGGTAGAGCAGGTGGGAAATACATCAAATTACAGGTGTAGTGTTTACTCAAATATTTTCATGAAGCACTCGCGTCTTCAAGACAGCTATTCATTCAACAATGAAGATGGGTTATGCGATTAGCATATAAGAATTTCAAATTCTTTCAAAACATCTAACTCACGCCAATTTGGCGCGACATGGAGCATGTTAAGTCCTCTATGGGAAGCATAAGGTGTTCCTCATGTGCTAAATTGCACCCAATTGCGGAATTATTTTCATAAATACGTTCACGAAATCTAGTAGCAAACTTCTTGTAGTTTGACCTACGTAGATTGATTCATAGGGATCACATTTAGTTTTGTAGTCGGCTGAGCAGTTAAATTTATCAGATTTATCGTCAACAGAATTCCTCAACAACAAACCTAATTTTTTCGGCGTGCGAAAGCTGATCAACACTTTCACTTTCCTAAATGCACGCGCCATAGTCTCACAATGTGGCCCTGTGTAAAATATACACACATAAAGTTTTTCAGATGCTGCATCACAAATGAGATGACTTTTATGAAATACTTTTTTCTCGATAGTAAACATGAGTGAATCCGAGTGTCAACTTTCACGACCTACTTGCATAAGAATAACCATCTCTTTATTCTAACATTCAGTGAGGAGCTCAAACTTGAATAATCTCGTGTACATTTATCGAAAGAATGCACGTTTATGTGCAAGTGGATGGGCAGAATCACGACTGATAATAATGTCAATGGCTGTTGTCTTACGATGAATACCTAAGGTGACATACGTTCACTCTCTTGTCAACATAAGACCAAGAAAGCTGAGATGGTTACTATTCTCTAATTCAACAGGGAAGCAGATTTTCATATGTAAGTGCTTCAAAGTCTGTAGGAAGTTCAACACATCTTGCTTGTTACCACGGTACAGAATCACAATATCATCCAAGTATCTATAATAAATCACAATTTTATCTTTAATTGAGGGATTATTTTTGAAGAAGGTGTGCTCCAAGTCATTAATAAAGATCTCAGCCAGAATACCTGGTAAGCTGCATCCCATCGCTAGCTAATCACTTTGATGATACACAATGTAAAGCCAAAGAAACTGTTACACCTGGTGTAGGGCCGCCGCCAGCAAGCAGAAGTGCCGCAACACGACGTGGATTGGACTCAAATAACGTCTGAAGTAATGCTGGATCGAACCGACACCATGAATTCCGTAAGAGATCGAAGAGGTAGAGATCACTCTGAACAGCAAATTGCATATTTATGTGTAGGGAGTTTAATGGCCAGCGGAAGTGTTTAATCTCAGAAGAGAGTTCCAGGAGACACTCCGCAGCGATTCTGGACATGTGGTGTGTCTCACTGTCCTGCTGAAATTGCCCAAGTCCTTCGGAATGCACAATGGACATGAATGGAAGCAGGTGGTCACATAAGATGCTTACATACGTGTCATCTGTCAGAGACATATCTAGACTTATAAGGGGTCCAATAACACTCCAACTGCACACAGTCCACACCATTACAGAGCCTCCACCAGCTTGAACAGTCCCCTACTGACATGCAGGGTCCATGGATTCGCAAGATTGTCTCCATGCCCGTACACGTCCATCTGCTCGATACAATTTGAAACAAGACTCATCTGATCAGGCAACATGTTTCCAGTTATCAACAGTCCAAAGTCGGTGTTGACGAGCTCAGACATGGCATAAATTTTTGTGTCTTGTAGTCACCAAGGGTACACGAGTGGGGCTTCGACTCCGAAAGACCATATCGATGATGTTCCGTTGAATGTTTCGCACGCTTGCACTTGTTGATGGCCCAGCACTGAAATCAGCAGCAATTTGCGGAAGGGTTGCACTTCTGTCACGTTGAGCGATTTCTTCAGTTGTCGTTGGTCGCATTCTTGCAGCATCTTTCTCCCCTGCCGCAATGATGTTGGAGATTTGATGTTTTGCCAGATTCCTGATATTCATGGTACACTCGTGAAATGGTCGTACAGGAAAATCCCCACTTCATCGCTACCTCGGAGATGCTGTGTCCCGTCGCTTGTACACAAGCTATAACACCACGTTCAAACTAACTTAAATCTTGATAGCCTGTCAGTGTAGCAGCAGTTACCAATGTGACAACTGCGCCAACACTTTTCGTCTTATATAGGTGTTGCCGTCCGCGGCGACATACTCTGCCTGTAAGGTGTCACACAAATAACACACCTTATAGTGAATACGATGTCTAGTAGAGATCCTTGGGTGGCAGAAGAAATATTGAATTTAATTTATGAAAGGAGAAAAATATATATATATATATATATATATATATATATATATATATATATATATATATATATATATATATATATATATAAATGCACTAAATGAGGCAGGCAGAAAGGAATACAAACGCATCAAAAATGAGATCGGCAGGAAGTGCCAAATGGCTAAGCAGGGATGGCTGGAGAACAAATGTAACGATGTAGAGGCTTATCTAACTAGGGGTAAGATAGATACTGCCTATAGGAGAATTAAAGAGACCTTTGGATGAAAGACAACGACTTGTATGAATATCAAGAACTCAGTTGGAAACCAAGTTCTAAGCAAAGAAGGGACAGCAGAAAGGTGGAAAGAGTATATAGAGGATCTATACAAGGGCGATGTACTTGAGGACAATAATATGGAAATGGGAGAGGATGTAGATGAAGATGAAATGGGATATATGATACTGCGTGAAGAGTTTGACATAACATTGAATGTCCTGAGTCGAAACAAAGCCCCAGGAGTTGACAACAATCCATTGAAACTACTGACGGCCTCGGGAGAGTCACTCCTAGCAAAACTCTACCACCTGGTGAGTAGGATGTATGAGACAGGCAAAATAACCTCAGACTTGAAGAAGAATTATAATAATTCCAATCCCAAGGAAAGCAGGTGTTGACAGATGTGAAAATTACCGAACTATCAGTTTAATAAGCCACGGATGCAAAATACTAACACAAATTCTTTACAGACGAACGGAAAAACTGGTAGAAGCCGACCTCGGGGAAGATCAGTTTGGATTCCGTAGAAATATTGGAACACGTGAGGCAATACTGACCCTACGACTTACCTTAGAAGATAGATTACGGAAAGGCAAACCTACGTTTCTAGCATTTGTAGACTTAGAGGAAGCTTTTGACAATGTTGACTGGAATCCCCTCTTTCAAATTCTGAAGGTGGCAGGGGTAAAATAAAGGGAGCGAAAGGCTATTTACAATTTGTACAGAAACCAGATGGCAGTTATAAGAGTCGAGGGACATGAAAGGTAAGCAGTGGCTTGAAGGGAGTGAGACACTGTTGTAGCCCCTCCCCGATGTTATTCAATCTGTATATTGAGCAGTCAGTAAAGGAAACAAAAGAAAAATTCGGAGTAGGAATTAAAATCCATGGAGAAGAAATAGAAACTTTGAGGTTCGCCAATGACATTGTAATTATGTCAGATACAGCAAAGGATTTGGAACAGCAGTTGAACGGAATGCACAGTGACTTGAAATGAGGATATAAGATGAACATCAACAAAAGAGAAACTAGGATATTGGAATGTAGTCGAATTAAGTCGGGTGATGATGAGGGAATGAGATTAGGAAATGAGACACTTAAAGTATTAAAGGAGTTTTGTTATTATGGAGCATAATAACTGATGATGGTCTAAGTAGAGAGGATATAAAATGTAGACTGGCAATGGCAAGGAAAACGTTTCTGAATAAGAGAGATTTGTTAACATCGAGTATAGATTTAAGTAAGTCGTTTCTGAAAGTATTTGTATGGAGTGTAGCCATGCATGGATGTGAAACATGGACGATAAATAGTTTGGACAAGAAGAGAAAAGAAGCTTTCGAAATGTAGTGCTACAGAAGTATGCTGAAGATTAGATGGGTAGATGACATAACTAATGAGGAGGTATTGCATAGAATTTGGGAGTAGAGGAGTTTGTGGCTCAACTTGCCTAGAAGAAGGGATCGGTTGGTAGGACATGTTCTGAGACATCTAGGGATCACCAATTTAGTATCGGAGGGCAACGTGGAGGGTCAAAATGGTAGAGGGAGACCAAAAGATGAATACGCTAAGCAGATTCAGAAGGTTGTAGGTTCCAGTAGGTACTGGGAGATGAAAAAGCTTGCACAGGATAGAGTAGCATGGATAGTTGCATCAAACCAGTCTCAGGACTCAAGACCACAACAAACAACAGGTTGAATTCCTCGAACAATTTCGGTTAAATCGATACGTCACACGACATATTGACGTGAAATTGCACAGATTTTATTGATATGAAGATCTCTTAAATAAGCCAGCATTTCATGGATATAAACCACAAACACTCATACTAGTAATGGCACGCAAGTACTTTCCCGACCGCAGCTACGAGACGCAGTTCTGAGGGAAGGAGAATTTTATGTCGCTAGGCCCGTTCCGTGGTGCTGAAACCTCACAGCGGGATACCTAGTGGAGAAAATGAGACGCTGGAGTCTTTGCGCAGGCCACAGGAAAAAGCATCACATGCCACTGCTTTTAACGATGACCCTTCAGGAAACCTTTCTACAGGAACGTGGCTGGAGATGGAGGATAAACGTCTGGAGAAACCCAACTCATATAATTGGTCTCGCTGTAGCCACGTGAGTTAAAACTCACATGAAAGAAAAGGCTGTTTATCTCAGAATCATGTAGCAGAAGTTAAACTCTGCCCTACAAATTAAACGGTGCCTGTGATACGCTATAAAAACTGAAATGGGTGGAGTTAAACCGAGTATGATTGCTCTGATTGGCCAGAGAGAAAATGTGTGGCCACCAGCTTTGATATAGGCAAATTGCAGGCAGAGTAATACGCTACTTCTGTTGCAAAAAAGTCGTAGAGTGTTTGAGCAAGGCGACTGGTGCCTAAATAAGACGATTGTAAGAGGCAATATATAAACAATTGTCCACAGGCTTGTCTTAACTCTTAAGGTGTTAAACTGCAAAGTCTGCTAGTACAGCGAATCGCAGCAAGCACTGACAGTCAACGCTTGCCAGGTATTTGAGGGCAAAGACGTGCGCACTATTCCAGCCAAATAGAGTGTACCACCCAAATAACCTAGCTAGGGAATAACAAGGAGTCTCAGCATCGTCGAAGACGTAGGACAGCAGACACTGCCGCCGCTGGCATAAGGTAAACAAACGAGATCACGCTATACCAGCAAATGATATCCAATTGACACTCAGAACTGCGTTCGTCTCCGTCTCTGCTATCTTTTTGTATATTCAACCATGACATATAGTTAAAAATATTCACAACTTTCGGTCTTAACTGAAGAAGAAAGACGAGATATCCAACTAATGAAAAGGATTCATCAGGCCCTATGGAGTGATTTACACCCTGAAGTTATTAAATTGATTTAACGGTGTACTTCTTTTGGTTGCTCTTTACGAACCCCCATTCAATTTTGGGCATTTTCATTGTGAATTTTAGCATAATTTGTGTCTCTAGCCCAAACTATATTTAATTTGTTTGTATTTTTATCGACCCGCAGATATGGTCATCAACCAACTTACCGCTAAAGAACTTTGCAATAGTCAGGACTTGCTCTTCACTGTTGTGAACACCCAATATCGGTGTTTCACCATCCTGTACGTAACTTTGGTAACATTGCTATGTCATGAAGTCATTCTTAGAATAAAAATAAAATCTTAATAATGACAATCTAAGCTTTATATTTTCGGTAACATATTGTTACGCATGAATCCGTACACTAATTTCTGTTAGCAATAACGTTTCCTTTACAGGGAGTGTAGTGGTAAGGACACTGAGATCATTGTCTGATTACATCATTGCCTGAGAATTTATTCCCTCTGTAATAATCAGATCCAGATCACTATTGAAGATTGGGGCTGCGCTTTTCCATTTTTTATTACCAGAAGGCATATGTGCTTCAAGCTGGATAACTGCTTAACATTAATAACATGACCAAAACTTGCCCCAGTCTGCACTCTTCTGAACTTTGCATGCGTGAGATGGTATCTTCTTACCTTGCAGGCCGTAGGTTCAACACCAAATTCCTAATACACTCACATAACGTCCTTGCGAAATTATGGAAGGAAGACAGATCAGAGCCAGTCTCACACATGTTAGAACATATCCCTGGGTTTGAATACGCATGCGTATACCAGTTTTTTCGGCGCTTCCATGTATATCTTTGTATATTTTCTGTCATTTGTATTTTGGTTTCCAGACTGTCTGATGCGGGGTATCTACTTTTAACTAGTAGCATTTCATTTGGCGACCAGTTCGGTAGTTTTGTAGCTCTCACATCGATTTACAGTATGGTTTCATTCTTCCTACGTGACCTCATGTAACAATTACGTGATTCTGATTGATTTAATTCTTACAACGTGTGCCGGCCGGGGTGGCCGAGCGATTCTAGGCGCTACAGTCTGGAACCGCGCTACCGCTGCGTTCGCAAGTTCGAATCGTGCGTTGGGCATGGATGTGTGTCATGTCCCATAGTGCTCACAGCCATTTGAACCATTTGTTCATACAACATGTAGCAGTAGATCTTAGAAACACAACTGAACCCCAAATTTGTTATTCATTGGAAAGAACTGGAAAAAATTAACACAGTACCTGAGACCTTGACAATTGTATGAACATTAAACGTGCATTTTACCTTTTAGGAACAGCGCTGCCGGCAAGAGTCAATAAACTGTTAGATCACACTTTTAACATCTGTGAAAGACGAAGCCTTAAGATTTAATTTTCTCACAAACGAATATTAACAATACATTAGGTTGACATAGCCCATAAAAAAATAATGAATTGCACTTGATCTATCCAAACATGGACAACACTCACATGCAACTTATTACTTCGTTTTAAGTAAGAAAATAATTTAAAGCCGTGTATGGTGAGGTAGTGTTGGTAACAACAACATCGAAACTGTTGCTGTACAAGTCTTATCAGAGCAAATAACGTGTTTCCCCGTTCAAAAAAATGGTTCAAATGGCTCTGAGCACTATGGGACTCAACTGCTGAGGTCATTAGTCCCCTAGAACTTAGAACTAGTTAAACCTAACTAACCTAAGGACACCACAAACATCCATGCCCGAGGCAGGATTCGAACCTGCGACCGTAGCGGTCTTGCGGTTCCAGACTGCAGCGCCTTTAACCGCACGGCCACTTCGGCCGGCATTTCCCCGTAATATGCACAACGTTGCTTATGTATCTTGTAGAAATTGTGGCTGTTGCAAACGCCGAGCAATCTGTTCTTACGCTAAAAATACAGGGTGTTAAAAAAAAGTATCGAATACTTTGAGAGGTGGTAGTACTGATGGAAAAAAGAAAATTAAATCCAGTAAACATGGGTCAGGAAACGAATACTTTCCGAAATAGAAAACATGTCTATAGGAAGGGCTGGGCTACGCTTGGTGGCGGATATTAGCACAGTCGTGCACTGGCGCTACCTCAAATGTGAGGGCAGAGTAAAAATGGTTCAAATGGCTCTGAGCACTATGGGACTCAACTGCTGTGGTCATAAGTCCCCTAGAACTTAGAACTACTTAAACCTAACTAACCTAAGGACATCACACACATCCATGCCCGAGGCAAGATTCGAACCTGCGACCGTAGCGGTCGTGCGGTTCCAGACTGAAGCGCCTTTAACCTCGCAGCCACTCCGGCCGGCAAGGGCAGAGTATTATGGTGTCTTAATGACAGTACTCTGCTCGCCATTAGGCTGTTGCAGTCGTTAGTGTGGTTCGAGTCATGTTGCTGGCGACGTTAATTTTCGTCGTGTGTCTTATTGTACAGCGCTGTCAGCTGTGGCTACGTACCATGATATTTTACCTTCTCCCAAACGCGGATTTACTTATGTGCTTGCTGTTATTGCGATTTTCGTACGGACAAATGGTGTAGTACATTTACATTTTATCTCTTTCACCACTTATTAGCAATGGAAGGCTACTACTCGACAAGTGAAATGGCGGGTACGATATTCTGTGTGGTTTAGCAATTGAACATATTCTGCAAGCCCATGCCTTCTATCTGAAGCGCAAAGTGCCCTCTCATAAGCCGTTCGGTAGACTTTTACAGCGTCTGAGGGACACAGTTGCCCTTGCACTTCGGAAGACTGACAGTGGAAGTCCGCACTTAGGCTGCACATCTGACATGGAAGAGCGTGTGCTTCCGTCGTTGGAAGAAACCCTGGGACTGGTGTATAACGATTAACAACAGCAGAAGGTATGTCTCACTCTCTTATATGGTGGTGGGGGGGTAATTCATGACCAACTGCTTTACTCGTATCATTACTCGTATCATCTACTGCACGTTCAGGCCCTAAGGCCACAGCCTTGTCAAGGCAGACGGCGGTTCTATCAATGGCTGTTGCAGAAGTATTCCGCAGATCCAGTGTTTACATCCAAGATTTTATTTACCGATAAGGCAGGGTTCATAAGAGATATTGTGAATTTCCATAACCAGCGTGTATGGGTAGATGTAAATCCACAAGGAAATCGGGAAAGAGGACATCGACACAGATTCTCAATCAACGTATGAGACATCAATGCACTAGACTTTTGGTTACTTGAAGGAATTGGTCTACGTCACGTAAATCAACTATGTGCAGACACTACAGGGTTGCCTCTTCTAAGTTTGCCAGCTGGTTCAACAACAACAGCGTATACTTCAAAGGGTTCGTCATTCCTTACGCCGGAGGCTAGAGAGGTGCATTGTCCTGAATGGACGCCACATTGAACACCTCCTGTAAACGTGTGTTTATAGGAGGTAGTATGCATTTCCGAGACCATGTTTACTGGACTTATTTTTCTTGTTTCGATGAGTACTACCAACTCATAAAGTACTCGACGCTTTTTTTCTGAATAGCCTGTTTGTAATGTGTATGTACATTATACGCTGAATCAGGAACGGTTATCTGATTTGGAAGTACTGTGAACAGGAGAAAGTATGTTTGTATAGTTTGACTGGCGAGAGTGTACGAAAACTTTTGAAAATCAGTAAATGGCAGAACCTACATCCAGCAAAAACGCGCTCGGAAAATTCCAAGCCCCGTCTTTCAGAGCAGGAACTGCAAATATTCTTAGCCACATGCTTATCCATCCCAGAGTGATCGCGCCCATGATGTCAGGGAAACAACATCTCGCACAGAAACGTCGAGTTAGTCATTCCCGTCACGCTTCATCTGCGCATGTAACAGCGACAGACTTCAGTGTATGGTTTCGTAAAAAGCATACCTTTTCTTTTCGGTTTAGTCTTACAATACTGTATTATAATTTTTTTACGTATTTAATTTATTTGTAATGTTTTTATGTCGAATGTAAGGCGATAACTATTGAAATATGGACTATTCTGCGAAAGAGTTCGGTTTTTCATTTAATTAAGCGATCATTAGCTAATGCACTCTATTTCTCATCTGAAAATCATGCAGTGATGAATAGCTATTCGTTTTATTGGCTAATAAAATGAATGTTAAGATTGTGTTTCACTGCAATAAATACTTTAAAAAATTGGCTGTATTTTAGCTTTCATTATTTATTTTATATCTTTGCTCAAGAGCCAGAGGATCATCTACGATATACGTTTCTGTTTATTGGAGACGGGGGGAGGGGGGCCAGGGAGGTGGGAGTTGGTATCGGCGAGGCGACAGAGTGCAGGAGACGAAGGGGGAACCCAGCGACTACACGTACGTCTTTGTTTGTAAGTTTTTATGTCATTATGAAACCCAGTGAGAAAAGAGGCAAAACTACTAATCTAAGATGTGAATAGTGTGGCGTTCGCTGTGTTATTCAGTGGTTTGGTATGTAACTAATTTGTAAATGAAAATGATAATGTTATTTTATTACAGTGAGTTGCTAAAGAACTCTAAGTTAACGTTGTGTTAAAGAGTTGTCTGTAAGTTGCGTAAGTGTCACTAAATCACAGTTCATACAACAGATTCTATACAACTATTGATTATGATGGAAACAGTTATCTTCAGCAAAATTATCATTAAAACCACCGAATATCAGCCGCGCACAACACTGACGTATGTTACCTGAAACAATATTCTTCGCAACTCGTGCGTCATTAATTTCGGCTCCATACACCAGCAAGAAAAGTTTGCTATGAGCACTGTTTTTAAAGAAACAATATGATTCGAATTATTTTCATTAAAATGAGTTCGGGACCGCAGGTGCACATTTATTTTTACACATTTTTATTACCTTCGGCAATTATGTCTGCAGAGTTGCGTAATTTGAATTTGCCGCTGAGATAAATGTTAAGATGGTGGCAGACAATTGATAGAGATTTTCTATTGTTAGAGCAATTTTCCTTTTAGCAGGATAAGTATTTGAAATGCTTATTAAACTTTACTTTCATATTGTGCACTATTTAGACTAATTTTCATGAAGCAAACCTTTGATACTTTCGTAAGAAACACAGATAAAAACGCGATACAAATCGCCATCATCAATGGCTGCACTCCTTGCAGCGGAAAGAAATAATTAACACAGATAATGCTTATTGAGATAGACATTAAAGTTACAAATAATTATTCACTCATATTTATAATAATAATGAACTCTTTTCTCAACTAATAATTAACAAAGAACCACAATTTCTTAACAGACATCAGTCTGATATGCGTCTTGCGTCCGCAACCTACAAAAGCCAACCAACAAAAGGTAAAAACAAAGGAAGACAAACGCAGATCATAAAAGGAATTTACAATTATCATTTTCTTTGAATGATACACATCGATATGTCCAATTACATCATAAAATGCTATATAGTAATTAATATTTATCATCGTTTTATATCATTGTTTTTTCATATGTCAGATAGATAATGTTTATAGCTGTTAGAGGCATAATTTCCTTTCGACACACTGTAGCTAACATTTATCTCGTGGATGTTACAATAGCTTGAAAAAATTATGTACTCCATCTCACGTTGACTGGTTTTTGTGGCCCGTCCCAATTTTTTCTCTACGGCTCACAGTAGCACTTGACCCTGCGTCTACTTTCCTATTCCACTCGGAAGTGAAGCGAGAGGAAAACGACTGTCTATGTGGCTCCATACAAGCCGTAATTTCTCTTACATTTTCTTCGCGTTATTTTGCAAAAAGTGCGTAGAATTGTTCTGCAGTCAGCTGCGAATGCCTGTTTTGTAAACTTTTTCAATATAGTCTCCCGAAAACAACGTGATTTTCCCTCCAGAGATTCCTATTTCAGTTCAAGAAGCATCTCCGTAACACTAATGCGTTTATCGAACCTACCCGTAACAAATATACCAGCACGCTTCTGAGTTCCTTCGATGTCCTCCTATAATCTGACATGATAGGGATCCTAAACACTCGAGCACGTTGGGTCACACTAGAGTACTATACGAGGCCTCCTTCGTAGATGAGCTACATTTTCCTAAATCTCTCCCGACAGACCCGCAATTAACTTAATGTCCACAGCACCAACTAACGCAACAGAAAACCAACCATTGACCTGAGTTCTGGTATCAGTATTTGCTGTACTAAAATTTAAAACAGCACCAAAAAACACAGATGAACCAGATAGAACATTTAGTGAACCATATGGCTTGGCGTTAATCTTAATGTGATCTACAGATTTGTATATGGTAGATGCAGCAAGTCTTCTTGCATGCTGTAAAGCGGCAGAGCTCGCCCGGAAATATGGGTGTTTGTTTGTCTCCGCGCTTTGTTAGAGACTGGAATAGAGAATTATTGTGAAGGTGCCAGGCACTTAAATGTGATTCGCAGATTATCCATGTAGATGTAGACGTAGATGAGCAGGCCAAAGTCGACCATTCCCCTTAGCTACTACTCTGCTTACGAGCTCGTACCATTTCATATCGCTTTGAAAAGTCACGCCTACATATTGAATAGACGTTACTGTGGCAAGAATCACACCACTAATACAGTTTTAGAAAGTTACAGGATCGTTTTTACTATTCATCTGCATTAACTTACATTTTAAAATTTTTTTTTATATTTATAGACAGCTGCTATTCATCACATCAACTAGAAATTTTGTGTAGTTCTTCCCTTCCCGTAGACTACAGCATCGTCAGCAAATACCCTCATATTGCTGCACAGTCTATTTGTCAGATCATTTCTGTGCGGTCCTGTAAAACTCTCTGCGACCCTCCTGACGACACCCTTATCTCTGTTGAAACTCACTAGCAGCGAAAGCGTAAAATGTTCTATCACTTAAGAAGTCTTAGAGTCACTTACATATGTGGGAACCTAAACCGTATACTCGGATGTTCGTTAATTGTCTGGAGTGGGGCATCATTCTATAAGCTTTCCGGATATCTAGGAAACTGCTTTTTGCCCTTTGTCCATGACAGGCAGGATATAGTTCTTTAAAAGGGCAAGTTGAGTTTTGTACGAGAGATAGTTTACAAATCCTTTCTCATTTTTCTAGAGAAGCTTTTCTGTCTTAAGGAAATCTATTACATTCTGGCCTAGTACACGTTAAAGTGTTCTGAAGCATCGGGATGTTAACGTTTTCGCTCTGAAATTTTGCGGTTCCGTTCTTTTACCCTACTTTAGACAAGAATTACCCGTGTTTTTTCCAGTCGCCTGGGACTTAACGCTGAGCGACAGCTTCGTAAAAAATGCAAGCAACCGCAGGGGTCACTGCCATCGAGTAATCTCTGTAAGATCTGATGGGTATCCGTCGAGCATCGCGACTTACTTTTCAACTCTTTCAATTCATTCTCAACACCAGGAATTCTATTTTTATGTCCTGCATACTGGAATCTAGACGATGATCAAACGGTGGCATGTCTATATAAACCTCTCATGTCTATAATTTTTTTAAAGCGAAATTTAAAATCTGAGCTTCCCTTCTGTTGTCTTCTGTTGCCACACCACACTGGTCGTCGAATGACTGTATAGAAACCCTCACAGCGCTTAATGTTTTTACGTAGAAGCAGAATGGTTCAAATGGCTCTGAGCACTATGGGACTCAACTGCTGTGGTCATCAGTCCCCTAGAACGTAGGACTACTTAAACCTAACTAACCTAAGGACATCACACACAGCCATGCCCGAGGCAGGATTCGAACCTGCGACCGTATCAGCAGCGCGGCTCCGGACTGGAGCGCCTAGAACCGAACGGCCACCGCGGCCGGCTTAGAAGCAGAATTTTCTCGAATTTTTGACGAGGTGTTACGCTACACGCACCTATGTTTTCGCAGGAGCACGAGTTTCTACTGATTTCTGCCTGCCGACATTTACACTTCTTTCTTTTTAACGATCCCTATTTGCTTAGCATTTTCTCAATTTTGTTATCAGACCTCAATAGGTCATATCCGTCACTAATTTACGTACCCGGCAAGTACTTCCCCACAGCTCTATTCGCAATCCGTTTAAACTTAGCCCAGAATCGCTCTACGTCCGTTATATTGGAACTAAATGATGTACATTCATTTTCTAACTGGGATGCTGGAAACTGTTTATTTGTTCTCTACGGCAATAAATTCACGTCATGATGGATTTGTTAACTTTAGTAGCCATCGTCGCTATAACTACATCATGGTCATGATCACTTTCTTTGAACGATTCTACAACTGTTACCGTGAAATCGGGTGGCCAGTAAAAATATCGTTTGATTAAATGGAATTAACGTAGGCTAATTCCTCGTGTGCAGATAACTTCACAGAAGACGCGATTTCAATCTGAGTGGAGACAATATTTTGTAGGATGCAACGAACGCCCCGCTCACATGGCTTTTCACTGAAATTCCTCAACTTTTTTATATATACACTTTTTTTTGTTGCCGGTAAGTTGTAGCAGTTCTTCCCTTGTCCACTTTTCTTCGTTGCAGCTTTTCTTGTGTTTTGTTTGCCAGTCCAGGTTCTATGAAAATTCTTTTCATGATGTATTTCCCTCTCTTCTTGAGTTACTAAGTTATTCACCATCGCTCTGTCTGTAGCCACAAAAAGTACTGAACTGACATAATTATTTCTGAAGACTTCTATCTGAAGCATCAATCTACGATACTTCTTCTCACGATTCACTTATGTTTAGCCAACACTTCGTCGTTACTAAATTATTTTCTGACTCTCTATCAGTTCATCGATGGCTCTTACAATATCTGAGTGTATAACATCTTTATTGTTGCGATATTATAACAGAGAAATACTTTTAAGGTTGCAACTAGCTGACAACAATTACAGCAGTAAGTAGGGCCAAGAGTCAGGAACGTTTTGTTACCATTCGGCAGCGTTGTCAAAATCTCAATATCTTGTTTGTGGTCCAGCTTACCATTACAGCTTACTATTTTAAAGCTATTCCATAAAGAAAAGCTTTCAAATGATTTTTGGACCTCGGTTAACATCAATCATAACTTCTCCGTCCCACTGCACTCTCACATTTATGTTGCTCGGAGGAAATTTACTAAAAATGAAAGTTTTTCAAAAGCCTATGTTTTCTCGATATAGAGGGATTTATCTTCGAAGGTAAGTTGAAATATCTCTCCACTACCTTCTGTTTCTGAGCTAGCTGATGTTAAAATGAATACTTATGTCCAAACGTTCATTATGTTGTTCAGTCAGAAAATTTTCGAACCGGTCAGTAATTATGTCTGTGACATGTTACAAAGTTTTAGCCTATAGAACGAAATTTATCATATGATTTCACTTTAAATGTTCTGCTAGAAAGTGACTGTTGGTTAAAAGGTGACCCAAAAGTCCGTTAACATTTGTAAAGTCAATACTTCACAGAATGATGTAGGTAGAAAGACAGAAAATGACACACACGTTTAAATTGACAAGAGGTTTTATTCACACCAAAGGTGAGCTCAAAATGACCAACAGACGGCTCTTCATATGATTCAAAAGCAATTGTTAGCATAACAATTGTTCTTTAGCAAAGAGGATGTTCCTTATTAGAAATGCTGAACGTGTTGGCCTTCATTCGTCAACAATAACTGTAGTCCAGAAAGACTGCTGTGATTAACATTGTACAGGATATCAGCAGCTATGGTGAGAAAATGCTGTCGAATGTTGCCTTTTAGCCTACCCAACGAGGTCGCAGGATCACGGTAGATCTGCGGCTTCACGTAATCTCCCAACCAAAAATCGCACAGGTTGAGGTCTGGGGATCTGACAGGCCAAGAATTACGAAAGTGGCGCCTCAGCACGCTATCCTCACCAAACGACGTACGCAGGAGGTCTTTCAAACGTGTAGCAGTAAGGGGTGGAGCGCCGTCCTACTTAAAAGTCATACCTTCCATCAGGTGTTGATCAGTCAGGCTAGGGATGCTGTGATTCTGTAAGATATCGACGTACCTCGCACCTGTCACTCCGAGAGTTTCAAAAGCATAATCCCGTATTTCCTCTAAGAGAAAGTGTCTTACCATGATTGATGTAAACTCACACATCGTGACCTTCTCGTCATGCAATGGCGTTTCCACGACAGTTCCAGGATTTTCGTTAGTCCAAATTCTGCAGTTTTGGGTGTTCCTCGGAGTGTGAAGTGGGCTTCGTCAGTCCACAACGTGCTAGACAACCAATCGGCATTCCCCAGTTTTGGGAAGTGCCCCCCCCCCCCCCCAACAAATGGTCTCCGTGTTACAAAATCGGTGGCCAACTGTTTGTGATAACTTTATGGGTAGCAGTGGAGTATGCGCCTAGTGCTCTCCAAACAATAGTGTATGGAATGCCAGTGGGACGTGCGACTTCAGTAGCGCCGACTTCACCAAGCAGAGATGAACCTGTTAAAGTCTCCATTCCTCCCTGAACTGTTCCAGCAGCAGCAACAACACTTCTGTCCGGTCGTCCACAAACGCGTGCCATCGATCGTCGTCATCGTTTTCTTCACAGCGACACATGTCATACGAGCCTTACCCGTTGGGATACCCTTCATATGGCGATAGGGTCGTATAGCTGTTGTATGGTATTCTCCATTCTGATAGTAAAGCTTCGTTAACAGACACCGTCACGATTGCTGGCGCATCTGCCTCCCTCTCTCACAACAGCTCGTTTTACATACGATTCTTACGCGGCATCTCTGATGTATAGCTGTCCAGAGCCATCTATTGGTCGGTTTTGTCACTCGATTTTGGTTTCACGCATGTGTGTCAAGTTTTACCTGACCACCTACATTATTCCGTGAATTAGTGCAGTTTTAAATTTTAACGGATATGAAACTATGAAATCAAACCACAAACACTTGACAGTTTGTTTTCCGATAAGAACCACTCCTTCTTTGCTTCCTGCCTACAGCGTCAGTCAAAAATGTTGCGAGACTGATTTTATTCCAGGCGAACGCCCCTGCCCCAGTGGCAACACAGGTTCCCGTCACATCACCTTAGTTAAGCGTTGTCGGTCGTGGCTAGCACTTGGATGTGTCACAGTTCGGGTCCTCCGAGTGCTATCAACATTGAGAGCGCAACTGAAGAGCTACTTGATTGAGAAGCAGCTGCCCTGGTCACGAAAACTGATAACGGCCTAGAGAGCGGTGTGCCGAAGACGTAACCTTCCGTATCCGCATCTGGTGATGTCTAAGGGCAGAAGATGACACGGTGGTTGGTCTGTATCATTGGGCTTCCAAGGCGTGTTTGGATGGTGTTTGCTTCTAGTTTGTATAAGTGACGTTAGCGTGGTAACTACGGAACTAGCAACTGTAAAAGGCAGATGGGCATTGGACAAGTCAGCAGTGAACAGGTAGTGTTAAGTAGTGGACGTGCGTTAACACTGTTGTGTCACAATCCGCAATGGAGGAGCACCTCAAAATGAAGTGCTCATGACATTCTCTAGTGTGTTCCGCCGAAGAGAAAGTGTGCTCAAGGTTTGTTCTACACGCCTTTGACTCCCAAAAAGTCAACGAGGTCTGCGCCAGCTGACAAATCAAAATCTCAGGCAACATTTCTCTGAAAAGAATCGGGCCAATAAACTTGCTGTTATCAATTTCCCCCTACGATCGACATAGCGCAGAATTTCACGTGAATTGATGCCATAACCAACATTCGAATCAAAGTAACGTCCAAGTTGAATAACAATCCAAAGAAAGAATTTTCTGTCAGTTTCAGACGATTGTACGAATGTTCTGTGCGTTGCACCCTAGACAAGCCATCTTACACAACATACCTGCAGCATCTATCTTTTATTTAGTCTGTATGGTTTGGATTGACAGAGCGTTTATAGCTCCATCTGTCTTCACACTTTTTAATTGGTCAGGTATTACAAGCTTATTGTCAGTACATGTACTATAACTGACGTAGTGTGAAGCATCGCAAATATTTGTCCGTACCGTAAGAAAGGAAAGTAAATTAACCAGGGCTTTCTCTGAGTACTGATTTCAGTTTGTGCTGCAATTTCTCTGCTCTACTCTTTACTGGTAATGAACACTGATATATTCGGGTTCTGATTCCTTTTTATGCATCTATGTCTTCAATAATGTCCTTAAGACTTGTTTTCGCGAACACCGCGTTGTTGCAGGACCAACCAGACATGGCTGTTGTCTCGGCATGACAGTAACTTAACCGCAAAGAAACAACCGTTTAGACTGTCCCCTGTTTAGTCACATTTTATTCTGTTTTTCCTCCAAAGATAAAATTTTCGTCTTACAGGCATTATGTGTGAGAGAAGAATACTTGCTCTTACGCAGACATCCACAATAACTCTTTTAATTTAATCCCTGCAAAACAGATACAGCTACCTGACAAATTAACAAAAAAAATCGTATGCCCGTTACTCTTCTATATTCCTCATGTTATAAATCATTGACCAATTGTTAATTTCCTCAGCCTGAAACGAGAACTTTACTTTCAGCTACCCGATCTGATGTAACATTTTACTTCCAGAGGGTTCACAATCAACCAAAATCTTCTAAATCACAATAATTGGCTGCACTAGGTGTCGTTAGCTGCATTGAAAGGTCCTTTTATATATGGGTAACTACTATGTAGATTTAGCTCTGTAGTCCCTATGTGGGTCAGTCAAAACTTAACGTATCTCACATTCATTGTTAAAACGCAGTCTGGAGGCCAGGCTTCAAAATCACGAGAATACACCAAGTGTAAGTTCAACAACGGCAGCGTAACGTACTACTCGCAAGTTGTAAGTGCTCTTTGCAACCGTGCTGTCTGCTTACAGCCATTTCACACAAAAATTGAGTATCTTAAGAAAATTTAGTAGCCTTCTGTGGTGTCACCGCCAGACACCACCCTTGCTAGGTGGTAGCCTCTCAATCGGCCGCGGTCCGTTAGTATACAGCGGACCCGCCTGTCGCCACTATCAGTGATTGCAGACCGAGCGCCGCCACACGGCAGGTCTAGCCTAGAGAGACTCCCTAGCAATCGCCCCAGTTGTACAGCCGACTTTGCTAGCGATGGTTCACTGTCTACATACGCCCTCATTTGCAGAGATGACAGTTTAGCATAGCCTTCAGCTACATCATTTGCTACGACCTAGCAAGGCGCCATATTCAGTTACTATAATTACTATCTTCTAGAATGGATTCACAACAGATAATGTTGTGAATCATGTACCGTCAAGAGCGACGTTCATCATTAATGGATTAAAGTATCAAACTAATTACGTCCGTTTTCTGAATTCTCATTCCTTGTCATGTTCCAGACCTTATGTCAGTATAGTTATTCCCTCCTCACGCCAGCCTGCGTGAGCTAAAACGCGTTCATTTCGGTCTCCACTCGTAACACGGTGTTGGCTCTTCTGCTAACACAATACCTTCTGTATCAAAAGTGAATGATTTTTGCCACTGAGTTAAGAACAGCAGTATCATTCACACTTCCTTCTGTAGCTACTGCCGTGAGGACAAATAACGAAAAGACTACAACCTCTTCTCGTAGTAAACAATTTCACACCAGCACTGGGTATAGTATCAAGTTTACTCCACGTACTGCGATATTCAGAACTTTTTTGTCGCACAACCGTGAGCCGTATGCGATAAAAAATTCCTTTAATGTTTTCGTCGTAATAAAATTACAAAATTCGAGATGAAGATAGAAATAAAATATAATTATGAATGGTTGGTTGGTTGTTTTGGAGAAGGAGACCAGACAGCGAGGTCATCGGTCTCATCGGATTAGGGAAGGACGGGGAAGGAAGTCGGCCGTGCCCTTTGAAAGGAACCATCCCGGCATTTGCATGGAGCGATTTAGGGAAATCACGGAAAACCTAAATCAGGATGGCCGGACGCGGGATTGAACCGTCGTCCTTCCGAATGCGAGTCCAGTGTCTAACCACTGCGCCACCTCGCTCGGTAATTATGAATGGAAACATATATAAAACTGCCGTACTATTCTACAATATTTATTACTTATTTAGCTTTTATTGGCTGTCAGGTTATCATCTGGTACAAAGATAAGTAACTGATACAGTGAAAGTTTGTTCGATCAAAGATTTGAAACTAATGTATCTGAAGAGTATCTCCATTTCTTGAGATGAGAAATATTAACTTTCCATTTCAGAATAAAACAAGAAGTATTATTTGAGTGTAAGTGCGAAGTAAGGCTATTTAACTAAGATAAAATATGTGACAAACATTAACTAGTGAACTATACGCAAATTGCAACAGTTGCTAATAGAAGGAAATAAATTGAACAAACTATGGTGAAGTGTTACAAATATATGAGTGGACGAAGTAATCTTGTCTTTAATAGGTCTCAAATTACAAACAGATAAGATATACTGATGACATTAAGTAGGTAAGTGAGGCACCTGTGGTTATACAAAGTAAAGCTTTTTAGCACAAAAAGAGAAATTTTAGTAACTGAAATAAAGGAACATGGGGGTTGTGAGTAAGAGAGGTAATGTACAACACGGCCTGGATGGGATTATGAGTACTGTCTGCAGTTAGAAGTGGCGAGTAAGGGAACTGTTGTGTCTGCTTTTTGTGCACTGTGGAATCCATCAAGATAGAAGGGGACCCGTTGTTTGACTGCATTTAATTCCCTGCACAAAACGAGAAACGAGGGGCGTACTCTCTTGTTCTTGACCCGTCACCTCGATAACACAATAAATGGTGCACAATTCGATATTCGGGAAAAGTCTCACTGGATGCAGCCAGAAAGCTTAAATCCAGGAACATAAAAACATCATTCTAAGTGCACAGCACTGTTGGGCACTTTTGCGTCAATGGTAAAGACAACACTCCAGCTTTTGAAAAGGTTGGAGTGTATAAAATTACTCGTAATTGTGGCAAATTCTATAAAGGCCAGTCTGACGGGGTAATGTTATCCACTTGAAAGAACACCAAAGAAGCTGGAAACTTAGAAAAGGAGACTTTACTTTTTCCGACCACGTGCATAAAGAAGGTCATAGTTACAAGGGTAAAAATGAAGTATTACATCACATCCGTAAAGGAAGGAAGATAAACTACCTTGACATAAACGTATGTCCATCATCCCAAGCTTAGTACTGCATAATAAGACACAGTTACTCGCCACTTTTAACAGCAGATAGTACTCATAATTCAATTCAGGCTATGTTGTAAACTACCCCTTTTACTCACATGACAAATTTTCGTTTTTTTCGGTTATTATAATTTTTCTGATTATGTTAAAAATTTATTTTGTATGATGACAGTTGCTCCCCATACCCGCTTGACATCACAAGTACCACTTTTCTGTTTATAATTTAGGAACTATAAAACGTAAGATTGTTTTGTTTAGTTACATCTTTGAAACATGTCACCAAAGTTTATTGTTCAATTTATTTCCTTTTACGAACAACTATTGTAATTTGTACATGGTTCATTAGTTAACGTTTGTCACATATTTTATATTAGTAAAAAAATTTTACTTGGCATTTATGCTGGAATACTACCTCTTGTTTTATTTCTGAATCGAAGCTAAGCATTTTTCATCTCTGGAAACAGTGATACTCTCTAGATGCAGTATTTTAAAGTTTTTGATCCAACAAAATTTCGTTGTATCAAATATTTATCTTTGTAGCTGATGATAACGTAACACTCGGTAATGGTTTTGTGAAATAAATAGTAGATGTTGTAGAATATTACACTAGTGTTGAGTGTGTTTTCATTACCGATGTATAAAATATTCTACCAAGAATTGACCGAAAAGTCAATAAACGTAATAAAATATAAGTGTTTCTCCAGCGTTGTGTGTCAATGTGCGACACTGAACTTCTACATTGGGACTTCAGAAAATAACACATGTCCTCCATCGCTAGTGCCGTTTTGCAGTAAGAGTCGCACAATGCAAGAAGAGAATACATGATTGATGTTTCGTGTACACACAGATCTGGGGTCTAGTGAAGCAGGGGATACAACCCGTCGGCTTTGACCAATGACGTCATACATTAGCCATAGATAGTAATGTCTTGACTTCGAGGCATAGATAGTAAAACAGGTCTGTGTTCCGGATAAGCGCTATCATTGTACATTAAAATAATTGAATGTGAATCTAAAAGCGATCGCTTGGTATTCCTTAAATTATTCATCGTGTGATTTAATTAAATTTATTGGTTGTTTCTTATTCAAACAGTACTTATTTTATTCACAATGATACTGAGGTAATTCGGAGTATTAGTTTGATATTGTAGAGCAATTTTTAATGTCTTATTTTCGTTTATAGGAATGGATTTGTCTGTTGCAATGAATCTTGACGATTTAAGAGAAGCTATGGGCGAAGACATGTTGACCACAATTTGTTCCTTGCAAATGTGTAGTCTTATTGCTGAATACGTCCGAGGTTGTGGGTGCGGCGAACACATGCGCCTCACCAGTGTATCAAGTCACCGTACTCACGACTTATTTGTATGGAGGTGCATCAGAGACCGGTTGTGGCGATCTATTAGGGGGGGAACGTGGTTCGAGAAATCTAAGCTCGCCCTGAGAGACATAATGAAAATATCACTTACTGTTGGTGTTTAAGATATCCTGTGTTGCTCTGTGTGCATGAATGTCGTGTGAGTAAGCGTACGGCAGTGGACTGGTACTCGTTTTGTAGCGAAGTTTGTGGGAAATATATGAAATATAGGGGACCATTGGGGGTGGGGGTGGGGTGGGGGATGTTATGGTCGAAATCGACTAGTCGCATTTTGGGAAAAGGAAGTACAACAGGGGGGAACCACCGGTAGGATTATGGGTGTGGGGGGCAGTAGTTTCAGGTCAGTATTGTGACGATGTAGTGTTCAGAGTAGTACCAAATAGAAGTAAGGAAGTTTTGGTTAGGTTAATTGAAGATCAGGTTCCAGAGGGTTCTATTGTTATATCAGACGAGTTTTCTTCATATAGGGATTTAGGGGATAGGGGTTATCAACATCTTGTAGTAAACCACGACATTGAATTTAGATCATTATTCACAGGTGTCTGCACTAACAGTATCGAGGGGTACTGGTCAGCGGTGAAATCTCTTATAGGGAAAGGGAAACGTCAGATTTTGACACTTCAAAGCCACCATGATGAGTATTCGTGGAGACAATGTATGTCGCGGACATATTGCCCGTTTAAATGTTTTATTAAACATGTTGGGAAATAAACTGTCCCAAACATCTCAGGGGGAGTGGAGTTGGTGAATGTGTGTGTGTGTGTGTGTGTGTGTGTGTGTGTGTGTGTGTGTGTGTGTGTGTATCGGAGAGGGAGAGAGAGAGAGAGGTTTCGTAATGTTGTGTTTGTTGTGAGTGTGGGTATGTGATTTTACTGCCTGTCTAGGCGAGCTTCGGTTATTCTTCGATGTTTCCGTGTGGTAAGTTCACTTTTCACTGTATTTCACTATTTTGACACATTTCACTGTTTTATTCCACCAATATGTGTATTTTCGTGTTGTGAGTACGTAATAGAAATTTCTCAGATGTCGATCTTCTTTCGTTTCCCGCTCTAGTATCAGTACGACATTTTCGAATGTGTACTTGCTATATTAAAGGCGAACCCCCCGACACAACTAAAATTTGTATACCGTCCTTCACTTCACCTTTACACTGACGCTGTATATGTCAACTGGCGAGCAAGATACAAATGTTGCGTATAGCCATATAGCTCAAGTAACGAATGGCATACTATTAGCGTCCCATAGTGAAGTACGGGATACAAATTGTACATGTGTCGTCTCCTTGTCTCCGTGTAGTTCAATTGAGATACAGGTTGCAAATGTAACGTACGTCTATTTCCACCTGTTAGTTACCAGTGTACATATATAGAGGTCAAAGGAAGTTTGGTATACATATATTACATACCTAAGTCCTTCTGTCATCAGTAGTACTGATATATACGTAAGAAAAGACTCTTAGTAATAGCGGGGACGAAATAAACAACACATCTACAATCTGTATCCCGTGTCTCATTTAGGGTTTACTGAAGCGGAGGATACAACGAACAAGTGAAGAACAGGCAGTAATGCTAGTCAAAACGAAGAACTCGGAGTACGCTAAACTTGTATCCCATACCGCACTTAAGCAATACAGTTCGAAAGAGTTTAGAGATACCACTGACATACATGTAACGTGATGTATTCTTTGCTAGTAATATATTTCATTCATTTCTTTTCATTGTATTTTGCGAAGAAATACTAAGATACAAACACGCGATATCGTTGATGTGAAAATACTATGGCCCTTAAATATGTGAAGTACAGTTTTTCTCTCTTGCATTCCTTTGTTTCTGAACATTCTTCTCGGCTCTTTCATCTTTGTAATACATGCTCTCTGGCCAACTCTGACGTCATTGGTCAAAGCCGACGGGTTGTATCCCCTGCTAAACTAGACCCCAGATCTGCGGTACGGATTACTAATGCATCACAGTGTGGGAGCTGTAAACGTGTTCCTAAGCTGAAATACGCAGCACGTTAAGGTTCTTGTTGGTACGACGTCCTAACTGTACACAGACTCAACGTGAAATTCTGGTGGAGTTTTTTTTCCAAATACATGTCGTCTCTAGCAGTAGTGATAAATTTGACCAAGGCCGCAGAGAAATGGATGATACTGATCGTGAAGGATGGCCGTCGACATTATCCACAGAGAACGTCATGACTTAATAGTGAGTACCGATGCTTTCAACATTGACATCATAATAGCTTTTTTACTCCGTCTTACTGCTGTAAAACCTCATCTGACAGTGGTGGCTTTCTACTGTGAAATGTAGAATAGTAATTTCTGCCTTTCACACAACTGCGACCATTCAGTTCATAGTTATTTTAGCAGTTATTCCAGTATTAAGAGCTAGCATGTCAGTTATACTGGTATGGCTGTTGCACTAACATGTTACTTCTGCGTACTTTGGTTAATGCAGGCCGCACATTACAGTTTATGTGTTACAGACGCTTCCAAAGAAGCGTACCATTTATCAATGCCATGGCGGATAACGTATCACCAACTGACGTCAAATTGTCAGAAAACATTTTCTAAATTTATGCGTCTACATCAGTCACGTTATCTTACATCATTTCACGCTAAAACATTGAAGCCGCTAGTTGATGAAGATGGATCACAAGTTTCATCGCGTCATGGTTCTCTGCGTTAGAGATAGTAACTTTTATGTTAACAGCAGAGTCTCTGTAAACATATTCTATGTGAATTTGTATAGCGTATTCACCACGTTTGTTTCACACATTTTATCATAAGCCGATGAGTCGCGTTTTTGCTCACTTTACTGTTCTTCGCATACCCTGTCAATGTAAATTCCAAAGGTTTGAATGTACACCGAAGTAACAACAGAAAACTTTACGCGTACAAAGTGCTTCTCTTAATGACATCAGGATTCCATATTAATACAAGCAATGGTGATGATTTAAGAACTGTTGGAAAGTGCTTCTCCGGGTAGAGTACCTCAAAGGGGGTGGGAATAGATATATTTCCTTAAGCCGGCTGATTAAATGGAAGTATAGTATTTTTTTTTTTTTCAAAATATAACTGTCCTATTTGAAATTACGTTTCTAGAAGTTTCGCCGCATTCATTGAAGTCATAAACATTGTCAAAGTTCATATTCGTAGGAAGTTACTTGCTTCAATTGGTAATAGGAAATAAATTAATATATTAACTTAGGATTCCTGTTCGTATGCCAGAAACGTAATCAAATATCGTACGACATGAAACATAACAAGACATCCATTGCAGTTCACTTCTAAATCTCCATATGAGTATCTCACATCGCGTAGGGCTTACGTTTGCTACCACCATGGTAATTATGGAGATGACTTTGTGTTGTCTGTCATTGACTTCGGAATTTGTGTACAATCTTCCTGAAGCTTGATGGCTGCCTAATGGCATAGTACGCCACAACCGCACTACGTCAACCATAAAGTGTTAGTGAGGTTCATGTCACTGCTGCGAGGGCGTCCAGCAACAGCAATCGATATTCTTCCAAACATAACCTGAAGTTACTTTTTAAATTTATTTATGATTTTATATATTTATTATTTCTGAATGTTTTTCGATACACAATAACAGTGAAAGTAAGAAAAATCTACAGAATAAAAACGTGCCAATTTCACTATTAAAAAAATGCTTTTGATATGAAAATGAATGGCAGTGAAGTTTATGACATTGTAATGTTGTTATCTTTAATGGAGTGACCAGAAGCTCTCAATAAAATGTTATATGGAAATGTATTGTTGGGAAAGGGAAGATATGATACTTCATAGACACCAGCGTTCGTTTACTTTAATAGTCCAGCTAGCCAACCTTGCTGTCACACAGAATAGGCTACAACTTTCCTGCTTGGACTTCTATTAATTTTCTGAAAATGACTTCAGCTGTTTTCATTGACTTTTTTGCCAAGTTACATAACAATGGCTACACAGACATTCATTACAACACAAGTACGACAGTCTTATTATTTCTCCCACTATTTATATGACTCGATTTTTAAAGATTAATTGTCTGTCTCTGTCTTATCAGCCAGCCATTCCAAGATTTAGTACATTCTACGATTTCGAATGCTTTATCTGTCTCCACAATAATGTGAAAGTATCCTGATTTCATTACTGACTTTTCTTTCGTCAGTAAAAAGCCCAAACTCTTGCTCTGTCAGCTTTATTTTTCTTGGAGATAAACTCAGTTCCATCCAAAAAATTTTCAGTTTATCTAACTGTTCTTTTCTGTACGAGTCTAGTCGTCATTTTAAAAGAGTGACATGTCACGCCTTCTTCGGCAGTATGAGGACACTGTCTTTCTGGAAATCACCTCTGCAGACTCTATTCCTTTAGACTTTTTTAATTTGATAGACTGGGAAAAAACATGCTTGCGTATCAGACAAATGTAATACATACACGTTATATCAGTGCTGTGGATTGGTAACTTACATTTTGATATGATGTTCAAATAATCTTATAACATACCTCATTCGTATTTGGAAATAAAGCCGAAGCTGTTCTTCATGATAACGTTACAGTTTGAAAGCGGCGTATTTATGAGTATTTCATTTTCTCAAAACTATCAGGAAACTTACGGACTCCGAAACCTTTAAAGTCAGTTGATATAACCAGCTTATATTGATATCTGATTTTAATTGTTAACCTGCTGTAATATCAAACCGCGATTTAATCAGAGTAGGGAATTATGTGCTAGCCTACTTAGTGCCACGCCTTATAAGGAATTGTAACCCGGAACTATAAGAGACAGTCAAATGATAGCCGAACACCCACCACATCGTAACCATGGAATGGTTCCATTCGAAAGTAACCATCACAGGTATTAACACATTTACCGCACTGGGAGACGAGACGGTCAATTTTTATTTCGTAGAGCGCGGTTGACTGCTGACAGATCCAAAAGCGCGCTCACTCTTGCACTTCCTTGTACGACTGAAACAAACGTCCATGCAAGTCGTTCTTCAGGTGGCCAAAGCTGTGAAAATTAAACGGTGAATGAAATGGACAGTAGAGAGGTTATTGGACTGTTTCCCAAGACAATCGCTCGAGCATAACATTCGTCCTATTGGCAGTGAGGGAGCAGGCGTTATCATGCAGCAGGATGATTCCCGCCGACAGCATTCCCGGACGTTCTGACTTTATGACACTTTGCAGTTTCTGCAGAGTCTCTTCATAATGCTGCTCACTGATCGTAGTTCCACACTTGAGAAAGCCGACATGCAATGAACCACTGCATTTGGAGAAGAAGACCGTCATGACATTTTCGGAAATTGTGCAAGTAGCTTGGGATTTTTTTTGGATTTCTTTGGCCGGGGAGATGTGGAATGGTTCTTTTGTTGGTTTTGCTGTTTGCCCTCTCGATTTCGTAATGCTTTCGGACTGAATCATCCTATTGATCGGTAATGCTCGCTCCTGCACTGCAAATCATATGACGGTTAAGCTTTAGTTCAAATGGTTCAAATGGTTCAAATGGCTTTGAGCACTATGGGACTTAACATCTGAGGTCATCCGTCCCCTAGAACTTAGAACTGCTTAAACGTAACTAACTTAAGGACATCAATCACATCCATGCCCGAGGCCGGATTCGAACCTGCGACCGTAGCGGTAACGCGGTTCCAGACTGAAGCGCCTATAACCGCTCGTCCACAGCGGCCGGTTAAGTTTTAGAGCTTTGGGTTGCGAAATACTGCAGCATGATCGGTACATTTCGTATCATTCACCATGTGATTTTCACACGTTTGTTGACCTGGAGAAAGCATGCGAGGCCGTCGGTTTCAGTCGAAGGAAGATGTGCTAAACTGGGTGCGGTTGTGGATCCGTCAGCGGCCAACCGCGCTCTATGAAACACAAATTGACCGTTTCGTCTTTCAAAAAAATGGTTAAAATGGCTCTGAGCACTATGGGACTTAACTGCTGAGGTCATCAGTCCCCTAGAACTTGGAACTACGTAAATCTAACTAACCTAAGGACATCACATACATCCATGCCCGAGGAAGGATTCGAACCTGTGACCGTAGCGGTAACGCGGTTCCAGACTGCAGCGCTTAGAACCGCTCTGCCACACCAGCCAGCTCTCGTCTCTCAGTGGGAATAATGTGTTAATGCGTGTGATGGTTACTTCTGATTGGGACCATTCCATATTTGCCATGTGGTGGGTGTTAAGTTTTCATTTGACTGCCCCTTATCGCATCTCAAAACTTTTTCCCCCATTAGAATAATTTCCTTTTTGTTTATCAGTCCTGAAGCCTTGTAAACGAATGTCATTGGCTCCCATTATTTACTCAGAATACAGTTCAAGTATTATTAAAATAAGCAACGTTTACTTTTAAGGCGGTGCCCATATTTAATTGATTTGGTAGGTGACATCGAAGCACAATTCAGTATTTTGCCCATCTTAGGCAACTGTAGAGGTCTATAATGAAATAATAATCAAGCAGTTGCATATGAGAAATTTAATTTCTGGGGCGGTTTTGGACGCTTAGTGCCCTTGTTCAGAAGGCTGTACAGGAAAATACACCACAAAAAAGTATGAGTCAGGTAAGAATATTAAAACTAGGGACAAACGTTTAAAAATATTTTTAAAAATTAAAGATAAAAAATGATGGAAATTTACGCTTGTACCATTTTATATCGTTAATATTTTAAGTATTTTAAACTTTTGTCTCTAATTTTAATGTTCTTATGTAACTTATACTTATTTGTGGTGTACATTCCTGTACAGCCTTCTGATGAAGGGCACCTAGTGTCCGAAGCACGTCAAAAATTAGATATCTCATATGCAACTGGTTACTTATTATTTCGTTATATATTTCATTACTTTTAGATAGAGCGTGGAAGCGTACTGGATCCTAGTGTCACCTGATTACTTTCTGGCCACCCCTGAAACAAATGTTCCCCTTCAGTTCATTACGTTTCTTGGCTGGAGGCAGCCATGAAAGTGCACGTCTAGTCACGGAAACTGGCATGTTCTTTGGATGACATGGGCCGGATAGTCAATGATCCATAAATTCTGATACTAATAGCGGTCATACCCTGATCGTGGAGGCTATGACAACAGGGTTGAGTGCTCTTGCCACGCACTAAGGAGAATTCAGCCTCCCTCCACCAAATGCCAAATGAGCCTTGTTCTCAAATCGAATAGTTCTTCACGCCAAGCTTCCCAGAACTCAACAGGTATGGGTTTCGAGAATCGGTGCTTTCTGTGTCACCGGATCGCCTACGGACACATTGGCGTCGGCCTGACCAATACAAACAGTAGCAAGACTCATCGCTGAACACCAGAAATATCACATATTGTTCTAGTTGACTCCAGCTTTATATACTATGTTGGTCTCGATTGTCTGTGCTACGGTGTCAGCGGTACACACGCATGGAAACTCGAGAAATAAACCAACTTCCATTAATTTGTTCCGAACGGTTCGTGATGTCACTTTGCCCATAACTGTGCACAGATGTCTGCTGCCTTCATCCGTTTGTTCGTCAGCGTCTGTCGAATGATCCTAGATTTCTACGTGGTGGTAAAATGTCCTTTTCTCGCCATACCTACTGTCACCAGTTCTTCACCATCCTGTAATCACTGTACTGCAGCGAAATGCCTGCGTAACCATTAGGTATGATGTTCCCACGTCCCTCATTCCAATAATTCGATCATTCTCAATACCCGATAAGTGATGATAAATTGCGCTTGCGCTGCGTCCTGGCATGCTCCGTTGCGGTTCTTCATCTCAGCAGTCCCAGTAACGTTAGACACATCCAATAGCCATCATGTAGGAGATGTAATTAAGGTCTAGCATGTCGGATTTTTCCCTCACAAACAACTTATACGAAACCTGTGAAACTTGTGTCACTTCTCGATGTAATCTTCCTGCAGCGGAACACGTTTTTCATAACATCGACGCAGTCATTCCATATCTGCTGCGAAAGCTTATTTAGGAGGCAGGAGAACTGAGCTGACTGGCACTTCGTTTCATGAATGACAAACGGCATTCATTGTCACAGTAGATGAATGCCATCATCACGTGTATACATTGTTTTACAACGTGCTACGCTCGCAGCCAATGTGGCTGTCCGTCAGCGTTCGTGTCACCCATCTAAAAGACCAGTTTCACATTTTCAGATCTTCATGCAGCATTGTCTGCGCAGAACGCTAGGAAATGCCAGCTTTGCAGGTGATGTGTTCCACGCTCATTTGGCGCTCCTCTGAAACAACTTTACTCACTTTCTCGAGCATGTCGTCAGACCTGTTGGTGCGACGCCGATACGGTCTCGTTTTGTTGTCACACAACGTTCTGCCTTCTTTGAACTGGCACACCAACGAAAGCACGTTGGACACATCCATGACACCATCGCTACATGCCACACTAAAATGGTAACGAATTTTATTCAATCTCACACCTCACTAGTGGAGAAAACGAACGATTAAACGCTGTTCTCCTAGTGGAGGCGTCACCATTCTAAGCATCAAAAACAGTCATCACTCTCACTTCTCCCGCTAGAGTTCTTTGTGCTGAAAATTCTGTCATGCATTCAGGGTGAGTTCACACGTATTCTAAGATCAATCACATGCTGCTATCTGTTTTCGGTCCTGAGAAAAAAAAGGGATGTGTTTTAATTTCAATACCCTTCGCACCAACACCGTTCTTCACATGAGAAAGACATTTAGTCAGAGCATCCTGCACTCATAGAAGTACTGAGTATTCAATTGGAGGTGTTCGATTGAGGTGTTCAAAATCTAACACTTTCCATTTTCATCTGCTTATTAATCCAGCTAGACGTGTAGCTGGAAAGACCGTCGTAAAGCCCAAGTGGCTGAATCACGCTTGGGTAAGTAGTGAGAATTCATAGGCTGGAGTAAAGAAGTAGTGTTCATTGCCTGACGGTCAAAGACATTAGCAAATAAATATTGGAAACTAGACACTGTATGAAATAATAGAACAATTCGCATGAAGAAGAAAACAGCGTTTTCCATCCTACACCCCCCGCCTCTCCTCCCCCCCTCCCCGCACCAACTTCATTTCCGTTCCTTGTCCTCAGTTTTTCTCCAGTGCACTCTTCCTTCATTTATCTTTCTTGCATAGTATGTAAATACAAAGCAACATAATTAAATATAATAGTACACATACAATCAACTAAAAAAAGTTTGGGGTCAAAGGGAAAGTAGTGGAAATGCTACATTGGCAGTATTGCAAAAGACAGTGCACACTTTAAAGTATAACAGTAAACAGTAAACAGTTGTGTTCGGAAAAGTGTGTTGTGTACAACGTAAGAAATGCATACTCCTGTAGAGCAACGGAAAATTATACTACAAGTGTAAGTGTCGAATAGAGAAAGTCACCAAAGACGTGCCAGCAGAAGGCATTTCCTGATGTAAGCGAGAAACCAAGCAGGAACCGCCATAAGTAAAATCCAACAAATTATTACCGTCTTTCGATCATAAAAGCAAATCAAATTGTATCTTTCATTACTGATGATGCATTGGCCCAATAGTGCGAAACGCGTCTTGTGCAAAAAGAAATTAACAGAAACACGCATTTTCTTTTAGTTGTAACGTCGGAACGAAAACAGCCCCAGAGATTATAGGGCAATTACGGCCAATAGGGCCACACAAATGAAGAATCTTCACTATTAGCTGCACGACAACTGGCAAGGGTTGAAATGGCATACCTCTGGGAGGTCTGCTTCAATCAGCGTGTCATGTGGACAGACTACTGTTAATATTACAACATAATCTTTTTTGAATAGATCTCCCTCAAAAGCAGTTATTAATAAAACAATATCACTTTTTTTCCATTTCTTTCGTCCGCTTTCTTCATATTCGCTCCTACAGTAAAAGAAACTATTCTTAATATTAATCTTTAAGTGGTAACACGAGACATAGGGTAAGTGTAATCATTTTTATCGTGTCTTCCACTTTCTATGAAGCACCTATGGAAAATTTTGTTCATATTTCTCTAAATGATCAATTCTACCGTCGCTTTCTGTCCTTGCATTATGTGTGCTTAATGAAGACCAAATGAATAATGAAGACCTTTGAATAGCGGAAATATGCTTTCATTTTCGACGTAAAAGCTTGATTTTCACTTGTAACCGAGTATTACAGATGGTACGAAACGCATCAAACGGTGTAGGAAATGTCGAGAAATTGTAATTCGCATTCAGTTTGCAACGGAGATGACTAGCTAGCTTTCAATAAACGCTTTCAAATTTATACCCATTAATTCCATTTGAACGTAACAAGCTCGTTAGTATCTCTGTTGTGGATACGTTAATTTCGTGCTGTGTGATAAATCGATTAGTTGGATCTGTTTGTAGCGGTACCATCTCGTTAGCAATGCTGCTGTCTCGTTGGAAAGGTGTGTGGTGCTGAATCTTGCTGAAAAATGCAGAGGACAGACACTAGATCAGAAACCTAACCTCATACTGACGAAAACGGTGATAACAAGCAACCTCTTTATCTTCTCCGCTTTCCCACTGTTTACACTGAATTATTTTCAATTGGCTGCTCTTCCTTAAAATATACGGAAGAATATTTTGTCGTTGTCAGTTCGTTGTTATTTATTTTTTATGCAGCCGGAGATTACTTTTATTGTAATAAAATGACGACTTGCTTCAGGTGCGTTGTATCTCAAAAATTCATCCGACGACAGTAAACTAACCACACTAAGTCCCCTTCTTGTACTCTTTTAACTATTCTTTTTATTGACATGTTGTTAAGCTGATAGATGTAAGCACAGTCTCTAAATGAATTTCGTGTTTATTTAACAACGGTTCACTCGTAACTGCTTAAAATTGCACAAACAGCATGGTTGTACAAGCATAATACACTAAACGTATCTGGAATTTTTGTTTCACCTATTTATAGTGTATCACAAGGTTGTACCTTGCGAGAAAGCTGGCTTCACGATGAGTTGTACAGTTATTCTACTGTATGCAGCTATGTAATATTACAGCTTGCAGTTCGGTAAATATTTTTGAATTTTTTGCTAACACTTTGACGAAGTTAAAAATAAGTCATTTGTTACCTTTACACTAAACTGAACTATACTTGTACTACAGGCAGTAGGACAGCAGTGGGCATTCTGGCTCAAAGTCACATGCACATCTCTGGGGTATTACCCCCCCCCCCCCCTCTCCCTGCCTATGCATCTTGGGCAGCTGGGTTAGTTGTATTTAAGGTCACATACCCTGCACTGACCTAGGCAAAGATAGCGGGACACCCCTCCCCCTATATTCTCCCTAGGCCAATAAGATTTCTTGAAATGGCAGGCTCCCCACTATCCCCCGTTTTCAGTCTAGAGTAACTGCGTGAGTTTCGTCATTAGAGGTCTGTGAACTGTAGCGAGAGGTCCTTCAGCAGCGGAGTCAGTACAAATAAAAAAAATCATCCGACCTGGCACGTCTATATTTCCGAAACCAGTAAACATATACAATGAATTTTGTTTTTAAATGAACGGGAAATTCAAAAAAAAATTTTCATATATTTTCATAGGTGTTCAATGTGTTCCCCTGGAGATGCATGGCATATATCAGTGTAGTATTCGAATTGCCTCCACACTGCAACGAGTATGACTTGAGTTACAGCCGCGGTGGGGTAGCAGCGCGGTCGAGGGCGTCTTGCCACGGTTTATGTGGCTCCCTTCGTTGAAGGTTCCAGGCCTCCCTCGGGCGTAGGTGTGTGTGTTGTCCTTAGCGTAAGTTAGTGTATGTTAGAGTAAGTAGTGTGTAAGGATAGAGACCGATGACCTCAGCAGTTTGGTCCCATAGAAGTTACCACAAATTTCCAAATTATTGAGTTACAGCTTCCACAGCAACTGTTATGCAACATCTCAGATCATTCTTTGTTGATGTTAATTGGGGCACATAAACAGAGTCTTTTACAAAGCCCCACAAGAAGTAATCACATACAGTCAGGTCCGGTGACCTTGGAGACCAGTAATATAAGGCTGAATAATTTGGTCCAGTATGACCGATCCATCGTTCAGCAATCGTCAATTTAAAAATTCGCACACTTTCTGATATCAATGTGGTTGTGTCCCACCCTGTAGGTAAATGAAGTCGTTAGAATCAGTCTTCGACTGTGGGAAAAGAATGTTCTCAAGCAAATCGAGATACACTATATGATCTAAAGTATCTGGACATCCCCAAAACCATACGTTTTTCGTATTATGTGCATTGTGCTGCTGCCTACTGCCCGGTGTGTGCTGTAGGAGGATCCACAACATACCTTGTAAGAAAGTCATTACTGACCCGCACCGCGGAAAATGTAGAACACAAAACGCTTTATGTTATAGCGACACCATTTATACGAGAACTGAAGTGGGTGTACGCTGCTGTTACATAGTGGGAACCATGTAAATCTCGAGAGTATGTGCTCTTTCTAACATTACGTTGTTCACACACATATCTCAAATAATGTATAGTTATGATTTTTTTAAGAATCGGCTCATTCTTTTTTGATACACCCTGTACTTAAGGATGGAAGGTAGTGGAATAACGATTTTCATTTAACATTCATCTGTGGAAGTGCGGAATATCACAGGATGTGTCTTTCACCTGATACTCGAAATGCTGTGACAGAATATTTCAATCATTTTATGCTGAAATCAACTCTCAAATAGTAATGAACTCCTGTTTTGTAGATGCATTACTACAGTTTCTTAATTATGATGGACTATTTACAAATAATGGTACTGAAGTATATGATCTGTGAAGTTTTAGTTAGGTTGCTTAATACGAGGGTAAGTCAATCATTATACGCAATTTAGTTTTATTTTAGTTTACTTTGGTAGTACTGTTATTTTAAGTTGATGACGCAAGTTTTGTCTATTTGTTGTTATGTCTATGCAATTTGCTAGCAGCTAGGTAAGTTTCGTCATCGCTACCGTGCTGTTAATCGTGGCTGCTCTGCTGTCTATTTGCACCAAAGAAGAGCAACGTTCAGTGATCCGTTTTTTGTGGTCGGAAGGCGTATCAGGGGCCGAAATTCATCGAAGACTTTAGGTACAGTACGGGAATAGTGTTTTGACACAACGGAGCGTCTAGGAATGTATTGAAAAATTCCGAAATGTTTGCACAAGTGTTACGCACGGTCAAAGACCCGGACGACCGTTTACCGCCACAAATGAAGAAACCATTGAGCGTTTACGTGAAATGGTTTTCTTAGACAGCCGTTTAACTATTGACGAAGTAGCACATCGTCTGCAAATTAGTCACGGTTCTGCCAACGAAATCTTCTACAACAGACTTGGGTCTCATAATGTTTGTGCAAGATCGTTCCCAAAACAACTCAGACAGTTGTATAAACATACGCTGTTGGACATCTGCAAAACAAACTTGAATCGCTATGGTAATGAAGGGGTCAACTTCTTAGACACTATCATTACTGGTGACGAAACATGGATCCATCATTACGAGCTGGAAAGTGAACGGCAGAGTATGGAATGGAAACATGCAATTTCGCCGTGCAAGAAAAATTTCAAAGCCCAACCATGCGCAGGAAAACTGACGCTTACGGTTTCTTGGGACGCACAAGGTCCAGTACTGGAACATTATGCGGAAAGGGGCACAACAATAAACAGTGTACGTTACAGTGAGATGCTAAGTGCCAGGCTAAAGCCTGCAATTCGAAGCAAACGCCAAGGATTGCTGTCAAAAGGTGTGCTGGTGCACGACAATGCCCGTCCGCATACTGCTGCCCACACGCTCCAGAAACTCAAATTTGAAGTACTGGATCGTCCTCCATGTAGTCCCGATCTTACCCCTTCTGACTATCACTTATTTGGTCCACTCAAACAGGCATTAAAGACCGTCTATTTGCCTCGGACGAAGCAGTGAAGGGGGCGGTGCATTCCTGGCTCACAGCTCAGCCGAGAACCTTCTTTTATGTGGGCATCAGGAAGCTTGTACACCGATGAACCAAGTGCGTAGAAACGCAAGGAGACTATGTCGAAAAATGATGTTGTTGCAAGTTTCCTATTTGATTAGAAAATGTTTTATAACTACTTTGCGGATAATAATTGACTTACCAGACTCGGATACTATGTCCTACTAAACCGTTAGTATAGATTGAAGTTAAGTAAAATTAAAATTTTATTTATACACTCCCTACCACTATACAAATGGGAGACAAAGTTAAAAGAAATAATTTATTTGGTTTCTTTGCGTAAAAAATGCATGAAAACATGAAGTGTAACTGTTACTGTGCCTTTGCTTTCCGCAAACTACAGAAATGTATCTCTTCAAATTATCGTTTGTGCTTGCAGGTAAATACACAAAAAAAGACATTTTAAATCTTAACTACACTTATATTTCTCTTTAGTGGAGTACACGTTCATACCAGGAACTGAACGAATGTTCTGTTTTCACAATTAAAGAAAGATCATTGTAGAGGCACGTAATAATATTTTCAAGAACAGTGTTCATCGTTTATGCATACGTATTGGAAATGATTATTAAAATTGTGTCAACTGAAAATAAGACCACCACTGCTTGCACTTAAACTGAAAAACTATGCACGTATGTATGAAGCTGTAGTGGATATACCAGAACAAAGTAAATCTAATAATAATATAAAGAAGAGCTCTTTTTGGGGCAGAATATTCTCTTACCACAGATATTTTGCGGTTCCTAAGATGTTTCGATTCAAAATGTGTCATACACATTAGACAGAACAACATGTATTTGACTGTAAGGTATATTGTCTTAATTTTATTTGATCCTTAACACCGGAAAGTGACCGAATGCTCGAAATGTGCACACAAATCAGCGCTTCACATACAGGTTTAAACATTCATGCTACTTGTTGCCTGGAGCGAAAGATGCCCAACTGGATACCCATTTTCTTCACAGCAGCTCCAGAAAAGAAACAGGGAAGAGCTACGTCTGCCAAGTGCAACGAGCGATAAATCTGCTAGCAACAAGTCACTGGCTGGGCCGTACGGCAGCCGCCCGCTGCGATCTGTCACCGATGCTTCCGGGCCGTTTCCCTCAATCCATGACCCAGTGTGCAAGCGGAGCGACGCAGGCAGGTCCTCCGTTCACGTCACGCAGAGCCATTGGTCTCCCCGGAACCTTAAAAGCCCTGTGAAGCGAACGGTTGAGGCGCTTTGTAGAGAGCGGCGATTCCTAACATTACCAGCAGTATTGTTTCCGTCAATGAATTTTAATCACACTTCTTCAGACTGAGACAAATATATCTTTCAACAGAAATAACTTGTGCTCATGATACAGATGGCCTCTTTTAGTACTGGTACTAAAAGGCATTCACCAGTTTAAAGTTATAAATTACAGAGAATTCACTCGAGCATTTTTATGACATATATATTAAAAAGGACGACCACAGCTACGTTTCATGTATGTTTATTACGCCACAACTGGTTTCACTCTAAATCAACATTTTCAGTTGACGGAAAATTCATCAACAGTTTTAGTAACTAATTCTCACGATGTAGCAAAAATGTGCCATCTTCTTGACTGAGAAGTATGCTTCTTAACGTTGTGTATAGCGATCAGCAACAGGACTCAGCATCAGAACTATTTCCAAGTAATTTGTTTATATTTAACATTTTTGCAACGTTGTGAGAAATATTTTCAAAGATCATTTGTGAAAAAATGTAACTCGAAGGAGACTAATTATTGTAGACAATTTTTTGTACTACAGCCAATTTCTCACAACAGATTTACTCACTTAAATAACGTTACGAAATTCTGTTTAATTTTTCTGTAGGTAGATAGTCAGCAAGTATATTTTTTATGGACGCGAGAAACTTACTTCGGTACAGCTATCACACCAACTGTTTACATCTTCCGTGAACAATTGTATTTCCTCCTGTTATGAGATCTTGCTGAAGAGATTTGCTCAACAGTGCATCTATCTCTAAATCTGGATACTAGTTGTAGTAAAATGGGCTTTCAGAGTACCCGAGACTGAAAATTTTTGCCACATTCTCTCAATCCGAAACAGTATTGCAGAGAGTAATGATCTGCTGTAACGAAATTCATCATCGAATATCGGTTTAAAGGATGCTAAAATAATAGACAATTTCGTTCCTCAACTGTGAATAATCCTGTCACTTCGTCAAATAAAAGATAAACAGTAGAGCATTTCAAGGAAATTTGCTTACTCTACGCTTTGTACAATATGAAAACCGATTAAACGCATAGTGGCCCTGAGTTAGCTGTGAGGAAACATACACCCTGATCTCTCACAACAGTCTATTTTGTATGTCTCAACATTATTTGAATTCAATAAATATTTTTAACTTGTCAGAACTCGGCTATTCATGCTACAGTGTTTCCTTATAAATGTAGACATTATTGACTTCCAGTCAGTTATATTCATTTTCGATATAATTATAATCTCTGAAACCCTTGATTGAGTCGTAGATGAAACCTGTATATTCCGCATGCTAGAGCAACAGTGTAGCACTGCTCAGCTGTAGGGTGTCATGTGGTTGCCTACCTGCAGGCGCACAAGAGTCCGTCAAGGGTACTCTCTGTACAGGTACATTTTTTAAGTACTCACGAAGGTATGGGTGGATCCGAGGATGTTGCTTAACTGGGGAAGTGAGGTGGGGGGGGGGGTTAGGTTGGAGCTCTTAGAGCGACGCTTTGCGGTTTTCTTTATGCACTTGCCAATTTCGCAACCCCTCCCTCCAGGAGAGCATGAATCACTGTCTGTCTGCTGCACACTGCACTGCAAAATCTCCTTTTTGGCTGCGAAACGTGTGTAAATGGACACCAGAAGGAAGGGATAATTTCACTGACGCCAATAATAGCACCTCCTGAGGTCTCTTCTTGCCTGACATATTTCCCTTAGCCACTCAAAAGAAATTCAGAACGTCGCTGTTCTGTATTCGAACATAGAGGCGTCAAGAGAAAGGGTGAGATGTGGATAACGGACATGTGACGACTCTCCCATCTTGTGACACGTCCACGGTAGCGTTGGGCAGATATGTGGTGAAATTTAGTGCTAGTGTGACGTCATTAACTCACCTTACAACTAACTTGTACCTCTGATCTCTGGCCTTTTTTGCATGCGTCTTAACAGTTTGCTGTCTGATTCCCCGCCGACACCGGAGATGACTTTGCATGACGCCACACTTTCGTACCATTACAGAGGAAAATTGTAGGCATGTTTGATCCAAATTTCACACTTCAGTGTCGCAACTGGTGGACATTGATTGGATTTGAAATAAGTAACGCTGTAGCTGGTTTGGGCAGTTTACTGAATAAGCAGTGCTAAACCGCTTAAAGACATTGGAATACAAAGAAAACAAAATAAAAACAGCGACGCAACGGGGCCGATATCGGAAGATGTGATGTATATGTACAGACAAACACGTCTTCTGTGTGTACAGTCATTGACAGGAGCAGAATTGTCTTCAGAGATGAGTCTCGCTTCGAACTGAGCCCTGCTGACGAGCGAAGAGATTTCTGGAGACGCCCTGGATGGCGGTGAGATACGAATCTGACTGTCGCTCGCCATATGGTCTGACAGCTAGGAGTAGTGGTCTGGGCTGCCATTTCTTTTCCTAATAGGACTCCTTTATTTGACATCTGTGGTAGCCTTATAGCACAGCGGTACGCCAACTATATTCTACGCCTTGTTTTGTTGTCCTTCTTGGCAAGACATCTTGGGCTTATATTTCAGCAAGATAATGCCTGTCCGCACACGGCGACGGTATATATTGCTTACCTTCGAGCTTGCGAAACGCTAACTAGACCAGCAAGGACGCCATATCTCTCCCCAATTGACGACGTTTGGAGCATAAGGGCCAGGACCCTCCAACCATCTCATGAATTTGACGCTGTAACGCGCCAGTCCGACAGTATACATCATATATACCGATCTCCGTCCCATTCTGATAATTTCTTGGGGGCCTGTCTTCGTGTATAAGAGGAAGTAAAATAGAAACGAGATAATGAAAAAAAGTAATAAACTCTTTTTTATTTCAAAAATAGTAGTCATAACTCTTAATGCATTTAGCGTACTATGTGACAAATCGCTGAATGCCTTCACGGGAACATCTTTACGGATGATTGTACCCAGGCGTGCACCTCTTCCTCCGAAGGAAGTCAGCGGCCACTAAAGTTTTCCTGCAGCGCTCTAAGGTGCGTAAATCGCACGGATATAGATCGGGACTACATGGAGGATATGTAAAGGCCTCCCAGCCGAACGTCCGCAGTGTGGTTGAACAACCTTGGAAAGATATGGGCTTGCATGTACGAGGTTGTTACTGTTTTTAAATCGATTTTTTTATGTACTCACTAGCTGCTCGCGCCTAGTCCTCATGACCGATTTTGTGTAGATTTATGGAATACGCAGCGTAAAGACAGACGTGCAGCTCCCGACTGCCAAGCGGTCAGAAAAAGAGCTTGTTTGCAGCGAGTCGGGTGAGCCATGAGACATTTTTGTCAGCGTATATTCCAGCAACAATAGGCACAAGGGAAAGGGCACAGAACGGTAATGTGAGGGGCGTGGGATCGAGTCCTTGCGTGGAGGTATGTGTTATTTTATTTCCTATTTTTAAGTTACTCACATTGCAAATAAACCGAAGTGCTCAATGTATTGGATGTATCAATATTTCCGTAAAACGCATGAACAGGAATGGCAAAGGAAAACTTTGGACCGCGGATTGAGTTACGGTGCATGAGAACATGTCAAAATGTAGAAATGTCGATATTAGTTCATCAACATCCCTTTACAAATGTTTTTCACAGATCTCATAAGGTCCTATGCTCAGGAGAAGTAATGTGTTCTGTTAATTGAGTAGTGCCGAAAACAAATAAATCCACAGTTATTAGACGAGAATTTTTCAAGATGAATTAGAATTCCATCGTGCTACACTCCGCTAGTCCATCCCAACGAAATCCAAACGTTTTGTCTACTGAAGAACTTGATCGAGAAATTTAAAAGCTGTTCCCCTCTCATACAGAGACAAGCGAGAATTACGTCCCGAGAAGACTGCATCGAAATACATTTCATTGTGTATAATAAATTTTTTATACCGTAAGTTTAAAAAAAATTATGTAATTGTAAACATGCGTTATTTATAACGTGTACAATACGTTGAGAAAAATTACTGCTTCCGCTATTTTTAGGACGAATATCATCCCCATACGTGTAAAAAGTCAATTGTAAAGTAGAAAAGTATTTTATTTTATGGAGAAAGGTCTTGTTCGCCCACACTCGACTCTCATTCGGGACAACGGTTCAATCCCGCGTCCAGGTCATCCTCATTTAGGTATTCCGTGATTTCCCTAAATCACGCCAGGCAAATGCCAGGATGATTCCTTTGAAAGGGCGAGACAGACTTCCTTCCACGTCCTTCCCTGATCCGATGAGACCGATGACCTCGCTGTCTGGTCTCCTCCCCAAAAAACAACCAACCAACCAACAATCGTGTACGCCGTACCGTCATCACTCCCGGGAAATTCATTTGCAATGACAAATTTTCTTTCCCTTTCATTTTCATGCCTTTAGTGAAAACAGACGTACAATATATGGAGGATTATTTTGGTTTTTATTGTTGTGTAAGCGACATAAGACAGGACTCAGCATCAGAACTATTTCCAAGAAACTTGTTTATATTTAATTCGAACTAAAAACCTTTTAGTGTCAATGAACTTCTTTCTCAAAAGTTAAAAGTCTGATTAAGTTCAAGAACAATTTGTTATTTTGGCAGTAAAAAGATAACATTCAATTAAACTTAAGAGATGTTGCTGATACATACAGTTACTCTTTAATTAAGACTACGCTGTGCTGACCTTTAGTGGTGAATTAAAATTACGAGCTCTGATTTATGCGGTGGCGTGCTCGATTAACACCCGCGGTTGGAGAGGCTCGTATTCGGTTACTCTTTTAACTCACCACTAAGTCACAGCTGGTAAGCTATAAGACAAATGTCTATTTTGAGACGCTCCTAGATTAGCGTTGGAGCAAAGAACTGTGCTAATGTAGTACACTGCATAGCTCTTTTCATTTTTTTTTTTTTCAGTCTTCAGTGTTCTGACGAGTTTGATGCACCCGAACACAATTGTGGCTTCCGTGCCAAGCTTATCTACTCAGAATAGCACATTCCTCTACAAGTTTTACCCACGACAACTTGCTCTAGAACTATGGACAGTTATTCCATGCTGTATTACACTTGTCGTGTCATGCTGTCCCTTTTTCTTGTGAGAGTTCTCAATGTTTTTTCCCTCCCCAATTTTGTGGAGGGCTTCTTCATATCATACCTTTTTAGTCCATCTAGTTTTCAATATCATCTTATAGCACCACAACGCAAACCCCTCGATTATCCCCCTTTCCAGTTTTCGCATGTCCATGGTGGAGTTCCATACGATGCTGTGCTCCAAAAGCACCTTCTCGGAAACTTCTTTCTCAAATTAAGCTGAGATCTGATATGAGTAGACTTGGTTTGACCTTAAAATTCTTCATCAACTGTGCTAGTGCCTTTTTTATTTGTCCGTGCTTCGACTATCATGTAGATTTTGCTTTCAAGGTAGCAGAACTGCTTCGAATCATCTATCCGTTTTTTAGCCAATTTGATTTTAAATTGTTCGATAATCACACTTCTGCTATTGATCTTTACTTTTGTCTTTCCTCGTTTACACTTAATCCACATTCTGAGCTCACTAGACTGTAATTTCCATTCAGTACATGCTGTAATTCCTCTTCACTTTCACCAAGGATAGCAATAACTTTAGCGAATTATGTCATACGTAACCTTTTACTGTGAATTTTAAGTCCACCTCGGAAAGTTTCTTTTATTTTCATCATTGCGTCTTTGGTGTATAGATAGAACAGTAGTTCCGAAGACCTGCATTCTTGTCTTACACCATTTTTAATCAGAGAGTTTAATTTTTGATCCTTATTATTCTTAACGTTCGATCTTGGTTTTTGTATTGGTTGTTGCATAAGTTGGTAGCGTTTTTCCATACGTTTACTGAAAACAACCGACGTACACAACAGTGTCTTCAGTCCTCAATAATATATTCTCCTTTACTACATACAACAGTCTGCCAACGCTGGAGAAACTTTTCGATTCAGCGACTGTAGAAAGCTCGTGGTGTTGAGGCGAAGAAATGACGGAGCCATGTTCGGAGGGCATTTTCATTCAAATTCCATGAAGGTTGTTCGATAGACAGCGGAAAAGGTGAAAATCTGAGCGCGCAAAATGTAAATAAGGTGGGTACGGTGTTACCTCCCTACCCAAGTCACTATAGTGTTTTCTGTCAATCTAGTAGAATGTGGGAGGGCGTTATAATGGAGTCGCATCACTTCACGCAGTCTTCCTGGTTATTGTTCTTGGACTGCGTCTGCAACACGTCTCAGTTGTTGACAGTAAATTAATGTCAGCAGCGATGGTTACGCCTGGGGCAAACAATTCTTTCTAGTCTACATTGTCGCTGTTCCACCATATACTTCATATTGATATTTTTGAGTGAGTTCAGGTCTTTGTACAGAGAGTTGCTGCTTTGCTTCCTTTCTTTTCGCCGGCCG
Source organism: Schistocerca piceifrons (assembly GCF_021461385.2). Classification (NCBI taxonomy): domain Eukaryota; kingdom Metazoa; phylum Arthropoda; class Insecta; order Orthoptera; family Acrididae; genus Schistocerca; species Schistocerca piceifrons. The sequence continues at coordinate 499,962,547 of NC_060139.1, forward strand.
GTGTGGCCGAGCGGTTCTAGGCGCTTCAGTATTGAACCGCACGACCGCTACAGTCGCAGGTTCGAATCCTGCCTCGGGCATGGATGTGTGTGATGTCCTTAGGTTAGTTAGGTTTAAGTTGTTTTAAGTTTTAGGGGACTGATGACCTCAGATGTTAAGTCCCATAGTGCTCATAGCCATTTTGAACCTTTATTTTCCTTATTTTAGCATAAAGACACCATTTCTCGTCAGCAGTACAGGACAGGACTGGTCAGTGTTGTTCACGATCCAGTTGATGACGAGCAAGTAAAGATGGCCAAATGCTAATTATGGCTTAGTGCATGCGGTACACATACACCAGAGTTTTGAACCTTACTCACTGCATAGAAATATCGTAAGAAGGTGTGATGATCACATTTCATCACATCTGCCAGTTCTCACGTGTATTGTTGTGGATTAATGCGTTTACACGATCTTCATCAAACTCCGGAGGTCTTCCTTAACGCGGTGAGTCACTAAAGTCAAAACCACCCTCCTTAACACGAGAAACCCATTTTATTGCCATTGTCTCCAATGGCAGTATCCTAACTCATGGTGCAAATGTTTCTGCCTGCCTCCGTTGCTGTCACCCCTTTATTGAAATCAAACAGAAGAGTATGTCGGAAAGGTTCCGAATTCTCCACTTGGTACCCCTTTTCTAGCGTACACGCCTCTATTCGCTATCTCCAGGTGACAAAATGCCAATATATAAACTGAAACAGTAACAATTAACTACAAATAAAAATGGCAATCGTTAAAAAAAGCCTCAGTAATCGGAATACCAATATGCAAAATGAAATGCTACGTATTTTTGCACCCAGCTTACACCCATTATTGTTAGAATCTCGAATGCATTTTCTATTGTCAAACGCTTTTTCTATACACGTGTCTTGTTTTTCTTAAGTTTTTCTTCTGTTATTAATCGCTGCATCAGAAATGCCCTCTAGTGCCTTTACGTTTCGTAAAGCCAAAGTGATCGTCCTCTAACAAATTGTAAATTTTCGTTTCTATATTCTTATATGTTATTATTGTCAGCAATGGCGATGAATGAACTCCTAAGCTGTGAAAATATTTGGGAACTTCTCTATCCATCCATCTACGGAGCTATCTGGATGATATTTTTCCTGAAAGAATGTTGGTGTACTGCAAGATGGCACGCCGTCTGGCGTCTTCACAAACTTATTCAGTCCCAGCAAACTAGTCTATCTTGCATTTCCTAAATCTAAATTTGTTTACCCGCAAATTAATATCATTTCGCTAGTATATTACACTATCATGCAAAGGTGGTAATATTATCTTACGTGTCAGCATGTACATGATCGGGAGTAGGATACATGCATATCGTAATTCTGTTCGTTTCATCTAGAATACGAGCGGAAATTTTTGGGCTGCGAGGTGGCCAGCCGCTCCCACTGGCAAGAGGTTTGTGTGGGGGTGGCTGGAGGTGGCTGCATCCAATAACTGGCTGACGGCTTTCTCTTTTCATTTCGGAACTCATGGGCGAGAGCGAGGGAGGAGGAAGCAGTTTTTACAATGGCTGAGGGCAGTTTTCTCTCGAAAGTCTCATATTTTTGTCAGGAATGCGCCAGCTCAGCTCCACGGCTGTTTACCGTCTGGGACTTTACCTAGGAATGGTCGCCAGGTGCCACGTGACAGCTGACAGAATTGCATCACAAACACCCCAATTAGCGTATTCCGTTGGCTCCCGGGCCCGTAAACTGCCCACATGAAGTCCTGACAGAGGCTGTGATGGGCTGCTACACTGTCACGTGGGTACACATTTGTACTCACCGTCGGGGTTGCTGGGAATGAATGATACTGCTGCCTATGTTGATGGAGTATGGCTGTGGGAGCCTAGACCAATTTGTTGTAAGGCAAAAGCTTTGTTTATCAGCCGAATTTCCCGAGTTCTGGCACAACGGAGCGATCGCTCTCAGGATGCGGGGCTGAAGATAGAAGGACTATTGAGCCCTGGCCGCCGAAGGAGTCGGTCATGTACTTTGGCAATCTTGCCGTAGACTGATTTCATTCACAGTTTCACTTCCACAGCCACCGGGACAACAATTACTTTTTTTTTTCGGGCTTCGGTAGGTCTCCGAGCCGGAGCCCATCTCCAAAGGCAGCGGCCAACTACGATTAGCATCTGTCATCAGCATGACACCTTGCGCCGTACTTTCGCTAATATACGCAGTTCCGGCCTGTAGTCTTGAGTTGATTTTTCAGCTATCCAAAATTCGAATTGAACGTTCTCAGCAGTGGTATTCGTAGAACTACTTTGCCTCCTTAGGTGCTATCATAGTTCTGCAAATGATTAATCATTTTTTTAAATCGAATTTATGCATATCACCTGTTCTCTCTGCTTCCCTTCTCATAGTAGACAAGCACACTAGATTACACGCAGTGTCGTTTGTACTAGGTTCCTGCCAACACATCTATCAAGTGAGGACTATTTACATGTTTGGTTTACATTAGTATACACAATAGTTTCTCGTATAAAGTCATGATCAATTGTAAATGGAGTTTTTAATTTTTGGGGTGGCTTTTATGTGTTAAACAGTCTCATTTACCACAATCCCTTCTTATCGTCATTTTTGGAGGCGGCTTTGATCAGTTAGTATAATAAAGAAATAATATGAGAGGGTAGCCATACCATGCAGGAGTTATATTTGGGCCAATATAAGATTGCATTATACACCTTGTGCAGATTCAGTACAAACTCACTTGGGTATAATTTTCATAACATCGTGATTTTGCCCCTTAAGTTGCCCATCAGTCAAGGGTCCTACGAGAGCGAACATGAAGCTAGTTTGCTTATTGGCGACCCCTGCCTTAGCATTCGTACCCTGCGGATCACGCTGATCCAACTTAGCTACTTTTCCTGTCACTCAATAACTTCTTCTTGCCGCACGGTGTAGCCTCGCGGTCTAAGGCGTCCTGTCACGGTTTGCGCGGCTCCTCCGGTCGGAGGTTCGAGTCATCCCTCGGGCATGGGTGTGTGTAATGTCCTTAGCGTAAGTTAGTTTAAGCTACATTAGGTAGTGTGTTAGCTTAGGGACCGATGACCCCAGCAGTTTGGTGCCATAAGGTCTTACCACAAAAATTGTTAACTTCTTTTTCTATCCCTTGTCAGTTACCTGAAATACTTTTTCAATGCACGATAGGTTAAGTTGGCGACGCATATGTGCTGATCCTTATGTTTTCCTTACACTTTATTTAACGAGTTACCTTCCATCGTGATTCTAGGTTTTGTAGTTTTTGCACCAAATTGACAGTGATTGTCGTAAATCAAACTTGTGAACAGCGTCGTTAAGTTGTATAAGATTTATTTTTGGACATGTGTTATTCTTTTTCTTGGAGGGGAAAAACTTCCTCGATTATTGTTTCTAGAAAAGAATGGTAGATATTAGATCTATTATTGTGGTTTCGCGATGTCATTCAGTACTGCGTTCAGACAAGGAGTAAGACGAGGCTGTTAGGGGATGCGACTCATACAAATTCTAATTACATGATGCAGTAATATCAGTGCAAGTACTTTTTGGGGGACGAGATGGCGTACGAGAACACGGAGCAGATGGGTCTAGATGCCAGTGTTTTTCATCGATCTGAGATTGATCGTGAAAGGGGAACACACTCCATTCAGGATGAGGCGGTTTCCATTGAGCCACACCGCAGGGAACCTGCTGAAGCCAATGTAACAGTCCAGAACCTTTTGCAAACAGACAACAGGTACGTCTATGGGTGTCAGCATAACAGTACATGAAAATACAAAGTTACGTCCCCTGTTAACGGTATGGCATATGAACTACCTAATGAAGTTATTTTAGTTCCTCTTAGAGAGTTGGAAAGAAATAGAGAGGAAACATATAAACGAAAGGACGAATCAGAAAGAAAGAGAGAAGAGAAGGCCGAAGAACTAAAGAATCGTATTTCCCTTAGAATTTTTGTACTCAGGGAAAATATTTTGAAATTAAGAAAATCGTGCCCAGAAGCAAAACAAACTGCCATTGATGCAAAAACAGACATGCCTTCAGCTTAAATAAAAGCGGCAGGAGCCAAGAAGATGGCGATCACTGCAGTGATGAGTTCATACCTTTTCGATTTTCTGCCACACACTCTGCCGGGGACTGATGACCATAGATGTTAAGTCCCATAGTGCTCAGAGCCACTCTGCCACTAGATCACCTACCTGTATGTTAACTAGCTCCCACTTGCTGCGTTCGAGAGGTATTACTGCTCTCTAGGTCTTTGTATTCACAATTCAACTTTAATTCATCACAATTCAGACAATTTGTCCGAAATATTTATGAAATGGTTCAAATGGCTCTCAGCACTTTGGGACCTAACTCCTAAGGTCATCAGTCCCCTAGAACTTAGAACTACTTATACCTTACTAACTAAGGACATAACACACATCCATGCCCGAGGCAGGATTCGAACCTGCGACCGTAGCGGTCGCGCGGTTCCAGATCCTGTAGCTCCTAGAACCGCTTTGCCACCCCGGCCGGAAAATATTTATAAATTATGCACAAAATAATTGCCCTTGAATCAGTATATCTCTTAGTGAGAATCGGTTCAAAATCCCCATAGTAGTTCCTGAGACTAGTCTGCAAAAACAGACGGGCGCGAGGAGGCTAGACAGAGGGGGGGGGGGGGGGGGGGGAAATTGAGACACAGGGAAAGTGGAAGATTGTCATCCACTCAAAACGCTGCTGAAGGTGTAATTTGAGTGATCGTGACAGATGGTCACTGAAGAATATTGTGACGAAAAGTAAGAGTACGGTAGCTAAAGAGGTCACTACAAAGCTGAACGTCGCACTCGCGAGCCCTATCAACACGAAATCAACACGATGGAAGCTCTATAACGTGGGAACTGCAGGGTGAGCTTGAATTCCAAAACCACGAATCACTAACATAAGTGTCTGTAACCGGAGAACTTGGTGTCGAAGCCATAAAACTATGACTATGGAACAATGGAAGTAAGCCATTTTGTCGAATGAGTCTTCTTGCACATTGTTTCCAGCTTCTGATCGAGTTTCCATCTCGTGAGTGAAACACGATGGAGGTTCGGTTACGATTTGGATAGCCATATTGCGTAATGCTATGACCTCATGGGTACTCTTCCAAGGATTATGTGAACATTTACGCTGAGTAGATCCATCTTATGGCTCAGTGTTTATTCCTCAGCGACACTAGGTTCCAAGGCGACAGGAATCTTTTTCACAGACGTCTCATCCTGTAGGACTGGTTTTGTGAGCACGGGAATCAACTGACGCCTCCCCCCTGGCCACCAGTCACCAGTCTCTGCAATTGAGCCTTTGTGGTCTACTTTGGACAGAAAGGTTTTGATCGCTATCAACCTCAATATTCGTTATTTCAACCTACCACTATTTCACAAGTAGAATGGTATAAAATTCCACTCGAAAACCGTACAGGACCTGTATTTATCCAGTCCGATCAGTTTTGAAAGCCAACAGTTTTCCTATACTGTATTAGGCATGGTAAAGTGTTCCAGTTTTTGTGCATCCCTTGGAGGCAGCACTAATTATAAGTTAACTGGAAATTTTTAGCCAATAAAAGCACCGATTAAATATTCTCTCGATTTTTGACGAACACAGCTGTCGACGAAATTATCTACGTTTCCTGTAATCTCGATCACTTACTAAGCAGAAATAACGGAGAACAATTGCGTCCGCAAATTAAGTTCATTATATACACTGAAGTCCAAACTGAGTTCAGCACAAACCATGACCACTCTCTCTTCATACAGAGCCTTCAAAAATTATTGAAACATTAAACTATCCAAATAATACCGAGGCACGCATACTGAGGAATGTATTGCAAAGAACTCTCGTGAAAGACTGACCTATGCTTCTGCTATTCTGCCGTTACACAGCGTAGGCTCGTCCGAATACTATTTTTAATGAAAAAAAAATTGTCGCTTATTTCAATGCACCACACTATATACGGTCATGTTAAACGGCAACCAAAGCGTGCTTCCCCCCGTGTGTAACTTCACATCCAGAACACACAAAGCAATGGTATTTAAGAAAGAAACCTGTTCCAAATAACCGGAATATATTGCTTTTCCTTGCTAATAGTACGAACAGTAAATATTCTGCAACTTGTTTGAACAGTATTTTTCTTACTTAAAACATGTTGAGGCTGTGGACCCCGACAAGAACAAATTTTTAAGAACGTTATTAGCCTTACTTACTTTGACAGAGCACTGAAAGACCTGAGTCGAAACAAGGCCCCGGGAGTAGACAACATTCCATTAGAACTACTGATGGCCTTGGGAGAACCAGTCCTGACAAAACTCTACCATCTGGTGAGCAAGATGTATTAGATAAGCGAAATACTCTGAGACTTCCAGAAGAATATAATAATTCCAACCCCAAGCAAAGCAGGTGCTGACAGATGTGAAAATTACCGAACAATCAGTTTAATAAGTCACGGATGCGAAATACTAACGCGTATTCTCTACAGACGAGCGGAAAAACTGGTAGAAGCTGACCTTGAGGAAGATCAGTTTGGATTACGTAGATATATAGGAACACGTGAGGCAATACTGACCCTACGACTTATCTTAGAAGCTAGATTAAGGAAAGGTATACCTACGTTTCTAGGATTTGTAGACTTAGAGAAAGCTTTTGACAATGTTGACTGGAATACTCTCTTTCAAATTCTGAAGGTGGCAGGGGTAAAATACAGGGAGCGAAAGTCTATTTACAATTTGTACAGAAACCAGATGGCAGTTATAACAGTCGAGGGACATGAAAGGGAAGCAGTGGTTGGGAAGGGAGAGAGACAGGGTTGTAGCCTGTTCCCTATGTTATTCAATCTGTATATTGAGCAAGCAGTGAAGGAAACAAGAGAAAAATTCGGAGTAGGTAGTAAAATCCATGGATAAGAAATAAAAACTTTGAGGTTCGCCGATGACATTGTAATTCTGTCAGAGACAGCAAGGGACTTGGAAGAGCAGTTGAACGGAATGGACAGTGTCATGAAAGGAGGATATAAGATGAACATCAACAAAAGTAAAACGAGAATAATGGAATGTAGTCGAATTAAGTTGGGTGATGCTGCGGGAATTAGATTAGGAAATGGGAAACTTAAAGTAGTAAAGGAGTTTTGCTATTTGGGGAGCAAGATAACTGATGATGGTCGAAGTAGAGAGGATATAAAATGTAGACTGGCAATGGCAAGGAAAGCGTTTCTGAAGAAGAGAAATTTGTTAACATCGAGTATAGATTTAAGTGTCGGGAAATCGTTTCTGAATGTATTTGTATGTAGGGTTGCCATGTATGGAAGTGAAACGTGGACGATAACTAGTTTGGACAGAAGAGAATAGAAGCTTTCGAAATGTGGTGCTACAGAAGAGTGCTGAAGATTAGATGGGTAGATCATTTAATTAATGAGAGGTATTGAAGAGGATTGGGGAGAAGAGAAGTTTGTGGCAAAACTTGACCAGAAGAAGGGATCGGTTGGTAGGACGTGTTCTGAGGCTTCAAGGGATCACCAATATAGTATTGGAGGGCAGCGTGGAGGGTAAAAATCATAGAGGGAGACCAAGAGATGAATACACTAAACAAATTCAGAAGGATGTCGGTTGCAGTAGGTTCTGGGAGGTGAAGAAGCTTGCACAGGATAGAGTATCATGGAGAGCTGCATCAAACCAGTCTCAGGACAGAAGACCTCAACAACAACATTAGTCTTACAGAGAATGGAAAAATTTTTACCAAATTATTTACAGTGAAAGCGTAAGACAACAATAGCAGTAGATCATCAGTTCTTACCTTGTATCCAATGCTGCTGACGTGTGCTGAATTTTCGTAGACTACTAACTTCAGCGGATAAATTCTAGTGTCTGATTCCACTCGTCGGCATTAAGCAATGACGTCACATCTAACGTAAAGACGCTACATAAAGAACATCTATGAAAGTAACCAGTCATACTCGTAAACAAACGAATGTAGCATACTACAAAATTACGGTCACGTTCATGGAGTTACTTACTTAGTCATGATTTATACCGAAACGAACTGGAGATAACGAAAATAATCAAGAGTAGGAATTAAAAACAAATTTTCATGTTTGGTAAGAAGTATTCGCGTAGTTTATACGACTAGAAAAGCACAGAGAACCTTTAAATTACTTTACAGTAAAGCGAATGGTGACGTCATACTGTTATAACATAGCGTTAATTTTACTAAAAATTATTGAATCTAATGGGTGAAACGCTGGGAAATTGGGCTTTGGGGCAGAGAGAAACCAAAATCTATCTGGGAAACAGGAAAACGAAATAAATGACAACAAATACGAAACAGTAGCATAAAATGTGGAGAAACTGACAAACTAAATTCTAAAAGAAAAGCCAGAGCAAGACTAACGAATACCTACAAAAAATAAAGAGTACTGGAATTGATAACTAGAATGAACCTACATCGGTAAATTCCAGATACAGATTTCAACCACTCCATGATTCATGAGTAAATTACTTTTCCAGTTGCATGCACTGAAACGCAATAGAACTTCTATATTTTTGATTGCTCTCTAAAATTACTGGGGTGTATAGCAAAAATTGGAGTCAGTAACTAGAACTGACCTTCTATATAGGTCAGTTACCGATTCCAATGTTAGTAACTATTTTGCAGTAGTTGAGAGAGCCATTACCACTGCAGAAATCATATTAGCCTACATTTCAGTGCACACACCTCGTGAAAGAACGATATAGCTAATGAATCATCGAAGGGCTATAATAGGTAACTAGAATTGACCCCCATTGGTCAATTGACCTATGGGGTTATTTCTAGTTACCGACGGCACCTATTCGATGGTTCATAATTTTGGAAATTTTTGCAGTAAAACTGCAGTAAATTTTGCTGTAATTCTGTGAACTATGCTTTTATAGGATTTCTAGACTTATTATCGATCTCAGAATTAGTATGAAAAACAAATAAATATTGTAGGTATAGCTTCCAAATTTTTATCTTTTTCATAGTAATGAAGAAAGTAATACCATATGTAGAATTCCTGAAACATTTTAGTGCACACACCTATTGTTAAAACGAACCCTGGAATTAATCTATTAGGTCAGTTCCAGTTACTGATTCCAGTTTTTGTCAGACCCTACTTTTCGTCATTTTTCGTTACTTGTATAATCGTCCTGTTATGTTTAACAATTACTATTAAAAGTTATTGCTGATTCATAATATTATGGCTTCATCATGCGCTATACTGTACTTAATTTACAGCTTCTCTGTGCTTTTCTTACTCGCATAAATTACGATAATAATTTATTTCAGACTTGTATACCCCACTTTTTCTGTTCTTATTGATTTTCCTTACATTTGATTCTTATCGGTAGAATTTGTAGATAAGTAATTAATCACGTGAACTCTGTTTGCAATTTTATCGTAAGTTACATTCGTTTGTTTGCTTTCAAAGTTTGCCTCTAGATAGCCTCTCTACCTTAGTTATGATGTCATCGCTCACCAAACCGACGAGTGGAATTGGACACCAGCGACTGAATCTGTGGTCACGCTTTTTTTAAACGTCGAATTTCCCGATTTTGCTGATTATGCTGATGTGCATTGTATGATGGAACGTAGTAACCGATTTGTAGTTTCCTGCGCGGCATCAGCATTTTCTATACTAATATTATTTACTCTGCTGTTCTCTGAAAGTTACCAGAACGCAAGAAATGCTCTGTAACGTATAAAAGTGCGTACGTTAGAAACTGAATTTGTAATGTGTATTACATTATCTTTAAAATCACCTATGGTTCTGGTCTTCCCAGCCGTTGCATAAACAGTAATGGATTTTCGAAATGTATTCATATTTTATCTCTTATCTCGGTTTATTGCTTCATACAGTAACTCCTGACCAAATAGTAATATCATATACTGGATTGTCACAATCCTTTCGTGTCTTTGAGATCATTTCGTTTGTATACGGGACAGTCAAATGATAACGAGACACAGGAAAGTAAGTAAAATGCTGATTATGTCAAAAGTAATCACCATCGCCGTAACCATTAATACATTTATCCCACTGTGAGATTAAAATGTCTATGACTTCATGGAGAAATGTTTGCGGTTGAATACGGAACCAAAATTGTACCCAGGCGTAACATGCGCTTATGGGAAAATGTTTGCGGTTGAATGTGGAATCATGACTGTACCCAAACTTGTACCTCTTCATCTGAAGGATGACGACGGCCTCCAAAAGTATGGGAATCGGATGTGGAGAGATCGGGACTGTATGGAGGATGTGTAAGGAGTACCGAGCGAAATTACTGTAGCATAATTGAAGCAACATTGACAACAGATGGACCAGCCCATATTTTAAACAGCAGTATATTGTTCTAAACTTAATCTTATCTTTCGTTTTAAGTAAGTTTTAAAATCACAAATTTGGTATCACGGATGCCAGTAGTATATGAAGTGACTGAAGCAAATACAAACAAAAAAACAATGAAGCAATGAATGAATAAACATTCGTTACTGGCCCTTAAAATGTGTTTGTTTCTCTGAAAAAGCACTGTATTTTGATTTCTAGCTGTTGAACAACGTCACCAGCCAACATTTAGATTTTTACATGAAATGGAACGCACCTCCTGTCTATCAAATGCATTCCGTTCCATCAAGTAGTAGAGCGTAGCAATTTCTGCAAGGACAACGGGACATAAAAAATTAGACTCAGTAAACTGTTGACCAAAGGAAATTTCTATTTATACGCAATGTTTATATGGAAGTAAGATATGGACGTGAGACTGCCTGCTACCCCACCCGCTCAACGCAGCTAACACGATTCCGGATTTTGTAATCTTCACAGAAATGTAGTTTCCGCTCACGTATTCGCACAAATGTAGGGTCTTCCATCAGGCACGAGAACGCTCTTAAAGTAATTCCGTGCTGTGTTGCTGCGGTCTACCAAAGCGTAATCCCTTGCTTACACTACATGAGTTGTGATGGAAGATGTAGCTCGCACGTGACTACAATATTAAGTTGGATTTAATTGTTTCTCTGTAGCTGTATCTAGAACAGTCATTCATGCTTAACGCATGCCTTAGGAAGAAACAAAATCAATGCAGGATGGTGGCATGCACTGTATTTTACCACCAAAAGGAGCTCTCTCTGGATAAATACGTTAATTAGAATTTGGTGTTACATACGAAAACTAGAAAAAGGAAAGGAACGTATCACACTACTATTGAACTATTTGTCATGGCATACTGCCACATCACTTCAGAAGTATTTTTCTACGTTGAATTGTTTCCTTTCACACTGAAAAACGATATCAATCAAAAATGATCACAGTTTTGAGCTGTTCAGTGCAAAAGTTTCCTTGTGCTGCATTGGAACTATTCCAAGGTCTCACATGAAACATCGAGCACAGATGGTTTTACCAGTGGGATCTACTACTGCCGATGTGTGTGGTGTCAGTTCGATTCTAGTTTTAATATTTTTACCACTAACTGTGCAGACATTTACAGCATCCGTTTTGTTTCTTTCCTGCTAGAACTCAAAACACGACTTTTCTGGCCGACTACTTCAGCGCGCTGTAGTCGTCAGAGGAAGTCGACACTTCTCAGGGCGTGAGGACCTCTGTCATCATCAAGAGGCAGACGAATATGGAGTACTGATGTAATTTTAACGGCTAATTTTTCGACATCCTTGAGGTCATCGACAAGGGGATGGCTTCCCTTAGTTGTTCTTATTCTTGGGTAGGCTACCTAACAAACACCTAGTCCTACCTGAACAGGAACCATGAACACAAACAGGTCAACATCGAGACAATGCTTCACCATTCAGATGTTTCCCGAAAATTTAGTATGTCATCAACAAGACATCTTCTCGTCCTCACATTTGATGATATGGTACAGAAGCGCGCTGTCCTGAGAACTGTAATGCATTGAACGAAGCTGATTTTCGTCGCCAAAAATCTGCCACAAGAGTTGCGAATTACCTAGAAATAGCCTTCCACGAAAATGGCTACAACTGCACTCTGTAGGAGCACAATCAGTTATTCTCATTTTCTTTTTCTTTTTTCTTTTGTACAATTGAATGTTGCTCTTGGAAAGATATTACATTAAGTAACTCATGACACTTCGTACAAACGTACAGCTCGGTGGGCCTCTGAAAGCTGCCATACGACACAGAACGGCTTGGAAGTATGTGTGATAATTTCATTGAACTGAAACAAATACTTCAAGGCATGTACTAAACTTTCACAGTTTTCTCTGGGACATAGTGTCAGAAAATTAAATTAAAAGAAGTTATCACTCCCCGCTTCTGGGAAACGTTTCTGGGGCATTTCCTTCGTCTTAAGGCATACACCCAAAAATACGTATTCCCACCCAACTACAGATGTTCCTAAACTGAGATATCCTGTCCGGCACTACATCGCTGCTCTCTGGAAAAACATTGGATCAAAACTCGAACAGCTCGCTGCACCAGTGGAGGGAGAGCATGAGAACTATACTAGAAAATAGGATATGCAACAGCTATTGCAAGATAGCGAAAAGTCTGCACCGCCAGAAAGATCTCTACTAGTATTTGTAAATACAGTATCCTGAAATATCAGCCGTGGCGTAATATACTTTAAGTAACACACACATAATGTAATCACACGGATAAAGAAAGGTAAAAGAAGCAATAGAGTTTGACGCTTAAAAACCATGGTGGCTTGAAAGTCAGTACAGCAAGGGGTCCGACCATCGCAAAGCTGAAATAACTGACCGACGTTGTCACCGTCTCGTTGGTTGACGGCTCTTGAAATTGTCCTCAGCATTGTTCTGACATTACTAGCGTAAAATCTGAAACTTCCTCCTAGGTATTAATAATGAACAGAAATAATTATGTTTAGTTGAGTCTCACCTTATAAATGTTCTTTGGCGCAAACACATTTATGTTTCATTGATGGGATTAATACTTCGGTAATAATTCAACGACGAGGAACAAATTCCTTATTCAATTAATAGCATATCCTATCATGTCAATGTCGGAACAAAAGTTACCCTAATAATCTTAATTACTGGTACAGAATTCATACTGTCTCAGAGATAATATTTACCCATAGTCCACTAAGGTGAAAGCAGTCACTGAGTAACGTCTTTGCTTGCTACTCTCACTACACAGCTCTTGCACAAACACACAAACACTAACAACACATGGTGTAGAAATTACGTATTACAAGGGGCCTCCCAATAAGTACAGCATTATGAGGCCACAAATCGATGTTAAACTCCTGCATTCACAGTCTTACAGTCATGTTTAAACTGATATTGAATAACAGTTTTGTTTGTTTTACGCCAAGATCACTAGAAAATATTACGAAAATCACGAAATCTGTTTTTAATTTCTTTAGTTTCCTGATTATAAAAAAACTATTAATCAGACTTCAAGTATCCCACCAACAAAGCCTTCCTGTGGTGGCAGTATGTTCTGGTAAATGTGTTTGCTTCCCAGAACAATCCTCAATGGGGTCTCCTTTAGGATGAAATCTAGAAATCGAGAGCTGCCTTATTCTGTTATCGTACAGCAACTTCCTCCATCAATAACCTCTAAAGTGGCACACCCCGCAACAATGAGTGAGGCTTGTCAATGTGCTGAATGTAGTCACCTGTAAGTTTGTCCACAATTAGTAAATAAATTAGTGCATAAACTGTAGAATCACACGACGCATTTTACATTTCCTCTGGCGGGAGACAAAGGTCCCATTGCATCAACACGTACAACCTGTAATGGTTCCTCGATAAAGATTAGATGTAAAATTTCTCTGTCGCTGTCATTTTAACCTTTCACTTGTCGACAAACCTGACATCTTTTGAGGATTTGCTGTATACGTCTTCGGAGATTTTGTGCATGGTAGTATGTTCCTACCTTTTCTGAACATTTATCTACTCCACAGTGACTCCATACTACGTGTATCTGAGAGATTAGTGCTGTAGAATGCAAACACATGAATAATTCGGCTTCTGATGTCCTGCGTCAAATAAAACATCTTTGTATTGCATAACTGACAAAACTCCTTCATTCTTTTTTCATGTTCTGATTAGTTGTGTAACAGAAGTCCAATGAGTGTTTTCACGCTGCAGATGTCATTTTTCGGCACGTTCTCAGATATACTGATCGGTTTTCAACATCATTCCTAACTAAGGCCTTTAACTTAGCAGTTTGCTCTTCAATGTCAGTGGTGTCTGTCAACGCTTTTACCGGTCTAGGCAGTGTAGCCAAGGAACTCACGATAATGTTCTGCTAGCCCTAAACATAATTAACTTCAAAACGATACTCTTGTAAAATCAGCGCCCATTTGGCTAATCGTAGATGTAAGAATTTACAATATTTAAGAGAGCTGATTTGGTGATGATTTCAATACGCCTTTATGTATACACCTGCCAGATAATACTAGAATTTGCGTAAAGACCACGCCACTGCCTGTTCTTCCAACTCTGTGGTGGTATTTGCACGTTCACAGTTAGTGAGTGTTATGTTCACAAAGGCTTTTGCTAAAATGTAAGTGATCGTTTAACTATCAAAGCTAGAAATAAATGAGATCTTAGTCCATAAAATGATATGTCAGTCAGTAAACCGAAATCTAATGCCATGTATGGAGGATGTAATATCAGTGTATTGACAAGAGTGGGCATAAGTTTGTCGAATTCAGTTTGATTATCCCGAGTCTGCAGAAATAACAATGTATCTCAGCTTAAAACTTGATTTTGCATGAATCTTTGGCAGAATAAACCACTCTTAAAAATCCTTTTAATTGTGCCGTATTACAAGGTCGTGGTGCATTTCCTGTGGCCATGGCATTGTTACTTGCAGGTAAAATACCAAATGTGGAACTACATGTTCCAGAAAGTTGAGGTAATCCTGAATGTTGTAATTGCTGTAGTAAATACTGCAAAAGTCTGTATGTTGCTCCCATGTTATCATTGTAATAAGCATATCATATATAAATGAAGTAACAACATCACATAACTCAGGTTCCAACATTGTGTCTAACGCTGAAATAAAAACGCCTGAATTTACATTAAGAACAAATGGCAAGAAGCTGAGCTGATAACTCCGTCCTACATAAAGAAATGCAGTGTACTTCCATGATTATACGTTTAATGGTACTTTCCAAAATGATTGTCTCAGATTAATTGCCGCAAAAATCTACCCATGGAAACATTTGAATTAACTCTTCAGTTTTCAGAGATTACGCTCTTATGGGAAGAGTAATTTGTTTATTTCTGCGACGTTGAGAACCAGTCGAACAATGTACACACTTAATTTCTTTGCTAGTGGCAGATTTTAGTGCACATTGAATGTAGTGATATTTGTTACACTATGCCCTAAACGGTATAACATTAAGGTGTCGAAGGTGCCCTGGTAATACCTGGTTTCTCATCGAATACATTGGCATAATGTTGACATAGTCCATGTAATGGTTCAGTTTGTTGAGGCATCAGGGCACTTGTTTCATCTACCTTCGGTTTCATTTGCTCAGATACACTGGGGCTAGAAAGATTGGCGGATGAGTAGCTGCTTCTCCTAACTCTAGGACCTATTTTTATTGCAGTATCTTGTCAATACTGTTCGTGTAACTTCCGCTTCTCCACTAAAATAACTGTTTCAGTACTCTCCACTTGTTCAGTGCAAGTCTATCTCTCTCAGCAGCTCATGCCCAATAATCAAATCTACAACAAGTTTGGAAACAACTAGGCACATACATTCTAATGTTTCATTACCAGGATCAATAATAACGCTAGTTTGTAGCTTTATACAATGAGAGCGTCCTCCTATAGCAAATAATTGTTGCAGTTCACTGTGGATAAGTTCGAGAATTTTGCTCATTCCTTTAATCTCATTAAAAAAGTCTTGAAGATCGTGTTCATGCTGGCACTAGTGCCCAGAACAATCAAACCATTAATTCCTGCAATGTTAACATTGATGGGTGGTTGTAAAATACTTCAAGGTGAAAAATTGCAGCGTTGGTCACCGTGCATCAATTTGTCTCTAATGGCCCGCATCTCGTGGTCGTGCGGTAGCGTTCTCGCTTCCCACGCCCGGGTTCCCGGGTTCGATTCCCGGCGGGGTCAGGGATTTTCTCTGCCTCGTGATGGCTGGGTGTTGTGTGCTTTCCTTAGGTTAGTTAGGTTTAAGTAGTTCTAAGTTCTAGGGGACTTATTACCACAGCAGTTGAGTCCCATAGTGCTCAGAGCCATTTTTTTTCGTCTCTAATGTCAATTCCTTCATTAAAACACCAAAGCGCCATTCAGTACTACCAACCAGCATTTTGGGGCTACAGTTGATTGTATTCATTTCTCCTGTCTTTGGTTCAGAGGTAAGTATTGCTCTTTAGTAACATCTTTAATAACTGGCGAATAATTCCTCCAATCACAACAATTGTCATTCGGAGGTGATGGGCTTTGGTTCCCTCGCCAATGTGAAGGTCAGTGATTTCGCTGATATACAGGGTTATATCTTCCATCATACCTTCTGTTTGTGTAGTTGTGGTTATGATGGTTACCACAGCTGTTATCACATGGGTCATTTTTTATTATTATGGGTGTTACTAGAACATGCTTATCGGTTTGTGTTGTTGTTCGACTGCTGCACATGGTTCTGTGCATATCTGTTTGTATTGTTCTGCCTGTTATTACTGTCGTGCCAGTTTAAGTAGATACCTCTAGCTTTTACGTGCTCTGTCAATTTCCACAGCACTTACGAAATCCTCCAAATTCGTGTCACTGACATGCATTAGCTTTCCTTATATGTCGCGTGGCAGTTTCACTTTCAGTGTCCGCACAAGATCTTCTGCGGAGACAGATTCGGTTAAATACTTTGTTTTGTTGTGGTATTGCTCGAAATACCTCTGCAGTGTATCTAGTGATGGATCATAAGATTTGAGATTATAAATCTGCTTCCGCACTCACTCTTGTACGGCATCATTCTGGTATTTCACAATTAATGGGCTTTCAAGCTGTGTGTAAGTGCTACACAATGCTGCTGCATCCACTGCCCATACAGCTCTTTCACCTCACAGATGTCTTTTGACATTTGCTGTTTTCAGACATCAGTCAATGTTCTTGGCAGAACGCCTTTAAATGCTTTTTAAAGACAAGTGGGAGAACAGTCTCGTTTTCCAGATTAAAAGTTGTAAACTGTCTGTGTTTGATCACCTTCTCTTCCATGTGAAATGTTGCGTAATCACTCATAATACCACTATTGACTTAGAATACGGCGATACTGCTGGCTGTGCATTGACATCCGGTTTAAACATTGTTATTTAGGGTACGAACTGGTTTTTGTTGTGACACGCTCGTTAGCTGCCAAGAGCGAGCGAGTGTCGTGTGAGCTAGCCCATCACAGATATTCTTATCTTGGTTACTGACATCGGCTACGCGTCTGTCTGTTGTAGCTCGCCACTGTGAAAAATTTTCATTCGCATCTCTTCCAAACCTCAAATAACTTCTTGATTGGTAGTTTGGCTGTCAATAATTACTTCGTTTACTGCTGCTTGCACCTTTCACCAATTTCCTGTTCACTGGCTGGATGTTGAACATTTGTTCCGCCTGACGCGCCATTTGGTACTGATGTCTAGTTAATACCAGAAAAATTTATATTATACTTCAAGTCTGTTTTAGTCACTATAAAATAATCACACTCGTTGTTTCTGAGTTGTTTTGAATGATTAATGTACTGGTATTCTAGTCTAGAATAGCACGAAACGAAAAACAATGTAGCGTCGATTCTGACTAGACGATGTTGCACACGTATTTCATACCAAAAAAATCTCTTTACTAACTGCAACTGATCTACGAAAAGTAAAATGCCTGTCCATCACAAACAATTCCCGCCTACACCAATTTGAAGAGTCAGCAGGGACAGAACTGAAAACATACCTATTTTTTGCAGACAGCTGCTTGTCGTCATAAATCGGTTTTCTCTCTCCTCTGAATTAATTTCACTCTCGGTTATCTAACAGATTATAATCCATTGGTTCTATATGCAAAAGAAATACAATATTAGTCACAAATCTTGAATTCACATACAATATTTGCTACAAGAAAATTTTTGGTATTATGTTGTATGAACGTGTTTGGTCACAAGGTTTGTGTCCTGTCATTAGTATACAAATTAAATTGCTTTGAATTCTGTTGCATATTGCTAGCTGTATGTGTGTATGTGAAACGTAACGAAATGTTCTGATCAAATACGGACTAATTTCCTTATGTCGTATATTTCCTGGCTCAGCATGATCCAAAAAGTTATTTTTCTGAAACTTTCTCCTGGTTATTAATAATGAATAATCTAATAAAACCCACTTAGTTATTATTTCATGAGGAAAATACTTTCGTATTAATACAACGATAATGCACATATCCTTTATTTAATGAATAGCCCATCCAACCATCATGTTTCAGTCATAGCAAAGTCCAGAACAGAAGAAAACATAGTCTTAGTCTTGATTACTGTATGCAAAGATAAAGCTGTCCAACAGTTAATATATTGCCGCTGCCTGCTAGATGAAGGTAACGAAAGGAGGGAGGTAACATTACGTCACAAACTTGAAGCCGATGTCCACCATCTTAACTAGGACAAAACATTAGTTTCACCGCGGTGATATTTTTCCGTGACGCCACTCTGACGTGCCGGTGCCCAGTTTCAACAGTGTTGGGTGATTTGACTGTGTGAGGACGTGGTTGTTACATCATATAATCGAGCTTGCGTTCTTTAAGAGTGTACTAATCGATTCGATCCTAATCTAATGCTTAAGGGAATCACATTCCATTCGTAAGTAGAGCAATTCAAGTAATACTTTCTTTTGTATGCATTAATTATTGTTAAACTTTTATTGTAATGGTTTTCTTTCTGTCATTTGACTATAGATTTGCCTTACTTAGTGTCCTCTCTTCCTTTCATTTCCTGTGTATTTCATCGCCTTCCAAGTCACAAACGCTTCAACATCCGAGCCACACTGTATTAATGGCTCTCGTTCCCGCACAACGGACGGATACGTAACCGTGATGATCATTGGGGCAGCGTCGGATGCCCTACATTTCTTTCGACGATAATTATTATAAATTTTTCACATATCCTCCCCTTTTAGAATAGATTCTGTCTATAACAGCCGGAGGCAGCGGTCGTGTGTGCGTGAGCTTTGTGTGTATGTGCTGTGCTTCTTTTCTGAAGAAGGTTTTGGCGGTAAATTTATGTGCTTATACTTTCTGTCGTGCCTGCCTTGTGTTCATACTTTTTGTCGTGCCTGCCTTGTGCTCGGCGTGTGAGTAGCGATCTATCCGTTCTACAGTATAAATATTCATTCCTGAAGTTTGTTTTAAATAATACCCGCACTTCAACAGGAACAATGATGTATGTAATTACAATATCAGATGAAAAGGATGACATTCATTACACCGAATTAAGGTTGTCTGTTGCACAAACATGGTTTACAATGCTGCAACAAAAAGCTTTCATCCCTTACCCGTTAACATAAAATGCTTGACACACAGCACAGTAAAATTTGAGATTAAACTGAAAACTTTCCTTTCTGATAAATCTTTCTATTCTAAGAAAGATTACCTATTACTGTAATGTGTAAATGGTTTTTACCAAAAAACTAATAAATGATCAGCATTGAGATATATTTATAAAAAAATGTATGTCTGTGTATAATGACACTTTCCATGTCATTATGACTTATGGTGCAAATGATACAAGGAACATGAAACGAAGTAACTAGCTATTGGTATATCACAAAGCATCGTATAAACTTAAATTATTTCAAAACCTCAAAATTAAACACTAAGGTAAAATCAAGAAGATGATCGAATTAGACGTACATTCCTGTTGTACTATGTTGGTTATTCCTGAAAAACTGACAGAGCTACTGGCGGGAAATATTCTGAGAAAAGCAAATAGGCCACTGTTGGAGAGGTAGGACTGCACCTTAGACAGGTTAGGCCATCATTACTAAAAAGTTACTCACGTACTTCCTAATGCAAAATATCTAATTTAAGCGGTCTTAAGCGTTTGAGACGACTACCTTATTCAAATTCTATAATGCTTAAAGATGTTGAAAAAATTATATCTTCACTTTTACCGTATAAGTCGCTATTATTAGCTATATACTGAATGCCTCACCTTATGTGAGCTTTCAGAGTGGGAACTCAGGTAAACAAAAGTGCACTGAGTATGAAATAAAACAAGATCTCTATTCTGCATGGAGGTATAGGCCTACCTCTTTGCAGCTCTGTTTCTGTGACATTTGAATAGTCATACACTTTGTTGACATTCACGAGATACGATAGAATTCCTTGACTCTTTCCTCCTTGCACACGTTTAGGGATAATCAGGACAGTGAAACATAGGGTTTTTTTTTTTTTTTTTTTTTTTTTTGCAAACACGAACACAAAAAATGTTGTGCATATGATCTGAAAGCAGAAAATGTAAAGAACAAGATGCAGTACCTATACCAGTAAGAAAACAAGCATTGGTTTCTGAGTTCCAGTTTCATTTGCTGGCGATACAAATACAGTAAGCGTGGAAGGAAGCATGCATTTCACATCACTTCCTTCTGTTTCTGGTTATCCGAAATATAGCAGCTAAAAAGAAGTTAAGTTAACGAGGCCAAATCTATTACTACAGCAAATACGCATTCAAGATCAGAAAAACGTTTAAAATTGCCTTCCCGGCCCTATGTTATTCACGTAAGCTCTATAATCTCAAGTATTTGAAACAGTTGTTGCGCGCACTCGACAGAAACAATGAACAAATTTTAAGAACTGCTACCTTCAATATATCGAGCCTAAATGACACCAATAAACGTAAATACTGAGTATTGTACACTGACAGTTGCAGGTATAAAACAAAACCGTTAGCTATGTGTCCTCGGAGTCTTTCGCTAGCTACCCGGGTTGACTTATGCGCGCGCGCCACTTTGGGTATATCTGACTGGCTGCTGATGATGTCATCATGCCTATATAAGCGAGAAACCGTAGCAGCCTCGGCAGTCAGTGAACTCCTGACGACGATGGTGGAGATGGTCATCGAAAGCTAAAAGAATTTATTCGAACTGACGCCGCTCGAAAAACCGAGAACGCTTTGTTCAAAACCTTCAGCTAAAGGCATGAGTTCAGAATGTAAAGCACAAATACGAACTCTACTATATAGTAACCGATGGGCTGACAGTACACAATCACTAAAGCCCACAACAAGCTAAGGAATTTTAGTAGACGGCGACGTGAGTTTTAGCTTCCTGCTAACTAAACGGTATTTAAGAAGGGCTCAGAAGTTATAACACTGATTTGCTCAGATATTGTAGTGTAACTTTAATTTACCACGTATTTTACGTTTGCTTAACTGTTAACGCTCGCAGGTTGCGCTAGTTAAAAGTGTACAAGTGAGGTTAGAATCCACCGTCAGTATCACTTTTCCTAATAAAACTCATAAAAACTGCTACCTTCAACGTATCGAGTCTAAATGACACTAATAATCGTGAATACTGAGGTGTTGTTGTTGTTGTTGTTGTTGTGGTCTTCAGTCCTGAGACTGGTTTGATGCAGCTGAGTATTGTAAACTAATTATTGTAAACTTATCAACACTCGTATTTATAATGCGAACAAACTTTTACGTACACGCGAAAAATGACCTAACAAAACACACAAATACTGCTACCTTCAATGTATCGAACCTGAATGACACTAATAAACGTAAAACTGAGTATTTTACACTGACTTATTTGATAATCCTGCGTATTTGACTTCAGTTAAGAATGTAAACAAACGTTAGCGTACACGCGAAACTGTCCTAAACAGAAACTTCGCTTTTCCTATTCAGATGCAAATAAAAGCTAAAACCTTCAGTTTATCAAGTCTATCTGACACTAACGCAAGTGAATACTATAGAATATACAGCAAAAATAATTACTAGCTAAATTACTTATCTCGTAACACAGCAAGCGAAAAGCTCTTGCAGTCGGCGCCAGGGCTGTCTGTTTCCAGGTAATCTGTCTAGGTGTCCATTGAACTTCCTTCATTCGTCTCTTTCTCATGTCAGTTTCGATATTTCATACTTTTTCTGTTGTCTCGATGGTTTGCAGCCTGTACCCATCTAGTATGTATCGTGGGCCCAGAGTTCTTCTTATAATCTTCTCTCTACTTTTTTAATTTCGTGTAAATGTAGTTTTCGATTCAATGAGAGTGTGTCACTTGCACATGTGACTGCCGGGTTGATTTATGTGTTGTAGTGTCTGACTTTGGTGTCTTTTGACATGCATTTTCTGTTCTCCAAATACGAAACAAGTCCAGAAGCTTTCTTGATTTTCTGCTACCTGTTTTTTGAGCTATTTTTCCAAGTCCTGTTGGTTCAATAATTTCCCGGAGGTTCTTGAAGTGTTTGACTCTATTGGTTTCACCATAATTTTTTTTTAAGTTTCGAAATGTCTAACTGTACATTCCTTGAGGTTCTCGATTTGATTTACTGCTATTGCTTTACTGTCGGTTAGAATCACCAAGTCATCTGCAAACACTAAGTATGGTACTTTCAATTTTCCTTGACCTCTTCCTCGTTTGATTGGCTTCCAGAAGTTTTGTTTTCTTAGTTCCAGTTCCCATTCTTTCATTAGTTAGTCTGAAACTATGTTGAATAACAGTGCGAAACCCAATCTCATTGTCTTACTCCTATTTTACCTAAGAATGATTCGGAAATTACATCTATGAATTTAATTTTTGTTTCAGTTTCTGACAGTGTTTATTTGATAGGTTTTCGAGTTTTGGTGTTTAGTTCATGTTCTTCTAGAATACTACATAGAGAATTGTCTGTCTACAGAATCGTATGTTTGTTTAAAATCAACAAATGTTCAGACTATTGGTTTTGACGTCATTTCTTTAACTTTTAAAATAGTTTTAAGATTAAAGATCTATTCCAGCCAATAGGTCGAAAGCCTGCTTCGTAATCTGAAACTGTATGTTCTAGCTGATCTTGTGCTTTCTGTAGAAGACAACCTGATGAAATTTTGTAGATGACGGGCAAAAGTGAAATGCCTCAGAATCTGTTTACATATGATCTATCTCCTTGTGCAGTGGATCAATCAGTGCACATTTCAAAGCCTCTGGAATTTTTTCTGTCGGCGAAATTTCTTGGATAATTTGACTGACCTCCTTTAAGGAATTAGAGTCAAGGTTCTTGAGAAGGAGATCGCAACATGGTCTATCTGCACGCCACCAAGATGAAAGATCGGAGATTGCCACGTTTTTGGCTTCTTAGGCTTGATGTTGACATGATTTTAGATTGTTTTGTTGGCAAAACTCGATGACCTTCACGCCATTCTAGTTCAAGAATTTGTGTGCAGTGTAACTGCCGACTGTTTTTTTTTAAATTTTGCTCTCTTTGCCAATTTGTGCGTTGAAATCACCGAGAAGAACTTCTACGTCCTCCATCGGTTTCAAGTTTATGCCAAATTTTCCTCTGTGTTCTCAGGTTCTTTTTTGTTGCCAATGTTAGTAGCTGCGTGAACATAAAAAATTGTATATGTTTTGTTGGTGTGCTCAATTTTCTTGGTCATTAGTCTGTTGTTGATTTGATTTTCTTCTGTAACAGTGTCAAAGATGTCCATACCAAGTAATGCTGCTTCTTTGCATATTTTCTTGTCTGTTTTGTTTTTGAAGATACGTTATTTGTTGTAATCTGTTGTCTGCAAATTGGTGAATCCGATCTCTTGAAGTACGAGGACTTGAATTTTCGGTCTGTCGAGTTCTCTAGTAAGATTCTGTAATTTGTCAGTCTGAATAAAAGTTTCGATGTTAAAAGTGCCAATATATGCGAGAGCTTTTCGGGGAATTTTACCAGAGAACTCCGACATATTCTGTCGTAGGAGCCCAAACTACCCACAATCCGATAGCTTGACTGTCGCCACAGGGCAAGTGGATTGACCTACGGCGGGAATTTTAATATTACTTGCTCGAATCATTCTGCTTGTACTTAGGTTCCTGCTAATGCTGGTTGAATAGAACCAAGGATTGTTAGTTCCTGGAGCTCAGTGTTTGGCCGCACCTCACATGGTTAACAGATGCTGGCCAGAGTTACGGTGGTTACCCCACAGACGTGTCTGTACTTTCAAATATGATTTATATTCTTTATGAAACTTGCTTCTTCCGCCAGTTCCACCGTTCCGATAATTTGCAGCTCTGGTTTTTTTGTTACTATTACTATTTAATTAGCATCTTCTTCCGTTTCGAAACTGGCAGGAGTACGAGGGTAAGTAAATTAATAAGGAATAATAATAAAGTAGGCAAATAAATTTCTCAAACTACTTCGCTTACTAAGACATTAAAATTTTGAGCCTGGTTCTACGAACACAGCTCACAGTGGAATTGCTGCAGAGATGAACATTGAACTATTGTAATCGTGTAAGGGAGAAAAACTAATTTTTGTTGTAGTTGTTAGTATACACAAAATAACGTATTCATAATGTCGCTGTATTACACCACAGCGTCTGGAAAATAGTTGCCTAAATTTTTCTTGTGTTTATAAGAAACTAATAATTAATTTGGTCCTTGGCGTATAGAAAAGGTGAATCGTTTTACCAACTGACTCTCTAGAAAAAAGGTTTACTTAATTTGCTCCAAAGCCAGGCAGTAGTGGAATTCAATTTAAAATATGTAACTTGAGATCACTTTAAAAACTTATGCTGCTAATAATAAGTTTTGACTGACAATGGGTTTCTGAGGTGGACAAATATACACCGTCATCAATGACAACATGTTAATAAATGACGAGGGTCAACCGATTACCACGGTAGGGGCTATATCACCAAATAGCACACTTGTGTGCGAGCCATGTGATGTTTGTTGTCAACGGCAAGCTATAAACGTAATTACGAGCCTTCAGAATTTCAGTCTGCTTCGGGAAACCCAGTGATAATGGCACATCCAAGTGGATACATAACAATTCACGGAATAAATCATTATCAGTTTTCAGCACTAATTTTTCAGGCTGTTATCGTATGCGTGGTATGCATCAGAAATTAATTCCCGCAGAAAAGAAAAAAAAAATTAAATTTGAACGAAAGTAACTTTCCTCCGAACCTTCGGACAGACCGACATAGACGGACGAGAATGGCATTCGTTAGATGTTCTTGGTGCCGCGAGTATATTTGCTTCTAATGTTTGTATGACAAGTACCAACCGTCTAACTGTTCGAAGGAAACTGAGAACACGTAACATATATCAATCAGAATAAAAAATTTCATTCTTTACTAATACATGCCGTTTGAGAAATTCATTTTGCCCAATTTGTTATTGTATGCTATTGATTTAGTTACGTTATTATCCGTCAAATGCCCCCTGATATCGAAACCGAACAAATATGAATAAAGGAATGCGGAATGCAATGGCAATACACTATTGTCCTCAAGTATTGCTGCTCGCCTTTGATTGCACTGATGTTCTTCTATCTACATCTACATCTATACTCCGCGAGCCACCTTACGGTGTGTGGCGGAGGGTACTTATTGTACCACTATCTGATCCCCCCTTCCCTGTTCCATTCACGAATTGTGCGTGGGAAGAACGACTGCTTGTAAGTCTCCGTATTTGCTCTAATTTCTCGGATCTTTTCGTTGTGATCATTACACGAGATATATGTGGGCGGTAGTAATATGTTGCCCATCTCTTCCCGGAATGTGCTCTCTCGTAATTTCGATAATAAACCTCTCCGTATTGCGTAACGCCTTTCTTGAAGTGTCCGACACTGGAGCTTGTTCAGCATCTTCGTAATGCTCTCGCGCTGACTAAATGTCCCCATGACGAATCGCGCTGCTTTTCGCTGGATCATGTCTATCTCTTCTATTAATCCAACCTGGTAAAGGTCCCATACTGATGAGCAATACTCAAGAATCGGACGAACAAGCGTTTTGTAAGCTACTTCTTTCGTCGATGAGTCACATTTTCTTAGAATTCTTCCTATGAATCTCAACCTGGCGCCTGCTTTTCCCACTATTTGTTTTATGTGATCATTCCACTTCAGATCGCTCCGGATAGTAACTCCTAAGTATTTTACGGTCGTTACCGCTTCCAATGATTTACCACCTATGGCATAATCGTACTGGAATGGATTTCTGCCCCTATGTATGCGCATTATATTACATTTATCTACGTTTAGGGAAAGCTGCCAGCTGTCGCACCATGCATTAATCCTCTGCAGGTCCTCCTGGAGTACGTACGAGTCTTCTGATGTTGCTACTTTCTTGTAGACAACCGTGTCATCTGCAAATAGCCTCACGGAGCTACCGATGTTGTCAACTAAGTCATTTATGTATATTGTAAACAATAAAGGTCCTATCACGCTTCCCTGTGGTGCGACCGAAATTACCTCTACATCTGCAGATTTTGAACCGTTAAGAATGACATGTTGTGTTCTTTCTTCTAGGAAATCCTGAATCCAATCACAAACCTGGTCCGATATTCCGTAAGCTCGTATTTTTTTCACTAAACGTAAGTGCGGAACCGCATCAAATGCCTTCCTGAAGTCCAGGAATACGGCATCAATCTGCTCGCCAGTGTCTACGGCACTGTGAATTTCTTGGCCAAATAGGGCGAGCTGAGTTTCACATGATCTCTGTTTGCGGAATCCATGTTGGTTATGATGAAGGAGATTTGTATTATCTAAGAACGTCATAATACGAGAACACAAAACATGTTCCATTATTCTACAACAGATTGACGTAAGCGAAATAGGCCTATAATTATTCGCATCTGATTTATGACCCTTCTTGAAAATGGGAACGACCTGCGCTTTCTTCCAGTCGCTAGGTACTTTACGTTCTTCCAGCGATCTACGATAAATTGCTGATAGAAGGGGGGCAAGTTCTTTAGCATAATCACTGTAGAATCTTAAGGGTATCTCGCCTGGTCCGGATGCTTTTCCGCTACTAAGTGATAGCAGTTGTTTTTCAATTCCGATATCGTTTATTTCAATATTTTCCATTTTGGCGTCCGTGCGACGGCTGAAGTCAGGGACCGTGTTACGATTTTCCGCAGTGAAACAGTTTCGGAACACTGAATTCAGTATTTCTGCCTTTCTTCGGTCGTCCTCTGTTTCGGTGCCATCGTGGTCAACGAGTGACTGAATAGGGGATTTAGATCCGCTTACCGATTTTACATATGACCAAAACTTTTTAGGGTTCTTGTTTAGATTGTTTGCCAATGTTTTATGTTCGAATTCGTTGAATGCTTCTCTCATTGCTCTCTTTACGCTCTTTTTCGCTTCGTTCAGCTTTTCCTTATCAGCTATGATTCGACTACTCTTAAACCTATGATGAAGCTTTCTTTGTTTCCGTAGTATCTTTCGTACGTGATTGTTATACCACGGTGGATCTTTCCCCTCGCTTTGGACCTTAGTTGGTACGAACTTATCTAAGGCGTACTGGACGATGTTTCTGAATTTTTTCCATTTTTGTTCCACATCCTCTTCCTCAGAAATGAACGTTTGATGGTGGTCACTCAGATATTCTGCGATTTGTGCCCTATCACTCTTGTTAAGCAAATATATTTTCCTTCCTTTCTTGGCATTTCTTATTACACTTGTAGTCATTGATGCAACCACTGACTTATGATCACTGATACCCTCTTCTACATTCACGGAGTCGAAAAGTTCCGGTCTATTTGTTGCTATGAGGTCTAAAACGTTAGCTTCACGAGTTGGTTCTCTAACTATCTGCTCGAAGTAATTCTCGGACAAGGCAGTCAGGATAATGTCACAAGAGTCTCTGTCCCTGGCTCCAGTTCTGATTGTGTGACTATCCCATTCTATACCTGGTAGATTGAAGTCTCCCCCTATTACAATAGTATGATCACGAAACTTCTTCACGACGTTCTGCAAGTTCTCTCTGAGTTCTGCTAGTTACACGTCTTCACGCAGAAATGTGTATGTTTTTGTGTATGCAGGGGGTGTTGGGGGTGTGGGGGGGGGTGGGGGGTGAGGTGCCATGCGACAATTCCCAGCAACGGTGTGGTCTCATAGTGCCTAGAAAGAGTGCATCGAGATTTTACACAACAAAGGCCTAAACAACACTGACATTGCGAAGAGAGTGAACTGTTCGAGGTCGTCTCTGAGTCGAAATCTGCAGAAAGTGATGGCTTTGAAATATGGAATATATTCCACGAAACGGGCGCCCGCGCATTTCTTCGCCCCGGAAGGACAGATTACTTCGTCGACTAAAACGGAAAACAGTAGTTCTAATTCAGTTGAACTAGCAAATGCATGGCAACAGGCAATAGGTGTTGATTCAAGCTCATCAGTTTTTTGGAATGACTCTGGGAATGGGAATGAACGCTAGAGTTGCTAAGAAGAAACCATTTTCAAATCCTGCAATGAGGGAAAAGAGACTGGCATGGGCCCGACTGCACGTCAACTGGACAAAAGAGCAGTGGAGAATTGTGATCTTTTCAGACAAAAGCCGATTTTCCATGACAAATGACACACCACTGCAACGAAAGTGTAGATCCTGACTGCCTTGTGCGAACAGTGAAACACGCGTCATCGGTAATGGGGTGGAGAGCAACGACATACCAAGGTGTGGAGGGGTGTACTTTGTTCAGGAAACAGTGAACCGTGGCCAGTACGAAGTTGTGATTCGGCGCCATCTGTGTTAATTGCACGTGATGCTTTTATGGATGCGGAGCGGGTTGTTCAACAGTATCTGGATCCATGCCACAAATCAAATTATGTGAATTTTATTTTATTTTTGCAGCAGCGTTTTAAAACTTATTGCTGTCACATATTGTCCAAATCTATAATTTCAGATTCGTTCCCTCATGAATTAGGTATGAGAGAACTTCCGTTTCTGGGGCGTTCTCCAGACTTCAATACAATTGAGAATCTATGGCAACTGGTTGGGGAAGGACTTCAGAAGCAAAAGCCTTCAAACAAAACTGGAACAGCCGTAGGTGACTCTGAATTTGTGGAGCACCGTGAAATTGGCAACAGTAGCATTAGAAAATTTATCAACTGCATGCCCGACAGAGAAGGTTGTTGTATGGGCCATGGGGGTCCAACAAAATAATAAGACCATTTGAACTATGGAAACTGAATAATGCACTTGTGATAAACAACATTTTACACTATGACCAAATTAGATCGAAATTTCATCAAAATATTTAATATTTAACTTCAGTACAATCTATGACGTGGAATGTCATTGTAGAGATATGTACTTGCTGTTGACATGTTGACATGTTTTCTAGAATTAAAGTTTTAGAAACGATCTTATCCTTCATTATTATGTTTTTCTCACTTGCGGACTATCTTTCTTTAGTAAATATTTGAGCTTTATTTAGAAGCTCTGACCAAAATTTTATCGTGACGTGCAATACTTTAGAACAGTAATGCAAAGCCAAGGTTCCCCACTCCGCCTGTCTGGTCGCTTCCCCAGCGGCCCTTTCATTGGACTGCGTTTACCTTATGCCTACATGAACGACAGTCTAAAAAGTTTCTTTCTTCGATTTCTAGGAAACTATGCGCTTGCAGACCAACGAAAAATGCTCAGTTTTCAATTATCTTTCGATTCAGTCAATTCTAAGTCGACTGAGGGTAGTGAATTTTAGGCGTAGTTTCCTCGAAAGCGGGGGTTGTTGACCTAAACTGTCTTAGTCTTTCATAAACCTACCAAATATGAGCCGAATCAGTTGGCCGTGTCTGAGGCCTTCCCTTTGTGAGTGGTCTGTTTGACCTAGCTGTTCTTTGGTTTCGAACATGCACTGGAAGCAGTCAGCTCCATTACATATCTTTGAACACGCGCACGGAATAATAGAAAATTTCCCAAGTCACATTAGACTAACCACAGGAAAGATTGATGTTCTATACATACATTTGAAGAGACGTCTGGTAGTGAAAGCTACCCAATAAGGAGATAATTTACAAAACCTTCACTCCACCCTTAAACTGAGTGTTATACGCCAGTCTGGGACCCTTACTAGATGGAACTGATAGAGGAAATTCCACCCACAAAATTTCAGAGTTTCTTCAGTGAAATCTTCTATTTTGTTATCAATGATTCATTAGTCTCAAAAGGCTCCTTACAGAGCAATAATGTAGTTACGAATTACTTGGGTTGTTAACGCAGTTACCTCTGTTTTTGTGGGTATATTTTCTCGACAGTGAAGAAGCCTTTAATATGCAATCAAAAACGTATGCAACGTAAAACGTAAAACACAGACTAGGCACCTAGTACGGAAACGAAAGTACTAAAGGAGGAGGAGCTTAATGCCTGACGCCCCGTCGACAAAGAGATTGTTAGAGACATAGTACAAGTTCGGATTGTTGAAGGAACCATCCCAACATTCGATGAAGCGATTTAGGGAAAGCACGGAAAAGCTAAATGAGGATGGTTTTGAACCGTCGTCCTCCCGAATGCATGCAGAAGTACCGTTTTGCGCTTGCCGGTGCTCAACATAGGGTCATCTGCTGCTCTTTTGTTACATTCATGGCACCCATACAGGAGGTAAATTTCGATCAATTCTTCAGTAGTGTACCTATCTATACTGCTTCATATCAGTGTTAACACTTTGATCACCATTGGTCTGTACGTCAAACCGCCAATTTATTAATTTTCTTTTGTAACAGCGATTTTACGAATGTAGTGCATAGTGGCAGTTACAGCATTCAGAATAACAGTAGCGGTGGAGACTGTGCTACTGATTTCAGGAGATTGTGACATGCGGTTTTTTTATAGTGATCATGATGTGGGGATCGTTGAGATTTAAAATAAGTATATCTAAAGTTTTTGTAAGACCTGAGGTATTATGTACTTCTCATATAAATTTATTACATTTCAGGCCCATTTTTGCTTGTTATTATGGCTGTAGTTTATTTTAGGCACTATGAGTTCTTGGAAGTTTTGAGATGTGCTACTGTGTCTAGGCAAAATGGAAACTGTCAGACAACTACCTTAACCCCTTAAGGCCAGCGTAGCAACGAAATATATGTCAGTATGTACTCTTTGGGAATACTGATCACTAAAACTGCCCACGTTCTTTTGAATTTCCAAATCCACTATCAGTTGTGGGGTGGTAAATATTGACAATAATGAATCAACAATACAAAGACATACATGGCAGTTTCACTGGTAAGTCTGAAAAAATCTGCAGGAAATTCTCAGTACCATATTCTGTTAGTAGACATATGCCCTTTCGGAGGGGGGTGACATTTCCCAGAGGACCGTCGTTCACAACCAGCTCTAGACCACATATAGCAATACACATTTACAGCCACTTCAGCAGCATAGTCAATGCTCTTCAAGCATATGCAAAGAGTCAACACTAATTGCTGAAACTCTACTAGACGTTTCACCCTAGGTTCACTTGACACTGTTGTACTCCGAATACAATCAGCTACGGTAGTTTGAAACGGTAGAAACAGTATCCACATAATCTGCATCAGGGTCTCCTCTAAATTCTGAATCATCTGCGTGCTCTTATGTAACCTCTTCCCAGTAGTTCGTTACAGGACCAGTCAGACTTTTCATCAGCCATAAGACAATGTCATCCCCAACACATCATTAGTATAGATATAGAAGATATATTCACGGATGCCAGTATTATCCCTCCAACTACAGCAACAAGCCAAAATCGGTGCATAACATGCCTATTACATTCAGGCGTATGCATAACCTGTTTTCGCCATGTTGCGTATTTTTAGTGACGATCCTACATGTCCTACATGTGCACCGTCAGCGGATAGAATTCATAATTTCTCACTTACTATCATTGTCGATATAATTTATGAAACAATATTACCTCTATTGTTCATTCTTCGCTAGAAGCCGTATTTTACAGCATATAATCAGTAAGACTGGGTGTAATTAGGAAATGAATACATGACAATTTATTTGATTCAGAAGAAAACTAGCTGTAAATACGCATACAGATATCTCTCTTAAGGATTTTATACTTCGTAATGTAGGATACGTTAGTATGATTTACACGTGCCGTCGTTAATATCAGGAGACGTCAGAAGAGTAAATACACAGACGACAAATGGTAGATTAACACAAAAGCAGCTCTGAAGGTGAGTGCCTCAAAGACCATTTATATATACATATATATATATATATATATATATATATATATATATTCATACCATTAACTCACTGGCATCTCAAGCCCACCATCATTGAAACGTACAAATGGTATTCATGAATATGACGCAAACTATTTCGACTATATTAATCCCAATGAAATCGATTATTTGTAGTAAGTAAATTAATTAACAGTATTTACGAATAGTGGCATTCATGTTACGACTGACACTTGGAGAGTTAGAGAGATTGATTGTTTACTTTTTGCCGATTCCTTCTTGTACTCGTTGCTTACTTTTGTGAAAAATATTAAAACTATACTTCATATCATACTTTTGTTACTCAAAACCCTCCCAGCACAATATCGCGAGACAGAACCTATCCACAATTACTGGAGGCATGAAAAGTCATAGCATTGTGGATATTACTGCTGTCAACCGCGTGTATTACTTGAATACTTTATCGTGGCACTTCTACATGGCGATGTTTTGATCTGTAGTTGCCTAAAATATCACTTAAGATCGGGTCTCAATTACCACGTTTATGGCTTTACCACTTTCGGCAAATAATTGAACTATAGCCATTATCAAATGATTTGTGTACTTCACTTTGCTTTGGAATGTGCGTTGCTTCCCTCGCGAATACTGAAATTGGAGACATTCAGTCCCACACAGAAACTTACCAGTCATAGTCCTTCCTCAGAGTCATTAGAAAAGGGGGCAGTGCTACACCAAGTACTATCCTGCAGCACATCAAAGGTAGTTTGCAGAGTATAAATGTGGAGGATGGTTATAATAAAACTTTTGCTACTTGAGCTAGTGTAGGTGGATACCTATTTACGATGTGGGCAGCAAACTTTATAGGAATGACTTTCAGTATATGCGCGGCAGGATTTGCTTTGTTTATTAGTGTTAGTGTTACACATAACTACATAACATGCCGTTAGGCGACGGTAGTAGTACGGTAACGTAGAGTTGCAACACAAGTATCAGGACACTTTACAGCTGTAGACAGTAAACTTGGGTCTGGACGAAATGAGCAGAGCTTTACGCGTAAAGCTGTTTTATCAAGCTATAGTGCTGCTTCCAGAATGACATTTTCACTCTGCAGCGGAGTGTGCGCCGATATGAAACTTCCTGACAGATTACAACTGTGTGCCGGACCAAGACACGGAACTCCGGACCTTTGCCTTTGGCGGGCAAGTGCTCTACCATATGAGCTATACAAGCACGACTCACGTCCCGTCCCCACAGCTTTCCGGGGCGTGAATCGTTCTTGGGTAGCTTCAAATGGTAGAGCACTCCGAAAGGCAAAGGCCCCGAGTTCGAGGCTTGATCCGGCACACGGTTTTAATCTGCCAGGAAGTTTCATATCGGTGCATACTCCGCTGCAGATGGAAAATTTCATTCTGGAAACATCCCACACGCTGCGGCAAAGCCATGGCTCCGCAATATCCTTTCTTCCAGGAATGTTAGTTCTGCAAGTTTCGCAGGAGAGCACCTGTAAAGTTTAGAAGGTATGAGACGAGGTAATGGTCAGTTGGTGGAGTACTTGCCCGCGAAAGGCTAAGGTCCCCAGTTCGAGTCTCGGTACAGCACACAGTTTTAATCTGCCAGGAAGTATCAATAGCGCTGCTGCTCTTCGCGACTATCGACGTGTTAAAGGAATACGCAGAGGTTGAGGAACGCGATTGGAAAGATTGAATTAACTGGCCTATGGGAACTGGTTCTGTGAAGGACTGACGGCCAGCTGCGACAAAATTGATTGAAAAGCTATTGTAGCCATGGCAGAGAATGCTAGATGCAATGTGTGATCTTCAGGCAGGACACAAGCTGTACCACGACAGCTGACAGTCCACTGTCCATCGGTCAAAAAGTGCTGCAAACGATTATGAAATGCTATCTATAGTGCATTCCATACTGCTGTGGATGCAGATGGTAGTCACACTGAGCAATGTTGGTAGCCTACGAGATCGTAAACAGGGCGAGGAATTAACCAATTTTACCGTCTCATGTCGGAATGAAAATGTGTTTGTTTCTATGGTTTCTTCGTTATTTCCCTCCTACGTGTTCTTTGAATCGCTTGCACGAAGTTTCATTCTCCCACGATTACTTTTTCTCATGAGGACTCTGTGAAGTAGTGAATATATAATTATAATCAGGCTGTAGATGTACCGTCAAGGACGTGAGCATTCTGTTGTAAGTGGCAATACAACAAAGAAACAATGAATTAGTTTGCTATGCAGGGGCGTAACTAAAATTATATTACTCAATATAAAAGCAAAATTACCTGCCAAAATGACTGTCACATTAACGTGACCACCGGTCAAAAGTCTGTGTGAACATCATTTGCAGTGCGGACCACTGCAAGACATGCAGGAAGAGAGTCAGTGAGGTTCTCAGAAGTACCGCCAAGGTTGAGGAGCCATGTTACTCCAGTGCTATGGCTGCACTTGGTTAATCTGTCGAGGATCCATGACACGAACAGCCTGATCGGGGTGGATCCACAGATTCTAGAATGCATTCAAATCTGGGGTGTCTGTTGGGCAGGAGAATGCACTAAACACGTGAATTAGTTTGTTACACAGGGGCTTAACTAAAATTATATTACTAAATATAAAAGCAAAATTACCTGCCAAAATGACTGTCGCACTGGAATGTGCACTCTGTGTGACATGTTGCATTGTTCTGCAGGTAGATGCCATCGCGCCGAGGAAAAGCAAGCTGCATATAGGAGTGGATGTGAGTATTGGGGTAAAGATGTGGTCAGCGCCACTCTGCATTGTTGCCAGATGTATGCAAGATGGTGGCGATGACGTCATCGAAGATGGCAGTGTGTAGACTTGGCAACGGTGAATGACATGACCCAAGATGGCAGCCATGACGTCATTCAAGATGGCGGATTTTGGCTGGATGTTTGAATTTTGGTGGGAAGATAGGTCAATTGGGCTACCTTTACTAACCCAATAATCCCTGAGAAAATGGTGGGAAGTTCAAACTCAATCATGATAATGCAACACACCTCCACTAACATAAGAAAATGGGGGGAAGATTGGTCAGTTAGGCTACCTCCACTAACTCCAGTCATCCGATCTCACCTCTTCCTAGGGATTGGTGTGAAGTTCCAATTTTGGCAGGAAAGAAAGATCACTTGGGCTACATCTACTAACTTAATAAAATATCGGGAAAGAAAGGGCGTTTTGGCTACCTCCACTGACCTAAGTCCCCCGACCGCCACCTCTTCTTAGGGATTGGTGGGAAAAAGAGTTAGACTGTGCTGGACATAAGTCTTTATTATTTTGCATGCACCAGTTTTTATTTAAACAGTTCGATGCAGTACAGCCACGGTGTCCAGATGCCAACTGGCCTAATACACAGTACCACCCCCAGAGGTGGTGTCATGACGTCAGCTGATGATACAAGTACCGTTGTGCAAGCTGGCGGGAAACAGTGTGTTCACCATGAGGCCAGGGTCTAGTGCACTGTACCACAACCAGAACGCTCTATCGTTAGTTCTGTGATGTAACCCAAGATGGTGGGGGAAGATGGCAGGAAACTCTGTGGTCACCACGAGGTCTGGACCTGGTAGACAGTACTGTCACCAGAGGGTGCAGTCATCCATTCCATGACATAACCCAAGATGACAGTCTGGAGGGGAAAACGACTCAGCCTGAACAGTGTTGCTGGAGGGAGGAAGGAATGTACTTTATTTATTTCAGAACAATTTATTCAGGGAGGGATTTGAGATAGTATATTTATCACACTGATACAAAACACATGCTCTGGCATGCTAAGGGTCACACCACACAGCCCACAGACCTGTAAACAACTCCTAAATAATGCTCTGCATACACACAAACATTTCCTAAATTACCGAAATAATTTCAGTAAAGACATGCAAAATCCTCCTAAATCATGTAGTACACTGATGTGCACAAACGAAATCAACTCATAAACTGTCCAAATAACTCATAGCACAGCATACAGACCTGCTCGCAAAATAATGCAATAGACAAGCAAACAACATCCTCAGGCACCACCCACCACCCTCTGTTCACAGGACTGCACAGGACGCTACAGCACACGCTCGCAGAAGTCGGGATGAACTGGCACCCCTTGCAAAGTGATGCACAGGTCCCCGTTCGGGTCCTGCAAGCATGAGGTGGTGACATACATTTCATACTTGGTACGTGAGAAATTCCTCTCGAAATACATGTTCACCTAGGCGCCATTGCTGACGCAACGGGACGGGAACGAAGATATATTTGCAGAGCGCAGACGCTCCAAGGGCGCGAGCCACCACCAGACGCAAGCCAGCGCGAGCTATCGCCCTCCCGCCGCTGACAACGGCATGTGAAAGTTATTCGAGTGTTATACTGGCATAAAATGTCTATCTAAATAAGCGCCTAGTCATCTTCTGGCCGCGCGCACGTGTGTTCGCCACTTCTGGTGTGATCCCTATCTCTACATGGGTTCCAGCGAAGACCTATTTGATGAGTGACTCACCCTCGCAAACGCTATTGAAAACTGTTACACAATTCGCGATTCCTAATGGATCAAGTGAGACGCATATAGCCGTGCTTAAATACCAATTGTAACTGACACAGCGCCGCAAAATGCGCTCGAGAAGCTACAAGCCACCGCAACTCCATGTAACAAGGTTCTCAATCTTATACTGATATCACCTGGGTATGTAAAAATAAGAACCAAGTCGAACTCCCCGAAATTGTATAGTGTCCAAGAAATAGTTAACGCTCGCTTTTGTAAGAGCTTTCGTGATTTCTCGGCTTGTAGGTATGGCAATTCTTGACCTAAGAGAACCTGTTTACTAAAATAACACAGATCAACGTCGAATGCATTCTTCCTCATGGTCCTAACATGGCACCCCATCCAACATGTGCTACCTTTCCTGCTTTCAACATACGCAAACGTTCTCATCACTATGTAGAGACTCCTGTATCCCAGCAAAGGATGTCTTGTGAAATGAATAGAGCAGTATGATTGGCTATTATCGAATTTACCCTCAGAATTACTGATGCAGATGGTGTGGAAGCACTACCCACCTTTATTTTTTTTCTTTTTGCAGACCAGACTTTCAGTGGTTATTTTACACAGATCATCATACTTCACCGGCAATTAAACCTTGCAAAATACCTTAAATATCGTCAAATACGGAAAGACTCCTACTCAATTACACTGCTCTCCCACTGAGGACAGGAGCTTCAATATTAGAACGTGGAACTGATGTCTGACCCATCAATATATCAACACGTACTGTATCGATCTTATAAACACTCAATTCGTATCCTGTCCGATACCAAGTCAGCACTTTTACATAATTCGTACATATACCACGAAAACAGACAGCACCTTACATATATTCACAGAACTAGATATTTACCACGATGTTGGGCTAGCATCCACCCCCAGCATGTGAGCAGAGCGTCCTCAGTGGATTTAGGTCACCATCAGAACTGTTCTACAAATTCGGCCTCGTTTCCCCAATGGGCACAAACGCGATACTGTTTCTGGTCCGCACCTGCTTCCTTGCTTGCTCGCTTTTCTACACAGATCTCCAGACTCTGAGATTACAAGAACATATCTAATTTGGCATGGTTTGCCAAAGTATTATACCATTTTCGAGGTACTTCTCGATATCAAGCACACAGCAGTATACTATTGATCACTCGCGCAACATAATTCCGTAGACTGGAAATTATTTCTCTACAATCTCGAAACCTTAGCTAGGTGCTGCGTGCTGTAAACCACTGACTAATTAGAAACTTTTCACGTCTGCGAAGATATTTACGCGGAAACAAAAAAAAAAGTAGAGAAAACTGATTTTTCCAGTCGCGAATACCAATGTCGGTGATGTAGGAGATTCCAGGTCATCCATATAATTCACAAGGTCAACTTAGGTGTTTCTCATGTCTGGAGAACCGGCACACGTGTGTTCCACATGCTAGATGCACACACCTCACTCGTTCTTCTCTCAACTATATAAAGGCGCGAAAGGTGCAGAAGCAGTCAACCAAACTATTTACATGGGATGGAATAACGGTCCAGTCCAAACGCACCTCCAAATTCAATCTTCTCAAATTTCCACGCGATAACGAAAACTATCCGACACATGCTAAGTATTAGTTCGCTGTTCGGTCGTCTAGAGGACAACACGGTCAATACATCTATATTTCTATACTCCAACAGGCCTCTCCATTCTGACAGCTTCTACCGTTGAAGGGAAACGTGAGTCACCCCCACACAGGTCACCGGCGCTGCAAGCCAAGCAATCGGTCACATATAGGTTTTATCTCTGTACTTACAACTAAATGTTACGATCGCGGTCTCAGTTGGACGACATTCGTCAATGAGCGAAGTATCGGAAATACACCCTGTTGATGGCTATGGCTCTGGAAATAGAAATATCAGTACCATTCTCTTCCATTTGCTACCACAGTACTCGACGTCAAATCCATACCTTCCTTATGAATGGACATAGTCATTCGCTTTTGCACATGATGGAACACAAACACAAGTCTGATGCTCAAGGCGAACCTATCACTCAACCCCTACTACTAAGTATAGTACTTCGTCAGTAACTGATCGCTGGCGATACGAAATGATATTGACCGAAAATCAGTGTTGACATGTCTCGTAAGTTTTTCTTGCGAGTGCTACCACTGTGTCTTAGAAAGTTGGGTTTAATCGTCCTACAAACTGCCGAATGTTAAAAAGCCCAACCCCAACAACTACAGTATGTTACTGCGACAAGTGGTATGGCTTCTACATGTGCACACAAATATCCATGTTAAAAGCTATACCGGAATTATAGAGCGAGCTATGGCATTACCTCCAAATGAATATGTTTTCTTCCAGACAAATACCGAGACTGTGATCTTATTAATGTATATTATCAGATCAGCAGTCTGGTTACACGTAGCCCACGACGCAACCTCGTGATATAATCGCTGAATTTTTCAGGTGATTCGGTTAAGGAGCGTGGTATGAAACCGGTACTGGCAACCCCCTCACGCCGCCGTCGCTAGATATTTCTCCAACTTTGTAACGCATTCTGTCTCGATACCATGACAGAGGGTCAGTGATATATGCCCTGGGCTATAGGCAATGGTTGATTGTGATGGATCACAAATGGTGTGATGATTGAGGTCGTAAGAAGTGTACACTAGATTTCAGATCTCTAATGCCACTCTGTCCGCTAGAAATGCTGTCTGCGATTGGGAATAAAGCCCCTCCATTCAAGCTCATACCTGCGTTGGATCCTATGGAGAGGTCCTTTAATGATTACATCCACTACTGAAACGTATTTATGGCACTCTTATATCTCGGAACACAACACATTTCCCGAACCTGTCTGCTGCAGTAAAATTCCATCCTCGTTTTAGGTAGTCCCTTTGCATCCTGCAACAGCCCTCTCAGACTCTGCGGTAGTCCTCTCGCAGCTTAGCCTGTTTCAACACGGTTCCAATGTAAGTCGGAATTGAGTCGGATTCGGAGGAATCTATATCTACTACCTTCTGCATACCGAATCCTACTCAATTCCGACTTACATTGGAACAATGTAAGTCTGAATTGAGTAGGATTCGGAGGAATCTATATCTACTACCTTCTGCATACCGTGTTGAAACAGGCTAAGCTGCGAGAGGACTGTGTTTTGACCAACGGGAACTGAGAGAAGACGAGGATTTTTGCTACTGTACTATGGTGCACTCCCAAACTACACACAAGTACTAGAGATCCACATCCATTCACATCTATACCGCCCCCCCCCGCCCCCCAACAAGCTATCTTCATTATTCTGTACCATCAACCAGAGAAAAATTATGTACTATAAAAGCTCATCTAACTTCATCCGATGTAGAACTAGACAAGATTTTTACCGCATTTCCCTTCTCCCATATATCG
This sequence comes from Schistocerca piceifrons, assembly GCF_021461385.2. Classification (NCBI taxonomy): domain Eukaryota; kingdom Metazoa; phylum Arthropoda; class Insecta; order Orthoptera; family Acrididae; genus Schistocerca; species Schistocerca piceifrons. The sequence goes on from NC_060139.1 coordinate 500,002,560, forward strand.
AAAACAAATAGCGCATGCGTCCAGGCATCGAGCACATGTGATGATCCTATGGAATATACAGGTATTGTTCAACTGCACAGACCAGTTTAAAATTCCATCACCTGTACTGTAAGAGGATGATTGTATCCTGTGGATTATACTCTAAGTCCCAAGAGACGCCCACTGTGGCCCTGTCTCGTTGTTTGAAATATTTTTTTCTGCTCTAATACGCTGTGTACACTACCGAACATGTTGTTTTTGTGCCACTGCTTCGAGGTCTGTGTCAGGTTCTAAACTGACATTAAGACGTTCTGATCAACTGCTCCTCACAGACAAGAAGGCCATCATCCCAAAGTACCAATATTCAAGACGGCACACTGTGACGCGATTGACATCATTCAAGATAGCTGCTGAGACGTCAGCTGATGACGCGATTGACGTCATTCATTAAGACATTCTGATCCATGACCTCTCGCAGACAACAAGGGCATCACCCCAAAGTACAGTTATCCAAGACGTCGCACTATGACGCGATTGACATCATTCAAGATGGCTGCCCTGACGTTAGCTAATGACGCGAGTACCGTTACCCAAGGTGATGGAAAGTACCGCAACCCCCTGACAAGCCCCCCTGGCGGGAAGTTCGACTTTCGGAGGGAAGACAGGTCAATTGGGCTACCTCTACATGTCACACTGTGTAAATCATATGCTTACTGCTGTTACCACAACCCACCACACACACTGGATGATTTTCAATAAAAGTCGTTTACAACATAAAGAAATTGAAAAAGTTTTATGGCGTTGGCGTGGGTTTCCAAACTACATTTAAACTGATCTGTCACAGTGACCGAATAGCTGATGGCTCTGCGTTCCGTTTCGACTGATTCCTAATATTGCAGTCATGTATGCGATCACTGTGGTGGGCATCTTCAGAAGGCGTCACCACTCCACAAAACTCCTTCTCCAACTCAAATAAGCGCTGTCAGTCAATCATTATGTCATAACCAACAGCGTGGCAGTGGACAGACGGGTTGGAAAAGACACCGCTGTTGTACTGAAATAATTAGCATCACAGTTGATACTGTGAACAATTTCAGCAATTTTACACTAATTTCAACACTGACCAGTGATGTGACAGCGTGTTTCCAAGTATCGGTATCATAGCTAAACCAACACTTCACTTTTCGAGTTTCATAGCGAAAGTTGATACATGACTTGCAGTACGTCCATGCATTGTTAATTCTCAAACACATATATCTTCAAAGTATATCAGACAGTGCTCTACATATTTCTAACACCTCGAGCATAGTGATTTATTTACGATCTATATGCTGATGGGTGTTACAGAGCATTCTCGCAGTCTACGGGTAAAATTAGAGACTGAAAGACAATGTCATTGACCGACCCGTCATTCAGCACTGTTACCGATGTAATCTCCAATCGATCAGAAGTAGTCCGCTACATTCCATGTCTCGTGAATGAATGGAGCTTGCAGAATCCTCACCCATCCAAGTGCACTAAGTCTGTCAAGATGCACCGACGTCGAGGAGGTTAGCACTCCTTAATGCATAGTAACAGATTTGAAAGTGTTGTGATGTAATAGCTGACGGTTAAGAAGAACAAGAAATGGATGATTTTTATGCACGATGGAGCTCCAGGCAGATGGAGTTGCATGCATTTTTACGTAAATAAACCAAGCTATCAATTTTAACGTATTATTCCAGAGTCTAGGGTCGGTACCTGGAAGGTACATAAACACACGCATAGTAAGACTACAACGTTCCACACTTTAAAAAGGCTATAATATGAGGTCGCTTGCGTTCCCGACCTATCAGTCGTATGGAATGTAGTGCTGTTACATTTCAATGTAAGAAATAAATTCAAGCGTGAGACCTGCATCCTTCTTCCCGGTTTCTGCACGATAAACTATTTTATACAACCGTAAAACGAGAAAATTACTTCCTTAAAACATTGGCTCTGTATGATGGGAGCACAATATAGCTTTCCGGAGATTTATAGCATCCACTCTTCACATCCAATTACGCTTCAGAAATTATACTATGTCTGCATCAGCCCTATATAGAATAATGACCAATAATGGGGAATACCTCTTACAAGGAAACAGATAAACTCATACCAGCAGCATCCGACATGTGAAAATTACAAGTCATTCCGCCACTATGTAAACAGCACATCTGTGATGCAATTGTATATATGGAGACTGCAGTGCCTCACAAGCACATATCGCTAACTTAGTTATGAAGCTGAAGTCTTGATTTTGCACACAAGATGCGACAGCGGGATGGAATACATTGCCTTAATCATAGCTCGTTTACAGGAATGTGTCACGTTTCATCACACATGAGTTGGAAGTCTTCTGATGACCGACAGGTTTACCGTTAACAGTCGCAAGTAGACAGTGCCTTAAATCAAATACAGAGCACGTGGCTGTATACGAGCAGAATGCAGGCTATGTCACGCGACTGATGCATCCTGACAGAACAGTTCAGCCACGCATTACGCCGGCATATGACAAACAACGCCCCTCTTGGTGTAAGGAGCGTAAACAGTGGAAAAACGCATAACAGGACACTATGTGGCAATCCGATGGCAGGGCGTGGGTATGACGAATGCCCAGGGAACGTCATCTGGCAGCATGTGTAGTGCCAATAGTATAATTCTGATGATGTGGTGGTGTTGTAGTGTTTTTCATGCGGAGGGCATGCACCCCCTGTTGTTTTGCGTGGCACTATCACGGAACCGGCCCACATTGATGTTTTAAGTACCTTCTTGCTTCCCACTGTTGAAGAGCAATTCGGGGACGGTGATTACATCTCTCAACACGATCGAGTACCTGTTCACAATGCACGACCTTTGGCGGGCAATAACATCCCTGTAATGGACTGACCTGCACAGAGTCCCGACCTGAATTCTATAGAACACATTTGGGACGTTTTGGAACGCCGATTTCGTGCCAGCCTCACCGAGCGACAACGGTACCTGTCGTCATTGCAGCACTCCGTGAAGAATGGGTTGCCATTCCGGAAGAAACCTTCCGGCACCTGATTGAATGTATGTCTGCGAGAGTGGAAACTGTCATCAACGCTAAGGGTGGGCAAACAACGTATAGGATTCCAGCGTTACCGATGGAGCGCGTCACGAACTTGTAAGTCATCTTAAGCCAAGTGTCCGGATGTTTTCCAGATATTCACTGGGATAATCTGCTACAGGGTCCTTGAGAAACTGCGACCCCGCTTTTGGCGAGGCAGTAAGGTTAATGATCTCCCTTAGAGAGCTGAATCAGCATGAAATGAAGTACCGCATGTGTTTTGGAGGTAAGTTCGACTCTATGCCAGTATGGGTTATAGCCATTGAAAAGGGAAGGAACGAAGATTCGGTACGTACCTTGACATCAGTGTCGTTAGAGACGGAGCACAAGCTCAGATTGTGTCAAAGATGGGGAAGGGAAACGGTCGTAGCCTTTCAAATGAGCGAGCCCGGCATTTGCCTGAGGCGATTTTAGGGAAATCAAGGAGAACCTAAATCTGGATGGGCGGAACAGGTTTGAACCGTCGTCTTGCTGAATGCGAAGCCAGTGTTAAGACCACTGCACCACTTCGCCGGAGCCAGTGGAGCTCTGAGGCAGCAGAGAAGTGTAATAAACTTTCCATCGTTTACAATTCCAGATCAGCTACAAAATTAATCGTACATTCTTCCTGCAGTATTGTATAAGTACAATAAGTCAATTTCGTGTTTTGCAATCCTTCCTGCTGTTTAAATTTTGAAGCGAACGCAATGTACAGAAGGCAGCGACGATTGACTGTTAAGAGAGAGTGAGTGGCAGCACGTGTAGCAGTAACAGGCTGTGTAATTACGAACGTCAGCTACTGTTGCCATGGGAGCAGGAGGCGGCGTCTGAACGAGCAGGGGCAGGGAGCACGCTGGATGGGCCTCTCCGCCCCCCCCCCCCCCCACTTTACGGTTATGGCAGTTTTACGGCCCGCGATGAGGGACGGAATCAGCGCCGTTAATGAAACGGCGCTACTTCCGACTGGCCGGGTGGGCGGCGTGCTGGCGCCGACGGCCGCCACTCAACGCCAGCGGACAAAGCACCACCACTACGTCCCGTCTCTCCAGGCTACTGCACAGTGAACCTTGTATGGCACACGCAAACTAACGTTCGCCAGTGAATGATGACACACATGCTCATTAATCGCGCATTGGTTACCTGCGTCTTGTTAGTGAGCCCACAATTTAACATGCTTCGGATAGGCAACGGCCTTGCTGCAGTGGATACACCGGTTTCCGTGAGATGTTAAACGCTGTCGGGCGTGGTCGGCACTTGGATGGGTGACCATCCATGCCGCCGTGCGCTTTTGCCATTTGTCGGGGTGCACTCAGCCTCGTGATGTCAGTTGAGGAGCTACTCAACCGAATAGTAACGGCTTCCGTCAAGAATACCGTCTTACGACCAGGATAATGGTGTGCTGACCCCGCTTCCCTCCTATCCGCATCCTCCACCTGGGATGACACGGCGGTCGGATGGTCCTGGTAGGCCACCCGTGGCCTGAAGACGGAGTGCTTTATGACGTTGGGATACCTACCGAGCGATCTGCCATTGGTGCCTTGTCTTATATACGCACGAGTGGTACTTTCTGTCAGTCATGCGGCAGACCAGAAGATCACGTGGATGGAACGTTAAAACTGGTTGCCTAATAATACATTATCAAAATAACGATTGTTAGTACACTATTCTTATTCGAGTATTTCATTGAGCAGCTGTTGTCCGATGATCCTGACCTCACATTTACACAGCTTAATCAGTGGGTGGAAGGAGGAATCTATAAATGTTATAAAAATTCCTGTATGTATGTTCCACATTTCCTGACCAACTGCATTAATTCCAGCCAGAGGTGGTAAGCTTATCACCTACTGTCTGGAAGGAATCGCAGATTGGTTAATAACCACCTATCTATCAAAGGAGTTGGGGTGAAAAAGAAGTGTAGTACATGACTTACAAATGCACAGACTGTAATTATTCAGTATTTGAAAATGACTTACTGGCTTGCAAGAAACTTCACACGTAATTTCAAAGCATTACGAAATCTTTTCTCGTTGACAAAACCCGCAAAATGATGAAAAGAGATAAGTTTACCACTTATTACTCGTACGTTCTCCCAGTTCGTGCAGCGATACTACCACATATGATAAGAAGTTTTAGTTTCATTGCCTATTTACAACTAATTATATTCATGACGAGTTTTGAAGACTGTATTCACATACACCGCTGACTGTACCTGCTAAATTCCATGAGTGTACGACACGCAGTTAAGAAGATAAATGTGTGTGTGAAATCTTACGGGACTTAACTGCTAAGGTCATTAGTCCCTAAGCTTACACACTACTTAATCTAAATTACCCTATTGTCAAACACACACACCCATGCCCGAGGGAGGACTCGAACCTGCGCCGGGACCAGCCGCACAGTTCCAGACTGCAGCGCCCTAGACCACTCGGCTAATCCTGCGCGGCTTAGAAGATATGGCCTTATAAATACTAAGATACGTGAAAAAGTACCGTAGCATGCAAGATGTTTCAATTTATTATTTCTTTGCTACTAACTCTATTCATAATACATTTCACTGTTCCGGCGTAACGTCAAGCGCCGGCATAGCGGTCAAGAACGTTAAAGCAGAAAGGGCTGTGAGACGACGTCAGCCAATATCACACTGACCGACTTCTCTGTAGGGCGACAACGGGAGAGTAGCGACATCTAAACGAATAGCACATACGCGCCGCGCCGCCTGGCCACGGCCCAGCTGAAGACGTGTCGTTCTACGAACGCTACTGCAGTGACTTAGAAACTATATTGTTTCCCTTGTATTACGAATTGCATATAATGAGGAGCCTTCTTATTTGTCTGTCACCGACTGCTTGCGACAGTTCTGTGTTTCATAAATTTAAGTATTGTAATCTTTTCCTGTTGTACTGAAGTTCATTAATACTATTTGATTGAATTGTTGTCTAGAGATACGAGAAACAGGTTGTAACGCCCCACCGGTTAGTGAGAAGTTGAAAATGGTTTAAATACCTATGAATATTTTGCCTTCGGTGCCTCTCGACGACTACATACATGGGCTAAATATGCTTGGTCAATAAATACAGGATACCATAATCGATGTCACTACAATTATGTAGGCCACAACTGAAGTAAAGTGAGTACATAGATTTATTCACTTCAAAACCTGTATCTTATGAACTCATGATCGATCTTCGTTGTAATAAGCCTCGTTTTTACTACTACAGCTAACGATAGTAGAACATGCTGCACTGGCGATGTTAAGTAGTCCCGATGATATAATTTGATAGAAATGTGCGTGTGAGGTCCATTGCATTGTTCAACATTAATACTAAACAAAATATGAGTATAAAGTCACACATCATTTTTCCTTTTGCGATACTAAATGAAACTGTTTAACACTACTAAATAATCCGTCACTGCACTGTTCTAATATGCTGTTTTAGACACTGTCCAACATACGAGTAGCGCTATTGTAAATCCAAACCTGAATCATGCCCAAGAACTTATCTGAACTGTACACACGGATCTGTCCTCTAGTGGGCTCAACACTCTTCTGCCCTAACAATACTCTGTCCATGTATTTATACTCTTCCTACAATGTACTACTGGTTATAGTAATGCAAAACATTATTTGTAATATGAAATAGTTGAACAAAATTATCAAACACTGTATAATAGTGTCCAATTTGGTAGAACAAGTTTAAGACATTTTCTAAACAGATAAAAATCACATTAATATTGAAATTGCAGAAATAATCGTTCAACAGTGCTAAATAATGAGTTATCTATATTTTGTTAATTAGGCTCGATATTTAATTCCTAGCAAATACAGATAATGAGAATGACATTTATTATTCCTTTATCTAAACATTTTCCATTTATTAATTACCTGAATCCATTTTTTATTGTTTATGGTAAAAATGCTATATTAACTACTATTGTTTGGTATTGCTATTATTCTTCTAAAAGCCTTTTCCTATCATCAAAAAGTAATTGAATTTAATTACTGTTGGAGATGTGAGTATTGATCTAGTAATACATAATGCAAGGGTGCTAACCATAAGAATGGAATGTTACACATACCCCTAGCCAATCTAAAGATTTATATGAATTGGAAATTGATGGATTTGCCAGTCTAAAGGATATAAAAATGGCAAGCCATTGTATTGACACTAACTCAATATACTTTTTTCATATTTTTCTCCTTATTCCTACTTTGATCATGGGCTCTAAAATTTTATTTATACAAATTTGCTTTATAAGTTCACATATTTCAAAACAATTACAATTACCTTTTGTACTTGAATACATATATCGTTTTTCCTACTGTTGAATACAATTAATAATGAATTTTTCAACATATCACCAATCTGGCGTCTGTAAGCACTTCTGTTCATTTTCACTGAAGTTCAGTCACAGGGATGTCTTGCAGTCCTTCAGATCTTTATGGTCCTTTACCCACCCTCTATTATCTGCAGTTCTTCTGCTCCTTTAATTCTATGTGGTGTTCCATGGAAACATAAATAAATACAATCAGACACTATATCATAACTTATTTCACACTTGATCTTAAAACTACGAGAATATCACTACATTTATCATTTACATACATTTCTTGCATATATATAATAATAATTCACATTGCAAAATCAAAACTTAAGAAAATCACATGTTCCTGGTTAGGAAAGTGAAAGTCCCTAAACCAAATGCTGCCACAAAACAGAACTAACACTCACAGAAACTTGCTACTATACATCTACAATTGATTTCTGTCACCTTCAAACTTAATAATAATTCCTTTAAATACAATTGTGCCCACAAAATCCTCAAATTCGGTCATCCTTAGTTAAAGGCCATTACATAATTATTTATTATACAATTTTAACTGCTGTTTGTTCACTCAGGTTCCTACTCTGCTTAAGTTGATCGATTACTAAACTCTGGCTCCATTAGTTAGTTCACAGCTCAAGTCACATCTTATATCATACTTGTATTTTCACCATAACCTTACCACCAGATATACCATTCCTCTTGCCACAGATTACTTAATTGTTGTTTCACTACCAATCTATTCTGTATGATCAATTAAATGTGTCCTACTATACATCATTACACGTACTCCCTAAATGTAAGCTTTATTACTCTTTCACCAAATTCCTCAATAACCTCAAACTTAATAAACATCATGATAATTCTCAAAGATTCCTTATTAATACTTCAACCTAAACTTCATAATAAATCTCTTACCTCCTTCAACTCATCATTTCACCTTAATACTCGATTATTCATCTAATCATTGTACAATAATATACTGCAATGCTACATCTTCTTAGTCATCAATCCAATAAATATAACAATCCAAAACCACATCATTTCATGTTATTCTTACATCAGGACAAGAATCACCTTCAACTTCTTACAGTCCATACTTTTTATGCTGTTAAGTACTGTAACTGCCAATATTCTTCTATTTGCTCACTGAAGTTCCCATATCATTGCAATATAGTAGAAACCTTGAGCAAACACCCTGCTTCACCAATTTCTTTGATATATTAAATGACAAATCAGAACAATTAAAAAAAAAACACCCACTAAAACTACATTCTTAACGTAAAATAGCCACAAATTCAGTCTAGCACATCAAAATATATGAAAAAAATTATCATACACTATTTTTCACTAGTAATGGCTTTTTACCGTAATATTAATCACTGTCACTGTTGTCACAGTCCCAAAATGCCTTGTTGCTGTCATATGTAAACTTTAATACATTTCAATATAGTAGAAGAGTTGTAGCCGGCAACAATCACAAAAACATAGTCCAATAACACTGATTTTGGATTACTTATTACACTATACTAAGGTAGAAGGAAACATGAATTTTAAAAATGAAAGTCAAGACAGTGCATCAGAAAAGAAGTATAGGGAAGGCACCAATTCGCTACATGGTGTAAGCATCAAAGAATGATGCATCCCATCCCAATTCATTTTGCCCTAACCAAATCTGTTCAGTCACCCTAGTTTCCTGAAATATTCTCTGTAGTCTGGCACTGGCATAATGTGCCATATGGGAGTAACATGGTTTTAAATCTATTATATTCTTTAACCCCAACTATTTATCAGACCTTGGGTACACAAGCTCATAGGCACTGTCATGCGATATTCTCAACACTTTAAATGGATCATGGTAAACATCCAAGAATTTCCTAATTTCTTCATTTCCTTTACTAGAATTCTCTTCCATTTTTACTAAACCCAAGTCATGAATTTTAAAACTGGTCGATTTAATTCCCTTGTCATGTATTTCTTTCTTTCTCTGCCTTTTTCTTCATCATATCTCGAGCCTTTTTAATGTTTTCCTCCTGACCCATTACAGTTATAATTTTAAACCAACTTCTTCCATTATAATGTTACTCGGTTGTTCACCAAACATTAGTTGACACTGGGTATACCCTGTTGATTCATTCCACAAACTGTTAATTATCTTTTCAAAATTTGGTAAATGATTCTTGTTACATTATGTGCTACATAGTCTGTTTATATCCTTCATTACCATCTCGCTCATATTTCCTTGTGGGAAGTAAGTCGTTATCTTTATATGAATAATCTTATGTGTCCCCATAAAATGCATGAATCTCTCAGAAACAAATTGAGGACCATTGTCAGATAAGAATGACATTGGCTTCCCTACTTTATGAAAGTATTTGCTATCGTTTTTGTATTAGCCCTTTTAATTGGATATGATTTCATATTTTTTGAAAATGCAACTACTACAACAAATACATGCTTACAACCACTTGTTCAAGTGGGTAGAGGACCTAGACGGTCGACGCAGGCTAGGTCATGAGGATCACCTGCTAACACTCAGTGCATAAGACCTTTTGCTGGTGTGGTGGTCGGTTTCGCCCTCTGGCATTTATCACAACACATCAACCATCCTCGAACACTTCTCTACATATTATAGAAATGTACTGTTTCTTGTAACTTAGCTACTATTTTTATGGTCCCGTAATGCCCATAGCTTTTGTGCGGAAAATCAATTAAAGTGTCAACATGTTACTCTGGAAAACAGAGTTTCCACTCTTCTTTATCTAAACTCTTCCTTCTGAATGACGCCTCCATATTAATAGTATAATATTCTTTCACCTTTGGTTCATTGTCAGAATTGCGTAATTGGTTTACTGATCTCAAATTTCTGTCTTCATTTTGTTCTCTCCTCATTTATTGATAGACTTTTGTAACTACATTTTTATGTTTCAACCCTTAAATATAATACAATTTGACCCAAACTTCTGAATTCTTATCATTGTTACTGTCTCTGTTAACTATTTGCATTTTTGATTGTGCATCCGCCACTACATTGTCCTTTCCTTTTATATATTTTATTTCTAATTCAAACTGCTGAAGATACAAAGCCCACCTGGTTAACCTTGGATGTCTTAATCGACACTGCTGCGAAAACTCAAAACTTTGTGGTCGGTGTACACCACCATTTTGTGGCCTAAAAAGCAGCATTCGAAATTCCAAAACCTAAATATAGTGGCCCAGGCCTCCAACTCAGAAATATAGCAGTTCTTCTCATGTGATTGTAATGTCCTACTAGCAAGCTCTATTGTTCCCATGCTCAATTGGTTTCTCTGTATCGACTAGTTGAAAAATTTCTACCCCCAAGCCTCTATAACGTGAATCAGTACACATGAAGAATGACAAAGAAAAATCAGGGTGAAACAATACTCTACTAATGACTAGTTTCGTCTTCAGTTTCCTAAATGCGTCCTCACATTCTTGCGTCCAGTTCCAAGGAACATTTTTTTAAACAAATTGCTGAAAAATGGGCGATTAAAAGGTAGGTCTGACACATACCTCCTATACAATCCAAATAATCCAAACATCTTCTATAGCCCTTAGCTTTATAGGTTCAAGTCTAATCCCATTTTTATCGATCACATGTCCTAAAAGTACTATCTCTTTCTTTCCAAATTCAGACGAATTTAATTTAAAATTCATCCCTCTTTCATATACTGCTTTCATCTCTTCATCCAAGACTCTATAATGCTCAAACCAAACTGCAATAGCAGTTAATATATCATCCACATACACTGTGATTATATTACTTAATACCTCTCTTAAGATCTTATCAAGAGCCCTGATAACAATACAAACAGGCAAATTCAACGCAAGTGGCACAACGCAATACTGGTAACTTTTACCTTTGTGCAAAGATACTGTACAACTTGTAGACTCTTTTTCCAATTTAATATTCCAATACCCACACGTTACATCAAATGATGACAGGTCTCTAGTACCACGAAACTTTTGTAGAATTTCCTCTATGTTTGCAGGCCTATCACTTTCTCTTAGTACTATCTAGTTTAATTTTTTCACATCTAAAACCACTCGCACATCCCTATTCTTCTTATTTACCAGGACTAACCCTTTGTTGTATTTACTGTTAGATCTTTCAATTACTCTCCACTATACCATCCTCTGAACTTCTATCCTAATTGCATCCTTTTTTGCAAACAGGATAGCATAGGGTTTGACAGAGAAAGGTTCTTGCTCTTTAAAAGACAATTTGCATTCAAAGTTCTTTACTAACCCCACTCTATCTGATAATACTTCTTTATTTTCCATGAACACCGGTCTCACCTCCCCCCATTGATCTTTGGTTATAGCCTCAATAATGTTTACTTTCTCCTCTATCTCTCTTTGTATTTTCTCTCCTTTGTTTAATCCATCTACATTATTACTGGTCAGATATCTCAACAAACAATCTAAACGTGTACTAAAGATGGCGGCCACTGAGTGACGCGCGTTTCTTCGGCTCGCGAGTTTTTCCGCTCATTGAAGGTGTTACAGAGAAGTGCGGCAGTCCACAACGTGTGCATCCGACTAAACAAGTGTTACTTGCCGTGGTCTATTGTTCTCCGTTGATTACCACAAGTGATAAGTGATAAGTGAGTGAAAAATGGGAAGAACACGAGTAAGCGGCAGCAGGCGAGGCTACAGGGGCGCAGGCAGCGCGGGCGCCCGGTCTCCGGCGGCAGGTGAGGCCTCGCTCCCCGACATCGGGGAGCTCGTCCGGTCCCAGGTGAGTGCGGCGCTGCACAGTGAAGACACTCTAGACAGAATCGTGCAATCCATCACGGACAATGCGACGGCCGCGGTCATGGACAAACTGCAAGAGTCTGTCGGGCGCAACAGCACCGAAATCCAGTCTCTTAGAAAGTCCCTGGCCGCACAAGAGAAAAAAGCCGCCGACCTAGAAGCTAAACTGTCTGCGGCCACAGATGAAATTGAGCAGTATCAGCGAAGGAACAGCTTGCCCTGGTTCGGAGTAGCTGAAAACGATCGTGGAAACACCGACGACCTGGCCATTAGCCTCGTCCGTGAGAAACTTGGCGTGCAGATCGACGTGGCCGATATTGACAGAAGCCACCATGTTGGGCGCAGGATACCAGGTGCCACGAACCCCAGGCCCGTAATAACTGAATTTGTGTCATACCGGAAAAGAGCTGAAGTGTTTGCTCAGAAAAGAAAACTCGCCAAGAGTGGGGTTACCCTGAGGGAAGATCTGACGCGCAAAAGACTAAAAGTTTTGAACGCTGCGATCACACAGTTCGTCCTTGAAAATGTATGGACCCAGGATGTCAGGATCGTAGTCAAGACGGAAGGAGGGAAGGAAACGGTGACGAACATATTCGAACTGAAAGACTGAACGAAATCTCGCGCGAAACAAAGACTCATATTGTACTCTGTCTATTAAAAGTTAATTTTTATTCTTTCTTTTCATTTTTTAACGTAAATATTGCTTCGTTATTTCTATAAGTACCATAAGTACTCTATTTAAAATCAGTCAATTGTTTCACATAAATATTGCTTCTTTATTTGTCTATCATAAGTGCTCATGTATTTTCATATTGTCAGTCAAACGGGAATTAACATTCTCCAGTAACAGGAATCTCCTTAAAACCGCCTTTCTATATGTGTTATTTTCATCCTCGTTACTACCACTACTACTACTATTATCTTTTTCGTAACCACTACTGCCCCTCTCCATCTTTCTTTTCGCTCCCTTCTCCGATACCTCCAGCCTGTCTTTCACCTTTAGCCCACTGACGCTCGAATCAGCCAAGACCTTGGGCACACTTGTAAATATGTCTTCCCCCCCGAAATCAAGCTTTTGTCCATCTTCCGGCCTGCAGGTAAACGGAGCGCGCTCGGTCCTACAGGCGGCCACAATGGGACGGACCGGTTCCGGCGGCGGGCTCTTTGTGGCCCACCCGAACTCGCAGTCGCTAACGGCTAACTTCGACGAGTTCTGTGACCTATTCTGCCAATCGCGGTTCCATATTATCCTCGTCTCTGAAACTTGGTTGAAACCAAGCATTTCTTCCGACGCTATCCGAATCACTGGTTACTCTCTCCTAAGGGCAGATCGTGAAACACGACGCGGGGGTTTTGTGGGTGCCTATGTTCGCTCTGATCTGACACCTACTACACTATGCACATCGGATGCAAAGGGCGAAGGAGAGGCAGAGTTCTTGTTTTTCGAAATAAATACATCAAATCAGAAACTGCTAATTGGAGTAATCTATTAACCTCCAAACGTCGGCGCCATGTCCTCCTTTCAGTCTGCCCTGTCCTCGCTCGTGACACACTATGAACACATAATCATTATGGGCGACACGAACATCGACTTACAGTTAAAATCTCCCTCTGCAGAAAAACTAAGGAGACTGTTCCACTCCAATGATATGAGTTTAACACCGCTGAACCCAATTCATCACACGCCACTCAGCTATACACTCATAGATATAATAGCAACAAAGCGACCAGCAGGCTTTCAAAAGCACCATAGTACAGCAACTGCATTAACCAAGTAACTGATGACATTAAACATGCTATGGACAGTCGTGAAGCTACAATCCTAACACTGCTTGACTTTAGGAAGGTTTTTGATACAGTTGACTTTGATATATTACTAATTAAAATGAAACAGCTGAATTCCTCAAACAGCGCAATACACTGGTTCGACATCTACCTCAAAAACAGAAGTCAACAAGTCATCTGTGGGTCGGAAAAGTCATCATGGAAAAAAGTGCGCTCTGGAGTTCCCCAAGGCTCCCTCCTTGGTCCATTACTCTTCTCACTGTACTTTAATGATACTTCTTCAGTGATTCACTCCTGCAACTACCATATATATGCCAACGACATCCAACTGTACATAAGTGCAAGCCCCAAGAACATTGCTGACGCAGTAGCGAGTATGAACGCAGAGCTTTGCTCTGTTTCTCGATGGGCACAGAACCTAGGTCTGAAACTAAACCCCAAGAAATCCCAGGTCATATTTATATCTCATCCAAAGTTAATCAACCGGTACCTTCGTGAAACAGTCCCTCAAATACTCCTCAATGGTACCCAACTACCATACCAAAAAACAGTAAAAGACCTTGGAAAAATCTTGGATGAACACGTAAACTGGGAAGAACAAACAGTCACAGTTTGCCAGAAATGGCTCTCCTCCCTACACGCAATTCAAAAATTTAGAAAATTATTTCCAACCCAAGTTAAACAAAAGTTAGTCCAAACACCAGTCTTGCCTAATTCTTACTACTGTGATGTAGTTCAACACGGCACAAATAGTGAAAATTCGAGATGCCTCGAGCTAGTGATGAATGCTTGCGTTAGATACGTGTGCAATATACTGTTGTATGATCATATCAGTCATTCATACTCCCAGCTAGGTTGGATACGCCCACATAAGGCACGCGATCTCCACACGATGCGCTTACTTCATCGATTTCTTAGCCACTGGTGCCCCCAGTACTTATCTTCTCACATTAAACACCTATCATCATTCCACAACCGCAATACCAGATCGGATACGTTAGCATCTTGGCTGTACCTTTACATAACACAAAATCTTTCTCCGTGTCATTCTCCAACTCAGCCATACGACTATGGAACGCGCTCCCCTGTGATCTGCATCTTATCCAGAACCACTCAAAAGTCAAGAGGGAACTCAAAACTTATATATCAGGGACGGTATAGCCACCATTGTTGTGCCCCTCTCATCTCTTTCTTTCTCCTGTCCATCGTAGTTTCGAATTTTAACCATTCTGTTTCTCTTCCGCTAACCTATCTACCTCTTCTGTATTTCACCCCATTCTATCGTCTTATGTCTCTGCTCGATGAGAATAACTCACAAGCTGCAGGAACATAACGAGAAAATTCCCAAGTAGCAATAGGACTGACATTCATAAAAGATAAATATGTTTACTTTGATATACATATTCATTATTATTACTATTACTATTGTTATTATTATTATTATTATTCTTAATTGTTACAATTATTTTTTGATTGTTATAATTATCATTGTACTACTGTTATAATCTCTATTTTTTTCCTTTAACATTAACAGTGTATAACACGTTATATGTCCTTAATGTTCTGTAGAAACTGTAATTCGTTCAATCTGATTATGCCTGGTTAGGTGTAAAAGAGGGCCTGAAGGCCCTAATCTTGCCAGATAAAATAAATGCATAAATAAAAATACCCCCCCAATGAACCATGGACCTTGCCGTTGGTGGGGAGGCTTGCGTGCCTCAGCGATACAGATAGCCGTACCGTAGGTGCAACCACAACGGAGGGGTATCTGTTGAGAGGCCAGACAAACGTGTGGTTCCTGAAGAGGGGCAGCAGCCTTTTCAGTAGTTGCAAGGGCAACAGTCTGGATGATTGACTGATCTGGCCTTGTAACAATAACCAAAACGGCCTTGCTGTGCTGGTACTGCGAACGGCTGAAAGCAAGGGGAAACTACAGCCGTAATTTTTCCCGAGGGCATGCAGCTTTACTGTATGATTACATGATGATGGCGTCCTCTTGGGTAAAATATTCCGGAGGTAAAATAGTCCCCCATTCGGATCTCCGGGCGGGGACTACTCAAGAGGATGTCGTTATCAGGAGAAAGAAAACTGACGTTCTATGGATCGGAGCGTGGAATGTCAGATCCCTTAATCGGGCAGGTAGGTTAGAAAATTTAAAAAGGGAAATGGATAGGTTGAAGTTAGCAGATGGCAGTTATAAGAGTCGAGGGACATGAAAGGGAAGCAGTGTTTGGGAAGGGAGTAAGACAGGGTTGTAGCCTCTCCCCGATGTTGTTCAATCTGTATATTGAGCAAGCAGTAAAGGAAACAAAAGAAAAATTCGGAGTAGGTATTAAAATTCATGGAGAAGAAATAAAAACTTTGAGGTTCGCCGATGACATTGTAATTCTGTCAGAGACAGCAAAGGACTTGGAAGAGCAGTTGAATGGAATGGACAGTGTCTTGAAAGGAGGATATAAGATGAACGTCAACAAAAGCAAAACAAGGATAATGGAATGTAGTCTAATTAAGTCGGGTGATGCTGAGGGAATTAGATTAGGAAATGAGACACTTAAAGCAGTTAAGGAGTTTTGCTATTTGGGGAGCAAAATAACTGATGATGGTCGAAGTAGAGAGGATATAAAATGTAGGCTGGCAATGGCAAGGAAAGCGTTCCTGAAGAAGAGAAATTTGTTAACATACACTATTGATTTAAGTGTCAGGAAGTCATTTCTGAAAGTATTCGTATGGAGTGTAGCCATGTATGGAAGTGAAACATGGACGATAAATAGTTTGGACAAGAAGAGAATAGAAGCTTTCGAAATGTGGTGCTATAGAAGAATGCTGAAGATTAGATGGGTAGATCACATAACTAATGAGGAAGTATTGAATAGGATTGGGGAGAAGAGAAGTTTGTGGCACAACTTGACCAGAAGAAGGGATCGGTTGGTAGGACATGTTCTGAGGCATCAAGGGATCACCAATTTAGTATTGGAGGGCAGCGTGGAGGGTAAAAATCGTAGAGGGAGACCAAGAGATGAATACACTAAGCAGATTCAGAAGGATGTACGTTGCAGTAGGTACTGGGAGATGAAAAAGCTTGCACAGGATAGAGTAGCATGGAGAGCTGCATCAAACCAGTCTCAGGACTGAAGACCACAACAACAACAAATAAAAATAAATAATAAATCATTATTCTTTTCACCAATAATTTTCTCTGTGAAACTCATTTCAAATAAATTCAGACCATATGCAAAATTAAATTAGTGGCTGTAAAATTTATATTCACATTCCACTTACCCAAGAATTCTGTCCATAGAAACATACCCTGGCTGAGTCCTAGTACCACCAGACATCTACACTTAAGTAATTGATCACAAATTTCAACAGACAGCCACATTTCCTGCTTAATCAGCTTACTCATTTTTCCAGTAGCACCAACTACCCTTATACCAGATACGTGCATGGCCACCACTTCTTTATTGTCTTTAATTGACTCAAAAAATACCTGAGATATTACATTCAATTCACTTCCACTGTCCAACAATCATATTGTGGGAGTACATTGTAAATTAGATATAACTATAGGATTGCAATTACCATCATTATTACCTTTAGGGTCCTCTTCATACAACCAATTCTCATTGATTATTCTACTCGAAAAACGATAATCTGGTTCATCAAAAAACATCACCTGGTATAGTCAAGTGACATACCACAGATCCCCTTCCTCAATTACATCACCAACAAAACATACATCTTCCTCATCACTCACTTCTTCAACCATTATCCTCTCTTTGCTAATCATATTATCTTTCTTATTATACACCAATTCAAACATTTCATGTACTTCACTAGCATGACTATTACTTGATGAATCACTGTCTGAAACATCTTTGTTGTCACTATCCTCTCTTTCTATTGCCTGGCTAACCAACTGTTCCCTGTCTTCATTTTCAGGCCATAAGGCCAAACACTTTAATGGTTTTATCACTGTAACCTGTTACAACTTATATCATCACACTGATCAACAACTGTACTATACATACTTTCTGAGTTAGTTTCTATTACATCTGTGAGTTCCTGTTCTTTGGAAACCATTTCTACATTATCTACCTTTACATTTTGTGCCTTAATATCTTTACTAGTCATGTTCATAGCTTACACTTGGCTTGAATTGTCTAAATTTGGCCCTGCTGAATCTCTTGCCCTAGTTTGGACCCCAAGTGGAGTGAAAGTCAGCTTAAATTGTGGTGACTCCCACTTTTATTCCTACCCCCTCTATGGTCTGATCTGTCATTCCTCTCTCTCCGTTGATCATCTGGTTCTGCCTCATCCTGGGAATTTCCACCATTCCTATCATCATTATACCCATTTTGCTGCCTAAAACTCCTATCACTGCTACCTTTTCTTTGCTCACTTTGCCCTCCATTGTTTCGGAAATTCCTACTACTTCTGTAACTGTTATAATTTTTATAACCTTTACCTTTAATTCTTGTCCCTTCTCTGTTCATTCTGGCAATTCCGATTACTTCTATGACCATTGTCATGAATATAATTTCTCTCCTCTCCTGAATTTCTATCATTATTGTATCCTCTCTCGTTTCTGAAGCTTCTGTTCCTGTTAGCATGGAGTTCCATATTGCGGGTATCCCTATTTCTGTAATACCTAGTTCCTTCCACTGCAGCTTTTGCGCTCTCTATTCTTCCCATATAACCCAAAAATTTACTAATATTACCTCTAGGAGCTGGAATTAGCAATTCTTTTATATTACTTGGCAACTTATTTTCCAGTCCCATTATAACCGATTCACTACTAAGATCCAAATACTTCACTTTTCCAATCTGATTTTCAGAAAACTCTGTAATCGTTCCCTTCCTATCACCATATCTACTTACACCCCAGAAGTCATCCAATATCCTTTGTTGCTCATGTTTAGACCAACATTAGTCTAGGAAAGCTTGCCAGAACTCTCCCCATGAAGCACATTTTTCTGATATCTCAGTTGTCCAACTGTAAGATTCAGATCTCATATACTCCCCTACAAAAGATATTTACTCTTTGTCATTCCAATGTTTTGGCAGATTATTAAATTCCCTAATAAAGTCTAAGGGCTGTAAAATCCCATATTTCTCAAAACAATTCAAACTCTTAAAATTTACTAAAGAAGTTGCATTAGTACCACTAAAATTTACACTCTGCAGATTATCGACTTTAGTTTCAGTTTACAAGAATTTCTTACCTAGCTTTCCTATTTTACTGTCAATTGTGCTCAAGCACTTCCCTTCTAGGTACACTCCTGGAAATGGAAAAAAGAACACATTGACACCGGTGTATCAGACCCACCATACTTGCTCCGGACACTGCGAGAGGGCTGTACAAGCAATGATCACACGCACGGCACAGTGGACACACCAGGAACCGCGGTGTTGGCCGTCGAATGGCGCTAGCTGTGCAGCATTTGTGCACCGCCGCCGTCAGTGTCAGCCAGTTTGCCGTGGCATACGGAGCTCCATCGCAGTCTTTAACACTGGTAGCATGCCGCGACAGCGTGGACGTGAACCGTATGTGCAGTTGACGGACTTTGAGCGAGGGCGTATAGTGGGCATGCGGGAGGCCGGGTGGACGTACCGCCGAATTGCTCAACACGTGGGGCGTGAGGTCTCCACAGTACATCGATGTTGTCGCCAGTGGTCGGCGGAAGGTGCACGTGCCCGTCGACCTGGGACCGGTCCGCAGTGACGCACGGATGCACGCCAAGACCGTAGGATCCTACGCAGTGCCGTAGGGGACCGCACCGCCACTTCCCAGCAAATTAGTGACACTGTTGCTCCTGGGGTATCGGCGAGGACCATTCGCAACCGTCTCCATGAAGCTGGGCTACGGTCCCGCACACCGTTAGGCCGTCTTCCGCTCACGCCCCAACATCGTGCAGCCCGCCTCCAGTGGTGTCGCGACAGGCGTGAATGGAGGGACGAATGGAGACGTGTCGTCTTCAGCGATGAGAGTCGCTTCTGCCTTGGTGCCAATGATGGTCGTATGCGTGTTTGGCGCCGTGCAGGTGAGCGCCACAATCAGGACTGCATACGACCGAGGCACACAGGGCCAACACCCGGCATCATGGTGTGGGGAGCGATCTCCTACACTGGCCGTACACCACTGGTGATCGTCGAGGGGACACTGAATAGTGCACGGTACATCCAAACCGTCATCGAACCCATCGTTCTACCATTCCTAGACCGGCAAGAGAACTTGCTGTTCCAACAGGACAATGCACGTCCACATGTATCCCGTGCCACCCAACATGCTCTAGAAGGTGTAAGTCAACTACCCTGGCCAGCAAGATCTCCGGATCTGTCCCCCATTGAGCATGTTTGGGACTGGATGAAGCGTCGTCTCACACGGTCTGCACGTCCAGCACGAACGCTGGTCCAACTGAGGCGCCAGGTGGAAATGGCATGGCAAGCCGTTCCACAGGACTACATTCAGCATCTCTACGATCGTCTCCATGGGAGAATAGCAGCCTGCATTGCTGCGAAAGGTGGATATACACTGTACTAGTGCGGACATTGTGCATGCTCTGTTGCCTGTGTCTATGTGCCTGTGGTTCTGTCAGTGTGATCATGTGATGTATCTGACCCCAGGAATGTGTCAATAAAGTTTCCCCTTCCTGGGACAATGAATTCACGGTGTTCTTATTTCAATTTCCAGGAGTGTATTTTTCCACTGATTCCTACTCTCTTTTAAAATTATCTACAGTAACCTGAATTTGAGATTCTACAGCCTTGCTATTATCAGATCATTTACAGTTAGCTTTCTTAATACAGGAATCATCTCCTTCTTACACTTTCTCATCACAGTATTCTACAACAATATTTATTCTAGTAATACAATTGTTGTCTACTGTACCTATTTTCGCTTCCAAATTGCTAGTAACATTTTCAGTGGTTGCATTTAAAGCCTTCGCAAGGTCCTGCTGACGTTTGTAACTTTACTTCGAAACTTGACTCCAACTTGCTAATTCTGTTGTCAATAGTAGCACACATTTCACTTTTCAAACTACTCACGATATTGTCAATATCACCACTGACATTGTTGTCAATATCGCTAGCCAAACCATTGATTTTACAGTCAATTTCACTGTTTAAACTACTTATGTCATACATATCACTTCTCAAACTACTGATGCTACTGTTCATGTTACTAGCTAGACCAATGATTTTGTTGTCAGTGTTATATTGATCAGACTAGCCATCGCCATTAACATTACATTATTTTCAGAACTTAGCCTTACATCACTAAGTTTCTGTGAGACAACTTTTAGCTCTGTCACACCATCTCTATTAGGATTTACATTAGTTTCTTCAGCTTTAATATTATGGGTATCAGAATTACGAGGCATTACAATTGCAGTCTCGCCTATTATGGAACTGCTACTCTCTCCACTGTGAAACTCTGAATCCTCTAATTCTACACCGCTAACATCTCCACTCCCTTCACCAAACATTAATTTTTTTGAATCAATAAAAACAGGCGCATTTTAATTTTTTAATGATACATATGTCACCTGCCCTTTCTCTAACCATGATTGTATACCACATCTCAACAGTGTTTATACACAAAATTAATATTTAACACGATAAATATATACCTGTTGTACGTAGTCAATCTGTGTTCTTTATCCTTCAGATGACATCAGCCATTTCCAGGTACTTGGATGCATCCACATAGTAAACAAACTGTATCATGCAACATCTGAAATTCCAAAGTATGTGGTTATAGAACTTCTGAACCGACGTTGTCCTCCTCTGGTGAACTTTGTACTTGTTGTTATTTTAAAGTAAACTGTTCCAAAAACTAAACGCCATTCTATATATTTCCAAATGTTAATTTCAATAACAGTTCTTCACTTGATGGAGCAGTAAATGCGATGTGTTTTTACACACAATACAACAATAAATGTCATGGTTTCCTCAAACTGGGGCACAATATGTAACGTCTCACAGGTTAGTGAGTAGTTAAAAATGGTTTAAATACCTGTGAATATCTTGCCTTCAGTGTCCCTAAACGACTGCATACATGAGCTGAAATATGCTTGTTCAGTAAATACAGGATACCATAATGGATTATGTAGGACACAACTGAAGTAAAGTAAGTACATAGATTTATTCACTTCAAAATCTATATCTTATGAGCTCATGATCAGTCTTCAATGTAATAAGCATCATTGTTAATACTACAGCTAACTGATGGTAGCACATAATACATTGACGATATTAAGTAGTCCAGATGCAGTAATTTGATAGAAATATGTGTGTGAGAGGTCAATGGCATTGTTCAACACTAATACTCAACGAAGTATTAATATAAAGTCACACATCATTTTGCCTTTTGCGATATTAAATCAAACTGTTTAACACTCCGAAATAATCCATCACTGCACTATTCTAATATGCTGTTTTAGACAGTGTCCAACATACGAGTTGCTCTATTGTAAATCCAAACCTGAATCATGCACCAATAACTTAACTGAAGTGTATGCACAGGTGTGTCCTCTAGTGGATCCAACACTCATCTACCCTAGCAGTACTTGAGGCTAGGTATTTATACTCTTCCTACAATGTACTACTGGTTATGATAATGCAAAACATAATTTATAATATGAAATAGTTTACCAACATTATCAAACACTCTATAATATTTCCTACTTGGCTATAACAAGTTTAGGACATTTTCTAAACACATAAATATGACATTAATATTGAAATTGCAGAAGCAAGCGTCCTAAACGATCAATTATCTATATTTTGTTAATTAGGCTCGAGATTTAATTCTTACCATTTACAGACGATATATTGCTCTTTTATCCAAACATTTGCCATATATTAATGTCCTGAATCTGTTTTTCATTGTTTATGGTAAAAAGGGTACAGTAACTACTAATGTTTGGTATTGTTATTATTCTTCTAAAAGCTTTTTCCTATTATCAAAAAGTAATTGAATTTAATTATGGCTGGAGATATAACAGTATTGATGTAGTTATACATAATGCAGAGGTGGTAACAATAAGCCTGGAATGTTACGAGGTTTCCTGGGTATCCCATATTAGACGAGTTGGCGGGACACAACATATACCAGTGGAGGTACCTGCAAAAAATATAATCGCAAATCACATAGCTCAGGAGATATGATGCTACAAAAATTGACCTGCGTGAAAATGTACCTGCAAAGTGAAATTGACTACAGATGCAGCCAGATATGTGTACAGATACATGCTAAATATGCTGAATATACATGATGCATATGTGGTATGTGCGTATTCGGTCAAAGCAACAGGTATAGAGCGCATCCTAAAACAATGGAAAAATTTGAACGAAATTCTGTTCACATAGTAGTAACAATATGGAGAAAAGGATTGCAGGGGTATGTAACACCACCCTTCTATTGGGGGTAAGCATGATAATGTGGAGAGAAAACAGGGGAGAAGGAGATGGTCAGACGGTGTTGGGGAAGCAAGAGATGGACAGATAGGTGGAGGCGCAGATGGATAGAGAGGGAGAGGGTGGGGGAAAGGTCAGGTAGATGAAAGAGGAGGTGTGGACCGATAAAGGAAACAGTAGAAGAATAGAGGGAAGAGGAGAAAATCGGCACATAAAGAGAATATGAGGAGTGGACAGAGGGAGGGGTCAGGAGGAAATGGACAGAGAAAGGAAAGTGGAGAAAAGGAAACAGGAGAAGGGGAGAAGGTGAACAACAAAGAGACATGGAGAAAGATTCGATGGTCAGAGGGAGGGAGAGTAGGAATTAGAGGATGGGAGGAGATGGGCAGAGGGGGAAGGGCCAATTCTAGATGGGGGAAGCGGGGTAACAGACAGACAGAGAGAGGGGGGAGGAGCAGATGTTGAGAAAGAGAGGGGAATGAGGAGGTGTAGAAAAATGGAATAAGTATATACCCAGGCAACATTGGGTACTCAGTTGTTATTTGTTTATTCATTTACATAACCGTTTGGGGTGTGCAACATCTTTCGAGTTTGTCTTTTCTTTTCCTCCTGGGTCCTCTTTCTTCCTTTTGCAGGCCTCCTTGTCATGAAATCCTGCCACTCATGCTGCTTCTCTAAAACATATTCAGTTATCTATTATACCCATTGTAACTCCTGTGTTTTCCGCATCTTTGTTAATTTCGGTGAACCATGTAGATTTGGATTTGTGTCTGTTTAGTAAGTTCAGGATCTTCTTGGTTAGTTTCATATTATGCATTCTGTATATGTTGCTATATAAGAGTAGTCTTCTTTTCCCCAGCACATAATTAGCTTTTCTATTTTCAAACAGATCTCTCTGTCTGAGCTTATTTTGTGTCAAACATTACTATTCCTTCTGGGTTCCAGCATTTTCCTTTGAATTCTTCCTTCAACTGCTTCCAGTTTTTCAAGATCCCTAAATCTTGTTTAAGTATTTCTGCTGTATACTCGTAGAGTGTTTCAGGCCTTAGAACTGTTCGTTGGCGTCTTCGTTTTGTGTCCCAGGACTTAAATTTCTTTTGTTTCATATATTTTTATTTTAAATGCCATTTCCTTTTTATACGCTCTGTTTTCTGTAGCTAATTTTCTATTCTGTTGCTTGTTAACTATTCTTCTAAATATTTAAAATAATTTGTATTAGATACTATATTTTTATCGATTTTATGATTTGCAGAGGTATCCTTGATGTTTATCACGAAATGTGTTTCATCAAATGATATTTTTGGTTTTATTTTGTCTGCTTGTTTTCATAGTTCCA
The DNA here is from genome assembly GCF_021461385.2 of Schistocerca piceifrons. NCBI lineage: Eukaryota > Metazoa > Arthropoda > Insecta > Orthoptera > Acrididae > Schistocerca > Schistocerca piceifrons. The sequence continues at coordinate 500,027,270 of NC_060139.1, forward strand.
TGATTTGTTCTTTGGCACTGTCCTATGAGTCAGTAATTATTGCGATGTCATCTCCAAAAGCCAGACAATCAATGCTTATTTTACCTATTTTTGTCCTAGTTCAACTCTCTTAGAATTGAGGCATTTTCTTCACGCTCTCACTACCTCCTCTAATGAGCAGTTTAAAACTATGGGTAATACAACTTCCCTGTCTTGTAATTATTTTAAAACGTGTTGATAGCTCCTCCATAAATTTTGCTTTTGATGTTCTGTTTGCTAAAGTTCCTTTAATTATTTCTGTTATTTTGTTGTTGAGTCCAAGTTCCTTTAAATGACTAATTAGGGCATTTCTATCAATTGAGTCATATGCCTTATAACAATCTACAAAAGTTATTGTATGTTTCAAGTTTGTGATTTTCATCGTTTCTATTACGTTCTTTAGATTTAGCATTTGCTCTACACAAAATCCTTCTGGATACTCTGGTAGTTGTGGGTCGAATATCCTTCAGATCTCTATAAAAGTGCCATTGACAAGATCTTATATGTCACTGGTAAGAGGGAGAGCTTTCAATAATTGTTAGGATCAGTTTCCTTTCCTTTTTTATGTTGTGGATGTATTAATGCTAATGTCCGTTCTGATGGTAAGCCGTTTGCTGTCAAAATTTCATTAATGGTTTCTATTAGATGTAGAATAATGTTGACACTATGGGATTTCCATAATTGAGCAATAATATGGTCTTCTCCTGACCTTTGTTATTTTTCTTTTATGAACTCTGTGATTTACCCTGTTATTGGTGGCTTTGAGTTTGGTTGTATTTGGATTACATTATGAAAATGAAATTCTTCTTTTGGTGGATTGCAGTTGTGTGGCTGTTGCTTGCCAAACACTTTTCGTTTTCTCTTTCTGTGTTTTGTTTCTCTCATTTGTTGGTGCATGTGTATTTAAAAATTTTATGATTTCAAAGTTAATGAGGAAAATCTTTCATTGGTTGATTTAAATTGTATTATTGATTTTAATATTTTTTACAACGAAATATATTCCAAATTGGGGTATATTTTTAATAACTATTTTTCCTGGTTTTTCCTTAAATATCCCCGGCCTTCTAAATCGGAATGGTATTCATCAGAAAATCTGGTTTCTTGCAGTGTTGTTATCATTTTCCTTTCCTTGAGGAAGTGTATTAAACTTTTAATTTTCCTTGTTTTAAGAGTGAAGTTACAGTAACAGTGACTAAGTAATTTAGGTTTCTGTTGTTGATTTTATGGATTTGTTTTTCAATGCAGGTTTTAGAGTTCTCTGGCTCATTCTGTGCTTGTCATAGGCACTCAGAATCCGAACGTCTTCTGTTCACTACCTTGGGAATGGGAGACTGGGTACTTCGTGGGGTAATATTTCTTACAAAGTGTATCTTCATTATTGAATGCTTGTTGAGTTAGGGGAACAAGTTCCCTGTAAACACTGCTCCAGGTTGTCAGCCCTGAAGAGTATGTTTCCAGATGCACCTCTGGTGAACAGATGCTGCTTGTTGCCTGCATGCTATCACCTGTGCCAGTGAACACTAGTTATTTAAGAGGTTGTTCCTCATTTTTCCTTATCACTTGCACTACGAAGCCTGGGCTTGGGTCTGGCATAGTTAGTGTATTATAAAATAAGCCTTTTCTTAAGTAGCCCCATGTTATCATTTGGGAGCAGTTTCATAGTTTTTGCTAGGCCTGGCACTTTTGGAAGACGGTGATAGAGCGGTGTCTTATTTGGTAGTTTTTTTTAATAGTCTTAACTCCAATAAAGCATAAAGTTATAAATAGTTAACAACGAGATTAGGTTGACTGATTGCGATCTTCAGTTCAAGCTTACTAAAGATTCAGTGTCTATGTACAATCCTGGCTGTAACACCACCATTACTACACATATCTCAGAAACATGCTTACTAAGGAATCTGACTCAAATACAGTTTTGGCCATACCACGATTACTAGGTACAACACTCATCAGATCTCCTCTTTACTTGAAGGTCTGACATCACAGACTCGCAGATAATGGTTTATCGTCAATTCTAAAAATGTACTTAACTGGTTTCATCTGGTACTGAGACAAACTGGAGCCATTCAATATTCAGATTAGCATTAACAAGGTGTTAGAAGTATTTCACATAAACAGAGCAGACCTTTTGCTACAAGAAATGACTTATATATTAACATTTTGATTAAGAGAGCAAATTTACTGTTTTTCTCTGTTTACATTGATTTCCTTTCTCTAGATTTAAGGTTTAAAAGATTCTGATTCTTTTGGCACTTCACACAGAGTACTTCCCTTACACATTTTTTTTTGTAACATAGCCTCAAAGCATTTGTCGCTGGAAAAAGATGCTTAACAATTTAGATCGACAATTTGAAAATTAAATTGCTGTAAAACATTAAAAATTGTTCCAACTTTTCAATTTATACAGAACACATCATATTTTTCAAGAGTCGTCCTCTCCAGCTGGCCCAAATGGGACACATGATCTGGCAAATATTAAACGTTTAAAATATATATACTTAAGCTTTTTGCTGTTGTATCTTATGGCTAATGAATTAGTATGCATGTGTAAGGCAGCACAAGAAAGAGACTTAATAGTTTTTTATTAGTTCATTTCAGTGTACACAGAATTCAGCCGAGTGAGCAGTTTTAGATCCTCTGAAAATATACAGTGAGATTCATAGAATTGGAAGTGACTAATCTGTATTCATCAATGCTCTCCAGGCAAATTCAGAAGCCACTTGGTATTCAGCAGTTCAGTGCAATGCACATTTTTCTGAGTAACCTTAGCAACGGTTCAGATTTCATCGACTGATCCAAAATGTACTGTCTAAAGAAGAGGCCGAGACTAGATACGTTTCTTTCAGTTTCTTTACTCTAGGAGATGATACACTTATCACTCATCGCACTCTTCTTCTCTCTATCTGACAAAATTTCCTTTTGATTTATTACATGCCCTAAATGTTTGATCTATCAACGTCAAAAATTAGTTTTTTGCGGTCATTCTCTACCTAATAACTGCAAAAAGGCTTTTAATACTCTTTCTAAATAAGATACACGTTTTTCCACGTATTTTCTGCATTCAGAAAATCATCCACAAATCAGGTTAAATGACTCCTAAATCCAGGACCAGTACAAAATCTAAGACAACTATGAACCCCCCTGAATTTAGGTTGACTCCAAATGGGAGTGCAGTAAACTGATAGGTTCTCCCGTCATAAAGATACACAGTATATTTACGTGACTCAGCTACAAATTGAACCTACCAATAAGAAAGTCATAGATCTGTAGATTACTCATGAGGTACTTTACATTCAGAATTTATGTACCAATTCATCTATGTTTTCTGGGTGCGTTCTTAGAGGTACAGCTACCTGTTTAATTCCTTGACCATTGAGGAATAACCTCACTTTTCCCCCTGATTTGGGAACGATCAGAAGTGGGCTGCAGTACTGACTATTGGAAAGTTCCATCAATTTCTAGTCTAGTATTCTCTTTATCGTCTTTTCTACTGCTTTCTTCAGCAGACATGGAATGGGGCAGAGAATATTTCAGTATGTCTTATGGGGAGCGATATCTACAGAAGCATAGCCTTTTCCCACTCGAGGCATCTCGTCAAAAACAGCAAAACATTTTATTTGACTTTTGGACATCTTATGCGGTTCCTCTACTTTTGTTTGGACCTGGGGTTTCACTCCCAAATCCTTTGTACATTCCTTCAGCGTCACTATTGACTTCTCTTTGACATTTATCATGCAATTTACGCAGAGTGCTTGGAAATATTTACCATGGCTACCTGCTATCAGTGGTAAATCATTTTCAATCCAAGCACACCCTACCAAGAACGTGACATTGCCCAGGGAGAAGTATATGGTTCAAATGGCTCTGAGCACTATGGGACTCAACTGCTGAGGTCATTAGTCCCCTAGAACTTAGAACTAGTTAAACCTAACTAACCTAAGGACATCACAAACATCCATACCCGAGGCAGGATTCGAACCTGCGACCATAGCGGTCTTGCGTTTCCAGACTGCAGCGCCTTTAACCGCACGGCCACTTCGGCCGGCGGAGAAGTCTATGTTTGCATATTTATCAGTTATATCCTCAAGGCCTATTAGACGGATCGCTATCAATCCTTCTACTACTAGAAGTGTACAATTAATGACTACCTTTTCCGTTGTAGCTTCTCAGTTCAGCCATAATTTTAAATTCTTAGATAACCTGCAAAGAGCTCCAGAAATTCTATAGCTGCACGGGAAATAAAGGTATCATTGCCCTGTCTGATAATTTTCGGAAAAATTGCAGGAAATGACACTGAATGCTTCACTAGTGTCCAGTATAACTGTCACAGAAATGTCTTCTATTTTTGCCTGATTGCCAACTGAGGTATTGAAGTGTACTTTTTATTACATTTATCTAAATCAGAGCAAACTTCTTTCATCATATCTGTGTCATCACTATATTTCAGGAATTAAACAGTATTACCACAGTCCCTACCCCTTCCCATGACTGACATTTACACTGCTAGATATGGTAATGTCTACTCTTTAAATGTCTCTGTTCTGTTGTATAATGGTTTCCATTTGACAGTCACCGCAACTACAGGTTCTGTAATTATAGGGGGTTGACATTTCAATCTTGATTTTTTAGTTGGGGTACATGGCTGTATTGCCACTACTACCTATATGTATTTGCTGTTTGTGGCATAGTATTACATTACCACTGCAAATTCAGATAATTCGCATATAACTTGTGTTAATTGGGTATCCTTCTTGTTTGTTATAGTTCTATCTGAAATTGTTTCCCTTACCATTCCCTTCATTCCTATTCTGACACGTATTTTGCTGTTGGCTGGAATTATTTGGATGACTGACTTTTTAGTTTCATATTGGTGATGAGCTATGAACATTAATTATTCCTAGTCCTTTAAGCTGCTTTTAAATCCTCATCAAAAAAATCAACGGAATCAAGTGCTGTCATGAATTCTTCTACATTCGATTCAGAGGTTTGCCACAGTTTTTCCTAATCTGAACTGTCAATTTCGCATTGAGGATATGAATGGCATCTTTGACATCAGCTCATCCCTCTAATGTGTTCTGTTGAAATATTTTTCAGAGTACTGGCTGAGAAAGAAAAGGACTCTGGCATGAATACCTACTTTCATAGTGTCTTATGCACTCCTTTCGACCAATACTTTGCTGGGAATGCTGAACAAGAAGCTATGTTTTAGTAGCTCATAAGGCTTCATCACTGCCCCTGTTGACATAGCTGATTTTCTCTACATCTGCCTTTGTCTGTGGTAATACTGCTTGAAATTCTCGAATGAATATAACTGGGTAGCTGACCTTTTGTCTTTGATGTAGACCTTAAATGCTTCAACTACTTTCACTCCATTATCATTGTTGCATAGGACGTGACTGCTACATTTAATTTCAGTGATAGGTGCACATTCTTACTGTGATATTCCGAAGCTCGAATGGTGCTATGAAATCAATGTAACTCAGTCTGGCAAGCCTGGCACACAGAAGATCCCACGATATTATAGGAGAAGAATAATTGCTGGAGCTCATACAAAATCATCCTGCAGTCACTTATTTAAAGAGCTAGGGATCTTCACTGTAGCCTCACAATGTATATATTCACTTATGAAATTTATTTTTAACAATCCGAACGAATTCAAAAGTAATAGCGGTGTACATGGCTACAACACTAGGAGAAAGGATGATCTTCACTACTCAAGGTTAAATCTAACTTTGACTCAGAAATGGATAAATTATGCTGTCACAAAAAATTCTTTCGTCACTTACCTAATAGCATCAAAAGTCTGACAGATAGCCAATGACATTTAAAAGGAAATTAAAAGAATTTCTCAATGGAAACCCCTTCTACTCAGTAGATAAATTTTTGGATATTGTAATTGGGTCATTTGGCCACCCTCACCCGAAAATATTAAAAATAATAATTGTCATGTAATATCTTGTGTAATGTAACATGTTGTATAGACACCTTTTATTAGCCTGACCCATTCCACATCATTACGAAGTGTCATGTACATGATCTATGGAACAAGTACTAATCTAATCTAATCTGTACCATCACATGAACATCACTTAAATCTTTGTTAACTGTCAATCCTTTCTTTTTTATACCTCCCAATTGTTCTTTGAAGTCATGTTTGATGTATCATCATGTATTCCTGGAACTATTGTTTATCTACTTCTCATGTCCGTCGGCCGTTCGTAATTTAATTTGTTATTTACTACAGAAATTGATTGATAATGGTGACTGTTGCCGACTTACGTGGCGGGCCTTAATCAAAATGATATTTCATTCAATTGTGATTTACAAATAAATGCTTTTGTGATGTTCTTTCTTTTTAACAATATCAATTTTCAGTGGAAATTATTTTTTACGATAATGAACGTTACACTCGCTGAATCTTAAAACATGAGAATATAAGTTGAACAATGGAATAAACTTTTAATATTAATTTCCTCAGCTAGTCAGTTCATTTTAAAGCAAGAAATCTTCAGTAATTACAATTGCGCGTGATAGTATTTTCTCTTACCTCCGTTAACCATTGCATTGTAGTCGGAGTCCTGACTCTGGCTCTCGGCTGTTGTACTGAAAATAAGAATCTTATAGCTACGTATTTTCTGTATCGTCGGGCGGCTGTGGAGAAAAATGTACACTCCCGGAAATGGAAAAAAGAACACATTGACACCGGTGTGTCAGACCCACCATACTTGCTCCGGACACTGCGAGAGGGCTGTACAAGCAATGATCCCACGCACGGCACAGCGGACACACCAGGAACCGCGGTGTTGGCCGTCGAATGGCGCTAGCTGCGCAGCATTTGTGCACCACCACCGTCAGTGTCAGCCAGTTTGCCGTGGCATACGGAGCTCCATCGCAGTCTTTAACACTGGTAGCATGCCGCGACAGCGTGGACGTGAACTGTATGTGCAGTTGACGGACTTTGAGCGAGGGCGTATAGTGGGCATGCGGGAGGCCGGGTGAACGTACCGCCGAATTGCTCAACACGTGGGGCGTGAGGTCTCCACAGTACATCGATGTTGTCGCCAGTGGTCGGCGGAAGGTGCACGTGCCCGTCGACCTGGGACCGGACCGCAGCGACGCACGGATGCACGCCAAGACCGTAGGATCCTACGCAGTGCCGTAGGGGACCGCACCGCCACTTCCCAGCAAATTAGGGACACTGTTGCTCCTGGGGTATCGGCGAGGACCATTCGCAACCGTCTCCATGAAGCTGGGCTACGGTCCCGCACACCATTAGGCCGTCTTCCGCTCACGCCCCAACATCGTGCAGCCCGCCTCCAGTGGTGTCGCGACAGGCGTGAATGGAGGGACGAATGGAGACGTGTCGTCTTCAGTGATGAGAGTCGCTTCTGCCTTGGTGCCAATGATGGTCGTATGCCTGTTTGGCGCCGTGCAGGTGAGCGCCACAATCAGGACTGCATACGACCAAGGCACACAGGGCCAATACCCGGCATCATGGTGTGGGGAGCGATCTCCTACACTGGCCGTACACCACTGGTGATCGTCGAGGGGACACTGAATAGTGCACGGTACATCCAAACCGTCATCGAACCCATCGTTCTACCATTCCTAGACCGGCAAGGGAACTTGCTGTTCCAACAGGACAATGCATGTCCGCATGTATCCCGTGCCACCCAACGTGCTCTAGAAGGTGTAAGTCAACTACCCTGGCCAGCAAGATCTCCGGATCTGTCCCCCATTGAGCATGTTTGGGACTGGATGAAGCGTCGTCTCACGCGGTCTGCACGTCCAGCACGAACGCTGGTCCAACTGAGGCGCCAGGTGGAAATGGCATGGCAAGCCGTTCCACAGGACTACATCCAGCATCTCTACGATCGTCTCCATGGGAGAATAGCAGCCTGCATTGCTTCGAAAGGTGGATATACACTGTACTAGTGCCGACATTGTGCATGCTCTGTTGCCTATGTCTATGTGCCTGTGGTTCTGTCAGTGTGATCATGTGATGTATCTGACCCCAGGAATGTGTCAATAAAGTTTCCCCTTCCTGGGACAATGAATTCACCCTGTTCTTTTTTCAGTTTCCGGGAGTGTATATCATGCTAATAGCGGGCGAGTTTTTTCGCTTCCCCTAATTTTTATACGTTAATATCGCCACGTAATGGCGTCGTTGGCTGCATCGGCCGCTGCGATTGTTGCACTGTAAACTACTCGAATGCATGTTAACTCAAGGAAGGCTGACATGAAATCGGGATCACCTCTTACAAATTAAAAGTGAACAACAATATTAAATCAATATACTGTCTGCTTAATTAGTACAAATATGCTTACATTTGCCAGTACTCGCAAGATGTCAGTCTACACGCAACCGAGACAAGAGAAAAAGTAAAGACGACTAAAAAACTAACAAAAGAGCCTATCTTCTCGTCTTTTAGATCATTTTGTTTCGAGTGCTCTGTATATTTCTTTGTCTTCGAAACTTACACAGAGATATTATTACAATTTTTAAATGTCTCTTCTTTGTAAATAGTTTTTAAGTCTTTCCTTAGTATTCAACTGGGGACGATATCTACTTTCTGCAGCTAGTACATTTTCATCAACACACTGAACCATCTGCGCGTTTTTCACCTTTGCCCACTTCAACAGCTCCACGGAGAGCTAATCCTTTATCTGTGGCTGCTTCACTAGGGATACCTTTATTACATGTTCGGAAAACTGACTCAGAGTTTCCTTTAACAATTCATGCCTTTCAATGATTTCATTGACTTCAGTTATTATGTGTCTCAAAGCTTCAGGGGCCTGTGCTTATTTTAATTGGACTGTTTTATCAGTTAAACTGCCCACTTGATTAGAAACTTGTGTTACTTGATTTACAAATGGTTCAAATGGTTCTGAGCACTATGGGACTTAACATCTGTGGTCATCAGTCCCCTAGAACTTAGAACTACTTAAACCTAACCAACCTAAGAGCATCACACACATCCATGCCCGAGGCAGGATTCGAACCGGCGACCGTAGCAGTCGCGCGGTTCCGGACTGCGCGCCTAGAACCGCTAGGCCACAGCGGCCGGCACTTGATTTACAACTCCCGACAGATCTTCCCTGGTAGGCATGGATGCTTGCTACCATAAAATCTCCACGAACATGATGTTTTCTAATGATCGTAATGTGGGCACATCCGATTCTACAATCTATTCATCTTCCTGACCCTTATCTACATTAATTCGTTCCATTTTGTACTGGTGCCCGTTCCCTAGCGTAACAAACGAAATATATTCTCATCCAGGTAGCAAATCCCTTTGTACCAGTAAAAACATAATTCAGTGTTCAAGATATCCCAGCAGAGTATATAGTTTGTAGATTTGCCCCTATGCAAAACACTAATTGGTTGTTCTACTAAGAATTATACTACAATGTAGATTATGGCAATTACCACTGTCACTTGGTACTAGTTAGAGACAAGCTGTGGATGCTGGTAAAATTAGATCTCACTTGTCTTCCATGTCGTGATAAGAAATTAGTATGTGATGGATCAGATACCAGAGTTGCTTGCTCCACCAAACTTTCAATTCTTCACATGCTACAAAATACAACAAATAGATAAGTAACACAAAAATGTGCGTAGAATAAAACAGTAATACAACACTATAGTAACAAAATCGTCTTGTCCTGCTAGTTCACAGTTTGATATGCCTCCTAACTATACCTGGGATGAAACTGCTCTAGTACCAAGGCCTATTATTCGCCGATGAGTAACACATAGCCGTCGTTTGTGTTTAAAACCCGTGCTGCAGGTTCTAGCTGTGCAGTCACCACACATTTCAGATATGAGGCACGATTATCTCATTGAACGTAATTGTACAATCATTCTTGTTAAATACCAGCCACATACGAATAATTAATACTTTTTATCAAATAAAGGCTGTGTTAAGTCAACCTTCTTCCGACAGCATGTAGAAACAATGGAGAAGAATAATCGTAATTTCTGAAGCACACTCTAACGGTCACACAACTTCTGGCGCCATGAACTATTCTATCTACCCTCTATTAAATAATGTCTGCAACGGCCTTTATCATACGATATATCGGTCAGTGTATGACAGTACGCAGTACCAATATTTTCCAAAAATCAGCATTCAAAATGCGATTTTTGAGGGGATTATTTCTCGGGTGCTATTGACCACAGTGTTCAAGTGTTTCTGACAGCCCTTGCCCTTGCGATTATTGATGTACCTAGCCGAAGAATAGATATACTTATCTGTGCTACAATACAGGTTCAGAATTTAAACGTTGCATACTTCCTCCAACGCAGGCAAATTGAGCATATCTGTTGCTTCTTTTACATTAGGCGTAGTATGGCCTGGACCTTAGGCGCCTTGTGAAAGCACCAATTGTCCATGGTCGGTTCCTGAGAAATCTCGGAAAACAGATTTTTGCAGTACAAAAAGTACGTATTGTTGGGATGGACACTTCTGTAAGTTCTGTTCATCGCAGATTGTTGATATCTTCACGATACAGTCTTAAGAGGATATTCTAAAACCCAGAGGCTAAATGTTACTGATGCAGAAAAGAGTAAAAATTGGTGTTAAGCCATTTTTGAACCCGATTCCACAATTATCTAAATAGCTCACACTAGCACTTCGCTTAAATTTTAACTGTTTATTCCACAGAAATTTAGAAACGCCATTTTAACTTTTTCGAAAATCTTATCGAGATATACCTGAAAAACATGATTTTTGGGTGACAAAGTTACTATTTACGCAACAAATTCTGTTCACGGCAAATCATCGGAACCTTTGCAATTGATGTTCTCGGTGAACCTTGAAAATCTTTTCGTATCATTATCCGCTACCACTATCCAGAGGTTTAAAGTGACCGTCTGAGGCGTAAATGTAGCTTGAACTGATGTAGTGAAAACATGACAAGCTTCCTAGGATCATCGCAAGGGTACTGAGGTCTGAAAACTATGTTTTTATTCAGCTTTTTCTTCTACAGTAATAATGTATTACACACTGCCTCTGTACAGTGGGAACTTCACATGTAGTCTATGCAAATATTCGCCAATGATGTTAGTATGTTAATAGTGACTGTCTACCATTTTGACCAAATGTAAATGCTCTCTTAGCTTTCTTGAGGTGATCATTGTTTCTGTAATAGTGTCATGGTCGCAGTCTCTCTCTTAGTGGTGGCACTCTTGCAAGTTCGGATCTATTTGTAAATAGAAGATCCTGACTTTCTAACATGTGTTAGTTGTCGAATTAGTTATTCGAGACAGTTGTCATACAAAGTTTTCTTATTACCTTGCAGTACTGTTTCTCGTTACCGACGTTAATGTACGTGTAGTTATCACAGTTGCTCCAGTTAAATTCATCACGTGTGCTCATGATATTTATGTAACAGCGAATTTGGGCTATCTTAGAATTACTCCATGATCTATATGTCTGAATCTGGTGGTCCTTAAATACATCCCAATTTTTAAGTGCTCCGACCCAGTTATTCTTGTCAATACTCGAAAATTCTTAGTCGTATCCATTTTTTAATCGCTAGACCGAGTGCGCCTCTTTGTTACTGTAAGAACATCTCCTAACCTGTCTTTCCGATACACATTGTCCGTCTTGTGGAAATCTTTATTAATGTCTTGTGCAGTTTCTAATATGAGATGGGATCCAATGCTTTCGAGACTGATGTGAGCTCTGGGACATTATTGTGAATACCCCGGCAACTAACATTTTTAAGAGTCCCATTCTGCGCATTTTCTTTCCAACCTGTTGAAGTAATTGGTTTATTTGATGCTGGTTTTCGCATTGGTGGGTCTATGAGGATAATCTTAAAACAAAACACAGAAAATAGCATTCCACACGTTTCTGACAACCGAGTGGCTCTTTCCGTTGTGCAGTGCGCCTCTGACCTATTCAGGATACTTTACAAGTTTCCACTGTATAGTGTAGGGTGAGGCATCTGCAGCTGGCTAAGCATCTGGTTTTATCCCTCACTTGTTTACAGACCAGAAGGGTCTCACAATTCTCGGAACGACACTGCAAATCGACATTACTCATGAGAGGATATCCATTGTTGGAATTCGGCTTGTAAGCAAGGGAAACTTCCCTAACTTCATGGATGGAACCAGTGCTTGGGCTTGTTTAAATATTCATCACAGATTTTGACTAAAATAAGCTGCTTTACCTGTTTGTGTATATGTGCAACCATCAAGTACTTTTAACTGATAGCAGCAGAGGGAAAGAATGGTTTGATGGTTAAATGAAGACATTTGCTCTGTTTATGCTAAATTACGGCTATTTCATAAACTTACATTTTTGATTTTCCATGGCCAGATGCTAGAAAGTGGGATGGAAGAGGGGCAATTTATCAGTGTAATTCTGAAACTGCCACTCGCGTCAAATTTTTTGCAGATAAGAAAAATGGGGATATTAAGGAGCTGCTTTTGAGATGCAAAGTCCTTAGGTTAAATCAACCGTATGTGGTTAGCACATTATGCTTTAAGCCGTTTTTTTATAGAAAAATATTATTGTGAGCTTTGTGTTTCAGTAAACTTTCTTCTGAAGCTCTGGGCTACTGGCAGCACTGTTGATTCACGATTACAAGAAAGTTCCTTGAAAGTGAGTTTTCAGATATACGGTGAAAACTTTCGTATGCTATATTTCATTTTATAGGACGCAAATGTAACTGAAAAACTAGCGCTGCTGCTACGCCTGTATTTACGTTATTGCTTGATGTACTGAAGTCTAGAAAATATACCTACAGATATGAACGCTACATGTGTAAGTCTAATTCTCATGTTTACAGGAATCACACTTGAATCTTCGTACAAGCATATCTTATGTATCGTTTTGCTATAGATACGGCGACAGTTATCAACATATACTCTAGGAGAACCGCGGGGAAGAATCAGAATACAACTGGCACTCATGCTTGCGTTCAGAACATTAGATGCTTTGTACGCCTTCACCCGTAACTCAAAAGTAAGTTGTGGACTGTGACGGAAGTTAAATTACATCTCACTTATCGCTAAGAGAGCAGTGAGTACAAGATCTTAAACATTTTGTAGCTTCTTTCTTTGAAACGGATTCTTAAAGCTTTTAAGGAAGTTTTCTAGGTATAACAAGTGAGAACCGCTCTATATATGTGTGTCAAATAGTCCACTGCGCCCGTAAGTTACTCTCGCGATTGAAACGAGCTGCGGAAATTCGCATGAGAGGTTTTTCCATAAAGTCGATTCTTTTGATGGGTCTCATTTCATTTCTTTCAGAGTACTCTAGCCACATATACCGTAATTCGCAGAAGCGTTCTATAAGGGGTTTTCTCGGTGGAATAGAAGCCTGATTTCGCATTACTCACGCCTGAGTCTGTGTGATCACTGTATTTCATATTCCTCCCTAGCAGAAGAGGTTGGTAATATTTTCATTCCACAAATCACGCGATGTCAGCGAAGTTTCTATATTGGGAATGGGAGCGGTACAGGTTAATGTTTAAGATAACTGCTTGACATACTCTACTGTTGTAAAAATGTGACAAGAATCGACGTGTTCATGACAAATGTATCCGAAAACCATGCTGAATGTTACGCTTAGCACAATGTAGTTCGAAAGAGCGCATCATGTTTCAGATACATATACTGTCAAGGATTCAACAATGGTAGCTATGAAGGTCAGTTCTGCTTTATTAGTCGTCGATGTATGTGATCTGTTGCCCTCTTGCATCCAGAAGATATTTGTGTTAGGTTTATGCGGTGATGTTAATAAAAATGTAGATAAATCAGAGAGAAATTCAGTGAAGAACCTACGAGAGTGTCCACTGTTTTGGGATATAGCGTCTAAGGAGCTTTTTCATTTCTTTCTTTTCTTCTTTTTTACTAAACTTTAGGTAATCTCGTCGCTATCAACGTTATTAACACTAATATAAATTTAATTCTGTGTTGTAGGTAACTGCAAAGAGTAGCCATAGTTTCTGGACATTCACGGAGAACTCTTACAAGAACAGCTTGTTACGATTGTGATTTGGAAGCTTTGCGCATTCCTTTTGTAGCTCTCATTATTTTCCTGGTTTGCTATTTCCTAGGTACAATTCTTAAGATTTTAGTGCGAACTCAGGAGTACTACTGTTCTGTAACTATGGCGTACGTCTACGAGTCGACATTCACTTGATAAGTCTAGGTTTCCTGTCGTTTCCCTAAACCATCTTCCCCGACCCGACTAATGCAAAAGCTGGGATATTTCGTTGGACACGGCTTTGTGTTGCTTAGATTAACATCCGAAGTCATGTGAGTGGTACTTTGTATGAAGTTCGCATGAAATGTTCCAGGCGGCTGCATTTTCGTAAAATAAAAGCCAAATCCAGTAGACGTAAATGACATATTTTACGTCTTATCTTCCAAAAAGAAACATTCTAAATTCGGTAATTTCGTTCATCTTTCTCTACGGAAAATGATTTGAATTCATTTCCGTCCTTGAATTTCTATTTCACCCTTTCATCTCACAATTTATTAAATTCCAGAACACATAAAAGCGAATAGTTCTGAAAATGGCAGACACTCTTCCGAAAGAAATGAAATGACTGAACAAGAATACCGTAAAGGAAATAAAAATGAAATAATCAGAATGGCAATTTCCTGTATCATTGCCACGCGATAGGTAATTGAGGCATCTACGTATTTCCATGAACAAAGAAGAACTATGTCCCTAGGTTGGTGTGGGTGATTTAGGTAAGCCATGAGTTGTCATTTGCTATGATCACAATATATTGCACAAAACCATTGAACATCACTGTTTCACATAAAAAGCTTTAGAGAGACCTACTGTCTATAAAGAACTCTATATATCTATACCTCTACGTTTACTCTTAACCACAATTACAAAAAAATGACTTATACAGAAGAGCGAAACTCTGTACCTTACCAGAGAATAGTTTCAGATATCCATTTATATAAAGCAATTTTTGCAGCAGATGTGCTTGTCACCTTTCAAAACCATACAGATCCCTAGACCGTGGACCTCTAGGTTAAAATCTCATCTTTTCCTCAGTACGTAGTTGCAAGTAAATTGCCACTTACACCTTTCATGAATCATTAAACTCGTAATCGCTAATATTATAGAATCTAAGAGAGACTATTTCGGCGCTAACGTTATTTTGCCAATTTTAGCTTTAAAATTATAAAACCTACCATTATTTTACGTAACACAAAATTCTTGTACTTTCAAGAAGCTTGGAATTGCTTACAAGAATCGAAGGTGGGAGGTCTGAAGGCAGCTTTTGAAAAGGGGGAAAAAAAGAAACAAAAAACAGGAACATAATCTGTAGCTCACAGAAGTATGGCAGACAGACTGTTTCCACAAAGAGAGACGTTCGTAGGCCTTGAACTGACCTAAGATGAAATGGACACATGCACAAGTGAGAGTTACAGCTGCTCTGCCATTGCAATTGAAAGACCTCATTATTGGTTGGAGAACATCGCAGCTGTTTCTGTGAGTTACACTGTAGGAAACACAGCAACCAGCTGGTGTGTAATTTAAGAAATGACTTCACTTCTCACCTTGGTTATACAAGGAATCTCAATTGTTTTACTTTCAGTGCGCGTGTAGTTCAACATAGGAAAATGTCGAAAACAATTGGTTGTAAGTGTTGTGGCTGAAAGCGTTTTCGCATTACACGATGGATGGGAAAATTATATTCCGCCAAGCATTCTACAAAGAGGTTAGCTATAATGTTTCTGTGATTATTAGTTTTTCCTGCCATTTCAAAATTGCCAATTTCTCCTCAGATCTTTCGACACCGGCGCATTTGTGTACCACACTATGAATTTTTTAGTTGCTGACTTCAGTTTTGATATAAAGGCAAGGTAAGAAATGTGAAAATGTCATACCCACAGGAAAGTGTTTTTAAAATGACGCACGAAGTTTTAATTTTTCAATGTTTTTAGCTGTAACAAAAGTCTGCTCAGGGTTAGGGAAGCTGTAAAACTGAAACTGTTATACTGTATTTTATCTTTTATTTTATTTTAGTTATTTTGTTACAATTAAGTGCTGCTGTTCTTTAACAAAACCAAATATTTTTTATATTGACTTTTATACAGCATCTGTTTTCTTTCTTTCTTGTACTACGTTTCAAGTGATTTAGTCCAACTTAGAATGTCTATGGAGCGTTACATAAGGCAAATGTTGAACAAAAATCAAAATTGAAGCAAGCAGTTTCAATAACGACATCTAATGAATCTACCGAAAAAATTAATTCACCAATGACTATTGTGGCAGCGAACAATACTTTTCTAAAACTAGAAAACCCTATTTTCAAAGGTTTTCCTCGGGAATACTGCCATCAATCTGCTTCTGAATAATCATCGTTGCGTGAAAATTATGGGGGCTCTACTTACACTGACGCACTACACAGAATGCGGGAAGATATTGCGGTATCTTGCTTATGCATTTCTGTTGATGAAAGTGTTGACAGCGTTGGTCGGTACAGTCCAAATCTGACTGTCCACAAGTTGGACCCAGTTCCCCCACCCAGGGCTTATTTGAATAGTTCAGGCCAACTCCCAAACACTAACCAGCAAAGAACTCCACACTTCGCTAACAGTGGGCTGAAGATGCTGTATCCAAATGGCGTACATGAAAACGAGGTACTTCTGGCTTTCACATACCCCAATGCATGTATCATTGCAGCGTTTCGATTGCTTTAAGTATTTGGCCCTTTAGCGCTACATGTATCTTGTGTATCAATCGTCTATCGGAGCAAGTAAATCTAGGACTGCTTAGGGTAAATAAATTAATCTGCACGGTAAAGAAAGTTTTTATTAAAGCACAATCAAGGACATAGGCTTCCAAAGAACAACTCACAGTTCTGTCGTTGCCACTCGAACTGTCGTTACCCGATGGGTGCACGGGTTAGCATCAGCCAAACACTACAGTAAGCATCTGCCAGCAGTCTAAAGGGTAAACGAACATCTGCCCGAGGCTGCCACTTCTCTAACTTCAGGGAAACAATTACTCAAATATCCATCAAGCCAAGGGAATTGGCTTATATTTGAGCCAAGTACACATTCTTGATAAGAATTGTCTCTGAATTAGAAGGCCGATGGAGCCCTTTCTAAGATAACAGTTGTTCACTGCAGGATGTTAAAACAAACATGAATGAAGCGCCAGGTCAAATGGAAGGAAAAGTAGGGGAAATATGCGAAAGGTTTTGCAGAAGGACACCGACCCGAAGCAGCATACATACTTAGCGGAAAATATTGCTCCCCTGGTTGGAGCATTCCTGTCTAACATGTGCCGAAAGTGAAGTACGACCCTGTCACATCCATTGACATACAGCACTCTTTTTCCATATATAAATTGATATTCACTGACAAGCGCTATACTTTTTCTCTGGAATACCTAGAAAAGTTTTAATTGTTTACTGTAAATCTAACAGTGGTCTGACCGTTTAAAACCAGTTGCTTATCCGGCATTTATTAAGTTACATATTATACCTTTTTATCATACGGCTATATGTGATGGACACTGTATTTTTATCTTGGAGAGAAACTAAAATGTTTCAGGATCAGTTTAAACATTAAAGTGGTATAATAGTTGGTGTGTTATACAACCCTGCATATTTTCATTTTCCTTATTTTTAACAAATACTAATAAGCACGTAAGTCAACACAGTGTATTTTATGTTATGTTTAGTTTTTCAGCATAATACTTTTTAAAGCCTGTTTTAGGTTTTTATATAGCGTATATGAGATACTGAAAGAGCCTATTTTAATCGCCTAAATCCACTTTTCACGACGAAAAGAAATGTATTCAGTGAGAACTTGAACTGGAGAAGGTACGTTTTCGAACACCTAAGACAACTTATATTAGCCACATTTGCACTTAAAATCAGCGCTAAGCTTGGGAGGAGACAAATCAATAAGTTCACGAATGTGGCACATTTTCATTCAATAATGTTATATGGAATTATGTTCTGGGGTAGCTCATCTTTAAGTAGGAAAGTCTTTGTCACTCAAATACCAGCTGTAAGAATAATTTATCTTACTCACGCAAGATCGTCTTCTAGACATCAGTTAAGGCAGTTGGGCATTCCAATTATGGTTTCACAGTATATTTACTTCCTTGTGAAGTTTCTAGTAAATAATCCACTACACTTCAAAAGGAACAGTGATATACATAGTCACGATACCAGAAGGAAAAATTACATTAATTACTCCATATTTTGACACTGGACTGGAGACTAGCTTTGGAAAAGCCAAGTGAGCCAGTGGATTTATCTCAGTTTAGGGGAAACAGTAATAACGTATGCCTTGTTCCGACAAATTGTAGAATTTGCAATTTAACAGTTTGCAGTGCATCTTGCAGTAGATTCATACCTGCGACATCCACTACATGCAGAAGGTATGGTCGTGCGGCAGATGTAATGTTTGGATACTCCATTAGTAGTGTAGCGCTTGACACAGTCACGCCGATTAAATATTTGGGCGTAACATTACAGAGCGATATGAAGTGGGACAAGCATATAATGGCAGTTGTGGGGAAGGCGGATAGTCGTCTTCGGTTCACTGCTAGAATTTTCGGAAGATGCGGTTCGTCTGTAAAGGAGACCGCTTATGAAACACTAATACGATCTATTCCTGAGTACTGCTCGAGCGTTTGGGAACCCTATCAGGTCGGATTGAGGGATGACATAGAAGCAATTCAGAGGCGGGCTGCTAGATTTGTTACTGGCAGGTTTGATCATCACGCGAGTGTTACGGAAATGCTTCAGGAACTCGGGTGGGTGTCTCTGGAGGACAGGAGGCGTTCTTTTCGTGAACCGCTACTGAGGATATTTAGAGAACCAGCATTTGAGGCTGACTGCAGTACAATTTTACTGCCGCCAACTTACATTTCGCGGAAGGACCACAAAGAAAAGATAAGAGAGATTAGGGGTCGTACAGAGGCATATAGGCAGTCATTTTTCCCTCGTTCTGTTTGGGAGTGGAGCAGGGAGAGAAGATGCTAGTTGTGGTACGAGGTACCCTTCGTCACACGCCGTATGGTGGATTGCGGAGTATGTATGTAGATGTAGAACCCTGGAAATGGTTCCGACATGATACAACAACAGAGTGTTGTCAGCTATTAGCGTTTGCAGTAGCCACTCAGGAGGAGTCAGAAATATACATTGTTACCTCTTCATAAGAAGTTATATTTTTGCCATGTCCATAATAGCAAGTAATGACTAGAAAGTAACTTTGGGAAAGCCACGCGAACCAGTGGATTTATCTCAGTTTAAGGGAAATAGTAATGACGTGTGCCTTGTTCCGACAAATTGTAGAATTACCAATTTGCGGTGCATCTTGCAGTAGATTCGTACCTGCGACGTGCACTACGTGCAGAAGGTATGGTCATGCGGCAGGTGATTGCACAGTATGTCTTTCTGTACAATGATTGGACCTAAGAATTAAGTCATAGCCAAGTCACATGGCGGCCACAGCTCCTCAACAGAGCACTAGCAATGCTCTTCTCTTAATTTCTGTGTTGCCCGCGTTTTTCGATTTGCTTAACCGTCTCCGTTGCCGGAAGGCAGCCAAGTCACACTCACCTGCAACACACTGTGGACATCTCGTAGTTTGTGTTGTCGGCCGCTACAATTATTGTGTTGGTGCAAACACATTGGTTTCCACTAAATCTGACCTCTGGTTCCTTTCTATCATTGATGGTTTCCAAATCATGTCAAAAACAATTTTTTTAATGTGTTTCTGTACATTAATTTTATTAGATATCTTCACAAAATTTTTTATTCTTCAATCACTCCAGGACCACTAATTTCCTGGATAACAATTACACAGGGCATCGCCTGTTCTTAGCATAGGCTCACAGGAACATATTTTAATCGGTGCGATGGGCTTGGCAGAAAATGAGAAGCGTGGAATAACTGTCGACCCTTGCAGCCACTAACATAGAGCACAGACAGAAAAGCGACACAAATACATGTGTGGAAACGAATGAAACTCCTGGCTGGCAGCAGCCGTTTACATCTGCTTTAAAGATCAAGAACGTGTCGAGAATTCAAGCACTGTGGGATGGGGAGTGGACGCAAAGTGGCCAGGATTAACGCAGGAAGGCGTGAGAAACTAAAGAACTGTGGAATAAGTAAGACTTCTTAAAAGAAAGTCATCTCTGCGTAAGGAAGCTGGTCATCAAACACGAATGTTAGCGGCTTCGTGGACGAAGCGCAAATATGAGATTGTCAACGCCTCACACAGAGATAGCCGTTACAAAATAATGTTGTGTGGCTGCTTTCACAACAGCTTAGGAATGCACGAAAACATCGTAACAATGGGAGACCAACGCTGTGAACAGCCTTTTCAATGAAACGTCATAAAGACGCCAGTTCTCGAGTCACACAACTCTCCCATTGTTTCACGAACGAGGCATATATCTTGTTTCATGTAGTTACTAAACATTTACATGAAGTGTAATCTGTACAATACAAACAAAGGTTTGTTCAAAGTTCTCGGGCGTTAATTTACCTACCAGTCTGAAATGGCAAATGTAACTGCGAACACCGTAGAAAAAATCTCCTGTAAAAACTTGTACACTACGTTAACTGTAAATACGTCACTGCTGAATTCTGTGACGATGGTTCCTGGAACACTCGAAAAACTGCACGACGCTGGTGTGGCCCTTCAGATAGCTTCACTGCAGTCTCATCGATCTTGTGTAAAGCACTATCGAAAGAAATGTGCACACCTTGGACACAGGTCCAATCCATTTCCTTGAGTTACGAGCGGCAGCTGATCGGCCACAGATACGACACAGTCTTACGCATTCGTTGTCTCGCCGAGACCATGTCACAGCGCGTCGCATCCGGCATCCGGTTAACACGGGTTTCTGCACGCTACTTGCTGATTGATACTAATTCCGTAGGTCATCAGGACGAAGAGCAGTCGTAAGATTTTGTCACCTCGGAAAAGTTAGTTAGTTACATTTTCCATACATAATTTGAACGATTCTTTTATCGATATAATGTGGATTGTGTCAGTTTGTGGGACATATACATAGGATTAGCGTTAAGCATAATGAACACATAATTATTGTAGACCTACTCAACGAATTACACTTAAAACGTCGATATTTTTTGTTGAAACTGACTACTGCTTTTTAAGTAGAATTTTGTTAATGGAATAGTGCAAGATATCCAGGAGAAATATTTTAAGCTAGATTTTAAACTTCCTTCGCTACCTGTCCGACACCTTATGTTTTCAGCCAAATGATCAAAGATCTTTTTGTTGCATCTTGAACACCTTTCTGAGCCGCTGACAGCTTTAATAATAGATAATACAGATCATTTTTCCTCTAGTTTTCTAGGTATGGAGATCACTACCGTTCTCAAATGTTGGCGAATTATTTACGGCGAATTTCATTGGCAGATGTGTACACAGTGGTCGGAAACAGCCTAAAAAGCTTATAAGAATGTTGCATGGGAGTCTCTAGTGAGAAATCATTGTTAAGGAACAATTCGATACATTGCATCGTTTTCGCGTTATTTAGCACTTAAGTTAACAAATCAGATCTTTGTGCTCGCGAGTTCAAGCACGTGCACGCGCTAAAATGTCGCAATGCACACATGTTAGTGAGTTACCGCTTGTAGAAAATGTCATTACAAGTTTAAATTTGCCTTATTTTGGAGGTAATAAATTTAAGCTAGGTGAGCAAAAGCTGCGTTTGATCGGTGTGAAGAAACCAAACGATCGTTTGCGAAACCACCTCTGTCAGTCTGTTTACATTTAAGCCGGCAACGACCTGATTGGCTAACGCCAGTGGTGAATAACTAGAGAACAGCGTAACGTACCGAAATTTTTCTTAACAGTTATATCTCAGCACAACCTCTCCGGCAACACCCTTAGACGCTTTAAAATGTTTCCGACTTCCGACCTCCCCCCCCCCCATTTTTCCCCCTCCCCCCACCCCTCGTGTATTGCGATGGAGCAGTTAAAATGTCACACTCCTTGAAGAGTTTGCAAAAACAGACATAATGTCTGATAGGATAACCGCTATCAGTGATTTTACAATGTTACTTATCATCCGTCTTGATTGTGAAATCTTTATTTGTATGACCGGTTTCGGTTCCGCTAGAACCATCTTCAGATCTGTAGCGATAATGATACTAATTTACTATTTCACGAATGCAAACCTTTTTCATTATATCTATTCAACATCAAATGTACCAGAATGTACCTGATATTTCGGTTACAGCAGTAACCCGTCCTAACACATAACTTTCACATGCTGCGTCACATGAAATTGGTCGGCAGAATGCACGTCACTTAAATTAATTATAACACTATTACCGACAGGTGGCGTCTGGTACATTTGTTACATTACATATGCACATACTGTGTTCAGCAGATTTCAGTAATTAACTTTTATCTCTAAAAATACTTAATTAAAATCTGAAGATGGCAATGTACCTATAAGAAAAGTTAATAAATACACGCCCAACGTAATACGACATAAGACCAATAATGCGCTAGAACACTCAGTCAGAACTGAAAGATAAAAATACCTACTATGAATGCGACGATAGTACGCAGAACATAACCTGTTAATCACTAGATCTAGCGCCTCAAACCATCCGCAATGCCTTAAAATTAATAAAAAATGTCGGAAATCGACAATAACCCTCTTAGTAATAAAAATAGAATGAAAACGGTAGCTGATGGGGAAATTTGTATGAAAATTACATACCATAGATACAGCAGACCGCGGTGCATGGAGATGCAGGCGGGAAAGTGCCCAGTGCTTCCGACAATAATTTCTCTTTCGATTGCTTCACACTTTTTATGTAGCCATTTCACCTTAACTTCCATGCACGTCCGTTTTATTTTATTCTGAAGTGTCTTGTGTTTCTCTATTCCTGAATTTGCCTCAACACTTTTTTCTTTCTTTCTTTCGTCCATCAGCTGTAAGTACAGGGTGATTACAATTGAGGTTAAACTTTCGAACAGCTGTAGAAATAACACCACTGGTCAGAAAGACGTCAAATTGCAACGAAATACCATCGCTGAAGAAGTAAAACGTAAGGCAGAACAAAAATAAATAGTTACAAAATGCAGCAATAGATGGAGCTGTAAGCATCATAATTTAACAGTGGTCGACTACAAATGACAAATGAATCATACAACAATGCCTAAGGTGAATGTTTGACTTAAACAAACTGTACTCCTCAGATGTGATACTGTTAGTTACGTAAGAGCCTCCACCACGGCAAGATCATATCACATCGGATGGAAAAAATCGGTTTCTTAGTATCCTGAGGACAAAAACCACATAAAAAGCATGAATCACATCGCTTTGTAATTGTCCTGGGGCCAAAAACCGCGTAAGAAGCATGAATCAAAATCTTATCGCATTAGTAATTTCCGTGTGATTGCCGCAAAACATGTTCAGTATGCTGTCCACCGTTTTCTGCAACAAGTTGTGAAACAGCATGTTCCACAACTGATCGAAGTGTTTCCGGGGTCACGTTCAGAATGTGTTGCATAATACGTGCCTTCAATGCAGCTAAGTCTGCAATCAAAACATTGAACGCAACATCTTTCACATAAACTGCCCTCTGGCTTCTGTCTCGGGTTCTTCGGTCGACGTTCGTCTGATGATTTCACTCATGTTTCGCCAACACGAGTGGCTGGCATTGTCAAAGCCTTACCCTCCATTGCTGGCGGTGAATTGGAGCCGACCTCACCGCCGCATACTATATGTACCTGTCGTACCAACGTCCGAGGGCTTATCCGCGGTCATTTCCGGTGCGTTTCTCCTCTTACTAAACGGCACGTCAGTTCGCTGGAGCACGGGAAGCCAGGATCTGTTTACTTTAAGACTTCCTTCTTTCTTGTTGAAGCTATTCCCGTGTCTTTGTATTCCTGTAAGCCGCGCGGAGTTGGCCGAGCGGTCTGGGGCGCTGCAGTCATGGATTGTGGGGCTGGTCACGGCGGAGGTTCGAGTCCTCCCTCAGGCATGGGTGTGTGTGTTTGTCCTTAGGATAATTTAGGTTAACTAGTGTGTAAGCTTAGGGACTGATGACCTTGGCAGGTAAGTCCCATAAGATTTCACACGCATTTGAACATTTTGTATTCCTTTAGCCGCCGGCCGCGGTGGCCGTGCGGTTCTAGGCGCTGCAGTCCGGAACCGCGGGACTGCTACGGTCGCAGGTTCGAATCC
Source organism: Schistocerca piceifrons (assembly GCF_021461385.2). NCBI lineage: Eukaryota > Metazoa > Arthropoda > Insecta > Orthoptera > Acrididae > Schistocerca > Schistocerca piceifrons. Next base: position 500,051,482 of record NC_060139.1, read on the forward strand.
TGCCTCGGGCATGGATGTGTGTGATGTCCTTAGGTTAGTTAGGTTTAAGTAGTTCTAAGTTCTAGGGGACTGATGACTTAAGATGTTAAGTCCCATAGTGCTCAGAGCCATTTGAACCATTTCCGTAGCCTCTGTGAACAAACTTCTCTACAGCCAGAACTTCCGTGTCGGCGAATTTTATACATGATCGGTCTCACACAGCGCGTGCTATGCAACGACCAATTTCTCCACATGCCCCAACCTGAAATGTCGCTTATGTCCTTTGATCATGTTGTTGATTGATCGTCCAGTCATTGCGACATAAACTTTTGAGCATATGCATGGTATGCGCTATATTCCCGACATTGCAAATGGGTCCCTTTTCTCCTTTGCCGATCTAAGACACTCTTTGATCTTTGCCGGTTTGAAAATCGTCTTTACGCCTTGTTTGCGCAATATCAGGCCGATTTTGTCATCACTCTGGGAATGTATGGCAGAAAGGCCGTACACGACATTTCTCTTTCTGATTTGTTGCTTCTTGGCTCTGTTACAGTTTTAATGTAACTTGTGGAGTATCCATTGCTCCTCGGAACAGTTTCCAGGTGTTGCATTTCGCCTTTAAGGTGCAGCAGCTCATACCATCACCTGAGCCAGAAAAGAGGCATGATTAACACGCTAGTAACGCGAGCAGGACGAATACGTGAGCCGCAGCACACGTGCTGCAGCGAACGACCGTCGCGGGTATAGCAAGAGGAGAACCGCACCGGAAATGACCGCGGAGAAGCCCTCGGACGTTGACGCGCCAGGTACATATAGTAAGCCGCCGCGAGCTCGACTCCAATTCACGACCAGCAATGGAAGGTAAAGCTTTGACAATGCCAGCCACTCGTGCTGGCGAAACGTCAGTAGAATCATGAGACAAATATCAGCCGAAAAACCCGAGACAGAAGCCAATAGGCAGTTTGCCAACAAGTGGCCCCGAAAGCCTTAACAATTTTGTATCTTTCAGATAGCCTCACATCCATAAGTCACACGGATTAAGATTAGGTGATCGGGACGGACAGGCTGTAGGGAAATGGCGGCTTATAATTGAACCATTTCCGAAGTGGTACTTCAGCAGCTGGTTAACTGGATTTGTAATGTGCGGAGGTGCGCCAATTTGCATAAAAATGATACCATCCACACATCGACGCTGTTGGAGAGCTGGAATGATGTGGTTGTGCTAAAGACACAAACAGCGCTTATCAGTGACGGTACAGGTAACAGGACCGGAAGCAACGGCCTCTTCAAAAAATACGGCCCCATGATCAATGGTGCCGTAATCCCGCACCACACAGCGACATTTTCAGGATAAAATGGTACTGGTTCATTTGGGTGTTGATTTTCCGTTGTCCATATTCGACGATTCTGTGTATTGACGTAAACTGCCAGATGGAAGCGGGCCTCGTCTGTCCAAAAAATTTTCCACGGTCCGTCATTGACCAATTCCGTGAGACCGAGAAATTCTAAAGCAAAGGTCTCTCTTGTGGCAGGCTAACAGGAAGCAACTCGTGCACATGGGTAATTTTGAATGGAGAGCAAGAAAGGATGTTTCGTAAGATTTTACGCACCGTGCGCACAAATATGTCCGATGTTCGGGCAATTTTCCGTGCACTTCACGTCTGCGCACTACCACTCGTCTCCTCCAGTATCGCTGTGGTCACTGGTTCCTACGAAGTTGAATCAATTCGTTTCCTGCTCAAATAGTTCAAATGGCTCTAGGCACAATGGGACTTAACATCTGAGGTCATCAAATGGCTCTGAGCACTATGGGACTTCACATCAATGGTCATCAGTCCCCTAGAACTTAGAACTACTTAAACCTAACTAACCTAAGGACATCACACACATCCATGCCCGAGGCAGGATTCGAACTTGCGACCGTAGCGGTCACGCGCTTCCAGACTGAAGCGCCTAGAACCGCACGGCCACACCGGCCGGCGAGGTCATCAGTCCCCTAGACTTAGAACTACTTAAACCTAACTAACCTAAGGACATCACACACATTCCTACCCGTGGCAAGATTCTAACCTGCGACCGTAGCAGCTGTGCGGTTCCGGACAGAAGCGTCTAGAACCGCTCGGACACAGCGGCCGGCTCCCGTTTCCTGCCTCTACCTGGTTGCACACCAAAAGAACCCGTCTTATCAATTTTCCGAATTATTTTCTCCAGACCCATGGCAGTCACGGGACCAACGATTCTTTTTCCAAAGATTTCAGTGCCCTGAACTTCTACAGAGCGTCGCGCTCACAGTCATCATTCTTGTAATACAGCTTTACAAGCAGAGAGCGATCCTACTTTGAGACAGTAATGGCGAACGTCGCAGACGCGAAAGGAGGAAAGCCGTGTACCCATCGTGTTTATACCAACTCCAATTTGTCGTGCGCATGACAAGTGTTTTCATTTACGTATTCTGACACATACAGCGCCATCTGTTGATCAATTTTCACACTACTTTTTTTCTTATACCATCGTTTTCCCCATCCTCCGATAATATACCGTTGCAATATGACGTCATTCTGACCACTGGTGTTATTCCTACAGCGTTTTGAAAGTTTAATAATAATCAGCCTGTTTTACTGCTGTTACCCATGGATTATTCGCAGCTACCTTCCTTATAGCCGCGCGCTATTAGCCGAGCGGTCTAGGACGCTGCAGTCACGGACTGTGCGGGTGGTCCCGGCGGAGGTTCGAGTCCTCCCTCGGGCATCTTTGTGTGTTTGTTCTTAGGATAACTTAGGTTGAGTAGTGTGTAAGCTTAGGGACTGACGACCTTAGCAGTTAAGTCCCATAAGATTTCACACACGTTTTGTACCTATTCTTTTCTCTCCAACGACTGTGCTCGCCCTTTTTAGAAATATCTACTCCACTTGAACTGAGCTGAATATTGGGCTCTTTATTGTCACAGGATCTATATCCTTATAGAACTCTAAGCGTATCTCTCCATTCCTTAGAATTTCCTTATCCCATTTCATTGCGTACTGATTCTTCCTGACTCGTTTCTTACACTTCAGCCTACTCTTCATCATTAACAAATCATGATCTGCCCTTGGATACATCTTACAATCCAGTACCTGTTTTCGGAATCTCTGTCTCACTATGATGTAATCCAACCGAAATCTTCCCTTATCGCCCAGCCTTTTCCAAGTAAACCTTCTCCTTTGGTGGTTTTTGATCAAATTATTCTCTATTAATAGCTGATATTTATTGCATAACTGAATTACTGTTTCTTCTCTGTCATTTTGAAGACCAAGCCGCAACCCTTTCTTCTACTCCTTATCCTACAAGCACATTCCAGTCCCCCATGATTGTTAGATTTTCATCTCCATTTACGCATTGCGTTACCTGTTCAATGTCGTTAGTTACATTCTCTACCTCCACATCTTCTACTTGCGACGTCCGCATATATACTTCAACTAACCACGAACGCGTGTTATATCTAGATTGAGCCTCAGCGGTTACCTTTCCAGATTTTCTAGATAGATACATTATTTATCTGGCGTTTTACATCTGGGAAAATTACACTTGTCAACTGAAACGACAACATTTTTGAGTCATTTGTCATGTGTAGTGTCACGGGACTCTATAAAGAACCCCATTGCACCCCCGATTTACGTTACGCCGTTATGGCTCTAAATGGCTCTAAGCACTATGGGACTTAACATCTATGGTCATCAGTCTCCGAGAACTTAGAACTACTTAAACCTAACTAACCTAAGTACATCAAACAACACCCAGTCATCACGAGGCAGGAAAATCCCTGACCCCACCGGGAATCGAACCCGGGAACCCGGGCGCGGGAAGCGAGAACGCTACCGCACGACCACGAGCTGCGGACAACGCCGTTATGGTTCAAATGGGTAGGAATCCCGGCGTTGGTACAAATTTTAATTCATTGCTCAGAGTCACTGTGGAACAGACATAAGGTTATTTGATTAAAAGATACTTATGTTACCGTTTCCCATATGAAACAAGGTGTCACTTCTACCGTCTGGCGTAGATGTCTGGACGATTTAATAAACCCAATGGTTAAGGAAAGGTGGAGTAGCCGCAAGTTGGCAATTTAAGAAACGATTCTGGCTTTTGCATACAGTAATTTAGAGGAACTATCAGGATGACTAGTACACAACTGGAGCACAGTGTCTGAAACACTCGTCACCTTTGTCAGAGAGCACACCCAAAAACAGTCGATAATGTTAGTAACAGGTATGGGCGAGTTGTATTTTAGTAATTATCGTAGAAAACATAAGAGGTAAGCATTCCACCGCGTAAGTTTCATAGACGATGCCGAAGGTGGTAAAGTAACGGAGATTAAATAGGAATCCTACTCCCTACGGAGCAGTCGCGCCAGACGTACGTAGTAGCTTCCCCCATTAATGCAGCTACAACATCGCCCGCTTCTCTTTGCGGCAAACGGGACTGCTTAAGCCCAGGAGGATGCAGCCGGGCTTTGTGCTTTAGCGGGCTAAAGTGAGAGCACCATTACTACAGAGAGCTGTTTTTTTCAAATCCACAAAGGAATGGAATAAGGAAGACGCTCACCCGAGCAGAGAGACATGCAGCGCAGGGTACACAGCACTGGGAGGATTTGTGTGCCAGGATCCTCTGGATTTTCACTGCACTCTAGTTCATCTCCAGCGCAGTGTGTTTGAAAGTGACGTGTAAGAAGCAGGGGTTCTCTTTCAGCGCTTCGTAAATAACTCGAGAAAACAGAAAATCGGCTGAGAACATCCCGGTATTCAACATATAATTTAGGAGGTCACCGAAAGCACGTAAGAATTTCACTTGTCTAAAAGAAGTATCTTCTTTTTTTCTGTTTTCATGGAGACTCATTACTTATAAATTTTAAAACGGAACCACACAACATCAGCGATACTTACAAACCAAGCTGTCCAAAATTTTATATTTCCCAAACTGGTAGGGTTATCAATAATATATATAGGTAAGAAGTGGAAACACTCAGAATACAAAGTTTAATTACGTGTGGAAAACGCATTGTTCAATATAGAGAGTAGCATTCAAGAAAACAGAAGCAGCATGTTTCACTGAGAGGAAGTACAGACGAATTTGTTGGAATAACTAGATATGTGCTGCTACTTTTAAGCTGCACTTAGTTATATCTCGAAGTAGTAATTAAAGTTAAGGAGCTCAATGTACTTACAGAGTTTCATCCAACTTATACAATGCTGCAATGGTAAATCCAAAACCTGAACTGCCATAGTCAAGCTACTCAGTTAAATAAAACCTTCACATTAAAAAACTTTCAGTTTAGATCGCCACTATTTATAAAAGTTTAATGTATAGAAGTCATCACAATCGAATATACCTCACAGTTGTAGAAGGTAGCTGTTACTGCACCATCTTGGCCTTTGATACGACCAATAATATTGATAGCTGACGTGACTTCATATGTAAACACATGGCTTGTATTTACCCAGTCTCATGTGCACCATACTCAATGTCACTGAAGCAGCCCACTATGCTGCAATGCATAGACAGAAACCTGTTCTCAAGTAAGTAAAATGTAAAGACCTTGTATGTAATGCAAAAATTGTCTAAACTACAAATAGATGATTATTGCTTTGTGTTGTAAGACACAAGACCTGGTTCAAGAAGCACGCACTGCCACCTGACGATGAGCTCAGATCCTAAAATAGTTATAGTGAGATAAAAATAGCGTCAACATTATAACTTGTAGAAACTTCCTGGCAGATTAAAACTGTGTGCCTGACCGAGACTCGAACTCGGGACCTTTGCCTTTCGCGGGCAAGTGCTCTACCACGCCCGGTACTCACAGATTTACTTCTGCCAGTATCTCGTCTCCCACCTTCCAAACTTTACAGAAGCTCTCCTGCGAACCTTGCAGAACTAGCACTCCTGAAAGAAAGGATATTGCGGAGACATGGCTTAGCCACAACCTGGGGAATGTTTCCAGAATGAGATTTTCACTCTGCAGCGGAGTGTGCGCTGATATGAAACTTCCTTAGTAGATGACCGCACTCCAATGTCTGTATCACTCATCAGATTCACATAAATACTTTACAACTGGTTGCAAAACACACATGTACACGACAGCTAACTCAAGCGCGGCTGACGACAGGAATTAGCAAAGTAAACGAGTGTCTAAAGCTCATTATATATCAAACACAGTCAGTCATTATAGTCACCATTTCCTTGGGTACTAACTTTGTCTTGCATTTCAAAACATTGGCTTCTGTTATAATTTGAATAGGTAGGAAATGTATTCACTTAATTAACTCTGTAATGTAACGTTTTCGCTCATTCAGTTCAGCACTAGAGCCTATCATTACCTCTGTACTATACTATAATGTTGTTGTCTCGATGTTTAATTTGGTGTATAAATAAGATTGATGATGTCAGCAGGTCGAAATGTCAGCTAATGGGTCTCATGAATCTTCTATTGTATCACTAAAAGCTGAATTTTCTTTGATGTCAGCTATTGGGGAGATGTTGACTACTGTGGAGTGGCATATAATGGATTTTAAATCCAGTTGCATCACCCTGTGAACTGACTGTCATTCTCTACTGATAATCATTCTCTACTCTTCACTATTCTCCAGCTAACAGTATGTTGGGTAATGGAGGTCGGACATATCCATTTCTGGGTCATCTACTGCACTGCATCATCATTATACTCCACCTTATACAAGCGCACACAACATCCAGAACTCACGTCTAGTATTTTCAAATCTACCTCACCATTAGCATCGTTGTTAAGCAGTAAATGTCCTCTATCTCTCTTCTGTAATGTATACTTTAACGAAACAGAAACATTACAGTGTATTGCAAACGGAATTAAAGGAATACCAACTAGCTGACGCCTCCAGTAACTGATACAACTTGGTAGCTAACACTTTCTTATACATATTCATTATGAGTATATATTAAATACGTCCCCCAAAAAAATCGAGTAAAATCTGTGTTACACAGAAACCAACAGCTTAATTTATCACATCAAGACACGAAATATTTGAGTGATTATCAGGAGTGTTTTCAATACAGGTTTCATACCTAAGCTTCCCTTGAATCAAAAGATGCAATATTCTGGTGAAGAATAAAAGAAGTATCAGATTAACGAAGGGTGCTGAATAAAGAACCTCTTTCAGAATTTCTTAGTGTATGAGCAAAAAATGTGTATTCTCGAAAATGAGTCTGGATACATAATGTGCATAGCATAGTGTACGAAAGAGATTTCTTAATAGGTTATGAACTAGTGACGACAGATAATGTGTGCTGGGTTTGAAAGTAGAAGCAACTATACAGTACATTATTCACTCAAAGCAACACGTTGTATCAAAGGCCATATAGACAGTAGCACCAACCATTCGCCCACAGAGATAGCCGATTTTATTGTGTGTGTCTAAAATGTAAAAAAAAACAACAGTATAATGAAGGTGATGATGAATGAAGCCACCCTCCTCTACTTCTCTCTCTCACTCTCTCTCTGTCATACTTACTTTAACGAGTTAACAACACGATATTTCTAGAGGATAAAGCAAGTATAATTTTTCCAAATTACTTAAATACCTAGCTGATGTAGACAGTAAATATCAGGTCATAAAACTATATTACACGTTGAATGATAGAAATGCAATTTCCTCCAGCAGTTGAAATCATCTCTCTGATTTCGACAGTACAGTAAATATCCAAGTAACAACATTACAGAGGAAATGAGGGTTGTAATGCTCGTTTTAATGAGATAACAACATCATATTAGAGGGAGAATGAAACCAAAATTGCGGCCACACCCCCCCCCCCCCCCCCTGGCCCCTCCAGCCTGGTATCCACCGTGCAACAGAAGGAAATTGCAACGTTTTGAATTGTAAGATGAAGCTAATCCACAACCATTGGGCCACTATAATCATTTGACTGATTTTGACATCTCACAAATTTTTAGAGTGGAAATAACATTGTTTACTTTGGTAATTCTCGTCAACTAGCGAACTTTTCAGGCAATAAGTTAGATCATGAGGTGTGCTCATGTACATTCTGACCACTATGTACATATATATTTAGATGAATTTAATGTTTGGAAAAAAGATCAAATTAGGATCATCTACAAACCTATAATTTATTTCGGTAGTGCCAATATAAGGCAGCAGTACGTGTTTTAATAAGTTGCATCGCCAATTTAAATGTCTGAATATTTAATCTGGAAGACTATGGTGTGGTACACAAATGTTGCTCAACCTGTAGGTTTTCATCAGTAGTGGCAGTACGCAAGCTGCTTGCATTTCAATAAATAATAAAGCTGCCATTGTCTTTGTGATATTTCTCCTGTGTTTGATCATGTTGTGCCCATATTTCACTTTGCAATAAGAAAATCTTCTTCCTTCCATCATAAAACGATATCTGTTTGTCTTGTGGACACACAGTGTATGAGTGTGGTATTTTCACGTCACATATTTTGTTTACATGTTTATTTCATTTAGTAGCTGATTAGAAAAAATACAGTTTTACAGAACCTTGCCAGCCTGTAATTATTATTAAGTTTTGCAACCGTTACCAAAATTAGTTTTCCACTTAATCTCTAATATGGATACTCTCGATGTAATTAAAAAGTAATATTAGGCTTTGAATAACAGCGATTAATTTTTCTAGTCGCATATTATCTTTGACCCTCTCCACTCTCTTAAATAGTACTTGCTAATGTGAAACATTACTGAAAATGTTATAAAAACGATAGGTGATGGCATTGCGCTCTACAATACAGATCACATTGGAATATCAACCGCTTAAATTCTGTTGCAAAGCTTATAGAAAAACTTAGGGTATATTAATATTTAAATTGATGGTTCTTTGTGTCTTACACCAAGATGTGTAAATAATGGATATAGTTACATTATTTCAGTAATTTAGACTGCCTATTTATATATACGTTGGCTTGGTTAACATATAATTTTAGCTAATATATATTTTCTGCAGTTATAAATTGGGCAAGGTATTGTCGATTCTTCAGATTAAACTTGAAACATAAACTGTCTCTTTAACACATCATTTGTAATAGTTTAGACATTGAAGTAGTATTGTATTGTATTGTCGTACAGTAGAAACAAAATGTATTAATGCTTTATGAGATGATGTGGCCATTTTTAATACACTCAAATACTTTTATTTGTCTCGACCACTGTATTTTTTTGATTTTATACTGCCTTACATGTTTCGGCCTTACACTATTGCTTAGATAAAGTCACAGTGAATTTGTTGAACCTGGATACGATGTATCTAATCTACATTATTTCATGACTCACATGTAATCAAGGAATGTAGACCAGATACTTTGTATCCATCTTCAACAAATTCAGTTTCATTATAGCTGTGTATAATTACACTTAAATGTCATAAAGGAATACTTGTATCCATGGTTACCAAAATGAGTTTCATTGTAGTTATAGATGTGTTGTTTCAATCCTTTGTGGGTGACATGCCCTGGGGTGCATAAGGCACAATTGTCAAGACTAATATAAGTTTTTGAGTGACGTACTTTAGAATTCACAATTATGCTGTAAGCACCAATTTGAAGGATATATGTGTGTGGAGAATACCATCGTGATATTTTATGTAAACATTATACCTTTCTGATGTGCTTGCCTTTCTTTGCAGTCATTTTAAATGATGAATTAATATTGTGACATTGGAAAAGCATCACGTAACACTTTAGAAATGGAAAGTTGTTCATATGGGCTTTTTTGTGCCTCACAAAATGAATGGTTCATAGGTCATGTGTGAACACTCCCATGAGTTGGCAGCGACAAGCAACAGGAATATAAAGCAGCATGTGACTTTATTTCTCATTTTGGAGATTTTCGGAATAGAGTTTAAGGTAAACTCATCTAAGGAACCATGTATTTCTAATTCGTTAATTACATTGCGCATGTCAAAGTTTGGCTTTAACTAGTTATGCTGAGAATGTTTTATACTTGGTTTCATATTCCATAGTGAACACTGTACAGTTTGCGACAAAATTTACAGAAGCAAGATAAAAATGTTCAGGAAGAATGTCCAGAATTTGACATAAAAAATTTACTGTATTGAGTAGTGAAAACAATATATGGCAATTTAATCATTTAAACATAGTACCACTTTATGTGGAGGTTGCTAATCTTTTTCTAAACTGTGTGTTTATGTGTTTTGCTGATGTATTTACTTGTGGAAATACTGCAATTCATAAACATTCCATAATGTTTTGATATATAATTCAAACGATTTGAATACTTTTAGCATGGTGCAAATACGTTTTGAAGATTTTTAAGATTTTTAAGAATTTTTGCAGGTCTTTTTAAATCTTTCATCATCTTACACTTTGGAATTTTGGCGTACACCATCTTGAACTTTTAAATTTCTTACCATCCACCTTCCTGGACTTTTGACTGGCCCTGCATCAACAATCATCGATTATTTAATTTAACGTCACGACCAGTGACTGTAGGAGCGAGAGTGTGGCGCCAACTAGCAGCAGAAATTTTAATTATATGCCAGAAAGAATATAAACATGCTACTGTACTAACGCTATTGGTTGCTGGTGCATACATTTTACTGGAGCTGGCGTATCTATTGTTCATCAGTTGCACAACTCAATGTCAATGTAAGGTGCTTGTGAGAATCACATCATTCTTTTGTATGTAGTTGTGTCATACTACAAATGTGTCACGCCTGGTACCAACTGCATTACGTATAACTAAGCACTTTTCTCACTGGGTGCTGAATGTTAATAAATCTGTCCGCAGCCTCTCATTTTATGGACGAATTTTTTGTTGTTAGTCTGCATGAGTATTAGAAGTGACTGTGTGTGTTTTTTAACATTTCAAAAAATGGTTTAAATGGCTCTAAGCACTATGGGACTTAACATCTGAGGTCATCGGTCCCCTAGACATAGAACTACTTGAACCTAACTGACCTAAGGGCATCACACACATCCATGCCTGAAGCAGGATTTGGACCTGCGACCATAGCAGCAACGCGGTTCTGGACTGTAGCATCTAGAACCGCTCGGTCACGGCGGCAGGCTCAAGATTTCAGCTGTGCTTGGCATACTCACCATTGTAATAAAGTTGTCTTTTTGCTTGTTGGCTAATATGTTGGTGTAAGTTTTTACCATCGAGTATGGAGCATTTTTTTATTAAAAATTAAGGTATCTTAAATGTGTTTGTAAAAAGAAAAAAATTCTAATTTGCCCAATCTTCAGAGGATGTTGTTTCCAGGTATTGTGATTTTCGTCGCTTGGACTGGTTCTAAAGTGGTCTGTTTTTCAGGTGCGCAAAAATATCCACTAGTGTATTGTAATTATACTGGTGGTGCAGAAGTACTTTTGTAACTGATGGCCTGTAAGTTGCAGATGAGTATGTCCTACAAAGAAGTGAAGGCAACCATGAACTGTGTTAATGAAAACAGTTTACACAGGCTGTGCAATTTAGTTATTAATACTTTCTTCTTTGATATTTTTTATTCATAAATAGTAAAACTGAGATACTGAAGGTTAACGAGTCATTCTGTATTCTACATACTCAGTTGAATGCTCACACTACCCACCTGCATAACGTGCTACACATCGCTAGTAGTGGAATAAAGTTCATTCTGGAGCACTTTTCATTTCAAACTTATATCCAATTAATTATGCAAATTTATTAACTGGTCGACTTATTAGCCCCAATGCCTGATGACGTGATGAGTTTTCCAGAGTTAGCACATGTTCCCTTCCCCCACCACCCATCTGGGAAATGCATTACCCTCCCCTCCTTCCTCCCACCTGTATAGAAACCAAAAAAGTAATGCCTAGAAGGTTCGTCGCTCAGTCTGTGTAGAACAGTTGGACTGGGAGGATCTCACGGCAGTAAGCTAATATATCATCAGTCACATTGCATTAAACAGTTTTTGGGATACTGCTTATTTAAACAGTATGCAGGAAACAAGACGGTGCGGAATAATGTTCATTTAAATAGTTCTGAGGAATGAATTTCATACAGTTTACTTATTTCTAAAGATCACAATACAACTTGAAATTAACGATGTCGCACAAGTGGTTAAAAAATTCACAGTAACTTTCGCAATTACTAGCATGTGGACTGAAATTCTACACACAGCGCCTCCTGCAGCTGGCACTTGAATTATATAAGTAAATATTTCTGTAAATCCAAGTTGGACGCTCACAACTTCTCGACTTTTTGCTGCTTATTTCAACACACTGTGAGAGAGAAAATTATATCTGACGCCTACCGTTGTTGCGATGTTCATAATTTTTCTGAAACGCTGAGTGGGCTACGTTTATATTTGCTGCTGTAGTCAGGGATGTTAGAGCACTTATTTTTTATTTTACTCACATTTCGAAGCACTCTGGCGTCTAAGCACATATAGGAAATCAGAACAATAATATAACAGTTCATAACACATTTCGAAATCCACAAGAGATCGTGAATAAAAAGCACTGACACACAGCAGATCAGATGTCTAAAAGGTTGTACTAGATTTCGAAACACTGTCCTACAGATAGGAAAAATAGCTGGAATTTTCGGTGAATTTTCGATGTCCTACATTTGCTTGTATGAAGATGCTCTAAAGCTACATTTGTGGGTGGGGGAAAGCAACCCACCTGTTTGAATCAGAGGAGGCCCATCTGCCTGTAATTTTCTCTGAACACTAGAAAGGAAAGAAGACATCCCCTGACTGTCTGATGCCACGGAAATTTCCTCAGAGACCTTGTTCTGAAACTTGTATTGTTCGAACAAGCCGATAGAGGATCCTACACTCTCACAAACAATGTCTTATGACTCTCTGAAGCCATGAAAGTTCCTGTGAATGGAGCATTCTGATTTATTCTTAGATAATTTACCCTCCAATTTTCTGCTGCTGATGTGGGAGCTCCATCCATCACTTGTTACAAATGAACACATTACAATAACTTTAGCGGAAAACTATTTTGTACAGATCGAAAAACGTACAGCAGTCATATTACGCAGACAGTTAAGGCCTGCAATGGTGATCTGCAGATCATGAAATTCGAAAACTATCGCCAAAGACATACTTCGTCAGTTACACTGCTCTGCTACTGTAAACGAAAGTTTGAATTTTCAGAGTGAAACTGATCTCCGACTATACTATATCACCACAAACGACTGTACGACCATATATTTAGTTGTAATAAATCGTAGCTTGCACCATACGGCATCATCACTTCTGCATCCGACATACAGCTAACTACCACCAGACACTCATACATATGCTGTGAAGAACATAATGCCATATGTAGTCGTAACACTAGATATTCCTCATGAAGTCAGTCGGCCCTCCACCGTAGCCAATGGTCACGACGCACCTGCACACGTACACGCACACGTTGGCCTGATGCGTGGTCAGGGAGCCCTCTGCAGACAGCGGACACTCTCTAAACAGGCTTACTAAGTCTGGGCTGGTTCCCCCAGCTAAGGGGTCGGCTGATGGTCGTGTCCCCGGCTGACCTGATTGCTGCCGTGGTTTCTGCAACGACTAGGTACCATCTCCAGACTTTGGGATTACACGAACATTTTTTTCTGAGTTCGGTCGATGAGAAACGCTTCGTAAATCGTGAATTACTTTACCGATATCGAAACGATATCAACTGCAGTCTCCAATTTTATACACCAAAAAGCATGTATCTTTGACACTTTTATGCTGAAATCATCGAGTGGCATATTTTCATGCTCTGGAAATACCTCCTACTAACTGTAGTTCGGGAACCATCAATTTCCCACAGAAATACGTATCCTCTGACATAATTTTCCACAAAACACCTTTCAGAACCCTTACGGCTATCGACACAATGAAATCGAAGATTTGTATATCAAATTTCTACCTCCTTTATGAATGGACATAGCCCCCCCCCCCCACATGATTTTCTTTGCATATGTTGGAACACTGACCACATACACATTTCAGACAAGCAGTGTGATAATTGTTTATTCCAATATAGCGACTGAAAACATTATGGTATGTCCACACACACACACACACACACACACACACACACACACACACACACACACACACACACACACAAACACACAAACACACTGGTTTGGTGTCTCGTTCTCCTCAGTTCTAGGAAATTATTTAACATTTAGTTCTTCCAGCCAACTATGTTCGAGAACACACTGTAGGTATTTTCAATCAGCGCTTCCGGATGCTGTTGCATCCTGCAAAAACTCTCTGAAACTAGTGTTGGAACGCAGAGTCATCTAGCACTATGTGATAGCCCCCAGCTGTCCCGCAATTGAAAGGGTTGGAAATACAACACCGACAAAGATAGGTGTACTGTAGTAAACATCACGGCCGATAGTGCAACAAAGAACATATGAGGATCTGCCTAGCGGAGCCGATGAGAAGATGTTCTGTGTACCCATTGAGTTAGAGCCGCTTTGACCACCCTTTTTGTACACTATAGCAAATCCAGTTGAACCCCTGCATAGTGATAGTTAGTAGGCGTTTATAAAATGAATCTATCAGCCATTATAACGGTGTGTGCTCGTCAACGTGTTGCAACACAATTCCCCACATTAAATTTATCCTCCCCTTATTGCAAGACACATGTAATGTTTTACAGGAATAGTACCTGATCACTTCCCACACACTTATTGTGATATGCTGGAATTGTAACCTTAGCAACGTTACTTTCCAACAGGATAACATTCCTGTCAGTTAGGGTGATTATCATTTGTAGATATATAGTGCCCCAAGGAATGTGGCATGTCCACACCACACCAGCTGGATGTCGATCTGCATGGCCTCCCGTAGTTTCACAGTAAGGAAACACTGCTGCCATATTAATGTTATCACATATTCGTCGAAGAATAAAGCAAATAATTGCAATTAAAAAGTTCTCACGTCTTTTATTTATGTTACGTACATTCTCGCATGATACTTGGTGTTTGTTAGAGCAGGAACAATTAATAACCCCCGCCAAGTCACAGACCTCTGCTAATTCTCTCGAAAACCCATCATTTTGTGACAGCACTGTCCCGTAGTTAAGAAGGCTGTTTATTCCTCTACCTGTCACTAACTAGGTAGAGAGGTATCATAACGAGGAGAACTGCCCCTTAACGAACAGGAGGAGAGTCAGCATCATGCAAACAATAGGCGAACTGCACACAGATATACAGGAGTGTAACATTTACAATTCATCGATATCAAATGAGTCTGTAAATATCCCCCTGTACATATCCTAACTTCCTCTATTGTATTCTCTGATTACAGAGCTAGAAATGCGACAGTGTAATGGTGTCTGAAGCTTCATGGACAGTTTAGCGTCTTTCTCTCTCTCTCTCCCTCTCTCTGTCTCTCTCTCCTCGTTATGTTATAATATCCAACAGAGTAAAACTACGGACTTTGCTAACATCGCCAGGCAGAGAACTCAATTATATCTCATTGCATCTCTCTCCTCTGATGTATCAGAAACAAATGCCATGTGCTTCTTGAGAGTGACAATATGTGGTGATCCCTTTAAACACACACATATTGATCCAAGGTTTTCAGGAATAACGGCTACAGCACCCATCAAGTGAAAGAAGTGATTTCTGGGAAATATCAGAATAAGACCAGCGACGAAGAGCAGGAAAAGAAACTAGCTATGCTGCCATTCTGTGGCTCTGTGTCGGGCAAGATAAGCGGCCTGTTGAAAAGACACAAGATCAAATCGATCTTCAGGCCTCCAACGAAAATCCGTCAATTACTGAGACCAGTTAAAGACGCTGTAGGTCTCAGAGCACCTGGAGTTTACGAAATACCTTGTGAGTGTGGCCAGAAGTACATCGGACAAACAGTGCGCACTGTGGAACAACGCAGGAAAGAACGTGAAAGGTATTATCGCCTAGGCTATCCAAAGAAATCTGCGTTAGCTGAGCATGCGTTAGAAAACGGTCACCACATAAAATTTGGCGATACCTCTGTCGTGGCTCACACTAACGGCTTCTGGGACAGTTTAATACAGGAAGCTATTGAAATAAAAATTACCACAAACACCCAGAATAGAGACGGAGGCTTACAGCTCAGTGCTGCGTGGGATCCAGCGATCGCGCGGTTGAAGAGGGCACATCGAACGCCGACTCAAAACGTGCCCATATATGGCAATGTCACGGGCACCAGTGACGTCACAGCCTGCAGCTAGCGTATATAAGGGCGCACCAACATCCCACTGGCAGTCATAACACTTGACAATGGCAAAGGAGTGCTTGGCCGAAAGCTCGTGTAGTTTTAACCAATTGACGTGGTTGGAAACCCGAGAAAATTTTATTCAACAGTCAACCTGTATGAACCCCCATTACCTCAACAACATACAGCAGAATGTCGTTAAAACGGTACCGGTAAGGT
The DNA here is from genome assembly GCF_021461385.2 of Schistocerca piceifrons. Classification (NCBI taxonomy): domain Eukaryota; kingdom Metazoa; phylum Arthropoda; class Insecta; order Orthoptera; family Acrididae; genus Schistocerca; species Schistocerca piceifrons. The sequence goes on from NC_060139.1 coordinate 500,067,856, forward strand.
ATCTGTTAGCCGACACCACATGGTTGTGATTGGTAGAGAGTACAGAGAGGCACATTGTAAATACTGTTTGTTAGAGTTTAAAACACTTAAACAGTATTCCACAGGATCAAATATGCGATCCTCTCTATAGTTGTATATTGCAGTCCACAAGCAAGTAATACACTCCTGTTTAGTTAAGGACACTTTACAAAAACCTATAAGGTGGATGCCAATAACTTTGCTGTCCCACTAGGGCTTGTGATTCAACATACATAAATTTTATTACTCTACATTCGGTGATAATCGACGTTAAACAATGTATTCCAACCGTCTTATCGATGTCTGAGAAAAATTACAGTTTATCTCGTTCCCGTGCTTCCATAGTGACCTTTTCTCGTTTCCTCTTGCTGTCACATACTTGTTTCGTGTAAAAGAACTTTCCTGCACCAAGCAGACAAGTAAGTATTCTCTCATTCTACTTCACTTTCCCTGCATTTTTGCGTATTTTCCCTCAATTTATACAAATTTTCCGTCAAAGTTCGAAATTTTACCCACTTTTGTCACTTCCGCTCATGTGGTCATGACATCACTCTGTGCCACATTTTCTAAAATTGCTTGCAAATGTGATACAGTTGTCAACACCTAGCACAACTGCTCTATTTTTCGGTATGTGTGTATGCCAGTATTGGTCTCATGTAGGGGGCTTCCCAGACCATACTCCAACCCAGGTGGATCAACCTTCAGACATTGCCCCAGATATATAGAGAGTGGATTCACCTTCGAACCCTCCCCCAGTCGTAACGTGTCTTTGATCCTCCTTCAAAATATATAAAGTGGTGGATCCACTTTCAGACACTAACCCAGACGTAATGTACAGTACATTCACCTCCCAAAACTGTTCCTCCCCACCCCCATAACGGATGACAGATCAACTTACAAACCCTTTTCCGACCACAACATGGTGGATACACCGTCGAACCCTATCCCTGATGTAACGCATTGTGGATCCTCCTATAAGCTCCATTCTCGTATTATCACGAACCTCACCTGAGTCATGGGGGCCTCTCACATGAAACTGGTACAAGCACACATACATATAAAACGTACTACTAATAATCAGTATTTGTTGGACTGTCTTTGTAATCTTGCGAGTTGCTAGTATTCTGCGATTTTTGTGTGGAAAATTGAAAAGAAAAATATGGTGAGGCTTTACGCTGGACAGTTACCCCCCTTCCACCCCCAAATAAACTGAACAGTGGATTGCTCGTTCAGCCACTCTACGTGTTTCCCATCATTATTTGTATGATACAACATCGATTGTAATGTGTTATTTGCATCGATATGGTGAAACACATGTGTAAGAAACATTGCGGGTAATCTAGATATGAGACACATAAACCATTATCAAACTAAAATGCTTAGTTGACTTTGTAAAGTACGAAGATTATCAGAAATCGCTGACATCGGTAAGCGTTAAAGAATATTAGCGGGGCTACCAGTATCCTCTGTTTTCGAGTTTTCACTTAAATTTCTTCACAGACAACATAAGATTCTAGCTACTCACGTGAAACATAATGACCTCATTAAAGTTTCTTCTTTCTAGAGACATAATTTGCCCTCTTTATCTTGGGGATGAAACTGTGCAAGTGATCGGTAACATACTGTACGTGGTTGATATCTAGAACAGTCACGTAAATACTCTGCCAAACCATCTGCGAATACGTGAAATTCTGGAAATATTCGTATGCTACTCGATGATTTCAGCATAAAAGTGTCACAAATACGTCCTTTTTGCCGTGTAAAATCGGAGATTGCAGTTGATATCGGTACATTAATTCACGATAGACGAAGCGTTTCTCTTCGACCGCGTTCGGAAAGAAAAATGTTCTTGTAATCCCAAAGTCTGGAGATGGTCCCAAGTCGTTGTCGAAACAACGGCAGCAATCAGGTCAGGCCAGAGACACTGCCTTTAGCAGACCCCTTCGTGCTGAGGGAACCAGCCAAGACATTGTACACCTACTTGGAGAGTGATCACTGTCTGCAGAGGGCGCTCTGATCACGCACCAGACCAGTGTGTGTGTGAGTGTGCGTGTGCAGTTGCGTCATGACCATTGGTTACGGTGAATGACCGACCGAAATCGTGAGGAATGTCTAGTGTTACAACTATACATGGTACTCGTGTTTTTGAGACATGTGTGTCTACGTGGCATATGTATGAGCGTCTGGTGGTAGATAGCTATATGCAGGATGCAGAAGTGACGATGTTATATGATTCAGGCTACGAATTGTGTTTACTACAACGTTATGATATGGTCGTACAATCGTTTTGTAGTGATATGGGTTGGTTGGAGATAAATTTCACTCCGAAAATTCAGGCTTTTGTCGACAGTAGCAGAGCAGTGTAATTGATGAAGTATGTCTTTGGCAATAGCTTTCGAAATTCGTGATCTGAGACCACCATTGAAGGGCTTAACTGTGTGCGTAATATGACTGCTGTACGTTTTTCGATCTGTACAAAATAGTTTTCCGCTGCAATTCCTGTAATGTGTCCATTTGTAACAAGTGATGGTTAGAGCTCCCACATCAACAGCAGAAAATTGGCGGCTAACTTATGTAAGAAGCAATCGGAATGAACCATTCACAGTAATTTCCGTGGTACCAGAGAGTCACGAGACATTGTTTACGGGGACATAGGAACCTTTAAGAACTTATTCGAACAATACACCACGAAGTACTGGGCACTACGCATTGTAAGAATTCACTGAATGAAAATATTTATACAGTTGGTGGTTGTACTTTTCGCCCATTTTTACACCAAATTTAGTTTAGATTGAATAGTTACTTCGAGCTCCCACGCGTCATGCCAAGAAATTACGCACACACACACACACACACACACATATATATATATATATATATATATATATATATATATATATATATATATATATATATATATATATATATATATATATATGTGTGTGTGTGTGTGTGTTACGCTCAACACTCAGCATAATTGAACGGCCCCAGAGATGTGGCTGGTCCAATGTTTTTCTCCGTTTTTTGTGATAGGGAGCCAGCCAACTTCTGTCGTAAACTCAACTTTCAAGCTCCGATAAAAAAAAAGAAAATACAGGCGTGTATTGCTGTGAAATTTAAAAGTATTGAGTCACTCACGTTGATTTATAATTTGAACAAGTAGTTTATTTGTATTTTTCAACGAATAGTATTCAATATATTGACTGTACATTTAAAATGCAGCTGTGGAGCTTTACGTATGCGCGTCCGTTAATAACTGATGCAACAACATTTCGCTATAAAATTGATATGTCGCGATCACGGCACTCGACAGTCTGTTCGCAGTTCACAAAATACGCTGTTGTCGGCTTTCCTAAACCACTAAATTGCGCTCGAACTGATCGTTTTCGAACGTCGCTACATACATACACGTCTCGAATCGTGACTAAAAACCAATTCTAACACAGATGGACGGCACGTCCAGCTCTTAGCGTCGCTCAAACTCCACTGCTCCTAAGATGGCCGCTCTATACACCCTGGAAACGAATGCCTAACAAAAAAGTGTTTGACAAAAAATTACGGATGTTCTAAAAGTAAACACGAAATCACATATAATACAATGGGAAATATGGAAATTTTCTGGGCAATAAAATTTTTAAATCCAATGTTTTGTATCTGGCATCGTTTTTTCACAAATAATGTTCTTGGGGCATGATTTTGCTTTTTCCAGATTTTTTTATACTAAACATAATATCTATCCCTTTGAACATTAGAAGGCTGCCGCCTGTTTCATCTCTTTAAATTTATTTATTACCTAAAACACAGTTTTAAAACACACTTTTAAACTATCATATATTTTCATGACATGTCTACGTAAGTTATTTTTACATACTTTCCTGTCCTTGAGTGCCAACTCGCACCTCTGTGTCACTCTTCGATCTGTTTTTATCAATTTTGTATGAATTTCTCCAAGCGCACAAACACGGCCATACGCTCCTCTGCCAAGTTGCCGCTCACGTTTTTGAAATGTTGCGTAATCGCTAGCTGCTCGCCACAACCCTGTATCAACTGCCAGCCAGGTGTTCTATGGTGTAAAACTATTTCTCCAATCACTCCCCACAGCTTATATGCTCACATATTTAATGCATTCACATTGCTGGAGCATATATCTACTTGTACATCTCCAGCTATAAGAACATTTAAACAGGGCACTGTGGCCCCCTCGTAATTTACACGTCTTACCACTGGTGAAAGTTCCATTGGATTCAACACAGTGTTGTTTCTGCTGTCGTTCACATACATACTCTCAACAACACAGCACACATTTTCTCCCACAGGTTGCACAGCTGATACATGACCTTTACTTGACATAATTGCCAAGCCAATACTACTTGTATTTGCACCATTATCCCCCACATTATGATCCCTTTAATTTAACAAATCCCCAAAATTTATTTCTCCCTCCTGATTCCTACGTTTCCTATTATTTTTACATCTAAAGACCTCCTCTTATCATGCTGAATAAACCATCCTCCAAGCATCTCATCTCATCATTACCCATAATTGTCTCCATTCTACAAATTCCTTCCTCCCTTACTAGTTTATTCTTATCATGATCGACAATCCCCCTGTTAGTTAGCCTGTAATTCTTATTGCATACTCTCTATTCCCTTGTTCCACTGCTTTTGCTTTCATTAATATACCTTCCCCCAAATTTCTTCCTCCCTTACTTGTTTATTTTTATCATGATCAACAATCCTCCTGTTAGTTAGCCTATAGTTCTTATTCCATACTTTCTCTTCCCTTGTTCCACTGCTTTTGCTTTCATTATACACTTTCCATTATTTTGCCTAAAACATAAAAGATTCATCATTATTTCTCCCACAATTATTTTCCCATCTCATGGTCCTGTTTACTGCATGTTTGCTGTCTCAAATTGGACCATGTTCGGAACAAGTCTCAGTTTAATGAATTTTGTCCCTGTCGTCCTGTTGCATTCATTTCTCCTCTCCTATCTCTCTTTTCCTGCATTGGCCTTTGATCACTGCTGCTTCCATTTCTCCATGCACAACTCTGGCACCGGACATCATCACTAATTCTTTCCCTGTCATCCCTCCAAGTTTCATTGCAAATTTTATCTCTTTTTTCTCTCCAGTTACCATTCCGATTTCTTTCTCTGCTTGAATTACGGTCGTTATTACCCCCACTCACATTATTTCTTCTCTCTTCGTTATTTCTTTGTTTATTCCCTGAATTATTACCCTCTGGAAACGGCTTGCAGCACATTGCCCGGTCCATCCTCTCAATAAAATCCCAGAAATTTTCTATATAATCTGTTGGACAATGTATAAATTCCCGCTGTACATATTAGGATAACCTTCTCCTTAGAGTAGAGGCAATTATGGGTAATGACGAGATGAGATCCCTGGAGGATGGTTTAATCATCATGATAAGATGAGGCCTTTAGATGTAAATATGATAGGAAATGTAGGAATCAGGAGGGAGAAATAAATTTTAGGGATTTGTTAAATTAAATGGATCATGATGTGGGGGATAACGATGCAGATACAAGTAGTATTGGTTTGGCAATTATGTTAAGTAAAGATCATGTATCAACAGTGCAACCTGTGGGAAAAAATGTTTGCTTTGATGTTGAGAGTATGTGTGTGAATGACAGCAGAAACAACAATGTGTTGAATGCAGTGGAACTTTCACCAGTGGTAAGACGTGTAAATTATGAGGGAGCCACAGTGCTCTGTTCAAATGTTGTTATAGATGGAGATATACGAGAAGGTATCAACCATAGCATTCAAATTTCCTTCTCCCTTTTCAAACTTTTCTGATAAATCCCCCAACTGATGATTTAATTCTCTGACTTTTTCCCCCCAAAGGACTTTCCACATCCCCATATCAGTCAGAATTCCCTACGCAAATCTACCAACCCTTTTAAATTCTCTTGGTAAAGTTCTCTCATAGTTTTCCTACTTCCTCTGTAGATTGGCCCATTCAAAAAACCATTCTGTAATCTGGCATTGTTTTGTTTGGCTCCAGTACTTATTTAGGAACATCTATTCAAATGTACTAAATGATTTACATTGTTCACAACATTAATTTGCCAATCTCAGAGCAGAACTTTCCACAATCTTTTTACCAGTTTAGTATTCCTGTTGTCACTCGTACCATCAATAAAACAATCCTTGCATACTGCCACAAACTCTACATCATGTTCTTGCTCTCACCTAAAAAGTCTTATCACTGGGTATTTGTACCATAAGCCCCCCATGCTTACAATAGCCCCGCATAATTCTACACTAGATAATCTACTGTTGATTATGTCAGTTTCTACATTAATTATTACAGTAACATCAACCTATTTCCATTTTCTTTTCTTAGGTTGCTAGCTGTCCCTGCCAGTTGACATAATAATAAAATCTGCTTTTATCACAACTAGTCACAATCTCCTGATCCACATCATTCAAAGCTTACCTTGTCTCATTATTCCTTGTGTCACATTACAGCCTTCCTGAATCAATTCTACCCCTTAATTCAACAGCTACTACATCAATCATAGCATTCAAATTTTCTTCTACCTCCTCAAATTTCCCTGATAAATCCCCCAACTGATCATTTAATTCTCTGATTTTCTCCCTCAAAGAACTTTACACATCCCCATATGAGTTTTTAGTTTAGTCTTGAAATCCCCCATATCAGTTTTTAATTCAGTTCTGAACTCCCCCATTTGTTCATTAATGATCTAACCATAGTCACTGAACTAGCTTTTGCTTCTTGTCCCTGTCTGTGTGGGCTGTGACGCTCACTCCCACTCCCTGAAGACTCATCATCCCTAGCTGACTTCTTTATCACCATCATGTTAAATTCGGACTCCATAGCTATACTTGCTGTGAGATACAAAACTGAGAAAGTAATTCGCATGCTGCGAGCAGTTGGCTTTGTTGAGACTGCTGCTTGACGACTGCTGCCTGATGTTGTCGGCTTCCATGCCGTGAGGTTCTGTGCGGTGTGGCGTGGAATGGCTTGCAGGCTGGCAGCAGAAGCGGCCCCTGCTCCGGAGCTGGGGCCGCTTTCATAACGATCAATTATTACTCACATTCTCTGAACGAATATCTCAAAAACTGCAAAGCCGGTCGAATGTTCACGTTCTACTGAAGTGAACATGTACGAAAAGAGGTATAAGGACAGTGAAACTATCATTAGGCGCTAAATGGTGGGACGTAAACGACTCTTCACAGAATGTAGGATTCGGCAGCTTGTCTCCTCTGTGAAGAAGGGAAGATGGATTCGTGTGGCTTCTCTACCGAAAGACCACAATGCTAGCTCACGCACAAATGTTTCAGAGCACACCGTTGATCGTACTTTATTGAACACAGGGCTCTGCAGCAGACCACCTCTACGTGTTCACATGTTGACCAACCAACATCGTCAGCTACGACAGCAGTGCGCACGGGATCATCATTATTCGATCGTCGATCAATGGAAACTCCTTGACTCTTCAGGTCAATCACGTTTTACCTGCACTAAGTCGATATTCGAAATTCTGAGAAAACAGAGGTAAACGAGAGGGAGAGACGGGTAATATACAATATGTACAGGAGTCAACAGAGAGTAAGAAGAGTGCACGACAAAGAACGAAGTACTCGGATTAAAAAGAATGTAACACAGGGATGTAGTCTTTCCCCCTACTGTTGAATCTGTATATGGAAGAAGCAATGATGGAAGTAAAAGAAAGGTTCAGGAATGGATTTAAATTCAAGTTGAAAGGATGTCAGTGATACGACTCGCTGAAGAAAGTGCGGTCCTGATTGAAAGTGAAGAAGAGTTATATGATACGCTGAAAGGAATGAACAGTCTAATGAGTACAGAATATGGATTGAGAGCGGATCGAAGACAGAAGAAAGTAATGAGAAGCGCTAGAATTAGGAACAGTGAGAAAATGAACGTCAGGACTGAAGGTCATGAAATAGATGAAGTTAAGGAATTCTGCTACCTAGGCAGCAAAATAAGCAATGGCAGATGGAGCAATGAGGACATCAAAACAGACTAGAAGTGACAAAAAGTGCATTCCTGGCCACGAGAAGTCTACTAGTATCAAACATAGGTCTTAATTTGAGGAATAAATCTCTGAGAATGTGCGTTTCGAGCACAACATTGTATGGGAGTGAAACATTGACTGTGTGAAAACTGTAACAGAGGAGAATCGAAGTATTGGAATTGTGGCGTTAGAGACGAATGTTGAAAATTAAATGGACTGACCAGGTAAGGAATGAGGAGGTTCTGCGCAGAATCAGAGAGGAAAGGAATCTGTGGAAAACACTGAAAAGAAGAAGGGATAGGATGACAGGACATCTGTTAAGACATCAGGGAATGACTTCCACGGTACTAGAAGCAGTTGTAGAGGACAAAAGCTGTAGAGGAAGACCAAGACTGGAATTCATCCAGTAAATACAAGGAAATCATAGAAATCCTGAATCTGGATGGTTGAATGCTAATTTCATCGCTCGTCCTCCGTAATGCTAGTGCAGTGTACTAGGCACACCACAAGCAAAGCTTATCCTTAGTGTGTAATGTTGTATGGTGGTGTAAAAGAACATCGCCAAACCAATTGTACTCAGTGGAGACGCTGATTTGTGTCAGGCTTTGTTTCAGCGTAAGCTACTCTAGTTACTTAGTGGCCATAGTGGTAGGACCACCTATAGGCCTCTTTTAGTTGGAGAAGATTCCGTGTGCAGATTAAGTTCTAAAAGTACACCGTGTATTACTGTCAGTTCTGCTTCATTATTTTACGTTCTCAATTTGAGATGACTGTTCTTGGTTGAATTACCGATTCGATTTACTTTATGCAGTAGCATTGTGTAACTTGGTACAGTGTGCCTTAATTACTAGTTACTTACTAGTTACTATTTCTCATCATCATTAGTTGTTGTGTTTTAGTTTTGGAGCTTGGTGTGTAACTTCCAGTTGGTTAAATTTTAAATATTGGAGACCGAGCTGCAAACCAGCTGTTTAACCAGTTATTTTATTATTCATTCCGCTGCTTACAGTTTGTATAGTTATTAGTGGCAGAGCTGTCTATTACTTTGTTACTGTAAGGCTAAAATTATTCTGAAGAGCAGGAATTATACCGTTTGGCATGTTGTGTTTGATATTAAGTGACCCCATTGTTACTGTACGGCTAAAATTATTCTGAAGAGCATGACTTTTACCATATAGTAAGTTATGTTTGATATTATGTTAATGTATATTTGCCGATTATGCACTGGTCATATTCCCTGTGTTTCAATTCCACTCTAATGTTTAGACTTATTGAGTTCTATTGTTAGAACGTGCATTCAAAAGCTGTTAATTATTGATGCACCCATAACCTGCAACCATTTTCTATTTTGTTTCCACTTAACCCCATTCCAAATGATTATCCTCGGTTAACACGAGAGCTTGCCATATACTAAAACCTCTAGATCAGTCTAAACCGTGCTGCGGCTCGCGTTGGTGCTCTTTTTAGGTTTCCATCCTCTGTTGGAGGCCAGATGGTACCGTTTAGTTTATATAGTTGCGGTTGTTGGTCTTCTTCTCGAGTTGACTGGCGCCACTTAGCCTTTGGGAACTCAGGAGGAGCCAGGTCCGCGCAGTGCGATAAAACGACATGACTGCTGCCGGCGCGCATGCACTGCCAGATCGAAGGCCTGTGGCCACGAGGGTGAACGACCTCGTCGTAAACCGTATCCTGCAAGCTTTGAGTTGAGTGCATTTGGATTCAGCTAGGAAAACCTCCACCATTGTGAGATCTAACGAAATTAGAATTAATTTTATATCTTCATGTCCGAAAGAACAGACATCATATCAATATAAGTATATTGAGAGATCTTGCGATTTTCCAGTGACTGTGGTTCTTGTTACTGCTCGTAGTGTTGCCCAGGTGAAGAGCTGCGTGTGGAGTGCTTGAGGAAGGCGGATCGGATTAGCTTTCCCCGACTTCTACTTACTATTTATTGCGTTCAGTTTGTTAGTACTTGTTTAGTTCAACCAGCGGATTTTTTTTTTTTTTTTAATCGTGTCCGCTAACGCCCCAGTTGCCTGCCCTGAGGGTTAGTGTATGTAACGGCAGTGTGTTTCCTCGCCTAGCCTCTGCTGTGGGGTGAGGCGTGTAGTTTTGACGGCTGTTTCAATTGTAGGTTGGTTGGCGATTCTCCTGCTCTGGTGGTAATGATTCCTCTCTCGTTCCGGGAGCACTAAGCACAGTATTTTGCTGGCGGAATCCAAACCGCCGGTTCCGGCTCTGGCGTATTTTTACATCTTTGCATTCGGTTTATTTGGCGTCAAGTAGCCTCAGCAAAATTATAATTAGTCATTCGTTAGACTGCCAGTAGTTTGAGTTAAGATTTTGTGAAGTGACTGACTATCTGATCGCTCGCGAAAGTGTTTATTGCCGGACCTACTCAGTGCTACCAAGTTTATCATCATTTTGTCTCACCTGTTTGGTGATCAGTTTCCTGTCTTCTTAAATCTACCTTTGCTATTGCATTGCTGTTTTACCGTGTGTTTGTCACATTTTTTATAATTGCCGTTCGTGACGTTAAACGCATTCAGCTCTGACTGTAGATACTTGCATTTAAATTGTAATTGGGATCACATTGACTTGTTTTTAAAACATTATTTGCCATGTCTGTATTTTATGCTCATTTGGTAAACTGTAATGCTCTGAAAGCACCATTAATTACACAGATGCTTATTGTTTCATTAATACCATGTGATATCTTTATTTATTGCTGAGTCTGGAATTATCGTTTTAAAGTAAATGAGTGTCATTGCAAAAGGGAACCAATAGTAGCTGATCAGGGCCCCGTCCATAATCGTAACCGAATCCTGCATTCCTTGACTACCAGGTTCCAACTGGTAGCAGAGCGTGGTTACGATTGTGATATCGGCATTTCAGTTATTGTTGGTTGATTTGGTAAACTCTCTTACGGTTGTACGGTTTCTGCCTTTGGTATTTTGTTCTCGAGTAGGTGGTGAAACTATTTGTGTGCTTTTAGATTCTGGTAACTCTTTTTCATTTTTCTTCTAGGAATGGTTTCTTGAATTTGGTCATCTTGCGAGACTTAGGCCAGTCCCTTCTTTGATGCAGAGTTGTCGGGTTGCCAATGAGTAGGTGTTGCCTCTGCATGATTGGGTCCGAGGGAGTACCTCGGTTGGCGATTTCTCGTGGCCCTTGTCTTTGGCCTTGGCTAAGGACCTATAGGTCGATTTGATTTTATTGGTAAAACTGGTATTGTCTTGGATCATTCAGGATACACCTTTTTCTACGCTCCTGGTTGAGAAATTTGGGTTCGGTGAGTGTACTAAACAAAAGGTGGATCGAGATGCGGGAATGCTGGCGTTTGATGCTAAGGTTAGTGAGTTTGATCTCACCCATCTTTCTTCCCAACAGGCCTCTGAACTAAGGGGTTTATTGGAGAGATTCCCAGAGCCTCTCTATGACAAACTGGGGGTTACTAATGTTCTTCACTACCATATTCGTCTGTCTGATCAAATTCCCGTCATGCAGTCTCCATATCGTCTCTCACCGCCTAAGATGAAGATACTAAGAGAAAAGATCTTCAAAACGCTTGAGCAGGGAGTTATCAGGCTTTCTACCTCCGCTTATGCCTCCCCTATATTCCTCGTTCCTAGGACTGAGGGGTGGGACTTTCGGCCTGTTGTTGACTACCGTCGCCTAAATAAGAAGACAGTCTTCGAGTTGGTTCCATTACTTGATCTTCATAACTCTTGTACTTGGTTTGATGGACCTAAATGCTTTACTTGAACCAAGTCTATTATCAGACCCCCTTATCTGAAGAATGTAAATACGTTACAGTGTTTTGTGCTAGTTGGAATCTGTTTCAGTTAAACAGGGTCCCCTTTGCTTTGGCTTCTGGCGTAGCCGTCCTTACTCGTTTTCTGGATAATATTCTTGGAGACTTGAAATTAGTCTGTGTTTACATTTACGTGCATGATTAGGTAATTTATAGTCTTTCGTTTCAAGAGCATTTGGAGCATATCCAGCAAGTGTTTGCTAGGTTGGAGGGGGTCAGCTTGACAGTTAAACCCAATAAGGTGACATTAGCCACTCATTAGGTATCCTTCTTATATTACCTAGTATCAGGCGAGAGTATTCGCATCGATCAGGAGCGGACCAAGACCTTGAAAGCTCTTCCGCCGCGCACTGATAAGCAAGGGATTGCCAAGTTAATAGGGATTATTTTAGGCGTTTTGTCCCAAATTTTACTCATTTGGCGGCTCCTCTAAATGAACTGGGCCGAAAAGGGGTGCACTTTGAGTGGGGACCTGTTCACAGGCGGCGTTTGAGCACATTAAGGCGGCTGTAGCCAATCCTACCGTTCTCGGAGTGCCTGATTTTAATAAGAAATTTATTGTCCAAACCGACTCATATAATGCGGGAATTTCGTTAGTCCTCCTCAGGAGTTCGAAGGTCAAAGGCAGGAATTAGTCTACGCGTCTCGTCGGTTAACCAGCACCGAGCTTAAACATTCTGTTTACGAATGAGACGCATTCGCCGTCTTGTTCGTGCTGGATAAGTACCAGTTTTATCTATAACGTAGAGAGTATTACAGCCTTAAGCTGGGTGCTAGCCAAACCGTGTAAGAAAGCACATTAGAGGCACTGAGAATGCGCTCGTGGACGTCGTCTGCCGTATGTTTACTGAACAAACGTCTAGTAACGACGCCCAAGAAGCTTGGGAAGGCAATCTTAGTTGTGTCGCGTTAGGCGGTATTCCTCGTTTGTGTAGTGACACTGACAGCCATCAGGAACAGGACCCCACTTGGGGACCCGTTAAGAAACAGCTTTCATCGTAGGAGCGTTTGTATCAATAAATTATCAGGGAAGACATTTAGTGTAAAAGGGTGGGACGTACCAAGGAGATTAAGATCTGTATACCAGGAACCCTAGTACGGCCCGATTTGCATTGTTTTGACAACTCGTTGATTGGCAGGGAATTAGGAAGAAGATTAAGGAGCATCTCACTTGGCCGTCTATTGACCGAGACGTTAGAGAAATGGTTTCTCGGTGTCAGTTGTGTCGTGTGGCCAAACGGAACAACGCTCTTCAACAGGGGTTCCTTAGTTCTGAGCGTGAATCTTGCCCCATGGACAAACTCTATATTGATTATTTGGGGCCCTAAACTCGCACCAAAAGGAGGCCATCGGTATGTGTTATTATTGACGCGTTTTCGAGGTTTACCTGGCTTCTTCCGAGTTGTAATGTGACTGCTGCCACCACCATTGCCCATTTAACTAAAGTATTTAGTGTTTTTATATCTCCTAAGCAAATCGTTAGTGATAATGCGCCGGCCTTTCTTTCGGCTCCCTTCAGGGCCTTCTGTTCTCAAAGCCGATTTAAGCATGCAACTACCACTCCGTATTATCTGCAGTGGTCCTTTGCAGAGAGGGTCAATCGTAGCCTTAAATCCGAACTGATTATCTTTTATCATAAACCTCCCAGTAAGTGGGACTCTAGTCTCCCTTGGCTTATGTTTGCTTCCAATACCGCCATCCATGTGGCTTTGAAGGCTACTACAGTTTCCTTGATGTTTGCTTATCGTGTTAATTCCCCCCTTTCGATTTTATGGGGGATTCAATACCTAATTCCTACGGAGATCACCCCTCAGGTCGTCAAGAAAACTGGAATCGTGCGAGGCGCAATATTCTCAGGGCCCACAACAAACAAGCTGGTCGTTATAACCGTAATCAACCGTAAATAACGAGGAGTAAGTCGTGAGACGAGGTGTATGTCCGTAATTTTCCCGGGTGGGAAGTGCGTGTTGGCAACCTGGGTATGTTTACTCCACATTTTCTGGGCCCGTGTACGCTTAAACGGATTTTAGGCTCAGTTAACCCTCAGGATAAGGACAGCAGTACCGGTAAGCAATACTGGGTCCACCTTCATCAAACTAAGTTTGGTCAGCCCGCTAAGTGGGTCTCCTTCGGTCTCCTAACCCCTCCCCTCCGCCCCACCCCACGGTTTCTCCTTGAGAGGAGGAGGTTGAGCCGTGCTGCTCCTCGCGTTGCTGCTGTTTGTAGGTTTCCGTCGTCTGTTGCCGGCCAGACTGTATCGTTTAGTTGATATGGTTGCATTTGTTGGTCTTTCTCCTGTGTTGACTGGCGCCACTTGGTTACGCAAGCATTGCCTGTCCGTTGGTGGCAGCAGTGGCAGTTATCGATATGTAGTAACTGTGGCCCTATCTTTGGGGCAATGTCGTTATTCTTCCAGGTGATATCAGTCTGCAGTTCGTTGGGGACTCCGGAGGAGCCAGGTCAGTGCAGTACGAGAATACGACAGTACTGCTGGCAGCACGCATCGACTGCCGGATCGAAGACCTGTGGTCACGATGGTGCACGACCCCATAATCTCCGAGCGCTAAAACTCCATAAGAATAACATTACCGGAAGTGAGTTTTTGAGCAACACGGGTCAAGTAAATATAAGGCACGCTGAAAATTTCTAAGTCCGAATCAAGGTCACCCGCAGTACAGACAATTTAGTGCAACACTGGGACACGGGAACAGCGCGACGCGGTTCTTGTCAGTTGTCCCAGTGTTGCGCTGAATTGTCTGTACTGCGGGTGACCTTGATTCGGACTTAGACATTTTCAGCGTGCCTTATATTTACTTGACCCGTGTTGCTCAAAAACTCACTTCCGGTAATGTTATTCTTATGGAGTTTTAGCGCTCGGAGATTGCTGCAGAGCTGAGAACTACTTCCGGTTCTTATTAGTTGCGATAAGGACTTCCGCCGCACTGCTCGCTACTTGGAAACAGTCTGTTCCGAGCAGGCGGGACTGCAACACAACACGGGTCCTAGTATTACGAGACCCGTGTTGCCGAATAATTCGTTTATGTCGTGAGGGTTGCAGGGGTTTCATCCCCTGGGGAGGTGGGCAGGTTGTCTACTTGTTGTCTCTGTATTATAGTCGTTGTATTGTAGTTGTTTTTCATTAAATTTTCTTATCTCTTAATTAAATTATTTATGTTTAAAGTTTGATTGTTGTGGTTATTGGTCGCGCCAGACCGCTCGTGAAATTTTTTTTTTTTAATTAATTTAAAGAACGTATCGTTTATTAATTTTTAGGTTAAGATGTTACATCCTCAACAGCGTCACGCTGTTCCCGTGTCCCAGTGTTGCGCTGAATTGTCTGTACTGCGCGTGACCTTGATTCAGACTTAGAAATTTTCAGCGTGCCTTATTTTTACTTGTCCCGTGTTGCTCAAAAACTCACTTCCGGTTATGTTATTCTTATGGAGTTTTAGCGCTCGGAGATTGCTGCAGAGCTGAGGACTAATTCCGGTTCTTATCAGTTGCGATATGGTTGCATTTGTTGGTCTTTCTCCCGTGTTTACTGGCGCCACTTGGTTACGCAAGCATTGCCTGTCCGTTGGTGGCAGCAGTGGCGGTTATCGATATGTAGTAACTGTGGCCCTATCTTTGGGGCAATGTCGTTATTCTTCCAGGTGATATCAGTCTGCAGTTCGTTGGGGACTCCGGAGGAGCCAGGTCAGTGCAGTACGAGAATACGACAGTACTGCTGGCAGCACGCATCGACTGCCGGATCGAAGACCTGTGGTCACGATGGTGCACGACCCCGTCGTAAACCGGATCCTGCAAATATTGAGTGCATTTGGATTCAGCTACAAAAACCTCCACCATTGTGAGATCTTGCGATTTTCCGTGTTCCTGCTTTAGTGTTGCTGAGGTGAAGAGCAGCGTGTGGAGTGCTTTGGGAAGGCGGATCTGATTAGCTTTCCTCGACTGCTAATTACTATTTATTTCGTCCAGTTTGTTACTATTTGTTAAGTTCAACCAGCGGTATTTTTTCCTGAATTGTGGCCACTAACGTCCCAGTTACCTGCCCTGGGGGCTAGTGTATGTAACGGCAGTGTACGTTGCCTCGCCTCGCCGCTTCTGTCCGGTGAGGTGTGTAGTTTTGACAGCTTTCTCAGTTGTACGTTGGTTGGCGATTCTTCTACTCTGGTGATAGTGATTCCTTTCTCGTTCTGGGTGCTCTAAGCAAAGTATTCTGCGGGCGGAATCCAGACCGCCGGTTCCGGCTTTGGCGTATTTTTACGTCTTTGCATTTGGTTTATTGGGCGTCAGGTAGCGTCAGCAAAATTATCATTAGTCATTCATTAGACTGCCAATAGTTTGAGTTAGCATCTTGTGAAGTGAATGCAACTCCTGGCTGACTATCTCATCGCTCGCGAAATTGTTTTTTGCCGGACATAGTCAGAGGTCGGTTCCTGGTGCACCGTCTGTGGCTGGCCCTTGTGTTTTATTATTGTAATTGTTTTTTATTGTATGTTTCTAAAATATCTTATATAACTGCCATTCTCGGCGTTACAGCAGGTTTAAACGGCTGTGCTACCATGTTTACCATCATTTCGTCTCACTTGCATGGTTATCAATTTCCTGTCTTTTTAAATTAACCTCTGCTATTGCATTGCTGATTTATTTTGTCTTTGTTACATTTTTTTTATAATTGCCGTCCTTGGCGTTAAACACATTCAGCTGTGGCTGTGGGTACTTGCATTAAAATTGTAATTTGGATCACATTGGCTTGTTTTTAAAACATTTTTGCCATGTCTGTATTTTATGTTCATTTGGTAAACTGTAATGCACTGAAAGCACTATTAATTACACAATTGTTTGTTCTTTCAGTAATAACGTGTGATATCTTTATTTAATGCTGAGTCTACAATTATTGTTTTAAAATAAATGTGTGTCACTGCAAAAGGGAACCAATAGTAACTGATTACGGCCCCGTCCACAATCGTAACCGAATCCTGCCTTCCTTGACTACCAGGTTTCACAGTCATTATACTATAATAAATCACTTGTGTACCTTCTCTCTAGTCACAACAAAGTTAATAACTATCATTGGAACAGGCCCTGTAGTTGCGATGACTTCTATAAAATATTTAACGCAGCATGTAGCTGTCATTTTATCTTTATTCGTTGACCAAAAAATTTAATTATTTAAACTATTATGTGTATGATTCTAGTGCACATATTGTGAGAGAACATATCTCAAGATTTTCAAGAACTGTAATGATACTTGAGATAACTCTTAATTATTGTTTAGTTTCAGATGCATATTTTCAATTAGATTACGTGTTTCGACTACTCATTATCACCTTCCGACCTAATACAAAGTAAAACTAAATATCTGACATTTAAAAGTTTACAGTTCTATACTTATATGTATTTTTCTCTCCTCTCTACTTACTGTAAAATATTAAATGTTACATACATAATTTTACTTTGTTCTAGGTCTGAAGATGATACTGAGTGACAGAAACATGTAAGCCAATTAAAAATTTGCAGCTGAGATGGAACAACAAATGAGGATTATCTTAAATGTTATGTTTGTCACTAAAGTTATTACCGCCACAGTTGCTACTACTACTACTTGTATCATTATTTTTATATTATTATTACTATAATAATAACATTTTTACTAGTCTTCCTATTACTACCAGCTTATATTGTTACCCCAAATGACCTTAACCACTGTGCTGAGAATTATACCACAAGAACTGTTTATGCATTAGATAGGTGCATATCTAGTCCAGTTCTGACAGTCATTATATGTACCATACCAGAGACTTTGTTGGTTTCCAATGACTGCTACAATGTAAGAGTTCTGTAACTGCTATACAAAGTAAATTAGTACAGGTACAACACCAATTTTTTGTAAGTCACGAAGACATTAACATCCAACTCTTTTTACATATTTAATCTCTCATCACAGATAATCACTTCCTGTAAAAAACACCTCCAGAGACTTAGTCTGTAGCCATGGTAGTGGTCTGTTGGCTGTGGCGATTCCAGTCCTTGCGGGGTGTGTGTGGTAATGGAATACTGCAATATAGCACTTGCTAATTCCAGACGGATTTTGCCAAAGAATTGCGCCGAAGACATCTGTCTGTTCGCTGAAGACAAGTCTGCGCGCCAAACACTGCTCGTAGAAGTCCGACTTCCCGACCGCCAGGTAGCGGGCTATATCGCCATGTAGATAACCGTGCAACTTTGTCTGCTGTCATTACGACGTACAGTGCGTTGACCAGATGACAGACCATTGTCCCCGGAAACCATTCCGTTTGCCCACAGTGAACCTCTGCATATGAGACCCCCGACACTGACTGTGAAGTGTGGTCTTCTACTGCCGAATCCGCTGGTGACAGTGTTATACTGGTTTTGGGAGGCCTTACCAGAGGTGCAGTATCCCAAGGGCCGTGCACAATGACGAACTCTTGACTTGCGAACTGGATGCCATTATCCATCTTAGTGACAAGAGGAAGATACTTCACAGCGACCATCTCCTTCAATGCACTGACTAGAATGTCCCAATATTGGTCATGTTGTTGCTCTTCCCAGCAAGGGGTCAGCTTAATATATGTGGAGCTAACTCCAGGTCTACGTCGACTTTGCACAAAGGTAACACGCCTACTTAGGGTATGTGCTGCAGAGCACACGGGCTCATAGCATGGAACCCTCATTCCTTTCTTATACACATGTTGGTGAGCCATTCCTTTGGCGTAACAATGCCCCAATGTTATCTATATAACATCTTCAGGAAGCCCACTAGCAGTGCTTGAGGGGTGACAATCCTGCCTTTCCCTCCATAGTGTGGATGATGATAACCTCCTCAGAGATTGCCAAAATACTTGACCTCGGGGTAAGTCAAATACTTCTTTGATGAAGATAAGTGCGTTTTCCGAAAGAGTTTTACGAATAAGAGAAGTTCATGGATTGTACTAGCATATGCTAAGACACCGACGGCGAGTGAGTGCCGGTCATAGCTAGGCTAGAGAAGCGTTGACCCTGTAAAACACTTCTGAACATCCATCAAAATACGCATCGCTGTCCACCGGCAGTAGGGACATAAAGTCAGCGCTAATACGGCCCGTGGATGTCCAGAACTCGGTTTCGTGGTTCGAAAGAAAAAGTGACCAACGATGCAAACTAGCTGCGCCTTAGCAGGAATCAGTGCCTCCAGACGAAAAACTGTAACCAGGGGCTTGTGGTCTGTTGTAGTAGAAATTTTCACCTGCCAACGTAGTGTTGGAATTTTCTAATCGAGAAAACAGAGGTGAGGCTTCCAGTTCAGTTTGTGAGTAGCCACACTGCCATTTTCAGTATTTTAGATACAAGTGCAGTGGGCTTCTTCACTGCACCCATCCTGTGGGGAAACATTGCCTGGATCCCAATGTCTGCACTGGACTCGCATTCGGGAGAACGACGGTTCAATCCCGCGTCCTACCATCCTGATTTAGGTTTTCTGCGATTTCCATAAATCACTCCAGGCAAATGCCGGGATGGTTCCTCTGAAAGGGCACGGCCGACTTCCTTCCCCATCCTTCCCAATTCCGATGAGACCGATGACCACGCTGTCTGGTCTCCTTCCCCAAAACAACCAACCAACCAACCCAATGTCTGAAGCATTCATGGCCACGTTCAAAGGCAACTAAGGGTCGCAATGTATCATATGGAGTCTAGAAGAGCCCCCTTTCGGTTGCTCGAACGCCCATTGACGTTTCAATGACTATTCCAAAATTTCGACCTTCCTGAGTAATTTTTGAAGAGGCTCCGCATTCATATATGCTGCAGCAATAAACTTACTGTAATATCCGATTTGTCCTTGGATGCGCCGGCCGGTGTGGCCGTGCAGTTCTAGGCGCTTCAGTCTGGAACCGCGTGACCGCTACGGTCGCAGGTTCGAATCCCGCCTCGGTCGTGGATGTGTGTGATGTCCTTAGCTTAGTTAGGTTTAAGTAGTTCTAAGTTCTAGGGGACTGATGACCACAGAAGTTAAGTCCCATAGTGCTCAGAGCCATTTGAACCATTTTGTCCTTGGATTTTGCTGGGAGCCAGAAACTGAGCTATGATCTAGAGGTGTTTAGTTCTAGGATAGAATACGACCCAGATGCTCAACCTCGTTCTGGATAAAGGACACTTGTCCATGTTAACTGCAAGAAATGCGTGATGTAAGTAGTGCGTGAACTGGTCCAAGTTGTGGATGTGCTCATAATGGTGTTTCCTCTGACGATAATGTCGTTGTGGTTCATTCAACCTTATGAAACAATCCTCTAGGTACGGGAAACAATGTTGGGGCTGAATTGATGGCAAAGGAGGACTGTTTGTAATTGTGAAGGACAAGGAATTACAGCATATTACCAACTCTTCATTCTCTTTGGGGGTTAGATCTAGGAGAAGAATCGTGTGTAATCCAACTAAGATATCTGTTCAGGCATCAGAACTAGATATGCATCTAGTTCGTACTGAGTATTAACTGTCGTCTAGGAATCCCGGCACAGACGAAGATTCTGGTCAGGTTTCTCAACGATAGTCAACAGGGTTGTCCACAGATTGTTGGAGACAGAGTCTATGACGTCATCTGCGTCCAGCCCGTGCTGCTCCTGGGTCGCACTGTCTCTCGAAGCTTCAGGAAGCTTACAAAATTTCGGGATACTATCATCAATTGTGGTGTTGCACTCTTCTTGATGGTACCGTGCGAACCTGAAAATTGTTTGCACACATTCCCTTCATCTGTTACCTGGATGTGATTTGCCGAATCCTACATTATGAAACCAACCAGTGGAACAGATCCAGCTCCATGATGTTGGCAACTGTACCTAATTGTGTCAGCAGAAACGGTACTTATATGAGCTTATTTTTGTATTTACAAGCACTTCACACCTATAGCAGTTGTCGGGTAACTGTAACTCGTCAGTGTTTCGTGACATTTGAACAACTGTGGGGTTCCATTGAAATCATGTTTAGCGTTATTTGTGATATAGGTTTAGAGGAACATATGACAAGCTGAAATTGAAATATGCTTCCACTGAGCTTAACAGCCAGGAACACCGAAGAATCATCAATATTAGAATCGAATACATTCACCATATTTTCTGTGTCACCCTTGTAAGTGGAATACTTGACGGCCGATGTTGTTTCTCCATGTACATTGTTGCTGTGCAACTGAGAATTAGGTGGCTAGCACAGGGTTCATTGAACCACTTTCACATTATTTCTCACCGTTCAACTCTCAAACAACATGCGACAAAAACGACTACCTTAATAGTTCCATATAAGCTCTCATTTGCCCTATTTTATTACGATGATCGTATCTCCCTATGTAGGTTGGTCTTAACAAAATATTTTCGTAAGCAAAGGAGAGAGATGGAGATTGAAATCTTCCTTCATCAAGAACTTCTTTGTTTTAATCATTGCTATCCTGATTCGTATCATACCCTGACAGTCTCTCCCTGATTTCCCAGGTATACAAAACGAGCCTCTTCTTTGAACGTCTTCATCTACCATTACTCCTATTACTCCCGTGCAGTATGGACCCCACACCACGCTGCAATATTCCAGAAGACAACAAACAAGCATAGTGTAGGCAATTTCTATGTACTTCGCCCATAAAACGAAGTCTTGGGTTCGCCTTCCCCACAACCTGATATCATTTTCCAGTTTAAGTTGTTTCTAATTGTTTTCTCGAGGTATTTAGTGGAACTGACAGTGTAATTTATCGTGTAAACGAAATTTTACAGATTAATTTTAGTTCTTGTGAGGATGACCACACATATTTCATTATTTAAAGTCAGTTTTCACTTTTTACACTGAACAAATATTTTACCCATCTCATTTTGGAATAGGTTTTTGAGCCACGCTCATGCTGTATCAGGGCTGGTCGCTTACGTCGATAGCAGCCATTCACGGTGAATGTCTCTGACCTGTCGCTGGATAACGGAAAGACGTCTTTCCGCCAAGGGGCAGGGAGGCAGTCTAGCGGCAATATATGGACGTTTGCGGCATACTCTTGTCTTGTCGATGGAATTATGTGTAGCTCGGGGTTCGCGGTTTCTGCGATGGTGTTGACATGCCTGTAAGTTGAACATCGTGCGAGGTTGGTAGTCTGACTTGGGGTATGTGCTATGGCACTGAAGCAAATGCTGTAATTCAGACCTTCAGCCACTCAATAATTTGTGGGAGGGAAACTTGGCTTGGGAATCCGTCTCATCTCAGGACTGCGGATTTTATGGTGAGCGTCCATTTGCAGCTACAGACAGAAATTTTTGATTTTGATGAACAACTGTTATGGCCTTGAGCGTCTTGGTTACTCTTATAGTTTGCTAGTTTTTTTGTGGCTGGCCTGGTACACTGAGGCACGTTTGTTTCTGTACTGTGCTATCTCCAGCAGTTCTGAACACGTTTCGTGACTTTTAGTGCATGTGGGTTAGTCGTTAAACCAACTATTGGCATTTTTTAGACTCCATTATCATAATATTGTGTTGTACGGCTTGTTAGTGCCTTGTTGTCTAGGGAGCTGCAAGCTCGACTAATTGCTCTGAAACGTACTTGGTGATTGCTTATCTTGACCTCTCTAACCTTGCTCCTATCGCTGGTGCTTTTTTTTTTTTTACCCTACTGGCACTAGGAGTAATGCTGTTTGTACTTTGCAGGTCAGCTAATGGTCATTCCTTTTTTTTTTTTTTGTTCTACTGGCACTAGGATTAATGCTGTTTGTATTTTGCAGTCATCTAATGCTCATTTCAGACTTATTATGGTACTGAATTGAAGAGGGAGCTCGGAAGCGGGCCTAGGTGTATTGTGCTGTGTACCTTCAAGTGAAACTAAGCTCACAGCTAAAAGAAAAAAATATAATATAAAATACAAAGTAAGGTACCAAGATACATCTTGGAGTCTGTTCAGTCCTTAATAAAGAGATATCTTGTATCTGTAAAATAGCTGGCCAGCTAATATCATATATGTACTTCACTATAAGTTCTTTACTTTTCTACTTCATTTGAATGTGCTCGCTTCATTTGCTTCTACTGCGGTGCGCTTTTGTTTGTCTCCCACTGCTGCCCCAGTGGTCTTAAACTAATGAAATGAGTGTCTGTATTGCTGTTTGTACACTGTCATTAACTTTTCTAACTGTTAACTCGTACTGGAGCATTTAATTTAGTTGCCTCAGGGTGGTTCTGCATACTAACTTCACTGCAGTGCTGGCAAGTGATGTTCTGCTACAGAATCTAGTATTGATTACTTCTTAACAATCTGAATGACTGGTACTATGCTTAATTAGTATTGGCTAATGATGTCAAGTCCTTTTGCTAAAGCTGTTTGTGATAATCTGTGGTAACGCTGTCGAGAGTTGATTGTCGTTATATTACTATCTCTGCCGACGCCAGAGTGTTTTAAAATTTAAAATCCGTGTCGCAGAGGCAGTGGACTTCACCTGTATCTACTGTAAGTTCAGTATTCTGTGTATGTTTAACATTTTAAGTGGTCTCATTCATTAGGATAATTTGTTAAGCCATGGGCCAGAAACTTAATAGTATTAGAATAAATGTTGTAGTCTGACCGCCGGCAGACTCCAATAGATATATTTTTGGTATGCTTTCTCGTATTCTCATGAACTATTCTGTAACAACGTGATTTGGTCTATTCCGCTGATTTTGTTGTTCCATATCATTGTTGTTATCGCTTCACCTGAAGCTCTTGGACACAAATTGCTAATGTTGTCTTGAGTCGTTTCTGTATTTAATTTTAGGCGCTGCATTACATGTACAAATGTTCAGTGAACTTTTGAAAATTGCACGTAATTGTTTCTGAGCCAAATGCTTCAAAGTCATTGTATCTTCCACCTCAATTGTTATCGCTCGCTATCAAGAAATAGTTTTCTTTAAAAAAATACATAAATTTTTATTTATGAAAAAGTGATTTTATTATCCTTCATCTTACCACTCCACAACCACCACCCTGGCGCTTGTTTTGATTTTCTCAAGATTTTACTAGACGGTAAACGTCAGCATCATCTGGAAACAACATAAAATGACTGCACAGATAGTCTCATGAACCTGTTACCTAGATTATGAAGGCCAGACACTCTTCCTTTATATCATGATGGCTCATGTGATAAGATACCAAGAATTGGGTTTGTTTCTGTAAACAAATCTCTACCATTTAACCTTTTTTCCGACAATATAGGAACTTCATGTGATTGCAGAAGCACTGGGCACAAGATCTGACATTAGATGATTGTCCAGCGGAATCTGATTTTCAACCGATTACGGGATGCGGCACTGTTCCTAGACATCTTACACATCTTGCGAGTTTTACTGTTCTGTGTATCCTTGCGAACATCGCCAGTCCGAAAATCTGTCTTGAAAGCCTATGTTCCTCTGTGTTCAAGCGCTTACTCTGTTTGATTTGCTTGTTATAATGCTTGAATAACCGACAGACATTCGTCCAACATGGTATTATTCAATGCACAGCGTCTGGATTATGAGCCATAGGCACATTCGTGACCACTGTCTGATGGCAAGAAAGAGCACAGTTCTGATTTTCGCACTTGAAACGATAGTCGCGAGTCAGAATTTGCAATACGGCAAACCACTCTTTAAAACATTGTTCAGGGTTCTTATGTGTCCGATAAAATTCATGGCGTGTCGCCGCAGCTAGGGTTTTACTCTGTAAATTTTCAGCTAAATTGTCCTCAAAGTCCGAATATCCTAATTGACATTGGCCCTCATCCGAAAAAATATTGAGAACGATCCCATACAAAAATGTACAGCTTCACTGTAGGAAGCACGTGGGCCGGATTGTAGGCTTCTTTTGAGGTTCTCCATACACAACCCAGCCATTTGTGGAAAAGAATGTCAACGATGTATCATTGGACCGTACCACATTGTTCCAGTCATAACCTGTGAGGGTTTTATGATCTTGGCATCACTTCTACCACAGCTTTGCGCTGAACAAGGTTTGGTTGTAAAGGGTTTTCGCAATTGCAGCCCTTCGTAAAACTCCCGCCGTATTATTTTTGTCGACACAGTATTACTCAAGTGAGTGCTCAGTTCTGCAGTCTCTTTTGCCACGGTTGTTTTATGTTTCTAGTCACAATCTTTTTTAACGCTCGTCTGTCTCTCTCAGTTAACTTCGGCTTTCACTATCTATTGCTCTTCGCCGATGACATTTTTCCATGTTTTGTGTACGCCGTCACTATCGGGAACACTGTCCCTCGTGAAACGTTGAACAGTTCAGTCGTTTTTCTCACAGATGCTCCCACTAACGATGCACCAACTAGCTACTCTTTTTGTAACTCTGAGATGCCACACATTTCACCGATCTCTTGTGACGACCATCGCAGATCAAAGCGTATGACTCAGTGAAAGGTAACCACCAAGACATGGAACGTCAACTGCGCACTGCAGCCGCGTCCCAGTATTTACACGTATGCAGTGGTGGCACCTTGCAGCAATATGTAATGTACTATAGGGAGTGTACATTATTTACTCCATCCCCTGAGCACCCCGTGTGCGGTAAAGTCTTTCTAGTCTGTCTATGTAGCTGACCCATCGCACCTCTTCCGGATATAGTGGGTGAAACGCTGCTCTAGTTCGTCGGCTGTCCACTCGCTGCTGTCTCTGGGCGTCCAACCACTGTAACAAATACGATATTACAGTGCCTGTGTTACTCTGATTAGGATGCAAAGCTCCCTTGGACATGCATGCATACATGCACTGTAATTACAATGGGAAGAGTGGTAACATGAGATCCATTTGATGTCTTCTGAAGCATGTCTGCTTCGCACTTGTCAGATAACTGGATGCGTGTGAATGATACAATGACGTGTGTGTTTGGTAATCCATACGACTGCCCTCCTGAAAGGAGCAGCCGGAGTTACTAGTAACACACTATGACGGCAACACTGTTGTCGTGGTCACGCTATGGATCGTACCACCGATGTGGTTGGGTTCCAGAGAACGCGCCAAAGTTGGAGGACTGTAACCGCTACACAAAATAAATCAGTCCAATTACCACGACATTTATTTTTGGTAATTCACATATAAATTAACATCAAATACCAGTTACACATTTAATCTGCACAGACAGAGAAGCGTAATTGCCCACAGATCGCAAGGGCGTGGGCTGCGCACAGTAACAGAAGTATTGCAATATGGTGGTTGCTGACTCCAGAGAACTCTGTAGAAGGACTGCGTCGAAGCCAACTAACTGTTGGCTCTGGATTGAAGACTACTCACGAAAGATGATTGAGTTGCAGACTGCTGGATCACGGATTATACCGCCTCGTGGATCCCTATATGTAATCCACGCCACTGAATGCCGCTGCTGGAAATCATGCGTTTCTCGCCCGTTGCCTCTACAAGCGGGATGATGTCATCCTCCCATCTGGCTGTCACCCTTGGTAGACGCAGCAGAGTAGTCCACCAGGTGCAGGCAGACTCTGCGAACCACCACTGAAATTCACGCCAGTCTTCTGCTCGGTATGCCTTACCACAGCAGTGCATGGGAAGCCTACCTGGCAAGGGTATGAAGCATGTTCAGACAATGCTTTTACTTTATCATTACCATTATTACTACTTCTAGCTCCGCCCCGTGATTTTACCTACGGTTAAAGAGTTGTTTATAAAAATATGCATTGGTATGCACTTATTCAAATCTTCATTATGTCCGTCTCCCCCTTCCATGTCTCTCTATCCATTCCTCCTTCCACCCCCCCCCCCCATCTCTGCCAATTTCCTCCTTCCATACCCTTCTCCATTCATGTCCTCCACCCACTCTATCTTTCTACCTACACCAATCTCCTTTCTAACGATCTCCTCATCCCCCCTCCCTGTGTCCATATCTTCCTGTCACCTCTCCATCTCCTCATCCCCTGCCGATCACGACCCACCTCCCTTTCTGTGTCCATCACCTTTCTCCTCTCTCTCTCACTCCTCAAACTTCTCTCTCCAAATTATCACCCCTGCCCCAGTAGGAGTGTGGTGGTTCTTAGCCGTACACTTTTTCTTTCCAGATCTTAACTGGTATGTGTTGCAAATTTGTCTGAAATGTTTCCAGGGATTCAGGATGAGCTTTTCACCCAGGCCTGTGCCGGCGTACGCACATTACAAATATATTTCGCATGTATTTAATATATAGGGTTCCCAAAAAAATTTTATACACTCTTTGAAACAGATTATCTCTTTAATTAAAGGAGATAGAAACATAATTTTTATGGGTAATAATTTAGAAGCCGGTGAAAAACATAACAATTCTTCCTTTTGTTTCAGGATTGTCAGAAAACATGGCGTTATCGTTTGAACAACGGAAATTGATCTGAAAGTGTTACTGGAGAACAGAAAATTAGAGTACGGTGAGCCAACGTTGGAGAGTTGAATTTGGAACTTCACTACCGACGAGAGTAACAATTACAAGAATCAGACATAAGTTTGAAGTCGAACGAACGGTGCGCGATATGAAGCAGGGACATAGCGGACGAAAGAGAAGATCAACAGACAATGAGAGTTTTGATGCAGTTATCCAGGCATACACACGTTCCCCGAAGAAATCTGTGAGGCAATACTCTCGTGAGACTGGGATCTGCAGAAGGAGTGTTCATAGAATTTTGAGGTCTCAGAACCTTAAGCCTTACATTCCAAGACTTCGCCATGCTCTTAACGAGGATGATCCTGTTAGGCGAAGCGAATTTTGTGAGTAGTTCATTAACACATGTGAAGAAAAGCAACGTTTCCAAGATCGAATTCTTTCGTCAGATGAAGCGACGTTTAAACTTGAGGGAACAATTAACCGCCACTATTGTATGTACTTGGCCAGGGAGAATCCATACGTAACCGAACAAAGGCATGTTAATCTACCAGAAGCAACAGTCTGGTGTGGTCTGTCTTCTAGAGGGTTAATCGGGCCGTAGTTCTTTGGCCACACTGTCACGGGTGACTCGTATTTGGAAACGTTGGAAATGATAACACTTGGTCTTAACGTTGTGTTTGGAAGTGAAGATTATTACTTTCAACATGATAGAGCGCCACCTCTCTTTCACCTGGATGTGAGGGCATTTCTCAATCGTACATTTCCTGCCTGATTGATAGGACGAAGAGGGAGTGTGGAGTATCCCGCTCGATTTCCAGATTTAACTCCTCTGGACTTCTTTCTGTGAGGTAGTGTCAAGAATTCAGTTTACGCTTCGAGACCACACACACTCGCGTCCGGCCGTCCTGATTTAGGTTTTCCGTGATTTCCCAAAATCGCTTCAGGCTATTGCCGGGATGGTTCCTTTGAGAGGGCACGGCCGACTTCCTTCCCCATCCTTCCCTAGGTCGATGAGACCGATGATCTCGCTGTTTGGTCCCTTCCCCAAATCCATCCACCCACCCCCACCCCACCACCACACACACTGGATGATCGTAGAGAGCAAATTGAGCAAGCCTGAGATGCTATTACGTGGGAAATAATAAAGTTTGGATGTCGCTCAGTTGTAAGTCGATGTCGACGGTGTATTGCGATAGACGGACACCAGTTTGAATATTTACCACCTTAAGTCGGACCATGAGGCACCTAACACCACTAAAATTGTATTTCTAACCGCTTTCATTGAAGAGATGGTCAGTTTGAAAGAGCGTATACATTTTTTTGGGACACCCTGTATATCACATATATTTGTACACATCTTCACCTGTATCTCCAGCGAAATTCGCCCGCAGTTTCGTTTTCACTGAACTGGATGTTTACGACATCTATCTCGCTAACTATGTCTCGTACAACGATACGATTTTGCCGGTGTCTTCAGTGGTATACGTGAATATTGCTAGAAAAATGTATGACTAACACACTTAGAAGTAAAGAAGTGATGCTTCATGCCGCAGTTTTCCTGCATGAACATAGAAAATTTATTAAACGCTAAACATTTTTCTGTTCGTCGTCTTATGGGGGTTGTCAAGGAGAAAAAGTTCATGGAGGTTTGATGTTATGTGTAAAATTTGTTGCAATTCGCTATGTGCTCTCATCCTAAGGTACTGAATGGCACGCCACTGGAGGAGTCAAACGAAAATACCACAGATAAGCTAGGATAGGTTAGTCATAAGGATGTAAATATAAATTTGGAAAAATATAGCACGAAATACTTTTGTATTTATTTAGATGTACGCGTGTACAGTTTAGGTTCACATTGAATTCCCATATCACCATATCGTGTCACGCCGCTGGAGAGGTCGAAACAAAATGACACATCTCAGTGGTAAAGTGTAGGTGGATCGTATTCTGTCGTGTTGTCTCTTCTACAGGCGTCATATAGTACTGAAGCGCGAGGATTTCTGTGTGTATCCAGGCTGCAGACGGGCATCTGCAAGCAAACTAATCGTTAATATAATTTTTTTTTTTTGACGGGACAATTAAGACCATGAATACCCCTCGAATGACGTCCTAGTTTATTAGACCGATAAATTTTGAACTCCGACATTATGGGTGTTTGCAATATCTGTGCATATAGATATATAGTGGAGCTTTTGTGTGGGTGTGTGTACACAGGATGTAGTTGTGGCTCTGGTTGTCCGTTGGACCAGAGCTCGAGCTCTGGCCTTCCTGCGAGGCACGCCAGCGTGCGGTCTCGCCCGCACACAATGCGGGCCGGTGCATGCAGCGCTTTATTTGTAGCGAGCTCCGTGGCCGACTACAAAATGTCGCTCCACATACGGTCGGGTACAGTGGCCACACAGGTGTGGGCGGGGCTGTGTTGACACAACGTGGATAATTACATCGTACTGAGTCAAGGGTGATCTCTCGCCTAAAAGTCAACGTTGAGTTTAATCCGAGCAGCACGTTGGAGAAAAGGTCGCACGACATTGTTATCAGCATGCAAGTCGATATGCGGTGCTGTTTAAATGAGAACGACAGACTGTGAGTGCCGTTTGAGCTGATCGTTTGCAACGTGATAGTGTGCTGTGGCCCATTTCGTAAAACACAACAAACCGCATAATGAAACAGACGTTTTAAGCATACGCATTTCTTTGCTGCAAATAAACGACATAAAATATAATAAGGTTGTAAGTACATTGTCTCGATGATAACGAAGCAGAGCTGATTGGTTGTACAGAGGGGGTCACGGTGGTCCCAAGATTTGCCTATTTCCGGAGTACTCCAAGAAAGTATGATAGGACCGTTACTGTTTATAGTGTGTATGTGATCTAGTAGAAAGCGTCGGATTTCTTTAACACTGTTCGCAGACGATATGGCTCTGAGAACTATGGGACTTAACATCTGAGGTCATCAGTCACCTAGAACTTGTAACTACTATAACCTAACTAACCTAAGGACATCACACACATACATTCGAACCTGCGACCGTAGCGGTCGCGCGGTTTCAGACTGAAGCGCCTAGAACCGCTGGGCCACACCGGCCGGCTGCTGCTTAGTTATATATAACCACATCGTCTGCACCGGCCTGGGTGACCGA
This sequence comes from Schistocerca piceifrons, assembly GCF_021461385.2. Lineage (NCBI taxonomy): Eukaryota > Metazoa > Arthropoda > Insecta > Orthoptera > Acrididae > Schistocerca > Schistocerca piceifrons. Next base: position 500,098,180 of record NC_060139.1, read on the forward strand.
GTGGTTCTAGGCGCAACAGTCTAGAACCACGCTACCGCTACGGTCGCAAGTTCGAATGGATGTGTGTGATGTCCTTAGGTTAGTTAGGTTTAAGTAGTTCTAAGTTCTAGGGGACTGATGACCTCAGATGTTAAGTCCCATAGTGCTCAGAGCCGTTTTCAAGTAAGCAGCAATCCCGGAAGACAGTAATTGATTTGCAGAATTACCTGCAGAGAAAGTCGAGACATTAGAACCAATACAGCGGCTTACCGACAATCATTCTTCGCAAGCGCTATTCGTGAGTGGAAGTGGCTAGGAGGATCACTTAGACGTACCAGTACCCTCCACCATACACCTTTAAGTGACTTGTGGAGTATGATGTGGGGGGGGGGGGGGGGGGAGTGAAATTCGAACGTGTCGTTAACGCGAGTCTGTCCTCACTAGGTTGACAGGTGTCTGAGTGGTCCGCCCACGCAAGAGTCAGGAGCCCCCAAGAGCCCTTCTGGGCCAGGGTGAACGCCCTGCGCAACCTGCAATGAGTCCTCCGCATCATACATATTTTAAAGATCTCGATCTGCTATCACGTTACCTGCCTAACGAGTACTTCGAATACTCCGGGCATTATTTTCCCAGACACATACAGTCTGATAATAAGTTGGAAGATGGCCAATTGTAACGAATATAAACGATACGAATTTACATAAGTCAGTGTCCTGCAGTATCGAGATATATGTTTGCAGCACAGAAGTCTGGAGCGAAACGTACACTTCTGCTATTGGCTTTCCTGCTCAGAACTGTCTGGCTGCCGGAGCACCGGCGCGTTTCATGTGATCGTCGACTGGCAGCGAACCTTCACTATTGTTCATAAGTAAGTATGGGATCTATGTGTATAGAAGAGCATAAGCGTTCTTGCCTCGGGTATTTTATTATTAAACGAAAGAAACAACCAACGTACCAGTTCTCATTTGGTGAATTTGAACTAGAATTTATTAAAATCTATTTAGTTCCAATCGATCGAATTTCTCCACACACAAAACAAGGCCGGGTTTACTCCGGACATTTGTATAAAAATTTCCCAGGATGCCGCCGGGTTGTATGGTGTCTCTAAGAATCTGCACTATCGCTTGTGTCTGTAACAGCAGTGCAGGTGACGGTATAAGTAAGTTTAGAGATTCTGCGCAGGATTCCACGGTAGGGAGTGTGGAATGTGGTGAGAGCCGATTATTGCGTAATCACTTTGTTCCGAGCTCCCTACCTCTGATTTGGAAGAAGTCCGTAAGCTTCTGTCTATAGTCATTTATTTCTTGTTGCAGTCAACGTTACCTAGCTTGTATCACTACTGCTCTATTAGTGTGTTGTACATGAAGACATTTTCTTAATTCCGCTTCCCTTCCTTGTGTTAAGTGTACCTGCAGTTAGGAACTTTATTAAGCCTGTCAGTGCTAAGACGATTTCTGTTACAACCAACGTGTTAGTGATCTTTACCCGTTTGTAGTCTATATGGGCCTGCACTTCCTTGCTCCCCTACCCGCAACCCACACCTGCCATCGGCCAACTTAACGAGTGCGTGATGAAAAGTAATGCCTTCGTATTTTTTATGTGAAATCTCTTAAGGCTTTTAATTAAAATAAATGTTATTTACATTCTGAATCTTTGTTCTTCACGTCTACATATTTGTTTCTAAAGCTATTCGCCCTGACGACCAACACATTACTCCCAACGAGAGACAAGTTTGTTGATACCGTCACTGTCGACAGCCGACTTCGTTGACAGAGCCACAAACTTACACTGCTTTATCACAGTCAAAGTGAACTCTTAGAAATGTTTCTTGTGTGGTCCTGAACACTCGTCTCTTATAGGTTCCCTAAACGGTGCTGCTTTCTCGGATATCTACAGAACCAGTAAAAAAAAAATCACATCAATTTTCTTGACAATAGTTAAATTGGTATTGACAACGAGATTTCCCAAGAGATGCGCGACAGGCAAATATTCAATATCTTTGGCTAGATAGAATGTCCATGCAAATAATGAATATGGATCACAAGCAACAGCTCTACTGGGGTCCGTCTTCTACTGTGTGGCCGAGGCTGACAGGAGCAGAGTTTATATTCCCTTTGGCTAGAGGCCGCTCTGTCGTGCTGCGGTCCCAGTCAGCGAACTATTATCTGACATCGTCTCACAGCCTTCTCTGTTCTTGCGTTCTTCATGTTACGCCGGAACATTCCTCCTCCCAAAGCGACGGACCAGCCTCATGTAGAGAGCGGGACCACGGCGGGGGAGGCAGGAGTGTGGGCTCGTCACTGGACCGGAAGCTGTGGCTGCAGAGGACGTCAAACCACCGGTCGTACCCCACCATGTGGCCCTTAATCTGGCGGAAACGTCCCCCGGAAAACGACAAGAAAAGTACGCGTCCACCTCATAATGCCATGAACCAAATGAAGGAGGCGACTGCTGCGGTGTGGGAGGCTCCAGTTCCGTCGGACGAGTGGAGGAGGCGGAAGCGCAGCTCCGTCTCCATGAGGTCATCCTGCGGTGTCGTGATGACACCCTGTGGCGGCTGCTGTGGCCGAACTGTCATCTGGATCCGTGAATCTGGGGAATGAGACACTGAAACATCATCGTGCACATGACAAAGGCGAAGTTGACTTTAATGGCGGCGCTACAAGTCATGTTGACCTGCAATAAGATACATGCAAGCGCCAAGTGGATGGACGATCTCGCCTCGCGTCCACCGTCTGCTGCGGCCAAAAACTCCGTAAAAGACAATATCATGCAGCGCGAAGAGATACTTGCGCCTTTCCTCCGGCGCCGGATGCCGAGGAAGGTGGAACAGTGTCCGATGGCGAAGCAATTCCGCCGGCGTTAGTCCATCTAGTGGGTGCGAACGAGAGGAACCTAGAAACAGTTGCAGTGCTTCATCCCTGGTGTGTGCAGAGCGAAGCTTGGCCATTCGCTGCTTGCAAGTTCTGAGAAAACATTCCGCTTCGCCGTTTGACAGTGGACGGATCGATGCACTAGTTAGATGCTGAATGCAGTTGCAATCACGGAGTGTTTCAAATTCAAGTGACTTGAAATATGTTTTGCTGTCTGACACTATGACTGGAGGTGAACCTTCGAAGCAAAATGTGGAGGACATCACCTGAATTGTGCTACGTGATGTCGTCGAGTTCATTGGTACAGCAAAAGGAAACTTGTTGTACAAGTGAAACACATCCATCCAGCAAGTGTTCCTAAAAGGTCCCGCAAAGTCTATGTGTACTCTTTCCCTTGGCGATTGTGACTTAGGACAAGCAGACTGATTGTGGCGAGCAGACTGCCTTTCCGCACATGCGTGATACTGTGACGTCATTTGTTCCATTTTGGTGTGCATACCCTGCGCTAACTGTGCCGTACGAACAATCCCTCGGTGTTCTTTGTGAAGTAACTGCAACACTTCTGTTTGCAAGGCATTAGGGATCAACACATGTGACTTTCCACTGTCATTTTGTACAAGAATCACATCTTTCTGTACAGCGAGGCTAATGCCGACGGGCAAAGTATCAGCGCACAAAAGAGTTCTTTATGCTATGCAAGGACGGAGGCCAAGATATTCGAATGTATCTTAGCAAAATGTTTAAATCCGAATCAGCTTCCGTGGCCTGTGCACTTTTCTTGTAGTTTAGCGGAAAAGATTGCAGCAATTCAGAATCATGAGCATCAATGTGAAAACAAGATGCAGCAGAAGCATCGAAGTCTGTTTCAGGGCCAATCGGTAGACGTGAAAGTGCGTCAGCGTTATCATGTTGAGCTGACTGACGATACACAATCTCGTACTGAAATTGAGACAACAACAAGGCCCATATTTCCACTTTTCGGGCACTTCGCGCAGGAACCGGTTTCGTCGGATGAAACAAGGACTGCAAAGGCTTGTGATGCGTTACTAAGTAGATTTTTCTGGCATACAAATAGTGGTGTAATTTGGTGACAAAATACACATCAGATAAAGCCTGTTTATCAGTCTTTTAATAGTTACATTGAGCTTTGGACAACAGTTTTGATGCGAAAGCGGTAGTCCTGTCTTCGTCAACAAATCTGTGCGAAAGCACTGCACCGATTCTGTAAAAGGAAGCGTCAACTTGCAAGACAACTGGCTTGACTGGATCAAAGTAAACTAAGTATCGGTCACTGAGTAATCCATCTTTAAGTTTTTGAAAATCCACTTGGCACTCATCTGTCCAAACAAAGGGGACATTGCCGGCCGGTGTGGCCGAGCGGTTCTAGGCGCTTCAGTCTGGAACCGTGTGACCACTACGGTCGCAGGTTCGAATACTGCCGCGGGCAGGTTACTTAGGTTTAAGTAGTTCTAAATTCTAGGGGACTGCTGACATCAGATATTAAGTCACTTAGTGCTCAGAGTCATTTGACCCAAAGGGGACATTTTTTCGACCCAAGCGATGTAATGGAGCCGTGATTTGCGTGGCATTCGGTGTGAACCGAAAACAATAGTTCATTTTCCCTAAAACTGACTGCAGTACTGTGACATTGCGAGGAACTGGCAAATCACGTATGGCTAACAAATTCGACTGAAGAGGATGTACACCTTGATTGTTTATGATATGACCTAGATACTCCAACTCAGGTTTAAAAAAGTCACAAGTGACCAGTCTACACGTTAGTGCTACATCAGATAACATACGAAACAAAGCATGCAAATTTGCAATATGATCTTCGAGTATAGAACCCGATACAACAATATTGTCCACAGAGATTGAACAGTTCGGTACTTGGGCAGTCGGCTGTACCAAATACCGTTGGAAAATGGTGGGTGCAGAAGCACTGGAAAAAGGTAAACGTAGATATTTAAACAAACCAAATTGAGTATTCACTACATACACTTTTTGAGATTCTTCATCTAGCCGTTTTCGAAAAAACGCGACGCGCAAATCAATTTTTCAAGAGTAGTGTCCAGCGCCTAATCTGTCCATGTAATCCTCTGGGTGTGCCAATGGAGAAGTATCAATCACAGTTTGTGGGGTGACTGTAGACTTAAAGTCAACACAGAAGCGAATGCGACATGAAAGATTGATGAGCAAAACCCCTGAACATGCCCATTGACTAGCTTATATACACGCAATAGCTCCGCTATCTTGCAGTCCTTTAATTTCAACTGTGACTTTGTCCCATAATGCAACGAGAACAGTTCTGGCTCAGAAATATTTCGGCTGAGCGTTGTCTTTCAGAGTAATATGTGCAACTAAACTGTTAGCCTTGCCTAAACCTTCATAAAAGGGTTCCGGGAATTCTTTTCATTGAAAGCACATACTGACAACACATTGTCCTGAATATTGAAGCTAAACCAGTCAACTTAATCAAGACCAAATATGTTCTATCAGCCGCACGATTGTAGCACCATAAAAGCCACTGTTCGCGTATATGAGCGATACATGGAAGGCACAGTACATGTTCCGAGAACGGGAATGTCTTGTCCATTATAAGCCGTCAGTTGCGTGCTAGTTTCAGACAGGCGTGGGGAGCATAACAGTTCGTATGTGTGACGATTGAGCAGTATGAAAGAAGCACCCGTGTCCGACTGCAATTTCACATGCTTCCCACAAAGAAGTAATTGGACAAAAAGTTTGTTTGACTGGCGTATCACTGAAGAAACTGCTTGCGTGCCAGTCTTGCGAATGCCTGTTGCAGACTTTGATTATACGGCGTTAATGACAAGGGCCTTGTAACTAGGTTTCTTTGAGTGTTCCGAATTTTTATGTTTGCTCAATTGCAAACATAAATATTGGACTTGTCCTTCACTACCACAAACGTAACACTGAGCTGGTCGGGAGGGGCAGTCTTGGCGATTGTGCAGTGCATAACACCGACGGCAAGAGATAATTCTATTCGCCTCTGAATCCAACTGTTTAGCGAGCTACTTACACGGAGTGAAGTGGTATTTACTCGGCGTGGGTAGTGCAACCTGACGCTGAATGGGCTGATTACATACAAGGGACTCTACCCGACAAATAGCCGTGTGCTCAAATTTATCGGCTGACAGAGCACCGCAGTCGTACTGATTTAAGATTTGCGCTACCTGCTGAAATGGTGGATTGGACAGTTTAAAAGTCTGTTCTCTGTGTTTGACATCAGGTACATTGTACACGATCACATCACGCAACGTAACATTTGAATATAAATCATCGCAAACACATTTCAATTTTCATTTCCTTGTCATACCCGGCAGATCTGTTACGCAATGGCGATAAGTTTGTTCTGACCGTTTTTTGCAGTTAATGAATTGATATCTAGTTGCTACCACATTCACTTGTTGGTCATTATTGTTAGTTAGAGACTGTACCACCTGGTAGAAGCAAGTTGACTCGAAGTGGCATCAGGAAAAAGTTTAATGTAAGCGTAGGCTTCCGCGGCCGTTGTCTTCTTCAATAAAATTCTTCAGGGTATCAGACCGCATCGTCATAATTTTAAAATGCGCCAACGTTTCGGCCAGCGTTGCAGCTAGCCTTCATCAGGGCCTTACGTTAACGTACCCTGAAGAATTTTATTGAAGAGGAAAAAGTTTGTTAATAAGGCGGAACACTGCACTTCCTACTGTTGATAGCAGATACGGAAGTTTCACAGCAGATGGTACGTTGTGAGAGAGGCTGTGAGCTTCATATCGGGACAACCAATCGAACCATTCCCCTTCTTGTTCACGAAACCGTCGAAAAGGTGGTATAGCAGTAGGTGTTGCTGTAGGTGGTGCTTGTTCCGTTGGGCGCGCAGCATTGGCCAGTAGCGGCTACACCGTGTTGAGCAGCGTAGATATCTGCTGCGTCTGGAACTGAAATACCTGCATTAGCTGTGTAGCATCTAACGCTTGCGGCTGTGGCGCCTGAGCAGGGGGCAGGGTAGGCATTTTTTAAGAGACAAATGCAACAAACAGGCAAGGCAAGCAAGCAAAATAAGCACAAAAGCAAAGAAAAGTTCTGCGACGTTCATCTGAAAACACTGAGTAGCAAAAACGAAAAGAGTCTATTAAAGAAGGGAAACACCCCTGAAAAGTAAAGAAAAAAAGGAAATAAGACGCCAGAAAACAGAATACAAAATTACGTGGCCGTCAGGCGAGGGGTTTGTTATTAACTCCTCGTTGCCAATGTGGGATCCTGCCCACTCGTCTGTTATAGGGTGCCTAAAGGACGCTGCTCTGTCGGGTAGCTGTACAAAAATTCAAGCAAATCACATTAATGGTCTTCATTATAATAAAGTTGATTGATAATACTTAACTTTGGATTTGCAACGGGTTGTTACAAGGAATGAGCGACATGCAAGTAATCAGAGTCTTCGGCTATATAGAATGTCCCTGCAAGTAATGGATATGGATCACAAGTGACAGCTCTACTAGCGTCCGTCTTCTACTGGCCGGCCGATGCTGGCAGGAGTGGCACTTATATTCTCTTCAGCTAGAGGCCGCTCTTGTTATGGTGTGGTCCTAGTCATCTCACAGCCTTCACAGCTCTTGCCTTCTTCATTTTCATGTTTTCATGTTACGCCGGAAACATGAATATCGGATGGGCTAGAGGATGATCGATGACGGTGAACCCAAGGTGTGGGATTGTTGCAGATATCGCAGCGCATGTGTGGTCAGCTATTGTCGTAGTGAAGGATAGGGTGTCCAATGTGTGGACAAACTCTTAGAACTCGAAACACGATTACAGCACCCTGTTTCTCACATACCAAAACTGTTATACGCTGCCATGTTACACACTACAGTTCTGGGCCCTCAAGGGACAGAGGGCTGCGAATGTTTGGACTTGAATAATAAAGATGTAAAATGTTAATAACGTCTGTTTAATTTGAAAATCCTATGAAGAATTCACACACAAAATTTTGGAGGCGTTACTTTCCAGCATATCCTTGGCGTTAACATGTAATATTCAGGTTCCTGTTAATGGCATTTATGTTATAATGGTAATACGACGAACTCAAGGTTCACAATATTATTACTTTTCGGTTATTTTTTCGGGCTTTGGAGGTTATAGGGGTAAAAATGTATATACCAAAACGCTCATGCATTGATCTACGAACAAAAGTGAAGCGTCAATGCCTTTTACATGTATACCCGCTTATCTCAAAGGAAAAACCGTTCCTCCTACGGACAGGTAAATGCACTGTTTGATCTGGTTAACCTATAAGTGCTTTCAAAGAACACAAATATATACAACAATATAACAAATTTTCAACTTTTCGGAAGTCAGTGTGGAATCATGACACAAGTAACTATAACTACGACTTGAGTTTGAATGACGATATTTATTGCGGAGAGGTTCACCAAAGAAACGGTGATTTCCTAAATTAGTGATGTTATTACTGTTAGGATTCTTATAAAATACAATCATTTGACGAAAGAGGGAAATAGTCGGTTAACCACCGAGGAAACAAGCCGTTGTGCTGACTACGGCAATTCCTGTTCATGTGGAAGTAACTGAAGAGAGAATATTATTGCTTTAGTGTCGGAGTCCAGGTCCACCCACATGAGTTATAAGTTTCGCCATATTATGCCTTCAGCAGTGGGTACTTTTATTCAGGTGCGTAAAACGGAGTCATTTCTTAATTATTAATTATTGTGTAGAAAATTAGGCATGAAACATTTTATGTTCGCTGTACGTTGTCTTATTCTCTACAATTTTAGATTCAGTACGACATTATTTACATTATTGTAGCTCTCCCCATCTGATGTTACTGTGGGACTTCATTTTACCTCCAAACATAATTCTGTAACCTGACTGTGGCATAAGAAGCAAAAGGCTAACTTGGGATCAAACAGATATTATTTTGAACAACGTGAGAGAAATACTTCCTATATGATAGCGATATGAAGAGTTGGGATTGTTTGGGGAAGGAGACCAGATAGCAAGGTCATCGGTCTCATCGGATTAGAGAAGGATGGGGAAGGAAGTATTTGCCTCGAGTGATTGAGGGAAATCACGGAAATCCTAAATCAGGATGGCCGGACGTGGGATTGAACCGTCGTCCTCCAGAATGCGAGCCCAGTGTCTAACCACTGCGCCACCTCGCTCGGTTATGATCGAGTGCCTAAGCTTTTAGTTACTGATCTTACTTTTTTTTCTTTTGGTACACTTTTGGCAACTAATTTGGAATAGGTGCTTTTGTGTTTTTTGTATCATTTATTTTATCAGTGTAGCGTGAAAGTGTCTTTAATGTTTCTCAGTGCTTGTTGAACGATTGTGAAGTACCTTGCACTTTGATTACTAGTTACCTTGGTAATGTTGTTAATCTTCAGCATATCTAGTTTTCTCTATGTGTGTACGAAATTACATGTAATTCCTGTCAGTCAGTATGCATCGAACAGGCATACAGATACTTTAAAATTCAAAGTTCCGAACGCGTAAGAACACTGAGAAGTAACAGCACATTCGCAAAAATTTAATTGCCTACAACCCTGTCCCAAATGAAATATGAGCACATTCAAAAGTACTAAAATTTAGCCGCCCGCTATAGCAAAAGCGTACCACAGAAAAACATTTGCATCTCCAAAATGATAGAGCATATCGAAAATACATTATATGGCTCTGAGCACTATGGGACTCATCTGCTGAGGTCATCGGTCCCCTAGAACTTAGAACTACTTAAACCTAATTAACCTAAGGACATCACACACATCCATGCCCGAGGCAGGATGCGAACCTGAGACCGTAGCGATCTTGCGGTTCCAGACTGTAGCGCCAGAACCGCTCGGCCACCAGCGGCCGGCGAAAATACATTATAGACGCCTACACTATACAGTGCAGTGGCACATTGTTTGACATACTAAACGGACTGTACCAATACGACAACAGAAACAGAAGACAGGGAGCACATAAGCACCAGAGAGACAGAGAGACAAATAGTAAACGAAGTCCAAATAAGGAGCCAGGGCGAGCATGAAAACAGATGAACATCAACAGGCACCAAACACATAACAGGAGTTACGTAGTGTGTAAGCTTAGGGACTGATGACCTTAACAGTTAAGTCCCGTAAGATTTCACACACATTTGAACATTTGAACGTAACAGGAACATAAATACCGTGCTATGTGAAAATCAAACATTAAATCTGCAAGTGGAGTTCAGTAAAAAACTTCTTCCCTGCCCCTGTGTTTACTTCGAGAACAGGGTACTTCGAGAAAAGGTGATGACACTACGACGAAAATAGCTGTTTATACTTGTATGGATATGGTGTCTCTTCTTTCGAACTTGTCCGAAAGAACAGACACCATTGACGACCTGCAGCAGTCTAGAACGAAATTTGGATTATATATTAACAACTTCAGCTGCTGACGGGTGGTGATATATATCAACGGCGACAGGTGAAAACGTGTGCCCCGACTGCGACTCGAACCCAGGATCTCCTGCTTACATAGCAGACGTCCTATCCATCCGAGCCACCGAGGGCACAGAAGATGGTACGAATGCAGGGACTATCTTGCGCATGCGTCCCGCGAGACCCACACTCTCATCTTACGCGTCCACACACTACTTTTGTAGTGTCCCTACCCAACGCACTCATTACTAGTGGAAGACATTCTTACCAAGTCCCGTAAGAGTTCGGGTAATATGTGTGCATCTGCAAGGAAGAGAAAGGTCATGGCCAGTATTGTCAGAGCTATATACTTATATTGACGACCTGCAGCAGTCTAGAACGAAATTAGAATTATATGTTAATACCTTCAGCTGCTGACGGGCGGAGATATATATCAACGGCGACAGGCGAAAATCTGTTCTCCGACGTATGTAGTGTGTGGACATATAAGGTGAGAATGTGGGTCTCTCGGGAGGCGTGCATGAGATAGTCCCTACAGTCGCCCTGTTCTCTGTGCCCTCAGTGGCTCACATGGATAGAGCGTCTGCTATGTAAGCAGGAAATCCCGGGTTCGAGTCCTAGTCGGAGTACATATTTTCACCTGTCCCCGTTGATACATATCTACGCTCGTCAGGAGCAGAAGGTATTAATACACTCCTGGAAATGGAAAAAAGAACACATTGACACCGGTGTGTCAGACCCACCATACTTGCTCCGGACACTGCGAGAGGGCTGTACAAGCAATGATCACACGCACGGCACAGCGGACACACCAGGAACCGCGGTGTTGGCCGTCGAATGGCGCTAGCTGCGCAGCATTTGTGCACCGCCGCCGTCAGTGTCAGCCAGTTTGCCGTGGTATACGGAGCTCCATCGCAGTCTTTAACACTGGTAGCATGCCGCGACAGCGTGGACGTGAACCGTATGTGCAGTTGACGGACTTTGAGCGAGGGCGTATAGTGGGCATGCTGGAGGCCAGGTGGATGTACCGCCGAATTGCTCAACACGTGGGGCGTGAGGTCTCCACAGTACATCGATGTTGTCACCAGTGGTCGGCGGAAGGTGCACGTGCCCGTCGACCTGGGACCGGACCGCAGCGACGCACGGATGCACGCCAAGACCGTAGGATCCTACGCAGTGCCGTAGGGGACCGCACCGCCACTTGCCAGCAAATTAGGGACACTGTTGCTCCTGGGGTATCGGCGAGGACCATTCGCAACCGTCTCCATGAAGCTGGGCTACGGTCCCGCACACCGTTAGGCCGTCTTCCGCTCACGCCCCAACATCGTGCAGCCCGCCTCCGGTGATGTCGCGACAGGCGTGAATGGAGGGACGAATGGAGTCGTGTCGTCTTCAGCGATGAGAGTCGCTTCTGCCTTGGTGCCAATGATGGTCGTATGCGTGTTTGGCGCCGTGCAGGTGAGCGCCACAATCAGGACTGCATACGACCGAGGCACACAGGGCCAACACCCGGCATCATGGTGTGGGGAGCGATCTCCTACACTGGCCGTACACCACTGGTGATCGTCGAGGGGACACTGAATAGTGCACGGTACATCCAAACCGTCATCGAACCCATCGTTCTACCATTCCTAGACCGGCAAGGGAACTTGCTGTTCCAACAGGACAATGCACGTCCGCATGTATCGCGTGCCACCCAACGTGCTCTAGAAGGTGTAAGTCAACTACCCAGCAAGATCTCCGGATCTGTCCCACATTGACCACGTTTGGGACTGGATGAAGCGTCGTCTCACGCGGTCTGCACGTCCAGCACGAACGCTGGTCCAACTGAGGCGCCAGGTGGAAATGGCATGGCAAGCCGTTCCACAGGACTACATCCAGCATCTCTACGATCGTCTCCATGGGAGAATAGCAGCCTGCATTGCTGCGAAAGGTGGATATACACTGTAGTAGTGCCGACATTGTGCATGCTCTGTTGCCTGTGTCTATGTGCCTGTGGTTCTGTCAGTGTGATCATGTGATGTATCTGACTCCAGGAATGTGTCAATAAAGTTTCCCCTTCCTGGGACAATGAATTCACGGTGTTCTTATTTCAATTTCCAGGAGTGTATATAATTCTAAAATATCTGTTAGTTAGTTCATAGTATATTCCATCGATCATTATGCACGATACGTCGTAAGGGTATGAAACAGGGATTTTTTTTTTATTTGTGGTGAGTTGCTATGGGACCAAACTGCTGATGTCAGCCAGCCGCTGTGGCCGAGTGGTTCTAGGCGCTTCAGTCTGGAGCCGCGCAGCTTTTACGGTCGCAGGGTCGCATCCTGTCTAGGTTCAAAAATTTCTCTGAGCACTATGGGACTTAACAGCGGAGGTCATCAGTCCCCTAGAACTTAGAACTACTAAAACCTAACTAACCTAAGGACATCATACACACATCCATGCTCGAGGCAGGATTTGAACCTGCGACCGTAGCGGTCACGCGTTTTCAGACTGAAGCTCCTAGAACCGCATGACCACACCGGCCGGCTCCTGCCTAGGGCATGGATGCGTGTGATGTCCTTCAGGTTAGTAAGGTTTAAGTAGTTTTAAGTTTAGGGGACTGATGACCTCAGATGTTAAGTCACATAGTGCTTGGAGCCATTTCAACCATATGAATTTGCTGAGGTCATCGATACCTAGGCCTACATACTACTTAATATAACTTAAACTAACTTACGTTAAGGGCAAGACACCGTCCCATGCCCGAGGAAGGACTCGAACCTCCGACGGGGGGAGAGCCGCGGGAACCATGGCAAGGCGCCTGAGACCTCACGGCTACCCGGTGAATCAAGGTATTATACAATCACATCGCAAATTAATTTGTACGTACGATTACATTCTGAAGATTTCAAAATTCCTACATGCCAACATTTACACATTAGAATGATAAAATTCTTCTACCGAATAGAAGGAAGTTTCAAGGAGAAATTTTCTCAGTTTGTTATCAATTTACTTTGCTGCCTGTCGTCTGTTTTATAACACTGGGTAAATGATGGTTGCTGCACTGTGCACCACATTTGTGCCAAAGACAACCTTAATGTGGAGTTCTGAACGTTTCTCACATTATGTGCTTGTTTTTTGATATTTTATTAACCTTTCTTAATAAATGAGTAATTCTTATAGTGTGCAATTTTGCCAGGTTTCCTACTTGTCCTTGCCCAAAGATAGGTTTCCCTTTCATTTCACAAGGTCCTTCAGTCCCTCTTGAGGTCCACGGTTTGTACCTGGCTGTTTAGTGTCCATTCTGAGTAGCTTTTGCGGAAAGCTATTTTCATATAATGTAAGCAGAGTAATAGACTGATCTGTCGCGGATACATATATAAGGCGGTTTAGAATTCTTGTAAAGTCTCGAAGTAGCGTTTCTGTTGATGGACAACTGGTTTTTGTACCTTTAATCTCCCCAAGTAATTATTCCTTCACGTTAGCGGGAAACTTCTCAATTTTTTTCATCAGTTAATTAGTGATTTATGCTCACTTTATTCCACTGAGTGTACAATATTTTGTAAAGAGTATGAAAGTATAAAACAGCCTCTCTTTCAACAATTTAAATAGACAATTACTGTGTGCAAGCAGCATTGATCACCGTAATACGATTCTGGGGTGGTATGACAAACAGTTGCCGTGTATTAAATCTCGTTAACACCAGTGACCTGAAACTATCTATATTATTAATAATTACAAAATTGGTGTACTCTGCATGTTAAAATTGGACTAAATAAAGAAACGAATAGTTAAATACTCGCTGCAATATTCTTGTTAATATCCTATACGCGAAATTAAAAGTAAAATGGGGGTAAACTCTCTTTGTCACAAATATCTGTACATCAAAGTGATTTGATATGAATACCGTTGAGATAACCTCGTTACTGGTGGTTCACAAACCGAGATAATGCTAAACGTTGCACAATAGCAACTGTCTGGCTGGTTGTCGCTGTCAGGCAGCCCCCCCCCCCCCCCAACCCGCACACACAGTGTCAACAGTACACTTGAAACCTAATGTGTTTCATGCATATCGTTTGAAATGGAATTTCTGCGTAACCGGTACATGTGCTTTCCCAAGATACAGTGAAGTCGTCATCAAGTGTTTGGTGACTTCACGTACGTTGATCGGTTTTCATTACGTAATTCCGAGACCTTCAGCTGATGTTAAACATTAGACAGTCACTGATGAAAGAATTTCTGAGCGTTTTATGTTGCAAAATACCAAGTATGTGTGAGTGGAGTTAACTGAACCAGAATTATTCGTGATGGAGACGAACCCATAAGGCCCAGCGCTGGAATAAATGTATGCACCGTAATGATTAACGCTACGAAAAATCGTGGCCCGAGCGGTGCATCTTAAGGTGGGGATTAGACAATGATCAGGCAGGTAACATATACTCGAATACAAGTTATGATTTAAGTGAACTCTCTAGTTTATTACAAAAGGCATGAAAATGAACAATCGTTTAAATAAGATATAAATTTACGGAAATTACAAACATGGTATATTAACTGTGCACAGTAGACAAGTGAAGTGTCGGTTAGCAAAGTTATTCGTTGGGGGTCAGAATTAGCTCATAATCATATAACTGAAATGTGAAATGCGACGAAGGATACACTGATTGGCGTGGAAAAGTGAATACGAGCAGGATTGTGACTCTCTACTTCAAGATGTTTCTCACGTGACGAAGCTCAAAGCTATGCTCAGCAGTATCGTCGGCCCAATATGAGCAGATACTTAGGTGACACGATGTCTGAATGCCATCAAGTCTGTCGCTGAAACTACTATGTCAAGATCTTGAACACTGGACCCCACTCTGACAAAGGAGTCTGCTATTCCAGTTGAGAGTATATTAAAACGGCATCCCATTTGAGTCATTTGATGTTTCAAAGTACTGCACGAAAAGGTGATTGAATGTTGTGCAGGTGTGGTTAAATTTAACGGAGCTAAACTTCTAACTGTTGTTATTTATAGATCCCCGAACTCCGATTTCACAACATTTTTGCTAAAGGTAGAGGAGGTTCTTGGTTCACTTCATGTTGTTGTTGTGGTCTTCAGTCCTGAGACTGGTTTGATGCAGCTCTCCATGCCACTCTATCCTGTGCAAGCTTTTTCATCTCCCAGTACCTACTGCAACCTACATCCTTC
The DNA here is from genome assembly GCF_021461385.2 of Schistocerca piceifrons. Taxonomy (NCBI): domain Eukaryota; kingdom Metazoa; phylum Arthropoda; class Insecta; order Orthoptera; family Acrididae; genus Schistocerca; species Schistocerca piceifrons. The sequence continues at coordinate 500,113,624 of NC_060139.1, forward strand.
TGTATCTGCTTAGTGTATTCATCTCTTGGTCTCCCTCTACGATTTTTACCCTCCACGCTGCCCTCCAATACTAAACTGGTGATCCCTTGATGCCTCAGAACATGTCCTACCAACCGATCCCTTCTTCTGGTCAAGTTGTGCCACAAACTTCTCTTCACCCCAATCCTATTCAATACTTCCTCATAAGTTATGTGATCTACCCATCTAATCTTCAGCATTCTTCTGTAGCACCACATTTCGAAAGCTTCTATTCTCTTCTTGTCCAAACTATATATCGTCCACGTTTCACTTCCATACATGGCTACACTCCATACGAATACTTTCAGAAATGACTTCCTGACACTTAAATCAATACTGGATGTTAACAAATTTCTCTTCTTCAGAAACGCTTTCCTTGCCATTGCCAGCCTACATTTTATATCCTCTCTACTTCGACCATCATCAGTTATTTTGCTCCCCAAATAGCAAAACTCCTTTACTACTTTAAGTGCCTCATTTCCTAATCTAATTCCCTCAGCATCACCCGACTTAATTAGACTACATTCCATTATCCTTGTTTTGCTTTTGTTGATGTTCATCTTATATCCTCCTTTCAAGACACTGTCCATTCCATTCAACTGCTCTTCCAAGTCCTTTGCTGTCTCTGACAGAATTACAATGTCATCGGCGAACCTCAAAGTTTTTATTTCTTCTCCATGAATTTTAATACCTACCTCGAATTTTTCTTTTGTTTCCTTTACTGCTTGCTCAATATACAGATTGAACAACATCGGGGAGAGGCTACAATCCTGTCTTACTCCCTTCCCAACCACTGCTTCCCTTTCATGTCCCTCGACTCTTATAAGTGCCATCTGGTTTCTGTACAAATTGTAAATAGCCTTTCGCTCCCTGTATTTTACCCTTGCCACCTTTAGAATTTGAAAGAGAGTATTCCAGTCAACATTGTCAAAAGCTTTCTCTAAGTCTACAAATGCTAGAAACGTAGGTTTGCCTTTCCTTAATCTTTCTTCTAAGATAAGTCGTAAGGTCAGTATTGCCTCACGTGTTCCAGTGTTTCTACGGAATCCAAACTGATCTTCCCCGAGGTTGTCTTCTACTAGTTTTTCCATTCGTCTGTAAAGAATTCGTGTTAGTATTTTGCAGCTGTGACTTATTACGCTGATAGTTCGGTAATTTTCACATCTGTCAACACCTGCTTTCTTTGGGATTGGAATTATATTCTTCTTGAAGTCTGAGGATATTTCGCCTGTTTCATACATCTTGCTCACCAGATGGTAGAGTTTTGTCAGGACTGGCTCTCCCACGGCCTTCAGTAGTTCCAATGGAATATTGTCTACTCCGGGGGCCTTGTTTCGACTCAGGTCTTTCAGTGCTCTGTCAAACTCTTCACGCAGTATCATATCTCCCATTTCATCTTCATCTACATCCTCTTCCATTTCCATAATATTGTCCTCAAGTACATCGCCCTTGTATAGACCCTCTATATACTCCTTCCTCCTTTCTGCTTTCCCTTCTTTGCTTAGAACTGGGTTTCCATCTGAGCTCTTGATATTCATACCAGTCGTTCTCTTATCTCCAAAGGTCTCTTTAATTTTCCTGTAGGCGGTATCTACCTTACCCCTAGTGAGATAGGCCTCTACATCCTTACATTTGTCCTCTAGCCATCCCTGCTTAGCCATTTTGCACTTCCTGTCGATCTCATTTTTGAGACGTTTGTATTCCTTTTTCCCTGTTTCACTTACTGCATTTTTATATTTTCTCCTTTCATCAATTAAATTCAATATTTCTTCTGTTACCCAAGGATTTCTACTAGCCCTCGTCTTTTTACCTACTTGATCCTCTGCTGCCTTCACTACTTCATCCCTCAAAGCTACCCATTCTTCTTCTACTGTATTTATTTCCCCCATTCCTGTCAATTGCTCCCTTATGCTTCCCTGAATCTCTGTACAACCTCTGGTTCTTTTAGTTTATCCAGGTCCCATCTCCTTAAATTCCCACCTTTTTGCAGTTTCTTCAGTTTCAATCTGCAGTTCATAACCAATAGATTGTGGTCAGAATCCACATCTGCCCCTGGAAATATCTTACAATTTAAAACCTGGTTCCTAAATCTCTGTCTTACCATTATATAATCTATCTGATACCTTTTAGTATCTCCAGGGTTCTTCCATGTATACAACCTTCTTTCATGATTCTTAAACCAAGTGTTAGTTATGATTATGTTGTGCTCTGTGCAAAATTCTACCAGACGGCTTCCTCTTTCATTTCTGTCCCCCAATCCATATTCACCTACTATGTTTCCTTCTCTCCCTTTTCCTACACTCGAATTCCAGTCACCCATGACTATTAAATTTTCGTCTCCCTTCACAATCTGAATAATTTCTTTTATTTCATCATACATTTCTTCAATTTCTTCGTCATCTGCAGAGCTAGTTGGCATATAAACTTGTACTACTGTAGTAGGTGTGGGCTTCGTATCTATCTTGGCCACAATAATGCGTTCACTATGCTGTTTGTAGTAGCTTACCCGCATTCCTATTTTCCTATTCTTTATTAAACCTACTCCTGCATTACCCCTATTTGATTTTGTGTTTATAACCCTGTAGTCACCTGACCAGAAGTCTTGTTCCTCCTGCCACCGAACTTCACTAATTCCCACTATATCTAACTTCAACCTATCCATTTCCCTTTTTAAATTTTCTAACCTACCTGCCCGATTAAGGGATCTGACATTCCACTTTATAGGAAATACAAAAAGTTAGTTATATGTGGTGACTTCAATATTAATTGTATAAGTGATTGTGCATGGAAGAGGATGCTGGTAGACCTCTTTAATTCATATAATCTTATGCAAACCATATTCTTTCCAACGAGAGTACAAGGGAACAGTAGAACAACCATAGACAACGTTTTTGTTCATTCCTCATTACTAGAAGGGCATTCTGTTAGCAAAAAGGTGAATGGCCTTTCAGATCATGATGCACAAATTCTAACTTTAAAAGATTTTTGTGCTGCAACACGTGTTAAATATAGTCATCAGCTGTTCAGGAAAGCTGATCCAGTTGCTGTAGAGACCTTTGTAAACCTTATAAAGGAACAAGAGTGGCAAGATGTTTATAGCGCTTATACAGTAGACGATAAATATAATGCTTTTCTCAAGACATTACTCATGCTCTTTGAAAGCTGTTTTCCGTTAGAACGTTTAAAACAGGGTACTAGCACAAACAGGCAGCCTGGGTGGCTGACTAGAGGGATAAGAATATCTTGTAGAACAAAGTGGCAATTATATCAAAACGTTAGAAACAGTCAAAATCTAAATGTAGCAGCCCATTACAAATAGTATTGTAAGGTGTTAAAAATGTTATTAGGAAGGCAAAAAGTATGTGGTATGCAGATAGAATAGTTAAGTCTCAGGATAAAATTAAAACCATATGGTCAGTCGTGAAGGAAGTTGCTGGTCTGCAGAGACAGGTCGAGGATATAGAATCAGTGCGTAGTGGGAATGTCCGTGTTACTGATAAGTCGCATATATGTACAGTATTTAATAATCACTTTCTGAATATAGCAGGTGAACTAAATATAAACCTAGTCCCAACAGGGAATCATATAGCGCCCTTAGAAAAAAGTGTTCCGAGACTGTTACCTGAAATGCTCCTCCATGATACTGACATGAGGGAGATTGAGTTAATAATTAAATCACTAAAGACCAAGAACTCTCATGGATATGACGGGGTATCTAGCAGAATACTGAAGTACTGTTCTTTGTATGTTAGCCCAGTTCTTAGCCATATCTGTAACTTTTCCTTTAGGAGTGGTCGGTTTCCTGACCGATTTAAGTACTCGGTAGTGAAGCCACTTTATAAAAAGGGAGACATTGATAATATTGATAACTTTAGACCTATTTCTATGCCATCGGTGTTTGCTAAAGTTATCGAGAAGGTTGTATATACAAGGGTACTGGAGCATTTAAATTCACATAATTTGCTCTCAAATGTTCAGTTTGGTTTTAGAAATGGTTTAACAACTGAAAATGCTATATTCTCTTTTCTCTGTGAGGTTTTGGACGGATTAAATAAAAGGTTGCAATAGCTAGATGTTTTCTTTGATTTAACGAAGGCTTTTCACTGTGTTGACTACAAAAGGGGTATTACTGCAGAAGTAGGACCATTATGGAGTAAGGGGAGTAGCATACAATTGGTTCGCCTCTTACTTTAAGAACAGAAAGCAGAGGGTAATTGTCCACAATATTGAGAGTGGTAGTGATGTTCAGTCCCAATGGGGCACTGTTAAGTGGGGCGTTCCCTAAGGGTCGGTGCTGGTGCCACTGCTGTTTCTTATTTATATAAGTGATATGCCTTCTAGTATTACAGGTGATTCAAAAATATTTCTGTTTGCTGATGACACAAGCTTGATAGTGAAGGATCTTGTGCGTAATATTGAAACAGTAACAAATAATGTAGTTCATGAAATAAGTTTGTGGCCTGTGGAAAATAATTTGATGCTAAATCACAGTAAGACTCAGTTTTTATGGTTTCTAACTCACAATTCAACAAGAACCGATATTTTGATCAGACAGAATAGGCATATTATAAGCGAGACGGAACAGTTCAAGTTCCTAGGCGTTCGGATTAATAGTAAGCTGTTGTGGAAAGCCCATGTCCAGGATCTTGTTCAGAAGCTAAATGCTGCTTTATTTACCATTAGAACAGTATCTGAAATAAGTGACACTTCAACACGAAAAGTAGTCCACATATTTTCATACGCTTATGTCGTATGGTATTATTTTTTGGGGTAATTCTTCTGATTCAAAAAGGGTATTTTTGGCTCAAAAACGGGCTGTTCGAGCTATAAGTGGTGTAAGTTCGAGAACCTCTTGTCGACCCCTATTCAAAAATCTGGGAATTCTGACATTGCCCTCACAGTATATATTTTCTTTAATGTCGTTTGTTGTTAGCAATATTAGCCTATTTCCAAGAGTTAGCAGCTTTCACTCAGTTAATACTAGCCAGAAATCAAATCTGCATGTAGAATGCACTTCCTTGACCCTTGTGCAGAAAGGAGTGCAGTATTCTGCTGCATCCATTTTCAATAAGCTACCACCAGAAATCAAAAATCTTAGCCGTAGCCCAAACTCTTTTCAGTCTAAACTGAAGAGTTTCCTCATGGCTCACTCCTATTCTGTCGAGGAGCTCCTGGAAGAGCTAAAAAATTAAGCAAATTCCAGTGCTACATTGTTGATTTTCTTCATTTTATCTTACGACTTGTCACCTGAATATGTTTTTTTATATTTCATTTTATCTGTTTCTAATATCGTGTTATAATTTCATGTATTGACTCGTTCTACGACCATGGAGACTTCTCCTTAATTTGGTCCCACGGAACAATAAATAAATAAATAAATAAAAATAAAAGAGTGAAGCCAACAGCCACAAGTCCAGAGACAAGGTCGTCAATTTGTATACACTGGCTATTCACTTATTCTGACCAAGAATCTCGGTAACCAGTCCTCTTAAAGCCATACCAGTCGTTCAACGGCCAATGTTTTCTTGTAACATAATCTTTCGCCAGCAGTGATGAAACGTTAAAAGACCAGTAATCGGGAATTCCACCTCACGTTTTCTAAAAACTCACTCCACGTCTTATGTCTTCCTGCGGTCACATCAGCTTCACTAAGTTTTGCGCTTTCGATCAGAAGCTAGCCTCGGGTCACAGGCCCTGGGAAAAGCTAAATAACTGTGCTCACGGCTTTCTACCTGCGATATCTTCTGGACCTGTAAAATTTCAGAGCTGTTTTGACACTATTTTTCAGCTCGGCCATCTGAAGAGCATAAGTTAAATAAACTGCACAATAGGCTGGCTGCCACTGTGACGCTAGCTGACCTGAGTTTCCCCAAGACAAGGCGAGAGCGGGTTCTACCTGTCGATCTCTCTACCACCTATTCTGCGAAGGACACTTCCCCTTGGCCCGCAGGTTCGAATCCTGGCTCTGGCTTGGATGTGTGAGATGTCCTTAAATTAGTTAGGTTTAAGTAGTTCTAAGTTCTAGGGGACTGATAACCCCAGAAGTTAAGTCCCATAGTGCTCTGAGCCATTTTAACCTTAGCCCGCAGGAGTTCAGTTTCGGTGTGTCACTCTTGTAACTCCCCTTTCCTGTGTCCTCAGCACATCTCATTACAAGGCTCACCTGGAAAAGCAATTGAAATACCCAGCTCCTGGTTAAATTATACAATGTAAAAAAGAGGCAATGAAATCTGGGCACACAACCACTGCAATTGCATCAGCCTATGCAAACATTTTTAGCATCAACTAGCGTACTGCACTTGCAAAACGTATCACATAATCGTACAGGAGGTACTATAGGTCAAAACCAGTATTAAATAAGCTATAATGATACATGTTGAGATAAGAGCCGTCGAAGATCCAAAGTTCACAGCCTGCATTTCATTTACGCACGGATGGGAGTCACAAGAGCTGGCGTAGCAAATTACCACAATACGCACATGTGGGCAGATGCAAATCCTCGAGTAGTCAGGTATGTTAGGTATCAGGACCACATCAATATCAGAAGATGGTCAAGTCACAGACTCACAGGACCACACACTTTGCCAAATATTGTATAATGTATTTCTGCTGGGCGATCCACGAGCGTTACTGGAGGACGGCCCCGTTGCAGAAAGACCATTATGGTTTATACACGACAAGGTTACCATCACATTTTCTACGGATCATGCGACTGCACCTTGGCAGAAGGTTTCATGAGCGATGGAATGGTCGAGGAGTTCCGGTTGCATTGCCTCACCCTCACCGGACCTGAAGCTATTGGATTTCAGGATATAGGGACATTTAAAGGCATTGGTATGTGCCAAACACATAGACAATGTGCAGACCATACAGGAGCTTGTGAAACATACATTTCCCGAAGTCCTAATGGAACAAGTAGTATTTGGAAGACTACCGAGTGCACTGCGTAGAAGTACTAAAGGGTGTGTAGGGTTGCTTGATACCAGCATGCAGCAGTACCTCTATAGCACTTACATAATAGACAAATGGGAATTAGAGGACAGATTGGTCCATATCTCAATAGGTATTGGTTTTCGGGCTAATCACTATAGGAAATATTCTTGGAATTTTCACCTGTGTCACTCTTGTAGTAATATCTGACACTTTGTCTTAAACAGTCTGTAAACGCGATTCATAACGTCTACCATTTTATCGCTACGTCTCGTGATAAAGATGAAAACGTAAAATTCATTATTACATTTCGAAGTTTATTCATTTATTTATCCATCAGTTTGGTTGAATAATAGGAGTCTTAACTACTTGGTCAAGGAACAACTCAGCAAAGTGTTTACAGGTTGCTGTTTGGAAAATTTGTAAACGAAAGAATTATCAAAACACGCAAAAATTGTTATGAAAGTGCTCCATTAAATTACAGACATAGTTCTCCAGCCACTACGAAAAATTCCAGTACGCAATAGAAGGCGCAGTCTATAAGGAAACTTCTGTCTTTGAATTTGAATATTTTGGGTAACAGTTTTGCTACAAGCATGTTGAAAACAAAAGGTAATGAATAGTGCACAACATCCTGTGGGGTGTTTGAGGAAGTGATATCCACATTCTTAACGTCTAGTGTTCATTTAAGGCTACAGGGTCTTATGAATCAGGCAATTCTGTCATTAGCAAATCCCTCTTTGGAAAATTGACTTCCTGTCAAACGGAATGAAGTAGCCAAAAGGAGAGGAGGAAGGAAAAATAATCTCCAGAGACTGTGAGGGTATGTGATGCTATTTCAATGATTACAAAATCGAGGCAAATTTTGACAGAACTTGCCATTACGATCTCACCCATCAAAACGAGTTTGAAACGGCTCTGACCCCAATACATGCACTGATTCCGTTGAGAAGTTTGTCATAAGGTCATTAGCTGGCGCACGATTCTTGTAATTAGTACTTGATACCGCGGATACTGACAGTGGGACTGAGTTGATTTCCGAGCTGGTGCTACACATGTTCTGTTGGGACAGATACGGAAATCCTGCTGGCGACAGGTGTACCTCAACATTACCCAGACAGCTCATGGAGACACGTGCCACATGTGGACGAACATTTCTTGTTGAGAAATGGCAGCATGATGCTATGGGCCGAGTGATAATAGATGAGGACGCAGGATGTCAGTGACATACCGCGGTTTCGTCAGAATTCCCTCAGTCACTTCCAGACGTGTCCTGAAGTCACGCTGGACGGTTCCCACACAGTGACACTGCCTCACATCTCCAAAAGATTTGACATATAAGATTTATGCCCACATCATCGCCACCGCCGCGGCCATACAGGGTAGTGTAGTACCGTGATTCACCGTAGAACACAATACGACGCCATACATCAGCAGTCCCATAATTCCCGGTCATGGCAGCTGTCCAACTCGTCTGGCACGATAATTTCCTAGCTGACTGCTGCTTTTTTTCGACCAATGATGTGGGACAACACAGAATCCTGCAGTTAATCCAGTCTTGTTCTCAGATGACAGGTGGGGATATGGGGCAGTTACAACGCTCTTTCAGACGTTATATCTCGTGTTGGCCAGACGATGTCGACTGGAATCTTGGTGACGTGTACGTCTAACCTCACATTTCGATTGAAGGCAATATCCAGTTACTACCACATATGAATGGACGACAAATCTGGGTATCGCACAATTCGACCAGTCAGCCACATGGAGACCAACAACTAGGCCCCTTCCAAACTCTGTCAGGAGCTGATGACGCTGCCTAACACGAGTATGCGTTCACAGCCATCGGTCAACAACTAACGGCGTCCACGTCACTTATACATCCTATCAGGCCTGATAACAATACTGAAAACGAAAGACACTAACAAACTGTCGTATCTACAAGTCACTTAAATAGTTTACAATGAAACGGAGCAGTCAAGTCCATTTCATAAAATGAAACTCGCAATGAACTGTAATTTCGAGACCATTACCATAGCTGCATATATACGTGGTAGTAACTGCTCTCTGGAAAGGGAACGACCTGTTGCATACGTCTGCTGTGTTTATGTTTTTTATATCTTTACCTCATCCTGTGACCTCCTCACCTCTCATGAATGAAATTTGTATGCTTGATTGTGAGGTTGAATGGTTCTGAAATTCTGGGAGTGATAGAAACTTGCAGTATGGCGTAGCACTTTTACCACTTTTTGAGGTGGTGTGGACAGTAAAGGAGAGAGCTTAAGATACTTTGGCAGGTTAAGCTACATTGACAGAGAAATATGTTTTTGCCGTCTGGCGAACTGTGGAAACGCATTCTCTGTCCCTTGGCCCACCACGTCCTTTTAAACTGAGATAGTCTTGATCCACCGCTTTTGAGTGTATGATGTGTATTTAGGTATCACACTATTTGGTCTACGGTAATGAATGACCCTTCTGCTCTTTCAGCGGATGTTAAATGCCTGCGCCTATAGTACTTGATTCCTTAACGTAGTATAGATTATTCGTAGTATTATTCTTGTTGGAATTGCAGAGCTTTCCCATCGTCATAATGTCCGTCCTTGTAACCACGAGTCGGTCAGACTGTGCACGTGATCTCATGTCATTAGGTCAATCTGAACCAATATCTTTCGTGAATATAACTTGACTTTACTACTCGAACGAATACTTACATACATGGGTAATTTCCGCCTGTCTCATTAAAGATCAGTTTAACGCAATTTTGTGATATCTTGTGTGTGGTTTGCAGGAACAGCGATTCCGAAAGCCTGCTCGAGGGCGTGGAACTCGATGACGGCCCCTGGAGGGCACTGTTACATCTACCAGCGCTAGCCGCGCCTCTGCAGTGCTGGCTGCGGAGTGAAGCTCATCTCGCCCGGCAGCTAATGCTCGAGTTCACACTAGAAAGCTAACAACAAAGTCGCTATTGTGATTTTGCTGCACTGTTGTATCATTCTCAGCACACATCCCTATTTTGATCTCAGGACTCACTACCCAGGGATTACTCATCTGGAGTTATTGTGCAACGTGGTCCCCGTTTCCCGTCTTCCTCTTGTCCTCCGGCTCACACTCATTGATTCGCTATTGGTGGCCCTTAGCCAACTGACAAGTTTCTGTGGATTGCTGAGTCGTTCCCGGATTAAAGTCATTATAACTGGTAACGAGGTAGAAGGTTAACAGCTTCTCATACACACGAAACTCCCGCAGCTCTTGGAACATAAAGCGTTCCTCTCTGTGTGTTTAGATTTAAACTGTGATATTTTAAATGAAACTTTTCTCAGAAAGTCACAGCAGTATTACAATGTTAAATTAGAAAACTGATTTTAATACAACACCGCGTCACATTTGAGGAACCTCCAACAACGATGAAACTGACCAAAAAGGTTAGATAAATAAATAATAGTAGCTGATAGCATCAGTTGGCTACATATTTCGACGTGTTCTGTTGTGGGGCCCTTTCCATAAAACCAATGAAGCGACAGCCAGAGCCATTCTTCGAAGGTAATTGTCCGGTAAAAATGAGAAAAATTCTTAGGTGAAAATATACGGTAAGAACTGAGTGAAATGATCGCCAAGTCGACTCAGGGAGTTTCTGCATACAACATGAATATTGGAAGAACACGAGCTGTGTTCGGTCACCCGTCTCTGCACTTTCCTTACGGAAATTCCCAAAACTCATAAGAACTGTGATTATTAACATAGGAATTTATCAGGTTCATATTATAAATTCACACATATTAGGTTACAACACCCTCCCCCCTCCCCTACTTAAACGAGAAGCAGAGTGCACGAAAGATGTATGCTTACATCAAGACAGCTAGATAACAATAGGGCGCCTTAATAGGGGGGGGGGACAAATTGAAGTAATTCTTTTCGCGTGTTTTTACAAACATTTGCATAGACGTTCGTCGTTTCAGTAACCTCGGATCGCCTGTTAAGTCTCTGGTCAAGTACAGGTTGGGGAAATTAAAAGTCGAAGGGGAACAGAGTTTCCGGGAACAAAGATACACACTAAATGGAAGGAAATACAGTACTAATCTGACTACTGCAGATGTTGAAAGCGATCACCTACTACCTCTTGGCACTTTTGGGCCCAGGTCAGCATCTTGGCGAGAGCGGATCAAAGCTGGACTGCTGGAATTACTGCAGACTTGTCCGAAATTCTCCGCTGCAGTTCTCTAAGACTTCGAGGGTTTTTGCGATACACCTTATAATTTTAGGCTCGCCACACAAAGTAATGGCACACTGGCCTGTTGTATGATTTGGCCATGTGGTCCAGGGTTCGGGCTGCGTATAGGCAGCTTCTCCATCTTGTTGGATCTAACTGTAGGTTTTTTCCTCCTCCGTTAATGTTGCCACAAATGGTTTCAAAATCGTACCCACTCGTCTGGGCCACTTTTATTTGCCCCATGCTGTGAATATATCCTTTTGTTCAAATGGCTCTGAGCACTATGGGACTTAACTTCTGAGGTCATCAGTCCCCTAGAACTTAGTACTACTTAAACTTACCTAACCTAACGACATCACTCACAGCCATGCCCGAGGCAGGATTCGAACCTGCGGCCGTAGCTGTCGCTCGGTTCCAGACTGTAGCGCCTAGAACCGCTCGGCCACTCCGGCGGCTATATTCTTTGGTTTTAAAGGCATAAAGTAGTGCACACATATAATGACAAGGAAATTCACATTCATTACCGCATTAACCTACGCCTATCGGTATATATTTACGCTGTGATTTATATTTTCACGTGATATCCTGAGGGCTGTATAAATATAATTACAGGCTGACACATATAATGTTATGAAGAGTAACTGCAAAAGCTACTCGTCCAACAACAAATGAAACATCAGTTGCAACAGTGCTTTTAGCAACTGCATCAGCACCAGCCGCAGTAAACTGCTGTAGACTGCTCCGTCAAAAATTTAGCTGTATAAGAATCAACTGCAGGATTAGATTACCCACCCACCGAAGGCAGTGGTCAGGTCCCAGACGGATAGCAACCCACCAGCCTTTGCACCTTTTAATGACAAATAGGATTGAGAAACGTATTTAGATTGGCTAAGGCACCACCGCCTTACGGGTGTCTGATTACGCTCCTCCTTTCACGAGCTTTCGAGAGACATACTCTCGCTGAAGAAGTAAGCTACCCTCCCAAATCCAGGCGCTCTCTTATTCGAGGAGATGAGGTCGTTACTTTCGATTTATTGTTCGCAACGATGCTGTGTGATCGCATCATGACTCCAGTTTCATCAGTACCACAAGCAACTTGGTCAGTCGTGTCGTTCTTGGGTGACTGATTAGCTAGGATTGAGTCGGATAAATCGAGACACACGGTTTCGGGTGGATACTGGACCTACCATTTCCTTCGTGAACCTCCAAAAGTGTACTCATCTGAGTTCCACTGAGTTGGCCCCATCCTTCCATATGCTGGTCGTATATGATGGCCCCTCCGGGAAAATTCACAACCATTACCGCATACAAATAATCGGAAGGTGAATGACGCTGTTGGTTGTCTACAGTCACTCAGCTGCCAAAATTTTCAGTCTGACTTCTCGCTTCTAGTTGTTGGACCCTGCATCACTGATGATGTTCACGTCGACTCTCCCCTCCAGGAATTCCACGACTTTTTCTCATATATTAGAACCTAGCCTGAGGATTTCCAGGCTCATACGAGTATTGGAACTTAAATAGTGGCAACTATTTATTCACAACCGATACAAAAGAGTTACAAGTTTGCACCTGTTACTGTTCTTCAGAGTAGTCACCAGCGTTATGTAGAACCCATTGCCAGCGATGTGGAAGTCGTAGTATACTGTTAGCAGAGCCAGTTCTTTGGATGGTTCGAAAGGAGCGGTCTACTGCCTGTCGAATCTCTAGTTCTGAATTTTCGGAATCAAAGGACTTAAGTCCAGGGAGTATGGTGGCTGGTACAGTACTTCCCAGTTCCATCGACAGAACAAAGCAGCCACAGCTTGCGCTGTATGCGCCCGTACATTGTCGTGCAAAATGATGGGTGAGTTGCGGAGAAAGTGTCGCCGCTTCCTTCGCAAAGCTGGTCGCAGGTGATGCTCCGAAAACGAACAGTAATACGACTTAAGTCTGTGACTTGGATTTGATTCTGAAGATGAAGGAGTCACTTAGTGGTGTATCGGTTGCGAATAAATTGATGCCCGTATTTAAGTTCCAACCCTCGTATTTATGTGCGTCCAAATGAAGTAACCGTTTCTGCCAGGCACGACCCATGCCCATTTCTCCAAGGAGGGCCGTTAAGCAGGAACTAGATAGTGTTCTCTAGGGTGCGGTAATTGAAATTGTTTAAATCAGTACATGTAGAGACCAATAAACCCTCCGGCTTTGTGGAGACCAGGCCGACAATCAGTGCTTAGAAACATGTGGAATTACACCGCATACCAAGCCCAGAGTGTAGCCTCACAAAGTTAGTAATGGATTACATAGTTATAAGACCTGGTCGAAGCATATTTGATGATCCCAATGGATGAAGTGACACAAAGCATCATGGTTATATGTCACTGGTTCACTGCTAGTGTATAGGAATGAGGACGTTACCAGACAGTTGATTGCCTATGTGTCAAAACGCTGACACCTGTTCAGAAGTGCTTCTTTTAGATAGGAAAAGAAGCTCCGTGGACTGTTTTTGCAAGAAAGAAAATCTATATTTACCTATTTGGAATCAGATTGAAACTCATTATGGACCAGCAATCGGTGATAGAACTCTTTAGGGTGCGCTCCCCGCTTCCAAAGTCGACAGCGCAATGGCTTCAGCTTTGGACACTTTTCATCGGCTCTTACTATTACACCATTAAGTACTTCCCACAGCACCATATGAAAACGCTGGGGCTCTATCTCGCCTACCTGCAGGACGAAATGCTGGCTCTGACCAGCGGGAAATCTCGTGTTTTCCCATAGACGCGCCGCAATCCTATGACGCAGAATAGAAACCGAGAGAGCTGAAAGAGATAAATCGCCTATTCTACCGGGCTCCAGCACAGTGCCCGAAGCTCACAGTTCCCCTCTTTACCCGGCAGTTTTAAGTCTCTGAACACTACATCTACACATTGATCTTGCCAAAAGCCGAGAAGCGATTCTTCTTAGTGTTTTAGCTCTCTGGGGCACTCTGGGATGCTCTATGGGTCACTCTGGGATGCCCTGTGCGGCACACTGTCGTTCTCTCTTGTATAGTTTTCTATTCATTTTCTTTATTATTTGTTTATTTATCTCTCACTTTTTTTAATTATTATATTTTTTCCCTCATTATAAAGTTGCGCATCATCCTTATCTATCCCGAGAGAGCTGAAAGAGATAAGTCGCATATTCTACCGGGCTCCAGCACAGTGCCCGAAGCTCACAGTTCCCCTCTTTACCCGGCAGTTTTAAGTGTCTGAACACTACTAGCTGGGTCACCAGTTAAACTTCCATAGGATCTCGCAGGCCGCTTCCAGACCTAGGCACCCGCTTTTGGGGTGAGGAAACTTTTATCCCGATCCAGCGATTCTGAAAGCCTGCCTGAGGGCATAGAAATCGATGTGGCCGCTATAAAGGCATTGCTGTATCTGCGAGCGATAGTCCCGCCGCGGCGTCACTGGCAACAGAGTCACGCCCATCTTGCCGGCTGATTAATGATCGCAGCTAGGCTGTAGAGTTAGCGACGCAGAGGCTCTGCGTTCTGCTGTGTTTTCGCTGCACTGTAATATCGTTCTTGCCACTCATCTGAAACGGCAGGAAACGTGGGCGGGGAGTGAAGCGCTGGGTTGTTTGCGACTGAGGGCCAGTTAAGCTGCCACACTTTTATCTTCCAATTTTTTCTCTTATTTTCTTTTTCGTTTCTCTCAAATTTCATCAGCGTGTCTCCTGATGCGACAAAAATTAGGAATGCCTGACATCCTCGGAGAGAGCCAGGTGCCGGACTGGGAACTTGATCCAGCTGGACTAATACTAACAACACTGGATAACGACATTTAAAATCACAACAAAACATTCAATTGTACAATGCCGTGAAACTTAATCAGAAACGCATTAAATAAATTTTCTGGTCTCAGTACATATTAAACGTGACAGCAGCATACACAGTTGTTAATAGACAAAGATTCGCTGTCAGGCACGTACTACACACGCACTGTTAACAATAAAGGTTACTACACATTAGAAGACAGAGTAGCAGCCACACCCAAAGCTACTTAAACTACAGTGCTCAGAATTTCTTAACTAAATGCTGTGCCAGTAGGATCTTATGACAAACTATGACTGAAGTAGTCGGAAGTAGTCGTAGCTTAAAGTAGGTTTTCAGTTTAAAGCAGGGTGCTAACGCCTTTGTAATCAGTCAGGCACCAGCTTGACCATCAGTAAAACCCATAAAACAGCGGTAGACTTAATAGTAACCAATTATCTAGGCGAATTTATGACTGTAGTCTGATCCACAAACGTTATTGTTTCGCGCAGTTCGAGATGCGATTTTGGACTACATTGTTGCCAATTCCAAGCGACAATTGCGTTATGCGCATACAAGTTCTCTGCGCTTGATGAGAGCGTGTATGGTGAAATTATGGGTGTCTATTGCTTCTACAGAATTCATAAATCATAGAGCGCAGCAATCAGACTTCCCCCCCGCCCCTCTTTTTTTGCAAGTTTTATTACGCAAATCCAGATTTCGGCTAGTGCCTAGCCATTATCAAAACAATATTTTCTAGTTTGGATGTATGCCAGTTCCCTGTTGTTCAAATGGTTCAACTGGCTCTGAGCACTATGCGACTTAGCTTCTGAGGTCATTAGTCGCCTAGAACCTAGAACTAATTAAACCTAACTAACCTAAGTACATCACACACATGCCCGAGGCAGGATTCGAACCTGCGACCGGAGCGGTCGCTCGGCTCCAGACTGTAGCGCCTAGAACCGCTCGGCCACTCCGGCTGGCATGTTGTTCACGCGTCAGTCACAGTGCTTTGAATACTACTGAATAAATACATAATTTCTCTCTTACTACCACAATGGTTCGTGACATCTCGCAACAAATGGTATAATGATTCACTAAAGAACCCGCGACGATCATGTTTAATACTCATATTGGCTAGGACGTTCACAGCAGAGCTCTGAGAGCATTACTGAAAGCTCATAAACTGTCGGAGAATGCATGACGCAGATCAGCAGAACAACCCTGAACTCGACCTTCATCGTTCGTGACTCCATTTATAAAGGAATTAGCGCAGTTTCCGGTGAAGGACTTTTCAGACGAAAGATCAATACCGCCACAGAGGAAAATAGACCACTCTGACAACGAACCTCCACTGTTGGTTACGCATCAGAAGCGCTGGACGTAACCGCAAAATAATTTACATGGCTACATATATGAAATTTTCAACCAACAAGCAATAACGACCTTGTTCCATAGAACCAGCCACAAACAACAGTCCTGAAGCTACACGCTGATCAACAGACAAATAATATCAAATTCACGGCGAGAACACTAAAGACAAAAAATGAAGAACACGAGGTGCGGACACAACTAAGCACTCCACGTATGTCCACAAACCAAATAATCAACATGCCAATTAATAAAACGCAGCCGGTTAAATGTAATATTCTGTCGGACACGGCTATCGCAAAATAGATGTTGTAGACTAACACGACAGTGTGTGTAGAGGGGTTTAGGCATACCGTCGTTTGATTTACCAAAATTTTTAGGCAACTGCCCCCCACGTATGGCGCTCGTCCTGCTTTCACTTCCGGAAGTTGGCCTCCACTGTCATAACACGAGCTGCGCAATGAAGTAGTGCAAGTGTCCAAGGGCATATGACTCCACAAGCTATTTCGCAACGACATCTATGCAAAAAAAAGAAAGAAAGAAAGAAAATGGCTCCAAGTACTATGGGACTTAACATCTGAGGTCATCAGTCCCATAGACTTAGAACTAAGTAAACCTACTAACCTAAGGACATCACACACATCAATACCCGAGGCAGGATTCGATCCTGCGACCGTAGCAGCAGTGCGGTTCCCGTCTGAAGCGCCTAGAACCGCTCGGCCACAGCGGCCGGCCAACATCTAAGCTTTGGAGCCTAAAGATTCTTGTGAAACACAACGTCCTGTTTACTCACACGAAGTGTTCAGTGCTATCGACAAGGGATTTGAAATGGATTCCGTATTTCCTGATTTATAGAAGGCTCTTGATACTGTACCACACAAGCGGCTTGTAGTGAAATGGCGTGCTTATGGAATTCATCTCTGTTATGTGACTGGATTCGTGATTTCCTATCAGAGAGGTCACAGATCATAGTAATTGACGGAAAGTCGTCCAATGAAACAGGAGTGACTTCTGGCTTTCCCCAAGGTAGTTTAATAGGCCCTTTGATGTTCCTTATCCATACAAACGATTTTGGAGACAATCTGAGCAGCCGTCTAAGGTTGTTTGCAGATGACGCTGCCGTTTATCGACTAATAAAGTCATCAGAAGATCAAAACAAATAGCAAAACGATTTAGAAGAGATATTTGTATGATGCGAAAACTGGCAATTGACCATAATTAACGAAAAATGTGAGGTCATCCACGTGAGTGCTAAAAGGAATCGGTTAAACTTCGGTTACACCATAAGTCAGTCAAATCCAAAGGCAGTAAATTCAACCAAATATCTAGGAATTACGCTTACGAACAAATTAAAGTTGAAGGAACACACAGAAAATGTGGTGTGGAAGGCTAACCAAAGTCTGCGTTTTATTGGCAGGACACTTAGGAAATGTAACAGATCTGCTAAGGAGACTGCCTAAACTACGCTTGTCCGCCCTCTTTTAGAATACTGCTGTATGGGTTTCTTACCAGATAGCATTGACGGAGTACATGGAGAAAGCGGGACAGAATGTCAATCCTAAGGGCCCGGGTTCGATTCCCGGCTGGGTCGGAGATCTTCTCCGCTCAGGGACTGGGTGTTGTGTTGTCCTCTTCATCATCATTTCATCCCCATCGACACGCAGCTCGCCTCAGTGGCGTCAAATCGAAAGGCTTGCACCAGGCGAACGGCCTACCCGACGGGAGGCCCAAGTCACACGGCATTATTATTACCATGAGGAGAAGTGTTTAGTAACACTTTCATGATCTGAGTAGTGCCATTTCATCTCCTTGTGTGCCAACTAGTGCTCTCCGGTTTATTTGGTTGTCTGTCAATTACCTTCTTCGGAGCGTGTTTTCCGAACGGTTGGACGTTGTTGTACTTCTGTGTATTAATGAACTTACTTCATTTTGTTAGAGAAACCTATGGATGAAGGTGCTGTGTGAGATTAGTTTTGGAGGTGTGTGGCGGCGTTCCAGCTGGCGTATCACTATCATATCCTTGTTGAACACTCACTCCCGCCGCCCATTGCTCTGCTGATGGAAGAATGTTTGCCACTGTAAGTTGTGTATACTTGTTATAATAAGACGATGGGTCCTCTTTAAGAATCCTCGGTACGTGCGGAAAATCGATGTTGCAATGTTTATTTGCTAGAAACTATTTGTTCAGCACGAGAAATTTTTGTCTTCAAGATTGTCTGACTAGGTGTTCAGCATTAAGTCCGTCACTAATTGCTTTACTATTACTGTTCAAAAATTTTGTTATTTCAATTTGTAAGTTTTAGCGCCCCCCCATGAACCATGGACCTTGCCGTCGGTGGGGAGGCTTGCGTGCCTCAGCGATACAGATAGCCGTACCGTAGGTGCAACCACAACGGAGGGGTATCTGTTGAGAGGCCAGACAAACATGTGGTTCCTGAAGAGGGGCAGCAGCCTTTTCAGTAGCTGCAAGGGCAACAGTCTGGATGATTGACTGATCTGGCCTTGTAACAATAACCAAAACGGCCTTGCTGTGCTGGTACTGCGAACGGCTGAAAGCAAGGGGAAACTATAGCCGTAATTTTTCCCGAGGGTATGCAGCTTTACTGTATGATTACATGATGATGGCGTCCTCTTGGGTAAAATATTCCGGACGTAAAATAGTCCCCCATTCGGATCTCCGGGCGGGGACTACTCAAGAGGATGTCGTTATCAGGAGAAAGAAAACTGGCGTCCTACGGATCGGATCGTGGAATGTCAGATCCCTTAATCGGTCAGGTAGGTTAGAAAATTTAAAAAGGGAAATGGATAGGTTGAAGTCAGATATAGTGGGAATTAGTGAAGTTCGGTGGCAGGAGGAACAAGACTTCTGGTCAGGTGACTACAGGGTTATAAACACAAAATCAAATAGTGGTAATGCAGGAGTAGGTTTAATAATGAATAGGAAAATAGGAATGCGGGTAAGCTACTACAAACAGCATAGTGAACGCATTATTGTGGCCAAGATAGATACGAAGCCCACACCTACTACAGTAGTACAAGTTTATATGCCAACTAGCTCTGCAGATGACGAATAAATTGAAGAAATGTATGATGAAATAAAAGAAATTATTCAGATTGTGAAGGGAGATGAAAATTTAATAGTCATGGGTGACTGGAATTCGAGTGTAGGTAAAGGGAGAGAAGGAAACATAGTAGGTGAATATGGATTGGGGGACAGAAATGAAAGAGGAAGCCACCTGGTAGAATTTTGCGCAGTGCACAACATAATCATAACTAACTCTTGGTTTAAGAATCATGAAAGAAGGTTGTATACATGGAAGAACCCTGGAGATACTAAAAGGTATCAGATAGATTATATAATGGTAAGACAGAGATTTAGGAACCAGGTTTTAAATTGTAAGACATTTCCAGGGGCAGATGTGGACTCTGACCACAATCTATTGGTTATGACCTGTAGATTAAAACTGAAGAAACTGCAAAAAGGTGGGAATTTAAGGAGATGGGACCTGGATAAACTGAAAGAACCAGAGATTGTACAGAGATTCAGTGAGAGCATAAGGGAGCAATTGACAGGAATGGGGGAAATAAATACAGTAGAAGAAGAATGGGTAGCTTTGAGGGATGAAGTAGTGAAGGTAGCAGAGGATCAAGTAGGTAAAAAGACGAGGGCTAGTAGAAATCCTTGGGTAACAGAAGAAATATTGAATTTAATTGATGAAAGGAGAAAATATAAAATTGCAGTAAGTGAAACAGGCAAAAAGGAATACAAACGTCTCAAAAATGAGATCGACAGGAAGTGCAAAATGGCTAAGCAGGGATGGCTAGAGGACAAATGTAAGGATGTAGAGGCCTATCTCACTAGGGGTAAGGTAGATACCGCCTACAGGAAAATTAAAGAGACCTTTGGAGATAAGAGAACGACTTGTATGAATATCAAGAGCTCAGATGGAAACCCAGTTCTAAGCAAAGAAGGGAAAACAGAAAGGTGGAAGGAGTATATAGAGGGTCTATACAAGGGCGATGTACTTGAGGACAATATTATGGAAATGGAAGAGGATGTAGATGAAGATGAAATGGGAGATATGATACTGCGTGAAGAGTTTGACAGAGCACTGAAAGACCTGAGTCGAAACAAGGCCCCCGGAGTAGACAATATTCCATTGGAACTACTGACGGCCGTGGGAGAGCCAGTCCTGACAAAACTCTACCATCTGGTGAGCAAGATGTATGAAACAGGCGAAATACCCTCAGACTTCAAGAAGAATATAATAATTCCAATCCCAAAGAAAGCAGATGTTGACAGATGTGAAAATTACCGAACTATCAGCTTAATAAGTCACAGCTGCAAAATACTAACACGAATTCTTTACAGACGAATGGAAAAACTAGTAGAAGCCAACCTCGGGGAAGATCAGTTTGGATTCCGTAGAAACACTGGAACACGTGAGGCAATACTGACCTTACGACTTATCTTAGAAGAAAGATTAAGGAAAGGCAAACCTACGTTTCTAGCATTTGTAGACTTAGAGAAAGCTTTTGACAATGTTGACTGGAATACTCTCTTTCAAATTCTAAAGGTGGCAGGGGTAAAATACAGGGAGCGAAAGGCTATTTACAATTTGTACAGAAACCAGATGGCAGTTATAAGAGTCGAGGGACATGAAAGGGAAGCAGTGGTTGGGAAGGGAGTAAGACAGGGTTGTAGCCTCTCCCCGATGTTGTTCAATGTGTATATTCAGCAAGCAGTAAAGGAAACAAAAGAAAAATTCGGAGTAGGTATTAAAATTCATGGAGAAGAAATAAAAACTTTGAGGTTCGGCGATGACATTGTAATTCTGTCAGAGACAGCAAAGGACTTGGAAGAGCAGTTGAATGGAATGGACAGTGTCTTGAAAGGAGGATATAAGATGAACATCAACAAAATCAAAACAAGCATAATGGAATGTAGTCTAATTAAGTCGGGTGATGCTGAGGGAATTAGATTAGGAAATGAGGCACTTAAAGTAGTAAACGAGTTTTGCTATTTGGGGAGCAAAATAACTGATGATGGTCGAAGTAGAGAGGATATAAAATGTAGGCTGGCAATGGCAAGGAAAGCGTTTCTGAAGAAGAGAAATTTGTTAACATCCAGTACTGATTTAAGTGTCAGGAAGTCATTTCTGAAAGTATTCGTATGGAGTGTAGCCATGTATGGAAGTGAAACATGGACGATAAATAGTTTGGACAAGAAGAGAATAGAAGCTTTTGAAATGTGGTGCTACAGAAGAATGCTGAAGATTAGATGGGTAGATCACATAACTTGTGAGGAAGTATTGAATAGGGTTGGGGAGAAGAGAAGTTTGTGGCACAACGTGACCGGAAGAAGGTATCGGTTGGTAGGACATGTTCTGAGGCATCAAGGTGTCACCAATTTAGTATTGGAGGGCAGCGTGGAGGGTAAAAATCGTAGAGGGAGACCAAGAGATGAATACACTAAGCAGATTCAGAAGGATGTAGGTTGCAGTAGGTACTGGGAGATGAAAAAGCTTGCACAGGATAGAGTAGCATGGAGAGCTGCATCAAACCAGTCTCAGGTTTGAAGACCACAACAACAACAACAACAACAACAAGTTTTAGTGGGTTAGTGCTCTTAGTCTAAGCAACTGTTCAAAAGATTTTGCTACCACAAAACGGTGTAGAGGTAACCTTCGAGGTTAAGGCCTTCGTGCAATATTATCTTGGTTGGATGTTACCCTTTAAAACTGGCGTTTTGTATTGTTTAACTTACGCGAGATAGTACTCTTCCTATGGATCTATGATTTTTTCTTTAAAATGTAGTTCTTTTCAATTGTTAATCTAAGTGGGCTATAGGCATTACCTTGAGCAGCAATTTCAATATTTTGTGGATACTAAATCAGGCTAGTGTTACCAGCCAGAGTGGTCTAATGAGTTGCTAAGGGCTTCGTATGCTGTTCTGTAGACCTGAGCTTACTGTGTCTAGAACTGTCACTTTTCTGTTTGCAAATTTCAACGCTCTAGGGTTCTTAATTTGAGAACCTCATGCTTTCTTTTAGCAGCAGCAAACCTTGTTGTTTCTTGTTAAATCACCCTAATTAACTGTAGTAGACTAGGTCCATGACTTTATTTATTAAAACTTACTGCCTTCAAGAATCATTGACTTGGCTATTCACCTGGTTTCTTGTATTACTTGCGTTTTCCTTGCCTCACTTTACTTTTTGGCGTTTTTGGTCCCCCTTTGGGATTTCACCTCCATTTCTAAATTTTCTCTCCTTAGTGTGAGCCATTTGGGCAAGAACTCCCTCCCTAGCGACTACGGCGTGGATTCCTCTCCCCCTTTCCTTGATCTCTTCCTTCCTGTCATAGCCCCCCGCCCCACCCCCCCCCCCCCTCTGGTCTTCCAGGTCACCAGCATATGAAGCCAGTCCTTATGGTGGCGCTGTCACGTACCCATCTGACTGACGCCCTTGACATTACACGGATCACACTTCTGACATCGAGCTGTTGCGTCTCCATGTATACCTAGGAGCGATTGCTTGTCATTGTGGAGCATCGGAACTCCCAGCAATGGGCAGATGGACGTTGCTGCGGCTGGGCAGCGACCAGGAGAGAGCACTTGATCGGATTTTGTGCTGTCAGGGTGGATTTTTTGTGTATGAAAGCAACAATTTCCAAAAAACTGGCCAACCATCTATGGATGTCTCCTTGGTTGGTAACGGATCATTGAATGCTACTTCTTGTGATGCTGTGGCCTTCCCTTCCCGGGCAACACCCTGGGAGGAGCGCCAGCCTTGACGGCTTCCGGTGAAACACCTTCACCACTACTTGCTCTGCACTAGGACGGACGGGAACACATTCACCGACACCAAGCCGTTATTCTTTGTGGAAAATATAGAAGACAAGTTAGGAGCAATAGAATCTCTCAGCAAGATGCGGTCAGATTCCATGTTGATCAAAAGTTCTTCTGCTGCAGCCCCTCATGCTTGTGAGCATCTTGGCGATATCCAGGTGTCTGTTACAACTCATCCGTCTTCCAATATGGTTCAGGAAATTTCTCATAGGTACCTCATCCTTCGAACAAATAGAGCCAGTCTGTAACGACACGGCAATCGTTTTGTCTAATGTGTTCAGAATCTGAGGGAGATACTCTCTTGGAGAAGTTCAAGGCTATGTTTTATCAGTGTGACATGGAGCCATATGATCTCCGACCCATAAGGTGCTTTCGGGTACTTGTGTTCAGTCACATGTCTTTTTGATGAACACCGAGCGAGGTGGTGCAGTGGGTAGTATACTGGACTCACATTCGGGAGGACGACGGTTCAATCCCGCGTCCGGCCATCCTGATTTAGGTTTTCCATGATTTTCCTAAATCACTCCAGGGATATGCTGGGATGGTTCCTTTGAAAGGGCACGGCCAACATCCTTCCCTAATCCGATGAGACCGATGACCTCGCTATCTGGTCTCCTCACCCAAACAACCCAACCCAACCCTGGTGTACAACGGGTTCCTTAGGCAGTGACTGTGGAAACCAACTCCGTGAGGGAAGCCCCTGTGTTCTGCCACCGTTTTTGTTAATTGCCACGACCATCACTCTCCATACTCACAAGATTGCCCAGTTTAAGAAGGAAAAGAAAATGTGGAAGTCCCTTGGTTGTTTACCTTACACTGAAGCTCATCAAAATTCAGTAGACTAACCCTTTGTCGATGACTTGTACCTTTGCCTCTGTCACATCATTTCCCCTCTTCCCTCCTTCTTACACCAGTCCCATCCCACTTTCTTCACCACCTCCCCTGCTGTTCTTATGACCTCCCCTCCTGCTCTCGCTACCTCTCCGTGGCCAAAGAAGTGTCGCCCTTCCTCCGTGGCATCCAGTGATATGACTCTGTCCTGGGATCCTTCCCACCCAGCATATCTCAGGCCAGAGGCTTACTACCATAGTACTGCCACAGGAAGCACATACTGTGAGCCTCAAAGTAACTACCTCTCTTTCCAGTCCGTATCTTGAAAAAGCCTGCACTCCCTGCACGCCCTGCACTCCTCAACGCATGGAAGAGGAGAAAAAAGAAATGTAAGTCACATGACAGGACCACCCTGGAGCCCCCAGAGGTTTATGTTCTGATGGAGCAGGGAGACAAATAGCTGGCAAGAATAGGAAACTGTACGTCCTTTCCTTATAGATGACGAAGAAGTAAGTTCTGGTGGCGGCAGGCCTTGATATAATTGTGGTTAATGCAAGTAAAAGTTTTTTTAGATTTATAGACTGCAGGCTTGACTAATCTAAAAATATTTTACTATGTCACCGTCGAATATAAAACTGGTTATCAGCAGGTATTCCATATCGTAATTATTTTATTGAAACACATCCTTCTACAAGAGACATTTGGTAATTTTGCATTTAGGGCCGTTACCTGAGGGAAACGAAAGTTTCACAGTCTTAAACAGGATGTGAGGACATTTACTTTCATTTTCATCGTGGACACATTCCCACAGGACGATGAAAGCCCAAACACACAGCATTTAGCATTTCCGCTGTTTATTTCCACTTGATATTGCGTTTCATGCAAAACCACATTGACTTTTTGCAGAATAGATGGTTAACTATTATTTTTACTTACTTCGAAGTCTTTTACATATCGTTGGGTAGATATACTGCTTTAATTCATTTCCTGTGCCTCGTATGTGCGGCTCTTTCATGGTGTCACACACGAATCATAATGTTCAGACATAGAATTTTATCCAGGTTGAAACTCACGACGTACAAGTTTTGTTATATTTGACAATAACTTATCATATGTGTTATTTGCATGTGGCCGGCGTGTAGCTTTCAATTCCGTAGCTTTATGAACGGCATGAGTACAGTAAAGCAGATTTTAAGAAGTATCTTTCTGCATGTGAATAATTTATCGTTACACAGTTTTATACAGCGAGGAATGACATTGCTGCATATACTGCAGAATTTTCCAAATTCACTGACCCGTTCCTTGTAAACACTGAAGACACTGCAGCTAAATTTCTGAATAATTGTTTCCACTCATAACTCGTTAATATCACTTTGAGTTTACAACATCGTGGTTTGTTAGGCATAGTGACAGGATTCAACTTACACTTTTGAAAACATCAACAATCGGTTGGTTGATTGGGTGGCATTGGGGTGGAGGTGGGGGGGATGAGAGCGACGAGGAGTGAATGAAACCGCGAGATTATCGAGTCCATGAACAAAGGTGTCAGAAATCAAGGGAAAATTAACACATACGGCACAGTCCAGTCAAGGAGAAGGGAAAAAAGAGGTAAACGAAACGTCAGGGATGCCGGAAGGGGAAAGAACAGGAGGGGTTTGAGGGAAACAGGAAGAGAACAGATACTCCAGACACCAGCACTGCAACCGACCAGTCCCCACTCCGATATCCCACCATGATCATGACACAACGAGGACAACAAGAGGGAGGAAATACACAATAAAAGTGGAAACGAAACTGCACAAAAGACTAGACTCAGTGTTGGGAAAAGGCGTAGAGGACGCGGCTGGTGCAGAGGCAAGGCCAAGGCCACCTTAGCCCACTGAGGGGGGGGGGGGTGCTTATCATCTGGAGGTGGGAACAAGAAAATCAACGGATAGCGTTCATTATCACAGAGGAAGATAGTCAGGGATGGTAAGAGATAGGCTGCCAGTTCCAGCGAATGGTGTTAAACGTGTCGAACAACCAGGCTGTGGAGATAATATGTCTGGCCATCGCGAACAACCCTGCTGCAAGCACTGCGACCACCCGAACACTGCTGAGAACACAATTATATATTTCAAAAAAAAAAAGACGGTTCATTGATATAACGTTATTGTCTTTTTTCCGATAGTCGTTTACATGCAAGCAGCATGTATAACGAATACTCTGAATACGATAGGTTTTCAATTGATAATTAACTGATAACAGTGATTACAACACACAGCAGAGCCATCGAGTAGAATTAAAGCGACACCAGCGGTAAAGTTAGGCGACTCACCCTGCATATGTGAAGTAATAGATTATCACATCAAAGTTCAGGCGGTAATTTTGAGAAGCAGAATCCACATATTGTATATATTAATATATACAGCCTGGTTGCGTACAAGGCTAGTGATAGCAAGACTGCACATTGCTGACTGCAAATTGTAGGTCTTCTTCACTTTTTCGAATTCGCTGGTCTGAGACTGAAGCATGCCGATTTACTGCTCTTCATTGGAGGTGATAAGCAGCGATAATGTCAGATAAAGAATATGTCTCGCCTTATTTCTTCCCAGGGATCTAAACATTGTTATGCTATTGATATGCTATTATTTTACGACCGTGGGATTCGTGGTGGATTATGTCAGTGCATACATAGGCATGCAATGGCAAATAACCCGTCAGTTAGTAGTAAAACATCCCTTGCTTCACATTACAACTTTCATGTATGTGTTAACAGTTTATACAGATACGCCATGCAACAGTTTCTACCTGCTTCGGGGGTGAGGTGAATTAAAGCCAAATATCTCGTCTGTGGCAGCTAATCCTAAGGTAGGATTTGTCTTGCAGATAGACATCCAATATCCTACTAGCTTACATGTTGCGTACAGTGATTCACCACTGGCTTGTGTCCAGAGCATAGAGTTCCACGGAAAGGTTCTCAACCCAAGCTGATGGCAACTTTTAATGGAAAAACAAGATACGTTATTTACCATACAAACCATCCGTAGTGCATAGAGCTAGAAATGAAACTGGAAAAATCCATCGCGTTGTTAAATTTGGTCAGTACGCTTGGTTCAAGATATATGTCGATTTAAATACTAAAAAGAGAGCTTCTGCAAACAGTTCATTTGAAAAATATCATTACACATATATGAATAATTCCGTGTTCTGGTAAACGATAGAAAATCTTTGGAAACATCGTGATACTTATTTGGTTAGTAAATTGGATGGACTTCGTGGGGGAAGACAGTTGGTTGCCAAGGCCAAATTTTAAACGGGCAGTTTTCAATAAGGACCATGATGCCCTGGGGAAGGTTTTGGTAGAGTTCGAGAAACCCATCTACATCAGTATGTGTATATTAGTCCTGTCTGAGCTTCACATATACAGATTCATTACAACTTTGCAAACCTCGTTTTAAACACTCTAAGTCACTTTAAGTGCATACCGCATTTCATTTGTTGGGCCAAAGTTTGTGATCCATATGAAGTGATAAGGTGCTGTCTCAACGAATGAGGTACATCTGGGCATGACGCTGATAATGACGTAAATATCGATAAAGAATAAGGTTCTCGGTCTCATGAAAGACGAAACTAATGACACGCATATCGAAGAGTTTCTTGTTCTTAGTTCAACAACATAAAAATACCATACGGGCACAGGTTCAACGTTTAGGCGGGATAAGGATGTAGGTCGTGCAGTCACAAAATAATATCGCGGTCGATGATTACGTGAAGTGTCTTAGGACAATGATGATGATGATGATGATGATGATGATGCTCTTCCGCATAAGTTCCGCCAAGTAAATTTCGAATCTCGAGAACATGTGATGCATTTTTATCGCTGCTGGGAATCAGACTGTCGCGTTATGACGATAAACCATAGTTTGTGGTGTTGAAGCCATACCATATTCAACCTGTTCACTGAATGAATGAACACATTTATTGCCTGTGTGTGTGGAATAGTATGACCTGTTTTTCATTGTTGTATATACACTGACGGCAACACCAAGAAGGAGTTGTGCTAGATATACGGAAGCTGATGGGCGTGTTTCTATATCTGAAAAATGATGTCTATTCAAATTCCACGCCAGTCGCATAAGAGTGGATCTAGCAGCGCCACTATGACGATGCAATTCAGGTTTGCTTTAATACACGCTGTAACGGTCGCGAGCGTTAGTTACCTTCGAGATAGGACGTGGAGAGTTGATGTTGGTCAAGAATGCCTTTAATGCGACAAATACGCCATTATCAGCATCTCACTGTGTTTGACAGAGCTCGTGTAATAGGTCTACGAGAAACTGCATGTGCCTTGTGCGGTATTGCAGAAACATTTGGCAGGAATACATGACTACTAGCAGTGATGGTCAAGAGAATGTTCGGTCGCAAGAAAACCGGGCTCCGGATGGCCACATGGCACTACCGAGATGGAAGACCATTATATTCGGGGAAAGGCTCTGGAGCATCGTAATGTATCTGCAGCAGAATTTTTAGCGGCTATTGGCACCGCAGTGACCCAACGAACTGTTACAGATTGATGACTTCAAGAACAGGTACCAGCCATCTGCGACTTAAATGGGGTCAAGCGAGAGCTCACTGAAGGTGTGGAGATGGAGGTTTGTTGTGGCTTCTGACGAAATGTGGTCTGTCTCGCACCCAGTGATGGCCTTATTAGAAGGAAGTCAGTTGAGGGAATGCAAGCTACCTGTCTGCATCCTGGACACACAGATCTCTTGGAGTTACGGTATGGAGATCACTCTCGTGGTTATTCCACGCACCCTTGCTGAAAATCTGTACGTCGATATGGTGATTCGATTTGTTGTGGTGCCATTCATTAACAGCATTCCAGAAACGTTTCCCAACAGGTTAACGCTTGCCGACATACCACCGCTGTAACCAAACATTATGGGAAGTGTCAACATGTTGCCTTGGCTTGCTCGATCATCAGATCTGTCTCCCATCAAGCAAATACGGGACACCATACGAAAACTGCAGCGTCACCCACGAACAGCATTAAACGCACCTCAACTGACCAAGTGCCGCAGATGTGGAACTCCTTGCTACATACTGACATCCGGCAGCTGTAAGACGCAATGCATGCGCGTTTTCGTGCATGCATACGACGTTCTGACGGTTATAGAGGGTATTAATGTACCAGCATTTCACATTTGCAATGGCTTATCTCTCGCTAACATTAACCTGTTTTATCTTACAATGTTAATCACTTAAATACTTTACTCAGAGAAATATATTCCTGAAATTTCATTATCCTACATTAATTATTTTTTGTTCTTGCGATTTTCTTTCTGTCAGTGTATTCCATGATGCTACTGGTTATTTTTTTTTAATATTGTCATAATGTCACTGAAATTGCTTCGATAAAAACACATATCGTAGATTGCCTTTGATTTATTCACGTATCTTTTCCTACTGAAAACTCGTGTACACCTGATACTTAAGGTATCAGCTAGCTGGAATTTAAGTAGTGGCTGAATACTGATGAGGAGCATTGGTGATACCCCGAAATAAATTAAAAAGAACTGTACGTCGTGTGAGGCCTTTAGCTCTCTGTTGCAGATGGCTAAAATAAAACTAATTATGACTTCTTACGTAGTAAGATTTAGTGTAAATTCTATCATCTGCCACATGCAGTTATCTAGATGTACATTCGCATTCATAATTATTACACACAATTATTACTTAATTACTTTTTCGTGCCCGGAATCCAGGTCACAATATTTCAGCCCGGTATAGGGCCACGGCCAAGGCTTCTTTCTTGTCCAGCGATAAATCGTCAGGGTTGTACCTATAAGTGCAGTTTGGGCAGGCGTGTAGATGCTCCGTATCCTGCACAGCGCCGGAGTCACGCTTATCATCCGTGGTTCCAAGACCCAGCCTAGTCTTACTTGTCTTCACTGGGTCCTCCATGTCTTTCAGTTTGTGTCGAATACGCTGGGCACTTACTGTGCTGGTGGGTAATCAGCTGGTAGTTCTTCTACAATCGTGGCTAAGAACCTTTTACGGATTTACACTCTCTGCCGAAAAGAAGATGTCGATCGTCAATAATTTGGCTGAGCCTCTGTGAATTCATGTGATATTCTCCGAGGATTGGGATTCCCAAACCCGGGAGCTCTATATAGTTTCGGTAGGGAAGTAGGTTTCACGCACCCCGTTGTTAATCGACATGTTTCGTTAAGACTTATGTCGACCTTCTTTGCTTGGATTGATCTGGACCATACTTGGCAGGCATATTCGGCTGTAGAGAAGCATAAGGCTGCTGCGGTGGCTCTTAATATGGAATTTTAGCGCCCAATCTGATGCTAGGCAGCTTCCACAGAATATTATTTCTGGCAGTTACGTTTTGTTGCGTCTTTTCGCAATGGTACCTGCATGTCAGTGATCTGTCGTGCACCACGCCTAGATAAGTTGATTTGTCGGTATGCTCCAGTGTGGTATATTCCAATAGCCGTCACGCTTACGGTTAGCTTGCCAGGATCGAAGATGGAAGCCCCTGACTTGTATTAAGGACGGGTTTGGCTAAAGAATGTTGTTTTTAAAATACTCTGACATTTCTCTAAGAGCTTTCTCCAGCTTCTGTTCTAGATCCTCAAAGGTCGTCCCCTGTGCTGTAATTGCCAGGTCATCCGCATATAGAAAATGTTTTGTATGCTTAGGCATCGGTTGGTCGTTGGTGTACAGATTAAATAAGGAGGGCGCCAAAACGCTTCCTTGGGCCAAGCCATTTTTCTGGTTTCTCCATCTGCTCTTTTTCCCATTGAGGACAACACAGAATTGTCTATTTTGTAGTAGCGACTCGACAATCTTAACTCTTCTGGAGCTGCAGTCTGTTGCTAATTGTATTATATGCAGAGCTAAGATAGACCATGACTAGTCCTGTTCTCTTTTTATTTTCTTATCCGTCCTCTTTGTTCTGTTAAGCACAGAATTTGGCTAGTACACGATTTTCCAGGTCTAAAACCAGCTTGTTGAGGAATAAGTTTTATCTCAGTAGAGTCTGTCATACGATTTGAAGTAAGTCTCTCATACAGTTTGTAAAGATGACGTAGGAGAGATATTGGGCGATAGTTCTTTGGTGTATCAGGTGCCTTCTCGGGTTTCATATACCTGCCCCTATCCTTGCCTTCCTCCACATCTTGGGGATCTTATATGTTTCGCGGCATTGATTGAAAAGTCGCAGAATCCAGTTCTTTGTGCCCTGCCCAAAGCGTTTCATCTGCTCCGTGCACATATCATCCACCCCAGCTGCCTTGCCGCTTTTCGTATTGCTGAAACCCTTGTTGAAAGGGTGTTAAAAATCTGTTAGTTTCTGATTCTAAAGTCCTTTTAATTTTTATTTTCAGTTGTTTTGTATTAGTCTATCCATTCAGGAGCAGTTGGTGAGCCACTTGATTATGTGTTACCGTGGAAGACTGTTTGGGACCATTTGGGTTTCCGTCAAGTTTTTTAATAAGATTCCAAGCTATTTTGCTGCTATGTGTCATATCCATCCTCTCCAGCTTCTCCATCCACCTATTTTGCCGAGATTCACTTAACACTTTCTAAACTCCGTACCAAATGCTATTGTTTCTTGATTAAAGGGGTCCTTTTGGTAAAATTCCTCGTATTTGGCTATGAGAAGCATTGAGTAATGTGAGAGACCTAGGATATACTGCTGTTGGCAGCTTCATGGTATAAGTTGTCTGGAGATTCACTGTAGCATTCGCACAAATATTTGGCAGTTATCTAGGGTTGGGGGGAGGTTTGCTATGGCTTTATTCAGTTCCTCTGCGAAAGTTTCCCAATTGGCCTTTTTAAAATTAAATCTTCTGCGAAACGCTACTGTAGTGGTATGACTGTTGTATACACCTGTATCTCTACTGGTCTATAATGTGATCGAGGTATACCTCGAACACGCGATTATTAACAATAACTAACGTTTGCGTTCATTTCGGCTTCATGACATGACCATGTTCTAACAGTATTGCCTTACATTTCCGCCATGAATTCTAATGCTTTGAAAATACGTACTTCGAAATGGTGGTAAGTACAGGCACGATCTAGTCCACTGACCAGTACGAGGAGAAAAAAATCGGACTGTTTATTGTAAGTTCATTCACGGATAGTACGTTGTCAAGGGCGTTCATTTTCCGACAGAATGCTGTTACTACCAACAATTCTAATGATTTAGAACTCTTTTGTTGGTAATGTTGAACAGTTCTTTCATCACCGCCTACCAGCAGTTTGGATGATGGCTTACACTTTCATTGCAGAGAAGGAGCGAAGTTGTGGCTTCGTAGCTCACACACCCTACAGCACCGTGATCGGCGGAAGATTATGACCCATATGGAGCTTTATTGCAAGCTTTATGGATCTTCAGGCTCCAGCACTGCCATTTTGGGCTCTGACGGAAAGAAGGAAGATTGACGTTTAACATCCCGTCAACTACTAGGACATCATAGATGGACCTCAAGCTTGGGGTTGTGAGACACGGAGAAGAAATAGTTGCTCATACCTTTCTCAAAGGGATCATTCGAGCATTTGGTATGGGGAATTTGGTGAATCGCTCAGTCTACGTCCCTTATTAAGAAGCACTCGATATGTTCGTACTGTACACGATGTGTGGAAAAGGAACGGCAAACATTACGGTAAAATTCCTGATGCACGCCAGAAGAAAATGTGTCACATCGACATGAGCCCAGAAACACTCTACCTTAAGGCAGAAGCGTAACGTACGCGACACCGTGCCGCCCGCATCCGGGCAACCTAAAATAAAATATGTAACCCATTAGTAACTATCAAAAGTTTAATTACTGCCAGTAGATGTAGCAATTTAATACAATGTGTTGTATAGCCCTTGTAATATGAACAAAGAGATTATTTGTTCACCATATTCAAATCTGTGAACAAAACTGTTAATACCTGTAAATGCTATTAAAAATTAAATACATTGAAGTGATTGATACTAAATATCAATATGCATAGCACAGGCCTTTACTTCTATCTGCTGTTTTATGTACTTACAAAACCTGACTGCACTTAACTTGCTCTCTGGCGCAATTGGTCTATGTGCCATGCTGTGATGCGAAGGTATTGATGATTTCACTGACATTAATGGATCTAGCTCTTTCACTTTTGATACGTGGATGCTGAGTTCACTAAATCTGTCTTGGGTCATAGAGTACCGTAGATAGTTCGTTATTAGTCTGAGTTTAAAAAAAAAAGGAGCGTTCAGCTGAAGAAACAGTAATAGGAATCGGTAAGAACACATAACATTATGTGCAGGAAATTTTGAACGCTAGCAACAACTGCTGAATTCTCTATTACCAACTGTTTAGTTCAGCCAACTACAGAGGTTAAATATCCTATTTCTTTTGAAACGTATTACCTGGTCTGGGAATTCACCGGATAAATTCTTATCTTATTCATTGTGAACAATTACTGCTGCATTTTGAATCCCTTCATCGGAAACGGAATTTAGAAATTTTGGGGAAATAATTTTGAAGAAATGGTTAAAACTATTAATACCCACAGATCTGCTTGTTGACCGCGCTACAATAATGCTGTAACAAACATTAAAAACAGTGGATCTCAAATACATATTTTGATCCGCTCGTCGTGGCAAAATTAACAAAAATTTTTTTTCAATTTTTTAATTCTTTCATTTTCAAACTGTGGTGAAATGCTCCATTTCTTCGCCAAAGATGTAGCTGAAGGCACTGCTTCCTCAGAACTCTTTCAATAGCAAGGATAATTGTAAGCTGCACTCTGAATAGCAAAACACGATTTATCAAGCTCTGTTTTTATCGACTGCATAATTTTCGAAACTAGATTAGTTGATTCTATAGTTAACCGCGTCAGTATCTGAAAAATTAATTCAGATTTCTCTAACTGGTTATTCAAAACAACTGTTTGTTCTCTTTCTTAGATATCAATATTATTTTTGACAGAGCCTGACATACATGGTCATAGCATAACGAAAGGCTTCAACAGACTCATGTCTCGAAAACCAACGTGTTGAGAAAGACTTTTTTAACGTACAAAAGATATAAAAACTTCCCATCTTTTAAAACTGTGACTGATCCTGAGCTGGCGTTGAACGGTCGTTACAACGCCACAACATATTATTGGGTAATTGACATTGTTGTCGAATGAAGAAGTGACAAAACTATAGAAAAATGTGGATACTACAATCTCGACTACACTACACACCAAGAAAGAAGAATTTTCTCCATAAATGTAATGTTTTGGTATTCATTTTCATGTTAGTCATTTTTTTAACAACTATCATAACGACGTACCTTGGGACGATCGAGTAACACGCTGCATACCGTGTGTTACGAGTCACGGCAAGAACGACATTGGTAACACACCATTACAACTGTGCTAAACTCATCTCAGCGTTGGCAGAACCTTCGAAATCGTTTTGATCTGACCATATTTCTGTATCTATATTTGTATGCATTTTAAATTCCTGTATTCATTTTCAATCATAATGATAGTAACACTAATATTTAATTTGCTTTTCTGCGGAACTCTTAATTACCGGGCCCGCCTGCATTGCTGGTCCTGCGGGCCGTATGGTTACGCACCTGCTTTAATGCCAGAAGTCATTTCCTACATCTATTCATGTTTTTTAATCTAGCTAACACTAAGGAAAGGAATGTATTAGCATAGTATTTGAATGTCTTACATAAAAATTTGAAAGCGAATTCCGTCATAACCGATTTAAGCATCGACTCGTTGTCGCATTGAGTGTCCGAAGCACTGATCTATCACACGAGTAATAGTGGATGGCGTATTGTCACGAGAGATTCCGCAGTTGTTCAGTATTTTATGAATATTAGGTTGGTGAGCAAGATGTATGAGACAGGCGAAATAGCCTCAGACTTCAAAAAGAATATAATAATTCCAATCCCAAAGAAAGCAGGTGTTGACAGATGTGAAAATTACCGAACTGTCAGTTTAATAAGCCATGGTTGCAAAATACTAAGACGAATTCTTTACAGACGAATGGAAAAACTGGTAGAAGCCAACCTCGGGGAAGATCAGTTTGGATTCCATAGTAATGTTGGAACACGTGAGACAATACTGACCTTACGAATTATCTTAGAAGGAAGATTAAGGAAAGGTAAACCTACGTATCTAGCATTTGTAGACTTAGGGAAAGCTTTTGACAATGTTGACTGGAATACTCTCTATCAAATTCTAAAGGTGGCAGGGGTAAAATACAGGGAGTGAAAGGCTATTTACAATTTGTACAGAAACCAGATGGCAGTAATAAGAGTCGAGGGGCACGAAAGGGAAGCAGTGGTTGCGAAGGGAGTGAGACAGGGATGTAGCTTCTCCCCGATGTCATTCAATCTGTATATCGAGCAAGCAGTAAAGGAAACAAAAGAAAAATTCGGAGTAGGAATTAAAATCCATGGAGAAGAAATAAAAACTTTGAGGTTCGCCGATGACATTGTAATTCTGTCAGAGACCGCAAAAGACCTGGAAGAGCAGCTGAACGGAATGGGCAGTGTCTTGAAAGAAGAATTTAAGATGAACATCAACAAAAGCAAAACGAGGATAATTGAATGTAGTTTAATTAAATCGGGTGATGCTGAAGGTATTAGATTAGGAAATGAAACGCTTAAAGGAGTAAATGCTATTGGGGGAGCAAAATAACTGATGATGGTCGAAGTAGAGAGGATATGAAATGTAGACTGGAAATGGCAAGGAAAGCGTTTGTGAAGAAGAGAATTTTTTTAACATCCAGTATAGATTTAGGTGTCAGGAAGTCTTTCCTGAAAGTATTTGTGTGGAATGTAGCCATGTATGGAAGTGAAACGTGGACGATAAATAGTTTACACAAAAAGAAAATACAAGCTTTCGAAATGAGGTGCTATAGAAAAACGCTGAAGATTAGATGGGTAGATCACATAACTAATGAGGAGGTATTGAACAGAATTGGGAAGAAGAGAAATTTGTGGCATAACTTGACTAGAAGAAGGGATCGGTTGGTAGGACATATTCTGAGGCATCAAGGGATCACGATTTAGAATTCGAGGTCAGCGCGGAGGGTAAAAATCGTAGAGGGAGACTAAGAGATGAATACACTAAACAGATTCAGAAGGATGTAGGTTGCAGTAGGTACTGGGAGATGAAGAAGCTTACACAGGATAGAGTAGCATTGAGAGCTGCATCAAACCAGTCTCTGGACTGAAGACCACAACAACAACAACAGGTTGGTGCGTAAGTTCGTGGCGTTTCTCCATAACTTTTCATTTAAGCAACTCGTCGAGGCATGTTCGGAGCGCGTGTTCATCTGGAAAGGTAGTTCCTTGAATAACCATGGATAGGGAGCTGTAAAGGTGAAAATCTGAGGCGCAAGATGAAATGAATAAGGTGGTTTCGGAAAGACTTCCTGAGCTACCTCCTGTATAGCGTTTTCTGTTAGTCTAGGAGAATACGGATGGGCGTTATCGTGGAGCAGAATCACCTCACGCTACTTTTCTGTTTTTTTGATTTTTTTGTTTTGTTTTTGGAAGGCGTCAGCTACACAACTGTTGACAATAAATGTCAGCAATGAGGGTTAACCTCGGGGAAGCAATTCGTATTACACAACAACATCACAGTTCCACCAGATGCGTAACATTATCTTCTATGGATGCGCGCAGGTCTTTGTACGGGGAGTTGCTGCTTTCTTTGGGCTCAACCATTCCTTTCCTTTCCTTACTGTAGAATAAAGAGACAGTTTCTCGTCACCAGTAATGATACAGGATAGAAATAGCCGGTGTTGTTGACGAGCCAATCGGTGACTATCAAGCTGAGATGCACATGAGGACAGCCGCTGCTTTTTGTGTTTTCGCTTAGAGCAAGCGATACCCATACACCAGATTTTTTAACCTTCTCCATTGCATGCAAACGTCGCATAATGGTAGAAAGATCACAGTTCGACATTTGCTAGTTCTTGAGTGCGCTGACATAGATCATTGTGAGTTAATGTTCTTAAACGACTTTCATCAAAACCCGAAGATCTTAATGAATGTGGAGAGTTAATAATGTCGAAACGATCCTCCTTAAAATAAGAAAACCATACTTCTGCCGTGCTCTGTCCGGTGGCCTTACCCCACACACAGCGCAAACGTTGCTGGCTGCCTCCGCCGCCGTCACCTCTTTAGTGAACTCAAACAGGAGAATATGTAGGAAATGTTCGGATTTCTCCACTTGGCACTCCATTTTGTAGCTTCCATAGTTCCACTCACTATAGCTAAATGACAAAACGAAAATATGCAAACTTAAAGACACGGGGGGTAGCCGAGCGGTCTCTGGCGCCTTGTCACGGTCCGCGCTGCTCCCCACGTCGGAGGTTCGAGTCCTGCCTCGGGCAGGGGTCTGTGTGTTGTCCTTAGCGTGAGTTAGTTAAGTTAGATTACGTATTGTGTAAGCTTATGGCCCGATGACTTCAGCAGGTGAATCCCATAAG
Organism: Schistocerca piceifrons; assembly: GCF_021461385.2. Classification (NCBI taxonomy): domain Eukaryota; kingdom Metazoa; phylum Arthropoda; class Insecta; order Orthoptera; family Acrididae; genus Schistocerca; species Schistocerca piceifrons. Next base: position 500,151,086 of record NC_060139.1, read on the forward strand.
ACCTTACCGCAAATTTCCAATTTGTAAACTTAGACAGCAACAATGAAATAGGAATAACAAATGACAATAAATAAACCCATATCAACCAGAATACCAAATTGCAAAACAGAAACACTACGAACTGATGCACCAACATAGCGTATTTATAACGGTCCCAGCTGCTAATTCTCACACTTGATAACTAGTTTCTGCCACATTTACTGATTATCTTTGGATCTGATTAAGACGTTTGATACCACAGAAAGTTGTTATAAATGTTCAGTTGTGCTGTTCGTTTCACGTGACGGCTTATGACTGCATTTTTTTTGTTTTTTTTTTCTTTTTAAGAATTTTGACTTCCCAACACTCATGGTTTATCAGACTCTCTTTCTCTTTCTCTCTCTCTCCCTCTCTCTCTCTCTGTCTCTCTCTCTCTCTCTCTCTCTCTCTCTCTCTCTCTCTCTCTCTCTTTCACACACACACACACACACACACACACACACACACACAAGCAACGAAAGTAACAATAAAGCAGGCTGATTCATTCTGAACATTTCATAGAAGGCAGAGTTTCACGTGATTATGTTAATATGTTCTGTTCCTATTGTTTTTCCCGCGAATGAAAAATACTACCGATAGTTGTTACAAAATGAGTTCTACACCCACGACCATATATAATACGTTTCTTCTTCTGTTTGAGAGGAAATTAATGAAGATGCAATGCCACTGAATGAGAATAGTGCAAACGTTTGACATGTGCCAAAGTTGCAGTGTAATAAATATGTTGTGACAAGTGAAAATTTGTGCCAAATAAGGACTCTAACTTTGATTGGCATCCCATCACCATAAACCGGTTCGTGGTAGGGTAAGCCATGGTACACAAACGACTGTGTTAACTCACTGATGCCATTACCACCTACGCTGAGGGAGAACTTGTCTTAGTAGTGTTCGGAAATCAAAGCTTCAAATGTAACTGCCGATTAAAGTTTGTTTCGGGCCTGCAGGTGTCTCACACAGCCTAATATTACCTGAATGGAAGAAATCAGTACACATTCGTTCTATATAATATTCAGCACATCTGAAACCAACCTTCGTTTTCATGATTGTTTTGGGCAGCAGGTGGAAGTTAAGTCCTTGGCTAACGCAAAATAACAATGGTGTTTAGATGCTATTACATGGAAATGTGAAATCACTGGAAGGTGCCCACCACTTCCAAATTTTCTGAGAGTGGGTAGAGGACCTTCGCCACCAAAACGTGTTATTCGCCTGTTGTTTCCAAAATGTCCATGCTGTGGTAGTTTACATAATTGATTCTACTTCCCTTACAGAAGGACTGTTCGTGAAGGATGTAGTTATTCCTGACAAACTGGATAATATTTGTGTTCAAACTGACTTCTCAATACTACGGATGAACCGACATGTAATCAAAGAACAACGTTACTTTCCCCCCATCTACAAATTTATTTGTTAGACAAGTACATTCTCAATCTCTAGCAGGGTCAAAATCCAAAACAGGATGATTTCCTGTTTATTGCTCGTTTTATTTTTAATTGAAATGAGGTAGCTGCAAGAGCAGTCGTACGGTGGTTACCCCGCAACGAAAGATCTGGGCTATAATGGATCGTTTCACTCGGGAGTTTTTACATTGTCATCGAAACACGTTCTCTTTTATTCTGTTACTAACTGACTATAAATTTCCGAATTAATCATAGACACTGCAGATGTCATGGTGCATTTCGGTAAACTTCCACCATTGCGTCATGACGCTTGTAAATTGTTTTCTTCCATTTCTCATCTTTCCTTATTTCTATGTCGGCCGACACACCTAGCGACAGCGATAATATAAGTAAAGCTCAGTTTAAATTTGATGGTAGTTTGGGTTGATACGAAATATCTAGGATAGTATCTGTAAATCGACAGAAGGAAAACGTAATAAACCTATCTTGTGAATTAGCCTTAATTCTTCATAGATCGTTCTAGATGAGGTAAATTTTCTGAACATCTGTGTGGCATTTGTACAGGAGGTGAAGACTCGATGCACTCGAGCAATTTATTATTGTGAGCTCATAGCGTCGTTTCCTCGGGAGTTTTAACAGTACTTGCGAAACAATGGGGCCGTGCACACTACGGCAGTGACGCGGCAAAATGTCCTCGATGGCCCAGCGAGAGAGCTGAGGTCTCCAGCCACTGCTGCATCGCAGCGATGTCGCCCACTGCCGGGAAGCAGCAGTCGTTAATGGTGAACGGGGAGTGCAGACATGTCCGCCACCATGGGTGCAGCCAAATATGTTCATTCAAAAGGTGAAGAAGTATCCTGATACATCGCATCGTGACAGGATTAAGAACAGACCCACATTCTTTTAGGTGTGTGAATGAAAGGTTCTGTGAGAGTTTTCCTGCGAAGCAGGATCAGTAGAAAATAAGTGATATCGGTTTCACTGTTAAACAGTATGGGTGTTAAACTATTTTGTGTTTGTATTCTAGAGGTGGCAGTCGAAATAGCTCTAAGCAGCAAATGTTTAGCTCCCTGATGATAGCGATCGGAGCTGACCGAACAAATCTTCAGTTAATAATAACGGGTTAAAATAAATTCTCTCAGAACTTCAGTGTAGTCACCACTTCATACTTTCACGTTCGACAGTAAACTGATTCATTGTTCACTACGAATGCTGCCAACCGGTTTTTTTACATTTGTAATACCATCGAACTTCATCAGCCTTGTCTACAAAGTATTTAGCGAAAATGTTCCTTCTACTATTTAGTGAACTTCTTCGTTGGGTTAGTGGAATTTCGTTGTCCAGATTACACGGGCTCCATATACGGTAAAGTTAAAACTATCTCTCGAACGGCATCAGTAAGGAAGGACACAAAAACATTTGATAATGTTAATACTAATGTTCATCTTAACATTGATAGGTCTGTGGAATATTCTGCATTTATTAATTAGAATTTCAAACGCCCGCTCCACAAATCTCTGGGCACGACTTATACGACAGATAAAGATCACTGCTTCTAGGAGAGGGAAGTTCTGGTGTACGGTCTCATAACAAAGTGAGTCATATTACATTAGGCGGTACTGGAGACCTCATAGCATAGTCTTTGCTTTTGATGGATGGTTGTAGTTGTACCGGTAGATCATCAAGCTGTTATAAACTAATTCGAAAATAATTAAAAAGTTACTTTCAACCACACTTAAATCTATAAATAGTGAACGAACAATATAAGGAAAAGATAAATTGCTACTCGCCATAAACCTAACGCATTAAGTTGCGGACAGGCACAACTATGAGACACTTACAAATAAGCTTTCGGTCACAGCCTTCTTCAGAAAAGGAAACACACACACATTCATTCACACAAGCAAGCACACCTCACGAACACATGACCGCCATCTCCGGCAGCTCAAACTGTGCCCGTCTGCTACTTAACGTGTCATCGTTATGGTAAATAGCAACGTATCTTTTCCTTATATTGTTGATATTTCAACCTTGAGTTTCCCAACGCTAATTTCAGCAGCACTGAGGTAACTACATTGTGAGTAAAAAGACTGATGTCGCTTTCCTCAATGTATTCATAAACAGAAAAAGCAAACTCTGGCGGCTTTCTTCTTCCTACATCCATACTGGTAGGCTTCTAATCTAGTACGGATGCGTGATTATCACTGCTATGTCGCCACGTGCGCATTGAAACTATTTCTGACACCGCGATCTCGCTGCGAGTACGTATAGCTGTTACTCGTTCGTGAACAATAGCCCAAAGCAATATTTGTTGAATCCTGTCAACAAGTAACCTGTTAGTGTAGTGTAGAATCGTGGTTTAGGTGACACAAATCGTTTACTTACCGTAGAATTATGTAAGGAATTATCTTTCTGTGCATCTTCGCCTTAATATCTTTGGAGAAAGATTAGACAGAAATCTTTCCTCCATCCAAGAATTTCATACTAAAAGTATGGAGTCGCAATGGATAACTGTTGATCACACTGTGGTTCCTAGATGTGAGAGTTTAGTCGTGCGGTCAGACATGAGTAAGACTGATGCGAATCGAGTGATGTGCCACTGTCACATCTCCAATCTTCATTTTCAACTTTAGTCCCAACGGTAAATTAAGCGTTTTTGTCACTCTTTTTATGTTAAACTTACGTTAAGGGTTCATCGATCTAGCGTCGCAACAATTTGTCGCCAGATGGTGTGATCAATCTGTGGATCACCTGCAGTCCACACTGATGGACTGCCAATTGGCTTGTAGTTCCCGAATCATCCGATGAATCGCTGAGTACAAATTTCGCGCCTGTGGCTGAAGGAAGGGACCCTAGGGTTTACCATAACCTCGATACCAAGATCATCAGATATGGACAACTAGCTCAGATTATTACAAGGGCAAGGGATGCTATCGGTCGTACCCTTTAAAAGGAACCATCCCGGCGTTTAAATGTAAACTCTGTCCACAGGCCCTGGCAGGCCCAACGATACCGACCTACCACTGTGTCATACTATGCCAATGATGTCATTGGATGGGATATGGAGAGCACAATGCTCAGCATACCGCTCTCCAGGCCGTTGTCAGTTTTTATGGTCTGGAGGCACTACTACTCGCTCAAGTTGCCTCTCAACTGGCCTCACGAGGCAAGTGCACCAAGTACACGTCCTCCCACCAAAGAAAATTCCTTGGAAATAACAGGAATTGAACCCGGGTCCTATGTACAGCAGTCAGTCGTGCTGAGCGCTCAGCCACGGAGGTGGACGCCCCAGAATTTGCGTGGAGCGATTTAGGGCGATCACAGAAAACCTAATTGTGGATGGCGGGACGCTGGTTTTGAACCCTTGTTCTCCCAAGTGCGAGTCCAGTTTGCTAACCAGTTCGCCACGTCGCCTTGTAACTGTGGTGATCTTTCATGGCTGTATTTCGTGGCTGGTTGCTACTAAGTCGTAACTTGAGCATTTTTATGTAGTTTTATTTAGTTTCGTATTGCAGTAACATCTTAGTGCTACAATTTATAGGGATAGGCGGACAGCAGGAACCACTCTGAAACGTAAAGTCAAAGGCGTCGCTTACATTAATAAGGAATGAACAAATAAAATGTTACATTTAACAGCGATCAGTATTTCAATACTTGTGTCATAAAAGTGGCAATTGATTAAAAGTTAATAGAAATTGTCACAATATACAAGGATACAGTGGTTGATTTCGGGCTCACGAAACAATACATGTTTTATAATACTATCCATCTTCTAAACAGATTGACATAATATTATGCGTAGAGTTTAATAATTTTTAGAGCGTATCTCTTTTAGAACTTTAAGTGAGTCTCTTACGTTTTTGAAGTGATCTAACTCCTCTCGCAGAAACTGCACACAAACGATTATGAGAAGTAGCTTTGCTGTTGTTGATAACGTTTTTATAAATACATCGGGATCACAAACTTATTTTGTAAATCTTAACGGTTAAACTACAAAACAAGTAGATGAGAAAGCAATACAGGTCTTCAACAGATATTTTAGGAATACGGCTGGAAAGGTGATAGTACTCTAAAGACAGTAGCATTAACCTGCACAAGAGGATTAATGCTCCTAACCCATAGAAATAAAATAACGGTATCATGCAAATTAAGTCAATACTCTACTTAGAATGAAGGGACAGGAATCTTGACAGGTTTTTATCACACTGTATATTCTATTTTAAATTTTTATTCAAAGTCGTCAGCGGCATGGAGTATGTGTATTTTCATGAAAAAATAAGTTCTAGCAAGAAGATTAGATTGGGAACATTGTAAGAACTGAGATATGAAAAAGGTAGCAGGAAAATGAGGCTATTTCTTCAAGGGCAAATAATTAAGTGATCAAGTGGCATATAGTTTAGGTCCGAACACATCCTTAACGGACAGTATTCAGTTCCCGAGATAGGCGTTGCAATACGGACTTTAGTCGACATATGCAAGAAAACTACCACCTCCAGCTGAGCAGAGCAGTTATTTCTGCATAACAAAAATGTATGACATAATGGCTTTCGAAATGGTGGTTGACATTTGCTTGATCAATTTCTCCCATGCACCGGAGTCGAAAACATAGACTGATGGCGGAAGATATTGGTACCGCAGCCGCCAGCGATACATCACTCCTAAGTGTATTTCTTTAGTTATGCAGCAGAGCACCCTTAGTGAAATAAATGTTTAGGCAGAACGACGCCATGGTTGTTAGTTTCAGTAAATATACGTGACCATCCATCTAAAGTTCCTCCAAGAAAAAAATATTACACCTTTTTTACCGCTAACAGCTGAAAGAATATGCATGCAAGCTCATACGAAAATGATCAGTATCCTTGTATCTTCTTGTATTAAGGAACAAACTAGAGGTACTAACATTGTTTTCAAAACGCACCTACATTTTGTTATAGAATAGCAGTGTCCAACGAGACCAGTGCTTTAACTCTGGAGTGAATAAAAAGGAGAAGAAATGCATCGAATATTCAGATTTCATTCGTTGTTCTTGAGGATAGAGTAATATATGTCTCGGAAAATCGTACCATCCCTTCCATAAGATACTTTGCTATAATATGATTCAGATTAGTGATATCAATACGTATACGATATCTTTTCGAAAGTACGCCATAAGTACGTCATGACATTCGCTGTATTTTATCTTGTTTGATGTATTTCCATTGGTAAGTAATTCACTCTGTGCAAGCCTCTTCATCTCCGAATAATTACTGCAACGTATATCCATTTAACATGCCTACTGAATTCATTCCTTGGTCTCCTAACACCCTCCTCTCCCACTACCCATATATTGTAGAGAAGACAAAAATTATTAAATCGTACGCCGTTATACGGCTGCACTGATTCATAAAAATGAATAATTGGTGGACTTTATATTAACATATTAAAAGCGACCAAAACTCTATACGAACTGCAGACGAAAGGCTGAAATGGATTTCTCGTAGACTCTCTTACCTGTTTCTATTCTTTTTTTCCTCATCGTCAATATTGCCAGAAGACTTCATGAAATTCGACGAATTGCACAGTGGAAACATATTCGAAGTAGGGACGTTACCAGATTAACACATTCAACGGTCTTTGAAGTCACTACAATAAATCACATGTCACCTCTCGCCATACCTAATTTTGAATACCCTACCAACAGCTAAACTCACCGGTAAGTGAATTACTTTCACCTTTTATTCATACTTAGTTCTGTGTGTCTTTACTACATTAAAATAATGAGACTGTATCGTAAGCATTTGTCCTGTGGTTATTATTAATTTAAACAGTATTTCAGTTTCATAAACCTGCAACTTCCTTACTTAAGAAATCGACATGTTATGTGTAATATTTAATTCGACTGCAAGGAATCACTGTCACTGATCCAGCCTTCTTTTAGGTACTTGTCTGATGAATGGTGGAAATTCTTCTTTAATGAAACCTTTGTTAGTGAAGCTAATTATGTCCTTGTATTAGGGACCACAAATTAACTGATGTGACCTGGAAAGGAAAGACTCGTTCCAGGCACAAGCCGATCACTGAAATCACTGTAGCCTGTAAGCAAGTACCGTTTCGATGCTTAAACATTTCATGTAATATTTCATGAGAAATTCAGTTTGTATCGTAGGTAATCAACTTGATACACAATATTTAAGTTCTATTTGACACTTCCATCACACCTATGAACTTCAAATATTTCTTAGTGTCTTTAGTTTTACATTGAGCCAAACGTTCCAACATTGGGGCTTTCGTGAATATAAAATAAATGCGTGTAACACAGTATTTTAACACAGAACGGCAGATGTTGATCTGGAATCCGAGACGTCAGGAGCGCTATAAATGTAATGTGACAGTACTGCGGAAATGGTAAAAGAAGGATTTGTTTCACAGTTCCTATTAATTGCTTGACCAATATTGACACACAAAACGTATTAAGTTTTGATAATAGTTTTGGTACGATAACGTGGCTGTTTCAAATTCCAATGATAATAACATTTTAGCTGCCAGCTCTATGATTCAAAAGAACCAGTAAGAAAGAGACATGGTCATTTAAGAATGTATCATATTTAAAAGATCATACTATGGTTAGAAAGACTAGTTACCGTTGTCATTCTTGACATTGAATTAGTGTCTAAGAATATCTGAGAGTATGGTATACTGTCCACTTCAGAAGAGCTCTGTTTTAGGTACCGCAAAATTAATTACCAATTTGGCGTCGCTGCATTCCTCGTATTTAGAAGAACACAGAGATTTCAATGACTTATAAGAAGAGTACTGTCAAATGGGAGAGAAACTAATTACAACTTGTCCAGCGATACAATTTGCCTCATCTTCTTTCCTTTAATGACCTCGAAAGAGTTTTTTCGGTGTGAAGTTGCCTCTTTTTCTAATCTATCTTCCTCTTTCTCTAATCATTATGCTTCGCTTCCACCGGCCGCCCCATATTCTTCACTTTCTTTTTTAACCCATTTCCTAGTAAAGAGAGAGACGTGCCTGTCTGTTTATGTTCTACTTACGGGCTCAAAAGCGAGTAGTTGGTAACAGAAGACGGCGTTTTCTGCCTCAAGAGTCTCTTCATAGCACCGTAAAAGCTAACGTAATCACGTAATCCTATTCCTCTCTATTTCACACCGCTACGGTGAACACAAAGCTCCTCATGTCACCTTTGACTATGTTCTCGAAGAACATCCCTGCTACTGGCCTACTACGTTGCTTAAATTAGAGCCATACTGAAAGTAGGACGCTTCTGATTTCATTAGAATCATTATACTGAAATAACTGCATCTGTGGGGAATATGTGCGAAGAACAAATATGCTCCGTATATAGAACGTTTCGCCGGAAGTGTTTTCAAGTGATTTACGCCAAACTTGATTTCATACACCACAGTAATCTATTATTAAATATGGCAGGTGATTAAAAATTGTTCTGTATGCGCTGTGTAAACGAAGTATACTAACAAGGTGAGTGATAGGTTTCAGTCATTAGTAAGGCACTATTGTAATTGTGGTGTTAACGTTTACGAAAGCACAAATTTCAGCTGCTAATAACTCACGATATGTATCATGGGACGACAGAAAATGAGTGCACGGGAGGTGCACAGATTAACCTTCTATGGACGTCGTCGACATTAAAGAAATGTTCAAAACAAAAACTTAACTTGCACTATGAACACCGAAAGAAACATGGTGCGTCTCAGTGATGACGAAGGTTTGCTACATCAAGATCGTTGGTGAACTCCTTGCGAGACATAAACCGTGAAGGACGTTCAGCTAGGTACCCACTCTTCAAGAATGCATATAGAGGTACACTGAAGTAACGGGGTGATGAGAACTGATAGAATGCGAAGATTATTGTGGAACTGGCTACCCTTTAAGGCATAGCTCCAGACAGTCCAATAATATGTTTTATAGGCACTGAAGAAACAAGAATCATAGGTGGCAGAGTACCTACAGTTCCATGCTGCATAATAAATAACTTTACAACCAATCTACCATTCCAACAAACAGTCGACATAATTGTATCGAATACGTTAAGGCACTGAGTTTAGTTGACCTTCACACAACTCTCTAGGTACCTCTGATACCCAGATTTTCTTTAATATGCATTTACTCTTCAAGTCCCGATTGGTCGAAATCGAAAGCTAATTTATTAGTGAACTACGGAATAAAATTGCCGGTCTCCGGGCAGATTTTGAAGCTGACGTTTTATTTTTAATTTCGTTATCGTACGTCTCCCAATTCTGCACCATTCTTTAAAGGTATGCAACTATCCATTGCTTCCCATGAAATCACTGCCATCTATGTCGTGCCCAGTTTGATGTGCATAACGTAGTAGGTCGCTATCGTACGCATCCTGTTAACTGTGTCGACCATCCTTGAAATGAGTAAACACCGCTTTTTTTAAAAAGTGCGTCTTGTCCTCCGTTCAAAAGCCGCTGTTTTTCTTTTGCATTTTGCTTTCATATTGCTGCGGACTTATTCGAAATCGGTTCATAATTCTTTATTCACTGTTCTGCGGATGAACTTCCGCGTATTTGTTTTTAGAACTCGTTCCTTGAACACTATTGTCCTTTACTTCATTTCACTGGAGACTGGATTTGAGGCTCGTTGTTCGACAAAGATGATAAACTACATGGCTCGACACATGTGGTAATACCGCTTTCACTTGCTAAGCTCCTATAGTCATCATTGCACCCCTCATGTACATTATCCACGCAATCGAGCTATATGACACCACACATTCCACTCAGTCATCTTGCAGATACCGCCAATATTTCATCCGCCACTTCTTTCTCTGCAAAATTCCTTGGGTTTCTTTCTGACGGATTGTCAACTTCGGCAACTGTTGTTTTTGTTAAAATGCTGTGTTTGCCTTGTTTATCGTTTCCGTGGCTCTGCTTCGTATGAATACCACGATCACTGTTCGACTGTCCTGAGTTACTCGCCGACTAAGCAATTCCTCTACTCTCCGTAGTCTCATGCAGTGCTCACTATTGGATACCTCCACTCGCGCCCCCTGTTGCCATTAGTAGTCAATAGCGTAGTTGCGTGGTAGAAAATACGGGGGAGTCAATGCCGTAACCATCGTCGGCCTTTTTGCGACCTCACACTCAAGGGATTCCTTGGAAAGACTAATACTCACAGCAAACTGAGTACATAACCTGAGAAAAAAGTGAAGCACTCGGAAACGCAGGTGGAAACAAGAAGAAACTTCACGGATTGAGAGATTATGTGATGTTACATCAGTGTTTACAATAGCGAGTCAGATTTACATAGAATTTAGCAGTATCAGTCCACTTGTTAGTATGACGTTGCACCTGGATACATGACCTGATTTTGATGGGAAGCGTGAGATAAAACGGTCGTCCTGGGACATGCTGACCAACAACTTTTGTAACTGGTCCTTAAATATCTGCATACTTGACCGTAATAAGGTGCTTACGTACGAGCTGGTTCTACATATTTGTATCGCGGGTAGAACTGGGCCTTTTGCTGGCCGCAGGAGCATCTCAGGACCACGCAGACGGTTCACTGAGACACGTGTCTTGTGAGGAAGAGCAGTGTCCTGTTGAAAACAGCCAGCCACCACTGAACAGCTGCATGAGAAGTGACACACGAGAACGAATTATTTCCCTGACGTACCGTTGTGCCGTCAGAGTTCCCTCACTCACTGCCAGCAATGCACTGAACTCCTGCGAGATAATTCCCCACACCATGACTTGAGGAGTAAAACCGCCGGGCCTCTACAAAACACTGGAAGGATTGGGTCTTTATCCAGGTCGCCGCCACCATTCGGGATAATGGAGAACCACAGTTCATCACTCAATACAATGCGACGCCATTCACTAGCAGTTCATGCTGTTGTGTTGTGGTGTTAACGGCAGACTACGTATGAGATGGCATTCCGCTAATACATCTGCTGATCGTCTCTGATGAGCGGTGAGGAATGAGGCAGAATGTTTCTGGTAGTCCATTACTTATTCGGTTGGCAAGTGTAGATGTGAAGCTGCAAAGACGTGCTTGGAGGACAGTATGGTGATGGTTCCTTGTGGTGGTCAGAAGTTAATTGAAATTGCGTCAACATCTGTGCCTGCCCTCACGTTCCTGTGGACTCCAACTCCGTGCTACTCCCACATTCGAATGCTACACATCTGAATGCGGCACGATTTGACCAGTTGGATAAATGGAGACACGCAATTAGTCCCGTCTCATAAGCGGTCAGTTGCTGATAACGCTTCCTCACACGCCTATGTTGCATCCCTGTGTCCTTCGCAATGATCACTCAACATCTGACGCTGTTCATATCCCTTGTATAACCTGCATGGTGTGGTGACAACACTTAACTCAAACATCACGAATTCTGTCTACTCATGACGTAGTCAACTAATCATTTGCATACCTGCCAATGGTTTGTACGCGTACGAAATTATAACGGCGTCTTGATGCATCACTTTTTTTTCAGGCAGCAGTGTACATAAAAAGGTGAAAGATGATATATATTGGCGGCCGAAGACTTCTGGCATTGGAAGTCACCCTCATTCCACCAACTGGTTGTCGAAGATGGGAGAGGAGCAGACAGAGATTCGTAGCACTCTCTTGCCCTTGGGATGGGAAACTGCTCCTAAAGGAGGAATAATCAGCAATGATCAACGGCATGAGGTCGCAGAAGGCAATGGAAACCACTGCACTAAAGGCGCATAAAGTATATCCACAGGACATGAGTCCTGTAACTGAAAAACTGTATTGATGATTTCTCCATCGGCTAAAGATACCGGAATAGTCCCCCATTCGGATCTCTGGGAGGGGATTGCCGAGGGGGAGGTGACCATGAGGAAAAAACTGAATAACCAAAGAAAGGATAACGTTCTACGAGTTGGGGCATGGTATGTCAGAAGTTTGAACGTGGTAGCGGCACTAGAAAATCTGAAAAGGGAAATGCAAAGGCTCAGTCTAGATATAGTAGGAGTCAGTGAAGTGAAATGGAAAGAAGACAAAGATTTCCGGTCAGACAAGTATAGAGTAATATCAACTGCAGCAGAAAATGGTATAACGGGAGGAGGATTTACTATGAATAGGAAGGTAGAGCAGAAAGTGTGTTCCAGTGGACAATTCAGTGCCTGGGTTGTTCTTACCAGAACCGACAGCAAATCAACACAGACAACCATAGTTCTGGTATACATGCCGACGTCGCACGCTGAAGATGAAGAATATGAAAAATTCAAAGGATAATACAGTAAGTAAAGAAAGGTGTAAATCTAATAATCATAGGGGACTGGAATGAAGTTTTAGGGGAAGGAGTAGGAGGATAGGTTACAGGAGAATATGGGCTTGGGGGAAGGAATCAGAAGGAGAAAGACTTTCTGAGTTCTGTAATAAATTTCGGCTAGTAATAATGAATAGTCTGTTCCAGAATCATTTGGAAAAGGCGGGTTGACACGAGAAGATTGCAATCAGCTTACATCATGGTCAGATAGAGATTCAGAAATGAGATTCTAGATTGTAAGGGGTATCCAGGAACAGATATAGACTCAGATCACAATTAAGTAGTGATTAAGACTAAACTAAAGTTTAAGATATTATTGAGAAAGTATCAATACGCAAAGAAATAGGTTAAGGAAGTACTAGGGAATGACGACATACGCTTGATATTCTCTAAGGTTGTAGATACAGCAATAAAGAATAATCCAGTAGGCAGTACAGCTGAAGAGGGATGGACATCTCTACAAAAGGCAATCACAGAAACTGTAAAGAAAAGCATAGGTACAAAGAAAGTAACTGCACAGACACAATGAGTAACAGAAGATATTCTTCAGCTCATCGATGAAACAATGAAGTACAATAATGTTCAGGGAAATTCAGGAGTACAGAAATACGAGTCGCTGAGGAACGAAATAAACAGGAAGTGCAGGGATGCTAAGACGGAATGGCTGCACGAAAAAAGTGAAAAAATCGATAAAGAAAGATAGTCGGAAGGACTGGCTCTGCATATATTAAAGTCAAAACAACTATTCGGTGAAAATAAAAGCAATGGTGGTGACAGTAAGAGCGCAACCGGAATTACATTGTTAAATGCAGAGGAGAGTGCGGATAGGTGGAAAGAATACATTGAAGACCTCCATGAGGGGACAGATTTGTCTGCCACGAAAAGGCAGGACTCGATTTAGAAGCCATAGGCGATCCAGTATTAGAATCAGAATTTAAGAGAGCTTTGGAGGACTTAAGATCACACCAGGCTGAAGGAATCAATAACATTCCGTCAGAATTACCTAAATCATTAAAGGAAGTGGTCACAAAACGACTATTCACGTTGATGTGTAGAATGAATTAATCTGGCAGTAAACCTTCTAACTTTCGGAAAAATATGATTACACAATTACTAAGACTGCAAGAGCCGACAAGTGCGAGTATTATAGAACAATCCGCTTAAGAGTTCATGCATGCTGAGAAGAATACTACAAAGGAAACTGCAGAAGAAAATTGAGGATGTGTTAGATGACGATCAGTTTGGCCTTAGGTAAGGTAATGGCACCAGAGAGGCAGTTCTGACATTGCGGTTGAGTTTAGACAAAAAGAGAATAGAAGCTTTCGAAATGTGGTGCTACAGGAGAATGCTGAAGACTAGATGGGTAGATTACATAACTAATGAGGAGGTATTGAATAGAATTGGGGAGAAGAGGAGTTTGTGGCACAACTTGACTAGAAGAAGGGATCGGTTGGTAGGACATGTTCTGAGGCATCAAGGGATCACCAATTTAGTACTGGAGGGCAGCGTGGAGGGTAAAAATCGTAGAGGGAGACCAGGAGATGAACACACCAAGCAGATTCAGAAGGATGTAGGCTGCAGTAGATACTGGGAGACGAAGAAGCTTGCACAGGATAGAGTAGCATGGAGAGCTGCATCAAACCAGTCTCAGGACTGAAGACCATAACAACAACAACAACAACAACAATGGAAGCAAGACTAAATAAAACTCAAGACACATTTATTGAATTTGTCGAACTAGAAATGGCGTTTGGCTATGTAAAATTGTGCAAGGTGTTCGAAATTCTTAGAATAATAGGAGTAAGCCATAGGAAGAGGCGAGTAATATACAGTATGTACAAGAACCAAGAGAGAATAATAAGAGTGTGCGCCCTCAGATTAAGAACGGTGTAAGACAGGGATAAAGTCTTTCGCTCCTACTGTGCAATATGTACATCTAGGAACCTATTATGGAAATAAATGAAAGTTTCAGGAGTGGAATTAAAATTCAAGGTGAAAGGTTATCAGTGATACGATTCGCTGATGCCGTTGCTATCATGAGTGAAAGTGAAGAAGAATCACAAGATCTTCTGAATGGAATGAACAGTTTAATGTGTACAGAATATGGTTTGAGAGTAAATCGAAGAAAGACGGAAATAATGAGAAGCAGCAGACATGAGAACAACGACGAATTTAACATCAGGATTGAGGGTCACGACGTAGATAAAGTTAAGGAATTCAGGTGCCTATGCAGAAAAATCTTCAATGACGGACGGAGCAAAGAGGACCTCAAAAGCAGAGTAGCACAGGCAAGAAGGGCATTCCTGACCAAGTATCAAACATAGGACTTAATTTGAGGAAGAAATTTCTGAGAAAGCACGTTTGGGGCACAGCATTATATGGTAGTGAAACATGGACTGTTGGAAAACAGAAACATAAGAGAATCGAAGCAATTTAGATGTTGTGCTACAGACGAATGTAGAGTATTAAAATTAAGTGGGCTGATAGGGTAAGGAATGAGGAGGTTCTGTGCAGAATCGGAGAGGCAATGAATATATGGAAAACACTCATAAGGGGAAGGAACAGGTTGAGAGGACACCAGGGAATGACTTCCATGGTACTAGAGGGAGCTATAGAGGGCAAAAACTGTAGAGGAAGATAGAGACTGGAATACATCCAGAAAAAAATTGAGGACGTAGGTTGCAAGTGCTACTCTGAGATGTAGAGGACGACACAGTAAAGGAATTCGTGCTGGGCCGCATCAAACCAGTCAGATTACTTGTGACTCAAAGAAAAAAAAAGAAAAAAGAAACCGTTACCTCGTAGGATGTCCGTAATATAGGAAAATGTCCAGCTGCATCAGTAAAAGTGGGATCGAAAGCTCATTACTTGAAATAGTATAGCAGGTGTTATCGTGAGAACCGCATATGCAACGGTCCCAGATACTGTCAGCATTTCTGTAGCTGTAAAGATACAGGCCACACAGGTAGTGTTTTTTTATAATAATGCTTCATGATTAAGTCATAAAATGAGAGTAAAATAAAGCTACTTGATCAACAGTGATAAAATCAGAGGAAATACCATTACCACCTCTGCAGCTCCCGGAAGCAAAACCGCTTGTTTCAATAATGGCGGCTAGGTAGTGGGAAATGGTGTGTGAATTGCGGTAGGCATGGAAGCTAACGCAGCACGGGGAATGACCAAGTGCCGACGTCTGCAAGCAAAGCATATTTACCCCATGGAAGCCGAGAGTTGCCGTCACACCAGTAACAAAGCAGACTGTCGTAAGGAGGCCTAGGAGGAAAGCAGCAATAAGCATTCACATGCACGCCAGCAGAAAAGAGCCTCTGAAAAATGAAGGAACGAAAGTCGAAATTCACCAGGAGAGCTAACAGAGATGAAAAGCCGTGACACGTTGTCATTGTCATCCCCACTGCAGCAGAGCACACGGGAAGCGCCAACGCAAATACGCCAGCTTTCTTATCAAACCTCTGATTATTTGTAAAGAGATAACTGATGTCCGCTGCATCAGGGTATTACGCAGAATCAGCGGCGACAGGTGAAAACTTGTACGGGATGAGGATTCAAACCTGGTATCTCCTGGTTACTACGGAGGTACGTTAAGCACTGCGCCCTCCGGGAAACAGTGTTTATCGTTACTACGTGGACTTTCGGCTCACCTGACGGCCGATAGACAATCCAACTGAGTGCCACCTGTCCGCAGTCCCCGTCCATTTCCAACATGCTCGCTGCTTGGAGACACCCGCAAGAGGTCAGACATACTTGTGAATCCGCACCGAAGGATGTGGATCTGTTGTCCATCTAGGTGAATCAGTTATACACTGAAGAACCAAAGAAACTGGTACATCTGCCAAATATCATGTAGGACCCACACGAGCACGCCGAAGTGCCGCAATACGACGTGGAATGGACTCGACTAATCAAACAAGTAGCGCTGGAGAAAACTGACAACATGAATTCCGCAGGGCTGTCTATAAATCCGTAAGAGTACGAGGGGGTAGAGATCTCTTCTGAACATCACGTTGCAAGGCATGCCAGATATGCTCAGTAATGTTCATGTCTAGGGAGTTTGACGTTTGATGGCCAGCGGAAGTGTTCAAACTCAGAAGAGTTTTACTGGAGCCACTTTGTAGCAACTGTCCTGTCGCACTGTCCTATTGGAATTGCCCACGCTCGTCGAAATGCACAATCAGGACGATGCAGGTGATCAGCCAGGATGCTTACGTACGTATCACTCCAACTGCACACGTCCCACACCATTACAGAGCCGCCACCAGCTTGAACGTCCCCTGCTGACGGGCAGCGTCCGTGGATTCGTGAGGTTGTCTCCATACCCATACACGTTCGTCACCTCAATACAATTTGAAACGAGTTTCGTCCAACCAGGCAACTTGTTTCCCGTCATCAACAGTCAAATGTCAGTGTTGACGGGCCCACAGTCGAATGTAAAGCTTTATGTCATGCAGACATAATGGGTACACGAGTGGGCCTTTGCCTCCGAAAGCCCGTATCGCTGATGTTTCGTTGAATGGTTCGCTCGGTGATACTTGTTGATGGCACAGCATTCAAATCTGCAAAATTTTGCGGAAGGGTTGCACTCCCGTGACAATGGACGATTTTCTTTAGTCGTCGTTGGTCACGTTCTTGCAGGATCTTTCTCCAGCGACAGCGATG
Organism: Schistocerca piceifrons; assembly: GCF_021461385.2. Taxonomy (NCBI): domain Eukaryota; kingdom Metazoa; phylum Arthropoda; class Insecta; order Orthoptera; family Acrididae; genus Schistocerca; species Schistocerca piceifrons. Next base: position 500,168,477 of record NC_060139.1, read on the forward strand.
TCGGAGATTTGATGTTTTATCGGATTCCTGATACTCACGACGCACTAGTGAAATGGTCGTACAAGAAAATCCCCAAGTCGGAGGCGCTGTAGTGCGCCGATTATAACACCACGTTCAAACTCGGTTAAATCTTGCTAACCTGCCATTGTAGCAGCAGTAACCGATCTAACAAATGCGTCAGACACTTGTTTTATATAGGCGCAGCCGACGGTAGCGCCTTATTCTACCTGCTTACAAATCTTTGTATTTGAATACGAGTGCCTGTACCAGTTTCTTTGGCGGTTCAGTGTATGAATGCGGGGTGTCTATTCTTTCAGACATGTCTGAAAGGACAGTCGCTACGCTTTCATATAAATGTGTGATTGCTGGGTGTGGATTCCTGCCTACCCAGTGTGTAATCTCAACTCTTGTGTCAGTTGCCGCTACCCAGTGCGAGTGGAGGCTATTTTAGTCGACTCTCGCCACGATCACCTGTGGAGCGACGAGTTTGGCTGCTGCTGCCAGCTGCACAACGGACTTTCGAGGCAAAGCTGATGGGACGCAATAACTGCTACGGCTCTGCAGGCCTGCTGAAGGCTTGACTGCGTGACCGGGGTGCAGTCCACCTGCGAGAGAGAGAGGGCCTCTGCGCTGTTCATCCAGTTCCTGTGGCCAGCACCAACGCTGCCGGCTCCTATCACTTAAATGGGGCTGAGCTGACTCATGCGAGTCAGCGAGTACTTTAGATGGACTCAGGTGGGGTGGAAAATTTGGAGATTTGTGGTAAGAGCCTATGGGACCAAACTGCTGAGGTCTTCGGTCCCTAAGCTTACACACTACTTAATCTAACTTAAACTAACTTAGGCTAAGGACTACGCACACACCCATGCCCGAGGGAGGGCTCGAACTTCCGACGGCGGCAGCCGCACGAGCTGTAACAAGGCGCCCTAGACCGCACGGCTACCCTGCTTGGCTAAGGTGGGGTCACTCCTGAGTGCAGATCTTCGATGATAGCACTTTGGTGATCGATACATAGAGCCGGTGACCAAGGGAAAATAGCTACCCCATGACGTAACTGCAATCACCTGACGCACTGCTGCGATGGCAGACCCACAAGTCGAGCACGTACCAGGTCTCTCCTGGTGACGAGGTCTCTGCTCTGCCGGCCAGGCTGTGGTGCAGCACTTTGCAAGACAATCCTGGATTGCTGCTTAGTAAATGTGTTATTGTAAATGACATTTTGTTGGCTGTCTCGAGCATAGCTCACTGGATACCACCCGGCTCTTGCCTGGGACCAGAATTCAGTCTCATGTGTCATCACACGGTTGGCAGTGGTAGAGACGTCTACGCCTTGTGCCACTCCCAGATGGTACCAGCCGACTTTCTGCGCAGCTCCAACGTGAGGTCAGCGGCTACGAGTTGAAGTTCGTCACACTGTGGCGTGGTGAGCGACTGGTATTAGTTTGCTTTCATTTTGTTTTCTCATATGCCCATGTTGAGTCACAGGAGCCTTCACAAGTGTCGCTTGTAAGACTGCAGGAACCTGCAGACTTCTTTCAGTTCCGTGGTAGCAGTAGAATACTTATTTGCCGACAGACAATTGTGAGTACCGTAATTTATCTGGTCACGACTTACGATGTGTTCAGACTGTGTCAGATACGTGTGGAATGGTTGGTTACGAACGGAACCAGCACACAGACTCCCGTTGGGCTATGATACGGCGTAAAGATTAATTGTAGTTTAAGTCTTATTTTGATTGGTGTAGCAGTTTTCTTTTATCTTTTACAAGGGCAGATGGAATTCAGAAAAATGCCAGAGACACAAGCAGCTGCTCTGAATGAAAATGCTTTAGATTTCGGCTCACAGCCAACGTCAGCCAGAATATTATGAATGTATAGAGGTGGTACCCATGAAGCGCTTGATTGTGAGAAGAAAGCACGAAACAAGAAAGGTCTTAACAATCGGTCACTAGACGGGTACGGGGAGTGCCCCTTCCGTCGGACAGAATTTCCAGCAGAACACCGGATTGCATAAGGTATGCAGAGATGGACTGCTGTTTTCTAGGCAAGGTAAATTACGGGTATCATAAATCTATGGTGGAAACAGTGGCCCATATGTCAGCAGTGAGTCTGGAGCTCTTGGATAGAAACGGACTGAGATGGTGTACGCCACATGGAGTAGGTGATAATGACATGAGGTGATGAAGTCATTGGGGACAACACTGTTCATTTTTAACGCGGGGAATACGTGTTTTCGAGAGCATGCATTTCAGCGTGTTATTGAGCCGTGTTGTGCGATCCAGGGACTCGACTTTCTTGCTAAACACCAAGAAAAAATTGACATTTTGCATTGTACAACTGAACTTACTGGCACAGTGTTTCTGTGAGGTGTAACAGCTATAAGTGTTACAATGTCGCATGTTTCACCTGTCGTGAACATGATACCCAGTAAACTGTGGACACAGGCACTAAAAAGCAGTTCATACAGGGAAGTCGATATGGATGAGCATAGGTACTGACTATTTATGGATGCATTAAAATTTTGTAGGGCCACTGGAAACTAAAGAAAACTAGCATAAATTGTACTGTTTTCTGTTTTGTTTGCAGCAGTATAGGACCTATCCGTTACATGGACAGATATTTTATTGTTGTGGTCAGTCTCGATAATTTTGGCAGGGACGAAGTCAGTCTGCCAATGGCCTTACTAATTGCTACTTTGGATATTTCGGAGCAATATGACATGGGTACGTCACGTGAGGAGCACTGTAACAAGCAAACCGTCAACGCAGTTGCATTGTGTAAGAAAGTGAAACATCTACAGGGAAATAATAGAGAGTCAATGGAAGCTTTGTTACTGCAGTACGTGGATTTGTTTAACTAGAGTGATCCATTACCAGCAACACCACTTATGCAGCACAGATTACCAACTTGGAACAATGCTCCAGTGTATGAGAAGCCTTATCGAGGTCTGAAGTGTATGCAACTGGTAATGGAAGAATTTATTGACTAGCAGCTAGTCGAAGGTATTACTGAGTATAGCTAAATGGAAGAACTTATCGACTAGCAGCTAGCTGAAGGTATTACTGAGGAAAGTGATAGTTCCTGGTGAGCACCCGTAATTTTGGTTCCAAAGCTGTCACTGCATGGCACTAAAAGATACAAACCTTGCTTTCTCCTATACCTCAATTCACGAACGATCACCCATGCACATACGGTACCAAACATAACAGTGACTCTCGACAACTTGGGTCATTGTATCTATTGCTCCCTAATGGATTTAAGGAGCAGATGTTATCAACTAGAGGTAGCGAAAGAGTATCGACCAAAGACAGCTTTTCCATTCTGGGGGAATCATTTCCTACATCGTCAAATGCCATTCGAACTTAAGAATCCACGCATTACATTTAAGCGTTTATTGGATGGTGTTCTGTGGGGACTGAAACCAAAACAACGTATAATATGATATTGTAATGTTTGCAAAGGATAAGGAAGAGTGTTTATGACAGCAAGAAAAGGTCTTCTAAAAACTGAGAAGAGCAAGCCTAACGCTAAGCATCAATAAATGTCATTCTGCAGCAACACAATTAAATTATTTTGGGCATGTAATCCACAAGGAATGTGCGAGAACAGATCTATGTTTGGTCTCAGCAGTTCAGAATTTTTCGCCGTCGAAGACAGTTAAACAGTTCCAGAGTTTCATCACTCTCTGTAAATAATTATCACAGATTCGTGAGAAACTTTGCTGACATTACTTGGCCTTTGAACCATTTGTTACGAAAAGGAGCAAAATTTCAATCATCTACTGAATATCAGGCAGCTTTCAACACATTAATTCGAGCACAGACAATGCATCCAGTTTTGATACTCAGCAATTTTGAAAAAGAATTTAGTCCATTTTTGATGTAAGTAAAGTGGCTCTTGGGTTTGTCGTACAGTAGAATATACTTTATGAAGAATATCCTGTAGCACTCACATTCTGACAGTTGAACAAAGCAGAGTATAGCTTCTCCTGGAATGATGTTAGCAGTAATCTATGGTACCACGTACTTTTGTATGTTATTCATATGGCCAAAACTTAAAACAGTGACGGATCGTATTGTTCTCAAATGATGATTAAGAGTGAACGGATCTTGCAGCAGATTAACATGTTGGGCACTCCATTTGAGTCAATTTTATTATGAAGTGAAGCACAAGCCAGGAAAATGCCGTGCTAATGCCAACAGTTTGAGTAGAAAAATTGTAGTTCTACAAACAGTGGGCAGGAGCATTGCTGAATGCAGTAAGGCCCATGTTGCTGATACTGACTGCCAACAATTCAAGTCACAGCCTCAGTTTGTGTTGCATGATGGCTTAATGTGCAGAACAATGAACTGTACCTGCAGCTCTCTGGAATGAAGGGTTGGCACAAGCACATGACTATATATTATCAGGCCATGGTGGGTGAAGACCAGGTGATAGACAAATTGCCAAAAAAATCTGGTGTAGGACTAGGAAACGCGATGTCGAGCAATGTGTCAGGAACTGTGTGTCTAGTGTGCAACAAGCTGATCTAAGCCACCAACCGATTCCATTAGGATGTTTATTGGAACCATGAAAACCGTTTGAACTGCTTAGGATGGATATTTCAGGCCCATTTAATAACACGCCAGCAGGAAATAAAGGCATATCGGCTATAATTAGCCACGCGGAATTAGCCGACCGGTCCGAGGCGCTGCAGTCATGGACTGTGCGGCTGGTCACGGCGGAGGTTCGAGTCCTCCCTCGGGCATGGGTGTGTGTGTGTGTGTTTGTCCTTATGATAATTTACGTTAAGAAGTGTGTAAGCTTAGGGACTGATGATCTTAGCAGTTAAGTCCCATAAGATTTCACACACATTTGAACATTTTTGACTATAATTGATCGTTTCTCGTGTTATACAGTAGTTTTTGCGATCCCCGGGGAAAACGCAATTACAGTTGTTTAAGTGTTTGTGAATAACTGGTTGCTCACATATGGTATTCCAGACATGTTAAATGACCGACCATGGTATCAATTTACCCTGATCATATGAATCAGTTGTGTCGATTGCTCCAAATTCGAAAGCTGTGAACAAGTCAATTCTGCCCTCAAGCCAATGGGAGAAGAGAGGAAGTTCACTGCACGACTTCAGGGTTGCTGAGCTATTAAATTAGCAGTAATCTTGAAAATTGGTGTGTTCGTTTAAATTTTTTTACCAATGCATACAATGCTAAAGGCAAGATGGCTACAAACTTTCGTCACACAAGACAATACAAGGAAGACCCTAAACCGTAGATGACTGGCTTGGTCAGATCAATCCCAATATCAGTTGGTAAGAACTGACGGTGTGCTTCAAGTGTGATGCAGACCTCACAAAGCAATGGACCCAAGTTGTCAACAAGGCACTGTGCAATCTGGTGATGGCTCCATAAAGATGTGTGCTGAGTTTACATGAAATGAAGTATCGTACTGGTATTCCGTCAGGTGCAGTGGCTTACATTCTGGTGAGTGAATTCAGTTTCTTTTCTGTCTCATGGTCACTTATTTCCATATAAGAGAGTTCGTCGATTACGCGACGATTTAAAAGGGGCACTAGAGTGCGATCTTTCGAAAAATATGTTTGTCACTTCGGCCTTTTCTTTGTCGTCCTCTGTTTTGCTGCCGTTATGGTCACAGAGTGTCTGGACAAATGCCTTCGATTCTTCGGCTGGTTAAACAGAAGACCAAAAACATCTCAGGATTTTCTGTCACAATTTTAATTTCTAATTCGTTGATTTATGACTCTCCTTAACGCTTTGGCTTCATTTAACTTTTGTATATCAGTGAGGCTTTGACTAGTTTAAAATGAAGTGAAGCTTTCTTTGCTATCGTAGTAGTTTTCTGATGTGGCTAGTGAACCATGGCGGATACCTTTCATTCGTCATAATTTTGCTTTTCTAAAGCATATTTTACAGTATTCCTGAACTTTGACCGTTGATAATCAGTTAGTGCCGGAGATGAAATTTTCGTTCTGCCGTTTAAAGAATCTGATTTCTAAATCTTGTCGCTGTTGCTAAGCAGATAGAGCCTCCTTGCCTCTGTATTCCTATTTCCAGCGGTATTCAGTGATGCTGTAACGCCTTTGCGATAGCTAATCCCTTTCCCACGCAAGTCGAAAATTGAGGGTTTGTTTGTCATAAACAGGTCTAATATGTTATCTTCACTACTCGGTTCTCTGATTAACTGTTGCAGTTAACTTTCAAATCCTCTGTCCCTACCACCCGTCCTAATCACTTGAGTCTTCTAGTCTATAGCCTGTAAGGTGAAATCTCCATCTAAATCTGTAGCATGACTAGGAAATTTAGGTGACATTCTCTCCAGGTTTTCCCTCAACCGTTCCGACACTACTGCTGTTGACGCAAGCGGTTTATAGAAGTATCCGCCTTTACCTAAATTATTTCGCATTCAGAATCTGTGCTATGTCACTAGACGATACCGTACTTTTTTACGGTTATAAGCTATTGTCCAACACCAGCGTTCGACTTATCTTTATGAGATCCATTCCACTCGTAATTTAAAATTTCGTTGATATTTACTTCCGATTGTAATCAGCTCTCTGTCCCCAGCAGATAATACTATAACATTTTCTTTCTTCGATCTGTTATGACGAATGCCGCTCCGTAGGGACTCAGAAGGCATCTTATAGGGTCTGTGGAGGGATGTGTGTATCTTAAAAAACTTACATGTGCATGCCATACGGCCTCCGCTACCCTAGTATTCACTTCCGGCGTTTAGTGCACACTTCATCTGTTTAGGGGACCTGTACAATTACCCACCCAGTAGCGGAAATAATTTTTGCAAGTTAACGTGTGTGAGGACTTGAGCTCCAACATTTGAACTCAACTTATCGATTTACAGGGTGACAATTATTGAACTAAATAAAATAAAATAGTCATAATTTACGAACGTTTTGCATTAGAACGTTGAAACTGTACTGTTGGTCACGGGGCCTGATAGGAGTTAATATGCGCATGCTTGGTTTGGTTTAGCGACGAAGCGCACATTCATTTGAAGCGGTTCGTTAATAAGCAAAATCGACTCATTTGGGAGACTGAGAACCCGCAGTTTGCGATCGGGAAATTCTTCACCCTCAACAGCTGATTGTGTGGTGCGCAATGTCCAGTCACGGAATAATCAGTGCTAAATTCCTTGATGGCACCGTGACTACCGAACGGTACGTGATGATTTCATCCCCATCGTTCAAACTGACCCTGATTTCGAGAAGATGTGGTTCATACAGGACGGAACTCGACTCCACAGAAATAGGAGACTGTTTCATGTCCTGGAGGAGACCTTCGGGGACCGCATTCTGGCTCTGGGGTACACAGAGGCCCCTGGCATGGGCCTGGATTGGTAGCCATATTCTCCGAATCTGAACACATGCGACTCCTTTTTGTGGGACTATACTAAACACGAGGTGTACAGCAACAACCTCACACCACTGCTGAGCTGAAAACAGCCATTCAGCAGGTCATCGACAGCATCAGTGTTCCGACACTACAGCGGCTCACACAGAATTCAGCTATTCGTCCGCGCCAAATCATCGCCGATGAAGGCAGGTATATCGAACATGTCATAACCTAAATCTGAATACCTGTAGTGACATTTACATATTGAGTAAAGTGTGTGCATGCCGTACTTTGTAACTAATTTTCGGTTTTTTCATATAGTTCAATAATTGTCACCCTGTATTTAAATATAGGTAGACATCAAATGTGGTTTGCCCTGGCCTAACTGCTTACTTGTAAATTAATTTTATTCTGTCAGTGAGTAGAGTAACAAACTTAAAAGAATAAATGAACTTTATTTACTTAAAATACAAACCGTTTGATATGTGAATATAATTTAATGTTATCACTACTCGTAACTCTACCTGCACTTTACTTCAAGTGCGTCGTGATTACCATAATTTATTGGATGATAACTGGGTGTGTAGTTGTCCTCTATACACTTAAATGTAGCCAGGTAACATGAAGAAAATGAATCATACACCTGATACCATAACTTAACAAAACTTTGTATAATATATACACAAAAGAAATAGGGGCAAGTACCTTGACACGGTTCGTCTTCGTCACTGATAAACAGTGGACACCAAAATACATACATCAGGTGCACTGGACCAACCAACTCGCACGATGCCAGAATATAACGGTTGGAGGTAGGCAAGTAACTTACAGTTGCCCAGGACATATCTCCAAAGTGCTTTATCTGGCTAATTCAATAAATCGGTAATCGGACGCCAGTCCAGGCAGACCAGCAACACAACGTGTCTGCAGACATCCCGGATAGCGGTGGGATACAAGCCTGACTGTCGCCCACCATAGAGCTCGACAACCGGGAGTGATGGTGAGGGCTGTCATTTCTTTTCAGAGTAGAACCTCTTAGGTTGCCATCCGCGGAATCCCTACGCTCCGTTTTCTTGCGCTGTGTGCCACGGCATCCTGAGCTGGCATGTCATCAGTATAATGCCCGCCAGCACACGGCAAGAATTGCTAGTGATTGTCTTCGAGCTTTCCAACCCCTACCTCGGTAAGCCAGATCGCCATATCTCTTCAGTTGAGAAGGTTTGGAGCATTATGGGCAGAGCAATCCAACCAGCCTGAGATTCTGACGATCTAACGCGCCAACTGTAGAGATGGCCCGATATCCTTCATGAGGACATCCAACAAATCTATGATAGTTGTTTGCATAAGAGTCAGAGGTGGGCCGACGGGTTACTGACTTACCCAATTTTTCAAGCTATTTCTCTTGACAAATCCGGCAGTTAATCTCAAATTTAAAAAAAATGATTTTTCTGTACATGTATACCATGTCTTCCGATCTCCGTCCCATTCGAATAATTCCTTTCCTGATGTTTTTTTTCCGGAGAAGTTACTTCATGTGCAGTGTGACGAGAGATCGTCTTTTATAATTTGTTTATATCCTACTTTTTACATAGAATAAAGAAGCCAACTGTTAAAATAATGTTCCTAGCCTTCGATTTTTCGTTTTCAGCGAGTACATTAACAGTTATTGTTGTTTGTCTTTGAAGCAAAACTTGGTTTAGTGCTGCCTTCGCAGTGTTCCACACAGTTCGCTTACCAAGGTTATAACTGATGTTATATCGGCCCCGTTCATGACGAAATAAGTCAACAGTCGATGGTACACGACACATTGCCTTTTGGGCGAGAAGAAGACAGCATCTAATTCCTGATATCAACAGATATAGGTGCCACTTTGCACTAATCTGTTTCAGTTCCTGCCAAGTCTCGTCTACCAAAATCTCTCTTGAAACGCACAGTGCGCCTTATAAAGTTCCAAAATTCAACGACTTCCCTTTTTGCAGAGTTTGTACATGGAAGTGGTGTGGTTCCTTTGAAAGGGCACGGCCGACTTCCTACCCCGTACTTCCCTAATCCGATGAGACCGATGACCCCGCTCTCTGGTCTCCTTCCCCAAACAATCCAACCCCATGAAAGTGGCGTTCGTCTTTTATACCCCATACGTGTGTCTTCTTTCCTGTTCCACTGCCAAATAATGCTACAGTGATTCAGCTGCCGTTACCAGTGTCCTGCTATGTAATCCGGAATTTTATAGGCGAGTTTCGTAAACCACGCGTGAGATTTTCATACTTTCTCGCTACCTACGCGCAGTCTAATACTCCGACAGAAAAGGTGAGATGGCCCTTTTTGTAGGAAATTTAATGTCCTTAAATTTTTTTATGTGGAACGTTTTCGCCTGGGGCACGGGCTTAGAAATACTCAAGTGTAAAAAGGTGGCCTTCAAACGCACCTTAACCCCACACTAATGCTTCACCAGTCAGAATTTCTAGCATGTTGTTCGTGGCACTCCCTCCTATCACTGTACAAAAATTTCCGACTACACGAACTGTTCCCGATATTCGTCACGTTTTTGTTTCTACGCAACTAGCATATTCGACTCCTTCGATAACACTAATAACTTAATCGAACTTGTGAGGGTAGTGAAGGAAGAACGAATTTTGTAAATGTTACACTAAAACTAGTTATGCTGACAGTTTCGATGCAAACCTATCTCTTACAACGCTCAGTGGCCTCGTAGTCAGAAGCCTTGACAACCGCGCTGCTGCTGCGGTCGCAGGTTCGAATCCTGCCTCGGGCATAGATGTTTATGATGTCCTTGGGGTAGTTAGATTAAAGTAGTTCTGAATCTAGGGGACTGATGTCCTCAGATGTTAAGTCCCATAGTGTTTAGTGCCATTTGAACCATCAAAAGCCTTGACGAATACGACGATGTAATTATTTTATGGTACTAAAATTCACAAAATTATTAGATAAGATCCACGAAGCGTGAATTTTACAATTTGTAAGCGCTCGATTAAGCTGGTAGCGTAGTAAGGTCGTTATATGAAGACCAAAAATGGTCGAATGTGGGAAGTAATTCGTGCCGTGGCAAATATTTTTACAGTGGTAGGAGGGAGCGCCATAAACAACGTACTAGAAATCCTGACCCGTCGCACCCCCCTCAGATTTAGTTATAAGTTGGCACAATGGATAGGCCTTGAGAAACTGAAAACAGATCAATCGAGAAAACAGGAAGGCGTGGAACTATGAAAACATAAGCAAAATATACAAACTGAGTAGTCCATGTGCAAGATAGGCAACATCAAGGATAATGTGAACTCAGAAGCTCCGTGGTCCCGTGGTTAGCGTGAGCAGCTGCGGAACGAGAGGTCCTTGGTTCAAGTTTTCGCTCGAGTGAAAAGTTCACTTTCTTTATTTTCGCAAAGTTATGATCTGTCCTTTCGTTCATTGACGTCTCTGTTCACTGTAATAAGTTTAGTGTCTGTGTTTTGCGACCGCACCGCAAAACCGTGCGATTAGTAGACGAAAGGACGTACCTCTCCAATGGGAACCGAAAACATTTGATAGCAAGGTCATAGGTCAACCGATTCCTCCACAGGAAAACACATCTGATATATTCTATACGACACTGGTGATGGCATGTACGTCACATGACAGGAATATGTTGTCGAGCCACCTAACTTGTACACTTGGCGAATGGGTAAAAAGATTCTTCTCCCTTGCCCGATTTAGGTTTTCTTGTGGATGTGATAATCACTCCCAAAAAAGTGACGAAAACATAAGAGTTTGTCACAGAAACTGAAAATAAAAAATTAAACTTCTCACTCGGGGGAAGACTTGAACCAAGGACTTCTCGCTCCGCAGCTGCTCACGCTAACCACGGGAACACGGCGCTCCTGAGTTCACACTTTCCTTGATGTTACTTATCTTTCACATGGACTACTCAGTTTGTATGTTTTGCTTATTTTTTCATAGTTCCGCACATCTTCTTCCTGTTTTACTCGATTCATCTGTGTTCAGTTTTTCAAGGCCTGTCCACTGTGCCAACTTATAACTAAATCTGAGGGGGTGCGATGGGGAGGCTCGCTTGTGAGTGTGGCAGATGGGGGTTCGTTTCAAGATCAGTATTGCACATTTTTCTTGAATAACACTAAAAGTACGGGCTCTAGCGAAAACGTATCCCAGCGTGAAATTTAACTACATTAAATTTCCTGCAAAAAGATCTGTTTCATGTTTTATGTCTGCACACGAGCCCAAATTCCACATGTCGTACCCCTCATGGCTCTTACGCGAAATATAGGTTGACGACAGTAGACTCGTTCTGCAATCACCTTGGAATGTCATTTCTCTAAATTTTTTCCATATTTTTTCGCGAATGGAACGTTGTCTTCCTTCCATGGATTGCCATTGGAGTGCACTTAGCAGCTCCTCAATAGTCGCCTTTTGATCGAACCCACAGGTAATAATACCAGCAGTCCGTCTCTGAATTGTACATATCATTTTACTAAAAAAGTAATTTCGCGCTTAACTCGGTCGATACAGGAGTTAAGGAAGGCTGAATAAAATCATAGGCCCCTCTGCGTACTATCATTTACCGAAAACTTGTTGCTGACATCTTGAACCATTCTAGAAATGGGTAGTTGGGGAAATAGGACAACAGTTATGTCTCACTCGAATCACCATACAGAAAAGTTTTACGTGAAGCTTAGCGAGCGACCTGCTTTAAACCAGTATTGTACCAAGACCTCTTGTCGTCAGACAGCTGCAGTAGCGTCACATAACAGCAGCAGCAAACGCGTTCTTGCCTGTCGCCCCTCGTGCTATGTCACTCTCGACTGGCGTAGGTAGGTGATGATGAGCACGGCTTAATTACAGTTGCTTTGTCGTGTATCCGCTGCTCCTGTTCCGACAGCTTGAAAGCCTTCGGCGTAACGAACACACGGATACACATACATGCTAGGTAGACGTACAGAGAGCAGGAGGGAGACCGGGTAGATGAGGGGGCCCGGCTTTAATCCGATATCTGGTCGGCGCGTGCGGGCGTAACGCGATTTGCAGCCCCTGTGTCGTCTCTGGCGTAATTGCGCGGCTAGCCGTCGGTGCCGTTTAAATCGCAGCAGCCAGCAGCAGCTGCTGCTGCGGAATCCTGGCGGACGACCAGGATTCCGCTTCAGAGGGGTGCTATTGGACGAGGCCTCTAAGCACAAACCCGTACCTGCTGCAACGCAGGCGGTGCGCGCTGCATTTCCGACCTGGAGAGATTGTGTAACAACTTGCAGGCTAAATGTTTGTAAGCCGACGTCTGCCATATCTGAAGACTTCGATTTAGGTTCCAGTGAGTACAGAGAACTTTCAGCGGTAATGCAGAAAGGAATTGGTTTAACATCTGTTAATCTCACTGTAAAATGTCGGTCAACGGGACCAGCCAGTAACAGAAGAGTACACTTGGGAGGGATAATTGACGAATTCCTAACAACGAAATCATTGAATACCACTTCCATGAATGAGCTCTATAAGAAGGAAATTACAGAATTTTGGAACCTTATACTGTGCACTGTACGTTTTAATAGAGTGATTTTAATGCCGGTACTTTGTGGGAACTGCAACAGAGTTATGCAAAGCGGCGCAAATAAATTATAATATCGGTAATTACATGCTCTCTTCCTGTATATCAAACTGTGATGAAAGTACACGTGTAGCGTACCATTGACTTTTGACTTACTTCCTCACAAACGTGGCGGATATAGCCTCAGTTACAGCCTTGATACGCGAGCTGTGTGCGCCACGGTAAGGGCTACATTAACTCAAGTTATGCTGCACAGACAACCCACCGTTTCTGTTCCTGTAGTCACTAGAAACGAAGAATTATAAGCTAAGAAGATTATTTAACGAGCCCCTTCGTTCTTCCATCTGAAAAAAAGGAACACAACAAATTAGAAAGGACGATCTCTCGTCATGCTGCACATGAAGCAGCTCGATAATATACTCTAAGACACAAAAAATACCCATGACGAAGGAATTCTCCGAATGGGACGGAAATCAGTACATGTGATATACACGCACAGACCAAAAAAAAATTATAGTTTCAGAAAAGTTGGAAGATTCTTTGAAGAGAAAGAGCTTCATAAATTGAGCAACTCAATAGACCATTGATCCTACTGCAAGCATTTATCCGGCTTGTTTATCACTGACAAATGAAATCCATGTCAAGGTATCTGGCCCTCCATCTGCTGTAAATAAATAAAGTAATCTTCTATGTGTGGTCGATTTTAACAGTAATTTGGCTACATTTAAGTATCCAGAGAACAGCTGTACACTCGTCATATCACCCAATTAATCATTGTACTCAAAACACAGTTTAATTAAATGCAGGTAGGATAGTGAGCAGTGAAATCTTTAAATAATGCACGCAAATCTGATGATTTTCATTTTAAATAAATAATGTTTACCAGTATTAAGTCCTGTAGTCTCTTACTTTATTCAAGGACAGAATAAAATACTTTTCCACATACTCACTAAGACAGAGGAAGCCACACTAGATGCCATCTATATGTAAATACGTCGATAGGCTGGATTCAAATGCTGACGTTCTAACCAAGCTCGCTCCGGGAAATTAAGAATACCCACTTAAGTTAACTCACAAAAATTACAAAAGAAGCTGTAGTAAAAAATTTACAAGTTCAGCACTTGTTCTTCCAAAAATTATTAATGCTCTTTAGCTACCTAATGAGAAAACCAATTCAGCACTTGTGCTCAAAAAACTGGTCAGGCTTTGACTAGACAACGCGTAATTTACGTTGATTCTCAACAAATGTTTCAAGTCCAATATCAGTAGTCTCAACTGTGGTCAGAACTGTCCTAAGTCCAACGCTATTACGAAGAAACAGACACGTCGTGCTTTTTGGCGTACACTAGTCCTGTTCAGTATCAGATTATAGTGTCCCGAGCCACGATGGTGGGAGGCTTCTAACAAGATTCCGTTTTGTAGCGACAAAATTTCAAAATCATATTTCCATTTGATAATCACACGTACAATACATGCAGGTTCCCACAGCCTCGCCCGTGGGGTGGAAGCAGAGTTATCGTTTTGTAGTATGACTCCCAGAACCGATAGTGCTCCTCTAATATAGGGCAGAGTGGAAGGTCTAAACTAGAGGCACAGACGATTCTGCGACGGAGTCGGATGCAAATTTTTTGACATTTGCTGTCGGGTGCCGAATTGTATGGTTTCTCCTTAATAGATGAGGCGTGCACTACACACATAAAGCGGCTACTAGGGTAGCATGGTACATGTGGCACTTGCACTTGTGTATTTTTTAGGGCAGAGAAATCCCTCCAAAAGCCCTGCAAGTTGCCTTCTGACTCCACAGTAACTTTCGACACAGCAGATCGGACAAAGATAATATTAATATAGTACTGTTAACAGCAGGAGCGTCTAATATACGGTAACAATGCCCACATAGTACTGTGAACAGGAAGTTGGCTAAAACCAGAAGTAAATAGCAACGAAATTCTAATTTCTGACTGAAATGGAAACCGAACCAAAAAAATAGCAGCACCAAGGACTTGTGCGACATAAACGAAAGTTCGTACGCGCATTTTATCTGAATGATGATATCTAGTGAAATTTCTTGCCCGTCGCATAAGAGTGGCTCTAGGAACACCACTATCAGGACGCAAATCAGGTTTGCTTTAAATACACGCTGTAACGGTAGTGAACGTTAGTTACCTTTGAGATTCGACGTGGTGGGTTGATATTAGTCAAGAATGCCTTTAAGGCGACCAAGACGCCACTGTCAGTACCTCACTGAGTTTGAACAAGGTCGTGTAATAGGCCCGCGAGAAGCTGGGTGTTCCTTCTGCTATACTTCGGAAAGACTTGGCAGGAAAGTAGTGACTGTACATGATTGCTCGCAGCGATGGACCATGAGAATGTACGGTCGCAAGAAGACAGGGACCTGGACGATCACGTGGCAATATCAAGATAGACGACTATCGTATTAGGCGTGGGGGTGTGGCGCATTGTACTGCACCTGCAGCAGCAATTAAAGCAACAGCTGGCACCACAGTGACACTACGGATTGTTACAAATGCCTTACTTAAAGGACACCTCCGAGCCAAACGCCCTACAGCATGCATTCCACTAATTACAGACCACCTTCATTTGTGACTTCATTGACGCCAAGGGAGAGCCCATTGGAGGGCAGGGTGGGAGTCTGTTGTGTTCTCTGATGAAACCCTGTTCTGTCTAGTTGCCAGGGATGGCCGTGTGTTGGTTAGAAGGAGCTCTGTTGAGGGCCCCCACCCAACATGTCTGCCTGCTAAGACACACTGGACCTACAGCGGGAGTTATGGTCTGGGGTGAGATTTCGTATGACAGCAGTAGTACTCTCGTGGTTATTCTACTCACTGACCGAAAATTTGTACGCCAACCTGGTGATTCGACCCGATGTGCTGCCACTCATGAACTGCATTTCAGGGGAGGTTTTCCAACAGGATAACGCTCGGCTACATACCGCTGTTGTAACAACATGCCCTGCAGGGTGTCGACATGTTGCCTGAGCCAGCTTGATCACTAGATCAGTCTCCTATCAAGCACGTATAGGACTCCAGTGATATCTAAATCCAGCATGAAGCGTCCCATTACTGACCAACCACGTGCAACTCGCATGGAAGTCCCTTACTTAAACTAAAATCCGGGACATGTACAACACAATGTATGCACGCTTCAATTCTACACTCTGGTGGTTTCACAGGTTTTTGAATGTACCAACATTTCATATTCGCAATTGCTTATCTCTCATATTAACATGTGATCTTGCAATGATAATCACTTACACATGATACCCGACAAATGTATTCCCGAAATTTATTTAGTCCACATTAATTACTTTTTGGTGTTGTGATTTCTTTTCTGCCAGTGCATATCGCAAAGACTGGTCGCATGCTGTCCGAAGTCAGTCTCCCAACGTTGACACGAGATGTCGTATATACCAGGCTTCCTAAGCCTCATGCCATTCGTGAAAGAAGTGATTCGAGCCCTCAACTTGGAAGGTAGACGCGAAATTCTTAATGTCAAATCTTCTGAAAATTCTTGCAGTCTTAAAGGACATTATCAAAGTATAAGCCGTAAATCTACAGATCTATGCTCCTCTTCATGCATCTACCTGGGATGGTGCCAACTCCATAGTCCGACAAATCGCCTCTCACAATATCCATTTTTCTTAAACACAGTCCCCATGTCTGCAGCTTAGAAAGTCCGAGTCGGAAATTCCATATATTCTGCGTACCTCCTATTTTGAATCCTAAGGACGCCACTGCATTGCTACGATGGATGGCAACTATTTTGGTGCAGATATCTATCGATATGTACGATATAGCAGTTCCTGTGTTATTCCGAATTAAAATACAATGTTCCTTCGCACATGCATTCATGTCGAAATAGGCAGTGCATCGTAATTGGGAATAACTTAGGCACTGTAATACCGTACGTATCCGCTAACACCGGTAACGCGATTTTCAAGTAAAATGTCTCCCCTGTACAGGAATACACGTAATGGATGTACGAGTACAGATAGGTTGCAATTCATGACTTACGACATATGAAGTTTTGGTATGGCCGTAAGTCGTGCTTGGATAGCCAAACGCTAAGGCGACCGCTCAGAACAAAAGGGAAAGACGTCTTGGAGTCCCGGTAAGGCACAAATTTTCATCGTCATCATTCCATTACGCAGCTGATGCTTGTTCATATTCGGAACTGCGAATACATTTCGTGTCTATCGATGTGTGTCGGTTTTCGGCGAACACGAAGCCCTAGAATATAATGATGCTTTCTGTAAACCTTTGTCTACAATAATGCAAGCTCCATGGTAAATGAGCTCCAGCAAGCCAAATTAAGAGAAAGTCATGGAAGGCACAGGCCCCAGTTTATAACGTCATTTTCTTTTTGCCAAGTTTTTTTTTTTCAATTGATTGAAATGGCTCAGAGCTCTATGGGACTTAACTTCTGAGGTCATCAGTCCCCTAGAACTTAGAACTACTTACACCAAACTAACCCAAGGACATCACACACATCCATGCCCCAGGCAGGATTCGAACGTGCGACCGTAGCAGTCACGTAGTTCCGGACTGAAGCGCCTAGAACCACTCGGCCACCGCGGCCAGCTTCACAGTTATTAAACATTAAAAAAACAACAATAGTAAAACACAATGAAGTAATCATTTAGAAATCAGCAGTTCTTAGAACAAATAGTGGAATGCTTTGAATTCAAAGGAGCACCATGGCTTAACTAATTTAACAACGAAAGCAAAATTATAAAGGCTAAAACAATGGTTTTAAATTACAGACCTAAGTCTTAATATTGTCCTTTAAGAGACCTAACAAATTTAAAGCAAAATTTTGAAGGAAAATGTATTAACTACTAATACTAATTTATTAACACGTAAAATGTTTAAAGAAATTTTTAATATCCCAAAGTAACAGAATGGTTTTAAGTACAGGCCAAAATTTTTGAAGGTCAAATGTAGCGGCGACTAACGCAAATTTAATAACACGTAACAGTATTAAAACCAAATTCTAACGTCTAAGCTAACAGAATGGTTTTAAATTACAAATGAAAGTTATACGTACTACATCAAGAGCTCTGAAAAATTTACAAAATTTTTTAAAGTGAATGTAACAACGACTAGGACAAGACCTTGTTAAATTCTGTTATGTAATTTAAAACCATTCTGGTAGCTTTGACACTTAGTTTAAACATTTTACCCGTTACTAATTCTAATTTGTAATTTAAAGCCATTCTGGTAGCTTGGATACTTAAATTAGTTTAAACATTTTACCCGTTACTAATAACGGGTAAAATGTTTAAACTAATTTAAGTGTCCAAGCTACCAGAATGGCTTTAAATTAAAAATTACAATTTAACAAGGTCTTTTGATAAATCTAACAAATTTAAGTGATACAAGGGCCAGCAAATGGCCCGGCTGACTGGCGAAAACGTGATAGAGGAAGACGATGACAGAGAAGGGATCCAAGCCAAAAGGCCAAAGTTCGTTAATTCTGAACAGATTTAGGCCCACAGAAACCAGAGAAGAACAGACTTAACTTAGCAACAGTCACCGTGCCGTACAGCTGCTTCACACGAGGTATAAAATGGAAATGTCGTTTGGCTAGGGCCTCCCGTCGGGTAGACCGATCGCCTGGTGCAGGTCTTTCGATTTGACGCCACTTCGGTGACCTGCGCGTCGATGAGGATGAAATGATGATGATTAGGACAACACAACACCCAGTCCCTGAGCGGAGAAAATTTCCGACCCAGCCGGGAATCGAACCCGGGCCTAAGGGCAGTGGAGAGCGCCAAATATTGTCCAGCAATATCATGCAGCCTGTGCGCTTACCCTTGCCAGGCCGGGTCCTTTGCGTACATAGAATGCAGAAACAGTAGCTTACCATCAGGTAACCGCACGGTTCTTCTAAAATAAGCACAGTGTGACAAGAAGATGCGTAGAGACTCCAAAAGTTCAGTAATAGTAGTACGGTAATATACTTGCAGCAAACAGGTGCCTGAACAAGCAGTCCAGAGTAAGGTACTACAACAGCAGCTAAATGGCGATTAACAGACTAAACTAAGAATATCAAGAGTAGTACAATTTAAATACTTGTGAGAACAAAGAATAAGTATGTTAACACAACCAAGCTACAAACATAGTCTGAGTGATTTTAAATAACTATTTTAAACTTCTCTTCCGAATTGATGTCCTGGTTCTGCTAATAATAAACGGTGAAATACTAGTAGGAAACAGCTCGGGGACCCAATCCGGCTCTGAGAATCAAATAAGGAATCTTGCCTTACAACATCCAAGACTGCCAATGCAGAAAATTTCACTGGTCTCCGCCGTTCACCCGGTATATTAATAGATCTGGCCAGAATTAAAACAGGATATTAATCACGTATGTTAGTACCACTGGCACCTGCGACCATGTTCACATTCTCACCTCGTGCACAGACGGTTGCAGTAATAAAGTTAGCATCATTGGGCAAGACGAAACAATTTTAAAACCAAACAACAAAAAGCTATAGCCGCAATTGTCACACCGAGGTCACAACTAAGTTACGTTTCAGGAAGCAACACAGGGCGCTCAGCGAACACAGAGGTGGCGGATCCAAAATTCCCGGGAAGCACAAATTCACAACTCAGTGAAGAATCACACAGTGCAGGACAAAACCAACAGAGCACGCTAACGCCGTCAAACAAGATGATGCAACACGGCCCGGCAACAGGAATGAGGTGCCTTTCATAGCACCAGATACAGCTAATTATAATCAAAGTCGTTCTTATTGAAACGGTTACCTTAGAGTTCATCTGTCATGAGGCCAACCACAGCTTCGTGACAATACGTTTTCCCCAAACGACTTCCTTCTTCCTTGTCGCGCAGTGACTGTCCATTCCACACTCATCCGCCTCGTAAACATTTCAAGTCAGAGGACGCAGCGCAAGAGCGCCGCCCGGCGGCCAGAGGGAAAACGAAACAGACATACGATCTACTAACCGCAATCGGGGGATGAACACAGCTGAAGCGGTCCAAAATTCGGTTAGGAGCATGACTTCAATGGGACAGCGTACGGCACGGCGCCCTAAATTGTAAGGTATGTAGCCTCGGCATCAGTTTTCAGCTGCTGCGTCTCTCCTGAAGATGGTGGACGGGTAGATCGCAGAAGTAGCGTGTCAGGTTGATTTTACGTCCCAGCTGCGAACTCAAGGGTACTATCAAGAATCACTATGCCGGCAAAGCATACACAATCACGGGTGTTTTGCTATCTGTCGGCAGAAGGCATTCACGGACGCCAGATGCTGCATCATCATCTGCACAGTCCAGTCAAATTAATGTGACCACGCCCATGTTCGACGTCAACGTGTAATAACCATTCAGGTGGCAGCACTAGCAGTGGAGGGTATATCCTCGGGCATGGACATATGTGATGTCCTTAGGTTAGTTAGGCTTAAGTAGTTCTAAGTCTAGGCGACTGATGACCTCAGATGTTGCTCAGAGCCATTTGAACCATTTGGAGGGTATATGAAGCGTGTAAGAGGAATGCGGAAAACAATGCAATCGTTGTAATGCGGGGACGGAGCGACTTATCTAATATTAAGAAGGGTATGATCATGGGATTTTGGGCCAAAGTTGAAGCAGTTCTAAAACCGTTCGTGTGCCACTGCTGTTAAAGTATACCATTCGTGGCAAGATGGTGTTGTCCAAAACAGGCACCAAGGCAAACGTGGTGTGTCACGGGCCATATATGACAGGAGTGAACGTTGGCTGCGGTGATGTGTTGAGCAACTGACCACACAAACAAACCATGGCGCCACAAACACCCTCCTTAACGACCGTCCAGCGGACGTTGCTGCGTATGGATCACCGCAGCAGGCGTCTGGTTCGAGTACCCATACTGCTTGCTTTTCATTGGCGACGAAAGCTGAAATTTGTGCACAAGAAGCGCAACTGGATGTCTACCGAGTGGCGACAGACGGTCTTTTCAGGTGACACTTGTTTTATGCTTCATCAGACAGATGGCTATTGGAGGGTACGGTGTGAAATGACTAATAGCAAACAGCAATCGTCGGAAGCGTCCAGCCTGGAGGGCACTCCCTAGGCCATCTCGTCATTCTGTAAATTACACTGGACCAACACAAGGATGCATCTACCAATGGGGACCATGTAGTCCCCACGTTTGTTTTCGCTCAGCACGATGGCATCTACCAGCGAGACAATGCAACGTGTCTTACAGCTCGCAGTGTACTTAAGTGGTTGGAGGAGCGCCAGCATGAGTTAAGAGTACTCCACTGCCCACCAAATTCCCTGATTTTAAATTCAATCGAGAATCTGTGGGACCAACTCGGTCGGGCTTTTCGCCCCATCGATGCTCAACGGAGTAATCTAGCGCTCCTGGCCTCGGTATTGAAGTCGACATGCCTAAGCACCGCTGTCGGTTCATTGTAGAACCTCACTGACTCCCTCTGTACGTCTCGCAGCGGTCCGCGCTGCCAATGGTTGTCATTCAGACTTTCGACAGGTGGTCGCTGTAATGTGACTGGGAAGTGTATTTACAAGACTCGTGCCATCCGCTGTCTTTATGCCGGGGACGGGGACGTTTAGGACTCAGCAGGTCGGGTGTGTCGTTTGGTATGTGCCTCCAAGACGGTAAATGGGTCACCGCGCCACGAAATTCCTCTGAATAGCGGTCCTCCGTCCGCACCGCAACAAAACATTCGGACTTATTTCAATAAGTAATCTTGAAGTTTGACCGACGGCCTTTTCAGACCTTGTGGGCAACACATCCATGTGGCTCTCGCACGAAAGTAAGGTCTTTTGGGCTATTGTACTACGTATCTCCGCCTGACGAAATTAGGGTAGCTATCTTAGCTTCGGAATACTAAAGTGGTTGCGCTGCCAAGATACAAAAACAAGAAGGGGATAGACCGATGGGTGCTTTTCGACAAGCGTTCTAAAGGCGTACGCAAAGGAGGCAGCTGCTTGATGACAACAGACGAAAGACATATATTTTAGCGCTCTGAAACAGCTTAAAGCGAATCATGCAGGAAGTAGAAAGAATCTTGGATCCATTAAGCGGTATCTATTCTAAACTAGGAGCATTACCATTCGTAAGGCCTCATGGTCGTGTAATATATGTTCATTATAGTAATACAGAATTTTCCCATTTGCAATCAGGACATCATTTCACCAAAGAGCTCCAACGTGCATGTGCATCATTTATACAGTATCTGAGAGACAATCCGAGATATACCTCAGAAAGACGTGAAGCGTTAAGTAGATGTTTGCTTAAGTGTACTGCGTACACCTCACATCGAGGTGTTAGTGGTTGCCACAAACAAACCCGCATGGCAGCACAACAGCTTGAATGGACTCCACTTACACCCCTCATACTCGACGACATTTGCAACTTAAAAAGTAAGTACTCTGGCAATACTAATCTCAGCGGAATTTTATTGTAACATTTGGTATTGCGTGCCATATGTGGCCAGTGCTATACCCAAGGGTGAAGAGTTTGAATGCATCAACAATTAATGTTCAATTCATTTATTCATTTAATTTATTTATCCTCCACGTTTCGTGGGACCATGTGGCCTACAGTTACTTGATCATTAAATGAGTTAGTAGGGGTATAAATGGTCCAGATAAAAAAAAAATTGTAAATGAAAGAATTAATGAAACACGAAAACACTGTAAGGAACTACATGAATAAATAATACTACAGAGAAACTTTCTCAACTACTGCTAGTAATTCCTGTAGAACTGAAGCAATATGCCCCAAAGAAATATTTCAACCTGGAAGTGCATACTTGGTGTTTATTACCCAGTTTCTCCAGTTCTCCCGCAAGTCTACTGAAAAAGAAACATTTCTGAACAATGATGAAAGAAGTTTTAACCAAAATCACATCGTTTTTACGTGTAATGTGCTCTTAATGAATGTTGCAGCTCCTTCTGAGTGAATCAGTTATGTCAATTACAAGTCGTATGATATTTGATCATGGATGACAGAACTAGAATTCCGAGGCACTTGAAGAACGGCCTACACGAAGTACACGGACTGACACCGGAGATCAGCGTGACCGCCCTTTTCTGGGCAGAGAGTACTGTCGGTGAGTGCACACAATTGTCCCAGTATATTAGTGCATACCGGAAAACAGAGTGAAAGTAAACAAACTAAGTGAGACTTCGCGCTTCCGCGTTAGCATCCAGTTTCTGCGCAACATCCTAAACATGATAGTTTCATGAAAGCCTTCCATCTGCCTTCAGTCCTACGAATTTAAAACAGTCGACTTCAATGACTATCTGACCAGCTTCGAGCAACAAAATTTCGCTGTTATAAGGAGTTTTTAGAAACTGTAATTATTACACTTAAGCGTTTATCTGTTCTCTAGATGCCTTTTGTTGATATTACTGAATACCTATATCATTTGCAGTGCGTCCCATATCTTTCATTATAACACCTGGGTCATCCGCAATGAAAACATGGATTAGTGATACGTATCAAGAAAATCGAGGGCGAAACACAGAACCATAAGTGCCCCTCCACTACCGCCACTTCACATGACCTCAGTGAGTTTCAAACATCTTCCCTGTTTGTTGACACTGAAGGACAACGTTCTGCTCCCTACTTTGCAGATATAAGGTGAAACACTGTCCAGATATTTCCCTAATCTCATAATATTTCAAATTTAACTGAAGGATTGTATGGCCCACACAATTAAAGATTTTTGTCAAGTCAAGCGAAATACCAACTCTCCTCAACATAATTTAGCACTGATAGTGCCTCACACACAAAATGATAAGATGGTCCACGGAGTCCCGTTTCTGGAAACAAAACTGCGAGCCTGGAATAAAACGATGTGTACTGAGACACGTAACTTTTGAAAAATTGGTACAAAAAATGGTTCCATAAGTGTCCACATTCTCTCTCTCAAATTTTATAATAATGCGGTTTCAGAAACATTCTGAACTGTCCGAGTCTCAGTGCGCCACACTGTTTTAATCTGCCAGGAAATTTCATATCAGAGCACACACCGCTGCAGAGTGAAAACCTCATTCTGGAATCATCCCCCAGGCTTTGGCTAAGCTATGTCTCCGCTGTATCCTTTCTTCCAGGAGTGCTAGTCCTGCAAGGATCGCAGGAGAGCTTCTGTGAAGTTTGGAAAGTAGGAGACGAGGTACTGGCGGAAGTAAAGCTGTGTGGACGGGGCGCGAGTCGTGCTTCGGTAGCTCAGTTGGTAGAGCACTTGCCCGCGAAAGGCAATGGTACCGAGTTCGACTCTCGGTGCGGCACACAGTTTTAATCTGCCAGGAAGTTTCGTTCTGTAACCAGACACACTTTGCACACATAACTGAGTACCAAACTCATATAAATGGTTCAAATGGCTCTGAGCACTACGCGACTTAACTTCCGAGGTCATCAGTCGCCTAGAACTTAGAACTAATTAAACCTAATTAACCTAAGGACATCACACACATCCATGCCCGAGGCAGGATTCGAACCTGCGACCGTAGCAGACACTCGGGTCCAGACTGCAGCGCCTATAACCGCACGGCGACTCCGGCCAGCAAACTCATATTCTTTTCAAAATCGTTAATCTCTAAATGTTCAAGACAAAATGCTTTGAAATTTTGAAACAAGTTGCTTCCTAATACAGGAGTGTGTTTAGGAACGTTTCTTTAAGAAAAATTATATCAAATATATTAAAAAAGTTGATATATAAAACACACTCTTATTACAGTGCAACGTTGTGGCAAAATTTCAAAGCATTCACTGAAAAACTTTTGGAGCTTTGTGACCTCGAACATTTACAGTACATGACGTATATGTTTCCATCCTCAAAATCTCAAATCTCCGAAAGTTCTTCAAGGATTACTTCGAAGTTCTGACACAAGACTGTACTCGTACACTCAGGAGTTTTTAGGTACAGTAATGCTCGAAAGTATCCGAACGACCTCAATTGCATTTCACCTGATTCACATGCAACCCAATTAACGCAGCTGTCTAGCAGGTCCTCTAATCGCTCCTTGGTACAGTCGTTTGACTATTGAAAATGGTTCCAACAAATCACCACTAGAAAACACTGCTCTGTATCGCAATAACTCAAGATGTAAAGTAATACCACGATACTACAAATATCAGGGAACACCTTATCACAGATAAGACCGTCCTTAGGACTTGTAAGCTCACATTTATTACAATAAAATACCTGAAATGTTACCACTCTCATTATTACGTCATATAGGTAATGCACGTAGTAAGTTCGTCGTATTCATGATTTTCTCTTCAAAGTAACATACCGTACTTATTATTTAACACAAAATGACATTAAAAATTTAAGTTATTCACGAGCAGATAGTTGAGAATACGTTCGAACTTCAAATGACACGACGAACCGTCTCGTTCTGCATATGGATTCAAACCCAGGTCATGTAGATTAAAGAAAGATTTCGTGACTGACGGAAACTAACAGTCATTCCTGATTAGGCATACAGAGAGTGATATACCTCGATTTTAGACAGTATCAGTTAGCACATACCAACTTTAAATTACATAATGCAAGCATTTTTAACGGACGCGAATTCCTACCTAACACCTATTGTCAGTGTTAACGAACTACGAGAGATGTTAAATACTGCTTCTTAACAAGTAACTTACTTGAATTGGCGTGAGGTATAGCTTTGTGTTGACAAAATACCTTCCTACATTTTATAAACGAATATTAAATTACAACAAATATTGCGAAAATTTTGTCCTTGGATAGCTTAGAATGAAAATCTTTCTGTTTATTGCAAAGGAAAACAATTGATTTTCTAAAACATTCTCTGTCATACACAACTTGAAACAGGTCACGTCGACCATATCATATGGAAGAACTGACAGCGACGTATATCGGCAGGCAGTAAGATCTCTTGCCTTTTCGTTTAGCAGTACTCGATAGCCGTTTCTAGACAGAAGTAAATGAAGAAAGGCAGCACCTTTTTCTTATCAAGTAACATCTTCATTAATTACTTTGTTTTAATGTAATCTACGAGTAATTGCTGATGTTTGATGTTAACATGAAAAGGATTCCGCAGACAGGGAAAGAACCTGTTCTTGGGAAAGTACTTCTATAGTGACCAAAAAGCATCAACTGATCTTCAAGTACAGTGTTCCAGCAGCGGTATGAAGAAAATGATAGTAATAATGACGGTAATAATGGAATTATTCGGTAACTTCACACTTCCCAGCGGATTTTCTCGAACTAAGAAATTTGCTGAATTTGTGAAAATTTCAAAACGGCTTCACATTGAGCCTATGATGCCTAGAAGAGTGTTTACATCCTAGTGACATGAGAATAGCATAATCTCCGCGTCAGAAGCTTGTTTCTACTTAACCATTTAATAGACTCGCGGTTATTCCAACGTGACTAATTTTTTGCAATGCGTGGGTTCAGGCATTTACTTTTATGAGGCGCAAACAGATTTACTTTACCTCTGGTAACCTCGAGAGAAAGACGTTATAATTCAGAATCCACATTAAACATCACATTCCGTCATTACCAACTGGGCAGAGCCGGTTTACGTTGGGAAATGACATAGCGGAAGTCTTGGTAAACAGAAATACAGTCGCCAGTAAACTTACTTACATTAGAAAATTTTATTTTATTTGATGAACCGATAGCCATTTAAAGGAACAGGGCTCTTATTTTACTTGTACTTGATTGAACTAGAAACGTTTAAAAATTTGGTGCTGGACTGTGATTCGAATTCGTATCTCCTCTTTCGAGGATCTGAATCTCTCGGAAGATTTTAGTTCAATCATTTCGTTCCTTTTCACATGACTGCTATCTTCTCTAGGTCTCCTCCAAAGGTAAGTATGTGGGTCCGAATCCTGATCCAATACAAAAATATTGATAATTTCATTTCAAGCCCTATCACTTGCACACCGGCCTGCTAGTGAAAATTAACGTGCATTTTTAATGTCTGTTCATGTGTTGCCAACAATCGCAATCGGTGTCGCTATTTGTGGTCAAACACGCACACATCTTACCGTCGGTGAGTAAGCAACTGATATTTGAGCTATATTCGTGGATGCACGGTAGGTGTGCAGTTCGATTGTCGCTTAAGCACGAAAGTTTGTATCCTTATTTTAGATTCAAACACCTAGTAGCTGGTAAGAAAATCCGATATGTAACATTTGATTTTACTTAGTTAACAATCCGATTACGTGTTGGGTTCGTATCTCCGTCACAAAACTTCACATCATGCACTTCATCTCTGAATGGATGCTCACTTTATTACTTCAGAAAGGAGGTATATCAGATATCTTTCGAGGTTAGTTAACAGGGACGAAAAGGTCTTGATAGAAATCCCAGATTATTACAGAAATTGTCGTCTTTTATTTTCAAGTTTAGATTTGTTTACTGGTATTGGCAAAAATTTTGGTAGTTCATGATTCTTCATGGCTAGTCATCGATATGATATGATTAAATTGGTTCAAATGGCTCTGAGCACTATGGGACTTAACAGCTGTGGTCATCAGTCCCCTAGAACTTAGAACTACTTAAACCTAACTAACCTAAGGACATCACACACATCCATGCCCGAGGCAGGATTCGAACCTGCGACCGTAGCAGTTGCGCGGTTCCGGACTGCGCGCCTAGAACCGCGAGACCACCGCGGCCACCTGATATGATTAGGTTAGATTAGATTATATTAGATCAATTCTTGTTTTATAGATCATGAATACGAAATTTCGTAATGATGTGGAACGTGCCATTTTAATGAGAAATTTCTTTACGTACCATGATTCAATTTCTTTACAACAATTTTTTACTCTCTCTCTCTATCATTCTCATTGATTTTTATCTCTCCCCTTCTCTCTCTCTCTATCTCTCTCTCTATCTCTCTCTCTATCACACACACATTCTTTTTTTATTTTTATTTGTTTGTTGTGCTCGACTATCGGCGAGGCACAAAAATGTCTGTGAATGAGTTTCTTAGTTTTGAGTACACTTACGAAACAAATATGAAAACAACTATGAGAGTTGCTGATTTATGATGCTTAGTTAGCAGTCAGTTCTGAGTATTATTAGTAACTACGCTCCAGTCCCTAAACCTAGTTGCAAAAATGCGAATCAGACGCATTACGTATTCCTGGCTGTGGTAGCCGCAACTTGTAGATACCAGCTATGGTCACTTCCCAGCCCGCTGTGCGATCACATCTGTTCGTCTTCTTCCTGCTGGTACTGTAACTGAGATTTGGCAACAAGGCAACGTATGTTTGGCAGCTCTGTGATCGACGAGTTACTTCCTGGTGTGCACGAAATTAAGCCTCAAAGTTCACTAGATTTTACCTGTCATTTCCATTGAATAATCTGAGTTATTATCGCTTGAGGTGTAACAGGAGATTGTAAATTTACGGTTTTCCACCAAGGAAAGTCGTGGCACGTGGAAATCGGCACTAATCTCGTCCTTTAAATAGCGGTTTACGAGTTCTAGCCCCTATTAGTCTCGTAAGAGAAAGCTAAGACGCGTCCCTCTTCGCTAGGTCTGTGGCAACGTGCTGACCTGTGAAAAACCGTCTGTTATGGTTCGCAGTTCCAGTCTCAATAGTGCAATGGTGAAAAACTTACAATGTTGCACAACAGGTAACTCCTCTTCCCGCCGCTGACAAGCAAACTTTGGATTTCTAGGAATACAAAACTTTATTTATGAAATCCCACATTTGCACTGCACGACGTTTTCAACAACGACATAGCGCAATGGAGAAGCTAGAGTGGAAAGAAACACTTCCTATTTAAATTTCTGCATCCTACACTGTTAGCAGTTCTGTATAGGTGGCAGTTTTGTGATTTTATTTCGGTGATTTCAAAATAAAGTCGAATGTATGCGCTGGATAGCCGAGGCAGCTAGTTCATGGTGATTCGGTCAACCAAGTAAATGAATTTACTGAACATTCTGCAAATTACTACGGGAGCCTGTGTGTCGGATTTCTCAACCAGTGTGGCGCAACGGCGTTACGATAGAAAAATGAGCCACAGAGAAGAGAGTTTGGCGGTCTGTTGGAGTGATGATATGTTTGTATATCTATGGTATGGGTTCGATTCCAACTTGTCAAAGATTTTAGATAGGTAGAGACAGATTTCATTCTCTTCTGGCTACACCAAGTGAAGAAGATATAATGATATTGTGGTCTGAAATTAACATTAAAAATGATATTCCTTCTCTACCAAGTAGACGTTAGGTTGAACCACAATAAAGTCTGGATTGGGGACATGTAGAAACTCTATCACCAGTAACCTTTCTTATACTAGTTATTGATTTTTAGTGTCGAAACAAACACTACGTAGGCTCACAGGACACTTATTCCATCTTTTATCTGAGCTTCTGTATGTCGATAAAATGGTTCTGAACTGGGAATGCAACTCAGACCGTCCTTAACGCGCAATTTGATCCCTTCGTGACAGTACAGCTCTGTTACAATTTGTTGTTTGTTCAAAACTGCAGATTCCTCAACATCTCCAAATATTGCACGTGAATGGGTTCGAATCCTGGCCCGGCACTAAAGATTTCATTATGTATTATCAAGGTCTAGCATGAGAACACCTATCTGCTGGTGGATAATAATTTTGTTTTTTAATGTATTTTCATTTGTTGTCAACACTAACGATATGTGACGTTTTTGACTCCCAGTGAGACGCAGAACTATTTGCGAGATCACTGTAAGTTCAAGATATTATTCCGAGCTGGAGAAAAATTCGGTAGCTGACGTCTCTTTGTGTGTAGTCAACAACGATATGTGTGGAGCTCTGTTCCCAGTCAGCACTGAACTCTTCGTCATATTATTTCTAGTTAAAACATGCTCACATGTCGCTGCTGGTGCCACAAACCCATATTTATCGTTCGTCTTCTCTAGAATATAACAGCGATAGGTTCCGGGTTGGAGTCCTCGGAAGGAAAAAAATTAGCGTCTCGTCTCGTCATTTCAGTTAAAACATCTAGCTACCGCCGAGAAAATCCGATATGTCACAGTTGAT
The DNA here is from genome assembly GCF_021461385.2 of Schistocerca piceifrons. Classification (NCBI taxonomy): domain Eukaryota; kingdom Metazoa; phylum Arthropoda; class Insecta; order Orthoptera; family Acrididae; genus Schistocerca; species Schistocerca piceifrons. The sequence goes on from NC_060139.1 coordinate 500,198,388, forward strand.
TGTACGTCGATATCTATCCGATTAGGTTCTGGGATCGAATCCCTGTCCAACACAAAGCTTTACCTCACGCCAATTCAACTAAGTTACTTGTTAAGAAGCAGTATTTAACATCTCTCGTAGTTCGTTAACACGGGCAATAGGTGCTGGGTAGGAATTCGCGTCCGTTAAAAATGCTTGCGTTATGTAATTTAAAGTTGGTATGTGCTAACTGATACTGTCTAAAATCGAGGTATATCACTCTCTGTATGCCTAATCAGGAATGACTGTTAGTTTCCGTCAGTCACGAAATCTTTCTTTAATCTACATGACCTGGGTTTGAATCCATATGCAGCACGAGACGGTTCGTCGTGTCATTTGAAGTTCGAACGTATTCTCAACTAGCTGCCCGTGAATAACTGAAATTTTTAATGTCATTTTGTGTTAAATAATAAGTACAGTATGTTACTTTGAAGAGGAAATCATGAATACGACGAACGTACTACGTGCATTACCTATCTGACATAATAACGAGAGTGGTAACATTTCAGGTATGTCATTTATTGTAATAAATGTGAGCTTACAAGCCCTATGGACAGTCTTATCTGTGATAAGGTGTTCCCTGATATTTGTAGTATCGTGGTATTACTTTACATCTTGAGTTATTGCGATACAGAGCAGTGTTTTCTAGTGGTGATTTGTTGGAACCATTTTCAGTAGTCAAACGACTGTACCAAGGAGCGGTTACAGGACCTGCTAGACAGCTGCGTTAATTGGGTTGCATGCGAATCAGGTGAAATGCAATTGAGGTCGTTCGGATACTTTTGAGCACGACTGTATCTACTGGAAAGCCATCTGATATGCATGTGATATATGTGTTATAAAAGTGGAAACGTTAGAAAATTGTAAATGTTGGTGTGTTCCAAATCGGTAATCTCGGATATTTCTAGACCGATTGCTTTAAAATTTAGACACATCGTTGCATTCTAATACGGACGTGTTTTTAGGTACCCAATTCTTTATATATGTGTATTTTTAATACAGGTAATATATAAATTGCCTCGAATGAAAATAATAATATGTAAATACATACACAACGATCTGCAAGAACATTATGACCACCGACCTACTATCGATATAAACCGTCCAGGTGAAAGTAACGTCCCTTGGCGAGGAATGACAGCTAGCCAAACACTCGCACGGTGCATGTAGTATCAGCGAGCTTCCTGCCCATGTGTAAATTGGGAAACGCCTAATCTATTTGAGTTTAACCGTGGGCAGATTGTGATTGCTTGGAGGCTCGGCACGAGCTTTTCGATAACTGCTCGCCTTTTCAGGTGTTCGTGAAGTGTTGTGGTTCAACACGTGGCGAAACCAAGATGAAACCACGTCCAGACGTCGTGGGGTTAGGCGGCCACCCCTCATTATGGATGTCGGGTGTCGTAGCCAGGGCAGACTAGTAAAACTGGACAGGCAATCAGCTGTGGCAGAAATAACATCAGATTTCTTTGCTAGGCAGAGCAAGAGTGTGTCTGAACACACAGTGCACCGAACACTAGTAACGATGGGCCACCACAGCCGACGACTCATTCATGTACCAACGTTAACACCACGACATCGACTGAAACTCCTCGTGCAAAGCTAGACCCCTGGTATGACTTCTTCATTTCTCACCATTTGAATTTATATTTGTTAAGAAGATAATCACAATCGAAAAAGGGCTAACTTGTACCAAAGAATTCGAACAATTGTAAAATAGTTAGTGACACTAAAAGATCAAATATTCTGCTTCAGAACCATTTTTTTTAAAATTCTTAGTTGAGGCAATGCTGAATGACAATTACAACAACTACAGAATTGACCTAAGGTGCTGCGCAAATACTCATTATTGACTAACTTTTGAATTTAACAGAACCAAACAGGTATGAAAACTTACAATTGTATTTAAAGCAATATCAAGTTAACTGTGGGCCCCGAAACAATTTCAGAATAACAATCTTTAAGAAATGTCCCTCCTAAAAGAATGAATCAATCAGAAAAATGCTACTGAATCAGAAGTGTCTGAGTCAAATATCATAGGATAGTCCTTAGTATCATAGGATAGCAACGGCACTAGCCATCAAGGGGCTAGCCGGAATCTCAATATGGAAGGCACTGACGGACAAACGACTAACGGTTGCTGAAGGAAAGAAAAATGAACTGAGGGAGGTGACGAAGCGGCGCGAAAGGTGCCCGAAGAGGTAAGCGACGGTGTTATATAGACCTCGCGCTGCCCGACACAAAGTACGCCGGAGTCGGGCCGCGCCGAGCTGACGCACGCGGCAATAACCAGCCGCGCCCGTTCGGGTCACCCCATGCCCCGTAACCAAAGCGAGAAGCGCTGCCAGATAGAAACAGCGCAGCGGATGAATCGCCTAAGCAAGACAGGTCCAAATCAGACAGTAATACAGGCACAATAGCTCTTCACCAATGAAAGCGTAAGATAAATAGACAACCAAGCCCGTTCAGTTATGTGCAATTAAATGACAAATTTTTAAAAGCAAACTGAATCAACTTACTGCCCACTAAGTTAAGTATCCATTAAATTAAGTATTAAATAAGCTCATTCAATAAATGCTGTAAACGATACAAACCAAATTTAGTATAATTTTCAACACCAGTTAATTAAAAGGAAACTACACTACTGGACATTAAAATTGTTACACCAAGCAGAAATGCAGATGATAAACGGGTATTCATTGGACAAATATATTATACTAGAACTGACATGTGATTACATTTTCACGCAATTTGGGTGCATAGATCCTGAGAAACCAATACCCAGAACAACCAGCTCTGGCCGTAATAACGGCCTTGATACGCCTGGGCATTGAGTCAAACAGAGCTTGGATGGCGTGTACAGGTACAGCTGCCCATGCAGCTTCAACTCGATACCATAGTTCATCAAGAATAGTGACTGGTGTATTGTGATGAGCCAGTTGCTCGGCCACCATTGACCAGACATTTTCGGTTGGTGAGAGATCAGGAGAGTGTGCTGGCCAGGGCAGCAGTCGAACATTTTCTGTATCCAGAAAGGCCCGTACAGGACCTGCAACATGCGGTCGTGGATTATCCTGCTGAAATGTAGGGTTTCGCAGGGATCGAATGAAGGGTAGAGCCACGGGTCGTAACACATCTGAAATGTAACGTCCACTGTTGAAAGTGCCGTCACTGCGAATAAGAGGTGACCGATACGTGTAATCAATGGCACACCATGCCATCACGCCGGGTTATACGCCAGTATGGCGATGACGAATACACGCTTCCAATGTGCGTTCAACGCGATGACGCCAAGCACGGATGCGACCATCACAATGCTGTAAACAGAACCTGGATTCATCCGAAAAAATGACGTTTTGCCATTCGTGCACCCAGGTTCGTCGTCGAATACACCATCGCAGGCGCTCCTGTCTGTGATGCAGCGTCAAGGGTAACAGCAGCCATGGTCTCCGTGCTGATAGTCCATGCTGCTGCAAACGTCGTCGAACTGTTCGTGCAGATGATTGTTGTCTTTCAAATGTCCCCATCTGTTGACTAAGGGATCGAGACGTGCCTGCACGATCCGTTACAGCCATGCGGATAAGATGCCTGTCATCTCAACTGCTAGTGATACGAGGCCTTTGGGATCGAGCACGGTGTTCGGTATTACCCTCCTGAACCCACCGATTGCCTATTCTGCTAACAGTCATTGGATCTCGAACAACGCTAGCAGCAATGTCGCGATACGATAAACCACAATCGCGATAGACTACAGTCCGACCTTTATGAAAGTCAGAAACGTGATGGTACGCATTTCTCCTCCTTACACGAGGCACCACAACAACGTTTCACCAGGTAACGCCGGTCAGCTGCTGTTTGTGTATGAGAAATCGGTTGGAAACTCTCCTCATGTCAGCACGTTGTAAGTGCCGCCACCGGCGCCAACCTTGTGAGAATGCTCTGAAAAGCTAATCATTTGCATATCTGAGCATCTTCTTCCTGTCGGTTAAATTTCGCGTCTGTAGGACGTAATCTTGTGGTGTAGCAATTTTAATGGCCAGTAGTGTAATTGCAATTACTTTTCCTGAGGGATAGCAAGAAAGGTCAAATAACATCCCCTAAATTTTGAGACCTTACTGCATGAACGCAAGGCCAGAGACGGATGCAGTCACCTAAGAAAAGCTAAATAAGACCTTATCCCCGAATCAGACAGCATAATGACGAGCAGCTAACCAATTTCCCAAAATTATTGACCTCAATAAACATCTTTATTACCTGACGAGTCCACGCATCTGTAACGTAACTGAAACCCTTACATGTTAAAAAATGTACAAACATTAAATCAATAACCAAGGATTAAACACAGAATATCAGAAACGTGTATGAATCCAGCACCCCGGAAGGGGAGAATATTAAACAACAGTGACGGGCCCCGACCTATAGTGCCGTACAGCAACCTAAAAAGACACTATCAGGGCACTGTGAACGGCACTGATCTCGTCTTGCAGAGGAATTCTTTCAAATTATTTGGTTATAATGATAAGGACAGTAATAAGGGAATAATTACAAATGAAAAAACATAAGGCTGTACTGAACAAACACACTCACAGTAACATTAATAAAATAACGTAGAGTAATGAACCATGGACCATGGACCTTGCCGTTGGTGGGGAGGCTTGCGTGCCTCAGCGATACAGATGGCCGTACCGTAGGTGCAACCACAACGGAGGGGTATCTGTTGAGAGGCCAAACAAACAAGTGGTTCCTGAAGAGGGGCAGCAGCCTTTTCAGTAGTTGCAGGGACAAGAGTCTGAATGATTGACTCATCTGGCCTTGTAACATTAACCTAAACGGCATTGCTGTGCTGGTACTGCGAACGGCTGAAAGCAAGGGGGAAACTACAGCCGTAATTTTTCCCGAGGACATGCAGCTTTACTGTATGATTAAATGATGATGGCGTCCTCTTGGGTAAAATATTCCGGAGGTAAAATAGTCCCCCATTCGGATCTCCGGGCGGGGACTACTCAGGAGGACGTCGTTATCAGGAGAAAGAAAACTGGCGTTCTACGGATCGGAGTGTGGAATGTCAGATCCCTTAATCGGGCAGGTAGGTTAGAAAATTTAAAAAGGGAAATGGATAGGTTAAAGTTAGATGTAGTCGGAATTAGTGAAGTTCGGTGGCAGGAGGAACAAGACTTCTGGTCAGGTGATTGCAGGGTTATAAATACAAAATCAAATAGGGGTAATGCAGGAGTAGGTTTAATAATGAATAAAAAAATAGGAGTGCGGGTTAGCTACTACAAACAGCATAGTGAACGCATTATTGTGGCCAAGATAGATACGAAGCCCACACCTACTACAGTACTACAAGTGTATATGCCAACTAGCTCTGAAGATGAAGAAGAAATTGAAGAAATGTATGCTGAAATAAAAGAAATTATTCAGATAGTGAAGGGAGACGAAAATTTAATAGTCATGGGTGACTGGAACTCGGGTGTAGGAAAAGGGAGAGAAGGAAACGTAGTAGGTGAATATGGATTGGGGCTAAGAAATGAAAGAGGAAGCCGCCTTGTAGAATTTTGCACAGGGCATAACTTAATTATAGCTAACACTTGGTTCAAGAATCATAAAAGAAGGTTGTATACCTGGAAGAATCCTGGAGATACTAAAAGGTATCAGATAGATTATATATAGTGGTAAGACAGAGATTTAGGATCCAGGTTTTAAATTGTAAGACATTTCCTGGGGCAGATGCGGATTCTGACCACAATCTATTGGTTATGAACTGCAGATTGAAACTGAAGATACTGCAAAAAGGTGGGAATTTAAGGAGATGGTACCTAGATAAACTGAAAGAACCAGAGGTTGTAGAGAGTTTCAGGGAGAGCATAAGGGAACAATTGACAGGAATGGGGGAAAGAAATACAGTAGAAGAAGAATGGGTAGCTCTGAGGGATGAAGTAGTGAAGGCAGCAGACGATCAAGTAGGTAAAAAGACGAGGGCTAATAGAAATCCTTGGGTAACAGAAGAAATATTGAATTTGATTGATGGAAGGAGAAAATATAAAAATCCAGCAAATGAAACAGGCAAAAAGGAATACAAACGTCTCAAAAATGATATCGACAGGAAGTGCAAAATGGCTAAGCGGGGATGGCTAGAGGACAAATGTAAGGATGTAGAGGCTTGTCCCACTAGGGCTAAGATAGATACTGCCTACAGGAAAATTAAAGAGACCTTTGGAGAGAAGAGAACCACTTGTATGAATATCAAGCGCTCTGATGGCAATCCAGTTCTAAGCAAAGAAGGGAAGGTAGAAAGGTTTATACTTGAGGACAATATTATGGAAATGGAAGAGGATGTAGATGAAGACGAAATGGGACATAAGATACCGCGTGAAGAGTTTCACAGAGCACTGAAAGACCTGAGTCGAAACAAGGCCCCGGGAGTAGACAACATTCCATTAGACTACTGATGGCCTCGGGAGAGCCAGTCATGACATAACTCTTACCATCTGGTGAGCACGATGTATGAGACAGGCGAAATACCCACAGACTTCAAGAAGAATATAATAATTCCAATCCCAAAGAAAGCAGTTGTTGACAGATGTGAAAATTACCGAACTATCAGTTTAATAAGTCACAGCTGCAAAATACTAACGCGAATTCTTTACAGACGAATGGAAAAACTGGTAGAAGCCGACCTCGGGGAAGATCAGTTTGGATTCCGTAGAAATGTTGGAACACGTGAGGCAATATTGACCTTACGACTTATCTTAGAAGAAAGATTAAGAAAAGGCAAACCTACGTTTCTAGCATTTGTAGACTTGGAGAAAGCTTTTGACAATGTTAACTAGAATACCCTCTTTCAAATTCTGAAGGTGGCAGGGGTAAAATACAGGGAGCGAAAGGCTATTTACAATTTGTACAGAAACCAGATAGCAGTTATAAGAGTCGAGGGGCATGAAAGGGGAGCCGTGGTTGGGAAAGGAGTGAGACAGGGTTGTAGCCTCTCCCCGATGTTATTCAATCTGTATATTGAGCAAGCAGTAAAGGAAACAAAAGAAAAATTCGGAGTAGGTATTAAAACTCATGGAGAAGAAGTAAAAACTTTGAGGTTCGCCGATGACATTGTAATTCTGTCAGAGACAGCAAAAGACTTGGAAGAGCAGTTGTACGGAATGGACAGTGTCTTGAAAGGAGGACATAAGATGAACATCAACAAAAGCAAAACGAGGATAATGGAATGTAGTCAAATTAATCGGGTGATGCTGAGGGAATTAGATTAGGAAATGAGACACTTAAAGTAGTAAAGGAGTTTTGCTACTTAGGGAGTAAAATAACTGATGATGGTCGAAGTAGAGAGGATATAAAATGTAGACTGGCAATGGCAAGGAAAGCGTTTCTCAAGAAGAGAAATTTGTTAACATCGAGTATAGATTAAAGTGTCAGGAAGTCGTTTCTGAAAGTATTTGTATGGAGTGTAGCCAGGTATGGAAGTGAAACATGGACGATAACTAGTTTGGACAAGAAGAGAATAGAAGCTTTCGAAATGCGGTGCTACAGAGGAATAAGGTGGGTAGATCACGTAACTAATGAGGAGGTATTGAATAGGATTGGGCAGAAGTTTGTGGCATGACCTGACTAGAAGAAGGGATCGGTTGGTAGGACATGTTTTGAGGCATCAATGGATCACAAATTTAGCATTGGAGGGCACCGTGGAGGGTAAAAATCGTAGAGGGAGACCAAGAGATGAATACACTAAGCAGATTCAGAAGGATGTAGGTTGCAGTAGGTACTGGGAGATGAAGAAGCTTGCACAGGATAGAGTAGCATGGAGAGCTGCATCAAACCAGTCTCAGGACTGAAGACCACAACAACAACAACAATGCGTAATAAGAGGAACATAGATGCGGCCCGACCCAGAAGAATCATAAGGCTGTACTGAACAAACACACTCACACTCACACTACGTGACTGAGCGTCTCACCAAATGTACGAGGAAGCCTTAGATTCTTGCAGGAGATTCTCGGCGTGCAAGTTAGTGCATCATAAGCCGTCAGGAATGCGGTGGGTTGATCCACTTATCCCACGAATGGAATACACCAGAAAACAACTTTTCCAAACAAGGAGTTTTACTTGTTCTCCATAAAACAACCTTCCACCATTACGATTCGTGCATACAAGGCAACACCACCGCCCTGCGCTCCAGAAAGGAAAAGTCACTCCAGCAGGCCACGAAGCAGATATCGATAATAGCCAGCGGCTTAATTGGCAACGATGAATGGAATGGGCACGTAACAATCGGCACTGGACGTTGGCGCAATGGCAGCGCATTGCATGATTTGATGAATCCCGATAATTACTTCATCATGAATATGAGAGGGCACGAATCTGTCGTCTTCCTGGAGAACAGTTCCTTGACACCTGTCTTGTGGAAAAGAATTAATCTGGCGGTGGATCCATTATGCTCAGAGGAACATCCATGTGGACATCCGTGGGTCCAGCAGAGTTCGTGAAAGGAACCATGACAGTTATGGATTACCGATAGCTGTTTACAGATTACGTGGCGACATGACGATCATGTGTCCCAACGACAGTGGCATTTTTCTACAGGACAATGCGTCATATCACATGGCCGGGACTGTGATGGAGTAGTTCGAGGAACAAAGTGGCGAGTTCCAGTTGATGTGCTGGCTCCCCAACTCGTGAGATCTGAACCTGGTCGAACATATCTCAGATGTGATTGATCGTCTCCGGAATTTACGGGAATCAGGTTACTTACATGTGCAGATGACGTGCCGGCTACCTTCAGCGAGTACCAAGCCATGTTATCTGTGCCGAAAGTGGATATACCATCTATTAGACAGGTAGTCATAATGTTCTGACTGGCCTGTGTATGTAATACGTAAAGGGAAAACAGTGTTATCAAAAACCTCAAAACGTACTTTCCCGATTTACCTAAGATTTGTAGGAGTTAATGTAATGAACGTTTAGACACATTGCATTAACGGGAGCCGGCCGCAGTGGCCGAGCGGTACTAGGCGCTACAGTCTGGAAATGCGCGACCGCTACTGTCGCAGGTTCGAATCCTGTCTCGGGCATGGATGTGTGTGATGTACTTAGGTTAGTTCGGTTTAAGTAGTTCTAGGGGACTGATGACCTCAGCAGTTAAGTCCCATAGTGCTCAGTGCCATTTGAACCATTTGAACCATTAACGGGCTTTTGAGGCCTACACCAGAATAAGGAATAAGAAGCATTACAAACACAAAACCGCGGTAAAAGGAATGTCTTTCAATCACAAGAGAGGAGGTATTTTCTGCAGACAGCATTCAATCTATTTCGGTCTCTATCATCATGCTCCACAGCCGCTGGCTCCCCTTCTTGAAGGATCGTCGTCACTCGATCCTTCCATCGCGCTCCTGGGCGTCCTCTCATGCGTTTCCCCGTGAGTTGAGAGTGGAGGACTCTCAGGAAGGGATCCGTCCGCTCGTAAGATGTGGCCAAACCAATGTAGTTATCTCTGTTCCAATATTCGTCCAATATGTGGCTATACAAACCTCTGATACCGGTCTTCTTTCTTTCTTCTTTCCCATTTACCTCCCATGTTATTGTAGACGAGTCCATAGAGCTTCAGAAGAACCTTTCTTTCAAACGCACATATTAAATCTTCTGTCGTTGCTGGTGTGCCCAAGTTTCACAACCGTATTAAAGTACTGGCCTCACCAGTATCGTGAACAGCTGGACTTTGTTCTTCTGAGATATCAGACGAGATTTAAAAAGATTATGCAGACTAAAGAACACTCGATTAGCATTCATTATGCGTTGATGTACTTCTTTCGTCACTTCACTTTTGTTCGTTAATATTGAGCCCAGGTGCTTGAACTCTTCAACTCGTTCGAAGGTATGCCCGTCTACAACAACAGAAGGAGGGATAACTCGACGACGTGATACTCCAAGATATTTAGTTTTGTCCTCGATCTCTTCCATCACAATGTCCTTTACATTTTGGAGGAATCGAGAAGTACAAGCACACATTTGCTCTAGAGTCGCCAAGAATCACAACATCGTCAGCAAATGCCAGAATTGTGTCTGCTGCTACCATCTCCATTTCTCTGGTTTGGCAAGTGTCAAGGCTTACTTTTTCGAAGACCAAGTGGAATAATATTGGCGCCAATGGATGTCTTTGTCTCAATCCATTTTGGATAGTGAAAGGTTGTGATAGGTGGTTGCCAAACCGTACTTTATACAGGAAAATTGTGCTTATGACTTATCGGCTTATGATTAGAATACTTATACAGAATCGGAATTTGCAATAAGAATAAACAAAGTTCAAGCTCAGACAGAGAGGAAAGCGGAGATGGACAGAGGAGTGGGAAAAAATGCAGCTCGTAAACGGGAAGACGAGATGTACAAAGAGAGAAGGTAGGAGGAGATGAAGAGTAAGGCGGAAAGGGAGGAAAGGGGGGAGGAGGTAATGAACCGAGATAGAGGGACATAGGGAGGGCAGAAGGAGATGGAGAAATAGTGGGGTAGAGGGGATGAGAAGACGGGGAGGAGATGATAGAGATAGGGGGGGGGGGGGGGGCAGGAGGGCCGCGCGGGATTAGGCGAGCGCTCTAAGGCGCTGCAGTCACGGATTCTGCGGCTGGTCCCGGCGGAGGTTCCCCCGAGTCCTCCCTCGGGCATGGGTGTGTGTGTTTGTCCTTAGGATACTTTAGGTTAACTATTGTGTAAGCTTAGGGACTGATGACCTTAGCAGTTAAGTCCCATAAGATTTCGCACACATTTGAAAATTTTTGGGGAAGGAGGAGGAGATGGGCCAGGGGAGGGATGCCGGGCAGGGACGGGGGGGGGGGGGGGGGGAAGGGAATTTTTGGCGTATATACAGTTCTCATTCGTGTTATAAAGGTGTGCATTCTCTTTTCCGTCGAAGCAGACCGAGCTGCAGCCAAGCGTGGCTATGTGCAGCTAGTGATGTAATAGTTATTCCAGGTTCCAGTTTGCTTGCTTCCCGCAGCTACATGTTATTTGTTATCACGGAATACAATTTACAATTCGGCATCTTATAAAAATTTGTTTATGTACGTACGTACGTATGTTCAACATCTCCTCCTAAACTACCACATCGATTTCAAATGCACACGGTACGCGTATCTTACATTCTGGGAACACACTCTGGGGGTGGGGGTTAAGAATCACTTATCTCTGAGTGGCTGATGCTGGGATTGGGAAAGCAATTCAATGCAACGCTTAAAAATACCCGTACTGTATTCATCTATTACCACAATTTCAACTTCGATCTTAGCAACTTGCAACAAACTTTACGTAAACCTTTACAAAACTTTCTCTAGCTGACACCCGGCATATGAAGATGAAATAGAAAGTTTTTCGGTTATTGCTTTTCCACATCCATGAAGTAAAACTGCAGCTTCAGTGGATGACATATTAATTAGTAATGGCTTCACTGCTAACTCTATTCTCAACGTATTTTGCAGACAATATCCCCATATATCGTTAAATGATCCTGCAAAAGTTAAGGACACATAGTTAAGGATTATGACGTGAGAAACATTGAGATGCATAAAAATCTGCTACATCCGACATCACGTTTTCATTTATTACTTCTTCACTACATACTCTATGTGCAACACATTTTGCAAGCAGTACGCAAATTGACCACTGAATGCGATGCCACATTACATCACATTTTAAGTGGCGTAGTTCGGGCGTTACTACGTCATAAACACTGAAATGCGTGAAACCTGTAGCATCGGGCATGACGGTTTCATTTAGTACCTCTTACTACTAACTTTATTCGCAACACATTTTGCAGAAGTATCTTCATATACCACAGAATGTACCTGTAAAATTATATCATTGTACGACGTATAGTTCAACAGATATGACGTTGTAAACAAGGAGTTGCGAGAAAAGAAAGGTTTTCTTAAAACGGAGTGCAGGTTTCCGAAACTGTACTCCAGGATTCCATAACCAAAGCACTCAGCGACTTCCAAAAAAGTTGAAACATAAAGTGAAAACTACTAATAACTATTTTCTCGAATGCATGCTTAACGTCAAATATTTAAAATATTAACTCATTCGTAAAGCACCCAGAGTTTGAAGCTGTTTATCCACAGGAATTCGATTCTGTGTGGAATCGGGGGTTTATTCGTTACTTACTATCTGGAAAGAACCACCATGGAGTGAAGAACCACCTATGTACTATGAAAGGGGGTGATAAACTGAACCATAACACAAGAACACCTTTAGTGATTTCAAACAAATTTCTTAGGTAAATGACTTATTTTTATAAAAATACCGTTGGACAGAGGTTCTCCGATATCAACAGGGATGGCGGTGTAGACGAGAAGAGGTAACGTGAAGAAAATCTGAAAAAGAGTTATTGGCATATGCTTCCGTTATTTAGTTGGCGTGCAATACTTTCAAAACTATGCAGTGCTACTTCTCTCCCATTTTTGCTGTTCACTGTGTCAAACAGGTCGCGAGAATGAGGACTGATCGATATAACAATTTTGTCGACATGTCTCGGAGCGTAAGATGAAGTCACCTGGCTGAATGGAAAAGATAAATTTAACATCGTGTAGATGTAGATGTAATATATGTTACATAACTGTGTCCAACATCTCTTCCTAAGCCCTCGGATACTTCAGCCAAACGTAGTTCACGTATTAGTTACGATGTGTGAGTACAAAGCACCAGCCCCCACTGGAGTGCCGGAGATTACGGGATGATGGAAATAGGAGGTCGACAGAAAGAGGAGGGATGAGAAGATGGACAGACAGATGGGGCGGAGGGCTGGAGACAGTACATTAAGCAGTACATTAACAGCTTGTAACATTGAGGAATGCAAACTGGCCTACTAGGCGTACCACTTTCGCACCAATACTCGGTTTAGCCGCAATACGAAATTTGAAACTGCACTTTACTTTCGGGTGACATCGCGAACGTGTACTATAAATGACGACACACAGGTTTCAAGGGACACCACGCGGCATCAACACCACATACGAACAGCTCCCCCGCTGTCCCACAAGACTCGCTAGTACTTTCATTCGACCGGTCCACGTACGGTGCTTTGTAGCCTCATAGCTCGCCGGCCGGTGTGGCCGAGCGGTTCTAGGCGTCACAGTCTGGAACCGCGCGACCGCTACGGTCACAGGTTCAAATCCTGCCTCGGGCATGGATGTGTGTGATGTCCTTAGGTTAGTTAGGTTTAAGTAGTTCTAAGTTCTAGGGCACTGATGACCTCAGCAGTTAACTCTCATAGGCCTCAGAGCCATTTGAACCATTTTTGAACCTCATAGCTCGACTCCGCTGCCGCCTAGCGAGACGTCGACTTAGCGTTGCCTAGAGGCGCCGCGCTGGTATCTCCGGATACCGTTAGCGGCGCAGTTTGTAAACCTTCACGGCCAACGTTGGAAATTGTATTGCCGGAAACTTGTCTGCCATTGATGTCCATCAAACCATGACACAAAGAATGACCCCTTCAAGGGTCGGTTTGACCATCCTGCTATAACAACAGAGAATTTCTTGCGAATTCTGCCGTAAATTGTTTTACCTGATTATTGAACCATGCCTTTTGTGATGACATTCCTGCCATCTTAACTGAGGACAATGATTTCAACTTCTTATAGCGCACCACACACACGCTCGCAATGTACTGTTTAATGTGTTGTCTCCAGCCCAGATAGTGGTACAAAATTCGATTTGAGCAAATGGGCTTCAGAAATACTTGGGCGAAACCAGTTGGCCCTCACTCCCACGTGACAGAGAGATTACATTTGTGGGGATTATGTTGTTGAAACATTTTGGCACATAGCTTACCTCTATTGCAAAAGATGACATAATAAGGCTCCCTTCGTTGTAGCTGTGCTTCGAGCGCAGTAACACTACAATGTAGGTTCCAAAGCGGCTGGTACATCAATAACCACATTCTCACTAGGCTCCAGATTTTAATGGAGGTTTTACTGCGGACATTACACATGCATAGCACTACAATATTTTAAGGTAGTTTATTTAATTGAGACATCCTATTCCAAATATTGTTTGTAAACGGCTAAATTTAGGATACTACTTAGAGCGAAAGAGGAGCTTTCGAGTTTTCTGGTCAGGAAGTGTAAACCCTCCAAATAATTGGCTCGCAGAGTCCCGTGCATCACGTACACTGATCAGTACTATATGGAAGTCAGCTACATAGAGGACCACTTCACGAGAATCGACGTGCCGTTTATATGACATGATTATGAATTAGTGTCCACAACACCCTGCGCTTTTTCGAAGCCTCAATAAAGAGCTGGATGCAAATCTGGAATAATATGTAACATTTAACATTGTCCTGAAACTAGCGTGACATGTACTATATAATCGCAGACATTATTAAAACCAAGGAGCAATCCCATTTTATTCGTGTGGCCTAGTCAACAGTTAATTATAAATAACACGCAGCTGCAGTAATTCTGTAAAAGATTTAATCGTCGTCATTGGTCACACTCTAAGGCAACAAACAATAATAATTATTTATGATAAATTCTATGTGCAGATTACTTTTTTGTAATTTGTTTAGTTACTAATGTTGACAGACATCCAAGATAAGTTTTCTTGCAAACACAAAAAAAAAAAAAAAAAAAAAAAAAAATTATTGGCTGTGCTCAACTCAATTGTGTTTGGTGAGAAGCTGACGGACGAAAGAAAGTTTTCTTCGAAAGTGTTTGACCAGCAATCAGTCTCTCTCATGGCTCACTATACGACAACGAAACCACTACATCACGGACGCGTTCAGCATAGTTACCTAAACGCAACAGCAGTGCACTTCACACACTAGAAACTGTTTGCAGCAGGCCAAAGATCCGCACATCTCACTTTATACTCGCTTACCTCAAAATTATCTACATAACATACTCTACGCCTGTCGAGCTAGAACAAGGTTAAAGTGAAACGTGCCAGCAACTTATGCAGCCCTTTATCCCGTCTAGTCCGTTACGCCGTGTTTTTCATAATAGCGTCAAAATCTTTCTTTAACGTCTCCCAACTTAGGTCGCTGAGCACACTGGTGCGAGGAAGCCTGCCTCTGGCATAGCTTCCACTTCAGCACCCCTTAAATACTTGGTGCCGGATCATGATGGCCGCTTAACTTCAGCCTGCCATCCAAAAGCAATATTTCTACTCCATAAAGTGGTTGCGGCAGCCACCGTATTAGCGCCGACGGACATTACCGATCACAGCGGACACGTAAGATGGCTGCAAGCAGAGACCCTGTCCCACGTCTTACATCAGATCATCACTGATGTTAAGCTGAAGTCGTAACAATAATCTTCAAGATGTGCGAACAGAACGCAGCATATTGCGGAGATTCATTTAAACACACATGCTTGGATATGTATATATTTGTGTGTGTGTGTGTGTGTGTGTGTGTGTGTGTGTGTGTGTGTGTGTGTGCGCACGCATGCGCGTGCACGCATTCGCGTGTTTTTGGAAAGCAAAACGACCGCGGAACTGTGTTTCTGAACGGCTTGGTCAGGTGACCGACCGCTAGACTTGCAATATTCTGTATAGTGTTAGTCTTTGTGTGAGCTCGGTTTCGACTTTTGAGAGGACTCTTGTTTTCGTGGGACTTGTGCATCATCGCCAATGATATTTTTATTTAGTTTCGTGGGACTTACGCGATATAGTCAATGATATTTTTATCTAGCGACAGAGCAGATATAATTTTTGAAACAGTTAGGACTTGTTACGTAGCACATTGTGATGACACTGCTGGACTTACAATTACTAAAATTTGTTGTCGAGTATATGAATGCCTTTAGCTCTGACAAGCCCTGTGGAACTTCACTGTCAACTCGAAAATAACATTTTTTTCATGTTGTACAAGAACTTTAAGGGATTTGGAGAATCAATTGATCAGTATCATTATTATGGAAATCTTAAGTGTGTATAGATGACTGAACATGTAAAGTAATTCATGTAACCACGTACTTTGTAAAGCTTTCATTAACGACGAGAATTAGTTCGTAGTAAAGATATAAAACTTGGGGTGCACTGCCTTACATCAGTTAGTCTAAACAAACACTGTTATTATTAGAATTTGCAACCTCCGTTAGTCCTAATTCTACTTACTTTGTACCGGGACACCAAATAGTAGTGCACGTTTCGCCTTGTCCATATTGGGACGAGCCATGGCTTACTCAGAACAGTGCATTATTCCTGCAGCAATCAGCCGCGTCGCAGTTTGACGCCGACAAACTCATAGATAAACCTTATTTGGAGGACGAGCTTATCATCCGGCTGTATCTCGTAGTCTGAAGGTGATAACATTGCACTAGATGGGTTGCTGATGAGAGGTGTAAACTCGTACAAGTGGCGAAGTTACAACTCTATTAGGCATCATACTGATTTAGCCTCTTTATACGATCGGCCTAATTTGCTATTTGTGTTTTCCCCTTTGTGAGGACCAGAGCAAGAGGAAATAGTTACACGAACAATTTATATAACATCGAGATTGAAGAGGCATTGGGCCTTATTCACTCACAGAATATTCTTTATGTTCGCCTTATGTAACTTAGAGTAAAAGTCAGGCAGATAATGATCACTCACATTAACCCATTATCTACCAATTTGTTTCTTCAGTCTACTTTTATTTCTATGTTGTCTGATTAACAGAGAGACTGGGAAATTGAATTTAATTAAAAAAAATTACTCTTGAAATAAACGCTTCATTTCAGTAGGTCCCCAGATGGGGATCATGGAACATTCCAGTCTAATTTTACATTTTCTTTTATAATTTGTGCCAGACCACAAAGCATTAACTACGGAGTACCACATTGCACGCAGAACACTGATTCCTAGCACTTTCCTTTAAAATTCCAAAATTTATTTCTTTTCCCAATGTCTTGCGTTCAATCACGTGTCCTGCCCGAGAAGTCCTGATTACAACCGGAACACGTGAAGTGGTTGTCTTCGGGTATGATGGGTGTCCTGTCCTTGGATCACGGGCGTGATCAATATGGCCTTGCCATAATCCTTCTGGATTGAAACAGTGAAATGTTTTTCATTCGTGAGACAGAAGACGATGGAAATAGTAGATGGCCTACTGTTTTAATCCGAATGTCACTGGTTAACCGTGAATGAGTTGTTTTAGGTAATGCTGTCTGTAATACCGAACAATTCGCTCGTCAAAACTTAGTATGTCATAAAAGAACTAGAAATTCTCATTCTGCAAGACCATCAAGGCAAGAATTTAGAAAAATTTATTCCTTTTGTCAGCTGAGATTCTGTTCACATGCATGTTATTATTAAAGTAAAGGTGGCATTTGATTTCCAGATATCTGTTGTGGCTCATATGCACCTTACACCAAAATCTTAGTCTTCATTCCAAAGTAACTGCTCCTATGGGAGAACGTGGCATCCAGTGAAGAACTTTGTATGCTTTCATAGCATATTGGATAGTTGTACTGACACTCAATTTCATTGCTTGTTCATCAAGAGATTCCTCAAAGAATTCATCTCCAGACTTACTGTTTAGTGTCGCTAACAAATTGCATTAGCGCTGTTAGATTTCTGCTCGATAGGGGTAGAATTTAATATAATTTCCATCTTCAGCTCTCCAGTTTGAAGCGATATTAACTTTCATTTTCTTCATGCGATGGCTTGCAATACACATGTCCTCCCGTTCTTCATTAGTGTGAACTTCCTAGATACCTGAGACATCATCTGAAAGAGTGTCTACCAATACATTTTGATGGACATAATCAATCAGAGAACTCACATACGGTGTCTGGAGTAAGCTCGATGCTGTCACAAGTCTCACTCACTTCATCACCAGAAGAAACCATTAAATTTAATTTGAGGTCATTTGCAATGTCTTCGTTTTCCCTCATAGAAGTGCTTTATACCAACTCATTGTTCCTGAAGTGAAAAGAAAAACAAAATATTGTCTTAAGAGAAACCTGCCATGTGAGACAAATGGTGATCTAAAGTCAGAGAGCCTTCTTGGGAAAATAAAATTAGGCTAGGAAATAAACAATCGACAAAAAAAATCTTCTTAAACAGAACATACCAGTACACAGGTGCTCGAAAATATTTACATAATATTATAAATTACCCTGTTTTGAAAATGTTCAACCTTTGCAACTAACAGAAATTTCACACGAATAGTATTGAACTGTTCACTTGTTTAATAACAAGTGACTAGTAGGCATTACACAAGCTTACTAAAGCTCTACACAACAATACGGAATACAATTGCTGCCAACATAATTAAATATAAAAAATTTACTTACAAAGACAACTCCAGAAACGAAAATCATGCCAGTTAATGGGTTAAACAGCAGATAAACTCGGTATTCAACGAAACGTGTCTCGTGCAAGCTCTAATCATCACTAAGTGGGTTGTTAACAAGCTATATTCGATGACATGCTGATAGCAGTGAGAATCACAATTGAAGATTTTCGTATTACGAGCTGAATGTGTGTGTCTGTGTGTGTGTGTGTGTGCGTGTATGTTTTAGCCACAGAGCAATGACAAACACGAAGTTCGCTGCTGTAAGCAGACTGTGTCCCCAGGCATGATAAATGAGGGGTTCACGTACGCAGAGTTAACGGCCGAGTGATGCAGTGCATGCCGGGAAAGGCTGTTTAACACACCAGCCGAGGAGACAGCGTGAATATCACGTTACCCTGCATCGTTTACGGGCCGTTAACGGCCTACGTGCTAGACGTGGCCATCCACGAAAATCACGCGTCTACAACTAGACTTAGAACAGCGTCGTGAATTTACGACATTTTCACACCGTCGATGAAGTTATAACGAGCGTGAAAGTGCAGTTCTCAGTAACCCCCCTAGCGTAATAACAAAGTAAATAGTTCGGCGAAAGAAGAGAAAAAATAAGAAACCAAAAGGATAAAAACAATCGAAAGCAAACAGTTTTCGACTTCCAGAAAGAAATTTTCAATCTGCAGCAGGGTGAGTGGTGATATGAAACTTCCTGGCAGATTAAAACTGAGTGCCGGACCGAGACTCGAACTCAGAAACTTAGCCAGAAAGTTTAAGTTATTTATTTCTCCGTTTTTATATTATTTTATATATATTTGATCTCGTGATATCCTATAGTTGTTGAATGACGCAACCAGCAACAAATTCTTTTTAAAATGTTGTATTTCAGTACCGTAGCCGGTTTCACGCTACCATCCCCATCTTCAAATGGCAAATACTTTCACTTACGTAGATGTTTTAACAAACAGCATGTCGTCTGCACGGCACAAAAATGCAGTTTTTGAATATTTAGTGCCACTTCATAAGTTATTTCATTAATAAACACACAATAAAGTACTTGCATTCATTTGAATATAACACGAAATAGATGTATTCGCTTATATAAGTTCCTGTAGTTGGCAGTTTGTTTTATTGCGTTCTATGTGCTCTTCGGCGTCGATGTATATGTTGTTGATTGCTAACAGCATACATATTGTAAATTAACTACTGTGGCATATTTCATAACATTCTTAATGTTGGTGTTGAGGGTCACACATGTGATATACACTTTATGTTATCGTTTACAACACAAATATTCTCTATCAAGCAAGGATACAAACATATAATTCTTTTCCTACTGAGTGAGGATGTAAACAGAGCAAAGACGATATGTGGGACAAGCAAAATGTAACATCTTAATAAAAAAAAATGTTTGCACTGTGAGAGTTAATTTATTATTAAAGGATTGTAGGACTGATAGTTTTTGCCAATTTCTTTAACGTTTGTGTGTAACTGCCAGTGGAAACTTTGATATAGTACTTGAAAGCACCTCATAAATTAGACATATATGTACATACATTTCTTTGTGCAGACAATTGGTTATCATTACAATCTATAAATTAGTTGAGGTAGGAACAGAACTGAAAAGCAGGTAGGTATGATGAGAGCCACACTTTTGTTCATCCCGTTAATTTATATTAACACAATTTTATACTCATGTCATAGACGGGTTTTACTTTTTCTGCAGAGTTATGACTATTAGAAGTTCAAGTTATGGTTAATTTCTATGGGCAGCGTAAAGGAATTATTTAACTACTTTATTGATTAGCTTCAGATGCTCTCTCTTTTTTCTTATTCACTACAATTACGGTGAAGAAGGAGACGAAGAAAGAAGGTTTTATGCCCTTTTTAGACTTCTTGATGTGATGTAGGAGCGCTGAGATTCTTGGAAATTCGGCTTTTCGAAAATCCGCTCATACAGTCATGTATTTATAGGCTATTAGTTGTCAACATCTGACACAAACAATGGGCGTTGTAATTATGCTTGATACTCGAGTCCAGAATCGGAACAACTCCAACCGGTGTTCCTGCACAATGCTTTTTCTTCTTAGAAAGTGGAAACGGCAGGACAACGATGAGAACGATATTTTCAAAATAACCTCTTACGTGCTGTGTGTTGTAAATGTTTTCGCAAAAATAGAAAAAAACTATTAAGAAAAATGGGTTAAAGTGATGTTTCCCTCTCCATCAAAAATCTCTGTACTTCCGGGATATGTCACATAGGACTTCGACTTGCATTAGGCCGTTGTCTATCGGATTCCGCGAAAGTGCGGCATATCTTACGTACGGCAAACTGTCCGCACATTTCAGAAGCGCATCGTGTATCACGGGAGGCATATTCACCTACTCCAAACCAGCAAACTCCTCATTTAAAATATTTTTTTCTAGATGAAACTTTGGGCCTTCTGCTTTTCGAAAATTTATTGTAGTTGTGTTCTAAAACATGTTCCTTCAGCCGTTTTAAAAATTGAGATTATGTGACATATTCAGTCGATAGGTAAGCTCGGAATTTGCGCTGTAATGTTTGGGCAACTAAATAAAGCTATATGTGTTCGAGTGTAACTGACAGCCGCTCATTTTTGGTCCCTTTCCACAATTCCAACTACCTGTTCTGTCCTGCGGATTTAACCAGGCGTTTCACGCATATTGATGTATTGGTCAGCATATGTGCCCGACCCGTACCCATTGGAACACTTATCGGGCGTTACTGCGTTCCCGTAAACCACCATACCGTAATTTACGGTAATTGTTTGATCTCTGTGTAGACGTCTGGTGCCATATACTTCTGGACTCCGGTCGGGGACTTGTAGAATCCATGTCAAGCAGAATCTCTGTTTTACTGTCTTTGACATATCGAACAACGTGCTATTAAACAGATCGTCATAATGTTTAGGCTCATCGGTGTATTAGCCATCACGAATAAGTCACGGATATGATCCACAAACTAGAGTCGGAGACGCTACGTTAGAGATGCAGGGCACCTTATCGACTTTCTTTCAAACTACTGGGAGAAGTATCTCAAGACGGAATTGTAAGTGAGTCAAAGCCCCATAGAGAAGTTCTTAGGCTGAAACTTTCTCATGAAGCCTAATGTAAAAGAATGTAATACAAAAAACACCAGTATGGCTAAACTATGGCATATATCGCCGCTTTTTGACCCTTCCCATATACAAAAAGAAGAAACATATCTTGTAACTAAAATAATTTTGAAAAGACATAGTGAAAATACAAATCAAAATTATATAATTGCCACATTTACGTGATGTGTATAACAGGTCTTGATTAAATGTGAAACTTTAATGTAACATAATTTTACTTTCTTTACGTTTTTCCATTTTAGTGAACTGAAATCTTTAGATGAATATTGTCACTAAGTATGACTTCTGTATTCATATGCTCCTAGTTGCAGTTGGTTGTTATTGATTTTAATGAGTTTTCATAAATACGACATACGTAACATGGAGCACGAAAAAGAACGGTAATTTTAATTTCATTTCTATGATAATTTGAAAGATATTTATAATCAGTTGTCAATATTACGAACGTGTTGAAGCCCGTAAAAGCAGCGACACTTTGCCATGTTTATGACGTCAGCAGCGGAAAATTAGTGGTGTTCCTAATTGTCCTCTGGTTTGAATACGAAAATTCCGTGCAATCTGAAATATCATACCAGCACGAGTATACGTAAATACATATGTATCCCAAATATATATGTTGTAATTGTATATGTATGTCATAAATAAATATGTATGTCGTAAATAAATATGTATTGTACGCTAATAGTTACAGTTATAAGACGAAGCATGTCACCATATGCGAATGCTATGTTTAATTGACGCTAACGTAGGTTAGTTTTAATGGCATTAATATCCTGTTGAAATACATGATGTGTATGTATTAATGCTCGTAAAAGCAGCAGTTATAGTTTCAATTTTTAATTTTACTACGTCTTTTTCAAATTATATTATTAACCAGGTATCTTTTTTTAAAGTGAATGCCCTCAAAAGCGGAGGATATTTGCCTCATTAGGTTTTATTAGGTAGTTTTAGCCAAAGTGCATTTCATTAAGGGCACTGAGTCACCCAAAAAGTAATTATACATCTTGCTGTTTTATCTCAGAATGTACCTTACCAAAGGGTTTACGTTAACTGTACACAACCGACTTACTCCATTTCACATATAACGGCGGTGCTATACGCAGCCCAATATTTGTAACGTGTGGCCCTCCACTACGTAATGTCAATTATCACGTTGTTAACTGACACAGTGAGTTTATTTTATGTTGTGGCGGTGTTAATAGATTGTATGTCCACAGTTCTGAAAACGCTCGTGTTAGTCGAGTGAAGCCTATCAAATAAGGGAAAAAACGTTCCATACAAATTTTGACTGCTCTGCAAAATTTAATTTCTAACGGTCGCTATACCCCTGCGGACAATGCTAAACTACATTATTTGCTTTCCTCCTTGTATAGTAGCGTCCATTACGAATACAGATGTAATCTTGGCAGATTTAAATTCTTCACGAAATTTCAAACACTGCAATATAGACTGCAAACTTCGTAAGGTTATATTAATTACATGGAATAAAATGTAACGTTGATGCTATAGCTGAAATGAAATTAAATCACAGAATATAAAATTCAGATTACACAAATCCCGCAAAACATAGACGCGTTGTCTGACAAAAGAAGTGAAGCTCCCAGAAGACATGCGCAGAAGTCAGTCTCACTTCGTACACATATACTATCAGTGAATTAGTGAATTATTACAGGTGCAATTCTCTGTCACAGACAGAACGACCACCAGAGGGTATTACGGTTCCTCATCTTTATTGTAGTTATCGAGAGTGGTGGGGCAAATATATATATTTCGAATGCGTACAACTCACATATATAACACATTATAGAATAATTTTTCCTCTATAAAATTTACAATATTACAGCTATAATTGATAAAATAAAATGCGTGGTACATTACTTACAGTGTAATAAAATATTATGCAGTATATGCTTCATATCTCATTCTTCCAGAAGTCCACATATGCCCTCGCTATTTCGCTGCATGCCATCAGGTCTTGAGCCGCGCACGCTCTTTGTTGGTTTACTAGCGGACATTGAAGCAGAATGTTCATGGCCCAGAGGGACACAAAGTACTCTCACAAATTCCACACCTGCGCAGATTTTTGTTACATCAGCCCATTCGTGAACGCAGCCTGTTCAGGTTTTCCCACCTCTCCCACTCAAGCTCCACACCTGGTGGCAGCGCTTCCTCAGAATCGTAGGCAGACTCTTATTGTTCCTGCCACAGTCTTTTTCTAGAAGTTTATGGTGAATCTGTCAGTGGTTCGGTTGAGTGGAGAAAACTACTTATTGACTTAAGGCGTTTTGGTACCATTTGGTACCAATGTAGCTGATGGCGTTGATCTTGAATCTGTTTTGTTCGTTCAGTTCTGCTCTGTATCGAAAGTCGGACATTTGGCGGAGCAATTCCTGGTGAGGAGTATAGGTGTTCTACTCTTGTTGGCTTAAGAAATCCAGTAATATGTCTACAAGTCTGGTTCAGGACGGTATCCAGTTTGTTTGTGTGGCATGACCGCTCCCAGACAGGACCTGCAAACTCAGCAGCAGAGTAACAGAGTGCCATTGTGGTGATTCGTAAAACTTTTGGATTAGCTCCCAATTTATATGTTGTTAGCTTCCCAAGTAAGTTATTGGGTGATTGGACTTTTGCTCTGCTCTTCTCAGTGTGCTGCTTGAATGACAGTGTCCTATCAAAAGTAACTCCCAAGTACACTGGGAATGGGCAGTGTGTTAATCTTGTGTCATTCCACCAAACATTCAGTTCTCGCTTCGCCTCTCTGTTGTTAATATGGAATAGGCGAGTATGCGTCTTACTTGGACTGGGTTTCAGCAGTTTTTTATTGAAATAGTTTTTGAGATTTTTCACGTTCTCAGCTATTATTTCCTCAGTATCCTTGTAGTTTGATGCCTGAACTGCTATTGCCCTATCATCAGCATAAATGAAAGATCTTGACCAGGGACTAATAGGCTGGTCATTTGTATAAATACTGAAGATCATGGGGGCAAGAACACTGCCCTGGGGAAGCCCATTTTTTTGTGGTCCCCATCTGCTCATGCTACCCTGGAACTCAACAAAATATCTTCTGTTAAATAGAACTGATTTGAGTACAGCAGTGAGTTGGGGCTTTTGGTTGTGTTTTGCACTTTAGCAATGAGGTTTCAGAGGCTGATGGTGTCGTATGCTATCGTCAGATCTAAGACGTGAACAGCGTGAGATGTAGAGTGGTCACTGCGAAGGACGTGGAGATGCCGCGTACTGTGTGAGACTGCGTTATCAGCCCCTGAGGGAGTATCAACGAGATTTCATTGTGGGTGTCTATTAGACCGGGTGCTAGAATCACACAGTATCCAGATTTTTGTGGCATTCTGGTGTGACACTGGCAGTATGCTGGACTGGTTGGAAACGTGAAGGCAGGCGTACTCGTCGTGAGCGTTCCGGTCGTCCACGTCTGAGCATCACAAGGAAGGACGCCGTATTGTGCACCATGCAGCGCTTGGTATTCTTCCTTTTCTTGTCGCCAGTAGGCATCTTTCCCTCGTGAAGTATGAGAACTGTATACGTAAGTGTATTTGTTAAGCCCAGGTGACTGTGAAGGGTGTGTGTGTGTGTGTGTGTGTGAGTGTGTGTGTGTGTCTGTGTGTGTGTGTGTGTATGTGTGTGTGTGTAGTATAAGGCCATATTCGTATTGCGGTAGATGACAGAACGGAGAGGGTGAAACCCAGTCTCAGCACATAGCCTGCTTCTTCCGAATACGACCAAGGGGGCCGCTGAGATTAACGGCCCCATCTCACGGACAGATAACCATCAGCAGTGTGGCAAGCCCTCACATCAGGACACGATTTGGAGAGGTTTGGAACTGAATGCACACCACCACGCTTCCTGTCCCCTCCACCGTAAAGGCAATGGGGAAAACGTCAACTGTGCGCGGCGTACCTGGACGGTCACTGATCCAAATTGCGGCTTCGCCCGACCGTGCATAACTTAGGTCCGAAGGGAGAATGGTTCAAAAGGCTCTGAGCACTATGGGACTTAACTTCTCAGGTCACCAGTCCCCTAGAACTTAGAACTACTTAAACCTAACTAACCTAAGGACATCACATACATCCATGCCCGAGGCATGGTCGCGCGGTACCAGACTGTAGCGTCTAGAACCGCTCGGCCACTCCGGCAGGCCCGAAGGGAGACAATGTATCGAGTTCGGCACAACCCTTGACACCATTTGTCCGAGACTAGCGACAGCTGCATTAGGGAATTACGTCCCACACTTTTGTTAACATCACAACACAAACGGCGGCGTTTCGAGTCAACACGATTCATGGACTGGAAATGAATAGAGTCACATAGTGTTCAGAGAGGAATCGTTGTTTGCAATAACCCGGGTGACCATTGTCGGCAAAAATGGCAGCGACTTGGGGAATGGTCCCTTTCTTCCAGTGTCCTGCAGAGAAACAGCGATTTCCAACGTCACGGTACGAGGAGCCATCTTACATGATTTCAGGTCACGGTTGGTCAAAGTTCGAAAAAACTCTGACGTGAAAAACGTACGTCACGGATGACATGTGTCCACATGTTTTATCTTCCATGCGGGAGTACTGTGGTTTCATTTCTTAGTAGGACAGTTCTCCTCTACACTTGGCGAGTAACTCTATGAAATATCTGCGTGAAAGAGGTCTCGAGCTCTAGCTCTCATATAACATGGGAGGGAAAACCTCGAACGGTAACTCTGTCCAGGGCAGTATTCATGGTACGAAGAATCAGTTACACCAACCGGAGCCATTTGGGTTAAAGGGCAGACACAACGGCTTTGTGGTACCCTCCCCACCCGAATCAATGCATGCATACAGCCCAAATACAGTCTAAGATCATACTCATAAGACGGACCATACCCGAAAATTCTTTGCATATTTGATCCTATTTTTTAGTCACAAAAAAGTATTATATGTCCTCAGTCTGTGAAGTTTCTTTTCCTTTTCTCCTACACTTCTGATGGGTTCACATTCTTCGTCAGACAGTGTAGATATTAATTCGACCTTTCGTTTAAAGATACACTAGCACGATATTTAGAATAGATTAGGTGCTGTTATGAAGAAGACTTATCCCAGCCACATTAATGTAGAAATCCTAACAGCATTGCATATCACTTAATCCTGCTCCACTAACGAAAATAGGGTTAAAAATGTAGCTCTTTTTTCAGGTATGTGACCTTGCTCCTATAATTACAGATTTTCAGGTAATTCGTCAACGAAATAGTTTGCATATTTCAAAACTAATTCCACTCTGTCTCTATTTGCATAGTTCTTCAACACGCAACCCATCAGTTCCGTGTAAAAGCGTAGCGAACCAGTGACGGAATTGATGTCGATAATAAATTCTTCTGCCGTCGAATAGCCGATGATATATAACCTGTCACTGTAAGTATTGAAATATGTTGCACGCCTCAAATGGGAGGGAATTAACGCTACGCTCCAACGATATGGGACAGGAAAGGCACCCAGCGTATTAGCGCAGTCTGCCTGCGCAGAAACAAAGTTAAAACAGCAAACACACTCCATCACCCAATCTTAGAACTTGTGTTAGCTTGTCAAGACACTTTCAGGTACTAAATTTCGTGTTAAGAGTAGAATTTCGAACTTGTTAGCGCAGCTCGCATGGATGAAACGTCACCAATTTAACAAATAATATCGTCTTGAAACAAACAACACGGTGTCTCCAACACCTTGCAAAAGTACATTACATTCCCTATATTTTGCCACTTGTCCTACTGACATTGTTTCGAAGGTGAATAGATGCCGCACCTTACTCTTCATTTGTATTACCACGTCATTCGTTGATGGCTACAGAAATTTAAAACTGCATCAGATTCGCAGTAATAGAAGAAAAAAATGAAATAAAATAAGAGTATGGTGTTGATGGTCGGAGGCCCCCACTTTGGGAAGTGGGGCCACCAAGTTGCAATTCTTCTCAGCTGACACCAGTGAGGGTAGAAAATCGCGGACCCGGCTGGGAATCAAACCCAGGTTCGCTGCATGGCTGTCAGACGTGCTGACCGCTCTTCTTTAATCTTTATTGTACTATAATAGGATGTAGTTCCATGCAGTACAAAAACTGACATACTCAGTCAATATTAGTCCATTATTGAAACTGTTACATGAATGAAAGAATTAATTTTTTAAAGTAATATAAAAAACAACAAAACAGGGGACAATATCGGTCAACGCTCACATACCTCCAAACTCACATCCACAGCATGAAATGACCTTAACTTCTTCCTGCAGAACATATTCGCTAATGTATGTGGCTGTGTCGCTTGAACTACTTTTACGTGTATACTAAGGAACAGAACTTTAAAGAATGCAAAATGACTTGTCAATAACATTTTTTTAAGGTTGCTGTTGTTTCAAAAACAGTTTTAGGCATGTCTCCATAATTCTTCTTGTTGTCTGTATACTCGATAATTTTATGTAATTTGAACTTCATATATGTGCAGAATTCAAACATGGAAGTGGACGGATGTAATAGAATATAAGCTTACAGGACAAAATATTAAATGAGCACACTGCTCGCTCTGTAGATCTGCAGGTTGTGTGAAAATGTTTTTTATGCTTTTCTATCTGAGCAAATGAATATGCTGTTGATCTGTGTATTCCACTTTATATCTTTTCATAATATCATTGATGTTAATAGTTCAATGAATTAGGGATAGTTATCAGTATACTCACAGTTGTAACACTGTAGCAGGCTTTAATTACACAGGTAATATTAATCACTATAGTTTACTTACACTGTCTGCATTTTTATATAAATGATGTAAATAAGTTTTCTATTACTGCCTATGAAGGAGCTAACTTCCACCAGTCCAATATCAAGGAACAGTGTCTCGTGCACTATTTCCTTCGCAGCAGAGAGCTCTTTCGCCATATCATTAATTTATTTAGCTATATTGTTACGCAACATAGGGAGTTTTCTACTTACCGTAGTTTGAATTTGACACAACTTAAATCGAATTAATTCTCCTGAAGCATCTTGTTCTGATGAGGTTCCAGCACTAGATAGTTCTACAACAAATTTTAAATGAAATACTATCTCTTCATTACGAGTCTGTCTCAGACAGCCAAAGCATAAATTCATGGGCAAAGTTCTTGTAGCTCTGTTCGTCAAAGTATTACTTTTATTTTACCTCCCATACAGCGGCAAAGTTATTTACTCTTTTTTTAGCTGCTCAACAATTTGTTTTAGACCGGATTGTATCATTTCTATTCAGTTCACTTCATATGTTAATAACTTAATAGCATTAGTTGTAGTTTCCAATTTGGACTGAACAGCATACTGTTTGGATTTAAAGACCTCCTTTTTAGATTAAAAGGCGTCCTGTTTTAATGACAAGCGATCGAAATTTGTATTCGTTTTCTTTTGAATGCGTGCAATCGAAATTTTTGTTCGTCTTATATACAACTCCACTAACCACTCCACAGTGTGGCTGTCTGCGGAATTACGAGTAATCCCTCGCCTTCAGCTTGCAATATCATTCCATCGTCTAAATCCTCTACAGTATAAAAGGGCAAATCAGCAAATTTGCTGCCACTGTCCTATGATCCATGATCACTCTTTTCTATTCTACTGATATTTACAATTTTACCTATACTTAACATAGCGCTATTCATTGTTGTTCATTCTGTGTACAACGTTCGCCATCTTGTTGATGCTAAGTTCATGAATAACATAATTAATTATCAAATTATAATACTAGATTTGTAATAGAATATGAACTGTGAACTCCCTACTCGATTGACAAAATCTTACAACACACATGGACTGAGGAATAAACAAGGATATCACCGTAAGTAATATTCACATCGGAAAATTTTATATTAACGATTTTATAGTTTCTCTCTTGGTTTCTAGATTTTTTTTTTATTATTATTTGCTGCTTATTTACTCTGTTTCTCCACATCAGACCAATTCATCACATGCTTGTGTGAACATGTAAAAAAAAACAATTTCTCTTTACATTACAACGAAATGGGCAAATACAGGTAACTCAACAAAATTACATTTAAGTCCTGATGAATGGTCGTCGCTTGAATTGACTCCTTTCGGATATGCTAATTAAGTTTCCTCTTCATGTATATCATAAAGTCTCAAGAAAAGGGATCCAGTTCAAACACGATAAAAAATAGGTATAGGTACAACTTGCCTCATTTGGAATTGAAATTGTTGAAAAAAAATAATTATTTTTCCTATTAAATCAGAGAAGAAACAGTCTTGATCGCTCTGGCTATTTTATTAAAATTGTCTATTTCTGCCTAGGTTTAGGCCATCTTCAGGCAGCACCATCAGCTGAAGCTGACGATATGTGGAACAGTCAGTTGACCTCATTCACTGAAACAGTTATCAAAAATTACCTTTCAGTTTGGATAAAATCAGAATGAGATTTTCACTCTGCAGCGGAGTGTGCGCTGATATGAAACTTCCTGGCAGATTAAAACTGTGTGCCCGACCAAAACTCGAACTCGGGACCTTTGCCTTTCGCGGGCAAGTGCTCTACCAACTGAGCTACCGAAGCACGGCTCACGGCCGGTACTCACAGCTTTACTTCTGCCAGTACCTCGTCTCCTACCTTCCAAACTTTACAGAAGCTCTCCTACGAACCTTGCAGAACTAGCACTCCTGAAAGAAAGGATATTGCGGAGACATGGCTTAGCCACAGCCTGGGGGATGTTTCCAGAATGAGATATTCACTCTGCAGCGGAGTGTGCGCTGATATGAAACTTCCTGGCAGATTGAAACTGTGTGCCCGACCGAGACTCGAACTCGGGACCTTTGCCTTTCGCGGGCAAGTGCTCTACCAACTGAGCTACCGAAGTACGACTCACGCCCGGTACTCACAGCTTTACTTCTGCCAGTACCTCGTCTCCTACCTTCCAAACTTTACAGAAGCTCTCCTGCGAACCTTGCAGAACTAGCACTCCTGAAAGAAAGAGTACGTGTGGGAAGCGTCGGGGCAAGGTAATTCTGGACGTTCAGACACACGGAAGACCATCCAGAAGTTGTCAACCCTGCTACTGGAAGAGTGGAAAGCCCAGCCACCTTACCTATCTTGCGTCCAGCAGGAGAGCGCATTGTAGAAGATGCAGTGCCGTCCGTTGTATCAACACCCGATTAAGAACCATGTTACACCTTTTGTAAGGGGTAAGGGGACCAACTTGAATAGCAGTGATTCTAGTATGAACAATAGTGTCATCTCTGTTCGTCACTTTAAGTATTTCTTTCAGTTACCTACTGTATTATACTGTAGCGGTTCTTTCTATGTATGGACCAAGTTTTACAGAACTATGTTATTCGGTAGTGACATATCATGTGAAAGTTGCTTTCGTTACTACGTTTCGTTACTAAGTGTCTGCTGTACCTTGGTTATCTATTCAAAAATTTACTTGTCAGTGTGCACAACACTACATGCCCTGACAATTCCCAGAGGCTCGTTAGACACAGATTAATTACCGCTTTTCCGTAAGGTGGCTACAGAGAACCGCCCGTCAGTTGCCGCTCCCATGCTGTCTCCTCCCACGCCTATGGTTATCAGAGGACAACGGACGCCGAAGCGACGCACGGACACCCGCGGCCGGCCCAGCCCTGTAGAGAGCATGCGACATGACGTGCCTCTGATTTATGGGCTCTTAGCGCGTTCCGGGAAGAAAAATTGCCGGCTGACGCGGAACAGCTACTTCACTGCTATGTGCCGTCCCCTAATAATATACGGGCTGCGCGGATCCACCTGCTACAGCCCGGGACGCTGCAAGCCGTTACGTACATCCTGTGTTTTAGAAGATACACAGACTGTGAGCACAATAAATATCTGCACGACGGGCGTCAACGGTTTATTCTGTACAGTTGAACTTGTAGATCAATTCGTGAAACTTCCATTGAATCCCTGGCAAAATAACTGACTATAAAAATTGCTTACCTCTTGAATGCTAAATATTATCAGAGTCTCGCACCTTAAACGCGCAGAAACGTTGCAGGTACTCCTCATTCCTTATAAATTTATTCGTAAGATGATGGCGACTAATGATGCTTTCTTTCAATGTGGATGCACGCTTTATGGATCTGCAAGTAAGGGGTTCACCGATAGGAGACGCTACATCAGTAGTGTGTAAAAGGCTGTGCTCGGATGCCCAAGCCGATTAAGGCTACAGCTCACGTAAATCAGGAAGTTTGTGTTCGAGGCCCTGTCCGCCACACATTTTCGTCTGTTATCATTCTTCCACTTCAGTGACCTAATACGGCTAACGTCAACGAAACCTTTGAACACTTTTATAAACATGGCTGCCTCAAGCAATTATTCAACATGTGCGATAAATGTCACAATACTTGCCCTTAGTGTATTCTGAAAGAAATGATACATTGCTAATTCTGGAATTTTTTCAGCAAGTGGCAAGTGTGTCCCGAACTACAAGCGGAAATTTGATCCGTATCTTTCGCAGATAGTTCACTTACATTAACAACATGCAAACCACTGTGAAATGCATGTCAGAGCGTACTGCCCAATGTGCCATGTTCTACGGTTCCTTGCTGTTTTATCGTGGGAAGAATGACTGTTTACAGAGTGAATGTGGCGTTCTCTGGAACAAAGACTTAGTAGCAAAATATGGAAATCGAGATACAAAGCATCAGATACTTGAGATCGTGTTTTCATTCGTTTCAATTCCTCGTACATGGACGAAATATCAGTCAAATGTGTTTTGGTTTCCGAATAAATGATGCAATGATATACTGTGTATGACTTGCAAATTGATAATAAAATACCACACTTAGGCTATTTTTCCATAGATCGTTCTACAACATGAACTATAAAACAACATTTACCATTTTTTACTGTAAAAGAATCATCAAATCTAAAACTAGCGTACTCAGACCGTAAAGTAACAAAATACATATTTATTCGGCAAATATAATTAATTTTCAAAGTAAACGTACGCCGTAAAGGTGTTTCTGAGGGAATTATATATACCAACGAACATAACACATAATAAATCACTCTAAAAACAAGTATTAACATACCACAACGCGAAAGAAATGCATTTATTCAATTACATTCATACATAGGACACAACACAGTCCTCAACAATTAATATGCAACAGTCTATGCGTGGTTGCTACCGATCACTCGTCTATTTCGCATACTGGGCAGCCATTGGCTGTCGCAGATGCATGACCATCGACAATGATCTTCAGTATTTCTGTATTGTCGTCTCGAAGCAACTTGCTTAGTGCGGAGATATATTCCTTCTTTGCATCCGTAATCGAACGGAGAGACGTCTTCGCCATCATCGTGTCCGTCTTCCGCAATGTGCATCCTCATTTCTTCATTCGGTGAGGACTGAATGTTCCTGCATAAGTGGACGAGACAGAAAATTCGCTTCCGTTGTAAAACAGAATGACATATTTCTGTGTCCCAATTAGTGTCTTTCCTTTGGGTTTTGTGGCGTAGCACGGTGGGCTCAAGATGTCAAGTCCTCAATAATGTACATTGCTTTCACCATCTCAAAGGGTTCTCGATTCCTTCTGCAGCTATGAAGCACTGAAATATATTGGCTCACATTCTCAATGTTTTCAATATTCCTTAGCATTTTTCCATGTAGGCCGAAATTGACTGTATGAGTGTCCCCGAATTGGAAATGCGTGTCGTGTGGTTACGTCGT
Source organism: Schistocerca piceifrons (assembly GCF_021461385.2). Lineage (NCBI taxonomy): Eukaryota > Metazoa > Arthropoda > Insecta > Orthoptera > Acrididae > Schistocerca > Schistocerca piceifrons. Next base: position 500,231,489 of record NC_060139.1, read on the forward strand.
TTTATTATGAAATCCAAGAGCAAAATCGTACCACGATTATATTTTTATGTTTCCCTCCACGCGAACCCTATAGAGGTATAATAAATATCGTTTGGCTGCAGGAGTTTCCTACTTACGAAGTCATATGAAAAGTAACAAACTGAATTTGAATCTCTTAATACTGAACCTTCGAGAAATCTATAAGATGTACTTGATTGGTCATTGTGACAGTGAAGATTTTAAATACGCAGAGTAACAGTATCCTCCGTAGAGCTGCACTTTAATGCTCAGTTTAGGTAGACTCAGATTCTGTGCGTAATCAAATTCGACCACTGCGGTATCTGTGACGTCAAATTTGTCCAATCTCAAATACTTGTTCTTGAGTTGATTGTACTCCACAACCGTTAGTCTGTGTTCTTCACATACGTCTTTACAAGGATCATTGGCATTCACACTCACTATAAGAGGGTTGGCACTTTAATAGTGGCAACTATTTATTTACAGCTCGTACAAAATACATACGCGTTTAAAGTTTTTACTGACCTTCGACGTTGTCACCAGCATTGTGTATAACCTGTTGCCTGCGATGTGGAAGTCGTAGGATACTCTTAGCAGTCAGTGCCAGTTGTGTTGACCGTTCAAGCGCCGCGGTCTATTGCCCGACGAATTTGTAGCAGTTCTGAAGCGAATGGCGTGAAGTGTGTCCTTCAGTTTAGAAATGGAGTTGAACTTACGAGGGCTTAAGTCAGATGAGTGCAGTAGGTGGTATAGCACTTAGCAGCACCATTAGTCAAATAAATCAGTAACGGCTTGCACTGTACGTGCTTGAGGATTGTCCTGAAAAGTGTTGGTCAGGTTCTGCAGAAAGTGTCATCATTTCAGTGAGGTCAAGCGAGAGCTCGTTTGGTGGCGGAGTTGTGCTTTCTGATGACAGGTAGATCTGATTCACTGCCAGTGACGGCCGTGTGTTGGTTATAATGAGGCCTGGTGAGGACCTGCAACCAACCTATCTGCGTGTTAGACACACAGGACCTAACCTCGGCTAAGGACTAGGGTGCGATTTCGCAAGACAACAGGTTATCCCACGCATCCTGACTGCAAATTCGTGCGTCAGGATGGTGATTCGACCTCTTGTGCTACCATTCGTGAACAGTGTTACAGGGGGTGTTTTAGAACAGGACAACTCTCTCACACAATTCGGTGTCGTAACGTAACATGCTCTACAGAGTGTCGACATGTTGCCTTAACTTGCTGATCACCAGATATGTCTCCAAGAGAAACTGGCATGGAATTCCATTTCACAAATTGACATCCGACATCTGTAAGACAGATTACATACACGTTTGCATGCTGGCATTCAATACTGTGGCGCTTACACTGGCTATTAATCGTGCAGATGCTCAACGATTGGAATTCACGATATCCAGTTTTATGGCGCTATGTGATAAGTTCGTTGATTTGAAAAAAAGCATATTGGGCCTGAAGATGGCAAAATGAATTGCCGAAACTGGTTGCTTTCAGAATAAAATGAATATCGTAAAGTGTACGGCTGTTGGTAAAGTTTATTGACACTGAAAAGTTTAGATTTCTTCATCTCATTCACCTGTTTCCTCTTAGCTTCCCTGTACGTCCTATTTTCTTCATTTCTCATTGACTTGTATTTCTGCATTCTCGAATTTTCCTGAACATTTTTGTACTTCCTCCTTTTATCGATCAGCCAAAGTATTTCTTCTGTTATCCCTGCTTTCTTTGCAGTTTCCTTCTTGGTCCTATGTTTTTTTCCAGTAGACTACAAAGGAAAAATAATATTGATATCTGGTGACTGTGGTAGTCATAGGATGCACGACAATTCATCTTCGGCTTGCAAAACCAATCCTGGACGATACGAGCTGTGTGAATAGGGGCCGTGCCGTCTTGGAACACAGCATCACCTATGAGGAACAACCATTGTAGAATGGCATGCACCTGACGAGCTGAAATGTTCAATAATCGTTGACAGTAATGCGACTTCGATGAGCTCCCACGTGGGTCATGTAATACCACTAAATGAGAGCCCAAATCATCACCGAACCCCCGTTGTGTTCCACTCCTCACTCCTGAGATATCAACTCAGCCTGAAGTTGGGAACTGTGTAATAAATTTGTAGGTTGTATCAATGCTATCGAAAGATTTAAATAAAATTCATGTAGAACCGAGCCGCCTAACTCTGTTATTCTGCAGTGACTTGAACTTGATCTATATGGATGTAAGAACTCCACAAGTATAGTAAGCGAACAGACAGGATCAACACGACAATGGTTCTATAAAATTTCCGATGATGTAATGAATACGTAACCATTGGCCTGTTTCAGTGTTAAATAAGTCTCATCCGACCGAATGATTTCATTCGGTTGACGGTAGTCCAGGTTTTTATAACTTTGGCATCACATTTTTCTGTTGCGGGTATTTCCATCATCAGTGATTTGTTTCGCAATTTCAGCACGCTCTGCAGTTCCCTGCTTATGGAGTTCACTTAGTGTTGTGATCGCGAGGGTGATATTTACTTATGTAGTAACTTGTGTAGCTGATTTTTTTTTTCACTATGGGTCTTAACAACTATGGTCATCCCTCGAACTTAGAACTACTTAAACCTAACTAACCTAAGGACATCACACAACACCCAGTCATCACGAGGCAGAGAAAATCCCTGACCCCGCCGGGAATCGAACCCGGGAACCCGCGAGTGTAGCTGATGTCTCCGCTTTCCCTGCACGCGGTATAAATTTTCGATACGATGCCTCTTAAAGTACGAAACACCGACTACCTTGGTTACGGTAGCACCCACCTTAGACAACCAACAATTTGCCCAAGCTGAAATTCACTTAGCTCCGACAGAAAGCAATGACAACTTGAAATAACACTTTTTTCACCGTGACTGACACTTTAAAGATATTGTGGACACTGAACAGTTGCCGTTAGTGGTCAAATACACAGCGCAACTTGCAGTCTCGATCAACAAAGGCATTTATATTCAACGATGCATTTCTCAAGGTGTTTCCGTATCCAGTGTGAAACCCCCATATACAATGAACCACCTTCAATTTGCAACGCAAATATTACGGAAATGAAATGTGCTATTGATGTGTGGTTTTAAAAGGATATATAGGTTGTCAGAGGCTCATACTGTTAGCTAATAAACAGATTTCTGTAAAACTTTAAAAGTGTATTTTTGTGGAAACATGCACTTTCCTTTATAAGGGATAATGCCTATTGGCATCAACAGACTGAAAGTAGGGTAAATTAGAATGTCAGTGATGTTAGTTGCAGGATTCTAGGGCGATTAGTTTACGAGATTCCGTATTTCTAAAAGCTCTACATCGACACTTCTTTGTACCATTCAACCTACGTAGTTATTAGGTAGGCTGTTCTTGCGTATATTTACAGTGTGCTTCTGTGTTCCCTGAGTGTATTGCTACTTGCTAGTCTGTTGGTGTGTGACTGTCCAAGGAGTAGGCCGTAAGTGTGCAACGTTTCTTTCGCGTTCTCGTCATTACGGTACCAGAACGTTTAAGTTCTACCACGGTAAAGCAGGAAGATCCGCGATTCGGAATATCAGAACTGTGCAGTAAGTAGCGGCAGGAAAACCACCACAAAATCACTCAGCACTAACACTACAAACCATCGACTCTCGGAGAGAGATTTTAACCGTGTTCAACCCAATGGTAAAGTATCGAGCTAGTTTTCTCCGAATCATACAGTTTGGGGGCAATGCAGTGAGAATAGTTACTTTTAGAAACCTTTTATCAGACAAAGCCTGTTATAACAATTAACTGTTTCCCTTAATAAAACGGCCGGCAGCCCAAATCGGGCACAGTGTCTACCCAAAAAAATTAAGTCAATTTTTGACACTGAATAAATAACTACTTTCCTTTACTACGGTCACTTGTCTATAAGTACTATTAATCCCACTCTCTGTTACTTATGGAATTTATCACTATACTTCAGTAATTATTTAAAGAAGACACACATATCTTCCAACAAGGATACATAAAAAAAAATTAAACTTATAACTATCATTCATATGACCAAAACTATTATTTAACACGACTAAATTTTATTTCTTTAGGACTGTTATTTGTTAACGTTTTACTAACATCAATATTTCTCCAGCTTTCGTTGACATGGAGAAGCAACACGAACGATTACTGTTATGTTTGTTGCATTTAAACAATTATGTTACTTTACCTTCAGAAATACTTTTTAAAACTTATCCTCATGGTCACGCAAAGCGGTGGCCCTTAAACTGATACGTGCAAACTTTAGTATTTAATAATGATTTCCCGAATTTACCACCAAAACAGTACTCTTGCTAGTAATTTACTGTTATTCAAGCTTCAACAAACATCAGGATACTCGGAATAAATTTGTGTAGGTAAGGACCCTACTGAGGTAAATGACGTAGGAAAATCACGGCTAAACACAAAGGTACATTTAACACTTATATTCCACTAATTGAAGATGGATGGTTCACACTGTGATACACTTCTAAATAAAGAACTTTGCCTGTTACTGATGTCGAAAGTGGCGTGAGGCGGTGCTGCGTAGTAAAATTGCACAGGTACGGCTCTTGATGTACATAGCTCTGTCTTCCTCTTGGTGGCGACGATAAAATTGCAAACATTTGAGCTATTAATTTATTGCCGTACTGCGCCAATCATGTAGAGCACGTCCGAGGCCAAAAACCCAATCTTACAGGTAAATTCGGGGCCTCTAGTGTTTGACCAACGTAATGCGGGTTCACCACTTGCAGGACAGCTACCGACTACGAGCTACTCGCGCACCAATTCTCACTCGCGCGCCACACCACCTTTTCCATTCCACTACAGAACAGAGTTCCGTTCTACCTATGATCCCTACACCTTTTCAGTTTACAGTTCTGCTTACAAAAACCCTAAGTATGAACCATCTACAATTGCATGACAGCATATACATACAAAATTGTCATAATTAATAACAGTTGTACTTGAAATATTACATAATAATTTAAAAATATGTTTTAATACATCTATTCCACCTACGTCAAAGAGGTTATTTTAAATAGATAAACTACACTTAACAAAAGCTTACTCTCGTTGTAGTATTTTCTTAATTTTTCAAAATTATTATGGCAGAAAAAAAACACTTTTAATACAGATTAATGGCAGTATCATATTTATAATAGCATTACAAGTGGACGATAGGATTTCCAATGCAGAAAAAGCCGACATGCTCCTCATGCATGGAGAGTGTAGAAAGAATGCAAATCGTTCCTGTATGGTGTATGCGGCAAAATATCCCAATAGTTCTCAACCATCCCGTCAATTATTGATGCCCGTCTTCATCCAGTTACGTGAAAGAGACAGAATAACAACCGGACAAAGTGACAGAAGGAGGCAAGTGACGACAGAAGAGTGAGGAACTGATGTTCTTGCCGCTGTTGCAGTAGTTCCGCACGTCAGCTGCCGCACAATCACACGCGAAAGCGACATGAGTTAGTTGAGCGTACAACGGGTTCTCCATCGACATAGTTTCCATCCCTGCGGCATCTATTTCCATCAATAGCTGTATAGAACGTTATGAGTATTGTGGTAACTTCTGTACACGGGTATTAAGACAGGAAACTCCAAATGTATCACGTATCTGCGTTTAGTGATGCAGCCACTTTTACCAATTATGGCCTGGTAAACCGCCGCAACATGCGCTACTGGTCTCTTGAAAATCCCAGTTGGCCTCGTCAGATGGAACGACAGCGTTCATGAAGTGCAAATGTGTGGTGTGGGATAATGAACCGCCAGCTGTACACAAATTTTTCCTAGACGGAAGGCTGAACGTACTCAAGTATTGCAGCCTTTTAACAGGCCAGCTTCACGCATACTAGAATACTAGGAGGGACCAATGGTACACACATTATGCTTGTCGGGCCCAAAGTACACGAAGCAATTTTACGAATTTTCTCTAGATCACTGGATTGAACACAGAGGAACTATATTTGGCCCACCTATTCCACGGGTTTGACGCCTGTAGCCTTTTCTCTGTGGGGAAAGCTAAAACACGCTGTCTCCAAGGACAAAACAACTACACAGAATTATATGCAATGACGTAATACTGAAGCCTGCTAGGACATTTCCGCACAAATGTTAGCACGAGTGTAGCAGTTGTTACAGAGCAGACTGGAAGCGTATATTGCCGCTGCCAGTGGTCTTTTTGAACATAACATGTGATGGTCAGCTGTCTCGTTACTACTCAGAATCGACGTACTTTTTAGTGTGTGCTACCACAGGTATTGTACAAGTGTCGGTGTGAAAAATTTTAAAACACGATATCCCGTAAATGACTCTCACTAGAATCCTGAAACTAACACCACCGACATTCTACACTAAATAATTAAAGAAACGTACACCTGCGTAACATGGTGAAGGGCCCCCGAGAGCACGCAGAAGTGCTCTCACATGACTTGGCATGGACTCGACTAATGTCCGACGTAGAGCTGGAGGGAACTGACACCATGAATCACGCCGGGCTGTCCTTAATTCCGTAAGAGTACGAGAGGGTGAACATCTCTTCTGAACAGCACGTTTCAAGGCATCGTGGGTATGCTTAATAATGTTCACGTCTGGGGAGTTTGGTGGCTAGCGAAAGTATTTAAACCCAGACGAGTGTTCCTGGAGCCACTCTGTAGTAATTCTGTACGTGTGGGGTGTCACAATGTCCTCCTGGAGTTGCCCAAGTCCGTCGGACTGCACACTTAACGTGAATGGATGCTGGTGATCAGACAGGACGCTTACGTACGTGTTACCTGTAACAGTGGTATCTAGACGTATCAAGGGTTCCGTATTACTCCAACTGCACGCGTCCCACGCCATTACAGAGCCTCCACGAACTTGAACAATCCCCTGGTGACATGAAGTGTTCATAGATTCACGAGGTAGTCACCATACCCGATGCAATTTGAAACGAAGCTCGTCCGACCAGGCAACATGTATCCATTCATCAACAACCCAATGTCGGTGTTGACGGGCCCCGGTGAGGCGTACACGAGTGGGCCTTCGGCTCCAAAAAAAAAAAAAAAAAAAAAAAAAAAAAAAAAAAAAAAAAAAATGGCTCTGAGCACTGTGGGACTTAACATCTGAGGTCATCAGTCTCCTAGAACTTAGAGCTACTTAAACCTAACTAACCTAAGGATACCACACACATACATGCCCGAGGCAGGATCCGAACTTGCGACCATATCGATGACGTTTCTTTCAGTGGTTCGCACCCCGACACTTGTCGACGGCCAAGCATTGAAATTTGCAGAAATTTGCGAAAGAGTTGCACTTCTGACCCGTTGAACTATTTCTTTCAATCGTCGTTGTTCCGTTCTTGCATGGTCTTTTTCCGCCCTCAGCAATGTCGGAGATTTGATATCTAATACCGTATTCACGGTACACTTGTGAAATGGTCGTACGGGAATATCCCCACTTCATCGCTAGCTCGGAGATGATGTGTCCCATCGCTCGTGCGCCAACTCACTTAAGTCTCTATCAGCTGCCATTGTAGCGAAAGTAACCGATCTAACAACTGTGCCAGATACTTGTTGTTTATATAGGCGTTGCCGACAGCAGCGGCATATTCTGCCTGTTTAAATATCTCTGTATTTGAATGCGCATGCCTATATCAGTTTGCTTGGCTCTCCAGTGTAATTTACCCCAATTTTAGTTTCTTAATGTCAATAGTCATTGTTCCACCTAAAAATTATGTTTACACAAAAAAATACTCTTTCTATGTATTCTTACAGTGTATTGGCTAGTAATACGGGCCCCATATTACCTATACATTGTGTGAAAACCACACATCAATAGCACCTTCCATTTACACAATATTTGCGGTGTAAGATTTAGACCATTCACGCTAGATAACAACCAGAGAAACAGATGATCGGTATGAAAGGAAATGACCACACAGCTTCGGGAGCAGAGTGGGAAAGCGGCGTACCCGCGGCGGACTGTGCCCGGTAACTCTCTGGTCACGTAGTGGGGCTGGCAGAAGTGCAAGCAGCCGCGGCACGGCCCCCGGCGTCGCGCCACCATATCCCACAGCCGGGCTGCTCGGCGCAATCTCGCTTTGTGGGCGACGGCGCTCTGCGTTATTGCAGTCCCACTGTGGACTCTCGGAGGGACGCGGGTACTCCAGACAATAGTTTCTCCGTCTAGATATAACTTTCTGGGCTATCCTTAAGGTGCAGTCTTCACTAAAATCTTCCCTTGCTTACTGACGGAGTAGCAATTACTTTTCTCTGTCGGCCGCATTTCCAGCGACGTAGCGTTGTAGAGAGAGAGAGTTACCCACATTACCCACCGTAAGTTCCAACACTTGCTCACTGGCGACCTTCCTGCCATCTGGTTTTACTACCGGTTACCAATTAACCTTCTCTCTGGTAGTGACGTTCCGGTTCGGATACTGCCACATCTCTCTATCCTTCGTCGGCAGACATGCCTTTCTTGTACCGCTAGACCGCCAGTTCTACTATAGATTCCGCGACAGAAAAAGGAAATCTACAGCTTAATATGGAATCCGAACAATATTTTGCTTATGGCTAATGTCCACATTATTTGGAGGCAAATGCTAGGTTAAAAACCAAAGTTGATAATGCGCGGTGCGATTGGTATTGCATCCCGCGTCCTTTCGAATTCCAGTAAAGTTCTTTACCGTTCGACACTAAGTCCAGCTGGAAATTTGCTCAAGCTTCGCTGCTCCGGTGTTACAGCAGCCTTACCTCCAGACCTCAATGCCATCGCTTTCACAGTCGCGGTGGACTTTATTTCATCACAGCTCAGTCAATTTCCACGACGTATTTATAGATTTTATACACGGACATTCTTCGTGAATGATTCTCTGTATTACTCAAAATAAATCAAAATCCCTACATTAGATCCTGGATTAACCAAAACATTAAGACAGTAGCGAGCAGCAGGCTTCAGTTTGTGTTTGTAGAGGTCGTTGTCATCATTTTGAAAAGTCCTTAATGTCTTTCCCGCCACTGGAGACTTGTTTATCAGTTTTATGAATATTTTGAAACCGTCTACACAACTAATAGCAGGACACGTTAAGCCACATGCACACCGAACCTGCTGCACCGAGCACGTTAGGTCTGTACATGAAAGGACGGTTAGCGTCGCGCAGAGCTATGGGTGCAAGTCCTGCCATTCACCGCTAGATGGAAATGGCACAGCGGCAGTTGACAACATTTTTATAGTTTTACTTATTTTTTATGGCATTCTGTAAATTATACACACCAACCGTCTTCATAAATCACTGCACCTTTAAAGGGAAATCAAAATGTTTCCGTTCAAAGGCCACACTAACCCCTTGCCTACATGTTGGTGCTTATATACCTCCATCAGAGTCTTCCTGGTTTGCATATACGCTACAGTTGCACCCGCAAAACGAAACTATTTCATCGCCGCTTATGTGATTAAAAGCCGTATCAAAATCTCTAAATTAGGTCCTGAGATTAGTCCGAATATACGAAAAGATACAGCAGGTGACTCCATTTCAGACTGAGGTGACAAAACTCATGGGATAGCGAGACGCACGTGTACAGATGGCGATAGGAGCGTATACGCACGGTATAAAAGGTATTTGCACTCACGTGATGACGTGAAAGGGTTTTCAAAGCGTTATCGCCGCAAGGAGGAAATTAGCAGACTATGAACTCGAAAAGTTAGCCGAAGCTAGACACATGGGACATTCCATTTCAAAAACCGTTAGGGAAGCTGATATTCAGAGACACGCAGTGGCAAGAGTGAGCGAGAATACCACATTTCAGGCATTACCTCTCACCACGGTCAAGGCAGAGGCCGACGGACTTCACTTAACGACTGAGGGCAGCAGCGTTTGGGTAGAGTTGTAAACGCTAACTGACATTCCTGATTGAAATAAAGCAGAAATGAATGAGGGACGTCCGACGAACGTATTCGATAGGACAGTCCTGCAAAATTCGACTTTAGTGGTCTATGGCATTAGACGACTGACGCGAGTGTCTTTATTACCAGCACGACATCGCTTGCGGCACCTCTCCTGGGCCCGTGACCATATCGATTGGACTGGAAAATCGAGGCCTGGTCAGGTAAGTCCGATTTCACTTGGCGGGAGCTCATATTATGGTCCGAATGTGACGGCAGAAAGCCATGTACCCAAGTTTTCATCATGCTACTGCTGAAACTAGTGGTGGCTCCCTAATGGTTGGGCAGTGTTTAAAAGTAAAGGAATGGGGTCCTTGGTTCAACTGTACCAATCACTGACTGTAAATTATTTTCGGCTACGTAGACACCATTTGTAGTCATTCGTGGACTTCATGTTCGCAAAGAACGATGCATTGTCACCTGACAACAGTTGCTCGCAACTGAATCTGCTGGATACCTCGAATGATTTGCCAGGCATATAGAAAATCCGGCACCGGTAACACTTTTGTAATTGTGTATGGCTATAGAGGCAACATGTCTTAATGTTTCTGCTGGTGACTACCCAATGATTTGTTCTGTCCGTTTCACTTCGAGTTACTGCACTACGCTGGGTAAAAGAAGGTCCGACACGATAGCAGGAGGCATCCCTTGACTTTTGTCACCCCAGTGTATCTATGAGAGGAATAGAAGCTATATGCAAACCTCCCGCGTGTCTCTCATTGAATCATTTCTCTGGCACTAATATAACTCGGTAGTGGTCTCATTCCGACGAATAATAGATCAGTAAATTGATAGAGCTGTGATTGAACTGTCTCTTTAGACGGTGAGTTGCACTTCCTTCTGGTTCCCTCAGTAAGTTTCAGTTCTACGTCTCCATTCGTCTCCCTTCCACAAGATCACGTTATGTAGTAACTCAAGCGCTATGTACGCTGCTGTTTGAGTCCAGTAAATCCAGCAGTCAAAGGATATGTGGTCATATAAATCTACAGATTTTCTGCTGCTAAAAACATCTGGGTGAATAGGGCCCTCAGTTTTCCTCTTCCACTTCTTCGACACTTGAAAATTTCGTTCTCTCTGCTGAGGTTTTCTTGTGAGCCTTCTGTAGGCCGTTGGTGGCTGACTACCGTCCACATTCATAATGGAGATTTTTTTTTTTTTGGGTCATCAGTCTTCTGACTGATTTCATGCGGCCCGCCACGAATTCCTCTCCTGTCCTAACCTCTTCATCTCAGAGTAGCATTTGCAACCTACGTCCCCAATTACTTGCTGGATGTATTCCAATCTCTGTCTTGCTCTACAGTTTTTTCCCCCAAACAGCTCCCTCCAGTTCCATGGAAATCATTCCCTGATGTCATAACGGATGTCCTATCATCCAGTCCCTTCTCCGTATCAGTGTTTTCCACATATTCCTTTCCTCTCCGATTCTGCGCAGAACCTCCTCATTCCTTACCTAATCAGTCCACCTCATTTTCAACATTCGTCTGTAGCACTACATCTCAAATGCTCCGATTCTCTTCTTTTCCGGTTTTCCCACTGTCCGTGTTCCACTACCATACAGTGCTGTACTCCAGACGTACATTTTCAGAAATTTCTTCCTCAAATTAAGGCCGATATTTGATATCAGTAGACTTCTCTTGGCCAGGAATGCCTTTTTAGCCATTGCTAGTCTGCTTTTGATGTCGTCCTTGCTCCGTCTGTCATTCGTTATTTTACTGCCTAGGTAGCAGAATTCCTTAACTTCATCTACCTCGTGACCATCATTCCTGATGTTAAGTTTCTTGCTGTTCTCATTTCTACAACTTCTCATTACCTTCGTCTTTCTTCGATTTGATCTCAATCCATCCCCTGTACTCATTAGACTATTCATTCCGTTCAGCAGATCATGTAATTCATCTTCACTTTCACTCAGGATACCAATCTCATTAGAGAAATCGTATCATTAATATCCTTTCACCTTGAAATTTTAATTCCACCCCTGAGCCTTTCTTTTGTTTCCATTATTGCTTCCTCGATGTACAGATTGAACAGTAGGAGCTAAAGGTTACATTCTTGTCTTACACACTTTTTAATACGAGCATTTCGTTCTTGGTCGTCCATTCTTGTTATTCCCTCTTGGCTGTTGTACATACTGTATATGACCCGTCCTTACCTGTAGCTTACCCGTACTTTTTGCAGAATTTCTAACATCTTGCCCGATTTTACATTATCGAATCCTTTTTCCATGTCGACAAATCCTATGAAAGTGTCTTGATTTTTATTTATTCTTGCTTCCATTATTAACCACAAAGTCAGAATTGCCTCTCTGGTGCCTTTACCTTTCCTAAAGCCAAACTGATCTTCATCTAGCGCATCCTCAATTTTCTTTTCCATTCTTCTTTATATTATTCTTGTAAGCAACTTGGACGCATGAGCTGTTAAGCTGATTGTGCGATAGTTCTCGCACTTGTCAGCTCTAGCCGTCTTCGGAACTGTGCGGATCATGCTTTTCCGAAAGTCAGATGGTGTGTTGCCAGACTCATACATGCCACACACCAATGTGATTAGTCGTTTTGTTGCCACTTCCCCCTGTCATTTTAGAAATTCTGATGGAATGTTATCTAGCCCTTCTGAATTATTTGATCTTAAGGATACAAGGTATTTTTGCGGCTCAATATTATGTAAAAATCAACACCTACTTCTTTCAGGCACTGTTTATAATGTATATGTTTCACAGATTTTTTGTTAACATCAGGTAATGCAGCTCATTTTCTAAACAAATTAGAAGTATTTTGAATATTTTTCAACCTGCTTAGGATTATTTAAAAATTTACAAAGAAATAGATGAAATTTTTTCCAAAGCGCTTCCTCAAATTGAGATACAATTTAATCCAATATTATACATTTGTATGAGGCCACATTTTTACCAGATATTCATGACACCATGACTGAGGTACTAGACCTTTTTAATTCTACGTATTTTCTATATTACAATGATAAAACAATATCACATCTTACATTTTAATTTTTATAACTTTTTCCTAATACAAATGTTATTCTTTCTATAATTTGGTTGATGTTGCAATAAAGCTTAGTCTACCACATAATTATGGACTATTTCAAGTTACAGAAAAATGCTTCATACAGCTTAGGAAATATTTGTACCTGAATTCTGAAAAAGTTCCGGGAAATTGCGAGTAAAGATATGAGTCCAATTAAACTGTGCCTCACAACATTCCTGAAGCATAGTCTTCATTCTGCAGCATATCTTCATCTTCAAACTTCCTCTTGGCATTCCTTTTAGCACTTCTTGCTTATTTGGGAACCTGAAGAGCGAATCTTTAGGCTTCATGCACCCGTTGTCCGTCACATGCAAGCAATTGATCTTCCACATTAGAGCCACATTTTATGGCTAAATTTCTCAGGACTTCCAACATTCCTATCACTCCTTCACTGAAATATATCATTGCATCAAGTACACCAACGGTTAATGTATTTAGTTCTACAAAAACATTCTTGGGAAACCTTTCCCATATGGAATGGTTAAAACTTTCATTTGTATTCTGAGTGCCCCCACGAAGACCTTTACTAAGCAAAACAGGGTCACTCAGGTTTCTAAAAATTGGTTTTATTACATTCATAACAGGTTAAGGAAGGTAATGCTTATTATGGTACATTTGACCACTTTCTTTTGCTTTTTGTTAACCATACCAAGAATCGGCTCCTGTAGGGCAAAGTCCGTGAAAAGGATGGTCATCCGTGGACAACTTATGAAAGTAGGTGGCGCACACAGCTTTTCTCATTGCTGTATCATCATTCAGAGGTGCAGTTCGTCTAATGGCCAGTCCATAATAACTCTGAAGAAGGTCTATTTCAGTTTCGTCAATGTGCCTCGGCCAGACAGAGATTTTCCATCAGATAGCAACTTTCCTTTCATTTCTCTTCGTAGTTTCCTCAATCTAGCACCAATCCTCTTTTGCACATTCTAGTTTTATTACCAGTGTGTCACCATAAACACTGAACTCATTAATGTTATTGAAAGCTTCAGATTACCCATCACCTAGGTACTTCGTATAGCTAACGTTATAAACGGGCACCGACCTACGAAATATTTTTAGATGTCCATCACACTCCATACCTCCACTGTAACCATCATAGTTCTTAGAACACTAATGTTTAATATGTCCTTCAGTTTTACCATGGTAGGTGTGGTAGTATTTAGTAAGCATTCAACATCAACAACTCTTCCATTTTCCAGAGAAGTAGCACTTACAACACCATTCAAGGAACGATGTCCTTGACGTTGGCGTGTCACATCAAGTGCAACGGCAATGTCCCTGGTTCCACTGATATTTACAATTTCTTCTACTGCATGTTTCATAGATGCTTTGAACACAGCCGTCAAGGCACCTACAAGTATTTTTATGTACTGGCGGAACCTGCTGGGAGGAGGAGGAAGGCCCATCAAACCACAAAACGTTTGAGCAGGGTTTTTCCCTTTTCCTATTGCACGCATTGCATACACTAACTTCAAAGACACACCATATGAATTACGCACAATGTTCGAGGTCATTTTCGAGGTAATTTATTGCAGCAGCTACACAGAACAACTAATTTTGACGCTAAACCCTTCCTGCTACTCTACACTACAAACAGCGTCATTGTTAACACAAAGATTTGAATGACCAGGAGGCGTGTCATGTGGGAGTTTCTTCCCTGAGCTACTGATACATAGGTTAATTTCTTCTGTGTGGCTTACTTTGTTTGTGAACTGGTTACCACCGAATTTCCTTTTATTGAATTTCTTGATGCGTGGCACAGTTCGTATTTATTGCACACTAAAGATATGTACTTCCAAAAATTTACGTACCACTTGGGCAACAAACATGCAACAACACGTGAACAAACTGCTTCAGCGAAACAAATGTAAATACAAGCAAAAATAATAATTTACAGGCACTAGGAACCTGCGCTGTTAGCAACATATGCAATGTATCATATGTATAATCGCAGGGAACAGAAAGTTCACAGTTGTTTTCGAAATAATACTGGTTTCTGTAACAGAAATAAAGGGAGCATGGAGGCATACATGACTGTAGCTCTATAATTTGGTATATACAGGACATTTTTCATTTCTAAACCTATATGCACATATCAGTGTAATCCGGAAAGAATATAGAATTTAATAAAGTTATAAAAAAATTTCGATTTTTCCATCACTTATAAGTACCCTGTATCCTTAAGTCCTCCAAAACTCTTTTCAATTCTGATTCTAATACTGGATCCCCTGTCTCTTCTAAATCGACTCCTGTTTCTTCTTCTATAACATCAGACAAATCTTCCCCCTCATGGAGGCTTTCAATGTATTCTTTCCACCTATCCGTTCTCTCCTCTGCATTTAACAGTGGATTCCGGTTGCACTTTTAATGTTATTACCCTTGCTTTTAATGTCAGCGAATGTTGTTTTGACTTTCCTGTAAGCTGAGTCTGTCCTCCTGACAATCATTTTTTTCCATGTCTTCACATTTTTCCTGCAGCCGTTTCGTCTTACCTTTCCTGCACTTCCGATTTATTTCATTCCTTAGCCACTTGTATTTCTGAATTCCTGAGTTTCTCGGAACATTTTTGTACTTCCTCCATTCATTGATCAGTTGAAGTATTTCTTCTGTTCCTTCCAAACTTCTGTGATGACCATTTTTAGAGATGCCCATGCCCTCTTCATCTGTACTGCCTACTGAGCTATTCCTTATTGCTGTGTCTATAGCCTAAGAGAACTTCTAACATATCTCGTCATTTCTTAGTTCTTTCATATCCCACTTCTTTACTTATTGAGTCTTCCTGACTAATGTCTTAAACTTCAGCCTAGTTTTCATCACTGCTATATTGCGATCTGGTAAAACTTAACACATTTTTCAGTCAATGCTAAATTAATTTATTTCCAATCTATACGGGACGGTCATGAACACCTGCTTACACCAGGAGTTTTTGAGATGTAGTGTAGCTGTAGCAGCGTGTATCTAACCAAAAATTGAAGCAGAGAAAAGTATATTTAGAGCGTCAGTAGCCCATGCGGTTAAAATGACATGTGAAATCTGCAGCATCAGAACATCTGGAGAACTGCAGACAACATATAAATGTCAGCAACATGTCAGAAGTGACTGAAATATCTAGAAACGAAAGTAATTGCAATAGATTAATAGGCTTCCAGCTTCGTTGCCTCCCACCACAAGGAAATAAATACCTCCGAAGAATACATGAAGCCACCCTTGCGGCATGACAATGATATTTTCGTCCGCACACCCCCTCTCTTTCTCTGCCGGTTACTGCTACCTATACACTGCCGATGGCCCACCAATAGTAACGATGTAAATGTTACCCACTAACAGCACTTCAACAAAAATAGAGCGATAAAAATCCATTCAAAAAGTGACACGGTTGGGAATGGCGTTCGAAACATCAATATGTGAGGAAGCAATCTGATACAGGACGTGACGCGACATAATGCTCTAAATATACTGCTTCCAGTTTCTCTTTCATACACCTTTCTACTGCAACACGACATCTCAGAAACTCCCGCTGTTCACAGATGTTCATGTGCAACCGAAATCGATTGGAAATAAATTAATTTTGTGTTGACTGAAAAATGTCTTCATAAAACTTTTCATTAGGAATTTGTTTGTGGGCCCAGTACATCTACATCTACATCTACATGATTCCTCTGCAATTCACATTTAAGTGCTTGGCAGAGGGTTCATCGAACCACAATCATACTATCTCTCTACCATTCCACTCCCGAACAGCGAGCGGGAAAAACGAACACCTAAACCTCTCTGTTCAAGCTCTGATTTCTCTTATTTTATTTTGATGATCATTCCTACCTATGTAGGTTGGGCTCAACAAAATATTTTCGCATTCGGAAGAGAAAGTTGGTGACTGAAATTTCGTAAATACACTCCTGGAAATGGAAAAAAGAACACGTTGACACCGGTGTGTCAGACCCACCATACTTGCTCCGGACACTGCGAGAGGGCTGTACAAGCAATGATGACACGCACGGCACAGCGGACACACCAGAAACCGCGGTGTTGGCCGTCGAATGGCGCTAGCTGCGCAGCATTTGTGCACCGCCGCCGTCAGTGTCAGCCAGTTTGCCGTGGCATACGGAGCTCCATCGCAGTCTTTAACACTGGTAGCATGCCGCGACAGCGTGGACGTGAACCGTATGTGCAGTTGACGGACTTTGAGCGAGGGCGTATAGTGGGCATGCGAGAGGCCGGGTGGACGTACCACCGAATTGCTCAACACGTGGGGCGTGAGGTCTCCACAGTACATCGATGTTGTCGCCAGTGGTCGGCGGAAGGTGCACGTGCCCGTCGACCTGGGACCGGACCGCAGCGACGCACGGATGCACGCCAAGACCGTAGGATCCTACGCAGTGCCGTAGGGGACTGCACCGCCACTTCCCAGCAAATTAGGGACACTGTTGCTCCTGGGGTATCGGCGAGGACCATTCGCAACCGTCTCCATGAAGCTGGGCTACGGTCCCGCACACCGTTAGGCCGTCTTCCGCTCACGCTCCAATATCGTGCAGCCCGCCTCCAGTGGTGTCGCGACAGGCGTGAATGGAGGGACGAATGGAGACGTGTCGTCTTCAGCGATGAGAGTCGCTTCTGCCTTGGTGCCAATGATGGTCGTATGCGTGTTTGGCGCCGTGCAGGTGAGCGCCACAATCAGGACTGCATACGACCGAGGCACACAGGGCCAACACCCGGCATCATGGTGTGGGGAGCGATCTCCTACACTGACCATACACCACTGGTGATCGTCGAGGCGACACTGAATAGTGCACGGTACATCCAAACCGTCATCGAACCCATCGTTCTACCATTCCTAGATCGGGAAGGGAACTTGCTGTTCCAACAGGACAATGCACGTCCGCATGTATCCCTGCCACCCAACGTGCTCTAGAAGATGTAAGTCAACTACCCTGGCCAGCAAGATCTTTGGATCAGTCCCCCATTGAGCATGTTTGGGACTGGATGAAGCGTCGTCTCACGCGGTCTGCACGTCCAGCACGAACGCTGGTCCAACTGAGGTGCCAGGTGGAAATGGCATGGCAAGCCGTTCCACAGGACTACATCCAGCATCTCTACGATCGTCTCCATGGGTAGCATAGCAGCCTGCATTGCTGCGAAAGGTGGATATACACTGTACTAGTGCCGACATTGTGCATGCTCTGTTGCCTGTGTCTATGTGCCTGTGGTTCTGTCAGTGTGATCATGTCATGTATCTGACCCCAGAAATGTGTCAATAAAGTTTCCCCTTCCTGGGACAATGAATTCACGGCGTTCTTATTTCAATTTCCAGGAGTGTAGATCTCGCCGCGACGAAAAACGTCTTTGCTTTACTGACTTCCATTCCAACTCGCGTATCACACTCTCTCCCCTATTACGTGATATTACAAAACCAGCTGCCCTTTTTTGCACCCTTTCGATGTCCTCCGCCAATCCCACCTGGTAAAGATCCCATACCGCACAGCAATATTCTAACTGAGGACGAACGAGTGTAGTGTGAGCTGTCTCTTTAGTGGACTTGTTGCATCTTCTAAGTGTGCTGCCAATGAAACGCAACCTTTGGCTCGCGTTCCCCACAATATTATCTATGTGGTCTTTCCAACTGAAATTGTTCGTAATTTTAACACCCAGGTTGAATTGACAGCCTTGAGAATTGTACTATTTATCGAGTAATCGAATTCCAAAGGATTTCTTTTGGTACTCATGTGGATCACCTCACACGTTTCATTATTTAGCGTCAACTGCCACCTGCCACACCATACAGCAATCTTTTCTAAATCGCTTCGCAACTGATACTGGTCTTCGGATGACTTTACTAAACGGTAAATTACAGCATCATCTGCGAACAACCTAAGAGAACTGCTCAGATTGTCACCCAGGTCATTTATATAGATCAGGAACAGCAGAGGTCCCGGACGCTTCCCTGGGGAACACCTGACATCACTTAAATTTACTCGATGATTTGCCGTCTATTACTGCGAATTGCGACCTTCCTGACAGGAAATGACGAATCCAGTAGCACAACTGAGACGATACCCCATAGGCCCGCAGCTTGAGTAGAAGTCGCTTCTTAAGAACGATGTCAAAAGCTTTCCGGAAATCTAGAAATACGGAATCAACTTGAGATCCCCTGTCGATAGCGGCCATTACTTCGTGCGAATAAAGAGCTTGCTGCGTTGTACAAGAACGATGTTTCCTGAAACCATGCTGATTACGTATCAGTAGATCGTTCCCTTCGAGGTGATTCATAATGTTTGAATGCAATATATGCTCCAAAACCCTACTGCAAACCGCCGTCAATGATATAGGTCTGTAGTTCGATGGATTACTCTTACTACCCTTCTTAAACACTGGTGCAACCTGCGCAATTTTCCAATCTGTAGGTACAGATCTATCGGTGAGCGAGAGGTTGTATATGATTGCTAACTAGGGAGCTATTGTATCAGAGTAATCTGAAAGGAACTAATCGGTATAGAATCTGGACCTGAAGACTTTCCCGTATCGAGCGATTTCAGTTGCTTCGTAACCCCTAAGGTATCTACTTCTAAGAAACTCATGCTAGCAGCTGTTCGTGTTTCAAATTCTGGAATATTCCATTCGTCTTCCCTGGTGAAGGAATTTTGGAAAACTTCTTTCAATAACTCCGCTTTAGCGGCACAGTCGTCGGTAACAGTACCATCGGCACTGCGCAGCGAAGGTATTGACTGCGTCTTGCCGCTTGTGTACTTTACATACGACCAGAATTTCTTCGGATTTTGTACCAAATTTCGAGATAATGTTTCGCATTGAAGTCCGTGCCAAATTTCGCGCGTCTGTAAATTTTAGCCCATCTTCGGGATTTCGCGTTCTTCTGAACTTCGCATGCTTTTTCCGTTGCCTCTGCAACAGAGTTCGGACCTGTTTTGTGTACCATGTGGGATCAGTTCTATCTCTTACCAATTTATGAGGTATGAATCTCTCAATTGCTGTTGCTACTATATCTTTGAACTTGAGCCACATCTCGTCTACATTTGCATAGTCAGTTCGGAAGGAATGGAGATTGTCTCTTAGGAAGGCTTCTAGTGACACTTTATCCGTTTTTTTAAATAAAATTATTTTGCGTTTGTTTCTGCTGGATTTGGAAGAAACGGTATTGAGCCTAGCTACAACGACCTTGTGATCACGAATCCCTGTATCAGTCATGATGCTCTCTATTAGCTCTGGATTGTTTGTGGCTAAGAGGTCAAGTGTGTTTTCGCAACCATTTACAATTCGCGTGGGTTCGTGGACTAACAGCTCGAAATAATTTTCGGAGAAAGGATTTAGGACAATCTCGGAAGATGTTTTCTGCCTACCACCGGTTTTGAACAAGTATTTTTGCCAACATATTGAAGGAAGGTTGAAGTCGGCACCAAGTATAACCGTATGAGTGGGGTATTTATTTGTTACGAGACTCAAATTTTCTCTGAACTGTTCAGCAACTATATCAATGGAGTCTGGGGGTCGGTAGAAGGAGCCAATTATTAAATTAGTTCGGCTGTTAAGTATAACCTCCACTCATACCAATTCGCACACAGTATCTACTTCGACTTAACTACAAGATAAACCACTGCTGACAGACACAAACACTCCACCACCAATTATGCCTAATCTATCTTTCCTGAACACCGTCTGAGACTTCGTAAAAATTTCTGCATGACTTATGCAGTGGTGCCCAGCTTTCTGTACCTATAACGATTTCAGCTTCTGTGCTTTCTATTAGCACTTGAAGCTCAGGGACTTTCCCAGAAGAACTACAATAATTTACAAATACAATTCCGACTGTTCCTTGATCCAAGCACGTCCTGTATTTGCCATGCACCCTTTGAGATTGCAGCCCACCCCCGTATTTTCCGAGGCCTTCTAACCTAAAAAACCGTCCAGTCCACGCCACACAGCCTCCGCTACCCGTGTAGCCGCCTGATGAGTGTAGTAAACTCCTGACCTATTCAGCGGAACCCGAAACCCCACCTCCCTATGACACAAGTCAAGGAATCGGCAGCCAACACGGTCGCAAAACCGTCTGAGCCGCTGATTCAGACCCTCCCCCCACCTCTGCACCAAAGGTGCGCAGTCGGTTCTGTCAGCGATGCTGCAGATGGTAAGCTCTGCCCTCATCTTGTAAGCACGACCGGCAGCCGCTGGAATCCAGAGAGAATTTCCTCAGATCCAAAGCGACACACGTCATTAGTGGTGACATGTGCCATCACCGGCAGCTGGCTGCACCCTGTGCTCTTCATGTCATCCGGAAGGACCCTTTCCACATCAGAAATGACTCCACCTGGAATGCACACGGAGTGCACACTGGATTTCTTCCCCTCCTTAGCCGCCATATCCCTAAGGGGCCCCATTACGCGCCTAACATTGGAGCTCCCAACTACCAATAAGTCCACCCTCTGCGATTGCCCAGGCCTTGAAGGCTGAGAATCATCCACTGAAGCAGGGCAGGCAGCTGCATCTGGCTCAGCCAGAGACAGTGCCTGAAACCTGTTTGTCAGACGCACTGGGGAGGCTTTCTGATTAGCCTCCAGGGACGTCTCTCGCTGCCTGCCACGCCTTTGAACGACCTCCCAATCAACCACAGGCGAGGGGTCAGCCCCACGGCAGGCAGCAACCGGAGCAACCACAGCGGCAGACCGATCTGGGGACAGACGAGACGAGGTTGACATCCTCGTGACACCCAAGTCTGGCTCCCCACAGTGGTGCCCATTGGCAACAGCCACAAGCTGCGCGACTGAAGTCAGCACCACCTGCAGCTGTGAGCAAAGGGACGCCAGCTCAGCCCTCATCCAAACACAGCAATCACAGTCATTGTCCATTCTAATCGATGTTGAACAACAGTTCAAATGGCTCTGAGCACTATGGGACTTAACTACTGTGGTCATCAGTCCCCTAGAACTTAGAACTACTTGAACCTAACTAACCTAAGGACATCACACACATCCATGCCCGAGGCAGGATTCGAACCTGCAACCGTAGCAGTCACGCGGTTCCACACTGCGCGCCTAGAACTGCTAGACCACCGCGGCCGGCGAACAACAGTTACTGAAACATGAGTCTGTGCATAGATAACGCAAGGGAAACACACAAAGTATGTATGAACTAACCTGTAAGATGCCTAACGACTGCACTACAATCTGCCTGAATTTACGATTACAGTAACTAAAACTCAAAATTACACCTCCTATACGAAACTCACATGCAATATAAGTAAGAATCTACGAAGTAAACACAGAAGAGAAGCTATATACGTATCTTTCTGCGCTGTGGATGTGCACCAACTGGGAGCTCAGGCCAGGGATGTCCACATAAACAGCATTCTACGGACATGTCCTATGAACACCACACTTTTTAGTCAGTATAGAATAAAATACTCTTTACAATATAAAACGGGCGTGTCTGATCACCATACTGCGGGAGACGGCAGAAGAAAATGGTTTCAACACAAACGTTGATTTGTGATAGTGGATCCTGAAGAGTAACGTGGTGTGACCAAACAATCTCACGAATCTTGCCTTTCATGGCCACGGTCAAGAAAGGTTGAGGATTTAACCGTTCAGAACGTTCAACCAACTCTAAACCTAAGAGCTCCACTGAAGAGGATCGTAGGAAAGTGGTCGGAACGTCGAGCTGTGGACGCTACAGAAGAGAATAGTAAGCTGATCTGACCACACAGAGGGTTTAACCTTCCCTGTCTGGTAATTTCATTTCCTTACTAGTTTTACATCACATCTAATACGCGGAACAGTGCAGAAACTGTTGAGTCATTAGGAGATTTCCTGTACTCAGAACTGAATTTTCCTGTAAAATCAGCACCACAGGAATCACATATCTACAAATTTGTGCACTTTCGTCCAAGTTAGACGTCGTTGCTAGTCGTAAATAAGCATATTAAATGAGCGCTCGTCTTGTCTCTGCGTTTAATGTACAGTAAAAATAATGTTTCAATAATTGCCGTAATTTGGCAGTTAGTTCCTTTTCCATAAAAGAATGACATTTTGTAACTCCATTCAGATGCAATCACTGTGATGGTACAGATGTAACTTGTACGTATTAATTGCGTTTTAAGTTGCATACCTTATTATTTTCTGTCTGATCGTTAGTCTTACAGTGTATTATCAAATCAATAGTCTCTACCACAAACGACATTCTCAAGTAAACTTACTCACTTCTGACGTCGTCATCGTGGGGGCGTTCAGTAGTATTACGGACATTCCTACATACATTACTGAATGGAATATGAAAAATGTACCGTCTGCGAATCATTTTCTGGTTGTCTGGGGGTATAGGTTTACTTGTATTCTATATACAAACACCACTATGTAATGCTGAATTGACCACTAGACGTCGGGACAGACGGGTCAACCAGTGTAAATGGCGGGGAGTACTGCGTTGTCAGTAGAGCAGCAGAAACAGCGGAATGGGTTGGTGAGGAGAGCTCAGTGACTACAAATGGGAACTAAACACTAGGCATCATCTGAGTGGAAAACACACCACGGACAATTCAACCCTGATACAGCTTCCCAACTGGCTGTTGGTAATGTGACTGACAAGTGGAAATGCAAAGGAACAACTGCACACCCTGCAGACCTCAGACGAGAATCGAGGAGCATTGCAGAGGTTGGTTGTAAGAAAATCCGTCAAACAAGCGGCAACCAGATAGTATAATGACTGTTCCTAGGGGTTAAGAGTAATGGGTTTCTGCAGTCCAGCAGCTCTTCATAAGCCACACAGTTCTGTGGTCAGTGACAAGCGACGCTTCAGGTGGTCTGAAGAGCGTCGCCATTGGACAGTGGATAACTGGAAATGAGTATTTCGGAGTCATGTATCACGCTATACACTGTGGTAACCCGATGAAGGGCTGGGGATTGTCCAGTGCCTGTAGAACGTTACCTGCCATCTTGTGTAGTGCCAAAACTGAAGTATGGAACAGGTGGTGTTACGTAATGGCGTTAGGGTATGGTTCGTGTATAATGCTTAAGGTGGGACGTTGATGAAATTGACCAAAAATGTCAATTTTCGATTTATTTTTTATTTGGTAGTACAACTCTTGGACAATAAGTTCCCAAAGTTTCAATGTTGAAATCGCATCCGCAGAACTTCAACACCAGCTCAGTAAACAACGATTCTGTGTATTACTTTCAATCAAACGCGTGCGGGATACATCTAGAAGGCCGTGATACATAGTCTTTGACACTGTTCCTTATCTTATAAACTGATATGGAAACGATGCCCTAAAAATACATTTGCATCTCCTACAGTTGTCAGAATTACAACTTATGATGCAGTTATTGTATTTAATGATGGGAACGTCGGGAGAATGAAGGTATTAGAAAGAATGGGCTTCAAGATACGAAATTTTACTCAAGACATCCTGAGAAAAAACAGATTTACAGCGCGTCTCTGCAGCTGAAAAGTCAGTTGAACACCTGGTAAACGAAAGAAGTCAGACAACAAGAAACCAGAAGACAGGCATTGAAGGGAAAGACTACCCAGAGTACATATGTGGTAACTTCTGAAGAAGTGACATAAGGAAAAAAGTTAGGTTGGACTTTAAGTAACGTTTCCTGAAAAGTTTGGTTTTTGAAGTTTATGTACCTTTTCCTCAGATTCTATGAATTCCAGAATTATGAAAGTTTGTACACATATTTCTGTGAACCTAATAAACGTTGTCTCAAGAGCAATTTTTGAAATTCTGATTGCAAACTGAGATATGGGGCCAAGTGCTTGGACTTCTGCGTGAGTTTATAATTGTACTTGTGGAATTATACTTAAAAAATTATGAAAATTTTTCTATTTGACCTATTCCAAAAAACTCATGAGAGAAGCTTACGACATACAAAAAGATGAAACATAGAAATTTCTGTAGAAATCTCTTGAATACTTTCAGAGAAAAAGGAACATACAATATTCTTTGAAAATAAAACTTCAAATTTCATTCAAAAAATATTGAATGTATATAATCAAAGAATTTTATTTGTAAATGTGTTACTTTAATGTAAAGCGTGCTACAAAATTTCATTGACATATCTCCAGAACTGTGGATTTGGTGCATTCTTTAAATAGCGTGTGTTTTTCATCAAAGTCTCACCTTAAGAAAGATATAAAACACATTTTACTGGATACGGTAGACGAACAGTTCGAAGATGATGTGTGTATCACCATGTCAATGCACCTTGCCATGGAGCAGCATCTGTAAAGCAATGGTATGATGACAAAAATCTTTCTGAAATAGAGTGGCCTGCCCAGAGTCCATACTTGAATCCAATGAAGTACCGTTTGGAAGAGTAATAACATCGATTTTCCTTCTGAAGGGCTTCGGCCTTTGAGAAAGAACAGGCTGCCATTCCTGGACAGACATTCATACGCTTCGTTGAAAGTGTCCCCAGCAGCGTTCAACGCGTATTAAAAGCGAAGGATGGACGCATCCCATATCCACGTCGACTAATAGGTGTCCGGGTACTTTTGATGAGATAGTGTAAAATTACTGCAGCTAAACAGTTTTCGGTCACACATAATAATAATAATTATATCATTATTCCACACAGTAAACTGTTACCAATCAAGTGCTTTCGAAGACGAAATGTCCGCAAAATTTTAGAGGCAACGGCGAACTCGCTTGATGTTTTCTTCAACGATACACTTCCTTTTCTTTTTTGGTCATCAGTCTACTGACTGGTTTGATACAGCCCGCCACGAATTCCTTTCCTGTGTAACCTCTTCATCTCAGAGTAGCACTTGCAACCTACGTTCTCAATTATTTGCTTGACGTATTCCAATCTCTGTCTTCCTCTACAGTTTTGCCCTCTACAGCTCCCTCTAGTACCATGGAAGTCACTCCCTCATGTCTTAGCAGATGTCCTATCATCCTGTACCTTCTCCTTATCAGTGTTTTCCACATATTTCTTTCCTCTCCGATTCTGCATAGAACCTCCTCATTCCTTACCTTATCAGTCCACCTAATTTTCAACATTCGTCTATAGCACCACATCTCGAATGCTTCGATTTTCTTCTGTTCCGGTTTTCCCACAGTCCATGTTTCACTACCATACAATGCTGTACTCCCGACGTACATCCTCAGAAATTTCTTCCTCAAATTAAGGCCGGTATTTGATATTAGTAGGCTTCTCTGGGCCAGAAATGCCTTTTTTGCCATAGCGAGTCTCCTTTTGAAGTCCTCCTTGCTCCGTCCGTCATTGGTTATTTTACTGCCTAGGTAGCAGAATTCCTTAACTTCATTGACTTCGTGAGCATCAATCCTGATGTTAAGTTTCTCGCTGTTGTCATTTCTACTACCTCCCATTACCTTCGTCTTTCTCCGATTTACTCTCAAACCATACTGTGTACTCATTTAACTGTTCATTCCGTTCAGCAGATCATTTAATTCCTCTTCACTTTCACTCAGGATAGCAATGTCATCAGCGAATGGTATCATTGATATCCTTTCACCTTGTATTTTAATTCCACTCCTGAACCTTTCTTTTATTGCCGTCATTGCTTCCTCGATGTGCAGATTGAAGAGTAGAGGCGAAAGGCTACAGCCTTTTCTTACACCCTTCTCAATACGAGCACTTCGTTCTTGATCGTCCACTCTTATTATTCCCTCTTGGTTGTTGTACATATTGTATATGACCCGTCTCTCCCTATAGCTCTCCCCTACTTTTTTTTCAGAATCTCGAACAGCTTGCACCATTTTATATTGTCCAACGCTTTTTCCAGGTCGACTAATCCTATGAAAGTGTCTTGATTTTTCTTTAGCCTTGCTTCCATTATTAGCCGTAACGTCAGAATTGCCTCTCTCGTCCCTTTACTTTTCCTAAAGCCAAACTGATCGTCACCTAGCGCATTCTCAACGTTCTTTTCCATTCTTCTGCAGCTCCGATGCATGAGCTGTTAAGCTGATTGTGCGATAATTCTCGCACTTGTCAGCTCTTGCCGTCTTCGGAATTGTGTGGATGATGCTTTTCCGTAAGTCAGATGGTATGTCGCCAGACTCATATATTCTACACACCAACATGAATAGTCGTTTTGTTGCCACTTCCCCCAATGATTTCAGAAATTCTGATGTAATGTTATCTATCCCTTCTGCCTTATTTGAGTGTAAGTCCTCGAAAGCTCTTTTAAACTACGATTCTAATACAGGATCCCCTATCTCTTCTAAATCGACTCCTGCTTCCTCTTCTATCACATCAGACAAATCTTCACCCTCATAGAGGCTTTCAAAGTATTCTTTCCACCTATCTGCTCTCTGCATTTAACAGTGCAATTCCCGTAGCACTCTTAATGTTATCACCGTTGCTTTTAATGTCACCAAAGGCTGTTTTGACTTTCCTGTATGCTGAGTCTGTCCTCCCTACAATCATATCTTTTTCGATGTCTTCACATTTTTCCTGCAGCCATTTCGTCTTAGCTTCCGTGCACTTCCTATTTATTTCATTCCTCAGCGACTTGTATTTCTGTATTCCTGATTTTCCCGGAACATGTTTGTACTTCTTCCTTTCATCAATCAACTGAAGTATTTCTTCTGTTACCCATGGTTTCCTCGCAGCTACCTTCTTTGTACCTATGTTTTCCTTCCCAACTTTTGTGATGGCCCATTTTAGAGATGTCCATTCCTCTTCAACTGTACTGACTACTGCGCTATTCCTTATTGGTGTATCTATAGCATTAGAGAACTTCAAACGTATCTCGTCATTCCTTAGTACTTCCGTATCCCACTTGTTTGCGTATTGATTCTTCCTGACTAATGTCTTGAACTTCAGCCTACTCTTCATCACTACTATATTGTGGTCTGAGTCTATATCTGCTCCTGGGTACGCCTTACAATCCAGTATCTGATTTCGGAATCTCTGCCTGACCATGATGTAATCTAATTGAAATCTTCCTGTATCTCCCGGCCTTTTCCAAGTATACCTCCTCCTCTTGTGATTCTTGAACAGGGTATTCGCTATTACTAGCTGAAACTTGTTAAAGAACTCAATTAGTGTTTCTCCTCTTTCATTCCTTGTCCCAAGCCCATATTCTCCTGTAACCTTTTCTTCTACTCCTTCCCCTACAACTGCATTCCAGTCGCCCATGACTATTAGATTTTCGTCCCCCTTTACATACTGCATTACCCTTTCAATATCCTCACACACTTTCTCTATCTGTTCATCTTCAACTTGCGACGTCGGCATGTATACCTGAACTATCGTTGTCGGTGTTAATCTGCTGTCGATTCTGATTAGAACAACCCGGTCACTGATCTGTTCACAGTAACACACCCTCTGCTCTACCTTCCTATTCATAACGAATCCTACACCTGTTATACCATTTTCGGCTGCTGTTGATATTACCCGATACTCATCTGACCAGAAATCCTTGTCTTCCTTCCACTTCACTTCACTGACCCCTACTATATCTAGATTGAGCCTTTGCATTTCGCTTTTCAGATTTTCTAGTTTCCCTACCACGTTCAAGCTTCTGACATTCCACGCACCGACTCGTAGACCGTTATCCTTTCGTTGATTATTCAATCTTTTTCTCATGGTAACCTCCCCCTTGGCAGTCCCCTCCCGGAGATCAGAATGGGGGACTATTCCGGAATCTTTTGCCAGTGGAGAGATCATCATGACACTTCTTCAATTACAGGCCACATGTCCTGTGGATACACGTTACGTGTCTTTAATGCAGTGGTTTCCATTGCCTTCTGCATCCTCATCTCGTTGATCATTGCTGATTCTTCCGCCTTTAGGGGCAATATCCCACCCCTAGGACAAGAGAGTGCCCTGAATCTCTATCCGCCCCTCCGCCCTCTTTGACAAGGCCGTTGGCCGAATGAGGCTGACTTCTTATGCCGGAAGTCTTCGGCCGCCAATGCTGATTATTTATCAAAACTTAGGCAGTGGCGGAGATCGAACCCAGGACCAAAGACGTTTTGATTATGAATCAAAGACGCTACCCCTAGACCACGGATACACTTATGTTTATGAAAACGTAGGAAAAAAAATATCTTACCTTTGGCTACCACCGGGGGGAGGGGGGGGGGGCGGCTGGAAGGCCAGTAGTTAGCATCACTTTTCATTACCTTCTGACGTGAAATACGTTTCCATTGTGTAGTTTGAGCTAGCATTGTTGTAGAAATTTGACAAGACATCGTATCACTGAACCATGGTACAACTCAATTGTTTAGAAGATCAAAACTACAATCTCACGACTGTTATTTAAAGAAAATAGGAAGCCCCGAATCACTTGTGATGCTCAAGCTTGTGATTGTTTTATAATTTTAATTTGACTCAAACAGACTTTATTACAAACTTCAATTCGGACATTTGCCCTCTTACTCATGCAATATACAATTTTACGCTATAACTGAATTACATAATCACGAATAGGAATCATCTTTTGCATCCGCAACCCAAAACACAAATAGCAGGCACGGTGTATAATCAATCATAAACAATCGTTGTTCCATAAGCCCCAACACACCACCACACCACAATCGTTGTTGTTTAACCATATCTCAAAAGGCTAGTAACACTACACACTTCCATTCCAAAGTTACACAGCCACATAATACCACAACTTTATTACAAAAAATAAAAAAAAGATATTAAAGCTTAATAAAATTGAACTGTTCACATAATGGTCCAAAGTGAAACATGCTTATACTAAAAATGCAAAGTGGGCCAACCGAAGCCGCAATACTGGCACACAGGAAAAATAACAAATTGCACATTCATAAAAGATACACAAATGATTAACATAAATGTTGAATAAGAATGGCTAGTAATAGCCAGTAATATAACTTACAGAAACGCTAATATTAAGAAAGTGGCCTCACTTAACTTTAGACAACAGCATTAATGCCCACAGCAGTATTTGGAAGCAATAATGCTACGGCCGGCAGGCAATACGAGCATTCACTCCCCATGGCTTGCGCACAGGCTCACATAGCAGCCGGTATATATTTAAATACAGTCCGACTGGGCTCACAATGCGCTGTCCTGACAAGAATCCATAATCGCACCGACGGCAGGAAACGAGCAGACTTAACAAATGGCCTGCAGCCAAAGAGATTGCAACAATCTAACATTACCCATCTCCCAGTACATTAGCAGGAAACTTAGAGATCACTTGCAGTTGCCTTAAGTCACTTTTCAACATTAAATAAACATACCATATCCTACCAGGACAAATGATTAAACCATTAACTCTATGAATGCCGGGCGCATACACAACGGCAACCAGTCCCCAAGCAGTCAATATGTCCTAAAACAACTTAAAACTTGCATAAAAACCTCTTAAAACACACACTTCACAAATGATGAGCAACGAAATGAGGAACATCAGCCTCCTTAAAATAGCCACTGTTGAACCAAGTTCAGAACCATCTCCGGCAGCTACCCATGCCACAATAAGTTTCAAAAATCTTCTTAGTTAAACACAGAATAGTTCGGAGCTTACAAATTACGAGCTGGGAAGCTGTTCAGCGTGAAACTACGAACCCACCACAATTTGGCACGTCAAGGCAGACAATGATCGGCACCGTACATCTGCCGCGCAGAAGACAAGGACGGCGAGCACGGTGAGGCCCATGCACCACGGTTAGGGACGCTGGCTGTTTACAACACAAGTTGGCCTGATGAACGCCGACTGGAGACTCGACTCAATGCCACATGTTCCCCAGAAAATCCGCCGGGGGGGGGGGGGGGAACCTTTGCCCTCTGTTCTGGTCTTTGGTCCTCGAGGGTGAGGTGGCGCCCTCTGGCGGAGAGAATAGCAATTGCTGGACGGAGATGAGGGCAGAACGAGCCTAGCAAGTATGTCGCGACGTTGCCGTCGATTTGGCTGACGTCAGCAGTAATTGATGTGTGCTGCGGACTTATCCAGGGAACATAGGCGCTTGGTGGCCGATGACGGCTGCTCCTATGTGGACCTGGTTCACTTATATGACGATTGAAATATTTATGCTGTCAGATATGGACTGCTGGAATTGTTTTAAGGTTATTCTCCTGTGTTTATACATTTTTGTTTGAACATCTCATATGGACTCTATGTCTGCATGCATGTTTACCTTTAAGTCGTTTTAAGTGCAGTTTCCTGTTTGCTCCCGAATTATGAATTCATAACCTTATCTACTGCATGAGTCTGTGTTACAATCTGTTAAGTAGAGTGTGGTGCTCAGTAGTAATTCGAGTTATCTGCTCCATGGTCTGAGTCGTTTCGCTGACAGTTACCTTCAAAATCGGTAATCATTGTGGGTATTTGTTGTTTTACCCTCTCTCAGTAGTGGCATTTAGTTTGTCCCAGGCTGTACTGTGTACTGTCGAGCAGAGATCATATTCGACGGCTTTGTTATTTCTTCAGATATTCTCTGGTGAGTTACGGGTGTTGCCTTTGTGCCGGATAAACAATAACTATAAGGTAGATTTATAACTACATACTTGATGAGCTAGCATTTTGGCAGTTTTGATGTGGATTCGCCCGGGTTGTTTTAAGGTTTCAATTCCTTGTTCACTTCATTTGTCTGTAGGCCCCTATGTGTTCGTAATTTATATTTTGTACACTTCGATGAAACTGTGTCACCGGAAAGGGGTTTGTTGGAGTGTTCAGGGCTTAGTTGATTTATGTGATCGGAGGATTTCCCGGCGTATGTGTTGTTTCCAGGGCTCTCGGGTGTCCAGCCGGATGTGATCGTTGAAGTTAATTTGATTTGCTGTCCACGCAGTAATTTAATATTTACTAACGTATGTGCCGTACTCCAGGTTTCTACGCTAAACTTGATTGCTGGTGGACCGGGTACTGTTATCAGCGTGCGTGAGTGTTCGAGGCTGGTTGGGGCTTGTGACTCCTGTTTCGCACGCCAATAGCTTGACGGCACACTTGTTTGTCCGCCTGGCGGCTGTCGAGTGGTCGGGCTAGCGAGGCATTAATTGCGTTTACCGCTGTGTGCGTCAGTGTCATCGGAGCCCACTCCGTGGGCAGAATTCATATATAAGATAGGTTTTGTTCGGTTTGTTCTACCCCTCATGGTCTTTGTCACAATTTTGCAGTCTTCGCTTTAATATCCTGTGCTCTCCAAGCGGACACTAAATTCCATGTTAAAGAAAAGGGTTTAATTTTGTATATTACCATACATCCGGGTTTTGTATTGAGAGGTTGGTATATTCTCTTTACTGTTGTTATATTTACGTATTTCTAAAAATATATATGTCGAAGCTTCCCAAAAATGTTGGTGGGCATGAAGAATTTCACCCGTGGTGTTCATTAAGTATGCAAGTCTATCTTGTTCCCGCTAGTAACGATTTTCATGCATTGTACAAAATTATTGTAATAAGCGGGGTTTGTGATCGCTATATTTTCCTGTATCGAGTTCTTGAACTATATTGCCAAAACTTTCTTTTTTAGAGAGGCAGATTATTATTAGAAACGCTGCTGCACTTAAAGCTTTTTATCTACTGTAAATAAGTTTTGGGAATTGTCTGAATTTTCAAATACCTTTTGACTCACTTTTATTTGCTAGAATTGTTGTTAATCGGTTCATGTGCAATGAAGTGTTACTTACCGATCTCTTACACACTAAGGGGTTGTTGTTAAAGCCACTCAAACCAATTTTGAAGTTCCTTTAAACTAAATTATGGTTTTTCTATCTGAAAGTTTTATGTTGTCGAATTATTATTTTAAAGTTGAAAACATTTTTGACGTTAGAGAACATATTTTCATGTAAAGTTCAGGGTCTGTTTTAATTTTTAAACTTTTTCATGAATAAATCATATCGTGTGCAAATATGGTGAATGACGATGCAAAAGGCTGGAGTCCAGTCCTTCCACTAAAATCTTTACTGGCGATTTTGGGTTGCCGAGGTTTCCCCAGTACATTAATTACGGTGGTGAATTTAGAAGTTGTCACCGTCTTTCAAGAGAGATATTCATCTTCTTTCTAAACGCTAAGACTGAAGGATATAGAAGTCGAATGACTTTAGATACCTTTTCTTCTTTGCGGGAATACATGAACTAAACTTCGTGATATTCAATAGTTAATTCTTCCCCAGTGCCAATGTGTTTCGGGTAAATAAATACGCTTAATGTGTACACATGATGAAATAAAGTACATCGAAGGCGTGCGCAAATAAGTGAGCTATCTGACTTCTGTCACACTGATACATTCATTTCTTTCGTGAGTACGGCGGGGATGTTTGCTAGGATAGGGGAATGACACCTCGGAACAGTCCTGAAGTCTTCGATGATTGGCACCGAGCGAAGTGCCGCAAGTGGTTAGCACACTGGACTCGCTTTCCGGAAGACAACAGTTGAAACCCTTGTCCGGCCATCCAGATTTAGGTTTTCTGTGATTTCCCGGAATCGCTGAAGGAAAATGCCGGTATGGGTTCTTTAAATGGCGCGCCGATTTCCTTCGCTACGCTTGACACAATCCGAGCTTTTGCTCCGTCTCTAGTGACCTCAGTTTCAATGGGACATTAAACCCAATCTTCCTTCCTCCCGTCTTCGATGACTTGGCTCAACACGAACTACACGTGCAGCGCATCTGTTTGGATTCGAGTACAGGCACGCCACTTAAGTGAACGTTCTACGTGCTTGTTATGGAAGTAGTTTTCGTGGGCGTCCAGTAGTTTCTGTCCCAATATTTAGTTTTTCGTTTCCAAGATGTTCACTATCCCGTCAAAGCAAATTGGTAACTGGACTGAGGTTGCCGTTATAATGTGGGAATGGAATGAAGCGTAATCTTTTCGTTGAACTATATCTACATCAGGCGACAAATCCAAAAAGCTTAACAGATTAGTATTGTTTCTCTTGTAAGTTCATACGTTTTCTCTTTAAAATCGTCTCATCCACCACAGTGACAATACGGAAGTCATTTAATTCTGGAACCAATTCGTATATTGGAAATCTCGTTAAGACCCTTTTTTCGTCTGTTACCAAAGAACATTAATGTATTTATTGCATGTCGTAATTTTACGCCTAACTCGGGTATAAGACGTCGCTTCATTAGGAGAATAGTTCCAAATTTGATTGACCGATACCAAAGAGAACCAATAGGAGGTATTACATATGCACAAAGACAGGCAGAATAGTTACTTGTCTGCTTAAATCATGGGAAAGCGTCTAAGAAGTACTACTAAAATTGAATAGGAAGATACTTGAAGATACATACCTACTATCCATCGAAAAAGGCTGCTTACAAATTTTCAAGTATCAGTATCAAGTAAAGAAGGTAGGAATACACTGCAGCCCTCTACGATGAAAGATAAGCAGATCATAGTTCTACATTTCATTCAGTCTTCAATTCAATGACAATTCCATGGATGACAAGCCCTAACCGCTGTGAGATGGCCAAATCACAAGTGGGGCTCTGGGCATCGATGTTCGAAATGAAGTGGAACCGACACTGGTGTTCCGGAAAAAGGTTGCTTGCGTATCACTGGCAGCGGCGTAAACGTTCGTGGCAGCGCTTTCATACCGCGGTGACGACTATAGGGGCCATCCCGAGTGCCGAGCGGTTCTAGGCGCTTCAGTCTGGAACCGCGCGACCGCTACGGTCGCAGGTTCGAATCCTGCCTCGGGCATGTATGTGTGTGATGTCCTTAGGTTTGTTAGGTTTAAGTAGTTCTAAGTTCTAGGAGACTGATGACGTCAGATGGTAAGTCCCATAGTCCTCAGAGCCGTTTGAACCATTTTTGGACTATAGCGAACTTGCAGCGTGCATGGCGGCGAACGTATTTTAAAGTACGGTCAACCAGATGGAGGTCGATATCGCAGATTGTGACGAAACGTAAGAGGACTCAGCTGCAAAATTCGCTAACTGAATGTCGCACTCATGAACCCTGCCAACACCAAAACAACACGAATGGAGCCACAAAGAAAGGAATTTCAGGGTGAGCTGGAATGCCAAATCCACTCAGCAGTGATGTAGATACCCGTAAGAAGAAAACTAGGTGCTGAAGCCATGAAACGGGGAATATGGAGAAATGGAAAAGAAGTCTTCTGATAAGATGAGTCTTGTTGCACACTGGTTCTAAATTCTGACCTAGTTCATGTCCCAGTAGTGAAACGTGATGGCTCGGTGATAGTTTGTGTAGCCGTATCATGGTAACCAATGGGTCCTACGGTTTCCCTGCGAGGGTACAAAACGCCCAAGGATTATATGGCCATTTTGCCTGATCAGCTCCATCTCGTGATATAATGTTCGTTCCCCAATGGTGATGCAGGGTTCCAAGACGACACGGCCCCTTTTCACACAGCTCGCATAGTCCAGAACTGCTTTTCTGAACGCTAGAATGATGTTACATCTTCCCCGGCCACCAGTCGCCAGATATTGAGCCCTTGTAGCCCATGAAAAACGCATAGAAATAGCATAACTTTTGTCAAGGAAAAGCTCTCCTGAGGAAAGAGACTGAACTGTCCCAAGCATACTTTCACTCACACATTGATTCCCCACATATAAGTTTCATCAAGTGTGTGAGAGACCTACAGTGTCTCACAGAGATGTTAACCGTAAACATTGACTGTGAAAAGACAATATAAGCAGTTAGGCCGATAAAGGCTAAATTTATTTCGCTTTTGCTGCTTCTAAGGAAGCTAGGTACATTTTAGACATAAACTGATTTGTTTATCCCCCTCAGGAAATCTATAAGAATATAGGCATATAAAATAAACTGAATATTCTCGTAGCAGTATACAAATATAATGGAGAGAGAGTGTAACGTGGTGTTAATTGTTGTACATGTGGTGAAAATGCCACACGCAGTAACTGCTAGGGTAGTTTTCAAAATAGTTTCCTTGTTTGTCAAAATCTACTTTCACAATCATTTTCTTCTTATCTTTCACTTGTACCTCTACATTCCGTTGGCGTGGAAAGGCACTGTCTGTATCTAAATGTGAATGGTGAGACAGTAGAAGGGAAAATATTACCGAGAGGAAATAGTACAGGAAGGATTGTTTAATTAAAATTTCACGGTTAATTTGCCGTATGCCAGTAGAATCTGATTTCGGAGGTTGTGTTAGTAAAAAGGGTTGCATAAAAGATTGACTGACTTGACAGCAGTGTACCTATGCCGATACGACCTCAGTCAATGGAGTGGGTATTGCTATCTCATTAAAAGAAGCCCTTCAATTGCCCTAGCCTAATTTATCGACCCTTATGTAAACAAACCACTTGGTCAATGCTTTGCTTAATTAGGATGCAATTAACGGGCAATAATTGTCATTAAAGTTGTAATTAATGGTCCCTAACTGTCGTAACAGTGACTATAATTTACAGGCAGGATAGGAACCCAGCCACAGACTTGCATTCATGTTAACCCAGTTATCATCATAAAGATGAAAATGTATGACACAAAAAATGGCGACTCCTCTCCCCCAATAGAGCAGTGTGGTCCTATTGGTTCTTCATCCAGCCACCACATTCGCAATGTGCCCCTACGTTGCCCGGCCCCACCACCTAGTTCTTAGTGTACCCAGCATCATGAGAGAGAACTTGCCATTCTTAGTCTGTAGCCTGTTGGAGCAACACAACGAAACATCTGCAGTTCCCAACATGGTAATGTACGCCAATGCTATTTGTCAATCTTTTTGAAGAATACAGATGTAGATATGAAACCTAACGCCACATTGCACCGGAATATACTCTTGCTACTCTAACGTTATAGTAAACAACGTTCCTGTACAAGAATATAGTACGTAGCAGCAAACGTCACAATGCGTAATCTGCAGCCATGTATAAAAATGCGCTCTTGCTATTCCAATATTACGGTAAATAACATTCGTGCAGAGAAACATTGGACCTAGCAACTAACTACACAGTGCACAACCTGCTACCACACGTAGAAATGTTTAACTAATGTCACTCAGTACCAAAAAAATTGCTCGTACTACTTTAACACTACAATATTATAGTAAATAGAAAAGGGACAGTTTAGCTATGCATTTTATTGTAATGTTCCATACGCCGGCATTTCACTTGGCCAGGGACGATGGTTGGTGGGGGACGGCTCCACTCCGGGTTGATGGTGGCTGCTGGCCTGAGGCGCGACGACGCAGACGGTGGACACTCTTCGTACATCCTCCTCCTCGTAAGGTTCTTGAGAAACGCATGGACACACGGCTCGCTGTCTCGTAGCAGTTACCTCTCTCTGCTGCATCACTTGCATCTAACTAAAACTCATTTAGCACAGTCACTATGTTACCATCTGGTTGACCTAAATCAGTCGCACAATTTATGTGGAAAAAAGATGTTTTAAAAAGCCAGTTATTTTATTTTATCACATTTTTACAACATCCACAGCGCGGTTTAATAGGAGGTGGTCCCTCAGCTTCACAATGACCATTCAGCTGGAAATGCTTTTCATAATAGTCATACTTGGAAGCAGAATCAGCACTTTCATAACTTCAGCGGTACTTTTACGAAATAGGTGTGTAATGTTACACAACACAAGAATCAGTTCTTTACTTTTTTATAAATTTCAGTCATCATTATATTTGAGCTGGTTCAAATAGCTCTGAGCACTATGGGACTTAACTTCCGAGGTCATCAGTCCCCTAG
Source organism: Schistocerca piceifrons (assembly GCF_021461385.2). Taxonomy (NCBI): domain Eukaryota; kingdom Metazoa; phylum Arthropoda; class Insecta; order Orthoptera; family Acrididae; genus Schistocerca; species Schistocerca piceifrons. The sequence continues at coordinate 500,269,038 of NC_060139.1, forward strand.
AACGTAGAACTACTTAAACCTAACTAACCTAAGTACATTACACACACCCATGCCCGATCTACATGGGGAGAAATGATCACCACGATAAAATAAGAGACATTAGGGCTCGCACAGATATATTTAAGTACTCGTTTTTCCCGCGTGTCGTTCGAGAGTGGAATGGTAGAGAGACAGCTTGACGGTGGTTCATTGAACCCTCTGCCAGGCACTTCATTGTGAAAAGCAGAGTAATCGAGTAGATGTAGATGAAGATCGTCTTTCTGTTGGTAGTTTATCTGTATTAACTTTTACCACATCCGTCTTAAATTTATAGCTTTAAGTACTTCTGTTTTGATTACTTACACTACTATCAAGTTGGTCTTCCCGTGGAATTTTGTTAGTGTGAGGTACAAGTACACTTTACTCGTTATAGCTTAATTGGGTCCGTTCCCTGCTTAGTAGCACTTGATTTTTCCGTAGAATTTGTTGTTAGTTTTGTTCATCTCATAAAAAGTGTGATTCAGCGTTTGCAGTGTGGCAAGATGTGGACACACGTCATGGTATAACGTCACGTCACCCCACCGGCAATTGTTTCAGTGTGCCTCATTTCAGCGATACCGAATATGCTATCTCTCTTTACTCGAAGCTACAACAACAGTGCAACGGAATTTTCGTACCGCATGTGGTAGAGATTTTCCCATTATGTCTACCATATACGAGTGGCCTAGGTGTCCATACACCTCGTAACTCCTACTGGCCTCCCAAGTGTCAGATGATGCCGTGCAACAAGCACAACAAATATGTTAAGAGACTTACAAAATGAATTAGGATGATTTTCAACTTGGCGTTTTATGTCCGACAACAGCGGATGCACTGAAAAATCTTTTCCGTCTTAAAACTCACTGACTTTCGACGGTACAAGAACAAATTCTGAATTAAGTTAGTGACTGAAAATTTACAGCTCAGTGGAAAAGTCTCATGGCGCCTACATTAGCCTAACCTGACTCATACTTCTTCTTCTATGGATATATCAAAAATAAGGAAGTTTTTAAACTTCTCCGACCCGCGACATCTGATATACTGAGCAGGGTTTGGCAAGGAAACAAATTGAGAAGGGTTTGGCTAGAAAACAAACTTGCCACTTATTAATTATTTTCAAAGACCAATGGTTTCATCTTTACACATAATATGATAATGAAATTACAGCACATGCTACATATCAATTACTTTAGTCTTTGACTGATAATGGACAGTGCTTTAGGTGGCAAATATTTTCCGGGGGTAGTCATCTCACTTCATACTTTTGCATATAGTCTCCTGCTGAACATTATTGACTGGTAGATACACTATGTGATGAAAAGCATCCGGACACCCCCCAAAAACATATGCTCCTCATATCAGGTGCATTGTGCTGCCCACCTACTGCAGGTACTCAATATCAGCGAACTCAGTAGTCATTAGACACTGTGAGAGAGCAGAATGGGACACTCCGCGGAACTGATGGACTTCCAACGTGGTCATGTGATAGGGTGTCACTTGTGTCATACGTCTGGACACGAGATTCCCACACTCCTAAACATCCCCAGATCGACTGTTTCCGATGTGATAGTTAAGTGGAAACGTGAAGGTACACTTACAGCACAAAAGCGTACAGGCCGACCTCGTCTGTTGACTGACAGAGACCGCCGACAGTTGAAGAGGGTCTTAATGTGTAATAGGCAGACATCTATCCAGATCATCACACAGGAATTACAAACTACACATCATCCACTGCAAGTAGTATGACAGTTACGCGGGAGGTGAGGAAACTTGGATTTCATTGTTGCGCGGCTGCTCATAAGCCACACATCATGCCGGTAAATGCCAAATAACGCCTCGCTTGATGTAAGGAGCGTAAACATTATACGATTGAACAGTGGAAAAATGTTGTGTGGAGTGACGAATCATGGTCCACAATGTGGCGATCCGATGGCAGGGTGTGGGTATGGCGAAGGTGAACGTCACCTGCCAGCGTGTGTAGTGCCAACAGTAAGATTTGGAGGTGGTGGTGTTATGGTGTGGTCGTGTTTTTCGTGGAAGGGGCTTCCACCACTTGTTGTTTTATGTGGCACTATCACAACACAGTCCTACATTGATGTTTTAAGCACCTTCTTGCTTCCCACTGTTGAAGAGCAATTCTGGGATGGCTATTGCATCTTTCAACACGATCGAGCACCTGTTCATTATGCATGGCCTGTGGCGGAGTGGTTACATGACAATAACATCCATTTAATCGATTGGCCTGCACAGAGTCCTGACCTAAATCCAATAGACCATCTCTGGGATGTTTTGGAACGCCGACTTCGTATCAGGCCTCACCGACCGACATCGATACCTCTCCTCAGTGCAGCACTCCGTGAAGAATGGGCTGCCATTCTCCAAGAAACATTCCAGCACCTGATTGTACGAATGCCTGCGAGAGTGGAATCTGTCATCAAGGCTAAGTGTGGGCCAACACAATCCTGAATTCTAGCATTACCGATGGAGGGTCCCACGGACTTGTAAGTCATTTTCAGACAGGTGTCTAGATACTTTTGATCACGTAGTGTATTTCCTTCATGCCGTTCTTCCTGCTGCCCTCTTTCCTTCTTATAGCCGGGGCCCTACTTATGAAGTAGAATCAGAAGTATCAAGATGTGTTCCCATACAGTTTATAAGATCAAGATTACTTGCACATAGCACATGAACACTGGTTCTTTCCTCTGTTAACACTTAATTTTATCGCACAAAATGACCTTCCGCACTCAGAGGTGGAAAGTGGAACTGTAAGCACAACTTGCATTAATGGTTTCAAATCAAGTTGTTCACGTTTGTCTCTGTGTATTCCCTAAATCAAAATATGTATTTCCTCTTGTCAAGTAACTGAAAAACATTACTCAGACATCTTATGATTCTATCGCCTTTAGTGATGTATATTTCATGAATCCAATGAAATGTGGTCACAGTTTTCAAGTCTTTAAATAGTGCTTCCAATTGTTCGTCAGGTTTCGCTTCTAAAGCAGTAAGGTGTTAAGCTTCACTTGCATCCTACTGGGTTTCCTTTAAGGTAAGTTGTATTTAGATAATGTGAATCCAACTTCTTTATCAGAGCTTCTTTCACCGAAAATGTTGTCGTGGCATTGGGTTCTACAAATCCTAAACAAAATGTTTGCACCGGATTGTTAATGCTAATGGCACATCTGAAACCAATTATTAGGACAGATTTATTCCTAAGGGGAGCAGACTCATCAGTTAGTGTACTAAGTTTAATATCACTATCCAGAAAATGTTGCGCTATTTTCTTTCTCATTTCTGCTGATATCTGATCAATAACGTTCGCACAGCTAGACTTACAATGCAGAACTCTCCCCCCCCCACCCCCCCCCCCCCCGGCCCCATATTCAAACCCTTAATTTCTTGAAGCTGGATGTCCACAGGAAGATATGTATAAGGTCTACTGAATGAAATCTCTTTGCTGGCGGTTCTCAACCCTCTGTTAGTCGTTTCCAGCCTGTGCGTGTTGATGTTTTCAACACTACCTTCCATTTACTTTTTCTGTGAACTATCCAATATTGACTTAAATTTCGAATGTGTTACAGTTTAGTTATATTTTTATTTTCTTGTTTACTTTATTTTTGTGCCTTATTAGTGCCCATTTCTCTGACAGGGGGCACTGGATGTCAACTCGTCTACGATGACGTTACAACCCCACCCCGATGGCTCCTGCACTTTTCTAGCCATTCAGCGTATATATTGGCGAGCCATTGCAGCAACGCGTCAGTAAGCACCTGAAAATAACGAGCTGCTGTCCCGTCGAAGTATTGTGCAGCTTCTACAACATCATCTGTTGCTATGCCCGTGAACCAATGGAACTATATGGATTTTTGCTAGACGTGGAATTTTATTCTGATACTAGAAACAGAGATGAAATCTGTAATCATGTACATTTGTAAATTTTTCGTTTATTATTGTTAAAGACCATGACAAGGATGTGTATGGAAGAAGCCAACATGTAGTCGCTAGCTGCTATCATTGAATATAGTGTGATAAGATTATTGCTCTGAGTTCTGTTCGCTTTGTTCGTTTTCTACTGATCTGATGTTTGTACATAATAAAATAGCGAATTGCTGTATTTAGCTCTCTCATTCGTTTAGATTTGATTTATTCTGAAATAGAGTAAATGTGGCCATATGTTACCATTTACAGAAACGTAACTCCCATTTGTAACGTTCTTGAGGTTTCAGCATTTTCAGCACAAACGAAATGGCGGAACCTAGAGCGTCTAGTTAGTTATATTAGCATTCCACAGGAGTACTGAGATCTGACTGTCACGAATATTTTTCTACAAATGTTGTAGAACTGACATAAGTAAGAAGTCCAGTATCGATAATGGCTTCGCTCAACGCATAGGGTAAAATAATTAATTCTCAATTTATGCTCCTGTAAAAATAAGAGATTTTGAACTGTACCAATGTTAATAACTTATGGGGAATATTTTCCACCTCTGAAATTGTGTTTTTGAGATGTCCAATTCATACTTCATGCGTCCGCAGTAAAGGTGCTTAACGCAGCGAGATTGTTTCTCATGCATAGACAGACAATTATTTTCACTAGTACCTAAATACTTTCAAAGACTTAAGACAAAAGAGGATACGCAATATGTTTCTGGCCTACGTGCAGTGCAAACGGGAACTAACAAGAATCCACGCAATTACTTTCGCTTTTGTAGACTGCAGGCTTCCAAAAGTTTTACTGGTGGCCCTCAACTACGTACCCTCATACTCAAGAGTTGAAATATTGAAAGTTTTGGCTGGATTCGTTGTCGAGAGGCTGGGATACGCAGTTGCCGCATTACAAGCCAAATACTGCTGAGTCTACAGTATACAATACGAATATACACATAAATCGAATGATCGAAGATTCATATCAGTCGGTAGTTGCGAATTTTGAATCTAAAAGAGTAATTTATAAGTGAAAGAATGAAATAAAATACAATCTACAGGCACTATTTTAACGATTTTAAATGATGAGCCCGATATCAGAAGTACCTTTAAGAATGCCGTTTATTACTGCAAAAGCCGGCCGAAGTGGCCGTGCGGTTAAAGGCGCTGCAGTCTGGAACCGCAAGACCGCTACGGTCGCAGGTTCGAATCCTGCCTCGGGCATGGATGTTTGTGATGTCCTTAGGTTAGTTAGGTTTAACTAGTTCTAAGTTCTAGGGGACTAATGCCCTCAGCAGTTGAGTCCCATAGTGCTCAGAGCCATTTGAACCAACCATTACTGCAAAACCCTTACTGCTGTCAATGGTCCAGCATTTAAATCAAATATAAGTTAATAACAGGGAAGCAATAGATTCCTACTTCTCGTACCTGTTATGAACAACAACATACCTCGCGAGATATTCACTTCTGAAGGCGTAGTATGCACACTACGCCTTCACTGCTGAAGCCACGGAAATCTCACTGCGACCACACGTTAACTGCCCAACACTCTCCAAGTATTTCCTGCTACCGTCCATCGGACCTTCTCGTCCAGCATTCCCCCTTGTCCTGTGTGACCGGATATTCCTCCCCCACCTCCACAAAGTCTCTCCACTGACTTCGGTAGTCGCTTACCATAGTAACGAGCGCTGTGATTGGCTCCCGCCATGTCTCCAAAAGAAAGCACACTCACAAACATACGGAAACATGTACGAAATTCATACAGTTGGACCATAAACACACTATACCACACATTATGAATCACATAAACAAATCAAATAAATATATATCAAAGAAATAGAAACAAAAGTAGATCAATAGCCTAATGTCTCTGTGATTTCTAAAACACAGTAAATATTTCACCAATTTCTCCATGAATAGAATATATCGGATATAACCAAAGATACAGACGAATAAATATATTTATAAGCATGCTGTTACCGTTTTCTCGTGTAAGTGTGGAGTACTTATGACCTGACCTGATCGATAGTAATCGGCCACTTTGACCTCCAATAACCCATGTACTTTTCAAGTTACATGCCTGTAATTCGTTACAATTCAGGTTTACAGTAATAGCTTTCTAAAGACACGTCGATCGGCAAAATCGGATGAATCATTTGCATTTGGGAAATTCGTTGCTGTGTGTTACTTGTATAATTTACAGTCAGATACTAAACTTTAAACTGATAAAGATATTGAAAATCTGATTACACCATCAGCGTCGTCATGCAAATAATGGTAATGTACATGTCTCTTTTTAAGGTATCACGAATCCTATGTCTATTATGAATTTTGACACAAACTGTGAAATCTCTGCTATTATGGTTTCATAAAGTCAGCCATCTTTGGCTCTCCCGGCGTACAAATCTCCTTCATCGACACAAATCCCATTCCTCAACACAACATTAGCATGGTATTCCCAGCCACCTGCTATGCCTGGACCACGGGGTTGCTGACGAGCCCTGGCTTACCGAGCGGGCTGTGCGGCCATGCCAACTCCGAAGGGAGAATATTTTCAGGGCGCCTCAACTCGCCCTTTACCTCACACATCTCAACTCTTTAACATTCTGGCCTGCCAGAATGTTCAGAAGTAGCACCCTTCAGTTCATACAAGTACATATAAAACAAATTAAAAAGAACAGAATTAAATGATTAAAACGCCAGGGCAGTAGTGTTTCCAAAATTTTTGTAGTGGTGTGGGAGCAGCATGAATTTCCAAATAAACATAAACTAACACAAATAATGAACAAACGACGTATTAAATAAATGGCTGCATTTATGTTATGCATAAACAATTTTTTCACAAGAAATTTTTTTTGGAAATGCGCTTTCACTTAAATGTGATTTTGTAAGCACTCCTTGTGCCACTCACTCGGTGATAAGACGCCTTCTTGCACTAATTTTTCCGTCGCACAACACACACTCACATGGATTTTAGCATGAAGTATTCATCAGCTCACATCAGTCTTTTGATCAAGCGCCTCTCACAAATCGTGTCCGCCTCTGAATTCCGAGTTCCACCGTTTATTGTGACAAATTTGTCTACAACGAAAACCAAAGTTAGAAACCCGTCAACAAACCATTTCCAAAACCCTGTCAGGATCCTTGCTAAAGATTACCTCCATCTGAAAACGACACATTAGGAACCATGTCACAAGGCAGACGACTGAATAACAGTAAGCTAAAATTCCCAGAAGTTCTATTTAATTGACTTTAATAAATCCTTCCTACCTCCACGCCAAACAAATGTGTGCACATACAATTACAATTTTAATACCCTTCAAACTGAAAATTAAACTCTTTGCCACAGTCTTATACAAAGCATAAATGAATACATATTTTACTTAAATCCATGAGGTCAATGACCTCCTTCCACCCTCAGTGCCTAAACTTCCCCGTCTTGCGCACGTACAGTGCCACAATAAATTAACTAATTACTAATGAATCCCGAAGTAAAACATATAAAATTACCCCTCCAAAATTACTACCACTAATTAAAAATTAGAACAGATTTTAATTTCTCCCCTTTCTCTATATAGAGCCTCAACTCGCTCACGTTTCTTAGACCAAAAGGTTTTCCTGAAACAGGGTGTTTTAAACGGTATGCATTTGGGTGAGGGCACTCTGCCTCAACAAATGGTCCATAGTATAACTCCAATAATTTCTTAATCTCCCTGTCCACTTCGGTGGAACGCTCTTTTCTGCGTACAAGCACTTTGTCTCCCACTTGTACTTCATCGGTTTGTATCGCCCATCGTGTCGCCTTTTCCTTTCAGCGGTTAACTTTTTCATGCGGGCCGTTACTGCCTGCTCTGTTTCAGCAGCCAATTCATCTTTTCGGGGAGGGAATTCTACCGTTTCTGTGAGTAGGAACTTCGGTTTCCGATCATGACTTCCAAAGGTAAGTACCCCACAGCCTTACTTTTTATCCTATTCAATACGTCCTCAAACTCGCTCACTCACTCCACCCACTTGAAATGACGATTGCTGGCATACGTCTTACGTAAACGTCCTACTTCCCGCATATATCGTTCACATGAGTTGCTCGCTGGGTGGTGGACGGATATACGAACATGTGGCGCAACCTGGTCGTTCCTGAACGTGTTCCAATCGTTCGAAGTAAAGTGTGATCCGTTGTCAGCAACAGCCTTACTGGTTTCACAATATAATTGAAGAAATCCTTCTCCAGTTTGGCGATCAGAGTTTTGGTATCCGCTATCCGTATCGGATATAGTTTAATGAACTTAATAGTTCACGTCCACCACAACAAAGATCTACTTCTTGCCGCCGCGTCCTGTGGGCAGTGTGCCAAAGTTGTCCACAGCCGCCGGCTGGAGTGGCCGTGCGGTTCTAGGCGCTACAGTCCGGAACCGCGAGACAGCTACGGTCGCAGATTCGAATCCTGCCTCGGGCATGGATGTGTGTGATGTCCTTAGGTTAGTTAGGTTAAAGTCGTTCTAAGTTCTAGGGGACTGATGATCTCAGAAGTTGAGTCCCATAGTACTCAGAGTCATTTTAACCATTGTCCACAGCCAGCAACTCACCCATTTTAGTAGGTATAATGCTTTGCATGTACCCCTGTTACGCGGTATGCTGTATTTGACCCGTTGGCAACGGTCGCACGAGGCCAGCTGCGCGCGGAGGCGTATTCCACGATGATTTCGGTGCACTTTTCGGCCCCGTAAATTATTAGCTGTTCCACATATCTGTTGGGAAAGCACAGTCTCCATTTGTCCGTCCCTTCATCTTTCCTCCGGAATGACACTCCCTTGTGTGTCTTAAAATATTTGGGTACTTTCTCGTATCCTTTGCTGTAGAAATTCACCTTAATGTGTTTCAGTTCAGGATCGTTTTCTGCTCGCCGCATATCTTTGGACACCGCACGAATTTCTTTCTACCCCGCTTCCCCCGTCATATACAATAGCTTAAAATCATTCGGCTCCTCCCTTCCATCGTCTTCCGCCCCCACTGGAAATCTGGACAGAGCATCGGCAACACAATTTTCTGTACCCCTGATGTAGCAGATTTCGTATTCGAATTTCTGCATGAACATTGCGCAACGCATTAAGCGGTCGTTCAGTATCCTGCAGTCTTGCAGATAACTCAGCGCCCTGTGGTCCGACAACAATGTCACTTGTCTACCCTCTAAATACATGCGGAATTTCTTAAATCCTTGTACGATCGCGAGCATCTCATTCTCCGATATGCTGTATCCCTGTTCGAGCTTATTTAGCATGCGGGAGGTGGATGCCATACTAAGGTGTTCAATTTTTCCATAGACTATTTTTTGCTGAAATAGCTCCCTTCCTGTTTAGTATCGGACAGTTCGGAATATGGAATAGGTTGTGAGCTGATCATCATCATCATCATCATCATTTAAGACTGATTATACCTTTCAGCGTAATCAGTCTTAAATGATGATGATGATGATAATGATGATGAGCTCACAACCTTTTCCATAGTCCGAGCTGTCCGATACTAAACTGGAAGGGAGATTCACATCTAGGTAGTACAACATCTTACTATTGCACAATTTATCCTTTACACCCTGCAATGCCGTTTCACATTCCTCGGTCCACCTCCAAGCTCCATTTGTCTTCTACAATTTGCCTAAATTTGGAATATTCATTCCTCTTTCCCCCAAGAATTTTCTGTAGAAACCGCACATGCCCAAGTATGACTACAGTTGTTTCATACTTTTGGTTCTACTTCGTTTGGCTATCGACTTAAATTTGTCAGAACTAAGTAGAATTCCTTCCGAAGTATGGATATGTCCCAGGAATTGAATTTCTGCTCGAACAAACTCACATTTAGCGAGCTTTAAAGTCATCACACCTCGTCTCAGAGCCATGAGTACCTCCTCCAAAACTCAACAATGCTCATTCCACGTTTGTGTAGCGATCAGTATATCATCTACGTATATCACGAGTTTGCCCATTAGACTCTCCCCCAGGACATGACTCAACGCTCTTACAAAAACCGCCACATAAATTGTAAATCCGAATGGTAATACCCTAAACCGGTAGCTTCGCCCTTAAAGATGGAAATAAGTGTACCGTCTGCTTTCCTCTGCCAACGGGATCTGCCAACATCACGACGTCAGATCAACACTGGATATTAAATTGATATTATTAAAATTCTGCATCAGTTCCTCCATATAGCCAGGCTGGTCTAATTCCCTTACAATTAGTTTATTTATTTTTCTCGCATCTGATACAATTCTGACCGAGTTATCACGTTTTTTTAACAGTAACGATAGGACTGTAGTCATAGCTCCTACATTGTTCGACTATATCCCAATTCAACATTTGTTTTCATCCAAATCAGACGGCATCCCGATCAGCTATAGGTATTACATATGGTTTGCACTTTGTTGGTTCGTGAGGTTTCACTTTTATACAGTACTCGAAATCGGCAACTTTACCAGGTCGATCCCTGAATACGTCCTCGTAGCGGTACAATAACATACACAACTCTTTCTTTTCCCCTTCGCCGGCCGCAGTGGCGGAGCGGTTCTATGCGTCACAGTCTGGAACCACGCGACCGCTACCGTCGCTGGTTCGAATCCTGCCTCGGGCATGGATGTGTGTGGTGTCCTTGGGTTAGTTAGGTTTAAGTAGTTCTAAGTTCTACGGGACTAATGACCTCAGAAGTTCAGTTCCATAGTGCTCAGTGCCATTCGAATCATTTTTTCACCGTCCTGATATACCTTCGACTGCATCAATCACTTCCTTAATTCTGTTCTGCGTATCTACTTCCTCACACCAACCCTCAGTAACTATGGTTTGACCAATCTGATTTTCACCTACTAATCGGAATTGTTGGTGAAACGATGCGGTTAGTTTGAGACGGAGCTATGATTTGATGTTGCTGAAGTTACTATACAACCTCCACTGTAGGGAAAACGTTGTAAAATTCAGTTACTGTACGCCTGTCTGTTTTATGACTTAATTATACCATCATACAAAGATGGTCAAGCTATTGTCTTAGGTATCTTAAATGTGCTAATATCTTTGTTGGAACAAGAATTTTTGGAAGTAAGTAAGGGGGTATTTGGAGCAGCAGCATTATTAATCATGAATGGGGCTCTCAAACTAAACATTTCACAAATTCAGTAATGTATAACGTGTCGCTTGGGCATTGCATTATAAAGAAGGTAGAAATGTGTTGCTACAATTCCTGTTACTGAAATATTTTTCAATAAGTGCAGTGTAAACTGTTGTTCTAAGAGCTCCCAAATCACCTGGTTAGACACAGCAGACACCTTACATTTTCCTTAGTTGAAAGATTTTCCCGTAGGAGAACACATATTTTTATACCTGAAAATGGTTAAAATGTTTCGTAAGACTTTAAAATAAGATTGAGTTCGCTTTGATCCTCAGAGACCTTATTGCTTTAGTAGACTGTTACCGAATTTCAGTCACTTACATGCATTATCCGCTTTAGCCAAATTCTTGGAAATAAATTGACTCTTTCTTATTACAGTTGATTGATGGAAAAGTCAACTTAACCATGTTAAAAGCCGTTTCCATGTTCTTCGCTCTCACAATTACTACAGAATTACCCCTAATGCATAATAAGAAAGAGAAATGTGAATAGCGATCTCAACTGCTGTGATATAACAAATGCTGTGCTAAATCTTACCCTCTGAACCTTTCATTAATATTTCTCCTAAGCTCATTACTCTGAGATTTTAATTCCTCTACTCGATGTCATGTAACTTCTCCTTAATTCTATCACCTGTTTTATTTCCAGCAGAATAAACGTCTTAGTCTAGTGACATTTCAGTTGGCTGATGCTGTAATTAATTTCCTACCATACCATCCGCACAAGTCTGATAACTGCTGTTAATTATTTTCTTGACATCAAGTGACTGTTTACCTCCGCGTGTGATTAATTGATTACTGTGTCACTCCTTCTTTCCACTGTGAAGAATTTTTTAATTGTACATCCATTCCCCGTGTGCTAAACTAAACATACCCTTTTATATCCTTGGCTCGGAGGAAATATTTCTTCAATGCTTCATCCCCTGTTTCAAATAACAGCAGTTTCTTTTCCTCAATTCCGTAGCGCTATCTAGCAATGGTGAAGATTTCCCCTGACGATAAAATTCATCTGCTACTCTGGAACATCCTAAATGCTTTACCACCTCCTTCAGCTACAATTCACACACTTATTCTTGACCAACGTAGAGATGGATCGAACAGGACTTGTGCAGGACGACTAAGTCTGAACTTTCGCGAGCCGGAGAGCCTTAACGTAAGTGAAACACGCTTTCACATTCTTACAAAACATTCACGAAGATCAAATTGATGCTATAGTTAACTAAAACTTGAATTTTTCGCGTAATAGAAAGTTGAAACTGCTTCATAATAAAAATTTGAGCAGTAGTAGAGTAGGTGTATATTAGATTCAAATTGCCTAGGAGGAAATAACGTCCTCTTTCAAGATAATTTTATACACGGTTAAAATCTGTAAAAAAGACAAACTGCAGTGACGACTTTCTGACTGGAAACTGTGTAGAACATGTGACATGTGTGCGGAAATGCATCGTTGTCACCGTAACTGATGCTGACGAATGGTATTTCCTCTTACCAGATGCCGTGCATTCCTTGCTTGTTGCAGGCTGTGGGATTGATGCAGCGTATTGTAAGCAGTCGAATGGTCCGGTATTCATATCAAGAACAGGCCGAGATGGTGTCTGTGTACGACCAAGAAGATGGAAACGATCGAGAGGCAGCACGGCTACAACAAATCAAGTAACCCCACGGAGACCAACCTCATTACACAACATTGCAAGTCCTTTTTGGGCGTTCGTGTGGTCATGGCTCCTTTCGGACAGACGAAAGCATGGAGGCGGCAGACTGCGCCTATATCAGATTTGGAGGACCGGGTTCTACAGCATATTGAGACGAAACCTAGTACAAGCTCCAGGGAAGTGCCCCGTCAAGAAGGTGTACGCCAAAGTAGGATTATGTGTATCCAGCACGTCAACCGCTAATGTCCCTGTCACCTACAATCCCACGAAGGCCACTAGCAACAACAGGTGAGTGCGATGCGACTCTGTTCTGTGTCCCGGGACGATTTTTTATCGTTGAACGCACTCCGTCCATTTTCGGAGACATGTCCATAGAACCTTTTTTCTTCCATTTTCAATCAGGAATCCGTCCCGTACAATTTTATTACGTGTATCAAATTTACTGTTTTACACTGATGTTTGATCACAATGATTGGCACTTTTCTATGATTCCATCGAATTACCTTAGTAGAATTTTGGGATGGTTTTTTTTTTAAATAAGGTGAACGCCTTAATAACACTTCCTCATGTGAGGCATTGTCACGTCATTATTGACAATAGTGACTCCAGAATATCAAATTTGGCGTTCTATTTGCTTCAACTCTACGATACTCTTTGCTCTCGTGCACCTTGGTTCTGGAACAGTTAATCACTTTCACTGTCAGTTTCGGTCTTTTCCCCTTGTCTATATCGTTATCTACTTGAATGTTCACAAAGTCAACGTGTCGATGCACTAAATAAATTATTCTTCAAGACTTCTGATAGAAAACCAGCTTATTTGGTTTGTCTGGACACGAATATTCGCTTTATACTGAAACTAAACGACCTCGTTTCCCTAGCGCTTACAAGGGTATCAGTCATTGCAAATTTCCTTGATAATGTCAGCCATATTTGACTACTTATGCCTTGAAGTACTATCCGGAGTAACACTGTGGCCGATACCATATTATTTACGTACTAGTTTTGTTCTGTAGTCTTGGAAGCGATCTCTTACAATTTTTTCTAGCATTACTTTTATTATTTAAGCACGTGTTATTCGGTTTCTGCTTGTGTAACTGAATTCTTTTTTGTAAAACCTAATTTCTCTCGTCTGTAATGTTGTTATTGTTTCTTTCCTTCCTACCTTTACCGCAGTGATAAGGGAATAGATATGCTTTTCTAAATGATGATAATGATCATCCTTCTTGCTTTTTTACTTTAAAATTGTGGGAAACTTGCTACTAATGCATTTATCCTATAATTAGAGTTCTCGGCATCCGGGATTGATAAGATAAATTGTAGGAAGTTGAATATCCTTAAAATTTCTTTTTCTTTAGTGTTACCATACTTCTAAAATATAATTATCGTCTAAATGCAACTGCTGTAGTTTTGTCTGCTGAAGTATTAATACTGTGTTCCGTTGCTTTAAAATGCAGTTAATTAGTGGCTAATAGAAAGGATTACACTGAGTAAGTAATGGAGGCAAGTGATGAGCAGGGTGTTAGTAAGCCGGAAGATGTTGTACGCAGGATATACATCCACGTCACTCAAAGACTGACTGATGAAACCAGTACGTTACAACTCTCACGATCTGCATCACATCGCAAAACATACAAATCAGGTTCAACACACTGCTGAGAACAAGGACATACGTCGAAAGATTTTGGGAATGAAAAAATTTCAGCAGTTTCTGTATCAAGCTCTATCACGAAGAAAATTCGTAACAAGTCCGGAGAAGAAAGTGAAACATTGTAACACTTACGGAGTGTATGATCCAGATGACATATTATGACTAACAACCCTACAGTAAAGGAGGAAAGAATAGCAGAAATCTTGTTCCGTTACAAATAATAATAATAATAGGGTTGATAATTTGCTAGGCTATAAGAATAAGAATTATACAAAGAAGCACCGATGAAACGTATGTGAAGAAAATCACGTAGTGTTTGTGTATCAAAGATTTGGCCCCTTGGAAGAGAAAAATATGTGCTGTACAGGTAGACAGGGTTTGGATGATCGATTTTTTTAAAGCAAATTTATATTCATCATTTGATGTAACAAAGTTTTCTCATCTTTGACTGAACCTGGCTGGCTGACACTGGATACCAACAAGATGATAACAGTAAAGCACGATCTGTTCACCTTCTGATTCGTGAACTCCACTCTTACGATCGGCAGTGCTCACAAGATAACACTTTCAGAGCAGAATCGGTGGAGGTAGCCCACCAATCAAGAGGGAGGAAATGGTCACGTGACGGCCAAGTGCTGACTGGGAAGCGCGGTGGAGCAAAGACCTTTGCCTCTTTTGCCTTTCATTCTCAACCCAAGCAAACGTAGCTTTCCTACTCTCTTGGGCACCCATTCAGTCTGTCGGTGGCCTCCCCAGGCAATGATGTATCCAGGCGGTGTTTTCCTTGGCAATGAAGGTAAAGAAACATGCAGCGTTCTTAGCATGAATATTTTCCTGATAATTACAACCACCTTCTTGGTCTGTAGCCCACAGAATCCGTCTTTCCGACA
This sequence comes from Schistocerca piceifrons, assembly GCF_021461385.2. Classification (NCBI taxonomy): domain Eukaryota; kingdom Metazoa; phylum Arthropoda; class Insecta; order Orthoptera; family Acrididae; genus Schistocerca; species Schistocerca piceifrons. Next base: position 500,284,311 of record NC_060139.1, read on the forward strand.
GCCAACTGCACAATGCTGAAACAACACTTTTGTTATGTTCAAAGAAAAAAACATTCCTGCTGAGGAAGCCAGTTCGTCACGCATTACGAAGAAGAGGCCCAAACCCAAAAATAAGATGAGTTTTGTGTCTTGGAAAGTCTTAAAGAGCTACAAAACAAATACCTCAAACCCATTTTTGCAAGAGGGGTGCAAGTCTCCGCTAATACTAAAATGTTGACTTTCACGGCCGGAAATATCATGTCCATTATAATTATCCGGGCTGTTATGCCGTGGTCAGTTGATGAATTCTGTGTCGATTCCCAACGTTACGTCTCCGACTGCGGGAGACATCTTCAATGGGGTCCGTAGCTCGATGGAAGGACCAACACACCCACTGGCTCGCACCTGACTGCCGCTAAATTCCGTGTCCGCGCGCTCCCACGCCGCGGCGTGACGTCACGTGTTTTGAAAACGTCAGTGCAATTGGCCGCTGTCCGTCGCCGTCGATCGCCATTGCCATCACTCAGTAGTGGACGGGTGGTACACATCTTCTTTAACACCGGCATCCACATACCGTTTAATTTCACGCCCTCCTCCTTTCGATTGAAATTATTTGGGTGTTTAGCGATTTCGATTGCCTCCCTGTAGAGACTTTCGTAATATCCGCTTGTGGTCGCTAGTACTTGCGTCTCCTCGAAACGAATATTGTGGTTCCCTGGCTGGAAAGCATGCTCCGCCATAGCTGATCTTTCCTTCTACAATTTCCCTTGTGCTCTTCTGCTCTTCCAAACGCTTAGAAACCGTTCTTTTAGTGGTACCCACATAAACATCACCACAGCTGCATGGGATCCTATACACTCCAGCTTTCTCCAATGGTTTGCGAGCGTCCTTGGCAGGCTTAAGGTATTCTTGTATCTTCCTGGTGGGCTTGTAAATTACGGTAATATTCCGCTTCGTCAAGATCCTCCCTACTCTTTCCGTTAGATTTTTAACAAACGGCAGGAACACCTTAGATTTTGCAGTAGCTTGTACGTCAGTATGATTTCTGCGTGGCTGCCTCAACGCAAGTTTTATTTCGGCGGATGAATATCCGTTCTTCATTAGTGGATTGTGGAGATGTTCCATCTCAGCGTCGAGCAACTCAGGTTCACAAATATTTCCAGCTCTGTGCGCTAACCTCTTGATAACACCCCGCTTCTGTTGTGGGTGGTGGTTCGAATTCCGGTGCAAACAACTGTCCGTGTGCGTGGGTTTGCGATATACTGAGTGGCCGAAACTACCATTTTCGTTTCTAAAAACAAGCACATAGAGGAAATGTAATTTGCCGTCTACCTTGTCCTCCATTGTGAACTGAATTCTCGTGTTTATACTGTTCACATGTTCGTGGAACCGGCTTAGTTCCTCCCTACCATGTCTCCACAGCACAAACGAGTCATCCACGTATCGGAACCATACATTTGGTTTTTTGCTGGCAGTATGAGCAAACGGATGGCGTGGCTATGCGAAGACCCCTAAGTCCCGTAATTGCAAACTTCTTTATGGAGAAATTCGAAGAACAGGCCTTAGGTACTGCCAGAAAAAATTCTTAAGACAAAGACAGAATAATGAAAATCGCACAGCTGTGTCATAATGACTCAGGAAGAATAAAAGTAGTTTGACATGACCTCATCACGACAAATTGCTTCCCATATTTTCGTAAAACACAGTAATCATGCAGCTCGTATACAAGATGTTTCAAAGACCTCGCATCAGGCGTATAGGGGTGATAGATTACTTCATGGGGAACAACAACCATGAGAGACAAATCTTCATTGACGCTTCCTTGCGAGGCTATGCATCCTTTAGTATTCATTTGCCCACGGACGATGAGATTTCGGAGAAATAGTAGCTTCTACTAACCTCGTGTGCTACACCGACCCCTGTACATTGATATAGTGATTTTCAGCAAGAAAACCTTAATAAAAGTGTGCCTCTAAGCCGGGACAGACAGTTTAGCAGCGGATCTCTCATTCTCATATTAAGCAAATGACTGGATTATAGGCAACAAACAAGACATACAAACGCCACAGAATGCTTCTCACTGACACTTCTCAGTGGCATAAGTGACACAAAAGAACACCTAACCTCACAGGGAAGGGTCTGCGAAACTTTTGTTTTTATGAAAAGATGTTCCTTATGATATGATCTATCACCCCAACGTGTCTGATGTAAAATCTTCGAAACACCCAGTGAATGAACGCAAATTGGAAACAGTGATTGTAGTATACATATTTTTAGACAGAAAAATTGGGCTGTAACTTGCCTATGGCACCAGATGCCCTTTTACAGCAGTTATATCCTTCACAGGTGTTAGCACGTATGTCTCTGCCGCAGGTGTTTGTCTTGTGGGTTGCCTACAATGCAGTTATTTCCTCCGTATGAAAACTGGTCGGCCCTATAGAATCTAAGTTATTCATTCCCTGCTAAAACACACACACACACACTTATATACGAGGGCTATCCACAAAGTACATTACGTTTTGGAATTAAAAATAAATAAAGTATTGAAAAAAATTGTTATTATATACATATGAAAGCCACAGTTAAATACTACTTTTCTACATAGTTACCATTTAAATTAAGGCACTTATCGTAGCGATGGACGAGCTTGGAAATTCCTTCGTCGTAAAATTCGGCCGCCTGCGCCTTCAACCACGTGGTTACCTCTTCTTGAAACTGTGCGTCGTCGTTAAAACGCTGCATAGCCAACCACTTCTTCATTGCTGGAAATAAGTGGAAGTCGCTCTGTGCCAGCTCGGGACTGTACGGCGGATGAGGAAACAACTCCCACTCAAAAGATTCGAGAACTTCACGAGTGGCATTTGCAGTGTGGGCCCGGGCGATGTCGTGAATTAGCAAGATCTTTCAGCCCAACTTTACCCTGCGCTTGTTTTGTATTGCTCTTCTGAGGTTGTGCAGAGTCTGGTAATACCTTTGAGAGTTTATTGTAGTGCCTCTCTCCAGGAAATCCACAAAAATCACACCTTTTCTGTCCCAAAAGAGGTAACCACGTGGTTGAAGGCGCATGCGACCGAATTTTACGACGAAGGAATTTCCAAGCTCGTCCATCACTACGATAAGTGCCTTAATTTTAATGGCAACTATGTAGAAAAGTAGTATGCAAGTGTGGGTTTCATCTGTATATAATAAAAAAATTTCCAATACTTTATTTATTTTTAATTCCAAGACGTAATGTACTTTGTGGATAGCCCTCGTACATATACACACATCAAAAAAAGTTTTGCATCACCTCGGTTCCGAAAGTTTCGGAAACTGTACAGAAAATTGGAACAGAGGTCAACATATACATCTTTTCTGCCCATTTTATTGCTCACGAAAACAACACATTTCTTGTTGTACCACCATACAGCGAGACCTTCAGAGGTGGTGGTCCAGATTACTGTACACAATGGTACCTCTGATTCCCAGTAGCACGTCTTCTTGCATTGATGCATGCCTGTATTCGGCGTGGCATACTATCCTCAAGTTGAAACGATAATTAATTCAAGACCCTACGCTGCCAACAGGCGTTGTTATACAGCAACGGGGACAGTTGAAAATGTGTGCCCCAACCAGGACTCGAAACCGGTATCTCCTGCTTACATGACAGACACTCTGTCCATCTGAGCCACAGAGGGAACAGAGGATAGTGCGACTGCAGGGACTTAACCCTTGCACGCTCCCCGTGAGACCCACATACCCATGTCCACACACTACATTAGTAGTACTCCTGCCCATTAGACTCTTTACACGCGGCAGACAATCTTACTGAGTACCGTAAGAGTTCGGGCAATACCTGTGCATCTGCACAGAAGAAGAGGGTCAATGGCCAGTCAGCCATAACGTATTGCCCGAACTCTTACGGGACACGGTAAGATGGTCTGCCACGAGTAATAAGTGTAACGGGCAGGGGCGCTACGAATGTAGTGTGTGGACATTAAGTTGGGAATGTGGGTCTCACGTGGAGCGTGCAAGGGGTAAGAACCTGCAGTCGCACTATCCTCTGTGCCCTCGGTGGCTCAGATGGATAGAGCATCTACCATGTAAGCATGAGATCCTGGGTTCGAGTCACGGTCGGGGCATATATTTCCAACTGTCCCCACTGATGTATATCAACGCCTGTTGGCTGCGTAGGGTCTTGAATTAATTATGACTTCATTCTAGAGCGCTGTATGTTCATCGATGGTATCTATTTTTTCGGACATGTCAGAAAGAACGGATACCATTTTCATATATCCTCAAGTTCATCAAGGAACTATTTGGTCCAGATTGTCCCACTCCTCAACAGCGATTCGGCGTAGATCTCTCAGAGTGGTTGCTGGGTCACGCCGTCCTTAAATCGCCCTTTTCAGTCTATCCCAGGCATGTTTAATAGGGTTCATGTCTGGAGAACATGCTGGCCTCTCTAGTCGAGCGATTTCGTTATCCTGAAGGAAGTCATTCACAAGATGTGCATGATGGGGGCGCGAATTGTCATCCATGAAGACGATGCTGCCGATATGGCTGGATTCTCGGTCGGAAGATGGCTGCCTTCCATGGCCACCAGCGGCGTAAGTCCGCCCCACACAATGCCATCCCAAAGCAGCAGGGTATCGCCACCTGGCCGCACTCGCTGGACAGTGTGTCTAAGGCGTTCATCCAGATTGGGTTGCCTCCAAACACGTCTTCGATGATAGCATATGCGACACCCATCGGTGAAGAGAACGTAATGCCAATCCTGAGCGGTCCATTTGGCATGTTGTTGGGCCCATCTGTACCACTCTGCATGGTATCGTGGTTGCAAAGATAAACTTCGCCATTGATGTCGGAAGTGGTTGCGCATCATGGAGGTCAACGTCTGTCTTCAGGAGTTCTGGGAACTGGGGTGCTGGAAAACTATTTTTGGTGTGTGTGTGTGTGTGTGTGTGTGTGTGTGTGTGTGTGTGTGTGTGTGTCTGTCTACGCTCTCCTCTCAAATTGCTAGATCGATGTCAAGCAGGTATGACAAACAGTGCACTTCACATCAGCACTGTGGGGCTTATAATCTCCTAGGTGTAAGTGAAGATATGGGCAAAACGTGTTTTTTCAATTCCTGCCATATAGGCTGCAATGTTTCACAAGTATGTTGTGTAGGAATAGTATCGGCCTGCCATATCAAACTGCATTGAAGAAATGTTTTCCAACCCACAACATGTGGGCAGCCCTGCATGACAAGTGTGTTTTTATTTTCGTAGTATCGTCCTCTATATCATGGAAAAAACAGTTATCAAGCCTGTTGGAAGTAACCTGACCCGGATGATATGTGCCAACCTGCTTTATGAATGTGTTTTTCAGGGGCTAAACATCCCAATGATCACAGCTGGGGGATAGTTGAGATGGATTGAGGAAGGGATAAAGAGGTGACAGGATATGATAGAAAGCAGTCTGCAGGAGGGAATGGTAGGAATGAAAGAGAGGAGTTGAATAGAGAGATGGGGCAGGAGGAAATGGATAGAAGGAGGGATGAGGAAGAGATGGGAAGAGAGATGGTGAGCAGGCGGTGGGCAGAGAAGGAAGAGAGTAGGAGATGGCCTGAGAGAATGATGAGGACCATCTGGACAAAGGAAAAGGGAGAAGTATGTGGACAAGGAGACGAGGAGGAGGGGGAGAAGCAGGAAGAAGAGGAGGAGGAAATAAACAGAGTAGGGTGTGGGAGACAGAAAATACAAGTTGGTTTTGGGGGAGCAGGGAGTGGTCTAGGGAAGTTAGAGAGGGAGCAGGAGGAGATGACTAGGGAGAATGGGCCTAGGGGAGTAGGAACGGGAGATGGTGCAGGAGGAGACACTGACTTCGGAGGAGGAGATGGGCAGGAGGTGGATGCAGAGAGATGGGGGAGGACTAGGTGTACAAAGAGCAGAGGAGGAGTGAGAGTGAGATGGGAGAGGAAGAGATGGAAAGGGAGGGGAGTGCAGTAGACGAAGAGGAAGGGGAAAGAAGGAGATGGACAGGTATAGGGAAAAGGACATTGGTGAGTTGAGGCTGACAGGAGGATATGGAAGGGGGAGGGGAAAGATTGTCTTGATAGGAAGCGCTGCAGAGGAGGAGACGTGCAGGGAGGGAGAGCAGCAGGAAAGCCAGACTGGGGCAGGAGGAGATGGAAAGAAGAGAGAAAGGATGTATAGATCTTGTGGGGTGCTGATGGAGATGGGAAGAGAGATGGGAAGGAGCAGATGGACAGAGAGAGGTGGGGAGAAGTAGGTGGGCAGAGAGAGGGTACAGGAGAAGACTCTTTGAGGAGTGTGGAGTAGATGAACAGAGAAAGGGAGTGGTAGTTTGGAACAGGAAACAGAGATAAGGAAGAAGAGGGGAGGGGAGGGTAATGTGAACTAAGATACGGGAGGAATTGATATGTGCACTGTAAGCAACATACGTATATACATACACACACAGACACACACACACACACACACACACACACATATATATATATATATATATATATAATGTGTGTGCTACTGACATGACTCGTGCATCGTATGATGTAATTTATATTTTATATATATTTGACGATACTGGTGCTGATTTTGCATTTAACATTTGATGATGCCACTACGGCTGCAGTACATTAGGACTTTGTTTTTACAAAACGGATCTGACGATGGTCATTATAGACCGAAACCGGTAATCTGTTGATAAATGTTTGTGACCATAGACGTAAATTGAAGGGAACTTATTAAAATGTGTGTGTGTGTCTATGGATGTGTGTGTGTGTGTGTGTGTGTGTGTGTGTGTGAAGGAGAACTCATTGCTTCATTGCTTTCATCTACAGAGTAAACATATGATACTGGCATAGAGTTGCAAGATTAAATTCAAGAATGAAATTTATAAAATGCAAGCATATCTCAAAACCGTCCCACATATCACAACAGAGCTAGAGAGCTAGCTCATTCTGTAATATTGGCTTAAATGTAGCATTTAGACTTCCATCGTACAACACCTGTGCAGTTCATATCGATGACAGGACGGAGTAACTGCACCCTACAAAATGTGTAAAATATAATTCCCATCAATTAATTATGTCCTGGAGGTTCAAAGACATTATTTAACAATGATCTACAAAAATGAGAATCAAAGTAACACAAGAGAAAAACACCACAGTGCTTCTCTAATTGTATATACTACAGCCAATAGCCAGTGCCATAGACAGGATGCCAAGGTCTGGGCACTGATGGTAGCAGTCAACTACCTCGCTCGGAGAGCACCCCCAGCAGAAGTAAGTGCTCCCACGCTATCCCTACACCTAGGACAATGACAACTTTTGGGAAGCTTTTGTGCCAGCCAGAGATTTTATTGACATCAAGAAGCGTGGCAGAGGCTCATCTGCTGTATGGTCGGCATAAGATCGGTGTTTTAAGTCCCCAGAAAATCACCAGCAGGGCAGGGCTATAATACAACTGAAATCGAGAATTGCCAGGACCAAGGAAATAACACTGATGACAAGGCCCCTTTAACTAACATCATTTATACTTGAGCAACAACAATTATTCTTATATATTTTTATTAACAGATGCCCTTTGGAAATCAGTTAAGAAAATTAAAGTAGATTTGACACTATAAAGGCGATGGCGTTCAAAATAGTGGACAAGGCAGCCGTTGAATGACAGTAACAATAATCTCAAACCAATTCAAGAAAAAATACCTTAACAATATATGTCTTCTAAAAATTTTAAAATTAAACAATTTCAAACACACGAGCAAATGAAAATATTTTCTAGACAAATCTCTTGAAAATAGTAGGTGGAGCCGCGAAAGGTTAATTAAGAGATGTACAATGAACTTAGAACAACATTAGAATATGTAAAAACATTACGGGGAGAACTTCTTGTGTGAAGCCAGTTAATCAACAGTCTCTTGACCGACAGGGAAATTTCACTTACAATGCAAGTTAGATAAGATACTCAGCTTGAACCCAGACAGCCAGAACGCGCGCCTACAAACAGCACGCCGCGCTAGGAAATGCTCGAGAGCCGTGCACACAGCCGCAAGCAAGGCAGGCCCACGCACCGAGCAACCACCGATATGAAACTCTCTGCCAGCAACTTAGTAAGTGCTGTTAACAACAAGAAAGAGATTATACTACAGTTAAGGTTATGGTTTAACCATGATTTCACCTATAGAACGTTTCGAATAAGTTCATACATCTTAGGAAAGAAGCCTCGCCAATAGAACTACAGAAAGGAAGGAATATAATAGCTAACTCGCTCGTGTCTCACCACTGACGGAACCTCACAGCACTCTTAAATGGGTTGTAAAATAGTCATACCAGAGCCCAACAGCTTCAGGCATCATGAAAACCAATGTTAAGCCTTGACAGCTGGTTTTCTTGCATAACAATTTTGAAAGCAATTTTTTATCCAGTTCAGGCGCAAGCCCCTAATATAGCTATGCGCGTCACAACCGGGCATATCACATAAACAAAGCAACTGTAACCACAGCAAATTTTTTGAGAGCGAATGCTTGCCAGCAGATTAAAACAAGTTACTTCAATATCATCAGAGCAGACAGGGCAATACACTATTCCTAAAATCACAGACCGAAGAAAGAAACAGAAGAAAACACAAGTAAGTGTGCATGTGTGCATGACGACTCAATAGACATAAACAGGAACATCTGTTCAAAATCCTTGCGAAGGAGGAAATCGGTGCACAGAGCTGAACAACTAGCTGCCCACAACGTAACTGAACCAGATCTTTGCCTTCTGCCCAGTCCTGGCGAAGACGAGTTGACGGCGACCCGGAAAAGACGTCGTGCCGAATCGCACTGAGTGTCCGTTTCTCCTAGCACTCCTGCTGCCTCCGGCTCCACACTGTGCGAAAACTACCCGTCAACTACCTGCGCCGCTCTCTTCCGAGGCCTGTCTCTGTATACGTGACTCTAGTGGTCGCTTTCGAAGACTAGACCAGGCAGCGACAACCGCACGAGGAAGTCATCCGCACACCCAGGTGACACCAGCTATGTTATCGATAGTGAAGTAAGTGGCCACGGCCTAACGCCGCCCTCCGTGTGTGTCAGTCACCACCACGAGATCGACGACTTTGTACCTACATAGATGGGCTGTGCTGCGCCACACGGCGCTGTACTTCCGACGCAGCAACCACCGCCATCACCACTACTGGTCCACGAACTACAGACTGCTGCCTGACTGCACGCACCCCCATTGACAAAGGGTTCCAGCTCAGATACCTATTCGGATCCCTTTATCTCTGGGAGGGAACTGCAAAGGGAACGGTAACAATGAGAAAAACATGGAATAACCAACGAACAGTTGACATTCTACGAGTCGGAGCATGAAATCTTGCAAGTTTTAAGGTAGCAACGGAGGTAGAAAGTCAGAAAAGTGAAACGCAAAACTCAGTCTAGATGTACCGGGGTCAGTGAAGTGGAATGAACAAGGATTTATGGCCAGACGAATATAGGGATAACATTTATTATGGTTCAAATGGCTCTGAGCACTATGGGACTAAATAGCTGAGGTCATCAGTCCCCTAGAACTTAGAACCACTTAAACCTAACTAACCTAAGGACATCACACACATCCACGCCCGAGGCAGGATTCGAGCCTGCGACCGTAGCGGTCGCGCGGTTCCAGACTGAATCGCCTAGAACCGCTCGGCCACCCCGGCCTGGCATTCGTTATGAATAGGAAGGTAGGGAAGAGACTGAGCTACTACGAACAGTTAAGTGATACAGCTGGGCTCATCAGATTCGACAACGACGTTGTGGCATATATGCTAACGTCGCAAGCATAAGGTGGGGGAGAGACAGAGAAAGTATACCAGGACATTGAACGGGTAATTCAATATGTAGAGATAGATGGAAATGCTATAACCATAGGCATTGCAAGGAGTTTTCAGGAGAAGGAGTAGGGGAAAGGATTATGGGGATTATCAATTTGGCAGTCTGAATGAGCGGTGGTAATAGCAAATACTCTGTTCACGAATCACAAAAGAGGAGGCATGTATGGAAAATACCTGGAGACACGGGTAGATTCCAGATGGATTACATCATTGTCAGACAGAGATTCCGAAATCAGATACTGGATTGTAAGGCGTTCCCAGAAGAAGTAATAAACTCAGATCACAATTTAATAAAAAACAGAAGTGTAAGAGAATCGCAAGGAGGAATCGGAGTGTGGAAGGAAGGGGGATACCGAAGTAGAGAGAAATGGCAAGACGAAGTATCCACATTCTTGCTAACTTCAAACGCAAACAAGGAAGTACAAAAATGTTCTGAGAAAGATCCGAATAGAGCAATATAAATCCCCTCTAAATGGAACAAATAGCGAATGCAAGGTAGCAAAGGTGAAATGGCTGCAGAAAAGGTGTGAAGAATCGAAAAAGAAATGGTCGTCGGAAGACTAATTCAGCATACAGGAAAGTCGAAAGCTCAGGTCATAACATGAAGAATGCAATGGGAATCCTACTGTTAAACGTAGATCAAAGATAGAACTAGTGGAATGGGAACAATGAAGGTGTCTATAAGGGGGAGCACTGTTAAAGAAGAGAGAGAGACCAGATGGGTGGAAAGACTACACTGAAGGCAAGCGGATTATCTAAGGCGAAGAGCGCATTCGTGGCCAAGAGAAGGTTGCTGGTTCAAACACAGGAGGAAGAAATTTCTGAGATGTATCATACCTTGGACCACAACATTTTATGGAGTGATACAAGGTCAGTGGTAAATAAAGAACGGTATAGAATTGAGGCTTTTGAGATGTGGTGATACAGGAGAATGTTTAAAATTGGATGTCGTCGTCAGCTAGGGAATGAGAAAGTTGTCCATAGAATTATTTGAGGACGCAGGGTGCAAGTGAAAAAAAAGCCATTCTGGCCATAAACAAGGCTCTGACGGGAATAAAAGCATCTGTTGTAGTGACGTTGAGAGAGAGAGTGAAAGAAAGAGAGACAATACGTTACACATACACCGATTACTTACTACAAGGAACAATACCTAGCGTTTGCCAGATACTGAAGGTCATCACACTGAAAAAGGGAGAGGACATGTATGTGACAATTTTTAAGTTGTACCGACAACTTAACGTAACGGGAAATTTCAAGACAAAGTTTTGTGCAGGCAATTACATGCTCACGTTATTCTTGCAGACGCAGACCCCAATGAGTATGAGTGAAGATTGGGAAAACTAACGGACCAGGTAAACTGGTGAATTTTGGTTGGCAGTAGGAAGGCGACTGATAACCTATCGTGAACCGCCTTATTCTCGTGATTGATGGAAACACGGTGTTCAAGAGCCTTCTATATTTGTCTAAGAGAATACTGCTGTGGTAGAAGTCAACTGCAGTCATGTGCTACAAAAGCTGCAATAATGGCGATCACAGATTAACTTCAAATGATCGCACAGAAGAGAGTATTCTTAGTGCTTGGAGAGATTCTTTAAAGAAGCAGCTGTCTCACAACAACAAGAAATGAGAAATAGCTTAAACGGCAGGGGCCACCAGATATCTAAGGTTTCTGACAGGTGAGGGAAAAATTCCTTTGCCTACATCAGACATGTCAACAAGAAAGGACTAAAAATAACGAAAGAACCAACGAATACAGGACGGAAGTGACCTCTGTTGCAGTGTATCGAAATATATACCAGTCTGACAATTATTCCCAGTTACTGAGTCAGCGTCTGAGCTCACAGGCTGCGACTGGTAAATCGAGCACAGACCTTGTTACATATGCAATGAAGCATGAGTCAGCACTTTACACTGACTGATGCCCTCCTACGTATTTTGGGAATCTGGCAAATTGAACTAAAATTTAGTAATGAGGGTGCAGAGTACTGTATGGAAACGTCGACAGGACGACGGATATCATAGGACTACCTACATCCAATCTAAAACAGTTACTGAAGATGGTTCTTGCAAAAATAGTAGCGCTCCTGGTACCAGAAATAACAGGTAAATGTATTTAGAACGCTCTCTCAAAAATGAGCAATGGCACGGGAAGAGGAAATGAAACCCATAAAAAGGCGCATGCCATTTTTCACACACACGTGCACATAATGTTGTCCGAGGTTATGGACAGTCACAGACAAAAATTATAAATATACAGTTCCAACCAAGGTTTACAGGAGATTTCCCTTGGTTCTCACCCAAGTACCGTAACTGGCAGTACATTACCATTTATCGTAATTGGGAACCCCTGCCGTCCCTTCTCATTTATTCCGGGCGGGAAGTATATAGCCACCTATCAGGTCATCTGCGGCTTAGCTCAAAGGAATTACGTCCTGTGATGGGCCAAATCTCGTTCTACTCCTTCGAAGTAAAAAGAAAGTAGGTAGAAGAGCCGAGCAACTAATGTAGCAATAGAGCTACAACACGAAGAGGACGCTGCCTGACGAGCTACAATGGCATCATTCTTGTGACTGGCTGCAATTAAGATCTCTAACTGAATGTCAAGGAACTGTGGTTCTATTGATCCTAACCAGACCCAGGTAATAATATGAGACATGTCATGGGTTGCTACATGCAGAACATTAAGGAAGAGCAGAAGTCACTTGCCATAAACGTGTGAGTTGAGGGACATCAGTCGATCTGCGCATGGCTTTTTCTCGTAGATTTTACTTTCAATATGTCATTATTCATCCAAACTAGTATGGTTGGGGGCAAATGTGAAAGAAAGGGACCAAATGTTAATATTTCTACATTGAAACATGGGAAAGGTGGTGATCGTCTTGTACCAACTGTATGAAAAATATTATACAAATTAATTGACCACTTCAGTTTTTATTGACTTAAGTATTCGTACAATAATTGTCTCTAAACTTCATTACTTTTATATTTTGTCCATATGAATCACTGAGTTTAAATCGTACTGAAACTCTTTGGTCTCAAGATTGCTCCTTAAGGAGAGTTCTCGGTAATGTGACATAGGTAAGAAGTAATATATTAAGTGGCAAGCTTTGTTGACAAATTTAATACGTAATAACGAACATTAGATCGGTAGTGGAGCCTATTTCATGCTGTATCAACACACCACTGTGTCATGTTTACATTATTACTGAAATAATGGATCATAGAAATGACATACGATTGTGAGCATACATCATTACATGATCATCAGACATGTATAACGAATGAGATATCCTGTGACACAAGTGAATTTCCAAATCAACCAAAAGTTCCTGCCAGAACAGGACTGCGTTAGAGGACCTGGGTATCATCGAGTGGACACAGTGCTAAGTTTAAATAAGATGTGGCGATGTAACTATGTGGCACAAAGAGGGGTAGTTGCATGACTGGTACAAGATCAGACATCTTCTGGGAGCTAGTGTCGAATCGCCGCTGTTTGCAGCAGACAAGACATTACTGCGTCGCCATGGTCCAGTTATGACATACCCTCCGACATTGTTTTGCCTCAACAGGGAAGGCTGGGATGTGCCAGAGTCTGAACAATAATGGCTGACAAAGGACCATTTACTTCTGGTGGACGTGAGGCAGTGCATTGGAGCGGGTTGGCTTTGGAAGTATGAAATTGGAAGAGCAATTATACCACGGAGGCAGCTGCGGGCGGTAGGCAGCGGCTGACAGGACTTCGAAGCACTGGACGAACTTGTTTACATTGGCACAACGGTCCCACGGTTTTACTGCGGTAAACGCAATTTGGTGTAGACGAAAAGAGAAAAAAAACCTCTAAGGCAGCTTAACAATGCCACTTAGAGACTAAGGCAGCAAGGCATTGGAACTGCGGACCGTCAACAAGGATTATGTCCTGTTCTTAACAAGAGGCACCGTTTGCCTGGATCAGCAGACGGTGTTTGTCTCCATTGGTTCAGACGATACCGCAGCTGCAAGCCAGGAAGATTTCCGTTACGACGAATGGAAAACCTGTGCGTAAGGGATGGTTGGGCCACCTTGTTGTGCTGAACTTTGAGTCTGGGATTCCATTAGTATGTTGTGAAGATTTTGAATTGTGAAAGGGCCGGGCTGCCACTGAGCCTGTAACTGAAGGAGCAGTGCCTTGTATAAATGTATTGTGTTTTGATGAAACACAGTGGGGCCTTGTACGGACTGAATATTGTAAAGCACTGAATTATCTGAAGAACTGTATTTCAGTGATAGCCTTGTAGTGATTCAAGTCATCATTCTCTGTGTGTAGTTCACTGACGCACATTTGGAACTTGTGTAACTGTTAATTGCATTTATTATTCTTATCGTCGGTCCACGTTCGTTCAGGGTGGTGGTCATACTGGGGTGTGTGCTACCACGTTGATTAATGTGTGTCGTGAGCTATACTGAGCAACCATTTTATTAAATTAAAATCATTGGGATAACGCATTTATATTGAATGACTTACAGGGCGTTTCGCAGTTCATGTTACAGTGTTTCGCAGTTTGTTTTACAAACTTCTAGAAGTTGTAATGAGGACTTAGTAGATCAAGTTTTACATAGGAACCTATGCCCGGAAACGTTATCCAGCGACGGTACACAGCGTCAAATTACAGGCGCCGGTGCCTGTAAATGTATGTCAGCACATCGGGATTCCGTGATTATGTTACTTTCTAGGATGCTGGAGAAAGGTAAATACATCAATTTGAGGTAAGAGTCTCTGGACCGGAAACGAACAAGTCGAAAGTTATAGTACAAAACCGATGCGCTACCTCTGACAGTTGAATACATGGACGGGTACTGTTGTTGTTAAGACTGTAGATTAAGTAACTTTCTGAGGCAGTAGTATGGACTAGAACAAGGTAAAGCTACATAGTAAACATGGGCTCTAAAACGCATACCTGAGGAGTTATGACCACTTGTTCATATTCGATACTGTGAAACACATCTTTATTGAACAAGTGCTCATAGCTCATAAGGTATGCATTTAGGAGTCCATATTTATTAGACATTTTTTGGTTTGTTCATACTATCACCTATGAATGTTGCCTACCCTACTATCTTAGTACCAACAGTACCCGTACATGTAATCCACTGTTAGAAGTATGAAGTATCATGATTGTTTTCGTTTATAACATTCGACTCGTTTGTTTCCGGTACAGGGACCCTTAGCTCAAGTTGATACATTTATCCTTCCCCGTCATCCTAGGAGGTTTGTAACACCCTTTATATATATACATTTACAGGCTCAGGCCCCTGCATGGTGTCGTGTATGCAAAGGTGGACCTCGCCATGGACGTCGGGCGTGATGTTGCGGAACACGCAGCGACTGCGCACAGTTTGAGTCGTAACACGACGTCCTGTGGCTGCACGAAAGGCATTATTGAACATGGTGGGCGTTTCTGTCATGGTTTCTGCGAGCCATAATCCGTAGGTAGCGGTCATCCACTGCAGTAGTAGCCCTTGGGCGGCCTGAGCGAGGCATGTCATCCCAGTCCCTGTCTTTCCGTCTCTTCTCTGTGTCTGAACAACATTGCTTAGGTTCCCTCCGAGACGCCTGGACACGTCGTTTGTAGAAAGACCTTACTGTCACAAGTAACAATGCGGAGGTGACTGAAGCGCGGTATTGACCGTCTAGGCATGGTTGAACTACAGACAACATGAGCCGTGTACTGCTTTCCTGGTGGAATGACTGGAAATGATCGTCTGTCGGACCCCTTCCGTCTATTAGGCGCTGCCCGTGCATGGTTGTTTACATCTTTGGGCGGGTTTAGTTCAAATGGTTCAAATGGCTCTGAGCACTATGGGACTTAACTGCTGTGGTCATCAGTCCCCTAGAACTTAGATCTACTTAAACCTGACTAACCTAAGTAAATCACACACACCCATGCCCGATCTACATGGGGAGAAATGATCACCACGATAAAATAAGAGACATCCATGCCCAAGGCAGGATTCGAACCTGCGACCGTAGCGGTCGCTCGGTTCCAGACTGTAGCCTAGAACCGCTCGGCCACTCCGACCGGCGCGGGTTTAGTGACATATCTGATCAGTGAAAGGGACTGTGTCTGTGACACAGTATCCACAGTGAACGTCTATCTTCAGGAGTTCTTGGAACTGGGGCGATGGAAAACTTTTTTTGATGTGTATAATTTCATAATTGAAAAAAAAAGTCTTTTACATAGATATGTTGATTGAAATATTGTAGCACTCATTATGTAGATGGGAAAGCATGTCTGAGGAAAGCAATGCAGAGGTCCTGGATCGTTTTAAATTAAAACGATTTGTTTTTAATATGGAAAATGTGTTGCAGATTAACCAGTTACATTTGCACACGCACAGGGGCTCTTTAAACTGAAATGGCAGACGGTTCCGGAAGCACATAATAAACAAATTTAAGGTTGACAGTGTCCACAAAACGTTCGTGGAGCCATCGTTGTAATTCTTTACCAAGGCCACAATGAATTCTTAAAACCTCGTGTTTTCTTGAGCACGAATGAACTAAGGGAACAGGGCTGTGTCTGAATTCGTCCTTTTTAAATGCAACCAAATTAAATCAGAAGAAAGGTGTTTCTCAACATGCATTGTCTTATGTGAAAAGTGCGCCGTCAATTCCACATAAAATTCGAGGTCTCAAATCTGTTTAGGAAGTTCTAATTCATGTTTCTGCACTTCTTTTTCCGTCATAAAATCAACAATAGCGAGTTCTAAATCAAAAGGTCGCTCCCGTGTTGCCCCTTGACTTAATAAATGTATTTTGTCGTAATGTATAAAGTCTGCATACTCTTGGTTCAGTTTCATCGAAAAAAGTTGCACCCGACAGTGGAATAAAACGTGCGGCTTCAGTAATATTATTATTCATAACACCGATTTATGATGGGTCCTTCGGAGAAGAACCGAGCAAAGCCGTGATCGGCCGAGTCCTGGTCCGTACAGATTCTACATAACTAGCACGCGTGAAGTTTGGCGCACTGTTGCCTTCTGTGCTGTCTCTCGACCACAGAGCGTATAAACGAAAATGGCGGCTAGTAGTATAGCATCGCAGGGAGAGCTTTTGCCACAGCCACTCAATGCATATTCTGTCTCTTTGGTAGTTGAATTACCGTTTATTTTTTGTAGTGCTTTTTGACAGTTGTGTGTTGTAGCTGTTTTCAGTATAGTGAAGGTGTTTTCACAGAGACAGAGGTATTTGGTGTAAAAATCCTAATAAATCTGTAATTATTACTATGGGGCAAGCCACTACGGACCACTGGTATTTTATACCAAAATAGAAAATATCGCTGACCAACTTCTGAATTTCTATCGATGCAGTTCGGTTCGTCCTGTACAACCATTTCCGCTTGTATCTGCGAGACTTGAACAGACTTCCAGTTTCTGATTCCCCTTATCTAACGAGGAGAACATGCGAATTGCCATAACGCGATTTTCCAGAAATTTCTCTCAGTGGAACACGAGTCAAATAAGCGAAAATGTATCTCGGGTTATCTGTAAATATTCTGCCTTTCAGCGTGCGCTAGTTTTAGCGAAGCACTGGCGCAGTGGCTAGCGTGTCGGCTTCACACCTTTGTAATCCTTTTTATTTTCGTTTTTAATTTTCGTTCCCATGTCCGTAGAAGATTACTACACGAATGTTTTCCAATTTATATTCATACTGAAATGAATTGTCCTTATCCGTCTACTAATGGTATGTCTGGTGAATTAAAAATAACAATAAATGAATAGGAAAATTATTTGAAATTTTTTTCTGTGAAATTCCTGCAGTGTATCTTAGTTCATAATTAACTGCAAGAACCGGGTTTTCGTAAAAGTGATCCGTTATGCGCGGTCTTACGCGAAATTATTACTAACACGTGAAATCTTCAGCACTGTTAGCGACGTGTCTTTCCCGAGTGAGATTCATTCAAGGAAATGTCGCTGTGGGAAACATGCCGCCGCATGATACTCGTGGTGTTCGGAATATCTGTTTCGAATGTACCTACAATCATTATCTTCCCTGGAAATACACCAGATCTGCCTGAAGAACGAACATAAGAGTAGAACATGGAAATTAAGGTCTGAGCTGAGGATGAAATATAAGGATATGAGAATAAAAAAAAACTGTAACTCCTAAAAACACTGTACACATATACCACGTTATGTAGCAAATGTACGTCTCTATTTGTGAAACTCAGTTGTAACATTACAAATAATATGACGCCCTTGTATATTCTAGCTCCGTAAGAAACATTCGTGTAGTAATCTTCTACAGACATGGGTAGATAAATGAAAAAAATTAAATCAGATAAGGTAAATGAAAAGAATAATAGAATTTCGAATACCGGATGCAAAACTGAGAGGCCGCGACGTCTACCACTAAACTACAATTTTTTTAGGACTGCACCATCTTTGTTTTCTCTTCTATTTTTTAAACGATTGGCCCTAGGGAGATGGGGGCCAGGGTGGGCAGGGGCTGCCTCTCGAGGACTGGCCTTGGTGTCGTCTTGTTACCCAAGGGAAAGAGGAGGAGGCAGGGATAAAGGAACAAATTGAACGTTATCCAGAAGCTGGATTTTTTTGCATTTTTTCAGTCTATATATACGACGTCACGTTGTGCCATGAAAGATAAGAGAAATGAAAGGTCCGTCCTCCAGATCTTCGCTTTGCCAGATCATCCTAGCGTATCATCTCGCATCTTTATTTGAGTCACGGTAGTTCGTTCTAAGGCCGTCTGCATTACATGTTCATCATCTCTCGCCATGGATGATCCAACTGTGTGGCGTGTTGTGTAACGATCTCCAGAGGTAGTTCGAAGAATATTATCTATATTTGGCGTTATTATCGGGAAAAGGTTGGGCTAAGCTTGTCGTCCGCAAAAAGGCATTTACCTTACCCCGAACGCTTTAACGACGTTTTCTCAGAAATAGTCGTGTGTCTACGGATAAGCAGAGACACATGTTCGCTTATTTAGGTTCCTCTGCCACTGAGAGAAATTTCTGGGAAACTTGAGTTACGCCACTTGCCGTGTTCTCCTCGTCTGTGATTCCCTACAAGGCAATTTATATGGAATCGCGAGACCAGTTGAACGGGAGGTTGAACAAAGGACAATGGAGAGGTGGCTGCTCGCTGCTTCCCGCAACCGCAGCGTAGGCGGCGCTCCCCTGTACTGTTCGCTATTGTCGGCGCGGTGTCTCTCTGCTCCTCCCTCGCCACTCCCTTTATTGTCAGCACCGGCATCCGCTTCTGACGTCACTGCTAAGACGTCCTCCGCTTTTTGCCCTGACTGACATTCAACATCTGTCTTGTGCAGTAACAAGGAATTCAGCGTAAGCCCTTTAATCCGTAGGATACTTGTCACCTACTCGCCTTCATTCTTCAGGCGAATAGAATACACGCAATTAATTAACTTACCACAATAGGGATTCACAGTCATGTGAAATTTCTTGAAATAAATCATGTTTACGCCAGTGACTGTTAAACTTTTCATTTTCATTATTGGAATTTCGGCCTTAGGCCATTGTCAAGTGCAGATGTTTTGGCTTTAAGCCATGTCTACGATATATGGACATGTGTGCTCGCACTACTTACCAGCGTTACGAATGTATATAATAGCAAATGACAATGACATATAATTGTGTCAACTTGTATACAGTAGACATGGCTTAAAGCCAAAACATCTGAACTTGATAATGGTCTAAGGCCGAAATTGCACGAGTGGAAACAAAACGTTTAACAGTCACTGACGTAAACATGACGACTTTGAAGCATACATACAGTTTTTTCCTATTTCCTTCTCCCTTCCTCGTTGTTGGGGGCGAAATCTGAGAGGTACGCTGCTGCAATGTACTTTATTATATTCCTGAGACTTGATGTTACTGATGATGATTATTCACAAAAAAAACGATATCAATTCCAGGATACACATTCCGTCATTAGCTGTGCGTGGGAAACTAATCGTATCTCTATTAATTCAATGAAATACAGCGAAGTATGAGTAACCAATAACGACTGCTGTTCTACCACATAAGTAAATCCACTTAGAGTTATGGGGATATTTTTAATTTATTTATCTTTTTTTTAACTCGTATGAAACCAGGTCAACTACGCTCCACGATCTAATTCGATCATAGGGCGGTGAAGACCTTGCTGTTCAGCGTTATAATGCTCAAATCATTATTACAATTCAAACATGTGCCTTTTGCACGTAACTGCAATTAATTAAGTGGCACTTGACCAGGTCAGTAATCTTTTCCGTAGTAAAATATTTTCATTTATTTCCAAAGTCCAGTAAATACTGTTTGGAACAATTCGATCAAGAGATTACGACATAGACAGAGAGAAAAGCAAACATAAATGTCCCTAGGAAACGGTTCATCTCCACAGCGACCAACAACCACCTATCTGTGACCATACACTGACACTCTAGGTAACGAAGATGGATTGTAGTAGTTATTATTTTATTTGTTTTAGGTTACGTTGAGAAGTTTTTGATGTGACAGCTATATTTTTAATTTCTGGGAACATATTTTTCAATTTAGATTTCGAATATTCCCAGAGTGGATCGGGGTCCTTTGGTTTGGAGCCGAGTAGAGGGTCTCAACCAGAGACTTCGTCGACTCTGTGACAGTCTTGGGTGCAGATTTCTAGACTTGCACTATTGGGTGGGGAATTGTAGGACGCCCCTATATAGGTCAGCGGTGCACTACACGAAGGAAGTGGCTACTCGGGTAGCAGAGTACTTCTGGCGTGCTCGTGGGGGTTTCTTAGGCTAGGCAGTAGTGCAAGGTGTCCTGATGAACACTCACCAGTCGACGTGCAGGCAGGGAAATCAGGACGCGCTCAGTGTATAGACACTTCAGCTATCAAGATATTAGTAGTAAATTTTCAGAGAGGTCGGAATAAAGTTCCTGAATTTTCTGCCCTCCAGGAAGCGTGTGGCGCGAAAATTTTTCTCGGGACTGAGACCTGCCTGAGCCCTGAGATAGGAAGTTCTGAAATATTTAGTGAGGATTGGAACGTGTATCGGAAAGACAGATTAGACACTGTAGTAGGTGGTGTCTTCATTACAGTTGACAAAAATATTGTGTCCACTGAGGTCGAAGTAGAGTGTGGTTGTGAAGTTATCTGGACACGTTTAACAGGGCTAGGGGACATAAAGTTAATTTTTGGGTGTTGTTACCGGCCAACAGGTTCCTCCGTGATAGTTCTAGAATCATTCAAAGGGAGTCTACATTATGTATCGCAGAAGTACCTGGATCATGCTATATTAGTAGGAGGCGACTTCAGCCTACCTAGTATAGACTGGGATATCTATGGATTCATTACAGGTGGTACAGGAAAGCCGTCGTGTGAATTACTTATGAACACTTTATCTTATGAACAAATTATCCGAAAACTGTCTTGAGCAGCTAAATCGACAGCCGACGCGTAATGGAAATATTTTAGATTTGGTAGCCACGAAGTGACCAGACCTCATCGACGGTGTCAGTGTTGAGACGGGGATTAGTGATCATGATGCTGGCATTGCGACTATGGTTACGATAGTTAAAAAGTCAGTCAAGAAGACTAGGAGAGTATTCTTACTAGAAAGAGCAGAAAAGCTGTTGTTAGCATCCCACTTAGTAAATGAATCGACTTCATTTACTTCCGGTACGATAGACGTGGAAGAATTATGGGCACATTTTAAACACATTGTAAATCACGCATTGGACAAGTATGTGCCGAAAAAGTGGGTTACGGACGGAAAAGCCCCACCGTGGTTTAACAGCGCAATTCGGAGAATGGTCAGGAAGAAAAGGCAGTTGGACTCGCGGTACAAGAAAGATCGGGAGAATGAGGACAGGCAAAAGTTAGTAGAGATTCGTGCTGCTGCAAAAAGAGAGAGGCGCGAAGCATTCAACCACAACCACCATAATACCTTATCAAAAGATCTTGCCGAAAACCCAAGGAAATTCTGGTCTTACGTAAAATCAGTAAGCGGGTCGAAAGCTTCAATCCAGTCACTCACTGATCAGTCTGGCCAGGCAACGGAAGACAGCAAAACGAAAGCTGAAATTTTAAATTTAGCATTTGAGAAACGTTTCACGCAGGAGGATCGTACAAACATACCGCCGTTTGAGTCTCGTACAGATTCCCGTATGGAGGACATAGTGATAGACATCCCGGGGGTTGTGAAGCAGCTCAATGGGTTGAACATAAATAAATCGCCAGGTACTGATTTGATTCCAATTCGGTTTTACAGAAAGTACTCTACCGCATTGGCTCCTTACTTAGCTGGCATTTATCGCGAATCTCTTGCTCAAGGTAAAGTCCCGAGCGACTGGAAAAAAGCGCAGGTGACGCCTGTATATAAGAAAAGTAGAAAGACGTACCCTCAAAATTACAGACCAATATCCTTAACATCGGTTTCTTGCAGGATTCTCGAACATATTCTCAGTTCGAATATAATGAATTTCCTTGAAACAGAGAAGTTGCTGTCCACGCATCAGCACGGCTTTAGAAAGCATAGCTCCTGCGAAACGCAACTCGCCCCTTTTTCACATGATATCTTGGGAACCATGGATGAATGGTATCAGACGGATGCCATATTCCTTGACATCCAGAAAGCATTTGACTTGGTGCCCCACTGCAGACTCCTAACTAAGGTACGAGCATATGGGATTAGTTCCCAAATATGTGAGTGGCTCGAAGACTTCTTAAGTAATAGAACCCAGTACGTTGTCCTCGACGGTGAGTGTTCATCGGAGGTGAGGATATCACCTGGAGTGCCCCAGGGAACTGTGGTAAGTCCGCTGTTGTTTTCTATCTACATAAATGATCTTTTGGTAAGGGTGGATAGCAATGTGCGGCTGTTTGCTGATGATGCTGTGGTGTACGGGAAGGTGTCGTCGTTGAGTGACTGTAGGAGGATAGAAGATGACTGGGACAGGATTTGTGATTGGTGTACAGAATGGCACCAAACTCTAAATATAGATAAATGTAAATTAATGCAGATGAATAGGAAAAAGAATCCCGTAATGTTTGAATACTCCATTAGTAATGTAGCGCTTGACACAATCACCTAGATTAATTATTTGGGCGTAACATTGCAGAGCGATATGAAGTGGGACAAACATGTAATGGCAGTTGTGGGGAAGGTGGAAAGTCGTCTTCGGTTCATTGGTAGAATTTTGGGAAGATGCGGTTCATCTGTAAAGGAGACCGCTTATAAAACACTAATACGACCTATTGTTGAGTACCGCTCGAGCGTTTGGGATCCCTGTCAGGTCGGATTGAGGGAGGACATAGAAGCAATTCAGAGGCGGGCTGCTAGATTTGTTACTGGTAGGTTTGATCATCATGCGAGTGTTACGGAAATGCTTCAGGAACTCGGGTGGGAGTCTCTAGAGGAAAGGAGGCGTTCTTTTCGTGAATCGCTACTGAGGAAATTTAGAGAACCAGCATTTGAGGCTGACTCCAGTACAATTTTACTGCTGCCAACTTATATTTTGTGGAAAGACCACAAAGATAAGATAAGAGAGATTAGGGCTCGTACAGAGACATACAGGCAGTCATGTTTCCCTCGTTCTGTTTGGGAGTGGTACAGGGAGAGAAGATGCTAGTTGTGGTACGAGGTACCCTCCGCCACGCACCGTATGGTGGCTTGCGGAGTATGTACGTAGATGTAGATGTAGATGATATTACGAGGGCGGTTCAGAAAGTAACCTCCGATTGGTCACAGTGCGGGTTGTGGGGGGAGTAGCGACGCCATCCGTGCGTTCACGCACTCAACAGGTCAGTCGGCATCAAGCCGTGGTCGAGTGAACGTCGTACCTGCGCTAGTTTAGTTTTTGTGGCAGTTTGAAATGTGTGCTGCAATAGAAAACCCCGCCAAATGTGAAGTGCGTGCTGTCATAAGGTTTTTTACAGCCAAAGGATATTCTGCAGCAGCTATTCATCGTGAGCTTTGTGCCGTGTACGGACCAAGAGTTATGAGTGAAGGAGTTGTCCGTGAATGGGTACGTTTATTTAAAAGTGGACGAGAAAACGTTCATGATGAAGAGAGGAGTGGTAGACCATCATTGGTGACTGACGAACTCGTTCAGACAGTTTATGCAAAAGTTCGTGAAAATCGACGTTTCTCAATGTCGGAGTTGTCTACTGGTTTTCCACAGATTTCTAAGACTCTCTTGTACGAGATAGTGACAGCAAGATTGGGTTACCGTAAGTTCTGTGCACGATGGGTGCCCAAAATTCTTACCGACCACCACAAAACTCAAAGAATGGCCTCTGCATTAGTCTTTCTGTCACGTTATGAGGACGAAGGAGAACCATTGTTAAACAGAATCGTGACCGGTGACGAAACCTGGATTAAGTACGTGAACCCTGAGACAAAAGAACAATCAAAGATGTGGGCACATTCAAATTCGCCTACCAAACCAAGAAAAGCCTCGCAAGATTTTTCTGCCAGAAAACTGATGGCAATGGTGTTTTGGGATGCCAAAGGGGTGTTGTTGGTTGAATTCATGGAACGTGGTACGACCATTAATCAAGACGTGTACTGTGAAACAATAAAAAAGTTACGACGGGCTATACAGAACAAACGCCGTGGTATGCTGACTTCCGGTATCGTTTTTTTGCACGATAACGCCCGTCCTCACTCTGCTCGCAGAACAACGGCCCTTCTTGAGTCCTTCAAGTGGGACGTTATCAACCATCCACCTTACAGCCCAGACCTGGAGCCAAGTGATTATCACCTCTTCATGCATTTGAAGAAATGGCTGGGGTCACAGCGATTTGATGACGACGAAGAGCTCAAAGATGCGTTCACAGGCTGGCTCCAGGCACAAGCGGGTGATTTTTATGCAGAAGGAATTTCAAAGCTTGTGAAGAGATACGATAAGTGCCTCAATCGCTATGGAGACTATGTAGAAAAATAGTGCAAAGATGTAGTTGTAAGATGTATATATTAAAATATTTTTATTTAACTTGGTGTATTTTTTTAAATCAACCGGAGGTTACTTTCGGAACGGCCCTCGTATATGACTCTAGTCAGAATTGTTGTGTGGATTTCCGGGATGTTTCGAAATGTACTGAAAAGTTCAGGATTCCCTTTTGTGAATGTTCTAAGAACTTCAGAAACGTTCTTCAATATTCTCAATATTTTATAAGTTTTAGTAATATTTTCAAATGTTCTGTACATTTATGTAACTTTCTCTGATGTTCTGAATTCTGAAAAGTGATATTTTCGGAATGATTTTAAATATTCCTCAATTACCTATAATCTTCTGGAAATGGAAGTATTCACTACAATGTTGTAGGAGTTAAGGTCTCTGAGAACATTTAAGGGTAATTCAGCTCGATTGCGCTAGAATGCAACAATGAAACAAACATATAATAAGTCCCGAGTGAAATTACAACATTACACAAATAAATGAAACAGAGAAAAAATGAAATAGAGAAAGTACAATACAGACGAATTCCTTCACTACTGAAATACAGCCAGCGAATGGTAGCAAGTAAAATTTTTATAAAGCGCGCATATATTCATATAGTTGCGTTTTCTCCGCGACTGACAACCTACGTGTGACAAAAGTTAAGGAAATTATTTTCTATTCAGAAACCAAAAAGGGTGTGTGTTGATAAATGGCTCCACTGCCTAAAGAAAAGCTGACTCAGCGAAGCGGAGACTCTCCAGTTGGTTTCATATAAGAAATAAACCGTAAAATGGAGACAAGCATCCAAATATTTACAAAAAAGGTCACAAAAATTCTTACACAAGTGACTGGAAGTTGTCAGTGCCTTACACATTGCGAGATCTAATGGTGCGGGACACAATGTCTTCTGTACCGATCCGCCAATGGAACAGTCATCGATTCGTTGGAGGCAGCAATTTAGAAAAGTTGACACTACGTTGCCTCCTTAGGGGAGGTGATACTAGCCAACAGTAATCCTTACGATTTGTTTGTCATAAACAATTCCCTCCAAAATCGATAGTACTGAATATATACTCTGAAGATTGTAAAAAGTTGAAATGCCAAAGAGGGGGGAATTATGAACTCAAACTCTTCAATCCTTTTCTTCCCTCTAGCAATGAGCCACATTTCTGTCTGTCTAGCGTTGTAATTAGATACAGTAAACGGAAACGTGCTTGACACAGTCGTCGTGTTATCTGAGAACTAGTCAGTGCTTTACATAACACAGTGTGGACGACGAGATCAGTGGATACGGGGCGTTCTCTTCAAAAGAACCACCCCAGCAAATGAAATCTTGGAAACCCTACAATTGGATAGCTGGGAATTTTAACTGCGGTGTCCTCAACTACGAATTAAGTATCTTCCCTCTGCACCACCACTCTAAGTCCAAATCAAATGTGAAAATAGAACAGAGATACAGCCAGTAATTCACTTATTATGACAGTATATCAAGCCTCAACTACAAGGAATGTAGCTAGAAGTAATTTTGCAACTTAACTTAGCTGAATACCAGACAGTTTCTCGACAATTTTCAAAAACTCACAGTGCTCACATCCCTACCCCCATCCCCTTCAATGTCTTTGAGTTGGGCTACATCTAGGGCATTGTATAGGGCAAGCAAATTATGCACTCTACAAGCTTACGACATATCGTTAGTAACTGTGCAGATCGTTCGTAACATGTTGAGAGAATCGAAGGTTTGAAATTCATCGATTATTACCATAGAGACATTTATTAAAAACAACAATTATATACTGAAGGTAAAATTTTCTGGATTGTTAGGTACCATCATTTTTCTACAATATGACGTTTGGCTGCGGCTAAGTGAACGTGGACGAAACGCGGAGGACTGTTGCAGAATGTATTTGGAAATAGGAAATTTGTGGTAACGTCTTATGGGACCAAGCTGCTGAGGCCTTCGGTCCCTAATCTTACACACTACTTAATCTAACTTAAACTAACTTATGCTAGGGACGACACACACACCCATGCCGTAGGAGGACTCGAACCTCCGACGGGGAGAGCCATGCGGACCGTGACAAAAGGCCCAAAACCGTGCGGCTAACCCGCGCACAGAACGTATTAAGGGCGATTTCGATAAGGTACGTTTTCTGGCTAAGGAAATCAACATTTATAGAGAAAAGTGACTGAGAAGCGACTGAGATTTCTTACAAAGCATGTAATTTCAATACAAACGGCGGCTACAGGTTTCCGGCTTTATGGCTCCCACCAGCAAGAAGTGAATTTACGGCCGTGATGCGCTGAGCAATGCAAAAAATTTACAGGAAACCATCTCTGTGGACGACAACACTTTTGATAGACATTCACCCACTCTTTTCCTGTTCGTTTCGTTTCTATCTAATAACGACGGCTCACAAACAGCAGCAGCAATGATTTTAACCAATAACTTTTCTCCAGCATAAGTACGGAAAAAAATCACTTTCTATCAGAGGCTGAAAATACCGCTACAGTTGTAAGTTCTTTTATTATCTCACGACCGGTTTCGGGATATTATACGCCCATCTTAAGGTGTCGTAACTTGGTGCTGTGACCCCCGAGCGCCGCAGTGGACGTCTACGGGGCGCGGTGTGCTACCTACGAGCGCGTATCTATCAAATGACGATGGGTCACCAATGGTAGTCACAGGAATTTTAGCCAACAACCACAACACTTCATCTTCTGCGCAGAAACACTTCATTTACCATCCAATGACTAAAGCCCACTATGGTAGTCACAGGAATTTTATGCAATGATCCCACTTCTCCACTACAAGGGCGGGAAATTTCCCACTTTAAAAGAAAACCGACACTTGCCTGACAATGTTCAGTCAACCGGGGACACCACAATTTCTTGAAAAAGTTCACTGCAGAGGGGCTGAAACATCGAAGAAATATGAAGCAGCCAACAAACACAGGAGATTATACCTTCAGTGACAACGGCCAAGAAAGAAGACGGACTTACCGAAACAGTAAATACGGAAAGCTTTTTGCTATTTTGCTATAATGTCTGGCATGGATAAACAAGTACTTCCTCATCATGTATGACATTAAACTACCCGTATGTTACATGTACGGAATGATATACAGACTGAATTTATTAACTTAGGTCACCAAAAGTAGTTGCTCTCACTGCTAGGGCGTCGTAGGCACATGAACAAAACTGTAAGCGTGACCGTAACTTGGGACAGTGTGTTGTTTGTTGTTCTTGTTGTTGTTATGGTCTTCAGTCCTGAGACTGGTTGGATGCAGCACTCCGTGCTACTCTATCCTGTACAAGTTTCTTCATCTCCAAGTACCCACTGCAAACTACATACTTCTAAATTTGCTTAGTGTATTCATCTCTTGGCCTCCCGCTACGATTTTTGCCCACCACGATGCCCTCCATTACTAAATTGGTGACCCCTTGATGCCTAAGAAGAAGTCCTACCTACCGATCCCTTGTTCTAGTCAAGTTGTGCCACAAACTCCTCCTCTCCCCTATTCTACTCAATACCTCATTAGTTATGTGATCTACCCATCTAATCTTCGGCATTGTTCTGTAGCACCACCTTCCGAAAGTTTCTATTCTCTTCTTGTCCAAACTCTTTAACGTCCATGTTTCACTTCCATACATGGATACACTTCATACAAGTACTTTCAGAAATGACTTCCTGACACTTAAATCTATACTCGATGTTAACAATTTTCTCTTCTTCAGAAACGCATTTATTGCCATTGCCAGTCTACATTTTATATCCTCTCTACTTCGACCATCATCAGTTATTTTGCTCCTCAAATAGCAAAACTCAATTACTACTTTAAGTGTCTCATTTCCTAATCTACTTCCCTCAGCATCACCTGACTTAATTCGACTACATTCCACTATCCTCGTTTTGCTTTTGTTGACATTCATCTTATATCCACCTTTCAAGACACTGTCCATTCCTTTCAACTGCTCTCCCAAGTCCTTTGCTGTCTCTGACCGAATTACAATGTCATCGCCGAACCTCAAAGTTTTTATTTCTTCTCCATGGATTTTAATACCCACTCCGAATTTTTCTTTTGTTTCCTTTACTGCTTGCTCAATATACAGATGGAATAACATCGGGGAGAGGCTACAACCCTGTCTCCCTCCCTTCCCAACCACTGCTTCCCCTTCATGTCCCTCGACTCTTCTAACTGCCATCTGGATTCTGTAAAAATTGCAAATAGCCATTCCCTCCCTGTATTTTACCCATGTCAACATTGTCAAAAGCTTTCTCTAAGTCTAAAAATGCTGGAAACGTAGGTTTGCCTTTCCTTTATATACCTAGGTTAAAAAAAATGGTTCAAATGTCTCTGAGCACTATCAGACTTAACATCTTAGGTCATCAGTCCCCTAGAACTTAGAACTACTTAAACCTAACTAATCTAAGGACATCATACATACCCATGCCCGAGGCAGGATTCGAACCTGTGACCGTAGCAGTCCTGCGGTTCCGGACTGCAGCACCTAGAACTTCACGGCCATCGCGGCCGGCTTGTAGGGTCAGTATTGCCTCACATGTTGCAACATTTCTACGGAATCCAAACCGACCTTCCACGAGGTCGGCTTCTACCAGTTTTTCCATTCCTCTGTAAATAATTCGCGTTAGTATTTTGCAGCTGTGACTTATTAAACTGACAGTTTGGTAATTTTCACATCTGTCAACACCTGCTTTCTTTGGGTTTGAAATTATTATGTTCTTCTTGAAGTCTGAGCGTATGTCGCCTGTCTCATACATCTTGCTCACAGGATGGTAGAGTTTTGTCAGGGCTGGCTCTCCCAAGGCTGTCAGTAGTTGTAATGGAATGTTGTCTACTCCCGGGGCCTTGTTTCGATTTAGGTCTTTCAGTGTTCTGTCAAACTCTTCACGTGGTATCATATCTCATATTTCATCTTCATCTACATCCTCTTCAATTTCCATAACATTGTCCTCAAGCACATCGCCCTTGTATAGACCCTCTATGTAGTCCTTCCACCTTTCTGCTTTCCTTTCTTTGCTTAGAACTGGATTTCCATCTGAGCTGTTGATATTCATACAAGGTGTTCTCTTTTCTCCAAAGGTCTCTTTAATTTTCCTGTAGGCAGTCTCTATCTTACCCCTAGTGAGATAAGCCTCTACATCCTTACAATTGTCCTCTAGCCATCCCTGCTCAGCCATTTTACACTTCTTGTCGATCTAAATTTTGAGTCGTTTGTATTCCTTTTTACCTGCTTCATTTACTGCATTTTTATATTTTCTCCTTTCATAAATTAAATTCAATATTTCAAAGATTTATATTAGCCCGCGTCTTTGTACTTACGTGACCTCTGCTGCCTTCACTACCTCATCCCTCAAAGCTACCCATTCCTCTTCTACAATGTGTAACGTAGCAAATTATTGTTGGTCGTCATCTTTCATTGAAAGTGCAGCTTGCCATGGAGCCGTGAGGAGAGCAGATTTCGATCCTCACGGTCGCACAGATCGCGCTGGGCACTTGGCTGTGCGAGGGGTGAACTTAATTAATGCTGTGTGCAATACGTTACATATACTCTCATGACTCTGAAGAAGTACTATTAAATATTCCGAGGCCATTTTGATACTTAGTGTACCAAATACCTTGGATAGCAGTACCAAAAAAAAAAAAAAAAAAAAATGGTGCAAATGGCTCTAGGCACTGCGGGACTTAACATCTGAGGTGATCAGTCCCCTAGACTTAGAACTGTTTAAACCTAACTAACCTAAGGGCATCACACGAATTCGTGACCGCAGCAGGATTCGAACCTGCGACCGTAGCAGCAGCGCGCTTCCGAACTGAAGTACTTAGAACCGCTCGGCCACAGCGACCGACGATAACAGAACCATACTGTTAAAATTTCAAATCAATAACTTCAATACTTTTTGAGTAATAAATTTTTCCTTAAAAATTAATAATCGTGTTGACATTGTGAAACGGAGTAGGGATTGTAATGTATTCACCTATAGTATCAACTGAAACTACATCCAAGAGGATAGGTTCATATAATCTACTTTTCTGGAAGTTTCCGACGTAATTGAAAGTACTTTGGAAAGTTATTATTTCATTGTGTTTTGGTTGCGAGAGTGTTTTGAAGATACAGGGAGAGTGAGTGGAGGACATACGTAAAGTGGGAATGTGATATTTTACTAAAACTATGTAAATGTAAGAGTGTGAAAATTGTTGTGTAAAAGGGGAATTTATGCCGTACGTCCGAGTGTGCTTGAGTTTGTAAAGGGCAGCCAAAAGGGGCTTTGAGTATAAAATATGTTAGTAATCTATTTCGTGGAAAGGAATCGCATTTTCAGTTTCATTAGATTTTATTTAATTTCCAAATTACGAAATTTCTGGTCCTAAATTACTTTTAATTTGATTGGCTAACATTAGAAATAACTGGAGTATAGAAGTACTCGAAACGATCTGATTGGCTGCTGACATACTAGCCAATTGGAACACAGTATTTCCCGCACGTTTGAGCAGGCCTTGGTGCCTCAGATCTGTGAGTCGATATAGTCCCGCTAGAGGTGTCTTCTAGTAAACACGTATGTTAAATTGCGCTGATCAAATTTGTACCAACATGAAGAAATCTGCGCGTTTGATTGGTTCTCTTGTAGATGATAAAAAGCGACTACAGTGTTGAGTATTTTGACAAAGTTTGAGCTTTATGAGCGATTTATTTTAGGAGATTTCACGTGTGAACATTTCAAGTCGTACATAAACTCAGCGTGGCGATATTCGTGCTAATTACGAGACATTATGCGGTGCTCTTCTGTACAAGGAGACTGTGTTAACTCGCAAGTAATCGTGGGTGAGACACTACTTAGGACGTTAAAAATATAGGGTCGGTCTAAATGTCTTCCGGCTGCTTTTGTGTGTGAACTTGTTGCTGAGACAGTCAGTAACATAGCATAATTATTTTAAACACGGACTTGATAGCCATTTTTGTTGTTTCACAGACAAAAAACGAATTAAAAAGAAATTTTAAACATTTTTTCAAACGAATCATGCAAGAAACCCGAACACTCATAGCTTAACTTATTTTCAGCTGCTACCCATGAACTGAAGTAATATGACCTTTGCGTCGTAGATATTTAGTCGAATTTTTGTCAACGTTGCTTTTGTCGGCTAAACCAGTATCTACTGATGTAGAGGGAAGGGGCAGATAATCTGGTAGGTGGACAGATTGATAAAAGAATAGTGACAGAGCAGCCCGTCCCTCCGCAAGTGTATCACGAATATCGCGTTAACAGAAACCATAGAACTGCACAGTAGAGTCAGGTAACTTTAATAGCTTACCCGGTAATTCTTTGTGTATTCAAACTCTTAACAGCTGTGTTTAGTCTTACAGGATCAAAAAAATCAAGGTTGAGAGGAGACGTTTTTCCTACTCTGCTTACCACGTTTTCCCACTTATTTAAGCTACTCACTTGCTTCAGAAGGTCACCACGTCATAGAGGCGCCGAATTTAAATAATGAACTGTGCACTTGACAATTTATCAATGGCGCAGTGACGTTCAAAATGGTTGAATATTCCATTACTACTAATTCAGTGCTGAATAATAATGGAGCTCTCATGTCGTATCACTTACAGACATATGACCCTATCTGCGCAAATGATTAATCGTATGTCGCAGATATATCATTAGCTCTGAATGTACAAGATAGGAGAACCTAAATTTGTTCCCTGGAAACATTTCGCAGCGTTGATGAAGTCCTGCTTAATGAAGATTCTCATAAAAGATGTCATTCAGTAAGATTATCAATCACATTCGAATGAAAGTCATATTTTTCTTAAGTTTCATGTTTCAGTCTAAAATAACAAGTTTCGGAAGAGACGAATGTAATGATACACCAACTTCTTATTGCCACTTGAAATCACGATGCAAAACTGCAATTACAGTTACGATGTTTTATTATTCTTAAACCAGGTAAGCCTACGGGCCACGAGGAAATTCACGTTATTCTGAAAGGAAATGTGCTTCACGCAAACAAGGTTCTAAATTAAGTTTATCTTTTATGATCGTAGAAGGATTCAAAATTCTGTTATTGTCGTAACACCAAAACCAGCCATCCATCAGAGAGAAAAAGTGAGATTAATGTTTCTAGCTTTCATAACATTTCAACTAATGGTCAGACATCCATCGCGTATTCGATGACATGTACCAAATAATAATTAATTAATTTTAACCTGGAGCCAAACACTTCATTTAGGTTACCAAATTTTCATTCAGCCAATTTATATAGGATGAAACATGGGTCGTAGCAATTACACTATGAACTATTCTGAGGCCTCCTGACGAAGACGAATAGATCGAGACACGTAAGAGGAAACCTTATGTGACACTGGAAATATGGCGTTATTTAAATAATAGTTAAATGAGTATTATTTTGAACAATATTGTT
The DNA here is from genome assembly GCF_021461385.2 of Schistocerca piceifrons. NCBI lineage: Eukaryota > Metazoa > Arthropoda > Insecta > Orthoptera > Acrididae > Schistocerca > Schistocerca piceifrons. Next base: position 500,317,506 of record NC_060139.1, read on the forward strand.
TTGACTACGGCACATTTATAACTTTGCTAACACATTTTATCACTAACAGAGATTTTCTTTTTATCTTTATTCTTCCGTAAACTGATTTTGATACTAGCAGACAGAAGAGATGAGAAATTAAGAGGTACGAACGAGAATTGGTGGAGAAAGATATCCATGGAAAATCTTTGTTAGAAGGAGTGAGAGGTTAGTGAGGCATCTACCACAACAATGAATAGCTTACTTGTCGTTGGAAGAAACCGTAGCACTAGAAAGTAAAATATGCCATCTAGAATGTTGAAGATGGTGGATGAAGTAATATCATATTACTGGATTTAGGGCGCCGATCCGCATAGTCATCGGCATCCTTGGTTAAAATGGCCCTGAGCACTATGGGACTCAACTGCTGAGGTTATTAGTCCCCTAGAACTTAGAACTAGTTAAACCTAACTAACCTAAGGACATCACAAACATCCATGCCCGAGGCAGGATTCGAACCTGCGACCGTAGCGGTCTCGCTGTTCTAGACTGCAGCGCCTTTAACCGCACGGCCACTTCGGCCGGCCATCGGCATCCTTACTAGATAACAAAATACACATCTCGTCGTTCTCGAAGCAAAATGCTTGCGACACCTTTTCCGGAGCACAAATCGGCTAATTTGTTCTGAATGTCTGTGCCGACATGAATACGTGTATTGTACACTACTGGAAAAAGAAAAAAAAAAAAAGAATATCAAGAACTTGTCGACCCAGCAGAGGGAAATTCTGTTGACACGCTCTTGAGGACATAAACAACAAAACAGCACGTTGGATGGCTTGGTACACATGACGTATACTATCATATCGGAACGCCTCGTTGGTGCTCGATTGACAGCATAACGGGATGAATGATGTTTTGGATATGTCCCTGTCGTTCTGTGTGCCCCTGTCGTATACAGTTCAGACGCTGGCCATTATCGGCACCACAGCAGCAGCCAGTCTCATCACTGAAGACAAGTCTCCATTAGTTTTTCCATTCGCTCCTGTCGCAACTCCATTTGAGTCGGACTGCATAATGTTGAGGCCTGAGCGGAAGATGGCATAACTGCACGCTGGATTGTAACTCTTCTTCACGGAGATGGTTGCGGAAGGTCCTTGCTGATACCCCCGTAGCAACAGCGTATACAATTTGTTCTGAAATCGCAGTGTGGTCCCGTTCGGCTCGTCGTAGGATGCGACGGTCCTGGCGTGCATCTGTGTGTCGCCGCTGTGCAGACCCAGGCTTACGGACATGTGCACATTCTCCACAGACGACAACGTCGATGGACTTTGGAGACCTCTCACTCCACGTGTAGCGCACTTCTGCCGTACGACCACCCAGCCTCCGGCAGACGTATTATACGCCCCCGCCCAAATACGTCAGTGGCAGATACGGTGCACATCCACGCTGTCACGACGTGCTAACAATATTGCAGACACAGACGGAGCTCCGTATGACACGGTAAACTGGCTGCTACTGGATCTCAAGGTCAACAACTGCTGTGAAGCATGTAGCATTCCAAGGCTGATAACGTGTTTCCTCGATTGTCCGCAGCACTGCACGTTTGGTCATAGACTTACCTGCTCTTCCATAGTGCCTCGTGCAGGTATTGCATGCCTTAGTCACTTCAGTTACGTGTGTCTTTTTTTTTTTTTCTTTTCCAGCAGCGTATACCTGCTACATGTCGCAACCATCTCGTACGTTACTGATCGAGCAAATCTGCAACCAAGTTCTGTGATGAGGCGTGGGCGTCCAACCCTTTGTCGCCTACTTTGGTAGTGGTTTCTCATTCGTTCGGCCACTACATGCCGACAGTTGCACATAAACAGCCGACTCGCTTTGCCGTTTCCGGGACTCTCGTTCCCAAGCACCTGGCCGTAACTATCTCAACTTTGTCAAAGTTGCTAATCTCAGGGGGTTTCTTCATTTGCAGCCTACATCGTTGCTTAGTGATTAGTGTGTTCGCAACGCCACCAGGCCACATTCAGTGTCATGGCACATAAATGCAAAATGCACGTTGCGTCTCTATGTAACGCGGTGAGGCTTCATTTCATGCTGAAATCGGTTAGGTAGAAAGATTAATTCGCCTGAAGAGCTGAGTGATACTACCATGATATACAAAACTTTTTATACGAGGGGCGTTCTGTAAGTAACGCAGTACATTTATTTTCCCTGCCATTTGCGGACAAAAAAGTACGGAATTCGTTGTGGGACGTCATGGAATGTTCCCGCTTTAGCCTCTATAGTTTGATGAAGTTCAGATTGGTTGCGGCGCTATACGTAGCCTTAAAAATGACGTTTGTAACGGAGGTGCATTCCGAGCAAAGAACTATCACTGAGTTTCTTTTGGCGGAAAACCAGAGCACCACAGATCTACGTAGGCGCTTGCAGAGTATCTTCGGAGACATGGTAGTGAACTAAAGCAGATTGAGTCGTTGGCCGAAGCGTCTGTCATCATCATAACAAAATTGTGAAAATCTCGTGCTGCCACTATCAACTCTGAAGTGTATGCTGTCACGCTCAGGAAATAGCATAAACGACTTCAGCGTGTTTGTTGAGAAAAAAAGTTAACGAATTTCTTCTTCTCCACGAAAACGCCAGGCCTCATAAAAGTGTGCGCACCCGAGAGGAGCTCAGAAAGCTCCTCTGACTGTCCTTCCTCGGCCAGAATCTCGCATCTTCCATCTCTTTGGTCCAACGGAGGATGCACTCCTCGGGAACTAGTACGTGGATGATGGCGAGACTTTTGATGAAGCAAGACGTTGGCTCCCGTATCGACCAGTAGAGTGGTACCATGCGGACATACAGGCCCTCTCAGCAAGGTGGCGTAAAGCCCTCTCGGTAAAGTAGTGTTGAAAAATAGGGTTTTCTTGCCAAAAAAGTGAGGAAAAATATTGTGTATTGGAATCCTGAATAAAAACAATCTGCTCTCGGAGAAATTAAGAAATGTGTTGCATTACTTGCTGAACGCCCCTCGTAGCCTAATGTCTCCTAAACGTCGTTGTAAACCTTTTTAGACAAACAGATGTTCTGCGGATCACCTCTTGCTACTATCGTGCTGTGTACGACGACATCTATGACAAACAGGGGCGCTTCGAAACGTTTATGATCTTTCGTCGACATTCGTTCGTTCAGCTACAGTCCTTACAAGTTCTACTGTAAGCAGAGCATCAGTTACGCGCTCGAACGTGCTATAATATACTATTTCTGCTGAAAATCGCTACATCCAGAAGAACTAGTCTAATTACTCCAAAATCGGAAGATGTGTAGAGCAGTGAAACCATAATAAATTATTAAAACTGCACGTAGGCGGAGCATAATCCTCTTTTATATGAGCGGACAGGTCTGTGTTATGTCACGTTAAGTTAGTACAGCGCAGACAAAAGAAGTGGAAACGTACAAGCAACCGCCGATATGCTTTGTCGACGTCAGAGGGATGATGAGTGAGTGACTTCGAACGGAGCACAATATCACCCGGGAAAAGAGGTTTTTCGTTCCGTGAGACTACAGATCGCACAGGGCACGCTGTGACTGCAGTGATCTATATGTGGAAGCAGTGGACGGAAGAGAGCTGCAAACAGTAATGAACCCAAAGTGTCCATACCATGGGATGATTACCATTTTTTCCGCTTGGCCGTAACCGTCGGAACAACTTTTTTCACGGTATTGGAACGGCATTGGTGTACAGTAACGGATGTGGACGTGCTTACGTCGCCGATACGATGCTGTCTACTGATGGCTGCATAGGTGGCATGGGTGCTATTGCTTCGATTTCCATTGACCTGAAACCACCATCTCCTCAGACTGAAGTTCGAGCGTGAACGCCGTGTTAAGTGACAAAATTTAGTCTTTCCGAACGAGTTCCTCTTAAACTCTTCCTGAATATGTGGCTACATACGCTACTGCGGTGAACGCAATCGCACAGGCTGCAATGGTGAGCGCTATAATAGACGGATGCCAAGTGTGATGGTTTTGATTGTCACTGACTATAACATGCGGTCTCCCCTACACCAGTTCATCAAGGACGCCTTCGAGCCAGAGGCACTGCCTTCCTTCGAGCAGCTTGTCTTGCTACATGTCGGCACGACAATGCCTGGCTATAAGAACCATGTTCTTATTCGAAGAACGACGGATGCTATTGATTTCCATGCTTGCACGTTCACATGACATGTCGGCCATTGAACGTGTCTGGCTTTGTGGTCGGGCGTATGATCTGAGTGGCAGTGTGTTCCCTATGAGCACATCTAGGCCCTCTTCGAGTCTATGTCAAGACGTCTAGAGGCTTTGATTGATCACTTCCCATCTTACTGAATTCTTACGGTCAATATGCATGTACAGTTTTGCGACTCTAGCCATTTGGTGGCTGCCATTCTTCTAATCTGTGTAATAATTTCCATTGTAATCACGTCTCCCCTTCTTGGTGCTACAGTTTCCACGAGCAGCAGTGTAGAAGCGTCGTGCCCTGCCTATCAGTCACGCAGTGTTATGTAAATATAAGCTTGGACAGAGGCATAACAACAGCCATTCGTCCCACGCTTCACCTATGACCTCTGAGTGCGAACGGAGTGCTATACAACGTCTTATTAGGAGTACGGGTACAGGTATTGTGATCATTGGTACCTTAAAGTATACCCACTTCGGTGCGTAAGCTGTTTTCTCTCTTCGTCTAAGAGTCTTCCCGCAAATGCGTCACATAATTTTCTACCTGACGTTTCCTGCACGGTCGTAACTGAGCCACTAAGTAGACTACGCCTGTCAGTATCAACCATGCATTTTGCATCTAAGCTATCTGACACTGACAAGAGAATGGCACGTAACTTGGAGATACACAAATTTTTATAGACTTGTTGAAAGCTTTTGACAGTGTACAGTTTTATAGGATATAGGAAGCAATGAAATACTAGAACTTTCATACATGTTATGTACCAGCTATTAGGAAGTTGTAATCAGATAATACATTTGGTGTTATTGTTGGTAAGTTACCAAACACTGCTCTTGCAGGTCAACGACCAACACAGAAACTTAAGGCTAGCAAAACACTGAGACAAGGATGCTGCTTAGCGCTTATCCTCTTTAAATACTTTTCAACGAAGCAGTGAAAAATTTGAGAAGGAAGTACAAAATGGTGGGAATTACAGTAGGTGATAACATCCTGTTCTCCATAAATTTCGCCTCCATTAGGTCATCTTCGCCGAGGAAGAAGAGGATGTGTCTCACATGTTAAGAAAGCTTAAAGGAGAGTACGAGTAGTAGGGCATGAAAGTTAACTTTACAAACACCGAGTACTTGGTTGTCGGAGGTATAGGAATATATTGTGCTATGGATGATGGATTTATAGTAAAGTGTAGTTGATCATATAGGTATTTAGGGACTATAATTTCGGGTAAATGTGGAGGCAGCTGTGAAATAAAAGACAGAATAAGAGAGGAAAATTTGGTAATTAAGCAGTTACACTCCATTATTTGGAATAAAATGACGCCAAAATATTTGGGAAGTGGAATACACAAAATTAAGGTTCTGAAATGCATGACGTTTCCAATGTCAATGAGAAGTAATTGAAGACAATTGAAACTGAGGTTAAGACACGAAGTTGTGTGGTAACATGAAGAGATAAAATAAATGAACTGCTACGAGAACAGATTAGAATTACAAAAGATATTGTAGACAGACCGGGAAATAAGCGGCTAGCATGGTGAGGACATCTTAGAAGAATGCCAGAGGATAGATGGCCTTCCAGAATTTGGCAGAGTGTATGGAGTGAGGCATGCGATGCACGACACGGTCATGTAAGAAGAGGATTGGCAGGATGGATTGAGACGGAAACTTGGATGCAAGACGCACGACATGGTGTAGAAAACTCGTGAAAAGAAGAAGAAGAAGCACCCACACTTCAATACCTGACCTGCTGCCCAGGGAAAATAAACAACATTAATGGTTTTGTCTTGCCACACCTACTTGGAGATACCAGAGAACCGAAAAGCATACCAATCCTAGTTTCTATAAGTGTAGCCTGCTAATGACATCAATACTGATGTGATGTTGTTCAATACACTATTTCCGGTCACCAAAATAAATATATTTGCACCCATATCCCTAGCACCTCGCATAAAGTACCATCTACCTCGAACTTTGTAGACTCGTGCAGCGTAGATACGGATGAGAATTCGTGTATCTGAGAACACCCCGACCGCATCTTTACCTTCAGCGGACTGCATGTTCTCGTAACAGCATGCAGGCGTAGCCGGCGCGAGCCGCCCTCCGTCCTCTCAAATTGAATCAGGCGAGCAGTTTGCGACCGGCGGGACTGCCGCTCTATGTAACCAGCCAGTGCGGCCCTGCCAACTCTGCCACCGAATAGAGACGAGTTTGGCGCCTGCGGACTTGGACGATGCAGACCGGCGGTAACTCTGCTTGTGTACGCCGCTGGCGATGTCGGCCGCGGGTCGTTGACCTGCTAGAGCGGCATTTTATGGAAAGCGCCGAGTTACTTACGCCCACCTGGACGGGTTGCGGCTCCGTGTCCCAGCTCGTTATGTCTGTGGAACACACCATTAGCGTAAAAAGCTAGGTTCTGCGATATACTGCGCCGTTAGGACTCTTTACGCCGTGTCGTCGCATGCGTAACGTGACGCTTAGGATCGACTTTAAATTTTATCAGGCGCCGCTTTATAGTAAAGAGACCAGCATTTACCACAGCAGGTGGATAACGAAGCGGTTTATTGCTATGGAGCAAAGCTGTTTGTACAGTTACAAATTTACAATAAAACAGACCACATATTTATTCGCATTGATGCATTACCCCGTTGCTCTGTGGTTGCGATACTTCATACTTTTGCCCATTGATTGTATAGATTACAATTTTCTGTTCATGTGTTTGTGCACTCTTGGTCAGCTTTACATTTACATTTCATTCTTGTTATATTAGTGAGGAACCACCCCAGCTCTATTGAGACACGTTATTACGTAACGACCGGTTTCGTTGAGAAAAACATCATCAGGCTACACCGCCAACAGTCATCGTAACAAATCCCTGCAGCTTTGCGCCAGTATCACGACCTATGAAATCTAGTTTTGTTACGTAACGATAAAGGAAAGTTCTGTAACATGACGAGTACAATCGCTGCTCGCCTTTCCTTTGCTAGGCGATCGATGCGGTGTTTCTATGTCATCGTGCTCCAGAAACCACCTATAACGTTATGTAACATAACTAGACTTGTTAGGGTTATAATTGTCACATCTCTACCAGTATTTGTTACGAAGACTGTTGGCAATGTAACCTAATGATGTTCTTACGAAAAAGTATTCCTAACATAATAAAGGTGTCTGAATGTAACTGTGGTGGTTCTTTATTAATTTTAATATTGTCTTGTATAGTATCAGTACAGCATTTAAATAATAACTTTGTATCCATCCATACCTAACTTCAAGAAGGCTTTAAAAAAATTAATAGAACAATCGTAGATATGTGAATTTCTTCTTATAAACACGACACATCACAGTAGAGGTAACCAGAAATGTGAAGCATTCATTTACGACGGACTCCACTTACACTTTGCACTGTGCATTGAATGTGTGTGTTTACAGTGTGTAGTGTTGCCAACTGTTGTTGTGTGCTCCCCCTTCGTCTTTCCCTTTGTGTTGAGATGTCTTTGTCTAGTTCATTTGTTCATGTTTTGTAGGTGCAACAATTTTAGCGTTCTTATCCAGATTATTTCCTGTTAAAATGGGTCACTACGCTAATATCCTCGTTGTTGAGGGCCCATGATGTCAAAACACACGCACACACACACACACACACACACACACACACACACACACACACACACACTTTCAAAAATGGTTCAAATGGCTCTGAGCACTGTGGGACTTAACTTAGAACTACTTAAACCAAACTAACCTAAGGACATCACACACATCCATGCCCGAGGCGGGATGCGGACCTGCGACCGTAGCAGCAGCGCGGTTCCACACTGAAGCGCCTAGAACCGCTCGGTCACTGCGGCCGGCCACACTCTTTCACTCATTTGTTATAGGTATGGATGTGTTGTTTTTCTTTTTGTGTGTGTGTGTGTGTGTGTGTGTGTGGGTGTGCGTGCGTGTGTGTCGCTATGTGTGTGAATGTGTTATTCTTTGTGTGAGGTGTTTGGACATATTTTGTGTGCGTGTGTGTGTGTACGAGACTGAGTGCGGAAGGTGGGGTAAATTTATTATTTAGTCTCCTTATGTTTTGCATTTCTGTTTGTATATTGGTTTAGTGGCTAACATGATTAGTGATTTATTGTTTATATTGAATTGGTCACTAATTATTTTGTTGTTCACTGAAAAGTCTATTTGTATATGAATGTTTTCTTGTGATTCCAGGAGATTTTTGCTATAGTTGATCAAAATAATACCTTTTCTCTCCTGTTCTGTGTTAGATGGTTCATGCCCATGTTTCATCAGATATTAGGCAAAGGTGGAGCGACTATTTTCATACTTCGTAATATTTTGTCTCGTTATTGTCTTTTCCTGTTTTATTTCTACAGTAATTTTGTGGTTGTCTGACTATTCAAGTACGGGACCTTTACATAGAGAACACGCTTCGTCAAGAAATAAACCTTAACATGCGTCTAACGTGAAAAAGTGTCTCTTATACTTCTCATACGGTAAAGTTAATCAGTCAAAGAATCTAAAGTGTCACTTTTAACTAATAACTACAAGTGAAATTATTTTATTCTCCCTTTTAGCCGGCCGGAGTGACCGAGCGGTTAAAGGCGCTACAGTCTGGAACCGCACGACCGCTACGGTGGCAGGATCGAATCCTGCCTCGGGCATGGATGTGTGTGATGTCCTTAGGTTAGTTAGGTTTAAGTAGTTCTAAGTTCCAGGGGACTTCTGACGACAGCAGTTGAGTCCCATACTGCTCAGAGCCATTTGAACCATTTTTATTCTCCCTTTAGTATGCAATACACTTCCTTAACAATGTCTAAGCTCATCGAGTCTCCTATTACAGTTACGATTTTTCACATTCATACTTAACTAATCGTTGTTCTGTTCCCTTTCCACATTAACTAAATAGCTAAATAACGAGCACAGGAGCCTTTTCATTTACTTTCTCTACGACAGTTACTAGTCCACTAACACGACAATGTTTCAGCTTTAAATCTCATAGTTAAACACGTGCGCCTTTCCCCGAAATAACTGAATTACCCAAACGCTTTTCTTCTACTGCGCGACATTACACTCTTAACTCCTAGTTCTCTCTCTACCAAACTATTCGTACTAGCTATCCACGATGCAGATGCGCACGACCGCTCTGTACGGGAGCTCAGCAACGACTCTCGGCTCTCCTACCATACACGCGTCACCATTAGCGCTGCGTCATACTTATCATTATACACGACGACAGTGCTCCGTCATAGAAAAGCTGCTCTCCTTACAGCCCGTTTTATGAGAAGTGATGAAACCACCAACGTTAAATCTGTGTGTCCCTTCGTTAGTAATGACAAAAAAACGAAAGCCAGATTCCGACTGTACAGATATTTAAAGCTAAAGTCAATACACAGGGGTCATTGCTTAAAAGGAATTCCCAATGCGAACTGTCTGCACCTATCCATAACCGCCTTCCAATGAGGAAGCCAACTGACTTCGTGTGATAAAAACATTTTGTCTCCGTAGTTCTCTAACTGTGGCCACCACTCCTGCAAATTCTCCTGTGATGCGTCACACAGAACAGTCCTGTAAGTGTACAGTAACATAAAATTTAGAAGTTACTTGACCCAACGTGCCTAAAACAGTGTCAACTGCAGCTGTTTCTTGAAGAATCCATCGCAAATTTTGATTTTATTCCGAGACTGTAGTACATGTAGACCACTCACAAGAGACGTCTCTCCAATCGAACAGAAATTTGTGTTTAAACATTTGTACACCGACCGATGTCACAATTATAACCACGAAGGCGACGGCATGTAGTTTGTTTCTTTTGGTTTAATCGCAATAGTACTTAAAGTCACAAAGGACGGGGGGGGGGGGGGGGGGCAGTCAATAGTTAACTTCAGCAAGTAGTTGATTAGTTGACGTTTTAGTGTACGTGTGTGTTGTGATACGTATACAGCAAAAATGAACGAAACCATTAATGTTTGGAACTTTTTAAATATTGTGTTAACCAAGTTAAGATTGCATTATCCAGCGGAAGGACGAGTATGAAAGGATGATGGAACTTCCGCAATTTTTTTGGTGTATCTGGTTATTCAGAAACTTGAATATTCATTTGACTGCACAACTGACGTTACTTTGGATCGGATACTGGATAAAGGAAACGATATCACAGGCGATAACGCGATTAACAGTGTTCAAGATTCTAGTGTTGGTGGCAGTGGCAGAAAAGGTACTCCTCAAAGAGGAACTAATAGTACTAGTGACTATGATTTTTCACCAGAAAAAATCCAATACGTTAGTATTTTGACAAAATTTTCGGAATAACGTGTTCAACATATTTATGATAACTGTCGTACACTTCCCCGTAAAGTAGCAACCTACACCTCGTTACTGAAGAAATATCCATCCATAACAATCACAACCAACATCAAGTTACATTTGATGATTAAAAGGGGAAAAAAGACGTAATGATCATAATGCGAGGTAACAAGGCAGTCAAATAATTGGAGTTAAAACAAAACATTTTATCCCAATCTGACATACCAAGCAGCGATGAAAAGTGTGTCCAAATGTGCACCTGAAATTTTGACAACGCAAAAAGCGAGAGAAATTGGGCAGACAAAATTTAAATGTTCTGCAACCTCCGTAGTAGAATGAAATTTTCACTCTGCAACGGAGTGTGCGCTGGTATGAAACTTCCTGGCAGATTAAAACTGTGTGCCCGACCGAGACTCGAAATCGGTACCTTTGCCTTTCGCGGGCAAGTGCTCTACCATCTGAGCTACCGAAGCACGACTCACGGCCGGTACTCACAGCTTTACTTCTGCCAGTAAAGTAGAAGGTAGGAGACGAGATAATGGCAGAAGTAAAGCTGCGAGTACCGGGCGTGGGTCGTGCTTCGGTAGCTCAGATGGTGCTTTGGCCTTTGGCTGTGATGCGGTGAGGACGCGCTGTTTGTGTGTTTGTGTTCCTGCCGCGGAGCGAGCGCTTGTGTTTGTTTACATCGTACTCGGCCGTTTCGTGCGTGCCGTACTCAGAATATAGATCACCATGGCGCACCAATACAGAAAATCGACGCTCAAATTTACGTTCCGCAACGAATTTGCACGGCCCAAAGCACTCGAAGTCGAACGATTTCTACGAGAAGAAGTTAAAATCCCGGCGACCGACATTCTCGGCATTCACTTGTCCATTGTGAGTAGTATCGTATATGTCAAGATCATCAACGACGCAACATGAGAACGGATCCTTCGGGACACGAAACAGGGCCTCCGTTTCTGCCATGCTGATGGCAATGTGGGGACTGTGCACGTCGATTATTCTGGCAAGGGACTTCGCACGATCAGAATTTTCGAACTTCCTTTCGAACTACCGTCGGAGGACGTCGTGACAGCGCTGCGCCCCTACGGCACGGTCCATGATCATATTGCGGAAAAATGGACGCAATTCCAGACATATCCTGTGCTGAACGGCGTCCGCCAGGTTCGAATAGAACTTAAAAGACATGTACCTTCATATCTGAATATCGGTGGCTGCCGTGCCATCGTCATCTACGATGGGCAACCGAAGACCTGCTCTGGTTGTGGGAAGGAGGGACACCTCAGATCAGAATGTATGCAACGTCGCATCACTCAACTGCCGCCGGCTGAAGCGGACCCGCCATCGCAGCCGACGCTGCTTCCTGTGACTTATGCAGCAGCCCTCACGACAGCTACCACTTCACCACGACAGCCGACATCCACTGTTGGGTCGCGGCTCCATGCTCCAATACAGGGCGATGATGACACACCCGTTCCACAAGATACGGATTCAACTCCGATGCCGCCGCCCCCGTCGACTGATAACAACATACATGACGATAGCATGGCCGTAGACTCGCTTATTGTGCCTACGGCTGCCTTTGTGCCGGAACGTCGTGAATCTTTGCCATCGTCTGACACAGAAGGACACACCAGGAAGCAACGCTCTCCGAAGCGACGGAAGCGGAGGCGTAGAGCAACTTCCGAACGGGATGCGACACAGCCTCCAGAGGATGACGATTCCACCTTCAATGACGACGCTACCACAGAGGCAGCCGCCATTTGCTGCAGTGTGGCACCATCGATCGAAACTGAGGACAAACCAAATGTATCTACAGTGGCAAAATCGGATGCCGAACTGCAGGACAGATGTTGCCCACCACCTTCTGGAATGCAAGCACCCATGCCGTGTCCTGAGGAAGCTAGGGAGGCCGATCTTACTTTCAGTTCCCCGACGTGGGCGGATGACCACGACGACAACGGAACCATGCAAGTTACGCCAACAGGGCCCACGCCATTGGCGCCGGCTCTCTAGCAAGGACTGCCGGTGAGGTTTGGGGGGGATGCGGAGGTGTCAATACAGTCAGAAGCGTCATAGGTAATTCCAGTCTTAATGGATAACTTAACACCTGCGGTTCGGCAACAAGCTTATCGTATCGCCACGCTTAACCTCAACACGATACGAACGGCAGTGAAGATCCAGTTGCTGCGTGAGATGCTTCGTTCTTCGGATGTTGACATTGCCCTGTTGCAAGAAGTATATATAGCGGCCCTCCCCGTTTTCTACGGTTATGTGACATATGTGTCACCGGCGGACCGGAATGGCAGCGGTACGCAATACTAGTGCGCGACGGAATTGCCATCGACGAAGTGACTTACCTTCCGTCAGGAAGGGGGCTGTCGATCACAGCACTGGGAACGCGCATCATTAACATTTACGCTCCATCAGGAACTGACCAACGCCGCGAACGATCGCTGTTCTACTCGGAGGATATCGCCCCCCTCTTTATCAGCCGCTTCGAGCAATATATCTTCGGGGGCGATTTTAACTGTGTGCTCCACCCCAAAGACCAAGTCCCACATTTCTCGACTTGTCAAGAACTTCGGCTCCTGGTTCGATATCTGCTTCTCACCGACACGTGGGAGACAGTGCACGGTGAACGTCCCGGGCCGACATACCTTACTAGTCACTCCGCCAGTGGCCTAGACCGCATTTATGTATCACGAGCTCTAGCGCCGGGAGTATTGGACGCCGAACGTTGGCCGCTTGCCATCTCCGATCATAGCGCTTTCATATGCACACTCACTCTACAACAGCAGCGGATATGGCGGAGCCGAGGACCCTGGAAGCTGAATGTGGCACATCTTCAAGCCCCGGAATGCCGTCAGATTATCGCCAACACATGGCTGGATTGCGAACGTCGTCTTCCACGATACCCATCGACTCTAGCATGGTGGGTGGACTGTGCAAAACCAGCTTTTCGGCGTGTGCTAACACAATTCGGAAAAGATATCGCAGCTTGGCATCGTCACACATTGGACTTTTATTACACGATGCTTCGCGAACTCGACAGCCAACCACCATCTCCAGAACCGACAAATGGAAAGCCGCCGAATTAAAGGTAAAATAGTGTCTCTTACGAGGAAATGTTTGGAGGGGGTCGTAGTGCGATCGTGACGTCAAGACCGAGTGGAAGGAGAAAACCCGTCTATGCATCACATCGTGCTCGACAGCCGCCGACGCCGACAGCAGCTGATCACGGACCTCGTATTGCCAGGTGGTAGGGTCGTAATGACTCAGGCGGCAGTTACAGAAGCCTTCACAGATCACTATCGCCGGTTTTACGACGAGGTGAATACAGAGGACGAGGGAGCGGACGATCACGACATACTGCAGCACGTGTCGCACACCCTCGACAATGCAGCAGCGGCGACGCAGTTAGGTGGGATTACACGAGACGACATCGAGGACGCGCTTAACAAGGGAGCACTCAACAAATCTCCCGGGCCAGACGGACTGCCGCTCAAGTTTTATCGTACTTTCCGCGATCTCATGATGCCCCGACAGATCATCATGTACCAAGAACTGATGACCCCCGGTTCTCACGTGCCACCTGCATTCGTGGAAGGTCTCCTAATACCGATACACAAGCCTTCCAGAGGTCGGACGGTCGAGGACTACAGGCCCATTACAATGCTCAACTCGGACTATAAAATCTTCGCCCGACTACTCGCCAGCCGCATGAAGACGGTTCTGCCTCTACTCCTCTCAATGGAGCAAACGACACAGGGCGGAGTGACCAACATGCAAACGGCAACCAGTGAATGCAGGGATTTAATAGCCATCACCACATCCTGTCGCCTTCGAGCTGCTCTGATCTCCATTGATTTCGACCACGCCTTCGATAGAGTTCACCACAAGTTCCTTCTGTCCGTTATGGCCCGCATGGGCTTCCCGCCTGACTTTCTCGACATCTTTCAGCGCCTTTTCCGTGGAGCTGCATCCCGTGTATTGGTGAATGGACGGATTGCGGGTCCCTTTCCGATACGACGGTCAGTTCGCCAAGGATGCCCTCTCTCCATGATCCTTTACGCGATCGCACTCGAACCACTTGTCGGAGGGTTGAAAAACAGGCTCTCGGGCATGTCATTGAGGGATCACACCTTTCACTGCAGGATATATGCTGATGACCTTCTATTACTTGTCCGATCTGGTGACGAGGTACGCTCGGTGATACAATGGATCAATCGCTATGGTTTGGCAGCGGGCAGCCTCATGAATGTGGCCAAGTCGGCAGCGATGAACATTGGGAGGGGTCTACAGGAGGACGCTTTAGCCCCACTCCCACTAGTTAACAAGATCCGGTTCTTGGGCATAACATTTACACAGGATGTGCGCCGCACGGCTGCCATGAACTATGCACGATTACTACAGGCAATACGCACAGAAGTTCGCCGGAACTTACTTCGACGGATGGACCTCCTACAGCGTGTGGAATACCTCAACCTTCACGTGGCAACTAAGATGATCCACATGGCCCAGGTCCTACCGATACCGACAGCGATGGCACACAGACTCCAAGCAGCGTTTGGATATTACCTTACCGCCGGACACCTATTCAAAGTCCGCTACGAAACACTCACCCTCCCTCCGCTTGATGGCGGACTGGGACTTACAAATGTACGAGCGAGGGCTACAGCATTATACTTGTGCACAATGATGAAATTGTGGACCCACAAAGATGCTTCCCTTACGGGTCGTCTGTTAGAGGAATTGCTGCCGGCGTCTCTTCTGCCACCTGTCACGGTTGCGCACATTACACCCTCACTCTCGCACCTCTCGGCATTTATTCTTGAGTATGGTTACGTGCACCCAGACCTTCCCAACACTCGCCCTCCCAAGGCGAGAGACTTTTACAGACTGCTGCTAAGGTCCATCCCTCGCAATGTGATTAAGAGGAAGAGCCCTACGACCCTATGGCCTGCAGTGTGGAGAGTGGTCCAGAAGTCGTTCCTCCCCACGCGGGTACGAGCCGCGTCGTACCAGGTGGTGAACGGGAAGGTTGTAACACGACAAAGGCTGCACGCTATTGGGATGGCGGATTCCCCCCTTTGTCCACATTGCCACCTCGTGGATACTGACGACCACCGTTTAACATGTGGATCGGCGTTAGAGGTATGGCTGCTAGTGCAGAAGATCCTCGCCTGCTACCTACGTATCGCGCCTCGCACGATTGAGCCACGGCTCCTCCTTTGTCCAGAGGATACTTATTTCCCACCTGCGAAGACTCATGCTCTCACATGGTTTAAAGGCATGTCCATATACTACCTCTTTCGAGATGATGAGAAGATGGTGCTTGCTTACTGGCAATTTCTCCAGGACAGTCATAGCACACTTGAGTGTACACCCCGATACCGACAACTATTTGCCAGTTATTTACGCAGTGTCTTCGATAACCCCCCTCACAGTTGGGGAGTACCGGGCAGAGGATGACCGCCGTCATGGAGCTCCAAACGCTGCGAAATGTTGTACCAATTTGGAACATGGAATCTGTACGCAGATGGGCCATGCACATGGAATGGCGTGCGGGATTTGGTTACGTTTTTCTTTCTTTGTTATCTATCACCACACTATTGGTTTCAAATTCTCTTTCATAGTTTAGAAGAAACTCTTGTTCTGTTGTTGCTACGGATGTACATTCTAATTTTGTTTGTCGTAACTGAAAGACGCCTTTTTCCATCTATATATAAAGAAAAGGTTGGCAGAGGAAAAAAAATAAAAAAATAAACCAAAAAAATACAAAAAAATAAAATATATAAAAAAGTGGCAAGCGTCGTGCGTTCTAAACATATAGTCGCCTGTTCACGTCCAACTGTATTTCTTTTCTTTTTTTTTACCACAGTCGGTCTAAAGTTATGAGTCTGACTGAACATCGAAGACAATTCGCTTAACAAAAAAAAAAAAAAAAAAAAAAAAAAAAAAAAAAAAAAAAAAAAAAAGATGGTAGAGCACTTTGCCCGCCAAAGGCAAAGGTCCCGAGTTCGAGTCTCGGTTGGGCTCACAGTTTTAATCTGCCAGGAAGTTTCAACCTCCGTAGCAGTTCTCCATAAGGAACGCAGAATGTACCGTTGTATTGTATTCTGTTTTCACTACTGGCTGATAATGAATTAGAGCTTTTGAATTGGAAATGACTCTTAACTGTTAAGTCATCAATGGAAGTTAATGAATTGCTTTTACCGCCGGCTGCCGAACAGAAGCCATGAAACATATCTGAAATAAACTTTCTAGGAATGTTAATATTAAGTGTTCTTAATTGTATTTTTCTCTCAGTGGGAAACTTTAACTCTTCTCTCGTCTTGAATAGAGGGGTCGTAGAAGTTGCCAGTTGTTGACCGTGTCCGTTTATGAAAGAAACTCATATTTCGATGTTTGGCAAATAAATAGACACACTTTATCTAACTTGACGTTATTTATCTGAACCGAGAATCCAGTGGTATTGACAAAACTGTTACAATAGGAGGGGCAATGAAATGTTCGCATCCTCTCTTCATTAGGACAAACCACAGCCTCTGCACTTTCTGCCGGCTTGAAACAAAGTTACAGTCACATCTCTCTCACCTAACAGCATCTCTCCTGCTGCTCATCGCTTCCATTTTTTAACTTACTTGCGTATCTAACAAGTACTATTACATCTTCCCCCTACTGCGGGCTTCGGATTCATTTTCTTTTCTTTTTAATATCCACAAATCTAATCATTTTATGTTTCTTACCAGAGAGGCAAAGACATCTGCTTTCTTGGTCGAAGGGTTAGGAACCTTTATTTTTGCTGTTCAACTATTGGAATATTTGTTTATTATTCTTTAATATACTTTACATACATAACGCAAATATTACAAAATTTGTTTCATATCATGTAGTCCTCTTTCACATTAAATTAAATATTTATCTTTTTTATTTACATTTATTACAATTGTGTGACTCTAATTCACCATAAAAATTTGTTTCATTTGTGTCCTTTGTGTTTCTGTTGTCTTTGAGTCATCGGTGTGAGCTGATTTCAGTGTTTGAAGTTCCTCACGGCCACTGTTTTCCGCACCATGTAGAGCATTACTCGCCCATGTGATGGAATGTGAATAGTTCGCAGTGTCCACTCAGAGTTACTACTTACACTGCCTATAGATTCCATAAGCCATGAAGGACTTCATTCTATCATGAGGCTGAAGGACCCTCCTGGACCAGCTATGTCTGGATGGAATCTTCTTCGACATTCAGGCGAGTGTTCACCTTTCCATTAGGACACACGTCCCACTGTTCCCCTTATTCAGCTACTCACTGTAGACTCTCTAAACTTTCTGCATTGCACATAATGAACCTTAGCGATTGCGAAGTTTAAACGTAGCAGAGCAAAATTCCACGTATTTGAGGTACGTTGCAGAGCTTTGTAGCACTCTTTCACACGGATTTACACTTTCTAATACTGTGGTGTCGTGTAAGACTGGTTTTCACAGGTTTACAAAATATACCTGAACCTGAGTCTGCCGTATTAGAGGATCTTGTCCAGTATTTATGCTCAGAGGGCGCTGGGTGCTCTCTCTGCCGTCCGCACCCTCCTGGCGCTGTCTGTAATGTGTTGTCTCTTCCCCAGTGCTCCCTCGGACGTCCGCGCCCGACTTGGTCGCCATCTGTGGCAGCTGTCTGAGGCCCATCCTGTGTCGGGCGTTACGTTCGCCGTCCGCGCCCGCCTAGTGCTGCTCCTGATGTTTTGGCCGTTCCCTGGTGCTCCCACGGTCGTCCGCGCCCGCCTCGTCCACCATCTGCAGTTGTGGCAGCTGTCTGAGGCCTGTCTCGCATCGGGTGCTCCGTTCGCGGTCCGCGCCCGCCTGGCGCTGCTTGTAGGGTGTTGTCTCATCCCTGGTGCTCCCTCGGACGTCCGCGTCCGACTTGGTCTCCATCTGTGGCAGCTCTCTGAGGCCCGTGGTTTGTCGGGCGTTCCGTTCGCTGTCCGTGCCCGCCTGGCGCTGCTCCTGAGGTGTTGGCCGCGCTTGACTCGTCCATCATCTGCGGTCGTGGCGGCTGTCAGAGGTCCGTCCTGTGTCGGGAGTTGCGTTCGCGTTACGCGCCAGCCTGGCGCTGCTCCTGCTGCGGTGTTACCACTTCTTGAGGAGTTTCTTGGTTCCTTTCGTTGGGCGCTGATAAGCTCCAGAGCCGGACTCCACTCCGAGCAGAGCTGGTAACCGCTGTCTCGGTTTATTAGGTTGTCTGTGACCTTGATCTCGATGGCCTCCTTTATAACACTGCCCCAAAATCTAGGAGTCTGTGTCACAATTTTGGTGTTGTTGTAGTCCATTGAGTGACCGAGCTCAAGACAGTGTTACGCTATGGCAGATTTGGTTGCCTGTCCGAGTCTGGTGTGCCTCTGGTGTTCTTTGTACCTGACGTCCACCGTCCTCGTTGTCTGACTAATGTATGATTTTCCACACTGGCATGGGATGTTGTAAATGCCTGGTTTACGTAGCCCCAGGTCGTCCTTCACACTCCCTAGCAATGTCCCAATTTTGGAAGGTGGATCGAAGATACTCTTTATAACGTATTTTGAGAGAATTCTGCTGATATTTGCAGAAATAGGTCCATCATATGGCAGGTATGCCATCTTCTTCGCCTTCTCTGGCTCCTCTTCTGTACCCTGTGTTTGGCTCGTAGCACGAAATGCCCCTTGGATGTCTGTGGAGGAGTATCCGTTTCTGCTGAACACCAGCTGTAGATGTTCTATCTCTGTGGCCAGACTTTCCGTATCTGACAGAGCCTGAGCCCTGTGAACTAATTTTTTCAAGACTCCATTCTTCTGTGCCAGATGGTGGCAGCTACTGGCTTGGAGGTATAAGTCAGTGTGGGTGGGCTTACGATACTCACTGTGCCCCACAGTGCCATTTGCCTTCCTCTTGACCTGAAGAAGGCAACGAGTTAAGTGGCCGAAATATTGTGCCAGAGCGACACAAACATCCGGCAGTAGACCCGATTATTCCACATGTCAAGATCTCTCTGGGAAAGCATGAAGAGCTATACCTGAACCTGTTTACAAAGACATGAAACAAATAAAAGTCATAAAATCACAGGTGCTAGAAAATCTTATCCATATTCTGATTCAACGTTCCTCGTAATAAATTTTTGCTGAAACATTTATTTTTAGCTTTAAGAAAATTTTCGCATTTTTATTACTTTCAATGAGTGAAGAGTTTACTTCTCAAAATGTTCACATTGCCCGTAACAACCTGAAAACTGATATTGTCATGAGCACAATCAAGAGCAATTTCACCACTACGCGAGGAGAGGGAAAGAACAGGAATTTCTCGAAGCAACTTCTGATTAAGATGAACATCGTGCATCTTATTATACGAGTGGCATTTCTACAAGCACATTGGAATACTGGTTTTAAATCCAAGCTCTGCTCGCAGCGTAATGTTTCTTATAATCCTACCTACAATTCGAAATACTTTATTTATATATTTCACTCAGCTAATCACTGTTGACATCGTCTTTGTACGCTACGAATCCATATATATATATATATATATGCATTTTATGCACAGATTCATGGTAACTCTGTGTTTGAATGGTGTTAAAGTGTTTCTACAAAACTAGTTTTGTATTACTCTTTGTACAACATGAACTCAAGTGTTAATATACCCTCTGATGTGGTTTCCATAACCACGTATGTTTCATTGGACATAGCACTCAAACGTTTACGTAATGGCTTAACATGTAGGATAGGTTAAGTGAGATCCAATGCACTCGTTGTTACACTTCATCTGACGGAGTTACGCCTGTGTTAACTGTTTCAACGTACTGAATACAAATGTACCTACTTTTCCTCTTTTTCCTAAATTCGCCCCCAAATTACACATATCTTATAAACTAATACGATGGGAGAGCCTTTTTATTTGGTACCTTCCACGTCCTAGTCCACCCTTTCACCAAGCAGGACACGCTGCTTTGCATCATTCCCTACAAAATTCTTACCACTAAATAACTTTTTAATTCTGAATAACGGCCCATAGGTCAGTCAGCGTGTTCATTCACACATATGCACACGTAAAGTGTAACTCTGTACGTTTGTTGCTAATAACGTTCCGTCTTCATACCTCTCAGAGTATACGTTCATGAATAATTCATACCCTATTATGCGCTCGTTGATAGTGATTTGCCTTCTGTACTGTGTTTGTGTAAATAACGCTTACTTGCCGTAATAACCCTTAACTTCCCTTGAGGCTTGTAGTTGCTAGCTACGCAAAGTTTTTGCCATTTTAATCGCATCATTTTTAGCTGCAACAGGCGGAAGTGCTTTGTTGGTGCTGCACATTTTAGGGATTTTGGCAGAGGTAAACTCACGCTGCTGTGTTCTTCTTCGGTACCGCAGTGTAGAAATGTGTACAGAATCAGCTAAGTGAAAAACCCGTGCAATGTGCTCGTTTATATACATAGAAAAGCAAACTTCGTAATTTTCCTTGGTGTGGGACGGCGTGTACAAGATTCGAAATCATAGATTCACATATTTTTCTGTTCGCGTCGCTGCTGCATCATCTTTCATTGATTGTATCAATACTCGTTTATATTGTGATATATTGTCAAATTTTGAACGTTCGGGAGTGCCAAAATATACTCGTACTGAAATTGTCAATAAATTACAGGCTTAAACTTACTTGTGTTCTTTTAAAATTATGGAGAACATTAGGCCTATTCTCGTTCAAAACACTCATTCCCTAATTTCATTGTACAGTGAGAAATGAGTTCTTTTTTTCAATTTTCACACGCTTATGACACCATATTTTCTTAAGCTACCGATATGAGTGTTTTTGATACGTAATTTATTTCGTAGCATATCAGCACCTGTGGTTCACAGTTGTGTCAATGAACAGAGCATCCCTAAATTTCATTGTATATCTATGCAAATGACAGTATTTCCCAGAATTTTCGGAAACTACCGGTGTCCTTTGCATAATCTGCGATCAATTTGTAGTAAATCGGCGTTTGTGATTTGGTCACTGTACCAGATGTTCTAAGTAACCTATTGTATTAAATTTAGTTTTCTCTTAAAGAGGAGTTGCAGCATATATTATCTGCATTTATCATTAATTAACTTCATTTTCGAGTTTGCTAACAACTATAGTTAACCTCAAAACGTTTTAGAAAATTGGTAATTTTTACCACAGATTTTTGTGCTACCTTAATTCTTACAGGAAAATAGAAACTTTATTCTTAGAGGGAAATAGAAACATTTTAGCTTAACAGATTAAAAGATAATCGTTAGGCTTAATTGAAAGTTATTTCATCAGTGTGTTGCTCCAGCCAAAATGCAGTCCCGCTGTGTATGCTGTTCTTGAACAAGGGATGAGTTGCTTGACTTTCGTAAGCAGTAGGAAATCGTCCGGACTACTGTGAAACGATTGGAAGCTGCTGCCAGTCGGTGTGGTGGAAGAGCCCCCGAGAGTGATGTTCCTGTGTTACTGCTACCAGACGTACCTCAAATACTACCCTCCACTGTGCATTTTGTCTCCTCTGCAGAAAGTATGGGGACTGTCACAACTCATCCACTTGACTGTGAGTGCCATGTTGGTGGCAGATCTAGGTGTCCTGTACGTGGTAAACAGGAACCCGGGTGGGCTCACTGTGCTGTACTGATCCTCCGAACTACCACTGAAACTGAGCCACACTTGACCTGTTTTGGTGAAACCTACTTTGTCTAGCGTCAAGAGGAAGCAAACGCAAGAGGGTAGGGCGCCCTGAGTATGTATTTCTGGGGGGCCTCATTCAACATGTAGAAGAGGCTATTCAAGCAGCCATTGGAGGAAGAAGGTGCAACCAACTGCAACCTGTGGCGCAAGTCGGAAGAAATGGACGCCTGTAGTCTGGGCTCCGAGGTCATAACTGGGTCAAAAATGGATCAAATGGCTCTGAGCACTATGGGACTTATACTGGGTAATTCCAGCAACTGGCAGAGAAGCAATTTGCACATGGAATTTCAGCGAATCTCACAGTTTGCAGCATTGTTCCCTAAACTGATCTTGGCCCTTTGATTCCGAGTCGACTGGCAGGATTAAACCAGAGATTTCCAACATTCTGTGACAATCTAGGCTGCGACTTCCTGGATTTGGGCCATAGGATTGAGAACTGATTGGTCTCACTAAATGGACCAGGTGTGCACTACACATTAGAGGCTACTAATTAGGTACCTGGCTGTGTGTCGAGTGCACACAAGCGACTTTAAGATTAGGTGACTCTCCATCCGGTTCTGATAAAGATAGCTGTAGAAAACCCACAAGTATCGGCGGAAGATCGAAAGAAATGCGCCCCATAGGTGACAACAGTGGTAAACTGCCGAGGCATTCGCAAAAAGTGGCCAGAGTTTGAAACGTTCACGAAAAATTGTTCATCTCGCACAGCTAGTTACAGAAAACTGGTGGAAACCTGAAACTACCAGCAGTGAGATTTTTGGGAAAAATTGAAGTTTATATGGAAAGGATAGGCAAATGGGAAATGAAGGTGGTGCATTTGTCACAGTAGACAAGCAAATCAAATTCAATGAGAGATAAATTAAAATTGCATGTGAAATTGTTCGGGCAAGACTCAGTATCACGGGTGGCCATAAGATGATAACTGGATCCTTCTATCACCCACTCCTTAGGTAATCGAAAATCTTAGAGAAAATCTCATTTCACCATGCATTGGATAGATTCGCACCAAGTAGAAAGGTTCATAAGGAAACGGAACCTGCATGGTATACAGTCACTTAAAAAAAAAAAAAAACTTCTAAAGAAACAGTGATTACTGCAGAATAGGTGTAAAACAAAACATAGATAGACGCTGAATGAAACGCTTTTCGTCTTCAATGACTACTATAGAAAAATATTGTTAGATGATCTTTAGCAAGACTCAAAGAATATGGTCTCACGTAAAGGCTGTTAGTGGCACCAAAGTTAGTGCCCATTCCTTAGCGAATGCGACAGGAGTGGAAACTGAGGGTAGCAAAGCCAAAGTTGAAATGATTAACTCCGTTTTCAAGTGTTCCTCTACAAAGGACAACACAAAAAACTGTCCCTATTTAATCCTCGTACCACTAAAAAGGTGAATGAAAAAAGTGTTAGTGTCAGTGGTGTGGTGAAAGAGTTGAAATCGTTAAAATTGAAACCCAATTGAATTCCTTTCAGATTATATCCTGAATTTGTTGTTCAGTTAGTCCCTCTTCCAACCATAATCTGTCATAGATCACTCGAACAAAAAGCTGTGTCCAGTTTTAGGATATAAGCACTGATCACACGCGTCTATAAGAATGGTCGTAGAAGTTATCCTCAAATTACCGCCTAATATCCTTGACATCGATTTGTTGTAGAATCTTAGAAAATATTCTGAGGTCAAACATAATGAGGAATAGTGAACAGAATGACCTCCTTAATGCCAACGAGCATGAATTCTGGAAACATGGATCATGTGACACCCAACTCGCACTTCTCTCACATGACGTACTGAGAGCTTTGGATGTGGGCAGCCAGGTAGTCGTAGTATTCCTTCAATTCCAAACAGCATTTGACTCAGTACCACGCCTACCCTTATTGTGAAAAGTACCATAATACTGGATCTCAAGTGAAATTTGTGACAAGTTTTAGGACTTTTTGGTAGGGAGGAGGCTGCATGTTATCTTGGATGGAAAGTCATCGTGAGATGTAGAAGTAACTTCGGGTGTGCCCCAGGGAAGTGTGTTGGGACCCTTGCTGTTCATGTTGTACATTCATGACCTTGCAGGCAATATTAATAGTAACATCAGGATTTCAGAAGATGATGCAGTTATCTGTAGTATAGTGTAACCTCCCCACAAAAAATAATATGAATAATATTCACATTTAGTGTAACCGTCCCCATAGCAAAACTTCCGAAACCTCCCAACAGTAAAAAATATAATTATATACTTCACATTCAGTGTAACTGCCCAAGAGATAAATTGCGTAACCTATAAATAATAAAATGTGACTAACCTCTCAATAACAAATTGTGGCTCACTTATAACCTTTCAATAACTGATTGTGAATTTTAACTGGTAAATTTTGGACGTCAGCAGCGCTACGTCGTGGCCCTGAAAGATCATTCTGAATTTAAAAAAAATGAAAGTTCTTACCTCAACAAGGTCGCCGGATAACGCATATATATCTGCTCCTATAAGAAATTTTTCAGGGACAGCCGAGTGCAATGCTGGCCGATAGATTCGTCATGTATGAAAGGAAACAAGTGATTTTTCCTTTCAATAATCGGGATGACCAAGGATTGGAGAAATTAGTAAATTCTTTAAACTGAAATGAATTATTGTCAAAAGTTACTTCTTATGGGAAAGATTATTATTAAGTTTTTCTTTATAACATTTACATGGGACTTGATATAAAAATTCTACATATGCGCGAGGCTGCTTTTACCACATACTACAGCGCTCAGGCTCCGCCATCGCTCCACCACGACCGGCCCAGCCAACACGATACACCAGACTGCTCGCTAGCAACTACTTACTGCTACTGCTACACAGTTCCTACTGCAGTCAACACTGCTCTTTGGTCTGAGATTCTCTTATAGCTTACATATCGAAGGCAGCGCGTGAGCAATCCATCGAAATTACATCTGCTCGAGTGCTCTAGCAACAAATTCCTTAATCGTGGACCCCTTACATAACCCTCCACAGGGGAGGGGGGGGCAAAAATTTGGCAGCGATGGTTAGTCAATTGGACTTGCGATGAACAATAAATTTTTTTATAATCTATTTAGTTAATAATTCTACCGTCACAGAAGTATATACCTTATTGATAAGTGCAAAACATATTAAGAAAAGACAAAATGTATACGCAGTGAGTACAAAATATTAACAAATATCATGAATTAGACGTATGTAGGAGTGAAATAAAGTGCACACGCACTGTAGAAGTCTTTAGCATATTTACATGAACTGAATACATTAATAAATGAAGTTAAGTGCACACACACTGTAAATATCTTTAGCATATTTAGGACAACTCCTCATATTAACAAATGAATTTAAGCCCACTCACATTGTCTAAGTCTTTAGCCTTTTTTTACAAGAACTGAAAGCATTTACAAATGAAATAAAGTGCACACGCACTGTAAAATTCTTTAGCATTTTACAAGTACTGGATACATTAAGAAAAGAAATAAAGTGCACACGCACTGTAAAAGTCTTTACCATATTTAGGACAAGTTATCATATTAACAATGAAATGAAGTGCACACACACTGTATAAGTATTTAGTATTTTCTTTTACAAATACTGAAAACATTAACAAATGGAATAAAGTTCATATGCACTGTAAAAGTCTTTAGCATTTTACAAGAACTGAATACATCAAGAAAAGAAATAAAGTCCACAAGCACTGTATACATCTTTAGCATTTTACAAGGATTTAAACGCACTGTATAAGTCTTTACCATTTTACAAGAACTAGGAAAGGAATGGGAAGGATTGCATCATGGTTGTAGCACAGTAGATTGCACGTAGCTGCACTGAAAGGCCATATCTTTCTACAGAAGCATAACACCAAGTGAGGCAATCTGAATTTCTCTTCCCTGAAGTATTTATCAGTGTAGCCAAGACACTGAAATGTTGTATCAATATTCACTGTTATCATTTTGGCAGTAAATTAGGTACACCAAACAGTAGGACCGTAATAACATCTCCATTGTTCAAGGTGGTGGACAGCTTGATATGTAAACACCACATTCTTGTAGAATCCATACTCTTACAGCAACGTAGAATTAGTGCAAAAACCAAATATAGTGCTCCATGATCATGAGGACGGACAGGACAAACGGATATTGCAGTAATTGCTGGTAACTAGGTCAGAAGGTGAAGGACACATTAAGTCTTATGCTAGTCGTCATTCAGAATTACACTAGTGTATCAACTGATCTGAATAATTATTGACATTCATTGGCTATTTACACAGCATTTAAGTAGTATATATGTGGAATATTACAGAACATTATTCATAAGTCATCTCATTACAGTAATCATTGGCATTCATTGGCTAGTTACTAAACATGTAGTAAGTATTGAGTATTACTGAACACTATTCATAACTCATCTCATTGCAGTAATTATTGGCCTTCATTTATAGAGTATAACAAAATATTATTAAGTAGTCATATCATTGCAGTAATTATTGGCACTCAATGGCCAGTTACAAAGTATTCATACAGTTTTACAAAACATTATTCAGTATTATTCACAAGTCCTCATTCAAAACAAGAGTTATTGCGTGTAGCAACAAGCTGCTAGTGACTATACATGAAATCATGTGACATCAGGCATACTTAAAATGTAAGACAGTGTAACTATTAGTCAAGGTCTGTAGTCCAATAATACATAGATATAATGGATTCAATACAACAGACAAATTTGTATTATATTTAGGACTAGAAATATACTGGTAATAGTTAGGACTGGTAATTTTAGATTAAAAACAGCCGACCCGTTGCAAAGGATAAAGTACTCTTTACCTAGGTTTCGATAAGTATAAACCTATCTTCTTCAGAAGTAATCCTGAGGAAAATGAACATTGTGATTTATATGAAAGGTATACACATAAGTCAAGATTAGAGTTTAACATATATTAAGAGAATCTTGTGTTACAAAATATGAGAAGGATTTCTTGTACTTACAGTATTACATTAACATGGAGTGATGCGTCGCTACCATTTTTACAAAGATCTCCATAGCTCCATTAGTCAAAATCAAATAAAGCCCTAAGAGTAGGGTTTGTCAAATAAATATAATTAAGTAGAAGGAAGTTGGAGAGCGCATTAGCAACTGAGTAAAATCGGCCTGCGTGGTAGCACTGCGGCCAGGGCAGGTGGCGCTCAGGTCGCGTACTATGTGCCGATTGGGGTAGTGAAGAAACATGTAAAATATAAATATTAATTGCGTCCTCAGATAGAGTGACAGTAAATAAAAGGAAAGCATTTAACATTCCCATAATACCAATGTAGGAACCTTAGAAACAATAACGTAGAAACGTATTTCAAAAAGGTAGGTGGCGCATACGCCATGAGTTACATGCAGTGGCATATATAGCCCAAAATAAAATTATATTACCATATTAGTGAAGCACATAGAACGTATATAAGTCAAAACCTTAAGAATAAACAGTAATGGCAACCTAAGACATAAATCATAAAGCTGGTCCACAATCCAGCTAATACACATTCACTGGGATCCGAGGTTTTGGGATAAGCGAGAATTACATGAGGGCCAGTGTAGTGGCAGCCATACATCAAGAGTAAATCACATTGCATAAAAGGTAGTGAGCTTAGAGATATAAAAATACATTATAGCTTCCTGAGGAAATAGACAACTGAGGTTATCAACAATAATGTTATGAATTAAATAGTACGGGTTTAAAGCCTTCAAAAAATTATCTACAAGCAAGGATCAACTGATCGTTGAGTATATTACCGTCTTTGAGCTCTAGATGTTTAAAAATAAATAACTCTTCCCACAGATCTAGTCTCCGTCCTTTAACTTGCCTGTGTAGGATAACCGTGTCTTCTAACTGTTAAGGCGTATGGCTGGCTATCAAGAGGTGTTCAGCAAAGGTAGAGTTGTGAACATTAGCTCCATTTTTACCTAATAGATGTTCTTTATATCGTGTTTTAACAGCTCTGCCTGTTTGAACAATATAATATGAGGGGCAGTTATTACAGGTTAGTTTGTATACACCTTAATTAGAAAACCAATCGTTAGCAATTTCTACTGAATGTACAAGATTTCTATTTAGACTGTTGTCTGTAGAAAAGGAGACGTTACAGTTATATTTTTTATTTAGGAGACGTTTAATCCTATACGATATGTTACCCAAGAAAGGGATGGAAATAAATTTTTTAGTTTCTGTGGTCTCTGTGGGGAGGTTATTACTCAAAGTCGAACAATTTTGGGGAATTTTCTTATTAAGCAATTGATCGATCATATTCTGGTTGTATCCATTACTAACAGCAATCGTTTTGATGGCATTCAATCCCTTTTGTTGATCAGCAGGTGATAAAGGCGTGGTTACCATTCGGTGAATGGCGGAATGAAAAACGCCAGTTTGTGCGCTTTAGGATGAGTTGAGTCAGCAGGAATGACATTATCTGCATATGTTTTCTTGCGGAAGATATTGAAATGAAAGGTATTATCTTGTATAGAAATTGTTAAATCTAGAAAATTAAGCTCACGTTTATCATTTTGAAGTTCTTTTGTGAAGGAAATTTTTTCATGTAAACCATTGAAAGTGTTGAAGAGCTGCTCTAACTCATGGTCAGTGCCATCAAAAGCAATGAAAATGTCGTCCACATAACGTGCATAATAGCGGATTTTTTGGTGTAATTCTGAACTAGAATTGAAAAATGATGTTTCAGGGGCGTTAATGAAAACCTCTGCTAGAATACCGACGAGGGGGCTGCCCATTGCCAGACCATCTGGCTGCATATACATTTTCACATTAAATGTGAAATAATTGTATTGTAATACGACTTTAAGCAAACCAATAAGTTCAGCTATCTGAGTTTCACTTAGTTTTTTATGCTTAAAAGGATTTTCTTTTACAAGGTCTATGGTTTCATCCACCGGGACATTTGTATAGAGGCTGACGATGTCGAAGGACACCAGTCTAGTGTCAGGTGTACATTTTACAGATTGAATATTGTTAATTAATTCCTTACTATTTTTTATAGAAAAGTTATTTTCAAATGTGAAAGCATCTTTAATTTTAAAATGGAGGCACCTAGCAAGAGTATGATGTGGACTGCCTATACCATTCACTACAGGGCGGATCGGATGATCCTGTTTGTGCAGTTTAAACTGGCTTCTGAGCACAGGTGGTTTCGGGTTCATATTTAGGAGCCCTTTGTTTTGAAACTTATTAAACAGGCTGACGGAATTAGTTAGAGTCCGCCGGATTTCATTTTGCAGTTCAGCAGTAGGATCTACGGTAACCTCAGTGATGTCGTTTTCCTCAAAAAACTTTACAGTTTTCTCTATTTATTCATCTTTATAAGCCACGACCACGGTGTTACCTTTGTCACTCTTAGTGACTAAGGCGTCGTGTTCTCTAAGTTTATGATTAATGCTTTTTACTATACTATATTCGCCCGACTGACTATTAGGAGCTAATTTAATTTCTTTTTCTATTATGTTATTACATTCGTAGGCACATTTAACTTGCTCCGTTTTCTCTAATTTCAGAGATTCTAAACCGGATTTCAGATCTACAAGGAGATTACAAATGACTGGATATTTATCGAGTTTAGAAGGCAAGTTATATTTAAGGCCTTTACACAATAAGTCATTCTCAGCCTGCGTAAAAGTGATATTAGTTTTATTTAGTACTCTTTCGTAAAATAGGTGCTTGCCACTATTGTCTGCTGTATTAACACTTTTACTTGTGGTCCTATTACTAAACTTCAAAAGCTTTCTTTCATGTCTCGCCTTGATTTCTTCTTTACGATTAAAGAGCCATTCATTAATATTAATTAACAGGTGGTCAATTTGAAAATTACAAAGATCTTTAAAAGCTTTAGTTAAAAATTGGTGTATACAGTAGGCTTCACTATTAAGAACATCTTTTTTCTTGTAAAAATTCACTATGCTATCCGAAATGACTAAATGCACTAACTTCTTTTTAATAGAAGGCACTCTGTTACACTGTTTAAAGGCTTACGTACGCCTTCACTTAATCTGGGATAATGTCTTTATCTAGGCACTGTTGATTAAAGTCAATAGCCATTCCTGCTTTCACAATTTTTAATTTGATGTCCATATACCTGGATGCAGCTTTTGATACCTCGGCAGGCAAGAATTTCATTATTTTAAACATAGCTGCGTAACAGCGACGATCCACGTAATTAGATTAAAAACAGCCGACCCGTTGCAAAGGATAAAGTACTCTTTACCTAGGTTTCGATAAGTACAAACCTATCTCCTTCAGAAGTAATCCTGAGGAAAATGAACATCGTGATTTATATGAAAGGTATACACATAAGTCAAGATTAGAGTTTAACATATATTAAGAGAATCTTGTGTTACAAAATGTGAGAAGGATTTCTTGTAGTTACAGTATTACATTAACATGGAGTGATACGTCGCTGCCATTTTTACAAAGATCCCCATACCTCCATTAGTCAAAATCAAATAAAGCCCTAAGAGTAGGGTTTGTCAAATAACTGAAATTAAGTACATGGAAGTTGGAGAGCGCATTAGCAACTGCGTAAAATCGGCCTGCGTGGTAGCACTGCGGCCAGGGCAGGTGGCGCTCAGGTCGCGTACTATGTGCCGATTGGGGTACTGAAGAAACATGTAAAATATAAATATTAATTGCGTCCTAAGATAGAGTGACAGTAAATAAAAGGAAAGCATTTAACATTCCCATAATGACAATGTAGGAACCTTAGAAACAATAACGTAGAAACATATTTCAAAAAGGTAGGTGGCGCATACGCCATGAGTTACATGCAGTGGCATATACAGCCCAAAATAAAATTATATTACCATATTAGTGAAGCACATAGAACGTATATAAGTCAAAACCTTAAGAATAAACAGTAATGGCAACCTAAGACATAAATCATAAAGCTGGTCCACAATCCAGCTGATACACATTCACTGGGATCCGAGGTTTTGGGATAAGCGAGAATTACATGAGGGCCAGTGTAGTGGCAGCCATACATCAAGAGTAAATCACATTGCACAAAAGGTAGTGAGCTTAGAGATATAAAAATACATTGTAGCTTCCTGAGGAAATAGACAACTGAGGTTATCAACATTAATGTTATGAATTAAATAATACGGGTTTAAAGCCTTCAAAAAATTGTCTACAGGCAAGGTTCAACTGATCGTTGAGTATATTACCGTCTTTGAGCTCTAGATGTTTAAAAGTAAATAACTCTTCCCACAGATCTAGTCTCCGTCCTTTAACTTGCCTGTGTAGGATAACCATGTCTTCTAACTGTTTAGGCGTATGGCCGGCTATCAAGAGGTGTTCAGCAAAGGTAGAGTTGTGAACATTAGCTCCTTTTTTACCTAATAGATGTTCTTTATATGGTGTTTTAACAGCTCTGCCTGTTTGACCAATATAATATGAGGGGCAGTTATTACAGGTTAGTTTGTATGCACCTGAATTAGAAAACCAATCATTAGCAATTTCTACTGAATGTATAAGATTTCTTTTTAGACTGTTGTCTGTAGAAAAGGAGACGTTACAGTTATATCTTTTATTTAGGAGACGTTTAATCCTATACGATATGTTACCCAAGAAAGGGATGGAAATAAATTTTTTAGTTTCTGTGGTCTCTGTGGGGAGGTTATTACTCAAAGTCGAACAATTTTGGGGAATTTCCTTATTAAGCAATTGATCGATCATATTCTGGTTGTATCCATTATTAACAGCAATCGTTTTGATGACATTCAATTCCTTTTGTTGATCAGCAGGTGATAAAGGCGTGGTTACCATTCGGTGAATGGCGGAATGAAAAAACGCCAGTTTGTGCGCTTTAGGATGAGTTGAGTCAGCAGGAATGACATTATCTGAATATGTTTCCTTGCGGAAGATATTGAAATGAAAGGTACTATCTTGTATAGAAATTGTTAAATCTAGAAAATTAAGCTCACGTTTATCATTTTGAAGTTCTTTTGTGAAGGAAATTTTTTCATGTAAACCATTGAATGTGTTGAAGAGCTGCTCTAACTCATGGTCAGTGCCATCAAAAGCAATGAAAATGTCGTCCACATAACGTGCATAATAGCGGATTTTTTGGTGTAATTCTGAACTAGAATTGAAAAATGATGTTTCCAGGGCGTTAATGAAAACCTCTGCTAGAATACCGGCGAGGGGGCTGCCCATTGCTAGACCATCTGGCTGCATATACATTTTCCCATTAAATGTGAAATAATTGTATTTTAATACGACCTTAAGCAAACCAATAAGTTCAGCAATCTGAGTTTCACTTAGTTTTTTATGCTTAAAAAGATTTTCTTTTACAAGGTCTATGGTTTCATCCACCGGGACATTTGTATAGAGGCTGACGATGTCGAAGGACACCAGTCTAGTGTCAGGTGTACATTTTACAGATTGAATATTGTTAATTAATTCCTTACTATTTTTTATAGAAAAGTTATTTTCAAATGTGAAAGCATCTTTAATTTTAAAATGGAGGCACCTAGCAAGCCTGTGATGTGGACTGCCTATACCATTCACTACAGGGCGGATCGGATGATCTTGTGTGTGCAGTTTAAACTGGCTTCTGAGCACAGGTGGTTTCGGGTTCAAATTTATGAGCCCTTTCTTTTGAAACTTATTAAACAGGCTGACGGAATTAGTTAGAGTCCGCAGGATTTCATTTTGCAGTTCAGCAGTAGGATCTACGGTAACCTCAGTGATGTCGTTTTCCTAAAAAAACTTTACAGTTTTCTCTATATATTCATTTTTATAAACCACGACAACGGTGTTACCTTTGTCACTCTTAGTGACTAAGGCGTCGTGTTCTCTAAGTTTATGATTAATGCTTTTTACTATACTATATTCGCCCGACTGACTATTAGGAGCTAATTTAATTTCTTTTTCTATTATGTTATTACATTCGTAGGCACATTCAACTTGCTCCGTTTTCTCTAATTTCAGAGATTCTAAACCGGATTTCAGATCTACAATGAGATTACAAATGACTGGATATTTATCGAGTTTAGAAGGCAAGTTATAATTAAGGCCTTTACACAATAAGTCATTCTCAGCCTGCGTAAAAGTGATATTAGTTTTATTTAGTACTCTTTCGTAAAATAGGAGCTTGCTACTATTGTCTGTTGTAATAACACTTTTACTTGTGGTCCTATTACTAAACTTCAAAAGCTTTCTTTCATGTCTCGCCTTGATTTCTTCTTTACGATTAAAGAGCCATTCATTAATATCATTTAACAGGTGGTCAATTTGAAAATTAGAAAGATCTTTAAAAGCTTTAGTTAGTAATACGTGTATACAGTAGGCTTCACTATTAAGAACATCTTTTTTCTTGTACAAATAAGTTTGAAAAGAAAGGGCTCATAAATATGAACCCAAAACCACCTGTGCTCAGAAGCCAGTTTTAACTGCACAAACAAGATCATCCGATCCGCCCTGTAGTGAATGGTATAGGCAGTCCACATCACACTCTTGCTAGGTGCCTCCATTTTAAAATTAAAGATGTTTTCACATTTGAAAATAACTTTTCTATAAAAAATGGTAAGGAATTAATTAACAATATTCAATCTGTGAAATGTACACCTGACACTAGACTGGTGTCCTTCGACATCGTCAGCCTCTATACAAATGTCCCGGTGGATGAAACCATAGTCCTTGTAAAAGAAAATCTTTTTAAGCATAAAAAACTAAGTGAAACTCAGACTGCTGAACTTATTGGTTTGCTTAAGGTCGTATTGAAATACAATTATTTCACATTTAATGGGAAAATGTATATGCAGCCAGATGGTCTGGCAATGGGCAGCCCCCTCGCCGGTATTCTAGCAGAGGTTTTCATTAACGCCCTGGAAACAGCATTTTTCAATTCTAGTTCAGAATTACACCAAAAAATCCGCTATTATGCACGTTATGTGGACGACATTTTCATTGCTTTTGATGGCACTGACCATGAGTTAGAGCAGCTCTTCAACACTTTCAATGGTTTACATGAAAAAATTTCCTTCACAAAAGAACTTCAAAATGATAAACGTGAGCTTAATTTTCTAGATTTAACAATTTCTATACAAGATAATACCTTTCATTTCAATATCTTCCGCAAGGAAACATATTCAGATAATGTCATTCCTGCTGACTCAACTCATCCTAAAGCGCACAAACTGGCGTTTTTTCATTCCGCCATTCACCGAATGGTAACCACGCCTTTATCACCTGCTGATCAACAAAAGGAATTGAATGTCATCAAAACGATTGCTGTTAATAATGGATACAACCAGAATATGATCGCTCAATTGCTTAATAAGAAAATTCCCCAAAATTGTTCGACTTTGAGTAATAACCTCCCCACAGAGACCACAGAAACTAAAAAATTTATTTCCATCCCTTTCTTGGGTAACATATCGTATAGTATTAAACGTCTCCTAAATAAAAAAATATAACTGTAACGTCTCCTTTTCTACAGACAACAGTCTAAAAAGAAATCTTATACATTCGGTAGAAATTGCTAACGATTGGTTTTCTAATTCAGGTGTATACAAACTAACCTGTAATAACTGCCCCTCATATTATATTGGTCAAACAGGCAGAGCTGTTAAAACACGATATAAAGAACATCTATTAGGTAAAAAAGGAGCTAATGTTCACAACTCTACCTTTGCTGAACACCTCTTGATAGCCGGCCATACGCCTAAACAGTTAGAAGACATGGTTATCCTACACAGGCAAGTTAAAGGACGGAGACTAGATCGGTGGGAAGAGTTATTTATTTTTAAACATCTAGAGCTCAAAGACGGTAATGTACTCAACGATCAGTTGGACCTTGCCTGTAGACAATTTTTTGAAGGCTTTAAACCCGTACTATTTAATTCATAACATTAATGTTGATAACCTCAGTTGTCTATTTCCTCAGGAAGCTATAATGTATTTTTATATCTCTAAGCTCACTACCTTTTATGCAATGTCATTTACTCTTTATGTATGGCTGCCAGTACACTGGCTCTCATGTAATTCTCACTTATCCCAAAACCTCGGATCCCAGTGAATGTGTATTAGCTGGATTGTGGACCAGTTTTATGATTTATGTCTTAGGTTGCCATTACTGTTTATTCTTAAGGTTTTGACTTATATACGTTCTACGTGCTTCACTAATACGGTAATATAATTTTATTTTGGGCTGTATATGCCACTGCATGTAACTCATGGCGTATGCGCCACCTACCTTTTTGAAATATGTTTCTACGTTATTGTTTCTAAGGTTCCTACATTGTCATTATGGGAATGTTAAATGCTTTCCTTTTATTTACTGTCACTCTATCTTAGGACGCAATTAATATTTATATTTTACATGTTGCTTCAGTACCCCAATCGGCACATAGTACGCGACCTGAGCGCCACCTGCCCTGGCCGCAGTGCTACCACGCAGGCCGATTTTACTCAGTTGCTAATGCGCTCTCCAACTTCCATGTACTTAATTTTATTTATTTGACAAACCCTACTCTTAGGGCTTTATTTGATTTTGACTAATGGAGCTATGGAGATCTTTGTAAAAATGGCAGCGACGTATCACTCCATGTTAATGTAATACTGTAAGTACAAGAAATCCTTCTCATATTTTGTAACACGAGATTCTCTTAATATATGTTAAACTCTAATCTTGACTTATGTGTATACCTTTCATATAAATCACGATGTTCATTTTGCTCAGGATTACTTCTGAAGAAGATAGGTTTGTACTTATCGAAACCTAGGTAAAGAGTACTTTATCCTTTGCAACGGGTCGGCTGTTTTTAATCTAATTACGTGGACCGTCGCTGTTACGCAGCTATGTTTAAAATAATGAAATTCTTGCCTGCCGAGGTATCAAAAGCTGCATCCAGCCATATGGACATCAAATTAAAAAATGTGAAAGCAGGTATGGCTATTGACTTTAATCAACAGTGCCTAGATAAAGACATTATCCCAGATTACGTAAAGGTGTACGTAAACTTTAAACAGTGTAAAAGAGTGCCTTCTATTAAAAAGGAGTTAGTGCATTTAGTCATTTCGGATAGCATAGCGAATTTGTACAAGAAAAAAGATGCTCTTAATAATGAAGCCTACTGTATACACCTATTTTTAACTAAAGCTTTTAAAGATCTTTGTAATTTTCAAATTGACCACCTGTTAAATAATATTAATGAATGGCTCTTTAATCGTAAAGAAGAAATCAAGGCGAGACATGAAAGAAAGCTTTTGAAGTTTAGTAATAGGACCACAAGTAAAAGTGTTATTACAACAGACAATAGTAGCAAGCTCCTATTTTACGAAAGAGTACTAAATAAAACTAATATCACTTTTACGCAGGCTGAGAATGACTTATTGTGTAAAGGCCTTAATTATAACTTGCCTTCTAAACTCGATAAATATCCAGTCATTTGTAATCTCATTGTAGATCTGAAATCCGGTTTAGAATCTCTGAAATTAGAGAAAACCGAGCAAGTTAAATGTGCCTACGAATGTAATAACATAATAGAAAAAGAAATTAAATTAGCTCCTAATACTCAGTCGGGCGAATATAGTATAGTAAAAAGCATTAATCATATACTTAGAGTACACGACGCCTTAGTCACTACGAGTGACAAAGGTAACACCGTTGTCGTGGTTTATAAAAATGAATATATAGAGAAAACTGTAAAGTTTTTTGAGGAAAACGACATCACTGAGGTTACCGTAGATCCTACTGCTGAACTGCAAAATGAAATCCGGCGGACTCTAACTAATTCCGTCAGCCTGTTTAATAAGTTTCAAAAGAAAGGGCTCCTAAATATGAACCCGAAACCACCTGTGCTCAGAAGCCAGTTTAAACTGCACAAACAAGATCATCCGATCCGCCCTGTAGTGAATGGTATAGGCAGTCCACATCACACTCTTGCTAGGTGGCTCCATTTTAAAATTAAAGATGCTTTCACATTTGAAAATAACTTTTCTACAAAAAATAGTAAGGAATTAACTAACAATATTCAATCTGTAAAATGTACACCTGACACTAGACTGGTGTCCTTCGACATCATCAGCCTCTATACAAATGTCCCGGTGGATGAAACCATAGACCTTGTAAAAGAAAATCTTTTTAAGCATAAATAACTAAGTGAAACTCAGATTGCTGAACTTATTGGTTTGCTTAAGGTCGTATTAAAATACAATTATTTCACATTTAATGGGAAAATGTATATGCAGCCAGATGGTCTGGCAATGGGCAGCCCCCTCGCCGCTATTCTAGCAGAGGTTTTCCTTAACGCCCTGGAAACAGCATTTTTCAATTCTAGTTCAGAATTACACCAAAAAATCCGCTATTATGCACGTTATGTGGACGACATTTTCATTGCTTTTGATGGCACTGACCATGAGTTAGAGCAGCTCTTCAACACTTTCAATGGTTTACATGAAAAAATTTCCTTCACAAAAGAATTTCAAAATGATAAACGTGAGCTTAATTTTCTAGATTTAACAATTTCTATACAAGATAATACCTTTCATTTCAATATCTTCCGCAAGGAAACATATTCAGATAATGTCATTCCTGCTGACTCAACTCATCCTAAAGCGCACAAACTGGCGTTTTTTCATTCCGCCATTCACCGAATGGTAACCACGCCTTTATCACCTGCTGATCAACAAAAGGAATTGAATGTCATCAAAACGATTGCTGTTAATAATGGATACAACCAGAATATGATCGCTCAATTGCTTAATAAGAAAATTCCCCAAAATTGTTCGACTTTGAGTAATAACCTCCCCACAGAGACCACAGAAACTAAAAAATTTATTTCCATCCCTTTCTTGGGTAACATATCGTATAGGATTAAACGTCTCCTAAATAAAAAATATAACTGTAACGTCTCCTTTTCTACAGACAACAGTCTACATAGAAATCTTATACATTCAGTAGAAATTGCTAACGATTGGTTTTCTAATTCAGGTGTATACAAACTAACCTGTAATAACTGCCCCTCATATTATATTGGTCAAACAGGCAGAGCTGTTAAAAATACGATATAAAGAACATCTATTAGGTAAAAAAGGAGCTAATGTTCACAACTCTACCTTTGCTGAACACCTCTTGATAGCCGGCCATACGCCTAAACAGTTAGAAGACACGGTTATCCTACACTGGCAAGTTAAATGACGGAGACTACATCTGTGGGAAGAGTTATTTATTTTTAAACATCTAGAGCTCAAAGACGGTAATGTACTCAACGATCAGTTGGACCTAGCCTGTAGACAATTTTTTGAAGGCTTTAAACCCGTACTATTTAATTCATAACATTAATGTTGATAACCTCAGTTGTCTATTTCCTCAGGAAGCTATAATGTATTTTTATATCTCTAATCTCACTACCTTTTATGCAATGTGATTTACTCTTGATGTATGGCTGCCACTACACTGGCCCTCATGTAATTCTCGCTTATCCCAAAACCTCGGATCCCAGTGAATGTGTATTAGCTGGATTGTGGACCAGCTTTATGATTTATGTCTTAGGTTGCCATTACTGTTTATTCTTAAGGTTTTGACTTATATACGTTCTATGTGCTTCACTAATATGGTAATATAATTTTATTTTGGGCTGTATATGCCACTGCATGTAACTCATGGCGTATGCGCCACCTACCTTTTTGAAATATGTTTCTACGTTATTGTTTCTAAGGTTCCTACATTGTCATTATGGGAATGTTAAATGCTATCCTTTTATTTACTGTCACTCTATCTTAGGACGCAATTAATATTTATATTTTACATGTTGCTTCAGTACCCCAATCGGCACATAGTACGCGACCTGAGCGCCACCTGCCCTGCCCGCAGTGCTACCACGCAGGCCGATTTTACTCAGTTGCTAATGCGCTCTCCAACTTCCTTCTACTTAATTATATTTATTTGACAAACCCTACTCTTAGGGCTTTATTTTATTTTGGCTAATGGAGCTATGGAGATCTTTGTAAAAATGGCAGCGACGTATCACTCCATGTTAATGTAATACTGTAAGTACAAGAAATCCTTCTCATATTTTGTAACATAAGATTCTCTTAATATATGTTAAACTCTAATCTTGATTTATGTGTATTCCTTTCATATAAATCACGATGTTCATTTTCCTCAGGATTACTTCTGAAGAAGATAGGTTTATACTTATCGAAAGGTAGGTAAAGAGTACTTTATCCTTTGCAACGGGTCGGCTGTTTTTAATCTAATTACGTGGATCGTCGCTGTTACGCAGCTATGTTTAAAATACTGGTAATTTTGTTTTTTTGTGCTAACAATGCATTGCGTTGGGATCGATAGTTAATTGCGGGGCCATGAAAATATTTGCTTTTGACTTATTGCTGTAAATAACGATTAATAACGTCATTCGTCATGAGTCAGCTGTACCAAGGTTATCAAAGAAGTAGAGTATATGTGATCACATTCGTGAATGATACACAACTGGGTAAAGAAAATGAAAGTACTAGAACAGGTTTAATAACTAAATGCTGATAGCATATTAATATCATGAGAAGCTTCTGCTGGAAAAAATACAAAATGTATTATTGACCTGAAAGAGAAAATGTATATTATGCTGAAAAATAGTAAACATCGAATTAACAGGTAATGAAACGTGAACTTAATATGTATGTACTCTAGCTGTCTTTCCCAAAACATTCAATCATTGTACTATGCAACATAAGACATACTGTCAAAGGGAACTGCAACAAATACTTAAATAACTACATAGCATCTCATTGCTAATACAAAATATATAAACCTCATCATTATCATCATCTGCAAAGAATAACTTCATTATTCATATTACCATATACTTCATATA
The DNA here is from genome assembly GCF_021461385.2 of Schistocerca piceifrons. NCBI lineage: Eukaryota > Metazoa > Arthropoda > Insecta > Orthoptera > Acrididae > Schistocerca > Schistocerca piceifrons. Next base: position 500,357,524 of record NC_060139.1, read on the forward strand.
ACTATTCATCATCATTTATTATCATCTGCAAAAAATAGACACTTCATTATTCATATTCATATTACCATTTACTTCATACAACTATTCATAGTATAGAATTTCTTACTTCTGGCATATTTCATCACTAAAATTAACATGTGTAGTTCTGTCTGACAGCCTGCATCAATCGCCTCGTATTCTGAGAGAAAAATAATTAGTTAAGACTGCTATTATACAGTATGTATAGTATATTCATGTTAATGCTTGTTGATTCTGATCCATTTACTCTTCATGACACGGTATTGCATTTTCTTCCTTTCATTCTGATGGTAAAATTTCCAGTTCATAGTAGACCACTGTGGTTGTATAATTTATTTCTTTTACACGGTATTGCTTTCTGAAAATGATGAATAAGGATTAATATCTTGCATTTAAATCATATACTCATTAAAAAATTGTTTATGGTGATATACGTAGGCATACAGCATAGCATGACAGAAAACGTATTAGGTCAAAAAGATAGACAGTTTTCAAGTGCAAAAAATGTACACACAGTATCATATTGTAGTAGAAAAAGATGTTGAATAGTCAAGATATTGAGATGTCATAAGGCAAAATGTCAAAATCAACTGGTGTGTCTTACATCTTAAAACATTTCATAGTGCATACGGAAAAAATTCTACTTTCGATAGGAAAACAATCATTCATACACAAAAAATGGAAAATGTGCACGGTCTGATGTCTAACGACAAGAAAAACGACTTGCTAACCTTACCTTGCCGGGCACTTGCCTAGAATAAATATAATCATCATCAATATGTGGTCATATAAATATCTGGAAATGGCATTACAGTGTGATAAATCATAAAGTATGTTCATTCAATAAAGGGTTTAGTATTGGAGACATGGTGATTGTCCTTGCTTTTTCTGGTTCTGTAAGTTTCGACGTGCACTACATTAGGGTGAGGAATGCTTCGTATTCAATATGGACCTGCGTATAGAAGCTCAAATTTACTGCATCTACTCTTTCCTCTGTTGGATAAATAGTGTGTGCGTACTCATATCTTCTGGCCTATGTGAAAGTCACGGCGTGTACAAACCTGTTTTTGCTGTCTTCTCCGTCGCTCTGCGGCACGTTCGATGTTGTTGAGTGCAATGTCAATTATTTCATGGTGGCGTAGTCGACGAGATGTAGGAAAGGATACTAATTCTGTAATTTTGTTAGGTGGTTCAACATTTTTCAATATAACAGTCGGAGATAGCATAGTAGATTCATTTGGTACGGAGTTAATTACATGCTGGAATGAGAGTATGTGTATATCCCAATCAATATGTCTTTAATGGCAGTATATTCTACATAGTTTACCGATTTCTTTCATTAGTCGTTCAGAAGGATTCGAAGAAGCGTGGTGCCTGGATATATAGATCGGAGAAATGTTTCTTGCTTGTAACATACGTGTCCATATAGCAGATCGAAATAGTGGTCCATTGTCGGAAATTACTTTCAATACATGCCATACATGAAATAAAAAATCTTTTACAAATGCATTAGAAACAGATTTAGCAGTAGCTTAATGTAACGAAGTGGAGGTAACAAATTTCTAAGTGAGTGCAACAGCGACAAAGAGGTAACAAAAACCTCTACTAGATCTGGGAATCGGACGAAAAATGTCTACAGCGGCCATATGTCTCAATTTAATCGGTACAATAGGTAGTAACGGAGGAATATGTGAAGTTGTGTCTGATTTAGCTTTCTGGCAGATTTTACGTGACACTTGTTTTTGTGTTTTACGTGTGGTTTTGTTCAATTTCTTAACGTCTGCTTTGATGGCATCAGGATCCTGTATTAATTCTAATTGTTCAAGTCTGTAGGTCACTGTCTGAAAGGCTACTGTGTGTGTGTGTGCCTGTTTCTTTTTTTTTTTTTTTTTTAAGATCGGAGATTTCATCATGCAATTCGGTGTTCAGCTGTTTGATTTCGTCTGATACTGTAGCAACATTGTTGTCTACGTATGTTTTAGCCTTCGTAAACATTTTACGCTTATCTTCCTGTCTCTGTGGAGTAATTGTTTCCATGACTTGTTTCTTTACTTTGTTCTGTTCCTGTATGAATTTACGGTGACGCGTTTCACTGTTTTGTAGGTGGTGATTAAAACGTTCGTCACTTAGGCTGTTTTGTTGTTCAAATTTCTTGTCAACTTTCGCGTCCAGCATGTGTGAAAGTTCTGCTGACATTAATTTAAACTCGTCGCGTAAGTGTGTTGCGTTTTCAGAACATTGTTTAGCGACTGCACTAATTTCATCTCTAAGTAATTTCGTTGTGGCTACATGTGTATTGCGTATCTCTTCACTATTATTCCTGGCACAGGCCTTAATTTCCTCACGTAATCGTTTTTTAGTTTCACTACATTGCTCCGCAACGGCTGTAATCTGTTCAGTAAGCTGTTCAATAGAGGTGTCAAGTTTTTCATTAATTTGTTTGAACGACCTGTCGTGTTTTTCATTCGACTGTTTGAAACTTTCATTAAGGTGTTTGAAATTGTTCTCTTGTTTTTCATTCGACTGTTTGAGATTTTCATTAAGTTGTTGTTCGAGATTTTCACTAAGTTGTAGCAATAATGCCATAACTCGATCCATGCCAAAATTAGCTGCTGTATTCTCTGTGCTGTGTGATGGTGTATCTGCATGCGTCTCGTTTTGTGTACCGGTTACCATTTGGTCATTGTCTGATTCACAAAAAGGTTTGAATCGGATGTGCACTGTTGGTCACTACTTCGGAATCAAATAAATTTGACGTGTTTTGTGTATATTGTTCCCCTTCGTTAGGAATATTTATCTGTTCACTGTGTAAATTTTGCAAATCAGGTGTGTTAAACTGGGCAGCGTTCATTGTAACGGGAAGTGCCGCGTCATCAATTGTCGTTAAATTTACAGTGGACGCAATTGAATTTGTTTGCTCATCATTTAGATTAGAATCATTACTAGTGATCCGCACGTACTTATTATTTGTAATTAGAGGACTATCACTATTACACTGAGTGTCACTAATATTATCGGTCAAATTATTCGAGTCGGCTTTTTCACTCATTCCACATAGCGATGTACTGTTAGCAGTTTTTCGCGGCATTTTCGCAAATCAAACTTAAGCACAAAATCAAACAAAGACAAAGCAAAATTGGAACAAATACAATTACAACAAAGAGCAATAAATTGCCGATGATCTGTGAAAGAAAGAGTGACAAGTTAGTAAATGCGTTGCGCCGGATGCAAACTACCTTTAACAATAGTGTAAATAAGAGCAGATATATGACTACTTCTCAGAAATTCACAAAGAAAATACGATCCTGGCCGGTTGTCGACAAGTAAAACCTCCCAACAGAAAAGTTCCGTAACCTCCCAACAGTAAAAAATGTAATTATTTATAGCATTCAACGTAACCTACCACAGATAAATTCCGTAACCAACCAATAATACAATGTGGCTAAACTCTCAATTAAATTGCGACTCGCTTAAATAACCTTTCAATAACTGACTGTGAATGTTAACTGGTAAATTTTGGACGTCTGCAGCGCTACGTCGTGGCCCTCAAAGATCATTCTGAATAAAAAAAAAAAAAGAAATTTCTTACCTCAATAAGGTCGCCGGATAACGCATATATATCTGCTCCTATAAGAAATTTTTCTGGCACAGCCGAGTGCAATGCTGGCCGATAGATGCGTCAAGTATAAAAGGAAACAACTGATTTTTCTTTTCAATAATCAGGATGACCAAGGATTGGAGAAATTAGTAAATTCCTTAAATTGAAATGAAAGATTGTCAAAAGTTACTTTTTATGAGAAAGATTATTACTAAGAGATTTTTTTTTAACATTTACATGGGACTTGATATAAGAATACTACATATGCGCGAGGCTGCTTTTACCTTATACTACAGCGCTCAGGCTCCGCCATCGCTCCACCACGACCGGCCCAGCCAACACGATACACCAGACTGCTCGCTAGCAACTACTTACTCCTACTGCTACACAGTTCCTACTGCAGTCAACACTGCTCTTTGGTCTGAGATTCTCTTATAGCTTACATATCGCAGGCAGCGCGTGAGCAATCCATCGAAATTACATCTGCTCGAGTGCTCTAGATACAAATTCCTTAATCATGGAACCCTTACATAACCCTCCACAGGGGAGGGGGGGGGACAAAAATTTGGCAGCGATGGTTGGTCAATTGGACTTGCCATGAACAATAAATTTTTTATAATCTATTTAGTTACTAATTCTACCGTCACAGAAGTATATACCTTACTGATAAGTGCAAAACATATTAAGAAAAGACAAAATGTATACGCAGTGAGTACAAAATATTAACAAATATCATGAATTAGACGTATGTAGGAGTGAAATAAAGTGCACACGCACTGTAGAAGTCTTTAGCATATTTACATGAATTGAATACTTTAATAAATGAAGGTATAATAGTTATTTTCCGTAAATAGCACTTTCCTCCCGCACGACCATAGCTCACTCCATGTAAATAATTTCTTTGCATATAGCGTCTTACTCTGATCTAACTTTCTTCTTGTACATGGTCGTACGTCTATGTACTGTCGCATGTATAGCTTTGGTTCTGAACGTCATCACATAATGACATAAAAAAATGGACGTGTCGTTAGATACAATATTTCATACTAGCAAAATATGTGTGGAAAATGCAAACTATGCGGTACTAATACTCGCTGTATATGTTTAATGTTATGTTGAAGGCTAGTGATGCAAGTTGTCAATTCTAATCTTTGTTCCTATAACTAGTTGTACACGTTTCATGGAAAAATTGCTGCTGCACTTGTTCGAACTTCCTGTAATTTGGTCTTACGTACGCGTCATCGTTTACTTAATGCATTTTATTTGTAGTATTTCCTTTGGGCGATCAAGTCATTTTCACCAGCCAGTATTTGAACAATGCGCTGTGTCTCTTACATTAAGTTATTTGTTTGTTAAGTGGGGCACTAGCGCGTTGGGTATAGCGTGCATGCTTGAATATAGTCACTGCAGACTACATCGAAATTGGGATGAGGAGACGGGGGAAATGTGTACCACTCCCAACTCAGCTGACTCTTCAGTTCGTGCTCCGCCAAGTGAAGGTTGCCAGATTGTGTTGCTGTCGTTCATATTCACTGTTTCCAAAAGTGTATGTAACATGCGGTTTGTACATTTTCATTTTGCTGTGAACAGAATAACGAAATCTTGGTAATAGGTTTCAAAGAATTTTCGTGCTTATCTTGGATTATGCTTAGTATAAAATTCATTATGAGGCTCCCCAGTTCGTTTCAAAAGTAATATGTATATTTTGCTTGTAGTATATTGTGCCACATTATAGAAATGTTTTCATTTTTACTATCATATATACTCTGCAAATTTGTACAAGCATTACAGATTGTATTTTCTATGAGGGCTGGTGCTGAAGTGGCTGAGGTGCTTTAACCTCTTTTGTTTAGTGTATAAATTCTTTGACATCTTTATGTGAATATAATCGACGCATTTTCTCCGTTTTTGGGTTGCACAAGAAATAGCATCCTCAGTGTGGCATTCTGTGTATAATGTACAGTCGTATGTAAAGTTTGTTCCTATGCAATAGCACCTCCTGTCCAATGTGAAAAGTAGTTGTGGACCTTCTATTTCATCATACTGTTATTTTCCTAGCTTGTGCCTTTGCTCCCATTGTTAATTCATTGGTGTGAAACCTGTTGATTGAGTGTGGCAAATTATTTACGATTTGATGAAAAGGCTTCCCGTATACAATCCACATGTGGTGTATACCTTCTGATAAACCTGTTAAACTCACAAAATGCCCGTGCTATTGGGCTGGCCTTGGGATGAAATTTGGGTGCATAAATATGTTTTATGTTAAGTGACTTGAGAAATTATTTCCACTTCACACTTCTGAAGTGAGTTGCATTATCAGTCAGAATAGCTCTCAGTTTATCCACTCTCATAAAGTATTCTCTCATGATTTACTTGATCACAGGGCCTGCCGTTAGAGGTTTGGAGGCATGCATATGCACATATTGAGAAAAGAGATCGTAAAAGGCTATTATGTATTTCACTCATCCACTTGCTATCAGAAAAGGTACCGTGGCATCGACTAATGCGAGGTGAAGGGATTTTACTGATGTAATAGGATGTAATTAATTGAATCGTGATCTGTTTAAGTGTTTGGTCTTTGATAGATTTAACATTTCTTGATTACCTGTTTTACTCTAAATCAGATGTTAGGAAATCGCACTATAACACCAATTTCTGAGCACTCTTTGCTACACTACAGTGACCCCATGAGTTATGTGTATACCAGATAAAAGTTACTCCACAAGTTTCAGGGAAACAAACACACCAGTTACCAGCTTGAGGCGTCGGACGATACAACAAAACTGCGTTATGAAACTCGGAATGTGCTCCGAAGTCTGCATCGTCAGTACTTGGTAGTTGTTGCCTTAACTTGTTCCATCTAATATCTTCCCCTTAAAGGTGACTCCTATTTTCAGAAAATTTCGCGTAATAGGGCCTATACACTATGTGATCAAAAGTATCCGAACACCCCCAAAATCATACGTTTTACATATTAAGCGCATTGTGCTGCCAGCTACTCCGTATCAGCGATCTCAGTAGTCACTAGACACCCTGAGAGAGCAGAATGGGGCGCCCTTTGGAACTCACGCACTTAGAACGTGGTCAAGTTATCGGATGTCACTTGTGTCATACGTCTGTAAGCGATATTTCTGCATTTCTAAGCACTCCTAGGTTCACTGTTTCCGGTGTGATAGTGGAGTAGAAACGTGAAGTGACACGTACGGCACAAAAGCGTACAGGCCGACCTCGTCTGTTGACTGACAGAGACCGCCGACAGTTGGTTGGTTGGTTGGTTTGTGGGATTAAAGGGACCAGACTGCTATGGTCATCGGTCCCTCCGACGGTTGAAGAGGGTGTAATAGGCAGACATCTATCCAGACCAACACACAGAAATTCCAAACTGCATCAGCATCAAATGCAAGTACTATGACAGTAAGGCGGAAGGTGAAAAAACTTGGATGTCATGGTGAAACGGCTGCTCATAAGCCACGCATCACGACGGTAATTTCAAACGACGCCTCGCTTCGTGTAGAGAGCGTAAACATTATACGATTGAAGAGTTGAAAAACGTTCTATGGAGTGACGAATCACGGTACACAATGTGGCGATCCGACGGCAGGGTGTGGGTATGGCGAATGCCCTTTGAACGTCATCTGCCATCGTGTGTAGTGGCAACAGGAAAGTTTGAAGACGGTGGTGTTATGGTGTGGTCGTGTTTTTCATGGAGGAGGATTGCACCCCTTGTTGTTTTGCGTGCCACAATAACAGCACAGACCTAAACTGGCGTTTTAAGCGCCTTTTTGCTTCCCACTGTTGAGGAGCAATTCGGGGATGGCGATTGCATCTTTCAACACGATCGAGTACCTGCTCATAATGCACGGACTGTGGCTGAGTGGCTACACGACAATAACATCCCAGTAATGGACTGGTCAGGTGTAAGGATACTTTTTGATCAGATAGTGTGCTTGCCATCGTACATGCATAGAATCCTTAAGTTGGATGTTTTCTCTGTTAATTTGTATATTCATTTAAACCTTGTGTGAGTCTAGACAGGGCGTCTGCCAAAACGTTCTGATCCCCTTTGATACAAATTACCCCAAAATCGAGCTCTTGTACAATAACTCATCATCTGGTTAATCTTTCGTGCAATAGTTTACATTTAAGTAAGAATGAGGGTGATCCTTGATCACAGTAGACCTGATTTGGCGTGATATCCCCATAGTAAGTACCGGAATTTGCGGAATGTCCGTACTACTGCGAGCACTTCAAGCTCGGTTACGGAAAAAGCTCTTTCACATTGCGTCGGAATGCGGCTAGCAAAAGTGATAACCCAGACAGTAGGAAGGATGCACTGATAATGAGACAAAATTCTTGTGTCACATGAGGATGCTGTGATATGTCAGACTTTAACGAATCTGGTTTTATGGCGTCCAAGTCTTTCTGAAAATTTTCTGTCCACAGCCATGAGCAGTTTTTCCTCAAAAGATTCAACAGTGCACCACTATTAAGTGGCTGGTGAGGCAAATAAAGTAATTTAATAAGGTAATCTCTTTTCTGTCAAATTCTGATTTCTTTAACTGTGGCCTCGTAAGTGGAAAATTTGTCTAACACTTCTTCATATGCGCAAAAGCTCATTTCACTCAGCTGTACCAATAAGTAAATCATTCACATAGTCTGTAACCTGACTAAATAATTGGGAGTTCTTATCTACAGCTGCGATAAATACTCGTCCATTTACAGTTAGTCTAAATGGTAAAATGCGAAATTGATAACTTCTGCTATTACAGACAAATGCCGTATACTGTTGCCTATATGGAAGGAACATGATTTTCCCGTATAATGCCTTAGGCCTATTGCCGTAAGAAATTGTACTTCGTGGATTTTTAGTAACTGCTCCTCTAGGTTTTCTGGTTTGGTTCTTTCAGGTACTACGATTTTTTTAATTATCCTTGCATCAAAAACAAGTCGTACATTTCCATTTGGTTTGGCTACTGCTAAGATGGGGCTGTAATGTGGCTACTGAGATGAATCAGCAGCATTCGAGTTAATCATACGTTTGACCTGCTTTCTTAGTGATTCTTTCTTGGTCCAAGAAATGGCATATGATGAACGAAATAAAGTTTCATGACGATACAGTACCATATGATAGACATATCCCTTAACTACTCCTGGTTTCTGCTTAGAAACATTGGAATATTTCGACAACGATGTACGTAGCTCTTTTTTCTGTACAGTTGATAAACTAACTAAAGTGTAAGGATGACGTCTACTCTGTGATCAGTTCATTACATTGCTCATTCACATGAAACACTTCTGTATACATTAGATGGATATTCACTTTATCTGCTAACTGGTTATTCACGCAAGACTTTGTTTTCATGAAATAAACTGAAATTACGTTATCGCTTGAGTAAAGGTAGCGTTTACCATTGCTTACGACGACTTTCACTTGATATTCCCCGAAAAAATTCAATCCTAGGTGACAGCTATTAGTTTTTCCACCACTAGGAATGAACTAGTAATTGTGATTCGAGAGAAAGTTATTGGAATATAGGTTTGTAGCTTGATACCTTTTATTCCCTATAGCTATTAGAATACGGCAATTCTCGGTATGTAAACTAGGTAGGTTTCGTATACCTTTCGTTTCACTGAACAGGCTGTACAAAACAAGATTCGTATCCACTGCTACGTCTAGTATCGCATGTACATCTGTTGTTCCTATTTGGCATTAACCAACACCTGTACTTCATCGTTTATCCCTTTTATAGCATTTGTGTTATATGTGTTCAAGTAATCTCGCATAACGATTTCTTAGTCATATCTTAAGAAATAATTATTTATCAGAGTCATGCCCCAACTCGCGTATTCGGTCTGTGGCGGGGGTCAAAGCCGACCGGGCGTCGTTTACCGCCTGGTGTGGCGGGGTGCTGCCGCTCCCATCAGACACTTCTACAATGTTTAGAACGTGGACGGTATTTTGCCGTGTTCTGTTCTGCGGATTATTGGGGGTGGCGTTTCCCTGATTTTGGTCTATGCCGCTCCGATAGCGGTTCTTTTCATAATTATTATTTACGCGTGGGTGTTCATTCCCCTTCCTGACCCTTGTTGTCTGTTATCGTCTGGCCTGCACCGATTACTCCAACAATTATCATTAGTTCTTGATGGTGAGCCACGGCATCCTGAATTGTAATTTTTATTATTTCTCTTTTTGAAACCGTTACTTTGACGATTTGCGAATCCTTGATTACCATACATCACCGCGGCGGCGCATATGGATGCCAAACGCTGTGCTCGGTGCCGTACTCATTTCTGCTTCTATTGTCGTCGTCGTCGTTGTTGTTGTTGTTGCCATTAACACCATTATTAAATCGTTAATTTTTCGTTGGACCCGACTGGTTTCTGTTACACTCTTTTGAGTTTTCGCTGCTCTCATAGATGAGGTCAGTTGACTACACGACCAGGAGAAACTATTCTAGGTCATAAGACGGCGCAGTTAGCAGTTTCTCACCAATGTTATTCGGCAAATGACTTAAGTATTCTCAGAACATCGACGAGTTGTGTCGTACTGCTCCAGTATCTTGTCTTTTCCTGTCCGCCTTGTTTCACGTTAAATGGCTGTGGGTCAGAAAGTTCCATTCGTAGTCTTTCCTGAATTCACTGCGACCAGTATTTCTCGAGGAAGACCTGTTCAAATTGCTCATATGTTCGACAGGATCTGCCTGTTCGACTGCCCACTACCACGCATCACCTTATATGAAACCAACAGCGAACTGTATTTTGTATTTCGGACAAATACCGAGTAAAACATATCTAAAGCTTCTCACAAAGACAGCCGGTTGTGTTTTCTTCGATTCTTGTGAGAATACTGGGAATTGTCAATGTTTCATTAGACCCTCGTCCATTATGGCTGACGACAAGCCAGTCATTGCGCATTACGTCATGATATTGCGACGCCATTCTACGCAATGCAGAATTCCTGCGTATGGTGACAGTGAAACACACATCTGATTGTCTGCAAACGCCTCTCCTGTGATTTTGTCAGAATCTGACTTTGGCGAAACAAAGTTCGGGTGACTACTGTCTCGTACTGCTTTTCTGTTTTGATTGCCTGCGGAAGGCCGCTCGTTCGAACTATCTCTATCACTGAAAAGTTCAGAATGAATCTTACCTTCTATTGCTTTCACATCGTTATTCCTTAAGCGAGAATTTTATGTTCTCTTTCGTTTAACATAATTTCAACAGCGCCAACAGAAGTTATTTTGTTCTCAGGCGCACATTTCAGCTAGAAGAGAATCGCTGTCAAAGGCGGACTCAGATCTCTCATTCGATCTCTTTACATCATTATTCATAGGTTCGCATTCAGTTTTCAAAAAATTTTGTCCTTAAATCAGAAACCGCACGCCTTGAGCGAGTTTCTTGTGCATCATCCGGTAAGTTTTCGCTCGCAGATTTCATTTCAGGTGAGTGTGTATGAAGCGTTGTCTCCACTTGAGCTAAGCCGTGCGCCGTTGCAAGGTCCTCAGCTTGACGTACAGCTTGACGTTGAGCTTAATTCATACTAGAAAGTTGTTTATCTAGCTGACTGTACATATTAGCAAATTTTGTATCTAATTTATTAACTGCACCTGTCGACTATGTGTTGTAATTAAAATGCAAATTTTCCAAGTCGTTCGAAAGTGGATTGACTGTATGGCCAAAGGTGCTAACACTTTGATCTGAACTACCGAGTCCAGTGGACGCATTCGTGATTTTTGTACCCAAGTGTGCACGTAACTCACTATTTATATATATTAATTTCTGTAAGTAATGTCCTATGGCAGATACCTGCGAATGATGATAGTCCAATGTGCGTTTAGCCTAAGTATGTGTGTCCATTCCATTCACCCAGTACCGAGCTTGGAAAAATTCACGCGTCCGTTGCTTTGTTTCAGTCCAAATTATTTAAAAATTTATTTAATAATAGCCATTCACTTCATCGACTTTTGGTCTAACATTCTGCAATTCATTGCAGGTGTGTTATGTTGTATATTGTTTTCGACGGTGACATTGCCATCCTGTTGCAATGCACTGTCATTTTCAGTATCGAATACGTGTTCGCTTTTAGTATTATTAGTATTAATTATCACGTTGATATTTGATTAAGTTTTTATTGACAATACAAAATACACACTGTAACTGAATTCTTGAGATGCAATAGAAACTCAATAGTTACGGAAAATTTCACTCGTGTTATATGCTCATTACAAGATTGCGTCTCGCTATCGTCACTGTTACATATGTGAAGATCGTTTACTACTACAATGATTGTTGTTTCCAAAAAGGTTTTAAGCAGGTTAAGGATCAGGATATTGTGGCGAAATTGCTTTTGCATACTATGGTCAATGGCATAATTTTGATCCTATCTTTTGTTGACCTTCCGTTCACATTCCGTAAAGTTCAGTTACCTCTAGAGGAAATTTTTTTTCAGTTCCCATAAATTTATTCCTATTTTACTGGTAACATTCTTCTGTCCTCATTGTGTCCTCATTGTCATATATGTGGAACAAAGACAGAATACAGTTAGTATTTCAACAATCACTGTTACAATTACATTTTTTGTCTTACGTCTTGTCTTTTGGAAACATCTAGCATTACAACGTAGACACATCACTGATTTCATAGCAGAGAAAGACCAAGATGTTCCCCGGTCTGGGGCTCATTCTGTCGAAGAGGTTAACCAGAAAACTACAGGTTTTCAGTTACAGTCACACTGCATTTGGCACACTGGTCAAGTAGATTTAATTATGAACTTACTTCTGCTGCGACATTATCTAAAAAAGGGGGAAAAATCAACAACTGTCTATGTCCAGTCTGCACACAGTACAGCTTATAGTTTACCGTTGATGTTGGACTTCCAATGAGTGGACGTCTACCAAAGAAACTGTATTTTTGTCTACAGGAAAAATATTTCCAGCTAAAAGGCTGTTGAAGACAATCATCCATCAAACATACATTTGGAGGCTAGTAAAAGTGGGAAATTGTCAGGAGATCATTTAAAATCCTTTTTCGAGAATGTTGCAATCGACAATGTCTCAGATAACCGGAAGTTTGTACTACTTTGTGACACTTCGTGTGCTCACAAGGACACAACAGTAGTAAAAGATTCGTCTGTGGGAAACGGCACTCAATGTGTGATCAATCCGCCAAACACAACCATATACATACAGCCTTTTGGTATATATCTCTTCCAGCGATATACAGAGTGAAGCGAAATTCGCTCACTCGGGCTTCGCAGCGTGACTCCTCACATGCCAGCGATAAAAAAATTGTCTCCCCCCAAAATTTCGTCTGGCAATTATATCCGCCAGAAAAAGGACGTTAAAGACTGGCAATCTGGCAACACTGCAAAAACACATGTAACTATCACTGACAGGACATTTTCGCCTCGCTCCAGAGTTTTGGGCTACGACGTAGGAGGTCGAGGGTTCTATCCTGGGTTTGGGTGCATCTTTGTTATTTGCTACTTTCATTCTTACGTTTCATACCGTAATATACACCGTTTGGTATGTCACATGTACCCTAAATTTACAACGTTTTGTAACGCTGAACACAACAAATACGTGGTTAGACAAATAAGAGATATGCAGTTGAAACAATTAATGGGAGCATGATGATAACTCATACAAACGGTAAACGAGTTTTGACATTATTCGCAAAGCAGTCCTCCTGGTAACACAAGGCCCTAACGAAATGTAATGGATCTGAACGAGGCAAGAATAATAGGTGGTACTAATCTGTGTGATCGTTAGAGGAGGGTACAAAGAAAACAGGTTTCGCTTCTAGTAGAGGAAGGGTGCGAATAAATTCGAGCTCATTCCGTGGAAAGGGCATCTTTCACAGCTGACCAATGTTCCATTTCTAGGATTGTCGTATGTAAGTGCAGATGTTTTCCAGAAGACCCGCTGCAATCGCTGTTGACGATTAAGATTCCAGACAGTACAACTTGGACTACAGTCACCAAATACAAAACATATGTTTGAACGCAGGATCGAACCCAGAACCTCCTGCATGCTAAAACTCTATCTACTGCATCAACCGCACTGCACAAGTGAAACGTCTAGACACAGGTAGTTACTATACATGTGGTTACAGTGTAGCCAGATTGCCACTCTTTAAAGTGCTTTTTCTGCCGAATGTACTCGCCGGACGAAATTTCGTGACAGACTTTTTTTTTATCACTGGTATGTGAGGAGTCGCACTGCGAAGCCCGACTGCGTGAAATTCGCTTCACCCAGTATATCCAACATAGGGGGTGTCCCAAGTAAAGGGTATAAGCTTTATGGACATATTCCTTACAGCAAAACAAGAAAGAAAATCTAGCAAACATGGGCTCTACAATGCATACCTTGAGAGCTGTGAACATTCGTTCAGTAGTAGAAAAGTGTTTCCCCCTAGCGAAGATGAAGTATTCACAGCTCTTAAGGTATGCATTGTAGAGCACATGTTTACTCTGCAGTGGCTTCGACGCTAAATTAGGAAACACAATTTTCATTATGAAAATACATTCTATAATTCATAACCAGCTGTCTGTTCCAGTGCATCAGCCTAAGTTTCAATTATGCTGGCAAGCGGCTGGGTACAATACTCCAGGTCGTGATGCTGGACTCAAGAATGTGAGTCAAATGAAATTTGATTTTCCAGCTCAAGAAGACAATTTTGAGGATTTTCCAGATACTGCTTTCGCTAAATATGCCCGTTGTGATTCTATTTATTTATTTCAGGCATTTCGTTGGGAAACCTCATGTACTTATTTGAAGTCCGATAATGGACAAACTAAGAGAGTGCCACAATCGAATGCTTTCAGCTTGCTAATAACAGTGGAACGTAAAGCTCCCAAATGCAGTTTGAAAACCGAATTCAAATTCGAGCCTAGGAACTTCCTCTGTCGGCCGCATCTATCCACTATTGACTCCCTCCAGTGACCAAACCAATGTAAGGAGCTTCAATAAATCCCCATTTTATACCGTAAGTAGCTGAAGTGTTACACGCTGTAACGCGTTGTAGATAAAATTGCTTATTTCAAGCGATTTGTGCTTTCTCGCTTCGGATTTCAAAAAAAACCTGATATCCCCTGGGTACCTGTCCGAGTTTTAATCAAGCAGAACATTAGACTTGACTACTAAAAAATCATAATACGGACGTAGAAGCGTTAGATAAAGAATGTAACGGAACTAAAAACCACTTGAGCACAGGTAGGAGACGCATACCCACATAATAACTACGCATAAATGCAGAAATCCAGTCATTCCAAGATGTGCATGAACGTTTTTATTTGTTGACAGACATATGGTAAACGCCTATTGGCAATCTTTGGTTCTTAAGCTCAACGACCCGGGAAGACAGCAGTAATGTTCCAATTTTTCCTTACTAATTATTACGGTTGTGAAATTCCCATTCATTCAACATTTCACCAGATTACCTCTAAAGAATTGGCAATGTACTCAGAACTCATTTCCTAGTAACAGACTGTAAGACTAAAGCTAACGACCACTTAATGCAGGTCATTAAATACGTAATATGTGGATGAGTAAATCGTGTTTCCTCTTCTCCTAGTTGGGCATATCATAATTATTTCTAATTGCACCGTAGTTTCCGCTCTTTGAGATATTTTTTTAGTGAGCGTGAAATGCAGACCCTACTTTGTTGTGATTTAGTCACCTTTGCCAAAATACATTTTGACAACCACACATAGTACTCAGAGGAAGGATTTCAGGAACGAAATTTATGTGTGCGCCAATCCAAGATCGAAATGGTAGTAAAAGCTTGTCCAGAGAGTATGAAATAGCTTGCTAAACATGCCCATGCCCAAAATCAACTTAAAGTTATTGAAAACTTCTAAAGTTCCTTCACTGACACTTCCTTCAGTGACACTATCATTTAGTCTTTCTTGAGAGCGGCTTTATGAAAGAGTAGCTAAACCTTCTTGTCACAACAGTGGACTTCAGTACACTTCCCAAACAATTTCATAATCTACTTTCATTGTAAGAAATATGATGCAGAGAAAATATAAGTGGGTGAAATGGGCACACACACACTGACAGAGTTTCGTTGCTTCAAGTAACCTTAATTATCACAAACAGCCTGCAGCACACTCAGTCTACTGACACAGCTAATTGAAGATTAAAAGTTATCATCAATGCCACATTCTATCCCAAGATAGATTTCAATTTTTTCCTGATTGACAACTTCAGAAACACATTTCAGTCATATCTCACTCTGACATAAAATTAAAACTTTGGAGCTGCAGAACTATTCTCAGTACCATCTTATATCAGGTGAGTCCAAAACCGAGGGCTCTGGTTACTAAAGAGACCAAGCACAGGTCACTTACAGGAACAGTGAAGCAATTGTATGATGTGTTTGCTTTACGGCTAGCGGAGGAGCAAAGTGAAGATAAAACCCATTGTTGTTGTGGGATGGGCTTGTATTTGGCTATCTGCCAGGTCGTTAACGATAATCCACAGTCCAAGGAGGCTTGTAAGATTTAATATTCAGCGAGACACAAGTACGTCGTTTACATATTTATGAAGGTGAGGGAAAACTGAGCATTTTTTAAAAGTATTTGCTACAAGAAATTTTGGAACTTACGTGCTCGTTTTAGCTTGAGAAAAGAGAACGTTGTGCAGCGAGTGTTTAAGTTGCAAGAACTTACTGAACTGGAAAAACGAAGACTGAGGAGTTAGGATAAACTTTAAGAAAACATCCTAGCTGAAGTTTGCTGAGGAATGGATAGAGAAGTGAATTCACAATATACCTACTGAGGGACACCTTCCTGCTATGATGATGCGAGGCCTTTTAAGTTCAGCTCGAAGACAGCTTAACAGTGAGCGTAGGCAACACGTATGAGTCATTGTTGGTAGTTGCATGGCCGAGATTCCAGTCACCGACACACATGTAACAACCACAAGTTACTAATCCTACCTATTCTGGGACACGTAGTGGAGGACAGTCAATGGCTGACGACACCATCTGAGAGCACTGTCAGGTAACGAAGAGCACCACAGCACCTGACGGAAAATCGGGCTCCCCACGCTCCAGTGGGCTGAAAATAATATATATCCCGCAGGGAAATGTCACTGCGACAATTATTAATACTAGTGTAGCATGAGCATCAGGTGATACTTCGCAGCCAGGAAAGTGATTTGTCGGCCAGCCACTGCACTTCTCCAGCTGGGTGCTAAATGGTGCTGTCGCAGCAGTGTTACATTCTGCAATCAGTGGCTGACTGTATTGCTATCTGGTGGAGCAAGAAATGCCGTTTCCACGGCACACTTTGTGACTGGAGCCTACCTCCGCAGGCTCCGCACACAGAGTACAAAAGCTCCCACCTCAGCCAGTAGCAACATTCCTTCGTCGTCGTGCGTGCAGTTGTCACGCCCTGTTTGTGCAAGTAACCATTTTAAATGATTGTTCTGCAATTGTGTAACCTTACAGTAATGGGCCTTCCTGTCTACGCATACGCAATGCGTTACGCTTTGATTATATTGGAGGTTAATTGCCACTCACAAGCGTAGATCCTCAACTAGTCTTCCTGCATTTCGCTACAGTTTCCAAGCGTTGTGACTTCCTTACCTGCAGCAGCATCATCCGCGAAAAGCCTCGTGGAACTTCAGACTTTATCTGCTATGTCATATACAGGGTGGTTCATTGATAGTGTCTGGGCCAAAAATCTCACTAAATAAGCATCAAACGAAAAAAACTACAAAGAACGAAACTCGTCTAGCTTGAAGGTGTTGGCCCGCTGCCATAGGTAAAACGAATATCAACTGCGTTTTACTTAAATAGGAAGACTCATTTTTATTACATATTCCTGTAGTATGTAAAGAAATATGAATGTTTTAGTTGGACAACCTTTTTCGATTTGTGACAGATGGCGCTGCAATAGTCACAGACGTATGAGTACATGGTATCACGTAATATTCCGTCAGTACGGACGGTATTCGCTTCCTGATACATTACCCGTGTTAAAATGGACCGTTTACGAAATGCGGAAAAGGTCTATATCGTGTTGATATATTGTGATCAAAATGCCCAACGGGCGTGTGCTATGTATGTTGATCGGTATCCTGGACGACATCTTCAAAGTGTCCGGACTGTTCGCCGGATAGCTACGTTATTTAAGGACTCAGGAAGTGTTCAGCCACATGTGACACGTCAACCACCACCTGCAACAAATGATGATGCCCATGTAGGTGTTTTAACTGCTGTCGAGGCTAATACGCACATCAGTAGCTGACAAATTGCACGAGAATCGGGAATCCCAAAAACGTCGGTGTTGAGAATGCTACATCAACATCGATTGCACCCGTACCATATTTCTGTGCACTAGGAATTGCATGGCGACGACTTTGACCGTAGTGTACAGTTCTGCCACTGGGCACAAGAGAAATTACGGGACGATGACAGATTTTTTGCACGCGCTCTATTTAGCGACGCAGCGTCGTTCACCAACAGCGGTAACGTAAACCGGCATACTTTGCACTATTGGCCAACGGAAAATCCACGATCGTTGCGACAAGTGGAACATCAGCGACATTGTCGGGTTAATGTATGATGCGGCATTGTGGGAGGAAGGATAATTGGCCCCCATTTTATGATGGCCATCTAAATGGTGCAATGTATGCTGATTTCCTACGTAATGTTCTACCGATGTTACTACGAGACGTTTCACTGCATGACAGAATGGCGATGTACTTCCAACATGAAGGATATCCGGCACATAGCTTGCGTGCGGTTGAAGCGGTATTGAATAGCATATTTCATGACATGTGGATTGGTCGTCGAAGCAACATACCATGGCCCGCACGTTCACCGGATCTGACGTCCCCGGATTTCTTTCTGTGGGGAAAGTTGAAGGATATTTGCTATCGTGATCCACCGACAAAGCCTGACAACATGCGTCTGCGCATTTTCAGTGCATGTCCGAACATTACATAAAGCGGATTTCTCGCTGTTGAGAGGAATGTCGTTACACGTATTGCTAAATGCATTGAGGTTGACGGACATCATTTTGAGCATTTATTGCATTAATGTGGTACTTACAGGTAAACACGCTATTAGAGATGAGGTCTCAGAAATGATAAGTTCACGAAGGTTCAGGTATCGCATTGGAACAACCAAAATAAAATGTTCAAACGTACCTAAGTTCTCTATTTTAATTTAAAAAACCTACCTGTTACCAACTGTTGGTCTAAAATTGTGAGCCATATGTTTGTGACTATTACAGCGCCATCTATCGCAAAGCATAAAATGTGGTCCAACTAAAACATTCATATTTCTTTACGTACCACACGAATATGTAATAAAAAATGGGGGTTCCTATTTTAAAAAAACGTATTTGATTTTCGTTTGACCTATGGCAGCGCCTTCTAGCGGGCCAACCATAGCGCCATTTTGTTTCCCCCTTCAAACTACACAAGTTTCGTTCTTTGTAGTTTTTTCGTTTCACGCTTATTTGGTGAGATATTTGGCCCGGTCACGCTCAATGGACCACC
The DNA here is from genome assembly GCF_021461385.2 of Schistocerca piceifrons. Taxonomy (NCBI): domain Eukaryota; kingdom Metazoa; phylum Arthropoda; class Insecta; order Orthoptera; family Acrididae; genus Schistocerca; species Schistocerca piceifrons. The sequence continues at coordinate 500,376,655 of NC_060139.1, forward strand.
CTGTATATAAACTGCGAAAAGTAATGCGCCCACAACACTGTCTTGGGCTGCGGCCTCCGTTACTTTTACGTGAGAAGACTTGTCTTCGCTGAGAATGACATGCTTTGGCCTAATTGCTAGAAATTCCTCAGTCCAGCTACTCTGATATTCCGTACACTTGTATTTTGTTGATTAGGCGGCAGTGAGGAGCTGTATCGAACGCCTTTTAAGTCAAGTAACACCGCATTAACATGGGCGCCGGTATCTTCTGATTTCTGGGGGTCATAGAGAATAGAGCAAGCTGGGCTTCACCACAGTTGTTGTTTTCGGAATCTATGTTCGTTCTTGCAGTCATGTCATTATGATGGGTTTATTTGCCAACACCGTAAAATTGTGAGAGTTTAGTATCTTGAAACGATTTCTTACACTATTTTAGTAAGTTCCGGGAGGACAGTACAGCAGTATAACTGATCAGTATCTGAATATATTGTATCTTCAACTGTCACTTATGAAAGAGCTCAAATTACGTCCTACCGCCGACTGGTGATCTTGGCTGGCAGCCGAAATCACTTTCTTACATTGTAACAATTCGTAGCGATTCGTAAATGTTTGGGAAGCTAACAATATGCATTTGTTTATTCAGTTTACTTGTTTACTGCGCCACGTTTTTGTCATAGAGAAGCCCGTATTACCAGTAGGCTCCTCTCATTACCGGTTATGTTAAACGATTACTTTAATCATTAATACTTAATAAAGTACAATCGGCACTTTCCGCAACAACATTGATTGTTTCGCTGCTCCTTGTTGTGTAAGATCCTTCGGAAAAATTAAAAACAAGGGCGGTAACGTTAAGAGTGAAATGGGAATTCCACTGCTAAAAGCAGAAGAGAGAGCGGACAGGTTGAAAGAGCAAGTTGAAGGCCTCTACGTGGGGGACGACTTGTCTGATGACATGACAGAAGATCATAATTAGAACCAGAATTTGAGAGAGCTTCAAATGACTCACGAGCAGTAAGGCAGAAGTTATAGGTAACATAAAAATTTCTAACATCATTCTGGGAAGTGAGAACAAACCGACCATTCACGTTGGTGTGTAGAATGTATGAGACTGGCAGTATACCGTAAGATTTTCGGATAAGCATCATCCACACAATTCCGAAGACTGCAAGAGCTGACAAGTGCGAGAATTAGCGCACGATCAGCTTATGCTTCCAAGTTAGTAACAAGAAAAATATGCAAAAGCATGGTACAAAATTGAGGATGACTTAGATGACGATCAGTTTGGCTTTAGAAAAGGTAAAGGCACCAGACAGGTCATTCTCACGTTGCGGTTGATAATGGAAGCAAGACTAAAGAAAACTAGAGTCGCCTTCATTAGATTTGTCGACCTGCAAAAAGTGTTCGACAGTGTCGAATACTGAATGTGTTCGAAATTATGAGAAGAATAGAAGTAAGCTGTAGGGAAAGACGTGTAATACACAATATGTACATGAGCCAAGAAGGAACAATAAAAATTTAAGACTAAGAACGAAGTGCCCGTATTCAAAAGTTTGTAAGACACGATTCTAGTCTTTTACCCCTATTGTTCAATCTACACGTCGAAGAAATAATGAAGGAAATAAACGCATGGTGCAAGAGTGGGATTAAAATTCAAGATGAAACGTTGCCAGTCACTGATGGCATTGTTAAAAAAAATGTTCAACTGTGTGTGAAATCTTATGGGACTTAACTGCAAAGGTCATCAGCCCCGAAGCTTACATACTACTTAACCTAAATTATCCTAAGGGTAAACACACACACCCATGCCCGAGGGAGGACCCGAACCTCTGGCGGGATCAGCCGCACAGTCCATGACTGCAGCGCATTTGGCATTGTTATTAACAGTGAAAGTGAAGAATTACAGAATCTGTTGAATGGAATGAGCATTCTAATGAGTACAGAATGTGGATTAAGAGTGAAATGAAGGAAGGTGAAAATAATGAGAAGTAGCAGAAACGAGAACAGCGAGACGCTTAACATCACAATCGGGCATCACGAAGAAGACGATGTTAAGAAATTGTAACAAAATAATCCATGATGGACGGAGCAAGGATATAAAAAGCAGCGTAGTACTGGCAAAGAGGGTATTCCTATTCTCGAGAGGCCTACTAGTACCAAATAAAGGCCTTAATCTGAGGAAGAAACTGCTGACTATGTACGTTTGGAGCACAGAATTGTTTGGTAGTGATACATGACTGTGGTGAAACCGGAACAGTAGAGAATCAAAGCATTTGAGACGTGGTACTGCATGAGAATGTCAAAAAGTAGATGGACTGAAAAGACAGGGAATGAAGAGGAGAGGAATATATGGATAACATTGACAAGAAGGAACAGAATGATAGGGCATCCGTGAAGATCAGGGAAGGAAAAGACGGCACATGAGAACAATTCTTGGCAGGCCGCATCAAACGTCATAAAACTGATGACTAAGACGAAAGGGAGGGTGTGGGGATCCTTTTCATGGGTCACGTGCCTCTCTCCCTGAGTCATTTTTGTGGTGTCACTGCCAGACACCACACTTGCTAGGTGGTAGCCTTTAAATCGGCCGCGGTCCGTTAGTATACGTCGGACCCGCGTGTCGCCACTATCAGTGATTGCAGACCGAGCGCCGCCACACGGCAGGTCTAGTCTAGAGAGACTCCCTAGCACTCGCCCAGTTGTACAGCCGACTTTGCTAGCGATGGTTCACTGTCTACATACGCTCTCATTTGCCGAGACGACAGTTGAGCATAGCCTTCAGCTACGTCTTTTGCTACGACCTAGCAAAGCGCCATATTCAGTTACTATTCTGAACAGATAATATTGTGAATCATGTACCGTCAAGAGCGACGTTCATCATCAATGGATTTAAGTTAAGTATCAAAGTAATTACGTCCGCTTTCTGAATTCTAATTCCTTGTCATGTTCCAGACCTCACCTCAGTATATTCCTTCCCTCCTCACGCCAGCCTGCGTGAGCCAAAACGTGTGCATTTCGGCCTCCTCACGTAACACGATGTTGGCTCTTCTGCCAACACAACAATTTTCGCTGCAAATAGTATGGTTGGAAGCACTGTCTCCTTGAGAACCGGCTTCCTGCTCCATGTCGGCTTATTCTGCAGCACTGCTTTATGCAGAAAACTGACTGCGGCTATCCGTGGTCTTTCAATAACCGTGAAATTTGGAAAAGTAAATAACCGTAATAACAAAGGATACCAGATGTGTGTCATTACCCGGCTGGTCCCGGCAGAGGTTCGAGTCCTCCCTCGGGCATGGGTGTGTGTTTGTCCTTAGGATAACTTAGGTTAAGTAGTGTGCAAGTTTAGGGACTGATGACCTTAGCAGTTAAGTCCCATAAGATTTCACACACATTTGATTTTTTTTTTTTTTTGGGTCATTGCCATTAAGGTCACAGAGCGTCTGGACACAAGGCTTGCTACGGTTAACTGATTTTAACGTAAGACAAAAATTTCTTAGGTTTTCCGTCAAATCGATAGACAGAAATTTACTTTCGAACTGATTCGATACACTTCATACATAGCTCTCATTACGCTTGTCTGTGTGTAGCTACGTAATACCGGTACATTTCACGTTAACCGGCGTTCCGCACGGAGGCCGGTGGTAATTTCGGCCGGGTGGCTGCAGACAGGTGCTGGTGTGCCGCGCCCCCCCCCCCCCCCCCAGCCGCCCTGGGCTCCGTCCTGTCGGCGTTTGGCGTGATGTAGAGGGCCGCATTACCAGCCACACGTGCCGGCCCGGCGCGCCGGCTGAGTTGCGTGCTCGGAGGCCGGCCTATTACGGCCACTGCTCCTGCAGGGCGCGCCGTTAACGCAAAAATATCGACGCCGCAGTGCGCCGCTCCGAGCGTGTCCTAATTAGTACCCACCCTGGCGAATTAATGCCCTGCGAGTTGTATCTCACTCACTGAAAAAAGGGCGCGACACCCCTTTTCAACGACTTATAACACCGAGTGGCCACAATTCATGGGGAAAAAGTCATTACGCTACACGATATGAGCACTTTAAAATGTTTTGCATCATACTGTGGAATAGCCGTTGTCCACGGCTACACTCGTGTATCAGTATTTTTGTTGTGATGAGTGATGGTGACTAAGAGAGCTGCTGTATGTGCAATAATATCAGCTGTCCTCACACTTGTGCCTGTTCAGGTAAGGGTGGCTCGAGATGTGCGCCCCGCTTTTCCCCATCGCAAGGTAACCCAACGCACAGTGTGACGGGATGCACAGTGTCGCTCCTCAGCAGTGGTTACAGAGCAATAGCATGAAGCATTAACTTCTGCATTATGCAAAAAAGAGTGTGGAAGTGTGGATTAAAGCCACTGCAGACTGGATATGGATTGGATTCATTGTTTTGAATAGTATCACGTAGCACATGTCAACTGGTAAAAGCATTTTCACAAACATGATAAAACTCGGAAATCAAAGAGTAAATAGCTTTTACAGAAAGCCAATTTTTTGTTCTAGTGCGTATGATGTTCCACAAATCAATAACTGTTTTGTGATGCACACTATGTAGAGGTCACACCAATATCCAAAAAAAGTAGTAGGAATAATCCACTATATTACGTGCCCATATCATTAACTTCGGTATGCAGTAGGGTTTCGAACATGTATTCGAACATTACGAATTATCTCGAAGAGAAGGGTCTGTTGACACATAGTCACCACAGATTTAGAAAACATTATTCTTGTGAAACACAACTAGCTTTTTACTTACACGAAATATCGAGTGTTATCGACGACAAATTGATTCCGTACTTCAGGATTTTCCATACTTTTAGATTTCCAGAAGGCCTTTGACACTGTACGATACAAAAGGCTTGTAGTTAAATAGCTTGCTTATGGAATATATGTGACTCGATCCGTGATTTCCTGTCAGAGACGCTACAGCTAGTAGTAACTAATGGAAAGACATTCAATAAAGCAGAAGTGATTTCTGGTGTTCCCCAAGGTAGTGTTACAGACACTCTGCTGTTCCTTATCTATACAAACGATTTGGGAGACAATCTGAGTAGCCGTCATAGTTTATTTTTAGATGATGCTGCCGTTTATTGTCTACTAAGGTCATCACAACATCAAAACGACTCACAAAACGATTTAGAAAAGATATCTGTATTGTGTGAAAATTGGCAATTGACCCTAAGTAATAAACGTGTGAGGTCATCCACAAGAGCAATAAAAGGAATCCGTTAAACTGCGGCTACACGATAAGTCAGTCAAATCTAAAGGCAGTGATACCTAGGCATTGCAATTACGAAGAACTTAAACTGGAAATAACCTAGAGAAAATGTTGTGGGGAAGGCTAACCAAAGACTGAATTTTTTTGGCAGAACACTTAGGCCATGTAACAGATGTACTCGAGAGACTGCCTGCACTACGCTTTCCGTTCTCTTTTGGAGTACTACTGTGCGGTCTGGGATGCTTAACAGAGTACATCGAGAAAGTTGAAGGAAGAGCAGCACGCTTTGTATTATCGTGAAATAGGGGAGAAAGTGTCACCGACATGATACAGGATTTTGCGTGGACATAATTAAAACTGTGGCGCTTCTCGTTGCGGCGGAATCTTTTCACGAAATTTCAGTCACCACCTTTCTCCACTGAATGCGAAAATACTTTAATGACGCCGACCTGCATAGGGAGAAACGATCATCATAATAAAATAAGGAAAATCAGAGCTCACACGGAAAGATACAGACGTTCGTTTTTTCGTGCGCAGTTCGAGATTCAAATAATAGAGAATTATTGTGAAGGTGGCTCCATTAACCGTCTGCCAGGCGCTTAAGTGTCATTTGCAGAGTATCCATCTAGATGTAGATGTAGCCTTTGTTCTTCCTCATACTTCAGATTATCTCTATACCAAATTTCTTAGAAATTGATTTTGTTGGTTGGTCGTGAAATCGTTAAAGACAGAGCTACTTTCGCATGTATAATGATTGTGAGGACAAAACGTTTCAGTTTCTTATTTTCTTCATCCATTTACAGCGAAATAAAGCAAATACAAGCCGCAAACTGTACCGAAGGTACCTGTGGAAACCCCATGAAGGGCATTAACATGTTCGAACAGACGAACAGGCAGATACGACGGTTTTCTGTATGACTTTATAGCAGGCTACCTTATTTTCTGTGGTCGGATTTGGATTAAATACAGCCTGTACGGTGCTCCAAGCTATGCTCAAGCTAACTGTGAGAACGCGATGAAACTTCCTCTAGTAGTATTGGAGATTAGCGTGTTCAAGCGGAGAAACAGGCAGATACGTCATTTTTACACTTTTATTATTAATGTAGATAAAAGGGTGTGCCTGACTTCCAGTACGCAAATCATTGTTTGAGAACATAGCAGTCACTTACCTTAGGAACCAAGATCTCTGAGTGTGGTTGCATTGGAATCTGAGACTGCCAGTCAGAATACCAGTTAAATGAGTACAATAGTCGGTTTGCAGCAGTGTAGATGGTGTACGAGTGGGACCAGTCAGACTGTCCAACACTGACATAAGTCACGGCAGTGGATGTGTTGCGCATATCACAGTCTGTTGTACAGAATCAGCGCAGTAAGTTGGGTGAACCTGGAAACGGAACAGAATGGTAGACAGGAAGTGCCGAGTTTGGACGTACTATTTCTGATTTTATTGCAAATGAAATTTCCGATTTGTTGGTGCATAAATCTTGTCTACAATGAATGGTGTACTCCTCGCAGCCAAGTAGCGCAGCGCAAGAGTAATCGTCGTACAAAAATTTCGAAGTGACAGTGTTAGAGTATGAGTGTCACCCCTCCTGTATGACATTTGCTATACATCCAGACAGGAGCTACTGCTGCCAGTGAAAAGAGGTAGATAGCAACCAGTTTTTTTGGAGCAAACATTGCGAATGGAAATGCAAGGAATGTACGTATATCTGAAGTCACATTCGTCACAGAAGGCAACCGCTCACAGTTGCACAAAAAGTGATACATCTGCATGGAACCAAACAACTACTTCACCACACAGTAGCTAAATAGAGGGGTGTGGTTCGATACGACTAGTCGCCGTATCATCTCATATCAAATGGTGCAACCCGTCGAGTGTACTGGCGGACGAATGTAGCGTTTAACCCACAGTATGTGCAGACTGAGTTCGGCCTGAGGTGATTGTACGATATTTAGCGTAGCATGAGCTGGACAAAGGACTTGTGATTATCGTGAATATGAGCCGGGAATTTTCTTTCAGGCATCTCCTTCTTCAAATGTTGCACCATTTTCTACAGGAAGGTAACATAAATTATTGGGTACCTTCTAATATCGTTTTGGACTTCTTTTGTCACGCACGCGAAGTGGCATGCAGTCAGCAAGTCGTTGGAAGTCCCTACTGCCTCTATAGCAGTCCATAACTGCAAAAGTGTTACCGTTGCGCGAATTGATCTCTCGATTATGTCCCATAAATGTTCGATAGGATTCTTTTCGGGCGACCTGGGTGGCCAAATCATTAGCACGAAGTTCCCATAATGCTCTTGAAAGCAATTGCGAACAGTTCTGGCTCGGTCACATGGCATATTGTCATTTATAAAAAATTCATCGTTGTTTGCTGAAAATGGTCTCCAAGTAGCCGAAAATAAATATTTCCAGTAAAAAAAAAAGCCATTCAACAGCCAACATCGAATGAAATACTTCTTTATTTAAGACAACCGTTTTCAATAAATTTTGCTGTCAGCTTCAGGTCCTAAAATGTTTCTCTTGTAAATCATGTTCATTTTACGCCTAACCTCACGCACCAGATCTCAAATTGATAAAAATCAGCACTTTGTAAGAGGTTTATCATCGCTGAAATATTTAAAAATATAAAGTACCTTGAGAGAAATGCCATGTCGATATAGCCGGCCGGGGTGGCCCAGCGGTTCTAGGCACTACATTGTGGAACCGCGCGACCGATACGCTCGCAGGATCGAATCCTGCCTTGGGCATGGATGTGTGCGATGTCTTTAGGTTAGTTAGGTTTAAGTGGTTCTAAGTTCTAGGGGACTGATGACCACAGCAGTTAAGTCCCATAGTTCTCAGAGCCATTTGAACCATTTGAAACATGTCGATATACATATTGCCTGCAGATGCTTCTTACATCAAAAAAACATGATACAGAGTAGCACATGTGTTTACATATTCCAAACAGTGCGAATACGCTTTTCAATTTTCAGTAGATTCGTTCTGTTCAGGATATGTCCAGTATATGTAAAAAGACGTGCTCTTGTGTACAAAGTTTGTATGATGTAACAAACATCTGTGAGCAATGTGTAGAAGAACATAGCCTTTCGCACAAGGTGATTCATGTTTTTAAATATTTTAGCGATGACAAATCTTTTACAATGTGCTGATTTTTACTCACTTGACATTTTGTGCGTGAGTTGTAAGTAACATGAACGTAATTTGCAACAAAAAGATTAATACCTGAAGATGACAGCCAACTCTGTTGAAACCCGTTGTCTGAAATAAAGAAAATCGTGTAGGTTGGAGTCATAACTCACATGCTCCAAAATAATGAAAATGTAGATGCCAACATATTCTCATATAGCTTTATACATAGAACATAATTCACGAAACCGTTATTCACATTTGGCACAAGATACTTGAGAAAACCGGTGTTAAACTTCATGGTTAGTTTCAAAAGTCTCATGATCCACGCGATCTTGTGAGTTTTGTCCCGTACCTCATCTTGACCAATCAGCGATTAGCTCACTCTTCGCCATTTTCTTGTGTAGTAGTAAATATTGATGCCAGTGGAGTTTCTTTTCTGTTCTGTTCAGTTATTTTGGGGAATATAATTCAATGTAACGGTTGGAATAAAACTGGTTTGAGACATAATGGAAGAAAACGTTTCACCCGTTGGAGAAAGAAGAAGGCCAAGGAAACGTTCACAGCATCCAGAAATGTGGAGAAGTCAGGAATCCAAACGAATGAGGTTAGAATATCCTGTTTTCAAATTAAATTGAGTCTTGTTATTGGGTTGATTTGTTCCTCCACGTAAGTATGTATAGGACTCTTTCTTTGGAAGTTAACAGTGAGGAATCGCAAGTTCAATATTTTAAGTTCATTTTTGAAAAATAAACTGAATCTCACAGTGTGGTATGTTCTATCATTATAGGCACAAACCTTCAGTGCTGCCCCAGTATCCGACATGTCATCACTGTGGAGGAGCATTTAATTTCTGTCCACTTTCACGCCTGAGCCTCAAGACGTAAGCTAGCAGCGCATGTCGGGTGTTTCAAGCGTCAACTTCGCGTCTCAATATCTCGGGATGTAATGGGAATATTGCGATGCAATCAATGCCATTGTGTATATGCTTTGTCATGCTATGGATTGCTGAACAAAAAATATAGGAGGTCCATTTAAAAAAAACATAATTTTGTGTTAAAAAGCACATATGCTTTCGTTCTAGAATGTTTCCAAATATGTACATTCGTGGGCCCCAGTCCTACATTGATACCGGTGAAAGTCGTTTCCCAAAAGCTGTTATTGTTCCAGACATATTTTGGGTGGACAAGATAGCTGGGACACCCTGTATATACACTGTAGAAGAGAAAAGTGGCTTGTAGTCGGAACCAAAAAGTGTTGTACAGTACATCGAGTCGCAACACAATAGTTCCCGCCAAACCCACATCGTCCAAACAGCTTAGTATCAGAACTCACAAGATCCAAAATGGGGATTGTCAAATCTTACATGTTCCATAGCACATTCACATAAGTCACATGATCCATAACATAACCTTAAATAATTGTAATTTCTCAATAAGCAAACATAATCTGAAACATACATAATGATTTATAGCCATTGTTCTTGCACATACTGATGCCAATATTTGGGACATGCGCAAAACGCATGTAAAACACGTTTTTAGTCATTTGTGGAAATTTATGTTTTTGTAGCATGTGAGTTATGCTGCCATGTTCTGTGTGATCTTGGTTGTTGAACGTTTTTTTACAATTAAAACAGATCGCTCTACAATACTTCCAAAATGACAAAATTCAATAATTTTCAGTTGGACCGGGAGGACCCAGCCTATTCCATATAAACACAGTCAGCGCCATTATGGAGCCACCACCAGCTACCACAGTGCCTTGCTGACAACCGGGGTCCATGGCTTCATGGGCTCTTCGCCACACTCGATCCCTACCATCAGTCCTTACCAAGTGAAATTGGGACTCCTCTGATCAAGCCACTGTTTTTCTTTCATCTAGGGACCAACCGATACAGTCATGAGCCGAGAAGAGGCGCCACAGGCGATGTAGTGCTGCTAGCAAAGGCAAAGTATACACCTGTCATACGTCCCACATTGATTTTTGCGGTTATTTCACGTAGTGTTATTTGTCTGTTAGCACTGAAAACTCTGCGATAACGAGGCTGCTTTCGGTCGTTAAGTGAATGCCTTCAGCCACAACGTTGTCCTTGGGGAGATGCAATGCCTGAAATTTGGTATTCTGGGCACCCTCTTGACACTGTCGATCATGGAAAATTGAATTCCTTAACGATTTCCGAAAGGGGAATTTCCCATGCTTCTAGCTCCAACTACATTCTACGTTCAGAGCCTGTGAATTTCCCTTGTGCGGCTATAATTACATTGGAAACCGTTTTACATGAGTGCAAATGGCAGCTCCACTAATGCACTGTCCTTTTATACCTTGTGTACACGATACTACCGCCATGCGTACCTGTGCGTATCACTCTCCCCTGACATTTGTTACCTCAGTGTACATCTTTGTGATTATTATTTTTCCACATTCTCGCCTTCCGTGATGAGTAGAACCGTGTTCACGGGGACATTCGCATGCTCCATGGTTTGACGAACACGCGGGCACATTATCGCACCTCGGCTGGCCCGCTAAAAATCCCGACAGTAATTTCATAGAATAAGTCTGGGACTGTTTGGTAGCAGTCGGCGTCCCTGAAGTTTGGTATCTGTAGGGGGGCTAATCACCCATGAATGACTTCACATACATTTGGTTTGCTGTGAACGCTTACTGTCGAGGAACTGCGGCCATTACCAAAGCTGGCTTCGGTGCTGCACGGCATCAGTGTGTAATGTCTCCTGCGACTGATAAACTTACTGTCCGGTAATCTATCTACACATAATATGAATCAATCATATTACTGTATTCGCAAACAGTGTCATCTACATTCAAAAAAATGCAATTCTGATAAACGTCACGAGCTAACCTTATCAAAGGAGCCTTTTCAGGAATAGATAACTGTGTCGGATGTTGGGGATGCTTGTGATTCGTGGACTTATTAGGATCCTCTAGAATCTGAGGAACTTCAAAAAGTATACAAATTCCAAAGTAAGGGTCTTCAGCAGATAACGTAAATCAGTCAACAATAGCTCACACCCACAGCTTCATATGTCAGACAGTGCGATGTGTAGCAAAGGTTCTATATCGATAGAATATCAACCAAAACTCCGACACAATTTGTGCTATGTGTTGTCGTCAAGGAGAACGTCCTTATTGGTAAACATACGTAAGACATGAGTAACAGAGCACGGGCAAAGTGTAACTGTCTGAGTCTGTCCTTGGGGAAGTTGGTAAGGCGCTAAATGGGACAGCATTTCCTGAAATGTGAAAAGGCTGTTCTGAGTTTATAACAATGTTCCAGTACCAGTCTGTTTTCGCTTCGTGTATTTGAAAGTAGCAAACCTATACAGACCATTTGTAGTTTCTAGAATAAACCAAACAATCAGAACAGAACAATAAAAAACAATTGCGTCACACATTCGGAAGTATTAATAGTAATAATAATAATAATAATAATAATTGACTCCTAGATGGCATCATCGCCCTATATTTACAAACTCTGAATAATTCGTTTACACCTCAGGAACATGGTGTACCATATAACAATTCCACACGTGCTACAGCACGAAAACTGATAGGACCAGGGCTCATATCGGAACCCTTGGTTTACTGAAGCAAAGCTCTACCTCCTATCCCACGGGAACTACACGCGTAAGACGCTTTCATTTTGCTTCTCCTGTGCTCCAAGGGCCATTTGGTATTTATTACTTAACGTTTACGCACGTTCTTCTGGACAGCAATGCATAGCGAAAACTATATTTGGGTTTTTTCATTGTTAACCTATCGACATTTACATTTGCTACCGATCTGACTGTCTCAAATGTGGTGGTTTGGGGGTCAGCCACAAAGTTCCGCAACCAGATTGGTGTGCGCTGGCGGGTGTAGATTTGCAATGTGCGCATTTCAGGTGTGTACAGCTCTTACTGCTAGCGTCGCATGCACAGTAAAAATCATTTCAAAACTGTTTTGTACAATCCAATAAACAGAGTTTGACCTTTATGCTAAACTTCCCTTCCGATCGTGCTGTTCCAATAGACAAAAGTAGTCAACAAACAATGATTCTCGTTTTCCTTTTAAAGGGAATCGGTAGCCTCTGTGTTGTCAGCATAAAATTACGATTTTTTCAAGACATTTTAACGATATGATATTTTGAGTACAGCGAAGCAAAATAGAAGTATTATTACAAAGTGTCTGAGAGATAAGTGCGATTTTATAATTACGATATGTAATTTTTGTAAAAAGTTTCAAAATTAATCCAAAAACCTTGAAATGATTTAAAATTTTTCTGCACTCCAGTTTCAGTAGATGTGCGAAACTCTGCCGAATGACTTTCGGAAACTTGAACATTGTTTTTTTCGTGTATTATGAGAGAAATATACAGAAGCTCAGAAATATAGTTCACGCAAAATTCAGTTGTTTATTGTTGTTAAAGTTACATTTTACCTCCTTCCACCATAAAAATCAGCCTCTTCTGTAATGTGAAAATCTTTAAGTTCTTCGTACTGACTAAGAAGCTTCCTTGTCCTAGATTAATCTATTTATCTTGCTGATAATTTTGGAAGTGTAGCCTATTTCGGTTAGTCTGACCTACAACTGCAGACCTCTCACAGTACTTGCACCAGTATCTCTACTAAAGGAATTTCAGTATACTAATCCCTACCAGTCCACACCACTGAATCCAACAGTAGCGTTCCCTCCATTCAATGTCTTCACATCAACGAACACGTTTTTCTTTCATGTTTAATTCAAAATCAGATTGCTAAATGATTTACTAGCCTTCATTATTCCACTACGTGGGTTCTTATTGAGGAGCTCTATCTTAGGTAATCATGATAAACATGTTTGATTGAGCCAATAAAATTCAATGGGATTCCTATGTTTTCACCACGTTTATGGTTCTGTTGGACAAAAATTGTGCCATTGGTCATCAACCGTTGACTAACTGTTAAAGAGTGCTCCCCAGAGAGCCTTTCTTGTATCATGCAGAAGTGCGATATTATTCCTCATTCTTATCGCAATGTATCTTTGATATCCATCTGCAACGGTACAGATCTGAGAGCGGACCTCCTCCCATCAAACATATTGCTGATTTTCATTGTTTCTGGCACTTTCCTGTCCTGAAGTTGAACAACACATTCAGTTCAGCATATTTTATGTTCCCAATAAGTATTACAACTATAATAGACCTCTGAGCTTTACTATAACTACCCGCTAGAATATCTGTGGAAATCACCTCTCTCTTTTCAAGATGTATTAAAACGTTTTAGAGCAACGCCAGCCACCATGTTCACACATACTGTAGCAAGATGTGTTTCTTTTTTTACATAATCAAGTATGTTAGTGTTATGTAGGTAATAATATACAATGTGTTTCCCTAAATGTGTTTGCCTCTGTAAGTTACGAAGTAATAGGCAACGGAAATATATATTGTGGTAGGTCACCATAAGAAACGTTACACTGTCTGCGGAGCTATGAACATAGTTTATAGTGTTATTATCCAAAGAGTTACAGCAAAAAGATACAATATTTTAAATGGAACAATAGTTGTTGTAATCAATAACACCAGCTGTGTATACATTAATTTAAATTACATTCCTATCAGTTTTAGTTAGGGAGCTACAACCCTCCAATGTTTCAGGGGCAGATACCATACGCTGTACATAATACTCGCCTGTGTGGTGGCTGATGGATGTTCTCGCGGTGGGAAGTTGATTTAAATGAGGGTTCAAATGAGTGTCCGTGTTGCTGAATGCACAAGACAATGCGCCTTCTAAAGGATCTGCGGACGAGATGTAACATCGCCGGTGTCACGGAGCAACATGCGTCCGATGCCCAGTTTTAGATCATCTGGGGATGTGGGCTCAGTGACATAAACACGATCCTTTAGATATCCCCACAAAAAGAAATCTAATGGTGTTAAGTCGGGTGACCTTGCGGGCCATGAATGAGGACCATTTCGCACCAACCACCTTCCTGCACACCTGTTATTTAGTTCTTCCACAACAGCACGCGCGCTGGGTGACGATCGTTCTGCATCCACATATAGACTCACGTGTGTAGACACACATGTTCAAGGAGACCACTCAAACTGATGACTATAAACGCGATATATCTCACCTGTCAGTGTACCTGTAGACCGATGGTTTCATCCCCAAGGATTCTATACCATACATTAATAGACCACCTACGTTGACGGTCGACAGATAGTACCCACCGAGGATTTGTCTGCGGCCCTGTAATGAACGATATGGCGATTCACTGCACCATAATTTGTGAACGTGGACTAATCAGAGAACATGACACCTTGTAAAGACTCCAGCGTGAAATTACGCATGCCCATTCACAGAATGTAACTCTTGCACGGAAATCGTTCCCATGAAGCTCCTAGGTCAGTGACAGGCGGTTCAAAAATGGTTCAAATGGCTCTGAGCACTATGGGACCCAACAGTTGAGGATATCAGTCCCCTAGAACTTAGAACTACTTAAACCTAACTAACCTAAGGACATCACACACATCCACGCCCGAGGCAGGATTCAAACCTGCGGCCGCAGTGGTCGCGCGGTTCCAGACTGTAGCGCATAGAACCGCTCGGCCACACCGGCCGGCGGACAGGCGGTACTGGTGAAACCTGTGGCCCTGTACTATACGCTCAAAGATGTGAGACTGACACCAGCGACTGCAGCAACGACTCGTAAGCTGACATGAGAATCGTGGTGTATTGCAGTTAAAACAAACACGTCCGTCTCCTCGTTTCTTGCAGTTCTTCTTTTGTTACTGTGGCGCTTTAGCATGCTGCCTGTTTCCCGAAGTCGTCGTTCGGCACGTAAGAAGGTAATGGCTGCCGGAGCTCTTCACCTAGGACATCTCACGGCGTACGCCATGGCTGCTTCAGTGGCATCGTGTCGGCACTGGCGGAGCATCAGCAACATGTCAACATACTCGTTGTTCGTGTATGCCATCTTCATCCGATGTCAGTAACAGTGGCATATTGAGCTCCATTTGTTTGTGTGGTTCGAACTGTCGGGTATACGGCCGTATGCGGCGACAGTTGGCAATCTAACAGCTCATCGAGGAAGCTTCTCGCTCCATGGCACCGCCGACGTTAGAACTCGGCCGCTCTACATTTAGAAGGCGCATTCCGTTATGCGCAGCGTGTGTGGTATCTGCCCCTGAAACTTTGAAGGGTTGCAGCTCCTAAACTAAAAGTGATAGGAATGTAATTTAAATTGATGTATGAACAGCTGGTGCTACTGATTCCAGTGCATGACAGAAACAACTATTGTTCCATTTCAAAATTGTATCTTTTTGCTGTAGCTCTTTGGATAATAACACTATAAACAATGTGCATAGCTCCGCAGACAGTGTAACGTTTCTTGACTGACCGCAATAAATATTTCTGTGGACTATTGCTTCGTAACATACAGAGGCAAACACATTTAGTGAAACACTGTGCATATCAGTTACAGTATCGATGCTTGTGACTGTGCCAACAGCAATTTTCCAGGTATGCTCTCTCCTCTTAGTACTGCTATCAAAAGTGACGGAATATTGATATCGTTTTCATTTTGTCGTACCTCTTCTTTCGCAGTAGCTTTCATTGAAGATATTGCAAGCTTTTCAACTGATTCAGCTATAAGAATCGTTATGGTGTTTCGTAGGATGCGGTAGAATGGCTCCTTTCTTAATGGTTTCCATTGCATATAAAAAGTCTGACAAATATCTAAGCCACCTTCATTTCTCATGCAAGTACTGGAGGCAAAAACCGATTTGCTATTATAAACTGTACGTACGATACTCTCACTAGCTTCATCTCCACTTGACAATACCTTCATTTGCTTTTGATGGACCAAAATGTAAACCACAAGGGATTAATTCTGCAAGAACGACATTAAAATGGATAAATCATACAGTAAGACAGTGGACCAAGGCCCACATTTTTTGTTGTTCACGAAACTGTATTTGTATAGTACGGTTCTAAAGGCATCAGTAGGTGAGCTGTATTCGAGTACTGTCATTGTGACAGTCAATTCAGTCGAAACTGTTTGATTACTTTCAAACATTTGTGATTATTATTTTCTTTTTTTTTCAAATGGAATTTCATACAGGATCCTACACTGGTACATATTTTCTGCACCTTCAGATGTAAGCTGCCGCGCGTGGTTGATACCTCGCGCCCGGTGAGTTGTACACTGTCTTTGCTCGTGAGAGTCTCTTTGGTTGGTGCACTCTGGGCAGCAGAGACAGGTTCCGGAGGGGGAGGCGGCACGGCAAGAAGTAGAAGCTGAGTGGTCGGCGTGAGCAGACGTGCAAGAGCCAATGCACTTGTTTCTTCGGAGGTGCGTGGCCAGTATTTTTTGCGCAATCATTGTTCTAATGGAGTGCGGTGAGCGGGCATAGTGAGCCTTGCCGGAGTGGGTGTTGACGCGTCGTGCTTGCCGGTGCAAGAACTGTCGCAGGCTGCGTCACACCTGCGTTTTACCTGGGTTCCCTTCTCGGGAATGCAGCCCCGAGATTGCCGCTACTTAATCCACGGCAAGCATCGTTTGTGACAATTCTCGAAATATCCGTGTCTGTCGTTGGTAGCTTGTGGTGTTGGAGCAGCATGGTACCTGCGTCCCCGCGTGGTTTGAAATTGGTAGTCATTCGTCAGCAGGGTGATGGAGTGGTTCTTGCACTAAACGAACCACCAACACGTGCTCAGCTTTCTCCCGTAGAGCAACTGGTAGCCTATTGGAGTTCGTTCCTCTTACGAAAACTGCGGGCCTCCTGTTTTATGTTAGGATTTAATGAGTGTCACCTTTATTTTGATTTTAAGCCCTAGCGGGCTGGACTCTGCAGGAAGGGAATTCTACATTACAACAATGTTGGATTTAAGAAGAACGTCCGCTCTGCCTTGTCGCGGCCCCTCCAAGTTGTACTTAGCAGCATAACATGACTTTTAAGATGCTCAGCCACCTTGCAGAACGTCCGCCCCAGTAGCTGAGTGGTCAGCGTGACGGATTGCCGTCCTCTTGGCCCGGGTTCGATTCCCGGCTGGGTCGGAGATTTTCTCCGCTCAGGGACTGGGTGTTGTGTTGTGTTCATCATCATTTCATCCCCATCCGGCGTGCAGGTCGCCCAATGTGGCGCCGAATGTAATAAGACCTGCGATATGGCGGCCGGACCTGCCCCGCGAGGGGCCTCCCGGCCAATGACGCCAAACGCTCATTTCCATTTCCATTACCTTGCAGAACTGTAGCATATTCTGTCTCTTAAGATACCGCAACCACCTTGCTATCAGTCAGTAGTAGATTCTGTTTAATGCTCCAAAGCACTTAAGATCTGCTACATAGTTGGTTTAATTGTTCAAACAGCTATTTTTTGATGATAACTGAAGTACCAAAAATTAGTCTAGACTACGTGATTAGCCACGAACGTTCACATAGCGACGGTTAAGTTGCTTGGTGGCTTGTGGACGTTATTTTCTGAAACCAACTTGTTAACTTGTTTGTTAACGTAGTTTTAGTATTTTCTATGTTTAGCGCTTTAATAATTTCCGTATTCGACTGTGCCCGTATTTGTATTTGCCTTAAGCGTGGTACGTTTGAGGTGGATCAAAGGTTTATGGTTATGTCCTTACAGCTTGTGGAATTATTTTCTGACGTCTACCTTTACGTTTGTTAAGGGGGTTTTAGTACTTCCCATTTTAAGTGCTTTAATAGTCTTTTAATTTTGAGGTGCCCCATTTGTATTTGCATTGACTGTTGAGGCGCGGCAAACGTTTGTGGATTGCCTTTGCATAGTCTAAGAAAGTGTTGCTACGTGTGTTGTAGTTACAGCAATTCTTTCTTTGTCTCGTGGGGACCGAGGACTGGTGCCAGAGCTCTCAGTCTACCGCGCCGCCTGCGGCCTTGCATCACAATCCGACATCGACCTGACCAATTTTAGTTTATACATGTTTGATATACTTTCTTATGTGACACGAAAATCTTGAAACTCGGTTATAGATTAAAGTGAGCCTCGAGTAAAATTGTACTTCTTAAAGCTAGGCGGTTCTAATGGAAATACATCTATACTTGGAGTACTTTATTGTTATTATTATTCTAAAGAAAACACATCTATGCTTGGACCTTGTAACATGTTAATAAAAAGGTTTGAAGTTCAGTAAATTGGTTATAATGACTGCTAAGTAACAAGCAATGTTCAACTAATGTCCCAGTCCATCCTCTAGAGCCTGACTATTGGTGTCCTTTATCGTGGTATGTGACCTTGTTTACCGTATGAAGAGGGTTACTAACCGAAAACACACACTCACACTACGAAATTACGCCAAAATTTAGCATGGCAAGTGGACGTTCTTGATAAGGATGTGTGCAGAACCAATACCATTTCTTGCAGTCATCATATACTTCGTAAATAGCGTAGCTTTCAATATGAAACGAATAGAACAGTATTTACGGAGGATGCCGTGTTTGTTCACCGTATTTTCGCCAGGTAGTCAAAAAAAGTTTTTTGGGTATTTCTTTTGAATTTGGTCTGTAACATTACCTACGACAACCACACCAATTATGTCGTGCCTTTACCACAAATCGGCAGCCTAAAGTTGTTCAAAGAGTGAATCTGTTCATAACACAATAAATGTGTAATAATAAAACGGAAATCATTAATATCAATGTCTGCTGTGACCTCACAATGATCAAGTGACCTTTTACACACATGTTTCTGCAGAGATGTTGTCACCAGCGCTAGTTACTGTTTCAATATGTTTGTCTAACAGAATGTGGCGAGAGACGGAAACGACTCCTGAAAAAAAAAAAATATTTCACTGATATAGTAATATTTTGTGGTAGCACCGACGCATTAAGTTTCAAAAGATCACCTATGATGACTTACAGAAAGCTATATTTATTGAGTCTATATCGAAGTACATACATTTATCCGTGGAACTGCATTGAACACACTTTATTCTAGACCAAGCTTTCACTATTCTGTTACGTTTGCAAATGGCAATCCTGTTCCTGTTTAAAAATCTGTCTTATGTTTGCAAGTCTTTATGGATTATAATCGAAACCTACATTAAAGTTATTTAGGAGCATGCATCGTGGTCTAAAGGAATATAATTTGGTTTAGTTTTTGTCAGTAAGCACCAATCGCACTTAGATTAATACTTATGTACATCAGAGATGTAAGTTACTCTCTTGTATTTACTAATAGATTTATAGCGCCTGTAGCACGGTCCTGAACATTTTGGTACGTTCCCTCAAAGTGATATCAGAGAATTCCAAAGCATTTCAGTAACTAACGATACTACAGTTTTTGAACGAGCAATATCGTAGGTGTGAAACAACTTTCTGCAGCAGAGACTTTCGACCAATCAAGCACTGACCATTTTATGGATTCCTTATTTTTATTGTCAATGCACCTCTCGCACGACCCCTACAAACATTTTACGAGTATTTCACTGGCACTGTATAGCTACATATAAAAGGCATCTCAATTAACTGCAGCTTCTCTGCATAAGCACATATCTGTTCCCAGAATAAACTTCTGTTTATTTTAGTAAGTTAAACGTGAATCTTTAGTACATAATACCAATTTCAAAGTGAACAGCGAGAAGGGAACTGCACATTATACGTCGTGGATCGATCGTATACGTGAGCGATCGCCACGCGCTTCCTCCTGGGACTGGAGACAACTCCTGCTGCGGGACGTGCCATTAACGCGAAAATATTGACGCAGCGGGGCGCCGGATACACCACGCCGTAATTACTTCTCCCACGACCCGGATAGCACGCTCTTCCTGGATATGATCGATATACTCGTAAATTTTTAAGGGTATTTAGCGAGTAGCGGCTATAATGCTGAAGGATAAATAGTCTTAATCCTGCGTAAGTTACAAAATTTATGTGACAGAATCTCTCCTACTAATCGTCAGATAAGGCGACTGGTCGGGTTGCTGATGAATAAATGAAGTCATAAGGGAGCATTATTACTCTCTACATCCGAAGTGAAGCGAACATTTTAAGTACATTGCACTATATTTGGTACAGACCACAAGTCATGTTTCTCTAGTGGCTTTTGATGTGTCGGCAGCTGGGCCAACACCTTGTAGTTCGAGATGGCTGAAAATGCACCCTAGACTAACGCAGACGGGCGTGAAGTACTGGAACAGGCTACGTAATTAATGCTATGAAGAAAAGTACGTAGCTGGATTAATACTTATCTTTAATCAATCATTGTTGTACATCGCTCTTGACTATACACAGGAGACTTTAATTACAATCACTGTAAGGCTAATGGCGCCTTGCTAGTTCGTAGCCATTAACTTAGCTGAAGGCTATTCTGTCTCTCGGCTAATGAGAGAGAAAGGCTTAGTACATCTAGTCGCTAGCTAGGTCGTCCGTACAACTGGGCGAGTGCTCTATCGTATCTCGAGACCTGCCTTGTGGTGGCGCTAGGTCTGCGATCACACAGTGGCGACACGCGGGTCCGACATGTACTAAATGGACCGCGGCCGATTTAAACTACCACCTAGCAAGTGTGGTGTCTGGCGGTGACACCACATTCCTCCCCCGCAAATCGGCGAACGGTCGTGAGATAAGGCTTCCGCCCGCCGTGGGGAGGACCCCATGTTGACGTATGCGATGAGGTGGGGAGCCTAACAACAGGCGAGGCTGTGCCACCCGCACCCGGCCATTCGGTCCGAGCGGAGCTAGGAAACGCCTGAAAACCTAGTCCAGGGTGCACGTCTACATGCGGTGTATGCGCCCGTAAAGAGACAGGAGGGGCTGAAGGGTCGACCTCCATTGCGTCGGGGTAGCCGACGCGCGATGGCGTCATGTGGTCCGGAGCGGGCGGGAGTTCCATGGCGGAGGACGGCTGGTCACGGGAAGCGATCGGCGGCGCGTGACCCAGGGAGGCGCTTGGCGGCTGCAGCGAAGCGTCGAATGCGGGCGGCGCCGGCCGGAGGACCGGCGGCTGCGGCGGCAGCGGCGGCGGCTGCTGCGGCGGCGCGTCGCCATGGGGCAAAATGGAACGCATCGTCGGTAACACCTGGGGATGAGGCGAGCCAGTAGATGGGTCCCCAGGGCGCAGCCCGGACGGCACCGTCGCTGAAAGCAGACGGGGAGCGGCAGAACGCGTGCGACGACAGAGGCGCAGCTGATTGAGATGCCGACGCACCTCACCAGAGGCCCCCAAAACCAAATACATCGCGCTGCCGAGGCAGCGAAGAATGCGCCCTGCGAGCCAACGCCGTGAACCTCGATAGTTGCGATAAAATACAACGTCGCTTGGGTCAAAAGCAGGAGTCTGCCGCTGCAAAGGAACCTGATGCGGCGGATGCAGCAAAGACAGCAAGGTGCGATGCGGACGACCATGGAGCAACTCAGCCGGCGAGCGACCATCTCGGGGCTGAGAGCGATACGAAGACAAAAAGAGCAACAATGCGTCCTCCCGAGAATGCGACTCTTTCAATTTCAACATCTGTGACTTGAAAGTCCGGACCAATCGTTCAGCGGCACCGTTTGACTGAGGCGAAAACGGCGCGGATGTCAGATGTTGAATACCATTGGCCTGGCAGAATGACTGAAATTCTGCGGACATGAATTGTGGGCCATTGTCGGAAACAATAGTCTGCGGAAGACCTTCAATGCAAAAGATAGCAGACAACGCTTGGATGGTGGCGGAGGACTTCGTGGAAGACGTCCGGACAACAAAAGGAAAATCACTGAAGGCGTCGACCAGAACCAACCATCGAGCATTCCAGAATGGACCAGCAAAATCTATGTGCAAGCGTTGCCAAGGGGAAGTGGCTTTTGGCCAGACAAAGACTTTCCGCGGCGGTGCGGACTGTTGTTCGGCACACGCCATGCAAGAAGAACACATATTCGTAATCGCAGCATCGATTCCGAACCAAGTACAGTGCTGACGAGCAAGTTGTTTCGTTCGCACTATACCCCAATGTCCTTGGTGAAGAAGCCGTAAAACAGAGGACTGTAACGAACGTGGGACCACGACTCTGGACTGATCATTATCAGAACGCAACAACAAAACACCACGTCGAACAAAAAGTCTCTCCTTGTGAGCAAAAAATCGGCGAACCAACGGATCCTCGATCCGAGACTTTGACAAAGGCCATTGCGTAGCAACAAAACGCAAAACAGTAGCAAGGACAGGGTCAGCAGCTGTGGCGGTAGCGACACGACGAAAATCGATCGGAAACGATTCGACCACTTCATCGGTTTCCGAATCAATGAACATGCAAGCAAGTTCGGAAGAATCGAAGGCTTGATCCTCAGCAACAGGCAAACGGGACAACGCATCGGCGTTTCCGTGCTTAGCAGTGGACCGATACAAGATAATTATCGTAGCGGTACTGCGAGAGGAAAATAGGCCAGCGAATGAATTTCTGCGCTGTACGTGGAGGTACAGGCTTGGTCGGATGAAAAAGCGAGGTCAAAGGTTTGTGGTCTGTGATGATGGTGAAGTGACGACCATACAAGAAATCATGGAACTTAGTAACACCAAACACGAGAGCCAAAGCTTCTTTCTCTATCTGGGAATAATTTCTTTGCGCAGACGAGAGCAATTTGGACGCAAAGGCAATAGGGCGATCATGCGAGCCAACTTTGTGCGCAAGCACAGCACCGATCCCGAAATCCGATGCATCGACCATCAACAAAAGGGGTTTCTGGGGATCGAAAGGCGTGAGGCAAGTATTAGAAAGCAACGCCGGTTTCAACTGGCGAAAGGCGCGTTCGCATTCCGTCGTCCAGACGAATGGAACACCTTTACGGCGTAAGCGATGAAGCGGAGCTGAAATGGAAGAGGCATTGCGCATATATTTGTGATAATAGTTAATTTTACCCAACACACTCTGTAGCTGTTTCACATTGCGAGGGAAGGTAAATCTTGTATGGCACGGAGGTGCTCTGGACTCGGATGTATGCCTTGGGCATTGATGACATGGCCCAGGTATGGTAAGTCACGAGCAAAAAACACACATTTGTCCTTCCTCAAGCGAAGACCATTTTGTCGCAAGACCTGAAATAACGTTCGTAGGTTCGCAAGATGATCTTCTTCTGTCTGTCCGGAGATCACTATATCGTCCAGATAGTTTGCTGCAGTAGGGACCGACGCACAAATAGTTTGTAGATATTGCTGAAACAATGCGGGGGCGGATGCACACCCGAATGGCAGTCTTTTGAACCGGTACAATCCACGATGCGTGTTAACCACCAATACGCGCTGGGATTCGTCGTCCACAGGTATTTGCAAGTACGCATCGGCTAGATCCAACTTCGAAAAATATTTTCCCGGGCACAGTTTAGCAAAAAGATCTTCCGGGCGGGGCAAAGGAAAAGTAGCAGTCACTAGTTGTGGATTCACTGTGGCGTTGAAGTCCACGCAAAGTCTCAATTTTCCGGAAGGTTTTGGCAAAATTACTAAGGGTGAGGCCCAGAGAGAAGCTTGCACACGTTCAAGTACACCCTGTGATTCTAGATCGTTTAATGTTCTTGTGACCTCATCACACAATGCGTGGGGAACACTGCGCGCTCTGAAAAATTTCGGTTGCGCGTTGACCTTCAGTTCCAAATGTGCTTCATAGTTTTTAGCGCAACCTAAGCCCGGTGCAAAAATGTCTGCAAATTCGTCATATAAGCGAGAAACACTGTCCGAAGGCACAGTCTGATTCACTGATAGCACCTGATTTACAATAGACATGTTAAACAACTGAAATAAATCGAAGCCAAACAAGTTCACTGCAGTAGAAGAACGAAGAACGTAAAATGACACAAGCTTTGATTGTCCTTTATATGTTGCAAGAAGAGTGCACTGTCCTAACACAGGAATTGTCTGTCCGGAATAACTTTTTAACTGAACATTTGCGGCACGCAACGGAGGTGCGCCCAGTTGTTTGTACGTGTCGTGATTGAGCAATGAAACTGCAGCTCCGGTATCGAGCTGGAATGGTATCACTTTGCCTTCAAAGTCTAAGTCCACAAAAAGTTTATTGTCCTGCTGACGACAAGAGCGACTGTTTTGTGCAATTGGAACAGACACTTGTACAGAATCACTTGCTAATTGACGTGATTTCCGGCGACGTCGACGCACAGTTTTTGTGGGACGAACACAGTCACTGTTAGAGAAAGTGGCACTGGACGAATCGGAATTAACTACATGAATGTCCATGGGCGAAGGTCCACGAGCCCGAGTGTCCTTGGGTCTATTCCGGCGCGAAGCAAAGGGCCTGGAATGATCGTGATTGTCTGAACGGAGCTTTTTCTGGCAAACACTTTGAACATGTCCTTTCCTATTACAGAAAAAGCAAATAGCTTGGCGTGACGGGCAATGTTCACGCGAATGTCTAGTAGCACACCGCGGGCATGATTTCACTGCATTTGTGGGCTGGCGTGGCACACGTGGCTTAGAGCACGGCGGCAGCTGCGTTTGTTTGTGCGATGGCAGTTGACCGGGCCACGCAGCTCGCCCGGCGGGCCGGTTAATGTTACACACTGCTGGCGAAGTTTCAAAAGATTCCTGAGCACAGTCAAGTGTGTCTTGTCTATCCAATATGCCTATCACTTGTTGAAGGGAGGGATTAACTAGTTTCAAAATTTGCTCCCGTACGCGAACATCAGAAACGTTCTGTGCAATTACATCACGTACCATTGTATCTGAATAAGAAAGACCACAGTCACAGTCAAAGGCACAGTCCCTAGTAAGTCCTTGCAATGTTGCTACCCACTCCCTATTAGTTTGACCGGCCGTACGTTTTGTACGAAAAAACGTATACCGTTTGGCAACCACGTTAACTGATTCTTTGAAATAGGCATCTAAAGCAGACAAAATTTCCTCGTAGGACAGAGTTGCTACGTCGCGTCGGGGAAACAAGTTCACTATCACACCGTAGGTGGACACACCGACACAAGAAAGCAAAAACGGCTGCCGCTCATTACCTTGAATTCTGTAGGCGGCGAGGTGGAAGGCAAACTGGCGGGACCATTCCTGCCAAGTCTCGTGGGTTTCATCAAAACTTCGAAATGGTGGTGCAACGGCAGGTTGTGGCTGCGGTAGCGGTGAAGCGGCGGCGGCCGCATCGGTTTGAATGGCACGTTGACCCTGGACGAGCTATCCAAGGGCATCCAATAACGCCTGCGTCTGCTGATTCTGCAAGCGATAAAATTCGGACAGTACATCTGGCGAAGCCATGACACAAATAAATTAGGGCAAAGTAAAACACAAGATCCTTTGTAGACTCGTCGCCATGTGATGTGTCGGCAGCTGGGGCAACGCCTTGTAGTTCGAGATGGCTGAAAATGCACGCTAGACTAACGCAGACGGGCGTGAAGTACTGGAACAGACTATGTAATTAATGCTATGAAGAAAAGTACGTAGCTGGATTAATACTTATCTTTAATCAATCATTGTGGTACATCGCTCTTGACTATACACAGGAGACTTTAATTACAATCACTGTAAGGCTAATGGCGCCTTGCTAGTTCGTAGCCATTAACTTAGCTGAAGGCTATTCTGTCTCTCGGCTAATGAGAGAGAAAGGCTTAGTACATCTAGTCGCTAGCTAGGTCGTCCGTACAACTGGGCGAGTGCTCTATCGTATCTCGAGACCTGCCTTGTGGTGGCGCTAGGTCTGCGATCACACAGTGGCGATACGCGGGTCCGACATGTACTAAATGGACCGCGGCCAATTTAAACTACCACCTAGCAAGTGTGGTGTCTGGCGGTGACACCACAGTTTTCATAGTACTAATTGCTGTAATGTCGATTTTCGTTGAATTCTGACTCTGTATTAATGTAGCTGATTTAAAAAAAATGGTTCAAATGGCTCTGAGCACTATGAGACTTAACATCTACAGTTATCAGTCCCCTAGAACTTAGAACTTCTTAAACCTAACTAACCTAAGGACATCACACACATCCATGCCCGAGGCCAGATTCGAACCTGCGACCGTAGCGATAGCGCGGTTCCAGACTGTAGCGCCGGGAACCACTCGGCCACCGTGGCCGGCTTTGTTTCTCATATTTGTGGTGGCAGAATGACTATGTTTGGCAAACTACCCCATAAAATTTTATGTAACATGTCAAATACCTTTGTTAAACTTGTGTCATTCGTATTGTTACACTATTCCTATATTTCTATATTTTCGTATTAACCAACAAGGACCAATTAACATCAGTTCGTCCCACATTTTCTTCAATGTTGTCTTTTCCTTCCTTTTGCCCATATTGTTGCCGATTTCTTCTATATTTTGCTTTTAAGGCCTTTATAAAATCAGTATTGTGTTCTTAACAAGGGTTGTTTTTGTTATTTCCGATTCTTTGATGTTGTTTCTTTCTAATTCTTCTCATATTTCTATAATCAATGCTATTGTCAAGTCGTTCTTCCAGAAATGCAGGAATGTTTGTTTCATGTTATCTTGTTCTTCCGTGGATTCTTGGTAGAACAACATAATAATACATGAAAAGCACTATATTGCTTATGTTCAACCGGACATCACACAACACCCAGTCATCACGAGGAAGAGAAAATCCCTGACCGGGAATCGAACCCGGGAACCCGTGTGCGGGAAGCGAGAACGCTACCGCACGACCACGAGCTGCGGACGAAGCTGATTCAGTCACTATTTTAAAATACTCAGTGTACGTGGTCACTGATGTTTTGGCTTGAATTCCGCAACAGAACTTTGTACCTTTTTTTAGTTTGTAATAGCAATGGCCCATTATGGGCTGTAGTGGACGTTATTCAGACATGAATTGTACATCAAAAATCACTATTAATTTTTGAGTACATCTTTACTTTTGAAGCAAGTAAAAAAAAAGATAAAATTACACCACATTTTCCATAGCACCAGAGCACTCATCCCTAAACTTCGCCGAAATCACGTTGGACTACGTATATGTTTCCCTTCCACCAACGCTACTTCAGTAAACTTCTAGCAATAATCTATCGATGGGGGGAAAGAGAGCAAAGGTTATTATTGCTTCCCAAAACATCTAAGGGCAAAGAGCTTTTGGATGAGTTCGAGGGACAGAACGACGTGATGCGTCATTAAGACACTGATGCAGATTTCGGAAGGAGATAATTAATATCACCATTTGCCCATAAACATTTTTGCCTCCATGTCTTCCTTAAATCGTTGGAGACACATACCACAATAGTCACTTAAATGAGCTACGATCAGTTCCGTCTTATACCACTAGCTGAGCTTTGCTCTAAGGATGTGGCTTTCAAAAACTGTTAAACTCTGTCTTTGCCCATTCTCTTCTTCCTTATGTAGTGATAGGTAAGATAACTTTCAGTTAAGCTGATAGACGAAACTTTAATCAGCAAGATATCTAGTTTGAAAATTGCCAGTTACGACGACAAGCCGCTTTCAACTTTTCAATTGAATCTCGCCTATCTTGCGAGCCATTCATTGCAGATACTTTGCAGGGATGTTCCTGTAACCTACTACAGACAAGGCAGTCTTTGAGGCTGTGTGAAATCTGGTGGAAGCATTGGTTTTGCATTTCCCAACGTTTTGACCACTCAGTGCGTAGGCGGTATCCGAGCACGCCAGGTAGCAGCTATATGAGAACTCACTGGTCCTGCTACATCGATGTATGCAGACGGCTGACTGGTGTTACGAGCGGTTGCCGTGAGAATGCAGTTCTGGTGACATTGTTATATTTATGTAATTACTCAAGTTACTGTAGAGATATGTGAGGTCTTTCCATAAAATTATTCGTGAGGTGTATGCATCTCATCCGTAAATTCCTCGCCAATTCATGCTGCTAAATTTGTTGGGAATGGTGCATATAGATATCAATTCTGCATTTGTTGCTAATGGTTTGCCTCTTTGTGAAGTAAATACGAACCTGGATACAGAATAGAACTTTTATCAGTTAATGCGAAGCGTTATGCAGTCAGTCCACTTACTGCTTCGTTCAGTTTAGTTTAGTCTATGATTTACCTTGTTGTGTATGTAACTGAGTTAGTGTGGCACTGGTATGTCCGACATAAGTTTCGCTTGTCTTTGTAATGTCAAGTGGTCGTGGGTTATTTGTTCATTTGATTTTGACCAAGTTATATTATTTAAATTGAAATATTATATCTTATTAAACTTTTATGATCTTCTACTCGTTATTTAACTACAAGGTAGTACAACCTTTCGTCAGCCAGCATTTCGTAATTGCATGTCACAATACTTTACCTATATGTGAGCTAATCGGTGCATTTGATAAATTTCATGTAGCATTTCGCGTCAGAGGTGGCATCCCCTACTTTTAGAAGTTCCTATTCCTGTGCGACAGCATGCACTTTCAGCTGAAGTGGATAGTCTTGAGTATTAACACTGGTAGGACACTCCGTATGACCCAGTAAAAAAGTATTGTTTCTCAATTACAACCCACGTCGAATATGATATTATCTAGAGATGTTTATCACATTTGGAAAACCACGGACATACAAATCTTTCAAACGGCAACGTAATTCAACCAATCTTACGTCATACTGCTGCCAAATATTTTATGTTTCATATTTGACTACTATGAGTTCAATATCAGGTCTACATCCCCCCTTCAAAATGATCAACTCTTAGTTTTTCAATACAACACTTGATTGACTGAATCTTGTAACTGACGTTCTCGATCACTGCTGTTAAATTGTGTATTCTGTGCGTGATATTATTCCGTTGCGCGATTAATATAGGCGTGTGCGGCTCACGTGAATTCTTTTTCTCATGCAGATGTCACACATCGTTCAACAATTACTTCGGGTGTCACTAGGACTGTTTCAAGGCATAGTTTCTTCTTTCCAGTACACGTCTGGTTTTCTTGGCACAAGATATAAGGTTTTCTAAGACAGCGCATCACTTAGAAATTTGAGATTTGTTTAATGTTTATATTGGCCTATGGTTACGTCATATAACACCTGCAAAAATAATTACAGAGACAAAAAATGTAGAAGAAATGAAAATAACGATCCTATGTATAGAAGATAACTATTTTATTAAGAGCCAATGATCAGTCATAACATTCTCATTACCATAAAATGTTTCTCCACTATGTATCAAATCAACATGTCACTGAAAGTCGCTTCTCTCCGCTACAACGTCGCTATTATTACAAAGTGATGAGCTAGTGTGGTTAACCGATTATATCTGATGTTCCTAAACGTAATATATATATATATATATATATATATATATATATATATATATATATATATATATACTCCTGGAAATGGAAAAAAGAACACATTGACACCGGTGTGTCAGACCCACCATACTTGCTCCGGACACTGCGAGAGGGCTGTACAAGCAATCATCACACGCACAGCACAGCGGACACACCAGGAACCGCGGTGTTGGCCGTCGAATGGCGCTAGCTGCGCAGCATTTGTGCACCGCCGCCGTCAGTGTCAGCCAGTTTGCCGAGGCATACGGAGCTCCATCGCAGTCTTTAACACTGGTAGCATGCCGCGACAGCGTGGACGTGAACCGTATGTGCAGTTGACGGACTTTGAGCGAGGGCGTATAGTGGGCATGCGGGAGGCCGGGTGGACGTACCGCCGAATTGCTCAACACGTGGGGCGTGAGGTCTCCACAGTGCATCGATGTTGTCGCCAGAGGTGGGCGGAAGGTGCACGTGCCCGTCGACCTGGGACCGGACCGCAGCGACGCACATATGCACGCCAAGACCGTAGGATCCTACGCAGTGCCGTAGGGGACCGCGCCGCCACTTTCCAGCAAATTAGGGACACTGTTGCTCCTGGGGTATCGGCGAGGACCATACGCAACCGTCTCCATGAAGCTGGGCTACGGTCCCGCACACCGTTAGGCCGTCTTCCGCTCACGCCCCAACATCGTGCAGCCCGCCTCCAGTGGTGTCGCGACAGGCGTGAATGGAGGGACGAATGGAGACGTGTCGTCTTCAGCGATGAGAGTCGCTTCTGCCTTGGTGCCAATGATGGTCGTATGCGTGTTTGCCGCCGTGCAGGTGAGCGCCACAATCAGGACTGCATACGACCGAGGCACACAGGGCCAACACCCGGCATCATGGTGTGGGGAGCGATCTCCTGCACTGGCCATACACCACTGGTGATGGTCGAGGGGACACTGAATAGTGCACGGTACATCCAAACCGTCATCGAACCTATCGTTCTACCATTCCTAGACCGGCAAGGGAACTTGCTGTTCCAACAGGACAATGCACGTCCGCATGTATCCCGTGCCACCCAACGTGCTCTAGAAGGTGTAAGTCAACTACCCTGGCCAGCACGATCTCCGGATCTGTCCCCCATTGAGCATGTTTGGGACTGGATGAAGCGTCGTCTCACGCGGTCTGCACGTCCAGCACGAACGCTGGTCCATCTGAGGCGCCAGGTGGAAATGGCATGGCAAGCCGTTCCACAGGACTACATCCAGCATCTCTACGATCGTCTCCATGGGAGAATAGCAGCCTGCATTGGTGCGAAAGGTGGATATACACCGTACTAGTGCCGACATTGTGCATGCTCTGTTGCCTGTGTCTATGTGCCTGTGGTTCTGTCAGTGTGATCATGTGATGTATCTGACCCCAGGAATGCGTCAATAAAGTTTCCCCTTCCTGGGACAATGAATTCACGGTGTTCTTATTTCAATTTCCAGGAGTATATATATATATATATATGTGTGTGTGTGTGTGTGTGTGTGTGTGTGTGTGTGTGTGTGTGTGTGTGTGTGTGATATGAAGGAAGCCGTGGCTTGATAAAACTGGTTGTGTTAATGTAATTTTATTTTACAATCATTATCAGGAAATAAATTTTACTAGATTACTCACTACTAGGTTGTCTCAGAGCACTACGCCTATACTTTAGAGAATGATTGAGATCTAGTGTTGTAATGTACCTATCTTTCCTAAGTCTCTTTTATTAATATCATATGAATATGTATGATTAATCTTACAGTATTTGAATGACACAATAATGAGGTTATTAGAATGCGTAGATTCATAAAAGATTGACTCCTAAGGAAATGAATTTTCCAGATCCACTGAGAAATGCTAACATTACACACACTAAGTATATTTCTTTAAATTGAGTTTAAGCTTCGTACTGTATTACTATGATAAACTAGGCCGGTAACCGCTATAAGCCACATTGCATGTGGAAACTAAGTCGATAGTCGATAATGCTGTAGAGAGCAAATGTTAACATCACAAGGAAATTTATCCTGTACCAGTAACGATTAACTAAAGGTGCAATCGCCTCACAAAGCAAAACGCACTCCAACAGAGTTCTAAGATTGTTTTACAGGACCAGAAATAGAAGTAATTGCTGTACTTGAGCGTCTGCATGACTATGGATTCAAGAACGAGAATACGAATGTTCGATTTGCCCAATGTGCAGACCATTCTTTTAAATTAGATGGCTGTCGACCAGTCCCACGTGACGTGTTTGTCGCCGCCCTTGTATCTGAGACTACCGAACACATAACTTTGAGGTCGTACTAATAATAATACCCAACACTCCCTGAATGCGTCTCTAGACAGCTGTAATGGCAATAGTTCGTCTGTCTAGAGAAAGCTGTGTTACTTTTAAAACTAAATTGTATACAGAAGGACCATTCGGAGAGATTTGCTGTCGAGCCAGGCCAGCTATAAAGATAAGCCTTCCAGACATAAACGAGTAGACTATTAACTACCCTAAACACCGTTCTTAATGAAAAGCTGATCATAGCGCACTTGCCTTCATCCTATACACTTAAACAGTTATTTTAGTAATATTTAATAATTTGTGCATATGAGGGTTTGAAACTGTGTATGTATGTGTGTGTGTGTGTGTGTGTGTGTGTGTGTGTGTGTGTGTGTGTGTATGTTTGTGAGAAACATTTCACACCTGATCTAATATTTGTGTTAGCACTTGTGTGCAGTGGATTACGCAAAACAGGAGAAATTTTGCTGAAAATATGACACATCCATTAATATTGTTGTATTAATGACTGGGTTACCAAGGTAAACACCTTTCAAGAAGCGCCAGCGTATCACAAAGCGGCCATCCCTCCATCTCCACGCTACCTTCTTTTCCCTTTTCCGTAATTTTCCACGTTTTTGTTAGGCTGGTTCCTTGCCTGTCAGTCTGTTTGGTATATATGTTGCAAACTGATTTTATATGATTTTTTCAGTTAGATAGAGACTTTAAAACTTAACGTAGCTCAGAATAGGAGGACAACGTAATATTAACTCGTTATCTCGTCTTTGTATCGGTAGGGTGTGAGTGGGTGTGAAAAAGTTTGGTATCGCCTGACATTTCGGCAGTCCTGCTAGACCAACAAGTTGTGCAGGTAGTGTCAGGATGCACTACAGGCGGTATTCGAGTTGACAGGCATGGCTTGTAACAACAACGACGCTGTACTATTGTACATATAAGTAATTGTTTTTCCATCTGCTTTTTCGATAAACTAGCGTAATTGATTTTCTGATTCCATTTCTTTTTTGTTTCATGTCATTGTGTTAAGAAAACTGTAAACAAGTTTCAATGTGAATATTAATGTTTATGTCAAATGTCAAGCAAGATTGTAATAGAATTGAAATGTAACAAATGTTGAGACTGTTGTAAGATGTTTAAAATGGTAACTGTGCGCCTGGTCCATACGTAGGCAATGTGCTAAGATATGTAGAATGCAAAACCTCGGGTGAATACGCTGTCTGTAAGGGAGCGGTAAAAGGTGGATGGCAGGCGAGCGCGGGAAGATGCGCACGGGCACTGCACGGCACAACGGGCTCAGCAGTAGTAGTTGGAGTTAGGCATTGGTCTGAGCAACACCTTCTGGAGCGAGGAGGCTCTCCTGGAAGACGTAGTTTCACTGAGCCTGGGGTATGCTGTTCCAACGCCCACACAGCATGGCAAAATGCCATAGGCACTAAATGGAAAAGTATTTCAACACTAAGAAGAATTAAAGTGCCGATACGTCAAGAGCCATTGCTGTGGTTGTATGTGTGCTCTGTGCCTCGCCATCTCACCGCTCGCCAACCGCAGCATCCATACAAGCAGGTTGAAACTTTTAGTACTGTATTCGTATGGACCATAGAGTGAACTCTTCAATAATAACCTAAATTTTACAAGACCGTTCCCTTCATTTAATTATCCTCACAACTAACCTAGACAGGGTCCTTTCCAAATGTTGTGCAATCCGAGTATCCCGAAATGAAAAATTAAATTTTGTGTTAATAATAATTACTTGCAGACCTAGCTATGTTAGAATGGTGTTTAAAGGACTGTTTTGTTAATGAACCAGTAAATGAATAATGAAGGTCTAACGAAGTTGAAAGATAACTTTAATGTTGATATAGTAATGAAGTTTAATTATTTTGGGACAGATATAAAGGTATTTAAATGAGCAGTAAATAAGATGAAAAGAGTAGTAACTTATATACTGGAAATCTTGAACGCATAGTAAATTCAGTAATCAATTTTTTAAATACAGTGATCATAATAGTTTCAGAGTCCTCCCCCCCCCCCCTAGCCCCTTTTATCCATTTGAATTTCGAAGTGTTCTAAATTGGTTTCACCAGCAAAAGTTAAAGTCAATATAAAAGCCAAGATTTATCAGTGATTTATCTCTATAAAAAATTGACATTTTGTGTGTGGCTCGAAAGTGCTATTTCTAGGGTAACCTATGACCGAGTTTAATCAGATTAATAGACCGTATAAAGTGTTGTAGTAAACATTATAGTGTGGTGTTACGTATTTATGGTTTTTCCATATCAGTACAGAACGTGAAACTATCAGTTCATTAGATTTTCTGGTTCTAAAATTCTACTATATTATGCAGTGTTACAACTTGTTGTTTTGCATGAATATATACCAACTTGTACAGGGAAGAAACTCAGTTAATGCCTAATTAGGCTGGCGACCGAATTATTAACAATTTGGTAGCATCTGATGTGTTGCTTTTTGTCCGTCCTGACGTGTAGTTGTACTTCGGACTTATTTGAGGTATCATTGCTGTTACAGAGTGGGTGTAAGTCTGATTTGCCACCATTCAGGTACACGCGGTCGATATCCGTAAGAAAATCCTTTCTCATAAGGTGAACCCTGCTCAATTACCATAGCACAGGCTTTAATGGGTATTGTGTGCCCCACTCGCACGTTACAGGCTGAGTACTGAGAGGGAGGAACGGGCGATGGCTGTCGATTTTCGGTCTGTCTGTTCAGCACAAATTTTACAATTCACCTTAAACTAACTTCCCAACTAGCTAGATTCACAAAACTATTAACATAGCTTAGTACTGGATGACATGGGAATATTAATTGCTCTCTTGTCTGGTGGGTGTCGGAGGCCACTTTGTGTAACACTGCCATTTCATCGACTTCCTGCTCCAGTTGTGAAATATTCGCAGGAAGAAAAATTGCTGCGAGGCCCTCAGAAAACTGAAAGCACGATGTCGAAGAGTTCATCCACACATGAACATCCTATTTTTAGCATGACAATGCCAGACCACCAACGAGCTCTGCGACATCTGCAACGGTCCTACGTCTTGGGTTCACTGTCATCGATCACATTCCACAGTTCCGACTTGGCCTCATTGGAGTTTCATCTATTTGCAAAACTTGAACACTCTGGAGCAGTTCATTTCGATAATGATGAAACGGTCCTAGCAGAGGTGAGGTTCTGGCTCCTTCAGCAAAGGCAAATTTTCTACAACGACGAAGAGTTTTCACATAAAAAATTCGGAGTCATTGTATTCCAACACTCCGTCCTATTACGTTCTGCATGTGCCCCACGTCTCCCGTTTTAAATCTTACAGGTAGTTTCACTGCTGTTAAAAATTCACAACTAGTTGTTTTCAAGACAATCTATATGGTGTTAGGAATCAGATTATGGTTAGGAGAAATGTTCCTAATTCTTAGTCCTACCAAAGAGTTTGGTAAATTAAAAATATATTTTTATGTAAATAATTATGCTTATATGAAAGTCCAGCTTTTTCGCGTCCGTTAGTCTTATCTTTACTTTAAGCAATTATTTCTGTTATAAATTTTGATTGTAATTATTAATATCTGACTTTATTCCTAATTTCTGATATTTCGAACGAGGTTTGACGCCTCATCTTTGCTAGGTACCGCCGGGAAGACAGTCAGGTGTCTCTCTTCCTTAGGGAAGTACACATGCACCAATTTTATGGCCCTCTGAGAGGTCACTTCTGAGGATCTGCGGTATCTTTGATCTGCAAAGCTGTTTCGTTCGCCCTGCCCTGAATCGAAATTCTTAGCAGCTCTAATTTATTTCTAATGGGGTGGTTATGTCGGCAGATAGTGTGAATTTCGTGAAATTAATAACAAGGAAAACACTTTCAAAATAATAGGGGACCGCAGTCTGTCGTCGTTTTCTTTCTAGATTTATTAAAGCAGATTCAGACTTCGGCTAGTGAGTAACTATTAGCAATGCAGTATTTCACAGATATTTATACTCACTTGTTCACTAGCCGAAATCTGACTTCACTTCAATGAAGCTAGTAAGGAATGGCGACTGATTGCTGCTGCCCGTCATTTTGAAAGTCATTAGAGTCGTTACGAGCATTCCTATTTCCTAATGGAAGGTAATTTGAACAAAAATACTTTTTCCACTGCTCGAAAGCAAACAAAAGATACATGAGAGTCGTTTAATTACAACGTATTTGCAGTGGTGTAGTAATACATGACTGGTTTTCAACGTAGAACGGTGTTATTACACTCATATATTTGATCAAAAACCGACCTACAACCTGGAATTTAGTGAGTCTACTACAAACATGTTCTCGTTCTTTATTGTCGTGTTCTATGTACGAGGTCTAGATTTACATCTGTGCCATGGAAACTGCCCTACTGTGTTTGTTGAACGTTGTACAGGGTGTGTCAGGAGGAGAAGTACATGCTTCAGGGGCGATAGTATTAGTGATCCTGAACAGGAAACTTCAAATGGCGGTATGCCCTTTTCTTAACTGTATCCGACATACAGCTCTTTGAAACCACGGCCGCGCGGAGTGGCCGCTGGATTACAGGCCCCATGTCACTGACTGCGCTGCTCCTCCCGCCGGAGGTGGGAGTCCTCCCTCGGGCATGCATGTGTGTGTTGTTCGTAGCATAAGTTAAAGTAGTGTGTAAGTCTAGGGGCCGATGACCTAACCAGTTTGTCCAATAGGAATTCACACACATTTGAACATTTGAAATCCATGGGTGTCAGTCGCTTGTTCTTCTTCAACAGCACTCACATGCGAATACACCCTGATCGGCTTTAGGCTACGTAGTGTTTGCTGTCTTTACTGAGCATTTTCATTCAATATTGTTGATGACCAGCTTATCCGTCCAGTTGTTTTAGATAACCATCTTAACGGAGCAGGTTATACCAATTTCCTCCAAAATGTGTTACCAGAATACTTTGAGCATATACCTTTGGCAGCACAACGTCATATTTACTTGCAGCACGACGGAGCTCCTGCACATTCCGTATGGCCAGTGACGCACTACCTCTTCGAAACGTATCTTGAGCTTTGGCTCTGTCGACGTGGAGTCATTTCATGGCCACGGAGGTCACCCGATATTACCCGATGTTTGTGGGGTTGGCTTAAGAGGAAAGTCTAAACGTGCTGGCGGAACTCAAAGGAGGAACTTCTTGCCCGTATTTTACATGCCTGTGACCAAGGAAAGGATCGTATTAATGAGCCCGGATCAGCAAAGTAGAACGTGTCTACAAGAGCCGCAACATGCATCGCAGTTGACGTTGGATTCTGGACATCTACACAATTAAGCAAAAACATCATATAACAATATTCCATTTACTATCGTCTGCATTTGTCCTGTTCGCCATTGTTTCCTTCAGCTTCCTCGGAAGCAGTTAACAGCAGGACATATGCTCATGCGACGTTTCTTTGTTCGGAATCATTGATACTACTCCTCCTCAAGGCATGTGCCTTCCCTCCTGACTGAACCTGTCTTTTATACCAGTATCACTTTCCGTCTTTCTATTCATTTTGAAGATAATATGCAAGAAGAAGTCTCACTATTAGTCTGTATATTCCCCAAATTCTATAATATTCTCAATACACGAGATTCAAGTGGGAGCAGTGAAATTTGGGCTCTTGAAAATCTTGAAGTGAACCTCTATCCACTACTTGGCGATTTTTTTTACCGTCTTACTTTGATGATTGTTCAGGACATTACAGTGATTAAACGAATCAGTGGCGAACCACGCAACTCTTCTTCAATTCTCCTAAGTTTGTTTCGTTAATCTTACTTGATAAGTGTTTCATACGGCAGAGCGTTTCAAGGCTTGCTTTTGCATCAGCGTTATCTGAACGACTCCGAGGATTACTTACTCTTCGTTAATATTACTTCGATTTGTGTAGTCGTTTGTCTTTAAATAGCTCTACGCATACACTTCTAGATACGCGAAGATTGCAAAAACAGTGAGCTAATGTCAGAAGCGTTGTTGATTAGTATCAAGTTTTTTACGTCTTTTTCTTCCAAAGCGTTGTCTTCATTTATGCTGAGGATCAGCCAACAATGTTTGTACTAACCGATCATATTCAAATGTTCATAGAGTTCGCAACAAATTTCTAAAGATCTGATCTCCTAGTAATCATACACACTCCGCAAGCCACCGTACGCTTGGTGGCGGAGGTTACCCTGTACCGCTAATAGTCCTGTTTCACACGGAAAGTGGCAGAGGGAAAAATGAATATCAATATACCTCCGTATGAGTCCAAGTATTTCATATTTTATTTCGCGGTCCTTACGCGAAATATATGTCTGCGGCTGCAGCATCGCTCTGCAGCCAGCTTCAAATGAAGGTTCTCAAACTTTTCTCAATAGTGTTGTGCGAAAATAACGGCGCCTTCCGTCCAGGCGTTTCCATATGAGTTCCCGAAGCAGCTCCGTAGCATTTTGCACTAACCAAAATTTTTCGGCGTTTTTAGTATCCTTTGATAACTTGTACTGTACTTCTGATTCTGAATATCTATGCTCTGTTACAGAAACTATAGTTAAAATGTAATGGACGTAATACTGCATTTATTTCTGACAGTATGTAATTGATTGTAATTAAGAGGTAAATATTGTAAATTGCTGAATGAGAACCAGGGGAACTTTATTTTAATGCACCGATAGCAACGATGAGATGGCAGTATCTGTGTCGTTGTTTATCTTTGCTTATGGAGAGTCTATCGTTCTCAGAACAGAGAGGAAGCAGAGCTGTCCCACAATTATCCGTGGCTCTGGAGACTACTCGGGGTTCTCAACCAGCAGCAGCAACAACAGCGGCTACTCAGTAATGTCGTGGGCTACATTCTTCGTCGTCCGCACAGCTACAACATCGTAAGACTACTAAGTGAAGAAAAAAAACTTGTAGACGCATTACCCAGTGAGATTTCCTTCACAAAGTACGACTAACTTATAATAACCAGCAATAGCTAGTAGGGCACGTGTGTTATCATTGTCCTCAGTCCTTATGACTACACAGGATCCCTTTCCTTTACAAGCAGCCACTGAATGTCATAAAAATATGAATACTGATTTACTATTTACTGCCAGTTTTGTTTTTCTGCTAATGACCAACTACAGTCTAAATACTCTGCCTCACTAACTGTTCACTCTTGTGTTGGATTACGGTGGCTTAACTAATTTGGAATTTTGAGTGTCAACTTCATTCACTTACAACAACGTAAAATTTCACTCGCAAAACTAATAACTAAAGAGGCATATCTAATTAAGAGAGCGCAATTCCATTTATTCTGTATTTGGCTTATTGGGTGACTTCCATAGGCCTGGTATGTTTTTTATTATTGTTATCTTAAAAGTAAAATCAGTTGCTGATTTACTTAAAGTAAATTCATTTCAGTCTTTCAATAATCAAAAGTTCTTGCCTCTTTCTAAATTTTGCGTTACGTTACCCGGAGGTTACTAAAAGGCATTTTTTGTATGACAAGGTTTTAGTTGCATTTACTTAACGGGTAAGTACAAATGGCTCTGAGCACTATGGGACTCAACTGCTGAGGTCATAAGTCCCCGGGTAAGTACAATTAACTTCATTTTCAAAACTTTGTATTTCAGAATAAGTAACTGAAACTCAGTTCTGTCTGATTAGTCTATTTTCTCGTGAACAGTTGTGTTCTGGAAAATTGTGACAACCTTCTGTTGACACGCAAGTGATTATTTGCTTAAATTTCTTTGCCATTGCCTTTCTTAAGGCTCTGGAGATTCATTGATCCAGTGTGCTGCGACCGTTACATTATTTCCTTAGCTAATCAATGTTTTTGTATTATCAGCATTTTTTTATTAATTATTACGTGGTACCCTTTCTCCCCATGTGTGGTTAGTGAGCGACTATACTCAACCAATTTCAAAATTATCATGAGTGCTTAGATTAGGTTTAGAATGCGTTCTTCCTTCAGAATGGTCTGTTGTACACTTTCCTCCTACTAACCGGTGTTGTTTTCCTTTGGCAGCAATAGTCTTAACTCAGTGTAAAATTTCATTTGGCATACGCGATCACGGTCAGTTACATTGAAATCCATTAGACAGGTTAGGAAGGAGAAGGTCACAACTTGTGTATTATTCGAACATACCGATCACAAATGTAACAGCCTACCCGTGAGTTACTCCGATGTCTTCCTTTAATCCGACCTGGTCCGGATCCCAGAAACTCAAGCAGTACTCGAGAATATGACACACTAGCGCCCTATATGCGGTCTTCTTCACAAATGAACCACACTTACTAAAGTTCTCCAAATAAACAGAAGTCGACCATTTGGCTTCCGCACCACAGGCCTCAAATACTCATTCCTCTTCATATCGGTTTGAAACGTTACGCGCAGATATTTAAATAATATGAGTGAGTCAAGCGGGGCACTACTAATGCTGTATCCGAAGATTTCTGGTTTCTTTCTCCTACTCATCTGCATTATCTTACATTTTTCTATATTTAGACTTAGCTGCCATTCATCACACCAGCTAGAATTTCGTGTGAATCATCTTAAATCCTTCAACAATTATAAACTTCGGCACCTTCCCAAACAAAACAGTATCATCAGCAAACGACCGCAGATTACTGCTCACCCTGTCCGACAAGTCATTTATCAATACAGGGAATGACAGCGGTC
The DNA here is from genome assembly GCF_021461385.2 of Schistocerca piceifrons. Lineage (NCBI taxonomy): Eukaryota > Metazoa > Arthropoda > Insecta > Orthoptera > Acrididae > Schistocerca > Schistocerca piceifrons. The sequence continues at coordinate 500,417,076 of NC_060139.1, forward strand.
CTATCAGACTCCCCTGTGGCAAACTTGACGGTTCCCTTGTCTCCGATGAACTGTCGCCGTCCAGAACAACATTCTGGGTTCTATCACTTAAAATGTCTTCGAGCCACTCATATATCGGGGAACATATTCCGTAGTATAATAAAAACCTTCGTTAACAGTCTGCGGTGGGGCACCGTATCAAATGCTTTTCGGAAATCCTGACACGTGGGATCTGCCGGTTGCCCTTCATCCATATTTCGCAGTATATTTTGTGAGGAAAGGGGAAGTTGAATTCAGCTCGAATGATGATTTCCTAAACTGTGCTGATCCGTGAAGATAAGCTTTCGGAAATCAAGGAAATTTATTGGTGTTAAAATCAGAATATGTTCAAGAATTCTACAGCAAACCAATCTGAAGGACATTGATCTGTGTTCTTGCCCTTCTTATACGAAAGAGTCAGTTGCGCTTTTTCAGTTGCTTGGGGCTTCGTTCTGTGCAAGAGATTCACGATAAATCAAGCTGAGAAAGGGGCCAACGCTGTGTACTACTGTTTGTAAAACCAAAGTGGGAATTATCATGACCTGGTGACCTACTTGTTATGAAATCATTCAGTTGCTTATCTACTCCAGGGATATTTCTCACTATGTTCTCCGTAAGAGAGTCTGTGCCGTGATCAATCGTCGGTGTGTTTGTACAATTGTTCTGTTTCATAAGCGCCAAATTTAAAACGTCGACATTCCTTTTACTATCTCTACAACCACACTAGAGTGATCAACAAGTGACTGGGTAGAAATGTTAGAAGCGTTAAACGATTTTGCATAATACCGGAGTTTTTTTCGAATTCTCGCAAACGTCTTTTGTTAAGGTATGACGGTGGCAGTTGTTGTATGCTTCGCGCATCGATCTCTCCCCCGACGCACGAATCTCTACGAACCAATGCTTCTCGTCTTTTGCGCGTTTCTTTTGAACCGAGAGTGCAACAGCCTTTATGTACTCGATAGTTTCCTAATTTCGTTGTTAAATCACGGTGGGACTTCTCCGTCCTTAATCCACTTACTAGGCACATATTGTCCAGAGCGTGATTTACAATCAAAAACTGTTTCAAATGGCCCTGAGCACTATGGGACTTTACATATGAGGTCATCAGTCCCCTAGAGCTTAGAACTACTTAAGCCTAACTATCCTAACATCACACACATCCATGCCCGAGGCAGGATACGAACTTGGGACCATACCGGTCGCACGGTTAAAGACTGACGCGCCTAGAACCACTCGGACACTGTGGCCGGCGATTTACAATCTGCCTAAACTTTTCCCATAATTTTTCTGTGTACATCTTACTGGAACTAAATGTCAGTTCATTGTCTAAGATGCTAACGACTGCTTATCTGGCATTTCTAGCAGAGACACTCTCCTAGCCTTCTTGACTAACTTATTAACATTCGTAATCTTAGACGTTATGATGACATCATGATAATACTCTTCGTCTCTTTACTGACGGCGTAGATGAGGTACGGCCTTTTTGTCTACAATATTTCCATTGCGAGTTGAGTACCGAACTAGCTCCTCAACAAAGTCCTAGGGAAATGTATTTAAAAGAGCTTCATAAGAGTATATGTATCCCCTGGAATGAACCTGTAGACGTCTCAATCTATAGTGGGTAGTTTAGAGTCGCCACTAACTAATACTGCATGATCTGGACATTTGCTGACTACTGATTGTCTCCTGAATGACTCTGGAATCGTCGCAGCGGTGGCCGGTAAAAACATCCAACGGTTAGCTTGGTTTCACCTGGATCTCTACATGCGACCAGATAACATCACTGTCGCACTCAATTTCGACCTCAATGGAGACAATATGTTTGTCAGCTGCGAAGAACATTTCCTCTTCTATGACATTTAATCTTTCTTCCTGATATACGTTTCATGACTCGCTAAATCCTTAACTAGGAGCTTTGTACCTCGGGTTTTAGTCAGCTCTCGGTTCCTAGAATAATTTTAGCACGAGAACTTTGTTAGGAATACTTCGATAATTTACTAATAAAAATTTGACACTCTATGTGCCTTCACCCTGAACGTGGCCTGATTTCGCTACCTACGTATCGACTGGCGAGTGTTCATCAACATACTTCAAACTGCCGCCTGGCCTAAGAAATCCAGATTTGCGCTCCACAAATACTCTGCTAACCGAGTAACTCTTTCCTTTGTGAGTGCACTCCTGACATAGAGTCATACAGTTCCCCACGGGATAACACAGGTCCTGAAATCTGCAGTCCATCACAGAGTCGAGGAAGTGTTTTGCTGAGACCCTGCACTCGGCTCCAAACCAAACGACCCCGATGAACTCTGGGAACAACGCTACAGATTGCGATCGCTGCTTGCACTCCATGCGCGAGGCCAGCAGCCTTCACCACCTCCGACAGTCGCCTATATGAATTGAGAATGTCCTCCGAAACCATGCGACTGGCTTCGTTGGTGACGACGTGAACCACTACTTGCAGATGACTTACCCTGCACGCTAGTTAGTCGCAGGGAGGGCAACCTCCATATCTCGGATGAGGCCCGCCGGCAGACCGTGCGCCCTTTGACTTCCTCTCCAGCAGTGAACGCTAGCCTCCTGTTCTCTCACGGGGCAATTACCACCACCCTGCTGTGAGTGCAGTCCCACCGTTTCAGGTACTTTAGGCGGTGCTTCGGCAGGAGAGCACATGGGCGAAACAAGCGACACGCTAGATTCTCCGCCGCCGCTACATTCCTAGGCAGAAGTCTGAAGGCAGGTGGCCGTATCCAAAAGCGCCTTCATCTTCTCGCGAACTGCCGCCACCTCTTTCTGTGTTCTCACACAGCATGCACACATACTACCCATCCTAAAAAGACGAACTGAACAAGTTAACTATAAAGCAGACAGAAGCCTAGATATGCAGTGAAACCTGGTAGTCAAGGGAAGGTAGGATTCGGTTACGACTGTGGATGGGGCCATAATCATTTATTATTGGTTGCCTTTTACAGGTACACACAATTTATTTCAAACCAGTAATTCCAGACTCAACAATAAATAAAAATACCACACGTTATTAATGAAGGAATAAACAAATGTGTAAATAATAGAGTTTTCAGTGAGATACGATTTAGCAAATCACCATTAAACACAGATACTGCAGATAACGTTTTAAAAGCAAGCCACTGTGATCTGGGCAGAAAGCCTTACACGCCAGGAACGGCAATAAATTAAGAATATTTTAAAACTCGCTGCAACTTACAAATTACAGGTATTGAAATATTAAAGGCAAGTCGCCACAAACACAGCAGAAGGCATCAGACGTCAGGAATGGCAGTAAATAAGGTTTTAAGGCTTACTTCTGAAGTACAAATACCAAATTAGAATTTTAAGGCAAATGGCCACAATCACAGCTGAAGACCTTACATGCCAGGAACGGCAGTAATGCAAAAAATTTAGAAACCTGCTGTAAAACAGCAAATACAATAGCAAAGGTTAATTTAAAAAAAAGAAAGAAACAAGCAACTGTCACCAAACGGGTGAAATAAGATGATGGTTAACTTTGTAACACAACCCTCATTATCCACTGAACACTACACTGCTACATTTATCCCAGAAGGCGACCACAACTATTAACTAGACATATATAACCCTTCATGTAGGCATTACAGGGTATTGTAATAAATAATACAGTAATAAAAGTAAGGGCCAGTACATAGGGTACTGAGGCAGGTTATACCCGCAGAAGGCGTGGACTGAAGGAGCGTTACACTGAACTACTTGCCATTAGACCTCCTTTTAGTACATGTCTCACAAGAACCAAGGGACCACAGACGGTGTTCCAGGAATCGACCTCTGAGAAGGTCCGGCAGCAAACACTTTCGCGAGCGATGAGATAGACAGCCAAGAGTTGCATTCACTTCCCAAGATGGTAACAGACTAGTGGCAGTCTAACGAATAACTAATGATAATCTTGCTGAAGCTACTTGCCGCCCGACAAACCACGTGCAACGATGGAACAATACGCCAAAGCTGGAACCGGCGGTCTGCACTACGTCCCCAGAATACTGTGTTTAGAGAGACCCGAAGTAGAAGTGAATCACTACCACCAGAGTTGAAGAATCGCCAGCGGTCCCGGCTTGTTCTTGCGCTAGCTCCTCCTGAGTTACCTACCGAACAGGCCCACTCACCCGACCCGGATAAACAACGACGTCGCTCCAAAGATAGGGCCACAATAACCGCCGCTGCTGCCACTTGCGGACAGGCAACGCTTGAGAAACCAAGTGGCGTCAGTCAACACGAGAACAAGACAAACAACCACAACCATGCCAACTAAACAATACCATCTGGCCTCCAATAGAGGGCAGAAACCTACAAATCGTACCAACACGAGCCGCAGCACGGCTCATGCAACTTGCTACTTTCCTGACGCTTCATCAATGCACGTTGATGCCCTGATGAGCCGCGTAGCTGACTGTTCGGAAAAAAATGCGGACTGATGTAAAGACTGCCTTACTTTTCAGGGTATAAGATGGTAGTCCACGAAACTCTTCTGTTCCTAATGTCCGTTCGGAACTGCGCTGAACAGCTTCAGAAGCGTTGCTCCTTCGTCAAATCTTGCAGACTTACTGGTCAGACGTCTGAGAGAGACATATATTCTGTAGAAAAAGGGGCTTGGCTGAAGTTTCTCGTGATAATCAGAGATGATCCTCGTCAAAGATAAAATTTAACTATCGTTTGTCGTCTTGTCAAGGATAAAAGAACTGTTTAGCGATTCTGCAGAGATACTGTACATATGTCGCTTAGTTTCATGGTCTCTTCTTTCTTATTAAAATTATCCCTATGTTTATAAATTTCAATAGCTTCTCTACACAGCGATGGATAATAGCTCGTCCTCGTAGATAAAATTTTTGTTTCAGGAAAAGTTACTTCGTGACTTTCTCGTCGAACATCATACCATCCATATCCGATTTGTCTATGTACCCTAGTCATCAGAGACTTTCGTACTTTAGCTGTTTATTCACGTTTCTCTTGGTTGCTACAATACAATCTTTACTATACCTACATGGAGTTTTATATACGTCACTTGCTGACAGAGGAGAGCGTTTATCCTTCACTGATCGGAGTGTTTGACGTATTTTATTTGTTGGTCTAATAGTCGGTCTAATGTCATGTTTCTGTAAAATCTTTCCGATCTGATCCGTTACATTATCTATAAAAGATAGTGCAACTATTCTTCCATTGTTGTTCTTCATGCTTGTGCTTCAGCCTTCCGTTATTTGGTCGTAGAATTCCGTTTACTTCCTTACCCAAGTAGCCATTTTTCTCGAAGCCTGTTTTAGATGTTTTAGTTCAGCGTCCAAATTATGATACTTATAACGGATATTTTCTTCAAACGTTGCCTTATTTCCGGTCAGTTGCGATGGGATGATGAACATTATGAACAACATGATGATGTAGCAGTGGGTAACCCATTAGGCCCTATTATAACTAATTTCTATATGGAGAAATTCAGTCATCTTTAGAAAAACCAAATAAGAAACCATCTCGCTCTCATCGGTTTGTGATTGACACATTTGTTGACTGGCCACATGGTAAGAAAGTTTAAGACGAATTCTTTGGTTTTCTAAAAAATACAAATCCAAAAATCCAGTTCACCATGTCAGTGGAAGATGGTAACAAAAGACATTTCTTGGGTGCTTTAATTATGAGACAGACCGATGGATGTTTAGAACACAAGATTTTTCAAAAAGTAACGCAAACAGACATATATTTACGTAAGAACCCTGATAAACGCTGATAACAAAATAGAGGTGTCATTAAAAGTCTTACCATACAGCCAAACGGATTTGCACGCCGGATTACCGGTGCTTTTCTCTGGAATTCCAAAATTTGAAAGATATGAGAAGTGATATTGTTGAATACAGTTGCACGAGGTAAAATCCTAACGCTTTATTTCTGTACTTGTATTATCAGAAATACGTCGAAGTGGCTCAGTATTAACGTCTAAATAATAACTTTCATTTCAGAGGCCATAGGCGTTTGAAAATACAAGCTGATTGATACAAAGAAGAAGACAGCAACCTTCTACTGTTAATAATGCGTACGTACAAAAACACTTTCTGGATGCTTCCACAAGTAAACGGTTTCGAAATACAGGGTCATCTTCAGACAGCTATTCACATTTATATTGCATTTGCCAATGTTTACTTTAGTTGCGAAAATAATAGGTAACACCTGATGTAAACAACAGCAAATGCCGAGCGGTGTGGCCGAGCGTTTCTAGGCGCTGCAGTCTCGAACCACACGATGGCTACGGTCGCAGGTTCGAATCCTGCCTCGGGCATGGATGTGGATGATGTTCTTAGGTTACTTATCTTTAAGTAGTTCTAAGTTCTAGGAGATTGATGACCTCAGAAGTTAAGTCCCATAATGCTCAGAGCCATTTGAACCATTTGAACAGCAGCAAACATTATGTAAATGTGAAGATTTGTCTAAAGATGAACATGTCGATTCAAAGCCGGTAATCGCGATATTTGTGAAAAAAGCGTTATTAACAGTCTGATTACTATTTACTTCTGTACTAGAATCATTTTGTAAAGAATTTCTTCTTTATGGTTGGAACTAGTGTTTCTGTAGCATTGCACCTGGAACTTTCTTAATAGACTTTTTGTTGTCTAATTTGTCTAACACTTTTTTTACGGTGATGCGATGAGGAGCATAATTCTGTGGTATCAGGATACCTTCTCAATATCTTTACACATTTCAATTACTTACAGACAGAGATACATTGCTTTTTTTTTATTTCTCCTAATTTATGTTAGATTTGGTCCTTGAACGTTTTTCATTTCCACTCTTCGTCTTTACGCTACCAGCCAGAAAATTACGACCACCGACCTACTATCGATATAAACTCGTCCAGGCGATAGCAGCGTCATCTAGCGAGGAATGACTGCCAGTCAGACACGCGCACGGTGCTTGTTGTATCAGTTAGCGTACTGACTGTGTGTAGAACGGGCAAGGCGCGCGATCTATCCGAGTATGGCCGAGGTCAGATCGTGATGGCCTGGAGGCTCGGCATGAGCGTTTCGGAAACTGCACGACTTGTCGGGTGTTCGAAGAGTGTTGTCGTGAGTATTTTCAACACGTGGCGAAACGAAGGTGGAATTACGTCCAGAATTTATGGAATTGGGCGGCCACCCCTCATTATAAATTTCGGATGTCACAGGCTGAGACGACCCGTAAAATGGGACAGGCGGCGAGCTGTGACGGAACTAACATCAGACTATAATGCTAGACAGAGTACAAATTTGTCTGAATACATAGGGCACCGAATACTTCTAACGATGGGCCCCAACGCAGCCGACGACGCTTGCATGTGCCAATGGTAACATCACGACATCGGCAACTAAGACTGGAATGGGCACATGGCCGACGGCACTGGACGTTGCCGCCGTAGCAGAGCGTTGCGTAGTCTGATGAATCATGATGCCTCCTTCATAATGCCGATGGGAGGGCGCGAATCTGTCGTCTTCCAGGGGAACAGCTCTTTGACACGTGTACCGCGGGACAGAGACAAGCTGACGGTGGATGCATTACGCTCTGGGGAACGTTTAAGTGGGCATCCACAGTCCAGTGGAGCTCGTGCAAAGCACCATAATGGTCAAGGAGTATTGTACACTGGTTGCAGGTCACGTACACCTCTTCATGACTATCATGTTTAACAGTGGCAATGGCATTTTTCGAAAAAAATAATGCGCCATGTCACTAGGCTAGGAGTGTGATGGACTGGTTAAAGAAACACAGTGGTGAGTTCCAGTTAATGTGCTGGTCGCCCAACTCGACAGATCTGAACCCGATCGAACACATCTGAGATGTGACTGAACGTGGCGTCAGAGCTCAGCTGCTCCTTCTTAGGAACTTACGGGAAATACTAGACTTGTTTGTGCATGTGTGGTGCTGCTCCCTTAAGCGACCTAGTAAGGCCTCATTGCTTCCATGCCATGACGCGTCGCCGCTGTTATCCGCGCCAAATATGGACATACCGGCTGTTAGGTATGTAAATATAATGTTCTGGCTGATCGGTGTACAATAGTTTAAGATTATCTGATAATGTATTCATTGGTCCTCTCTTAAGGTATCGTTGGGGGAAAGTTTACCTTTAATTAAATTGCAGCTGACTGAGGGTCCACACTTGCACAATCCGCGTCAAAACTGCAGTTCCATACTTCAAAAATTGAAGCGAACTTAAATTCTTTACTCTACTTTTCATCGCTATACTACAAGTAGATATCTATTCATGTCTGTTCCATGTAATACTCCTTCATTTGTAGCTCCATCTGTTCACTAATCGCTAAAAGAAATAGTGCACTTTGAAAGATCAAATGTGCAAGTAGGTTCTTTCGCAATAAATGCGGTTGATGATATATTTACTTGACGTACATAGTCGTAGTTATCACTGCACGTAAATTAAACACCAGAGCTCTGGAGAGCAGATAACGAATAATGTCGATCAAACAATGTCAGTCACAGAGAGATAAACTGTATTTAATGTCACATCCATGGCGTAATGAGGAACCAGGTGATATCAAGACAGTTTCAGGTTTTGTACTAACTTTTTAGCACAGTGTATAAGTAATAGTCCCTGGTTTGTGTGGCTTGTAACCTTTTGTGGATTTCAGTGTATAGGTGATATTCTCAAAAGAAACTGAATAGGCGCTTGAGGCTGAGAGCCTTTCGGATTTCGGATCATTTTCCCATCTATTCCTTCTTATTCTTTTTAATTTACTTAACCAGCTAATAGGCAAAGCGGCATACAGTACAAGACATGAAGTGAGAATATTCACGTATTAGATTAACATTGGGCTTTTCAAGCCTGCTGTTGTTTGAAATGTATGCAAAATACTAATTTAAAGGAAGAGATAGAAGTATTTGAAAGACGGGTGACTACAAAAAAAAATGGGTGCGGTACAAACTACAGATATTTGAAAAACGAGAAGTTACGAAGATATCTACAAAAAAAAAAAAAGTTAATGGCTGAGTGATGATCAATGGCTCCTTGATTCATACACCGAATGAAAGTGAACACGCTAACGAAACCACATTAATAAGTGGAAAGCACTTTATTGCTTACATTCTGCAGAAGTAATTTCTTTTAAGTTAACCGGTTTTGGGCTTACAAGTTCAGTCAGTCTTTATTTGACTATTGTCACAAAAAAAGTCAGTTAAAGTCTGATAACGGCCTTTTAAGCCGAAAATCGGTTAACTTGAATAAATTACTTCAGTTGAACATAAAATATATAGTGCTTTTCATGTATTATTATGTTGTTCTACCAAGAATCAACGGAAGAACCAGTTAACATGGAACAAACATTCCTGCAGTTCTGGAAGAATACCTTGACAATAGCACTGATTACAGAAATATGAGAAGAATTAGTAAGAAACAACATCAAAGAGTCAGAAATAACAGAAACAATCCTTCTTAAGAACACAATACCGAATTCAGAAAGGCCTTAAAAGCAAAATAAATATGAAATCGTCTGCAACATGGGCGAAAGGAAGGAAGAGACAACACTGTAGAAAATGTGGGAGGAACTAATGTTACGTGATCCTCGGTGGTCAATACGAAATTAAAAAGATAGAGGAATAGTGTAACAATACGAAAGACACTAGTTAAACAAAGGTATTTGACAAGTTATATAAAATTTTATGGGGTGGTTTGTCGAAGATAGTCATTCTGCCACCACAAATGTAAGAAACATAGCAGAAAGGAATAGGAACAATAATGGTACAGATGTTCGATGCGTTCTCAGAAACGTCTGCACATACAAATGGTTCAAATGGCTCTGAGCATTGTGCGACTTAACAACTGAGGTCATCAGACCCCTAGAACATTTTTTTAAAAAAGAATTCTTTATTTAACCATCAATGATAATTATACAGCATAACCCACTTCCTTATATGATTAGTGGGTCCTAATTTTTAAGTTTGTTTGATATCAGTTGCAGCTAATTACAATTTAGTTGATTGTGAGCTACAGCTATACTCTACTTACAATGTGCAGCTAAATTCTTACAAGTATTAGTATTTAATTTCTAAGATCTTAACTATACTGCCCGCAGCGTCTCAATTGTGTCAGATATATAAACCTATTTTATTGCCTTGCCCATCGAGCTAATCCCGATGGGCATGTCCCTGACACTGGGCAGGCCAAGATGTTATTCGCTACAGGTTCCTAATACTAATTTCCTAATCTAAGTCCTACTAACTAGTTCTAAACTAAGTCAATTCCGGTGTTTTGTCTAGTCCGTGATATTGTTCCCCACTCCCCCTAGCCCGCACGTGGCGGATTCCAGACTACTTAGGTCGGCCTGTCCACTCGCAGGCGGTATAGGAGTAGGGCGCGTGTTTGGTATTAGTATATTTCCAGTTTTACTTTAACTTGTGTTAATTTATTTCCCTCAGGTATTCCTATAGCACTTTTCGTGATAACTCGTCTGCTAGTTTATTAAGAGTTTGAGAAGTGAGAAGTGTCTTGTTGTCTTATGAGGGGGTATGTGTCATGGTCAGCTAACTGGTCACGTAGTATGGGAGCAACTTCATTGAAGTGGTTGCACTCGTAAATCACATGACCGGGAGTACCCTCTGGTTCACCACATTCACAGGCGGGTGTAGCCCTTTTCCCGAACCGACGTAAGTATGTCGGGTAAGGCCCATGTCCAGTGAGAAAATGGATTAGTCCTCTGGTGGGTTCAAAGTATTTCATTTTTAATCGTTCCCTAATGTTTGGAATAAGTTAATATGTCCTACGCCCTGTTTCATCCGTCTCCCATAGTTCTTGCCATAGTTGTTCACCCCTTTGCCGAATCTCACCCTTGTCCCTAGCCCCAGTGGCTAAAATCTCTTCTATCTTCGTAACATTTCCCTTCTTTACCCAGAACCACGCAGCCTGCCCTCTAATTTTGATGTCCAAGGGGCAGAGCCCCATTATGACTAATAGTGCTCCCCTGGTGATGTTCTGTAAGCCCCCACAGATCTGAGTATCATGTTCCTTTGAATCATTCTCACTGTCATGGCGGGCACAACCCTCGTCAGGCTGTGTGCCCAGACTCCCGAGCCGTAACCCACTATTGATGTTAATACGCTATTATGGTATAGTTTTATGAGATGAGGGGGCAGATGAAATGTTTTATGTCCGATGGATGTGAGGTTGTTTAATGTTTGAAGGGCTTTCCGAGTTACGGTTTCAATGTGTTTCCCGAAGTTCCACTTCTCATCAATGATAATTCCCAGGTACCGTGTGTCACGTCGCCAAAGAACCGGCGAGTGCTCGGTTCGTACAGTCGGGTTTCTGATTAATTGTCCCTTTAGTAATTGGTAGGTAGACCTGCTTGGTGATATTGTCATTTTATTGTTTTGGCACCATAGCTGTACTTTGTTTAGGGCACTATCTACACTCCTGGAAATTGAAATAAGAACACCGTGAATTCATTGTCCCAGGAAGGGGAAACTTTATTGACACATTCCTGGGGTCAGATACATCACATGATCACACTGACAGAACCACAGGCAACAGAGCATGCACAATGTCGGCACTAGTACAGTGTATATCCACCTTTCGCAGCAATGCAGGCTGCTATTCTCACATGGAGACGATCGTAGAGATGCTGGATGTAGTCCTGTGGAACGGCTTGCCATGCCATTTCCACCTGGCGCCTCAGTTGGACCAGCGTTCGTGCTGGACGTGCAGACCGCGTGAGACGACGCTTCATCCAGTCCCAAACATGCTCAGTGGGGGACAGATCCGGAGACCTTGCTGGCCAGGGTAGTTGACTTACACCTTCTAGAGCACGTTGGGTGGCACGGGATACATGCGGACCTGCATTGTCCTGTTGGAACAGCAAGTTCCCTTGCCGGTCTAGGAATGGTAGAACGATGGGTTCGATGACGGTTTGGATGTACCGTGCACTATTCAGTGTCCCCTCGACGATCACCAGTGGTGTACGGCCAGTGTAGGAGATAGCTCCCCACACCATGATGCCGGGTATTGGCCCTGTGTGCCTCGGTCGTATGCAGTCCTGATTGTGGCGCTCACCTGCACGGCGCCAAACACGCATACGACCATCATTGGCACCAAGGCAGAAGCGACTCTCATCGCTGAAGACGACACGTCTCCATTCGTCCCTCCATTCACGCCTGTCGCGACACCACTGGAGGCGGGCTGCACGATGTTGGGGCGTGAGCGGAAGACGGCCTAACGGTGTGCGGGACCGTAGCCCAGCTTCATGGAGACGGTTGCGAATGGTCCTCGCCGATACCCCAAGAGCAACAATGTCCCTAATTTGCTGGGAAGTGGCGGTGCGGTCCCCTACGGCACTGCGTAGGATCCTACGGTCTTGGCGTGCATCCGTGCGTCGCTGCGGTCCGGTCCCAGGTCGACGGGCACGTGCACCTTCCGCCGACCACTGGCGACAACATCGATGTACTGTGGAGACCTCACGCCCCACGTGTTGAGCAATTCGGCGGTACGTCCACCCGGCCTCCCGCATGCCCACTATACGCCCTCGCTCAAAGTCCGTCAACTGCACATACGGTTCACGTCCACGCTGTCGCGGCATGCTACCAGTGTTGAAGACTGCGATGGAGCTCCGTATGCCACGGCAAACTGGCTGACACTGACGGCGGCGGTGCACAAATGCTGCGCAGCTAGCGCCATTCGACGGCCAACACCGCGGTTCCTGGTGTGTCCGCTGTGCCGTGCGTGTGATCATTGCTTGTACAGCCCTCTCGCAGTGTCCGGAGCAAGTATGGTGGGTCTGACACACCGGTGTCAATGTGTTCTTTCTTCCATTTCCAGGAGTGTATTTTGGGTTCTATGTCTTTGCGGCTACGGCCGCCGACCAAAAGGAGGAGGTCATATGCACAGGCTATCACCTCTAGCACTTCTTCACTTTGTTGTAAGGTGTCTAGTAATGGCTCCATGTGGATGTCCTAAAACAGGGGCCCTAACACGGAACCATGGGGACCACACTTTGTTATAGATTTTCCAATTCACCCGCTAGGGGATGACAGCCAGACCTCCCGCTCCTCGGAATAGCTCCTCAGACAGCCATATAGCGGCCATGGACACTCCTTCTCCCGCAAGCAGGAGAAGAGCGAATGCCACCACAGGTTGTCGAAGGCGCCAATGATGTCAACCATGATGCCCACCACGTACTTGTGTGGGGTAGAGCCACAGCCGCCAGGGCGATTGCATCAGATGGCGATCGTCCAGGCCTGAAGCCGAACTGCCTGTCGCTCATCCCACACAGCACTCGGTGTGCGACCAGTCTGTCAGCTAGTAGCTTTTCTAGTATTTTCTCGAGTATATTGCGCAAGCAAATTGGTGTATAAGATTTCGTGTTTGTTGGATCTTTATCTCGTCCTTTTCTGATAATAACTACGTTCGCTGTCTTCCATACCTTTGGAAATTTTCGTTGTCTAAGACACTCATTGTACAGGTGAGTGAGTAGTGCAGTTAGGTGGGGAGCTAGAAACTGCACCACCTCAGCTACAGTGCCGTCTGGCCCGGGAGCTTTACCCCTCTTAAGTGACTTTATGTGGGCAGCTATCTCTTTCTCTGAGAAAGGGTAAACTGCAGTGTTGTTATTGTATTCTTTAAGACTATCAAGTCTTAGTTGTTGCTGTTGTTCAGATTCCCCATCCGCGCTATCATCAGGCAGCAGGGACCGGAGGAGGACCTCGGCAGTCTCCTGCCAGGATTCCGTCAAGCTGTCCCCGTGTCTGACTGTTGATAATTCCAGAGGAGAGCGGATCTTCTCTCTCACTAATTTATATGGTGTGTCCCAGGGGTCCAACGCCAATTGGCTCTCGACAAAGTTTTACCAGCTTCGTGTTCTGACAACTTGGAGTTCCTTCTGGAATCTGAGTTTAGCCTCCCGATACTGCAGCAGCCATCTTGCCGTTCTGGCCAGACGACACTGCGCTGGTAGTGCCTCCTCAACCTTCTGACAGACCGGCGCATGTCCTCTAGTTCAGGCGACCATGGTGATGGAGAGGCTGCCATGGCCTTCCTCCTGGTCGGTACGGCAGCTTTCACCGCGCTAGTTCTTGCACTGACCAGTTCCTCTGCTCTGAAATTTATGTCTATGTCCAGGTCTGTGTCACATTCTGACAAGGCAGGAATGACTCACTCCCTCGCTAGGCGTTCCTAATCAGCCCTTTTATAATTGAATTGCGTTTCCCACCCCATGGCCCAGCGGGACACTCTATCTCCTATGAAGAATTTAAATTAAATTGTGGTCGCTAATGGCGGCGTTTTCTTCGACTTTCCATTGTTGTATTGTGTTAATTGCGTTACGAGTGGCTAAGGTTACATTGATGTTTGTGCCTGGTCCTCCTCCCCCAGCATAGGTTGGAGGGTTACCAGGCTTTTTAGCCACCACTAGCTGCGAGGCCATGATGAAGTCTTCGACTTTCTCCCCGTTTGTGTCCCTTGTGCGGCTGTACCACACGGGGGATTTTGCATTAATATCCACAGTCACTATCATTCTCCGTCCTTGCAATGCCGTGGTTACTGTGGCTAGATGGTCAAGATGGCTTTCAATGTTGTCGTCGTACTGGAAGTACACGTTAACTAGTGTTATTGCCCCGCCGGGAGACAACAGCTCCACGACATTGCAGTGACTAGTCGTGTATTGTGATATTATTGTTGCTCTCAGGGCATTATTTGTGATTATTAGCCCCACTTTCGGATTATCTCCTTGGCTGATGACCTGCCAGGTCGCGGCTACAAAAGCTATTTTTCCAGATTGGGAGTACGGCTCTTGTAGACAGAGCACATCCAGCCTCCTCTCCTCCACTTCCTTGCGCAGCTCGGGCATCACATGTCGACTATTATGTGTGTTGCGTTGGCCGATGGTAATTTTAGTCATTTAATGAAAGTAAGTGTGTATGCGGTCGTTTGGCCATGTCTTACTCCAGTCAAACGTAATGCGTCCATTAGCCAAGACAGATTGTTCGTAAATATCATCTAGGTCAAATATTTCTCATCGCCTCTCAAAAGCGTTCTTTAGTAAGTCTCGCAGGGCTACGAAGTCGGTGGGGAGGTTCACTGACTTTAGCTGTATCCTGTCTACAGCATCCATTACCGAGAAGTTAACTTTTCTTCCGTTTTCGTGTCCCACACGAATCACATGTCGTAAGGCAGTGGTCAGGGTAGCCGTCTGCTCCAACCTCGCCAGTTGCATCGTGAATTCTATATTTGGGTATACCTGAACCGGGTCTACTAGCGGTAGCCTTACTACTGGGGTGTCTTGTGAGCTCGTTATTGTGCTTTCTTGCACGGGCCTTTGTTCTTTCTGATTACTTCATCTTTTAGGACACCTAGAACTTAGAACTACTTAAACCTAACTAACCTAAGGACATCACACACATCCATGCCCGAGGCAGGATTCGAACCTGCGACCGTATCGGTCTCGCGGTTCCAGACTGTAGCGCCTAGAACCGCTCGGTCACCCCGGCCGGCGCACATACAAAGAACGTATTAATATGAAACGATTGTTAACATAAGCTTTGAGTGCTGCATTATTATTACAGATATACTTTGTCAGCTTCTAAAAACATACAAATCTCTTGGTGAAATGAAGGATTACTCAAATAAAGTTGAACGGCAGCTCTTGTGAGTAACTCTACTGCCAGACGACGTAATTCATGCAAGAACGATTGTCAGATTGCCTCTAATTTTTGTACATTTAAAGAGGATGTGATGTCACCTTTTGTAGTGTTAGAGCAGGCACAGAATGGCGTTGGCTTGCTTCCAATACGCAGTAGGTACATTGGAAGGTGGCGGACCTCATCTGGGCTTCATTTGCGCCTAATAGCGCGCTGGTGCAGAGTAAGCGGCCGTTAAATTGCCTGACCGCCGCGGCGTGCCTTGGCCGCAGAACTTGCTGGACAAGTGTAAACACGGAACGCGGGCCCACGCAGCTACTGGGTTTAATTGCAAAGCCATGCAGCCGCAGTGGTACCGCCTGATTCCGCGTTTTGCTGTGCAACACTTCAGTGCAACTTAAACTGGCATCCGGTACAACGAGAACGTTATTAGCTTTCATCGCTATTCACCTGTGTCACATGTAGTACGTTATTATTCTGCTTGCAAAGGTCCGGTTGCATGGTTTTTTTCAGCTCACGTTCAAATATTAATTACAAATCGTAAAAGAGAGAATAATGAATCAGACAGTGTTACTGGATGATGAGACAAGGGCGATTAGTGGAGAAATATACTTTCTACAATAATTTTGTGAAAACGCGTTGCGTGTGATGAACACCCGAGATATCACGTATCGTTGCATTCTGCGGAATGGAATACCTTGGAAACGTAATGTTGACGCGTTGGAGGCACCGTCCAATTTCCAAGGAACAAGAGACATTACACAACCCACCAGCTGACGCTTTTTTAAGTAACATCAATAAAAATCCCACTTCCTGACATTCATTCGCTGTACTGTACCCATTATTGACTGACCTAATCATAACTGCACTAGGCTAGGGCTATTGCAGTTACCGTTATCACATACGTGAAATGTATACAGCTATGAACAGAATTCAGCTGCACGATTTATCATTCTATTACGAAAATGAGTGCTGGAGCCGGACTGGAATACGGATTTCCCGCTTTATTCGAGCAATCACATTAACCACTTTGGATATCTGAGCATGGTACCTTGGCAGCAAAAACCCCTATGTTACACTATGTCCATGTTCTGCACTCGCACAGCTTCTGTGAATCCTGGACGGGGAGAGACTTACGTGTTACTGTCACGGCCTGTCTGGCCATGCAATACCATTATGCGGCGACTGTATTTCACGGTGAACTAAGTTATATCCTGGAAACATTTTTGCATGTCTGAAGGGCATTGTACACTACACCTTAAAACACAGAAACTACAGAATAGTAATATGTACCATTATGCGGTGTCTGTATTTCACGGTGCATTATGTTGTGTCCTAGAAACGTTTTTGCATGTCTGAAGAACGTCGTACACTAAGCCGTAAAACACAGAAACTGCAGAATAGTAAAATATTTAAAACATGTCAAGAAGGGTCGTCGAGCAGATGTGCAAAACTATAGACCTATATCTCTGACGTCGATCTGTTGTAGAATTTTAGAACATGTTTTTTGCTCGCGTATCATGTCGTTTCTGGAAACCCAGAATCTACTCTGTGGGAACCAACATGGATTCCGGAAACAGCGATCGTGTGAGACCCAACTCGCTTTATTTGTTCATGAGACCCAGAAAATATTAGATATAGACTCCCAGGTAGATGCTATTTTCCTTTACTTCCGGAAGGCGTTCGATACAGTTCCGCACTGTCGCCTGATAAAAAAAAGTAAGAGCCTACAGAATATCAGACCAGCTGTGTGGCTGGATTGAAGAGTTTTTAGGAAACAGAACACAGCATTTTGCTCTCGATTGAGATACGTCTACAGACGTTAAAGTAACCTCTGGCGTGCCGCAGGGGAGTGTTATGGGACCATTGCTTTTCACAATATATATAAATGACCTAGTAGATACTGTCGGAAGTTCCATGCGGCTTTTCGCGGATGATGCTGTAGTATACCGAGAAGTTGCAGCATTAGAAAATTGTAGCGAAATTCAGGAAGTTCTGCAGCGGATAGGCACTTGGTGCAGGGAGTGGCAACTGACCCTTAACATAGACAAATGTAATGTATTGCGAATACATAGAAAAAAGGATCATTTATTGTATGATTATATGATAGCGGAACAAGCACTGGTAGCAGTTACTTCTGTAAAATATCTGGGAGTATGCGTGTGGAACGATTTGAAGTGGAATGATCATATAAAATTAATTGTTGGTAAGGCGGGTACCAGGTTGAGATTCATTGGGAGAGTCCTCAGAAAATGTGGCTTACAAAACACTCGTTCGACCTATACTTGAGTACTGCTCATCAGTGTGGGATCCGTACCAGATCGGGTTGACGGAGGAGATAGAGAAGATTCAAAGAAGAGCGGCCCGTTTCGTCACAGGGTTATTTGGTAACCGTGATAGCGTTACGGAGATGTTTAACAAACTCAAGTGGCAGACTCTGCAAGAGAGGCGTTCTGCATCGCGGCATAGCTTGCTGTCCAGGTTTCGAGAGGGTGCGTTTCTGGATGAGGTATTGAATATATTGCTTCCCCCTACTTATACCTCCGGAGATCACGAACGTAAAATTAGAGAGATTCGAGCGCGCACGGATGCTTTCCGGCAGTCGTTCTTCCTGCGAACCATTCGCGACTGGAACAGAAGAGGAAGGTAATGACAGTGGTACATAAAGTGCCCTCCGCCACACACCGTTGCGTGGCTTGCGGAGTATAAATGTAGATGTGTATGTAGAGCGTTAATCCTATGCCGCGCATTCCAGAAGTAGGCGATCTGAATCTATAGTTGTATGGAAACTATGGAAAAACCTCCCAGAGGATTCGAAAAGATGCGTAGGTAGTATTCACAAATATATTTCTACATTTTTGATAAAAAGTAGAAGATGAAGACCTTGGAAAGGAAATATAAGTACCGCCAGAATAGTAATAGCATTGGAGGTAATTGCACCTGCAGTGAAAGACATTGCGTTAATATGGTACAAAGGGGAAGAATACTGGTACAATCCAACCACTCACGGTAGAGTTTTTGCGCCACGAAAATACCATGACAGCAGTGGTGCGAAAAACTGAGGGTTGTGAATGCTACGTGCCAAACTAGCACACAAAAATTTTCACTGCCGGGGCACAGGAAACAGCATCGGAATAAACATTACGAATTCCGTGCACAAGGCAGAAGCTACCAACCGGTAGCTGTCCGTGTGAGCGCTGTAGCCCCGACAAGGGAACTGGTTAGAGACGTCACAGTACGGATCAATCAGTTAGCTTCAGTAGCTAATGACACTGTAGAAGAGAGAATGATAATACGTGTTTAGATGAAATAAGACATGGGGGAATTAATTTAAATGCTAATGAAGTTAAGCATTCTTGTGAAAATAATTTAACAGGAACAATTAGGAGTAATTCTTAGGAGAAGAAAGATGAGCTATACAATGGACTAAAGCAATGGGAATCGTAAGATTTCAAGAGGTATTATGCGACCTGAGAGTCAGATGGTAGCTTCAGGGAGAGAAAGGGCGTCGAAAGTAGGAGTTGCCTGACAGAAGGAAAAATGTTAAAAGAAATAGGGATGCACAGAGTCCGCGTGCAGAATATGCTGAAGAGGTGACAGGTACTCAGATAAAATGCACCGCACAAAGTTCTCGATCTGCAAACAAAATTGAAAATAGTACAGGGAGACGAATACAGTCGTAAACAGCAGGAACAACGTATATCGGACAGCAAAAATGTCAGTAGAGTAAACTCTCATCGGTAGGAAAGATGCAGCGGATACAGACGACAGCATAAAATTATTGAAGATCATGATAATCACACGAAACACAAACTGGAAATACACATTATAGAGTCGATCAAGAATACACCTCGGGTGAAGAGCCTGTTGTGGTAGAGAAGGACTTATTAACATTACGAGAATACAGCCACCATTAATGTTCAAATTATGACATAAATTCGAATAAAAAATTACCTCAGTACTCAGAAAAGCGTTTTTGTTATAACCAAAAAGTGGCCTCGTATGGTCAGCTTCAGAAGGTAGTCCCGGTTAAGAACATGGTGAGTCAATTGAATTAGATGAATGTGTAACGAAATAATTTTATGCACCGTCAGATGAAGTACATTCAATACGTATACACTTCCCATATGAGGTTCAGATTTCACAGGGCTTTGAGATCCCTAAACCAAAGAAATCCCAAAGACAGTTGAAGTGCATCCTCTGGGATGAAATCAGGCCACTTTTTATAACTATCTGTTTGAAGTGCAAAGGAACTGCTCACATTAAAGCATACTTCCAAAATCAAAGAAACCATTATGTGTTCGAAGAATAGTGGACTTAAAATCATATGTCCACAGCAAAGAATAAGGCGTATCGTCATCTGAAAACATGACTAAAGTGCTGTGTATTCTTGTAAATATTGTTATTGTAAGTATAATTGAAACTGTTAGGATGAATGAGCATCATAATCATACTAATGGAAAAACACAGATTGAGTAACTAACTGTTGCCACCTAGAACAACTCCGAAAGTATGATAGGAGCTGAAATGTTTGTGGGTCAAAAGTTGCATGGGACAACGGTGGCCATAATATGACGTTGGTATTTTGTTGCTAGGTGGGGTCGCTTCAGAGGTATGACGGTCAGCTTTGTTTTTTTTTTTTTTTTAATGGGATGCTTTAGTTTGGTGGTCATTTTCTGATAGCTGCTATCGAGACTAATCCGATGATGTGTAACAGTAAGGTCTTTGAAGGTCAACGAAGGTCACAAAGGTGGCATAAACGTCCGTTTACAAAAGGTGTTCGAAGTGATGACCATTGGTATCAATGCAGTGCTGCAATCTTCTTATCATGGACTGAGTGGTGTTGCTTATCAGATCGGCACTTATCGAAGCACATACTCTGGCAATTCTCTCTCGCATAAGCGAAAAATGTGCAGGACACCGATCGCCGGTAGCGTTCGCGCTTCCCACGTCCGGGTTGCCGGGTTCGATTCCCGGCGGGGTCAGGGATTTTCTCTGCCTCGTGATGGCTGGGTGTTGTGTGATGTCCTTAGGTTAGTTAGGTTTAAGTAGTTCTAAGTTCTAGGGGACTGATGACAATCGATGTTAAGTCCCATAGTGCTCAGAGCCATTTGAACACCGATCGTGTTGAAACCACATTCTGTTCCTTGTTCCTAAAGGTATGTCTTCCAATAACAGACCTAATGTTTCTGTGCAGGGATATGGTGTACTTCCTACCATTAGGATATCCTTCGATGAAATAGGGGCCTATAATTTTGTCCTTCAGAATTCCACACCATACATTCACCGACCACGGCTTTTTGGTGTGCAATTTTCCGCAGCCAACATGGATTTTCAGTTGCCCTATAATGCATGTTATGCAAATTAACATTTCCATGGTTGGTGAATATAGCCTCGTCAGTAAATAAAATCAAATTAATCAATATGTCATCCCTCTGAATCTGCAGTGAGCCCATCGGCGGAAGTCAGTGCGACGCATACAATCCGTACCACTTAATTCTTAGTGGAGGCTGAAATGGTAATGACGATATTTATGGTGGTGCATAACATGAACAACACTACTGTGGCTCATGCCAGATTCGCTTGCGACTTGACGCGAACTAACACCGGGATCTCGAACCACAGTGGCAAGTGTACCAGTTTCCGTTTCCTTTTTAGTAATTTTCCTTTGCCGGATATGTTTCAGATACATTAAGGATCCAGTTGTTCTCAATTTATCATACATATATTTAAATGTACGATGTGTAGGGTGTGTACGTTGAGGCTATCTTTCAGCGTATAAGTCTCTAGCTCTGAACAGAAGTTCGTTGGCATTCTCCGTAAATGAGAGGCATATCGACTTGTTCTTCGAAGGAATACATCATTCACATTCGCTTGATTCGACGATACTAGTCTTACCGTTCCTATTAGTGGAGTATTGCGAAACCGTCGAATGGTGGTTACATGTCAATGGCACTTTAGATAGATACGCCGTATTCGGCGAATATTTACTATTTGCACGATAGACCAGAGAGAATTGTCAGAGCATGTGCTTCGTAAGTGCCGAAGTGATGAGGAATACCACTCAATCCATGATAAGAAGACTGCAGCACTGCACTGATACCGATGGTCATCACTTCGAACACCTTCTGTAAATGGACGTTCGTGCCACCTTTCTGGCCTTAGTAGACCTTCAAAGACCTTACTGTTACACATCATAGAGTTTGTCTCGATAGTCGCTATCAGAAAATAAGTACCAAACCATAGTATCCCATTTGAAAAAACAAAGTTGATCTTCATATCTCTGACGATCCCACCTAGCAACGAAAACCAATGTCATATTATGGCCCCCGTTGTCCCATGCGACATTTGTCCCACAGACGTTTCAGCTACTATCACTTTTCGAGTTATTGTAGGGTGCAATAGTTAGTGACTCACCCTATATAAGTTTCAGAATTTGAATGATAAGCCCTCTGTACGGTAAATCATCCACGTTTCCTACCTTTGTACGTTTAAAAAGATATTCTATGAAATGCATGCGACATTCTGTAAGATGGAAGGATCATCAAAGGACTACAGTGAATATTGATCTGCAGCCTAATGATGCAGTAACAATGTAAATGGAAAGTGAATAATGAAGAGCCAACATTGTAAACGGGTAGCATATTTCTGATAAACAAATACAGTAAAAATGTGTTTCATACAAACTGCCTGAATTGATAAAGGAGCAGGAAAAATTTGTGTACTTTTCGTTAAGTATTCTGTTAATTGCTATTTTATGTTCTTTCAGTGAACTGCTTATGATGAACAGCATGAGTCAGACGAAAATAGTCTTGTAACTTAGATGTGTTTCGCAAACTGAAAGTTAAATATTTTAGTAGTATTCTGATAGATATATAAAGTCAGTTCCACTAGAAAGTATACTCCGTTATCTGTATGAAATAAAAGACACTGTTATAAATATATGTTTACATGAAAATACATGTTATTACTAATTGCACTATTACCTAATAGTTAATCCTGTCGCCGACATTATCTACTGTAGCTTGGCATTTTAGCCCTCTCTCCGGTAAATAATCCACCATTGCCAACCTCTAAATATCGTTTGGCCCACTTCACAACGAATGTTTTTGACTTTCTAAGAATTTTAGTAGCAGCTGCAAGTGAAAGCTTTGGCCCCTTTGAATAATCTACAAGGAACAATGCCTCGTGACGCTTCAGATTTCTTGCACTCATTTTATACTGCAACAGACAAAACAAAACATTCAATTCTACACTGTTATCTATACGCTGTGCAATAGAACATTGATTATAGATTCGGCACAGTTGCCGAGGCTGTAGCATTCTTGAGATGGCAGACTTCAGTGAGATCTACAACCGAGCCTGTGCAATTTGCGAAATGTATCGACCATCAAAGAAGCCGCGACTGCAAGGGGGTCAGCAAGTAATCTAACAGGTCCCTGTTCGTGGTTTTTCCTGGAATGTGGACGTTCTGAGTGCGAGACGCTATGTGTCCAGAATGCAGAATAGCGGCCACTAAGGACACCGCGAATTTTTACACAGCCACCGCTTGAGTAAAACATATCTTAATGCAATTGTATAATACGCAGTGGCACATATGAAGTAGAAGAAACGAGACACGGAAACACGTTTACACAACCACCCTCATTGTGCAGTACTACATTAGATAGAAACGTTAAAAGATGTAGATGTATAACTTTTTTTAAAAAATAATAACTTCAAAATTTCTTAAGTGACCATGAGATTGTGATCATAACATTAACATAAATGTTTTCTGGGTATGGTACCCCGTCATAATGTAAAAAATGATTAGACCCAGAAGATGGCTGCTGCAACCGCGGCCGAAACGTTGGTTTTTCTACAGCAGCTGTAGTTTTTTACATTATGACGCGGTACCATACCCAGAAAAGTTTTATGTAGACTGACACTGGTCGCGGAAGCCTTCGCAATAATATCATAACATTAATCAAACTATGAAGCTGTAGTGAAAAGAAATGCCTCTGAATTATTTTATGTGAAAACTCTTAAAGGTTTTGAAATGAATCATACGTTACTAACATTTTACACCCCCTGCTGCTAGAGAGTTTTCAATTGTGGTGTGTAACATGGTGGTCTATAACCTAACTTTATCGGTGGGTGGCTGTAATCGAATTTCGAATTCGCAGGTTTCGTCCACGCATGGGGCACCCTCTCCTTCAGCACGACAGTGCCTGACCACACACGAGCCTTGCAGCATCTGTAACAGTTCGACCTCTTGGGTTCTCTGTGATCGATCGTCCTCCATACAGCTCCGACTTTGCCCCATCCGATGTTCATCTGTTTCCAAAACTTAAAGAACACCTTCAAGGACTTCCGTGATGAGGTGGTGCCACCTGAGGTGAGGGTGTGGCTCCGTCAACGAAGTCAAACATTCTACAGTGACGGCATCCACAAACTGGTCTCTCTCATTGGGAGATATTTGTTCGTCGCTTGCGTGACTATGTTGAGAATTAAGTGTGCAGGTATGAATAATAAATATGTAGAATGTTAATAACGTTTATTTCATTTAAAAAGCTGTACGAGCTTCTACATAAAAAATTCAGAGGCATTCCTTTTCATCAGGCCCTTCTATTTAGAATAATTATTTGAATAATGACTAAATAGTCATAAACTAAGAAATAATTTGGAAAGTAATATGTGTAGCAGACATAGAGAACACAGAATAGATATCTACGGATATATAGTTATTTTTAGCTTTACGTATTTCATGGTGAATAATGCTACCTGTGACCGATTTATTATACTGAAATATAAATACGAGGGCAGTTCAATAAGTAATGCAACACATTTTTTTTTCTGAAACAGCATTGAAATACACCAGATTATTCCCCAATCTTTTAGCTACACAACACTATTTTTCAACGTAATCTCCATTCAATGCTACGGCCTTACGCCACCTTGAAATGAGGGCCTGTATGCCTGCACGGTACCATTCCACTGGTCGATGTCGGAGCCAACGTCGTACTGCATCAATAACTTCTTCATCATCCGCGTAGTGCCTCCCACGGATTGCGTCCTTCATTGGGCCAAACATATGGAAATCCGACGGTGCGAGATCGGGGCTGTAGGGTGCATGAGGAAGAACAGTCCACTGAAGTTTTGTGAGCTCCTCTCGGGTGCGAAGACTTGTGTGAGGTCTTGCGTTGTCATGAAGAAGGAGAAGTTTGTTCAGATTTTTGTGCCTACGAACACGCTGAAGTCGTTTCTTCAATTTCTGAAGAGTAGCACAATACACTTCAGAGTTGATCGTTTGACCATGGGGAAGGACATCGAACAGAATAACCCCTTAACCCCTTCAGCGTCCCAGAAGACTGTAACCATGACTTTACCGGCTGAGGGTATGGCTTTAAACTTTTTCTTGGTAGGGGAGTGGGTGTGGCGCCACTCCATTGATTGCCGTTTTGTTTCAGGTTCGAAGTGATGAACCCATGTTTCATCGCCTGTAACAATCTTTGACAAGAAATTGTCACCCTCAGCCACATGACGAGCAAGCAATTCCGCACAGATGGTTCTCCTTTGCTCTTTATGGTGTTCGGTTAGACAACGAGGGACCCAGCGGGAACAAACCTTTGAATATCCCAACTGGTGAACAATTGTGACCACTACCAACAGAGATGTCAAGTTGAGCACTGAGTTGTTTGATGGTGATCCGTCGATCATCTCGAACGAGTGTGTTCACAAGCTCCGCCATTGCAGGAGTCACAACTGCGCACGGCCTGCCCGCACGCGGGAGATCAGACAGTCTTGCTTGACCTTGCGGCATTGATGACACACGCTTTGCCCAACGACTCACCGTGCTTTTGTCCACTGCCAGATCACCGTAGACATTCTGCAAGCGCCTATGAATATCTGAGGTGCCCTGGTTTTCCGCCAAAAGAAAGTCGATCACTGCCCGTTGTTTGCAAAGCACATCCGTTACAGACGCCATTTTAACAGCTCCGTACAGCCCTGCCACCTGTCGGAAGTCAATGAAACTATACGAGGCGAAGCGGGAATGTTTGAAAATATTCCACAAGAAATTTCCGGTTTTTTTCAACCAAAATTGGCCGAGAAAAAAATGTGTTGCATTACTTATTGAACTGCCCTCGTAAATCCATGAGATGGCGGATGTATTTAGCTTGCAAAGCAGTTGATCTTACAAACTGAAATCCGTCTCATCACCTGAATTATTATGAAACTCTTTCTCTGTTTATTAAAAACCTTTGTTAGAGCTAAATTTAATATAATTTTTATTCGCCACAAAGTCCGCATTTTACTGACGAAAGACATTATGAATGCATAATATGTAAAAACCAATTAATTGACGTAATGCAACACGTCACAACTATTAGGCGTATGATATGTTTCAATGAACAATTGCATCAGTAATATTTACAATAAAAGAATTTTGTGAGTATTTTAGTGAAGACTGAGGATTATGTAAGGACGGTGACCACAGTGACCTCTGTCAGCCGGTTGTGGGAGCAGAGGCACAAGCTATGAGATTGTGTGGCTCGTCAGTCACTATTACGCTGTGCTACAATGAAAATCTAAATCGAATGAAAATAGCCAATTCCTATCAGTTCTAATGTGCTGATCGCGAATATCACGAAGACAATTCAAAATTAGCTCTTGTTTTCATTCTACACTGTTTTAATACGGTAGATAATTATATACAGGTATTTGTTAAGTTAAATATCAAATATTTTAGCGGTTTGTCAAAGTCATAACAGCTAGTGATAATGGATTATATTATTGACCCTGGTCTTACTTAACATGCAGAATAGTCTTGTGGTATGTGTAGACATAAATGGTCTAATGGAGGCTCTCAGAATTAATTACAATCCTGATGGGTGGAGACTCTCTACTTATTCGTCAGAGCTGAAAGCAGTGCTTTTACATGTTGGTAATGAGCTTCCTTCTGTTCCAGTAGGGTTCAAATGGTTCAAATGGCTCTGAGCACTATGGGACTCAACATCTATGGTCATCAGTCCCCTAGAACTTATAACTACGTAAACCTAACTAACCTAAGGACATCACACAACACCCAGCCATCACGAGGCAGAGAAAATCCCTGACCCCTCCGGGAATCGAACCCTGGATTCCAGTAGGGCTTAGTGTACATATGAAAGAGTCATATCAAAACATGAAAATTTTACTAGAAGCCATCAAGTATAATGTCTCTCAATGCCATATTTCTGATGACTTGAAAGTGGTAGCACTGCTATTAGGTATTCAGTTAGGGTATACTAAATATTGCTGTTTTCTCTGTGAATGGGATAGCCGAGCTCGTTCATCTCATTACAGTAAACATGAATGGCAAACCAGAAAATCTCTTCAACCAGGTATAAAGAACATTAAGAGTGAATCTCTAGTAGACCCTTAAAAGATTCTGTTCCTGCCCTTGCACATCAAGTTTGGTCTCATGAAAAACTTTGTTAAGGGAACGAACAAAGATGGCGACGCATTTAGGTACTTGAGGCAGAATTCCCTTACATAAGTGATGCCAAAGAAGAGGAGGACACCTTTGTAGGCCCACAGATTCGAGAGCCATTGTAGATAACATGCTGTCATCTTATAAAAAACTGGTTGCAACGAGTCATTGAAAAGGCATGTCTTACATTGTCATCACGACTTCTTCCCCAAAGATTGTGGTGCAGTAAGTGATGAACATGGGGAGCGATTTCATCAAGATATTGCCATATTTGAGAAGAGGTATGCCAGAAAGTGGAACCCTACTATTTTAGCAGATTTCTGCTTGACTGTCATAGGGATGTTCCCGTGTGTGTTTATAAATGTCAAGCCAAGCAAAAACAGTCATCTTCTGAATTTATCTCTGAACAACATATCTAATTATATATACTATACATATGGACATTTAACATTTGTAATCGTCTATGTACATTTGTGACCAGTTAATTTATATATTTCTTTTGTGCTTTACATAGTTCTGGTACAAAGTAGGCTTACAAAGTATTTTTATTCTTATAGTATTATCTTAATTTTTTTCTTAATATTTACTTTTGTACTTCCAGAAAGGCACTGAAATTTATGAATGCATAACACATGACATAATTCAAGTAATTATTCTCTTACAATTTTTTATGCTGAATCTTGGAGCATAAATGCATATTTAGTTAATGAGTTATTTATACTAAAATGTGGATAACTTTTTCAAAAAACTAGAGCTAAATATTTATGAAGATGATGATTTTGTATCATTTTAAACTGAAATAAACATAACTCAAAATCATACAGCTTACACACTTTCACCTCAAATTTGTTGTTCAGCGTAATGTTGCAAGTGGTATGTAAATGACAGGAAGAGGGCGTGGGAATGGAAGGAAGGAAAGGAAAGGGAAGACATTCATGACGACAGCTGCCTCGGGACGTATGACGAGTCTTCTGCTACGAGTGGGAATCTGTGCCTGACCAGGATTAGAACCCGTGACCTTCCGCATAATAGGCAGTTGCATTAACCTTTGCGTCATCCGGACACAGTGTTGATCGCACCGCTATCCCGTCATGCCTCCCGCCTGACCTACATTCCTACCTAGCGCCATCTATCCGCCGTCCCCCAACCATGTCCCCCTTGCTCATTACTTTGAGATTCCCACAGGATGTTGAACGTCATTGTGCATTGTGGATTCATTTCCCATCGAGGTGAATCAATCATATGAACGCATGGTGTCTGTTCTTTCGGACAGACACCACGCATTCATGTAAATGTTAGAGAAGTCTCGTTTGGGAGTTGTAGGAAGTGATGGACTTCAACTCATAACTTACTAAATTCTTGATTTAGTTCGCAGACAAATCTGCTGCTACATTTACAGCAATCAAGTGCTCACAAAGTAAATGTTAGTTTAATAATACTGCAGCCGCACGATGTGAGAACTCAGGAATTTCACCTCTTTTGTCCTGCCTGCATTTCAATGAATTTCCAAGAAGTTAACATAGCAATAATTGGATAATGTGGACACCCCCAGAAACCAACGCAGTCAACAAACTGTAAAATCAGTCGCACACTTTTATTGACGTTCAGCGTTAATTATTATCACAGAGAAACGATAGCCGATTTTTTATCCATGGCAGATTCCGTTTGCGCACCATGTATAGTGTTCTACGCTGATTTCGACATCCAGATCAGTGTTGTTTCATATCCCCCGCTGTACATATAAATAACGACCCTCCCTCAGTCATCAATAAAGTCACTGAAGTGTATTCTGTAAGACGCTGCGTTTCCGTTTGTACATTGCAACCCCAGTTTGAAATGCACGGACACTGTGACGTCTGCACTTCCACGTCACTGCATGAGACCAACAACCCCCGCGCGGACAATGGACGTGTCATCGCATCGACTGCCTGACGAGCGGACGAACACACGTTGGTGGTCGCAGCAGAGCGCTCGGGAGCTCCCTTTAGAGAGCCGAAAAGCGGATGCCAGCTGCGAGCAAAGGGGTTTCTCGTATTTCACAGGCCGATCGCTGACGCGGCTACATGGGTCGGCTACATGGGCTGCGGTACGGTTTCGTGTGCTGCATGCTCGCTTTGTTCCATGACGACTGAGTCTCGCAAAGTACTTTCGTGGTAGTACATTAATGATGGTGTTTTCATTTTGAAAACAACACAAAATTAATCGAAACAGGAAACTTTTTTTCAGGATATTATGAGGGCTGTCTAGAAACTAACAAAAGTTTTGAAATAATAAATTAACATTATGGAAAAACCAGATTTCATTATATACATTTCAAGGTACATTCTTAACTTATTTTCCTACTTAATTGCTGTTCAAGCAGAGGTACTTATCACATAGTGGCACAGTACTGTCTCTGTTGAAATCTGTCGCCTGCGATTGCTACCACTGATTTATATTGATATACAGGTGGCGTCACTAGCAAAGCGTTAAGTAGCGAGCCATGTCTTCAATGCTGGGATGAGTGTGGCAGTCTCTCGGCGCCAAACCCGGGAAGTGTGATGGATGATCAAACACCTCCCACCCTAAACGCCGTAGGAGCTCTAGAGAACGACTGGCAGTTTGTGCATGTGCGTCGTTGTGAAAAACAAAACACAGCAAAAAAATTGTCCTTCATTCTGATTTTTCCCTGACGTTTGTTTTGTATCGCCTGTGTTACCTTTGTCAGTGTTTAACAATACCGCTACATGCTTCGTGCAAGTGTCATCATCAGAGACGGCTACGGTCGCAGGTTCGAATCCTGTCTAGGCTGGCTTTGAGCACTATGGGACTCAATTGCTGAGGTCATTAGTCCCCTAGAACTTAGAACTAGTTAAACCTAACTAACCTAAGGACATCACAAACATCCATGCCCGAGGCAGGATTCGAACCTGCGACCGTAGCGGTCTTGCGGTTCCAGACTGCAGCGCCTTTAACCGCACGGCCACTTCGGCCGGCTTTCCGTTAGGGTTTTACGAAAACATTAGCTGTAACCAAGATTCTGCGCCACGACCTCATGCATCAGACTCCTTGAAATTCAACGAAAATTTAGTGCAAGTTCCCTAACCATGAGACGACGATTTTCACGAATTATGTCGTTGATTTTCGTCACCCGATCGTCAGTCACAAGGCTAGGCCTACCACTACGATCGTCATCGAGAACATTGGTAAGAACATTTTTGGAATTGATACACCGTAGCCTCAGTCGTGTTTCACTCATTAATTCTTTTTCACACACTTCACACAGGTTGCAATAAATTTAGATTGGTATGCAGATTTTTGCCGACAAAATACAAATCACAGCAAGTACCTTACAAGTGGCTGGATGTCGTGTTGCAGTGCACGCTGTAACACGTCACAGGAAGCAAACTAGCGCTACCTCCGGTTAATGCGTACTGAGTGTAGGAACGTTATGGCACCAAGATTGCAGCTGTATCCCCTCCCCCCACCCATCATCCCCTCCCCCTAAAACTGCCGTGAATGACCAAAACTCTCTTTACTTTCTGGATAACCCTCCTACTTACCGTGAGTTTCTGGTGCCAGGTTAAAAATTGAAATGAGTGGCCAAACGTCAGCCAAAGTGTTGTCTCTTTTTAAAATTTGTCTTTTGTAGCGTCGGAATTATACCATTAGACGAGCGCAAGTTTTGACACCGCAATTTCTTAACAGTCTGCCAGAGACATGGGTTTAGCGAACAACGCACAACGTACAGGGTTAACCGACTTTGCCCTTGTGGCGTCCTGTAGCAAGTTCAGAGGAACGTGGAGCGAATACCACAATGCGCACAGAAACTATTAGCAATTCATCAAAACTTGAACATGGTAAACGCTTAAGACAGAAACAGGTAGCGTTCACACAAAAGACACGAAGTTGACGCTGTCGCTGACACTTATGACGTTTAGCACTTCATTTGGAATTTGGTGGAAAAGTCTTATGTGACCAAACTGCTGAGGTCATCGCCGCACGGGATTAGCCGAGAGGTCTTAGGCGCTGCAGTCGTGGACTGTACGGCTGGTCTCGGCGGAGGTTCGAGTTCTCTCTCGGGTATGGGTGTTTGTGTTTGTCCTTAGGATAATTTAGGTTAAGTAGTGTGTAAACGTAGTGACTGATGACCGTAGAGCCGAACGGACGAGCTGTCTTAGGCGCTGCAGTCATGGACTGTGCGGCTGGTCTCGGCGGAGGTTCGCGTTCTCCCTCGGGTATGGGTGTTTGTGTTTGTCCTTAGGATAATTTAGGTTAAGTAGTGTGTAAAGGTAGTGACTGATGACCGTAGAGCCGAACGGACGAGCTGTCTTAGGCGCTGCAGTCATGGACTGTGCGGCTGGTCTCGGCGGAGGTTCGAGTTCTCCCTCGGGTATGGGTGTTTGTGTTTGTCCTTAGGATAATTTAGGTTAAGTAGTGTATAAACGTAGTGACTGATGACCGAAGAGTTGATCGCACATTAGAAGCGTGTATTCGTCATCGACATACTGGCGTATCACCCGCCGTGATGGTACGGGGTGCCATTGGTTACACGTCTCGGTCACCTCTTGTTCGCATTGACGGCGCTTTTAACTGTGGATGTTACATTTCAGATGTGTTACGACCCGTGGCTGTACCCTTCATTCGATCCCTGCGAAACCCTACATTTCAGCGGGATAACGCACGACCGCATGTTGCAGGTCTTGTATGGGCCTTTCTGGATAAAGAAAAAGTTCGACTGCTGCCCGGGCCAGCACATTCTCCAGATCTCTGACCAATTGATAACGCCTGGTCAATGGTGGCCGAGCAACTGGCTCGTCACAGTACGCCAGTCACTACTTTTGATGAACTGTGGTATCGTGTTTGAAGCTGCATGGGCAGCTGTACCTGTATATGTCATCCAAGCTCTGTTTGACTCAATGCCCAGGCGTATCAAGGCAGTTATTACAGCCAGAGGTGGTTGTTCCGGGTACTGATTTCTCAGGATCTATGCACCCAAATTGCGTGAAAATGTAATCACATGTCAGTTATAGTTGAATATATTTGTCCAATTAATACCCATTTATCATCTACATTTCTTCTTGGTGTACCAATTTTAATGGCCAGTAGTGTATATGCACATTATTGATTTTTTTTCTTAGCAGACGTACGCTGTTAAAGGTACTAAGATAAATACTCCTGAAAAACACGCAAATTGCTTACATCGGTATTAAGGGACAACATAATAGAATAATGATACCATATGTTCGTCTATCGGCTGCTACCATTAATCTGGCGTGCTTTGTTGGTCTCCGTAGGACCTCTTTCTAATACCTGACGCCAGTTTAAAGTTTACGTTTCCTACTTCAGAAAAAATGAGGGAGAGCGTTGTTCTAAATTCAGTGAATTTTTTCTTGAGAGTATTAACCTAAGTTCGTGAAATAGCCTGTGACAAATGGCTTTGGATGTTCTAAGTGAAACAGACTCTACGGTTCTGAAGCAGCGTACCAGTTATGGAATCTTATACGTTGTCCATGTAGCTGTAATGAACTACACGAAACGTTACTGAAGGAAGCCTGGAGAGAAAAAGTACACATAACTCGTGTGCCGTAATAAAGTTTTCTGCAGAACAGTGACATGCTTTGCCATTAGTCCTAATGACTGTTAGCGTTAAAATTTTCATTTAAGATGACGGCTAGGGCATGCGGTTGAAATATTATGCCAACTGTAGTAAACGGAAACATATTTCACCGCATGTAAATAGCAGTCACCTGTTCGTTTCTGACTCTGTGTTTGGACTAATCACAGGAACTATTGCAAAGAATTAGGTACAGTTTTACTAACTGGTTGAATTATTTACAAGGAAGTTTTGTGTATACAGGTTATAAATACTTAGCGTTCATTGACTGATCTATGGTAAATTAAAGTCCGCCGTCGCTGCGAAAATGATGTCTTTGTCATTAGTGGTGATTAGCGTTAAGGCCGCATGATTACCGCACCAGGGCAGGTTCGCGGACGACAAGTACCGAATCTATAATGTTTCAAAGTAAATGAATAGTAATGAATTTGCGTAGGATTGCACTTTTATTGTTTGGGATGAGGTTCCGCTATCCCATACAATATCGTGTTAGACAGGAGAATGAGAGATACGCGTAACAACAACGGCCCTGTGAGTAGCTAGCCCGTGTGTTCTCTGGAGATTTGCGTCAAATCTTCCATTTTTTTTCTCTTTTTTGTGCCACTGCTGCCGTTTTTGGCAGTGTAGTGCGAATGGTTTCCGGCGCGTCAATTATCTTCACTTTAATTATTGTGACTTCATCTCTTGCAGTACGGTCGATGTGTCCGCTTGATCATCGCGGTTCCCCGTGATGATTTCGGTTATCTGCTCATTCTGAAACAACTTAAATTTTGATTAAAAATCAGCCCTGACGGCATAAGAAGTCAGCCTCATTCTGCCAACGGCCTTGTCAAAGAGGGCGGAGGAGCGGATAGATGCCCAGGGCACACTCTTGTAATTGGGATGGGAAACTGCCCCTAAAGGCCGAAGAAACAGCAATGATCAACGGCATGAGGATGCAGAAGGCAATGGAAATCACTGCATTAAAAACTCGTAACGCGTATCCACAGGACATGTGGCCTGTATTTGAAGAAGTGTCATGATGATCTCTCCATAAGAAAAACATTCCGTAAGAGAAGAAAATATAATAGTCATGGGGCACTCAAAGACAGTTGTAGGGAAAGGAGTAGAAGAAAATGTTGCAAGACAGTATATGGTCTTCGGACAAGGACTAATTGAGATCTGCAATAAATTTCAGGTAGTAATGGCGAATACTCTGTTAAAGAATCACATGAGATGGAAGTACACATGGACAAGGCCGGGTGATACGAGAAGTTTTCAGTTAGATTACATCATGGTCACACAGAGATTCCAAAATCAGCTACGGGTTTGTTAGACGTACCTAATAGGAGATTTAGACTTAGGTAACTATGTAGTAGGGGTGAAGACTAGGCAGTAGTTTGAGATGTCAGGAAGAATCGATACACAAAGACGTGGTACACGTAAGTACTAAATATGACGGGATACACTCTAAGTTCTAAGGTTACAGCTACAGCACTACGAACTAGCTCAGCAGGCAGTACAGTTGAAGAGGAATGGACATCTCCAAAAAGATCAATCACAGAAGTCAGAAAGGAAAACATATGTATAAGAAGCTAACTGTGAAGAAACCGTGGATAGCAGAATAAATATTTCAGTTGATCGATGAAAGAAGGAAGTACAAAAATGTTAAGCGAAATTCAGAAATACAGAAATAGAAGTCGCTGTGGAATGAATTAAACAGAAAGTGCATGGAAGCTAAGACGAAATAGCTGTAGGAAAAATGTGAAGAAATCGGAAAAGAAAAGATTTTCGGAAGGGCTGATCCAGCATAAAGAAAAGTCAACGTTCAGTGAGATTAAAGGCAAAGGTGGTAACATTTAAAGTGCAGCGGGAATCCCACTGTTAAATACAGAGGAGACAGCGGATAGATGGACAGAGTACACTGGAGGCCTCTGTGGGGGAGATGATTTGTCTGATGTGGTACAAGAAGAAACAGGAGTCGACTTAGAGGAGATAGTGGATCCACTATTAAATTCATACGTTTAAGAGAGCTTTCGATGATTTGAGGTCAAATAAGGCCGAAAGGATAGAAAGCATTCCACTAGAATATCTGAAATCGCTGGGAGTAATGGCAACATAACGACTATTCACATTGGTGTCTAGAATGGGTGAGCCGGGAGATACACCATCTGACTTTTGGAAAAATATCATTCACACAATTCCGAGACTACAAGAGATGACAAGCGCGATAATTATCACACAATTATCGCAACTGCTCATGCATCCAAGTTGCTGACAAGAATAGTGTACATAAGAATGCAAAAGAAAACTGATGATGTATTAGATGACGATCAGGTTGGCTTTGGGAAATATGAACGGCGAGAGGGAATTCTGACAATATGTACAAGAGCCAGGAGGTAATTATAAGATTCAACGACCAAGAACGGAGTGGTGGGATTAAAAAGGGTATATGACAAGGATGTAGCCTGTCGCCCTATTATTCTACCTGTACATCGGCGATGCAGTGACGGAAATAAAAGAAAGGTTCAGGAATGGGATTAAAATTAAAGGTGAAAGGATATCAATTATACAATTCGCTGATGACGTCGCTATCCTGAGTGAAAGTGAAGAAGAATTATATGATGTGCTGAATGGAATGAACAATCTAATGAGTACAAAATATAGATTGAGCTTAAATTAAATACACCAAATACATATAAGAATATAGTTCTGGCAATACCGGTCAGGACCTTCTTCTTCTGTGCGCATGCACACATATTCCCCGAACTCTTACGGGACTAGGAAAGAATATCTTCCACGAGTAATGAATGTGTTGGGGTGGGACACTACGAATGTAATGTGTGAGATAGTCCATGCAGTCGCATTATCCTGTGTGCCCTCCCCTCGGTGGCTCAGATGGATAGAGCGTCTGTCATGTAAGCAGGAGAACCCGGGTTTGAGTCCCGGTCGGGGCACACATTTTCACCACTCCCCTTTGGTATATATCAACGCCCGTTAGCAACTGAAGGTATTAATATAATTCTAATTTCGTTCTAGACGGCTGAATTTCATCAATGGTGTCTGTAAGAGTCTGCATTGGATACATGGCAGACTTACATTGTCTTTCTGGCCGCAATTGACACAAGTACGCGGCTATGTATCGTATATGGTGAAGGTCCTGCAGACCCCAGTGCCTGTCGCTGTGGCCGAGTTGTTCTAGGCGCTTCAGTTCGGAACCGCGCTGCTGCTAGGGTCGCAAGTTCGAATCCTGCCTCGGGTATGGATGTGCGTGATGTCCTTAGGTTAGTTCGGTTTAAGTAGTTCTAAGTGTAAGGTACTGATGACGTCAGATGTTAAGTCCCATAGTGCTTAGGGTTGTTTTCTTTTTTTTTTCTTTTTTTTTTTTTTTTTGCAACTCCCAGTACCTAAGTAGGATGGCAAGTGCGTTGTCAACTTAATCTTGATCTGCCACACACCGATTAAGATGTGATACGTATCATGTTCCAGCCAGGTGGCTTATTGCGTTACCGTATGGGTTGAACGCTGTCGTACTACATGTGGCGGGACTTCGAAAGGGAGCTCAATGACCCTCAAAGTATGGAAGCCAAATACCGAGTGAGATATCGTGACAGTATCCATATTGCCGTCAAAGTGCCCAAAATTTGAGATCATGAGCGTGTCTGTCCACGAAATATGTACCCATCTACTCATTTATCAATTGATATAGACGACGCTGCTGGTAACTGACAAGTGGATTCCAGTGATCCCTTGAGGTGCAATATGTAGATGTAGATGTAAAACCTTCCAATTCATGTGCTCGAAGTCTTGTGTGGTCCGCTTGAAAAGAGATCTTAATTGTGGCCTTGCGGTACGAGGGTGCCATAGCGCTCTCGAAAGACGCACGCGATATGCTACCTGTGGCTGGGGAAGAGGTAAACAGGAATGACACGTGCTCAAGCTGCACTACAGGCGCGAGACAAATGAGACGTCCTGCCTCACCTATGCCTTCAGGCATGTACGTCCGATAGGACTTTGCATCGTATTTCTGAACAACAGGTAGTGCAGTATGGTACTTATACGCCGACATCGGCCAAGTGACTTTCAATTAAAATGTTTCCCCTGTAGAGGAATATCGATAAAGGTTGTACTTGTGCAGGCGTGGACACATGGTTGACGACATATGGAAGTTTCATAACGGCTGTAGTGGCCGCAGTATATGTTCCAACGGACATGTTTGCACAGGCACTGCAATATCATACTCGCCCTATTTGGAAGAAATTCCTCATGATGCCATTCAGAAGCTGTTTATTGCCATGTCACAACGAACACAACACTGCCTGTGAATAAATCATATTGATCCCGATGACGGAAAAGAATGAGATGAACATTTCATCATTCAGTAACTATTACGTGATTAAAATCTCCACAATATTTGATAAATTTCGGACGAATACTTCACGGTACAATAACTTCCGCATCCATAAGTGCATGTTGTATTGGTTCTGTGTGCTAGTGTAGTGAGGGAGGTCAAAAGGGCAGTCTCCAATTATATGAGGGTTGGAACTTAAATAGTGGTAACTATTTATTCACAAGCGCTGCATAAGTGTTACATGGTTGCAGCAGATACTGTCCTTCAAAGTAGTTACCAGCGTTGTGAAGAACCCGTTTTCAGCGATTCTGAAGGCGTAGTATACCGTTAGCAGAGCCTGTTCTGTTGATGGCGCGAATGGAACGGTCTAAGGTTATGGTGATTCTCGTGTACGACTGTGGTGTTGTTGTCCTAACACATTACGTTACTCCACGGCAGACCGTCAATGCACAGTATTACGGTTCGTTTTTGGAGGATCACCTGCGACCAGCTTTGTGAAAGAAGCGGCGACACTTTCTGCGCAACCCACCCGTCATTTCGCACGACAATGAGCGAGCGCATACAGCGCAAGCTGTGGCTGCTTTGTTCGGTCGATGGGATTGGGAAGTACTGTACCATCCACCAAATTCCCCGGACATAAGTCCTTGTGACTTTGATTTGACTCCTAAGTCGAAGGAACCACTTCGTAGCATTGGGTTCAGACCTGTTCCAGAGATTCGTTAGGCGGTAGACCGCTCCATTCAAACCATCAACAGAATTGGCTCTGCTAATAGAATACTACGCCTTCCACATCGCTGGCAACGGGTTCTACACAACGCTGGTGACTACTTTGAAGGTCAGTAACAGGTGAAAACATGTAACTCTTTTGTATCGCTCGTGAATAAATAGTTGCCGATATTTAAGTTCCGCTTTAAATGTTCAAACTCACTACGAGAATTTTATTACATTCATAATAGGCGTCTGCTGAAAATAGAGCTATTGTTTTACCTAAAACCAAAGGTTCACAATCGCCACTGAACCTTAATTTTCGTATATAACAACATCTAAATTTCTGCCTCGCTGTATTTCAATCTCTAGAGGCTGATGTCGTATTGCGCGACGAGATCCGTAGGCCAGTGATTCGAACATTCCTGCGTTCCATTGTGTGCCTGCACCGCCGCCTGTTCCTCCATTTCCGTGCCTTCTGCTGGCTTTGTAAGGATTCCGGGTACCGCCTGGATGCGCCGCTGCCGGCACATACGAGGCGCTGGCGCCTGCGGTCAGGCAACCCGGAGAACTCCACCGCCGGCATTCGCTGTGACCGAAAGTGGGCGAGCATTAGGACGCGCCCGAGCAGACACCACCCACGCATTGTTCTCCGTTTTCTAAGGCCAACCCGTTTATGAGCTGCGGCTCAGCTCTATCCCGAAATAAAGAAGCTCTAGGAACAATTGTATGAGGAAAACATTCGAATGTGCGTCCAACAATGGTAGTGGGACGGTACGAACTTTGAATGTTGGCATTGCAGTTGTCCTGAAACTAGCCAGGTGACATTTTTCATTTATAAAATATCTACAGTCGAGATCCGCTGGTGAACTGTACCCCAAGACACCGACCTTTGTGGTACAAAGCGCCCACAACCCTATTTAATAGCCCGCATCTCGTGGTCGTGCGGTAGCGTTCTCGCTTCCCACGCTCGGGTTCCCGGGTTCGATTCCCGGCGGGGTCAGGGATTTTCTCTGCCTCGTGATGGCTGGGTGTTGTGTGATGTCCTTAGGTTAGTTAGGTTTAAGTAGTTCTAAGTTCTAGGGGACTGATGACCATAGATGTTAAGTCCCATAGTGCTCAGAGCCTATTTAATAAGGGACAGTTTTGTAGAGAAAAACACTCCATGATTCCTACAGTTACTTCACACAAAGGAAAGCTGGCTATAGCAGCCACCACGAAAAAAACGTTTTCTATTGTTCGCGCAAGTTGCGTCATAGATGAGAATATGAAATATATCCGTAGAAACTGTATACATTCTGTCACTATAAAACAAATGTCTTTTTATTTAAAGCCCCTTTCGTAGTAGAAAAGTGAACTTAAGATGATGTCTGCAAAATTATCACTTTTCCTGATAGATTGGGTAAAGTGCCCACAGGCAGACAAAAGGAAACGTAAGTCTCAGATGCAGTGTACTGTTGTTTTCTGAGACTTATGCTTCGATGAATCAGCCGAAACCGTGTCACCCAATCCTTGCCCGCAATATTTTTGTCTTTGCTGAATGGATGTAGCTAAGTTATTTCGCTCACCAAGCTTAAACGCCAATTGGCGTATATCATTTACTAATTTGCCATA
This sequence comes from Schistocerca piceifrons, assembly GCF_021461385.2. Classification (NCBI taxonomy): domain Eukaryota; kingdom Metazoa; phylum Arthropoda; class Insecta; order Orthoptera; family Acrididae; genus Schistocerca; species Schistocerca piceifrons. The sequence continues at coordinate 500,456,421 of NC_060139.1, forward strand.
AATCTTCGTTTTGTGTTAAAAATATGATTAAACACATCTTTCTTTTATTATTCGTGGAATACATATCTGCAATTTCCATGAGTATTGTCTCCAGTACTGAACTGGATAATCGGGAGTTAAGGAAAACAGGAAGAACCGGGCCCACAAATCAACTGGTTGATATTTCGTGCAAATAACAATTTATTGATATATTGAAATTTAACTTAAAGTCAAAGAAATAATTACTGCAGTTTAAATCTTAAGGCCAGATTTTAAAAGAATTATATCATGCTTTAATAATAATAATGCGAAGAGGAAGTAAAACTTCAGGTGAAATTGCAGTTTCAATCTTAAGGCCACAGTTTGGAGAAATATTACTACAAGAACATTCTTTTCAGGCTACTGTAGTAAAACGAAGCCACACTTAATACTCATCTTGTGTAAGGTGTCGGCGCTGCACGGATTCAGGAGGTGCCTTGAGATGGTAATTTTTAAACAGAGAATCGGATAGCGCATCCGGCATGATCGGTACAGGGTGAAGCAGACGAACCAGGCTCCGAGCGATGTGAAGCTGCAGTCCGTACAGTCGGATGAATTGCAGTGTCACTAACAAGCGATCGGACGGCCACGTAGTTGCCCTTTCCGCAGCCTGAGGCACGTTCTCGAACTCGACGATTCCAAACCCCACCAACTGACCGCCACGCCCCACACACCACTCTTCCAATAGCCAGTTTCCTGTGTCAGACGGATGGTGCTTTCGCAGACCAACTTGGCTCAAACAGCACAACTCAGCTCTCACATGAGGAACACGGTGTCACAAACAACTCGGCTCTCACGTGCAACTCCGCTGTCTCAGACCACCTTTCTTCCCACTCAGAGACACACCACACGGCAAGCACTTCCTCCGCGGCCGACTTCGACCAAAGATGCTTACTGAAAAAACAGTAAATCGATAGCAAACTCAAGCCAGTGACGCCAGACAAGACACAACCGAAGCAAAATATGGCGTCACGGCTCAAGTACCATCATTGTTTTTTCAAGAACTCATCTTTTATGGGTGTTTCTTGAGACACTGTGTAGTATGGATGCTGTAGTAAATGGCATATTTTCTCTCGTTACAGAATCTAGTGCGTATTCCAGACCTCGGGAATCCTATGATTGCTGTAGTGATGTTCCAAAAAAGTTGATGGCGTCTTAACACACACACGTAAAAAAAAATCCATATCTTTTCTGGAAGCTGTTAAGACAGTAATGCCTTAGCATATTTATTTTATGGAACACTCGTGTCTTACTATCAATTCAGTTGCCTTAAAACAAGGTAAGTATATTAGAAAATACATGATCGGGAAATGTGACCATGTGTCCTCTCAGACGGCTGACCACTGTGCTCGACTGTACGCCTTTATGTTAAGCGTTATCTTAATACGAACCTGTTTAAGCTAGACAATTCATAAATACGTGGTTTCGAAGACTAATATATATAAGGTTTTACCAGCACAGTATCAATTAGCTTCCACAGTATATATATATATATATATATATATATATATATATATATATATATATATATATATATATATATATATATGTATAAGCATATGAGTTTGTAGCTTGCCTTAAATGAAACGTAGAGGAAACAAAAATAATTTTACTGTAGAGAAACGTGCGTAACTATCGCCACGAAACTCGCTGACCAAGCCAAAGGTGTCTCTTTGAATAATTTTAAATGTTCGCTTCTAGGACGTAGCGATCTCCAACAGAATAAAACAAAGGAGGTCACATTACACGCCCTTGCCACTATAGTCATCCTTACCTTATAGAGGCATAGAGGCGTAAATGGAATTGGTAGACAAGTAAAACTGTAATGAATAAAGGTAGTAGTAGACGCGGAACGCTAGTTGAAATACGACGAATATAGTGGGAAGAGAAAATGAACAACAGCAAGCTCCTTGTTTAAGAGTCTGTTCGGTAAAATTTCTTGGGTCTCAAATGCCCCTGAGTAGTAAATCATTGGGGATGCTGAGCCACAGTTAAAGGGTTCACGGCTAGCCGACACGCCAGACACCAAATATCTTCACGATAGCACTGGCTGAAAACTTAAAAACGTCAAGATGAAACTGGTGGCAAATTTAAAAATGCAAGATATTGATGGACGGAAATTTGAAATGCAAGATGGCGGAGGCAGGAAATTTAAATATCCAATATAGCAAAACTACTATGTTTGTTCTTAGTACACCCTCCCCCTCCACCTTCCAATTCCACCTAAACCCAGATTAATATTTTAGCAGTCAATATAATGAAACAGCCAGCCTAGAATTTTAGAGAGCATTTAAATAAAGCAGACAGTCACTAGTAGCTACTAACTTATATAAGCTCGATTGAATTCCATAAAAGAGGCACCTTCTTCAAACACATTTGCCTCTGAACTGTGTAAGTCAGTTCCGTCGGCCCCAAATCGCCGCCCCCATAACACTTGGATATGCACATACCCATACACACTCAGATCTGAGAAACATTGAGTCATAAATTTTCTGCCACCCACATACACGAAATGACCAGAGAAGCCCAAATGCTATTCGAGAATCGGACCATAAAGAAAAATTTGGGGTGTCCCATTGGATCATATTGTCTAAACTACACAATATTTCTGTTACACAGATGGTCATTCTTATTAACTTCATTCTTTCTCAAAAATAACCACAGTTAAGAAGTATGTGGTGCCCAGCGGCATGTGGCTAGCAGCGGTCTGCCAATCTGGAGTTACAGCTACTTTTATCCCTGTCCCGCAGGGCGGTGTGCAATTTGACTTACCATGTCTGTGTTAAACAGATGTAATAAATTTTTCTCTCTGCAAAAGTCTGAACGTAACCATATAGCACAGAGCTGAGAGAAGTAAAACTTGCGTCTGTGTTTCCACAGCGTTTTCATCAAAGATTGCACTATAGTTTCCTTCATTGTGTATATCTGGAAGCACACATACCTTATAGGTAATGTTCCTTGAAACATGGCAATGAAATATACTGACGCCAAAAATAGTAACAGCAAAAATTAACTAATGTACAGTAATGAAAGTTCTGGAATACATTTGGCTAGCCAACATATCTAAGTGATTAACATTGCACGATCACAGGTAAGTACGAGATAAGCCATTGCAAATGAGAAATGTTGGTTTATTAAAAACCGGTGTAGCTACTAGAGTATCGAACGCCAGCATGCAAACATGCATACATTGTGATGTACAGGTGCTGAACGACAGTTTGTAGGATGGATTTCCATGCCTGTTGCACTTGTTCATTCAGTACAGGGATGGTAAATGCTGGTTGTATATGACACTGGAGTTGTCGTCTGCTGAATTCCCGCACATCTTATGATTGAGCTGGCCAAGGCATTTTTTCAACACTATAGAGCATGTTGGGTTACAGCAGCGGTAAGTGGGCGAGGGTTATCATCCTGTAAAACACCACGGGAAATGCTGTTTGTGAATGGCAGCACAAGAAGTCGAATCATCAGACTGATTTACAAATTTGCAGTCAGTGTACGTAGGATAACCACGAGAGTGTTTCTGCTGTCATACGAAATAGCATCCAGACCATAACTCCAGTTGTAGGTCCTGTGTGTCTAGAACCCAGACAGGTTGCCTGCAGTACCTCAATTGGCCTGCTTCCATCACATAGCCATCACTGGCCCCAACAGAACGAGATGTCATCAGAAAAGACAACAAACCTCCACCCTGTCCTCCAGTAAGATCTCGCTTGACATCACTGAAATCGCAAGAGGCTGTGGTTTAAACCAGTGGAATATGTGCTACAGGTCGTCTCACTCGGAACTTCCCTTTACATAACCGATCTGTAAAGTATGATTTCTGTACGCAACAGTTCGGAAAAGACGCACGACACTGAACACTCACTTAAAACACTGCACTAAAAAGTTGGCATGAAGATGTCACACCACAGCCAAGGGCAGATGGGGGAACCTGGATAGATGAGGGGGAAAAAGGGGGGAGGAGAGAAAAAACGAAGTTGGGGGGGGGGGATGCCGAGAGAGGGGCAGGGCAGACGCGAGAGGGAGTGGGGAAAGGCAGTTGAGGGGAATGCAAAAGAACTCAAGGGAGAGAACGGAGGCAGAGAGAGGGTAGACAGGAAGAAAAAACAGGATTGAAGGGGGCGGGGAAGGGAGATTGGGAAAAGGACAGAGGAAGGGAGGGAGTTGATAGGAAGGATCAAAGGAGGTAGAGAGGGCATCATCCGGCAGGGGAGTCGACGGAAGCCACCTTGGGAAAGGAGATGAAGGGTGTACATATGGAGGGCAGGGAGGACACAACGGTGAAGGCGCGGCAGAAGGCAGGGGTTGGAGAGGAGAGGAGCAACCAGGGAATGAGGGGGATCAAGGCGGCGGGAGGTGTAGAGGACACGGATATATTCGAGAAAAAGGAGCAGATGGGAGAAAGGAATCAGGTCATAGAGGATCCACATGGGAGATGGGAGGTGTATACGGAAGGTGCGGCAGAGCGCATGGCGATCGAGGATAGAGCCTGCATATTGCAGAACTTGTGTATGGGTGAGAGTGGGAGTGAAAAACTCAGTGATAGACTGTTGGTGTTCCTAATGTCATAGTGGCACCTAACAATGAGCACAAGACCATGAGCACTAAACATGGAGAGAATGGACTGGTGTACCTGAAGGTTTGCGAAATATCGCTGAGTTGTGGCACTCGATTTCATGTATCGCTAGTGGGCTGGTTCGCAATCGTTGTGTGCTGAATTTGCTAACTGGTGGTAAACGGAAAGTCCGAGAAAGGGCACGAGTAGTACGTCGGCAACGACTAACACTGCATGATATAGAGGAGGCGCCGTGCTGTCAAAGGAGAGGCAGTTACGAACATCGGCTGGATGAGCGAGTTGCGAGTATGGGCGCTTGGGCAGGGACTGTGCCCTGGTCAATAGGAATATTTGCGTGTGTGGTGCTTGGACGCAGAGAACACCGCTGTGAGGAACGACAACCTTCAGTTACTGACATATGTCTGTGGCTTCTCAGCAAGCCAGTTGCTGTTTCTGAAACCGGTGAGACATTTCGTCTGGTAAGTACATGTTTACATGTGAGGGACAACGTCCTGCGCTGGCTTGAAGCTCTAGTGGAGCTTATGGACAAAAATTCTTCTGTTTTTTGGGCGTAATAAGCCGCCACTTAAGACAGCCAATGTTCCGAAGCAGTATAACATTGGTAGAAAAAATGTTATATGGTGGTGACTTTTAGACAGATTCCTGTGACTTTGTGAGACGAATATTCTACCTCGAGTATGGTGGCTTTTATTACTTTTCCGGGAACGGTATTAATTGCCTGACTTTCGGTTGAGTTTCCAGCTTTTTAGCCTAAATTCACGGCCGTGGCAAATGGGTGTAGTCACTGCTTGTACAGACCAATGTAGGAATGTCACTCTCACTTCCTTAAGTGGAATATGCTTGTTGCCCATTTCTTTTGGACATGTGTGAAAGAACAGATACATCTTCATATAGATAAGGCTTCCCAGCCTATGACCTTCTTCAGTGCGGATGCACTCACATTGCCCGAACTCTTACGGGAATAGGTAGACTGACTGCCGCAAGTAATGAGTATAGTAAGCAGGGACACTACGAATGTAGCGTGTGGACAGAAAGCTGTAAATGTGGGTCTCACGGGGAGCGTTCCAGTGAAGTCGCACAATATTCTATGTCCTCGATGGCTCAGTTGAGTAGAGCGTCTGACATGAAAGTAGGAGATCCCGGGTTCGATTTCCGGTGGGGCACACATTTTCGACTGTCCCCATTTAAATTTATCAACGCTTGTAAGCAGCTAATGGTCTGAATTTCACTGTAATTTCAAAGGACAGTTAAGTTATAATCTTGCGGAGGTACTATAGGATCAAAGGATATTGCAGAATTTGCGGAAGGGCATTACTAATGATAAAATGTCTGCCCATATCAAAAATAAATTGACTGACAGGTACTATCTATGCAGGTATATATGGAAGGGGTACTTGTCGCTATTATGGCTTTAGAGCTTGATGTGAGTGAGGAGGAGATGATAGAAAATGTTCTGAAAAGGGTTAAGCCCGAAGCCAGTAACTTTTGCTGAACTAGACCAATTAGAGCTTTCGATCGATTGTATTCGTTTTGCTGATAATAAGCTGGAGTTTTCAGAACAAACGATTGTTAAGCAAGGGGCGGAGAATTGGTTAAGGCGAAGTGATGTTTTCGTTCTGGTGATCCTGGACATTAGGTGCATCGGCGTCCTGAGCCGCGTAATGCGCGTCCGGCCAGCTGACGCCAGAAGTGTCGAGCATGTTCAAATTTAAATTTCGTGTTAAACACTAACCGCATTGGGCATTCCGTCAATCCATTTTAGCCCTTCTTCGTGCTGCAGTAAATCATGAACGCTTGTGTGCCTTAACTGATTGAGACAGTAACCTTACATTGGTTGATTATGACTAATATATTCACGGTGGCAGCATTTGTAAGTTTCCTAGCCTACAGCTGGCGTTGTTGGGATGTCTTATTGTCAATGGGCAGGTGCTGCCTCCGGTTGGTCGTTGTAAGGCGAGTATTTTTTGCAATGGTTTTCCTTGGGCCGTTCAGTACGCCGTTGTCAAGCATCTTTACGTTGCGGTTCTTTTGGGTTGCGATTGGATCCAACGTACCGGTTTGATCTTTAATTATGAGATTTTCTATTTAAGATAGGTCATCTTGGTGATTCTGAGGCTCAAGCGATGCTGCGCTTTCCGGATATGTTAAGCGACAACTTATGTCTTACCAATAGGATACGATCTAGCCTCTGGTAATGCATCATGTAAAATGGGACTGCACCCAGACACGAAGTACTTGAATAATGCTAATGAAACCAGCTGCTGCATTTGAATACAACATCTATTATTCTCTTTAAAACATGCTACCAGGTCCGACACCAAATGGTGTCATCTTCAGACACCAAGTGCAACCTGCCATTCACAACCGTTTTCATCTGCAGTGACAGAATCGTATGCAGTTGATCAAAATTAACTGGATTCCGTACCTTCTGTGACAATAACAAGCCTGGCATGCCTGGATGACAACTGGGACTCGAAGGTATATGTAGGACAATCAGCCATCTTAGTTTTGGCCCGCTGCATACTATTCTGTTCATTGTACATGAAAACAGTAATAGATGGCAGGTTACGCTTGGGGCCTGAATTTGAGCCGAAACTGGTACTTTGTTTTAAAAAGGACAAGCGACATTGGATTCAAATGTAGCCGCTGATATTTGTTATCAGTATCGAAGTACTAAATATACAATATAGGATCAACCTTACTGAGGATGCGTCAGCCCCCATACAGGTTCTCACCACCCAAAATGAAAGTTATGAGACAGATAGTAGAGGAGAAGCTCCACGCAAGAGTTACTAGGCCAACTCCCTCTCTCTATGCCTCTCCCATGTTTTTAGTTCTGAAGGGTTTGTTATCCAGGTATCGTACTAGTTTTTTTTCTATTTTTTTTCTATTTTCGATCTTACTCAGGCTTACCTCCAGATCTCAATGACAAAAGATACTGCACAGGTGACGGAATCTTATATGGACAGGAATTTATACGAATTTAAGCATTACCATTAGGCTTAACAAATGGGGATGCTGTTCTCTCCAAATTTTTTGAATTATTTTTAGAGAGGCATAAAATTTAAATCAGTTTATAATTACTTAGGTGATTTGGTAGTTCCTTCTGCTAACTTCGAAAATCATTTGCAACATCTGGAGGAGGTTTTAAGACAGTCTCGTACTACTGGCCTCACTGTGAAGCCTTCCAAAATGAAATTACCTAGGCTGGAGATTTTTTTCCTTGGTCATTTGGTTTCTGCTGGCGGGGTCGAATTAATCAGAGGCATGAGACTTAGAGAAGTACGAACTTGCATAAATATCCCTCTCCTAAGACCAAGAAATGTGTGGCCTGGTTCATTCGGCTGGAGTACGTTTCGGAAGTTCGTCCCTAATTTTGCCCTGATAACGGCCCTCTTGAACGTCAGAATAATCATACATTTCAGTGGGGAGAGTCAGAGCAGTCCTCATTTCAAGGGCTTATTTAAATAGTGGTACAAGTCTATTTTTTGTTCATTTTTAGATACAGAGTCCTAAAGTTAAATGAGCGCTGAGAAATCGGCAGTTGAGATACCAGAAATATTCAAGCATATGGTGTCTTGCTAGAGATTAGCCTTTCTTTCTGATTGTTTGGATTATTAATTTCAGAAGCATTATAGTCACAAAAATGGAGGTAATGGACTTGCACCACTATTAAAATAAGCCCTTCATTTGATGCCGTTAAAGGAATCCACCCGTGGCCCAGTGGTAGCGTCTTGAGTTAGTAGTCAAAAAGTCATCGGTCACGGGCTCGAACTCAGCCACCGCTTAAATTCTGGACAACAATGGGCATTGATGGCCGAGGTCATCCGGTATAGTATGTCAACCACATTCTGCCAACGGCCTTGTCAAAGAGGGCGGAGGAGCACACAAACGTTCAGGGTTGGTTGGTTGGTTGTTTTTGGGGAAGGAGACCAGACAGCGTGGTCATCGGTCTCATCGGATTAGGGAAGGATGGGGAAGGAAGTCGGCCGTGCCCTTTCAGAGGAACCATCCCGGCATTGGCCTGGAGTGATTTAGGGAAATCACGGAAAACCTAAATCAGGATGGCCGGACGCGGGATTGAACCGTCGTCCTCCCGAATGCGAGAAACGTTCAGGGCACTCTCTTTCCCTAGTGGTGGAAAACTGCCCATAAAGGCACAAAAATCGCCATTGATCAATGACATGAGGATGCAGAAGGCAGTGGATACACTGCATTAAAGACATATAATGTGTACCCACAGCATATGTGGCCTGAAATTGTAAAGGTGTCGTGATTGTCACTCCATCAGCAAAAGATTCCGGAATAGTTCACAATTTGCAATGGAATCACTGCATTAAAGACATATAATGTGTATCCACAGCATATGTGGCCTGAAATTGTAAAGGTGTCATGATTGTCACTCCATCAGCAAAAGATTCCGGAATAGTCCACAATTTCGATTTCTCGGGTGATGAAGTAGTGGACGATGGGAAAAAGCTTGAACATCCAACGAAAGGATAACTTTCTACGAATCGGGACGAGGAGTGTTGGAAGCTTAAACATGATGGGATAGCTAGAAAAACTGAACAGAGAAATGCAAAGGCTACATCTAGATATATTGCAGATCAATGAAGTGAAACGGAGAAAAAACCAAATTTCAAGTCAGATGAGTAAAGGGTAATATCAACAGCAGCAGAAAGTGGTATACCGGGAGAAGAATTCGTTGTGTATATGAAGGTAGGGCAGTTCAGTAATAGGGATGTTTTCATCAGAATCGACAGCAAACCAACATCGACAATCATCTTCAGCTGGCGTAGTCGCAAGCTGAAGATGAAGGGATGGGCAAACTACATGATTATGGTGAACGGATAATGCACCACGTGAAAGGAATGAAGATCTTGTACACTTGAGGGACTGGAATCCGGTTGTAGGGGAAGGAGTAGAGGAAAGGGTTGTGAGAGAATATGAGCTTGGTGCTAGGAATGAAAGTGGTGAAAGACTAAGTGCTGTAATAAATTTCACTTAGTAATAGCGAATACTCTGTTCAAGAATAACAAGAGTAGGAGGTATGCTTGGAAAATGCCGGGAGATAGGGATCAGACAGAGATTCCGAGATCAGATACTAGATTGTAAGGGGCACCCAGAACCAGATATAGACTTAGAACACAATCTGGTAGGGATGAAGAGTAGGCTGAAGTTTAAGAGATTACTCAGGAAGAATCAGTACACAAAGAAGTGGGATACAGGAGTACTGAGGAATGTAAAGATACTCTTGACATTCTATAAAGCCGTGGATACTGCAACTGGGAATAGTTCCGTAGGGAGTACAGTTGAGGAAAAATGAGCATTTCTAATAAGTGCAATCGCAGAGGTTGGAAAGAAAAACACAGTTACAAAGAAGGTAACAGCGAAGAAGCTATAAGTAACAAAAGGAATGGTTCCAGTGGCTCTGAGCACTATGGGACTTAACATCTGAGGTCATCAGTCCCCTAGAACTTAGAATTACTTAAACCTAACTAACCTAACGACATCACACACATCTACGTCAGAGGCAGGATTCGATCCTGCGACCGTAGCAGTGGCGCAGTTCCGGACTGAAGTGCCTACAACCGCTCGGTCACAACGGTCGGCTTAAAAGAAATACTTCACTCTATTGATAAAAGAAGGAAGCACAGAAATGTTCAGCGAAATTTAGGATTACAGAAATACATGTCACTAAGTAACGAAATAAGTAGGAAGTGCAGAGAAGCTAAGCAAATATGACTGCAAGAAAAATATGAAGAAATGGAGAAAGAAATGATTGTCAGAAGGACTGATTCATCATAAAAGAAAGTCAAAACAACCTTCGGTGAAATTAAAAGCAAGAGTGGTTACATTAAGAGTGCAACGGGATTTCCGCGGTTAAATGCAGAGGAGAGGGCCTGTAGGTGGAAAGACTGTGTTAAATCTCAATCAGAAGAGGATCGAAGCATTTGAGATAAGGCACTACAGACGAATGTTGAAAATTAGTTGGTCTGGTAAGATAAGTAATGAGGAGATTCTGCACAGAATCGGAGATGAAAGTAAGGTGCGGAAAATACTGGCAAGAAGATGGGACAGTATGATAAGGCGTCATGGAATAACTTCCGTGGTTCTAGAGGGAGCTGTAGATGGTACAGCTATAGAGGAAGACAGAGATTGGATTCATCCATCGAATAATTGAGAACGTAGATTGCATGTGCTGTTCCAAGATGAAAATGTTGGCACAAGAGAGGAATTCGAGGCGGGCCGCATCGAATAAGTCAGAAGTTTCATGACTCAAAAAGGACGCATTCAGTGGAATGTTCGACCAGAAAGGTAGTCACCACTGTGAGGAACAGGAAATAGAGGAAATAGTTGGGTTTCTGGGGTGTTAACCTGAGGTTCCCAAGTTAATTAATAATTTCTGGCACAACAATAAAATTATGCTCTTTTGTGCAAGATTATGCAAGATTTATTAATCGGCAAATCCGTAGAGGCATGTAATTTGTAAAAGGGAGTCTTGTGCTATCAGGGCAAGCGGGATAATCGGGCCAAGATTTGATTTCGGGGAGACTTGGTTCCCGCCATTTTACATTGCTGTCGTAAGTATGTGGTTACAGGGCACGTAGAAGCTGTCGAATCCTTAGCAATGTTCGGGAATTTCTTACTTGGCCTACCTTGTATAACGACACATGGCGTTTGGTGGGAGAGTGCCATCAATTTAAAATAGCTAAAAATAGCTTTAATTCTCGTAGGGGACTTTTACATAAGCTCTCTGTCGATTATGTCGGCCCCTGCCGTGTACTCGCAAAGGCAACCGGTGCATCCTCGTCGTGGTTTATGCCTTCTCCAGATCTGTGTGGTTAGTACCCAGTAGTGGGGTGACGACTGGGTTAACTATTCGTCATTTGCCGGGGGTTTTTCCCATATATAGCCCTCCACGTACTACAGACAGCGACAAAGCTCCTGCCTTCCTCTCACGACAGTTAAAAATTTTCTGCTTCGAGAACCCTATAACTCAGTACACGACTGTACTATACTATCTGCAGCCTTCATTTGCAAAGACAGTGAAGCACAATTCAAAGGAAGACATAATTATTTTCTATTCTCATTCACGACACAATATCAATGCAACAACTTAATTTGGCTTTAATTCAGCCTACCATGAAGCCCTTAAAACCACATGCGATTCCTTGATCTTTGGTCATCGTCATTTCCCATTGGCCAACCTGTCCTGACTTAATGTCCTGCTCCCTGAGAAAGTGACATCTGGAATGATTCAGGAGAACTGGAGACAAGCACAACGAAATATTGTATCGCACATCAGAGGCAGACGCGCCGTTACAATCAGGGGCTAAGCGAGTATAAGGTACAGGTTGGGTGATTTGGTTTTCGACCGAAACCTAGCTGCCAGGGGTCAAGGCAAGGCCACAATTTCTGATAAATTGGCACCCTGCTTTACAAGACGTTGTTATTCAGATTCTTAACCCAGTCACACTATTTCTAGATACCATTTCTCGCAGGCCAAGAGAGGGAGGTAAGGTTTCCGTTCCTTGTTTGACTAGTTCTGGCAGTGTTGAGTTTTTGGTTGGGGAGGAGGAGCCATAGCGCTAGAATCGAGATATTGCTAGTAGGCTGGTTCGTCATCCTTACATGCAGAATTGGTTGGATGGTGGTATGAGGAGAGTCAGAGAGGGCGCCAATAGTACATCCACAACGAGTGACGCTGTGGGATATAGAGGGGCGCCGCGCTGTGAAAGGAAAGGCGGTTAGGAACTCCGGGTGGACGTGGAAGGGGCTTATGCGGAGCTGAGGAGGAGGACCGTCATCTGGTCGGCGAGGCTGCTGCTTTCACGTTGCCGTGTGTGTTGTTTGGACGCCGACAAGATTGTTGGGAGGATCGACAACCTTCAGGTGGCGATTTCTAATCAGGTCTTCTCGCCAACCCGTGTGGCTACTTTCAGTTTCTGAAGCTGACATTTCGTCCGATAAGCGCATTCTTAAATGTAAGGGACAACGTCCTGCGCTGTTTCGAAGTTCCGGTGGAGCCGACGGACGAAAATTCTACCATTTGTTGAGGTGTAATAAGCCGACACTTAAGACAGCCAATGTTGCGAAGCAGTGTAAGTGAAAATGTTACATAGCCGTGACTGTTAGGCAGATCGCTGTGGCCTTATAAGGCGAATATTCTACCTTCAGATTGGCGGCCGTTATTGATGTTCCTGGAACAACAGTAATTATCTCATTTGTAATCGAGTTACGAATTTCTTGTAGCCTCGATTCAAAACCATGGCTAATGTATATTGACACTGTTCGTGAAGACCAATGTAGGGCCGTCACTCTCACTTCCGTAAAGTGGAATTTGCTTGTTCCCCTTTGGTAAATGTTCTTCCTTTAATAATTTGTTGATTTTGAATTTTAGTATGTTGTTGTTCAGTCCATCTATGGGCCGGTGTCCTCTCGTCAGTTAGCGGACGAGAGCTTAGGGCAGGTTTCCGGTGCCCTAGTCGGCCATGAGTCTAGCATCGCCCTCTTAGCGACCGACCGACCAACTGACCAACAGACCGACGTGCTGGTGTTAAATGATGATGCTTGGTTTGTGGGGCGTTCAACTGCGCTGTTATCAGCGCCCATAATAATTCCCAATATTTACACAGCCCAGTCTCGTCCCTTTCACGAATGATGATGAAATGATGATGGCAACACAAACACCAAGCCCCAAGCAGAGATAATCCCCAATCCTACCGGGAATCGAACCCGGGACACCGTGATCCAGAGGCAACGACGCTAGTCAGTAGACCACGAGCTGCGGACGCCGGTGTTAGAAATGGCCGAGCCGTCTCATGTCGGTTTTATGAGGTTCGAGGCCGAAGCTGTAAAACAATAATAACTTTATTGTATGTATCTTACTTTCTTAAACGCATCTGGCTTCATTCTGATGTCTGTTAACGTCTAAGTCCGAAGTTTACTTCGTAATGACGTGTTGATATGTAATTAATCATCTGTTGAGCGTTTTGATCATAACTCTGATCTTAACATGAACTGCTGTCAGTTAAAGACTTAGTGCGGTGGCACATGTTTGTGACGAGCAATTGTTAACTGGAAGATTATTAACAGAGATTGATATGTAATAGGCACACATTTTTCTGTAATTGCAAACACACTACAGGACATTAAAATTGCTACACCACGAAGATGACGTGCTACAGACACGAAATTTAACCGACAGAAAGAAGATGCTGTGATATGCAAATGATTAGCTTTTCAGAGCATTCACACAAGGTTGACGCCGGTGGCGACACCTACAACGTGCTAAAATGAGGAAAGTTTCCATTCGATTTCTCATACACAAACAGCAGTTGACCGGCGTTGCCTGGTGAAACGTTGTTGTGATGTCTCGTGTAAGGAGGAGAAATGCGTACCATCACGTTTCCGACTTTGATAAAGGTCGGATTGTAGCCTATCACGATTGCGGTGTATCGTATCGCGTCATTGCTGCTCGAGATCCAATGACTGTTAGCAGAATATTGAATCGGTGGGTTCAGGAGGGTAATACTGATTCCAACGGCCTTGTATCACTAGCAGTCGAGATGACAGGCATCTTATCCGCATGGCTGTAACGCATCATGCAGCCACATCTCGATCCCTGGGTCAACAGATGGGAACGTTTGCAAGACAACAACCATCTGCACGAACAGTTCGACGACGTTTACAGCAGCATGGACTATCAGCTCGGAGACCATGGCTGCGGTTACCCTTGACGCTGCGTCACAGACAGGAGCGCCTGCGATGGTGTACTCAACGACGAACCTGGGTGCACTCTGCGGTATGGATTGCCATGGAGAGACTCAATCTATGGTGGACGTATCTTAACTGCTCTTCGACTATGTTGTCAAGTGTGTATTGGAACAGAAAGATTCAGATTTCTGGTTGGTGCAGTCCGATGTGTGACACTAGCGGCTCTTTTTCATACTGAAATGTTGTGGTTTTAAAGGTAACAGACTATCACTACCTTAAGATTTCCCTGTTCGTTACGTACTGTCGTTGACTATCATTTTGCAGGGATGATTTGAACATACCACAATTTCTGAAACGTAATCGCAAGTGAATTTCGCAAAACGTTGACGTTATCCATCTGCATAAACCTATAAATGGCTTGTGTCAAACAGAATCAATGTCCCCTTTGGTGTCCCAGGTAGAAATTTCATCCTCACGAAGTTCGTGACCATAGCGTGTGGAACTTGCTAGCTGGATCTATGTTTAAGTACATCTAGATAGAGTTAATTCACCATCAGGATGTTCGCATTATGTCTGTTCTATTCTACCTTACGTGCATACGTCTGATTCACAAACAAGACGGAAAAAATATCTGTTCAAAACCTGCACTGCTCGTTAGAAATGTGTATCGAACATTCAGCATCCAAGGTGTGGGGGGTTTTGGGTCTGTGGCAGGAATTCAAATACCTTTATGCGATAATTCAGTGGATGATACTACCATACATCAGACATGTACCTGTTCTGCGAGTTCAGAGTTATAGTAGAAGTGTAAAATGTGTTGTTTGAAGTAACATCGAGTTGATGCAAACAACCAAATGTCTATATCATTAGTTGGCTGCTCAGTTTTGTAAGACGTCCTATGCCCTTTCCGGAGACGCAATAGCAACATGTATTGTATCCTTTCCAACCTATCAACAGCTTGTTCAATTCATGAAACACAGAATCGCGACAGTGTAACTCGAAGGGAGGTGGACCATCATGGGAAAGTTCATGTTGTCGATAAAATATTCATTTTAAAAACACAAAACTACATCTGGAAAGGGGTTTAAACTTAGGTAGATCGAAACTTAACTGATTTTTGATATATTATTTGTATATTTTGCCATAAGACCGAAGTGAAACTTGAATGACGTGCCGTACGTGTGTCGCCTACCCCACTTTACACATGTTATGGACACGCTTGATAATGTGGAAACTCCGATTTTGGCGGAAAATTGATTAATTTGTGGTCTAGTCATCGATTTCATCGTAACGTTAGTTAATTTCGGTACTATATTCGACAGTTTCAAAATTTTTCTATATCTTCCCGACTGGTGTTGAGGCGGGCGCTGTTCTGCACATTAACGTGAGGTGGGGAGCTGTTCTGTAGTGCAAGCGCTTTCCACTGTGTCTGTTATCCGGAGTGAGTAGAAAGCTGTCCACATCCCTGGCATTGCTGTTCTGAGCTGCCAGTCACATGAATCATAGCGTTTTGATGAATACACTTCCTCGCGTTATTTCCCTCTGCGTCTCTAGCTCTCGAGGTATAGTGTTCCCATGCTCTTCACCATATGGAAGTAATGGTCTGCGCTGTGTTGTGTTGTGTCTGCCATCCATCTTCAAGTTTGTGTACAAGTATGATACTGGCCACTATCGTCGTAGAATATATCATACTTGCCCGTCATGTGTGTTTGCCAATTCTTCTTGATGAGTATTAGTCGACTTGTAAAGAAGTAGAAGTATGTCTCATTCTCAAATGTTGGTGCTACATGCAAGTGTTTGACAACTGTGTGATTGCTGGTTATGATCCTGTGCGTAAATGGCCGGCATTCGTTCTAGGCGCTACAGTCTGGAACCGCGCGACCGCTACGGTCGCTGGTTCGATCCTGCCTCGGGCATGAGTGTGTGTGATGTCCTTAGATTAGTTAGGTTTACGTAGTTCTAAGTTCTAGGGGACTGATGACCTCAGAATTTAAGTCCCATAGTGCTCAGAGCCATATTCTTCTTCTTCTTCTTCTTCTTCTTCTTCAGAGTCAATGCACAATTGCTCATTGCCAGAAGGACGAATGAGCATCTCTAAATTTTTGAATTTCCATACTGCATATACACGTTGTTCAGCTTTTCAGGTTTTTGACACTGTCAATTGAATTAAAGCAGAAACGTGGTACCTATATTTTTGCTTCATTTTACCTTAAGCCATGTCAGGCTGTGTCTATACTGTTGTCACAACAGCATACTGGCGTTGGAAATGGGACGTTCTGTATTCGATTTCACGTAGGGTTATTGAACTGGTAATATGTGTATGGTTTCTATCGGTTCGGAGCTGTCCCTGGTGCATGTTGGCCTGACTCCAGGGAGATAGTGGGGGTAATGGAAATGAGGTGGTGGACTTTTAGACCGGTCTCCTGGTCATGAACTTTGCAACTGCGGAATATGAAACACTCAAAGGCAGCGTATTTGCTTAAATAAAGTTGTAAATGTTTCTACTACGCAGAATACAGTTTGGATTCAGAGGAATAAGTGAGGCCAGCGGTATGGGGAACGCTATGACGCTCACAATGTTTATTTAAATAAAGGTGTGGACAGATTCAAACTTAGGAGAAGTAGTATGCAATGACCATACACATCTGAGTGAATAGCACATAGGAGGAGGGATGAAACGTGTCAAGTAGGTCAGCAGAAGGTCTCATTCATACAAATATCTTTTGTCTCAGAAGACAAAGTGCCAATATTCCGGAACTTGGGTGATGACAGTAAAGTATTTGTCGCACTGACTAAAGTGTAGGCCAGTGTGGCAGAATTCTACACCGTTGTAAATAACCCAACAGGACTGAGCGGGACTGTGATGTCATAGAACCAGTGTCAGTATTCCAAATCTTGTATTATTACATTATAGAGCTAGTATGCCCCGGTCGCCATGTTTAATCGCCATCTTGTTTGCAGGTCAGCCATCTTAGGTTCTGACAATCATAGAGCTTGTTCCAGTATTCCGGTCTTTGATTGTGATGTCAAAGAGCTCTTCCACGATTCCAGAGTGTCAGCTTAGATTCCCTACTAAATTATACTTAGGACCACAGCACTACTACCACAGGGGTGGGGAGGAAATTTTTTTGATTTCCCACCAAAGATTTGTATTTACCGCCAAAATTTGATTGTCCCGCCATTTTATTCATATGAGAGTTAACCTTTATCAGATACACTGATAGAGGTTGGGATGGGAGAGGGGGCGGTAAGGATTCCCATGACTCATGAATGACATCACCAGTGACAACACTGTGCAAGAACTGTTCTTACATATCTACTGTGGCTGTCTGTCGTACATTCGGTGGAATACAGGGTGCTGGTTGCTCCCTCATCTACATCTACATATATTCTCCGCTAGCTACCAAGCGGTGCATGGCGGAGTACACAATTCGCGCTAAAGTCGTGTTTCCCCCCTTTGTTCTACTCGTGGATCGCGTGAGGGAAAAACGACTGTCTGAACGCCTCAGTGCGAGCTCTAATTTCCCTTACCTTTGAATGCTTATCACTGCGCGATTTCAAAGTTGGTGGTAATAATATATGCTCTACATCCTCGGTGAAGATCGAATTTCGGAATTTAGAGAGCAGCCCCTTCGTTTAGTGCGCCGTCTATCTGCAAGTGTGTCCCACTTCAAACTTTCTACGTGATTTGTAAAGTTCTCGCGATGGCTAAATGTACCAGTCACGAATCTTGCCGCTCTTCTTTGGACACTCTAAATCTCGTGAATCAGACCCAACTGGTAAGGCTCCCATACGGATGAACAATACTCTAAGACTGCAAGCTATTACCTTTGTTGAAGGACTGCATCGCTTCAGGATTATACTAATAAACCGCAATCTAGAGTTCGCCTTACCCGTTACTTGGAACCGTTTCGAATGTGACACCAGGTGGTAGATTTCAAATCATCTGATATGCCCAAAGATTTGCATCATCGCAGTTCCCAGAACTCCTGAAGATAGACGTCGACGATGGATATTGTATCACAGACACAGTCCCTTTGACTGTTCAGACATGTCACTATACCCACTCAAAGATGTAAATAACCACGCACGAGCAGCGCCTATTAGATGGAGGGAGAGTCCGACAGCCTATCAGGTCCAGTAAGGACCAGGAAGGAGGTACATGGCTAATGTTGTCTGTAGTTAAACCATGCCTGGACGGTCAATACCGAGGTTCGATCGCGTCCACGTTGTTACTTTGGGCCAGGAAGGGCTCTCAACAAGGGTGGTGTCCAGGCGTCTCGGAGTGAACAAAAGCGATGATGTTCGGACATGGAGAGGATACTGAGAGACAGGAACTGTCGATGACATGCCTCACTCAGGCCACCCAAAGGCTACCATTGCAGTGGATGACCGCTGCCTACAGAGTATGGCTCGGAGGAACCCTGACAGCAACGCTACCATGTTGCATGATGCTTTTAGTGCATAGGACGTCGTGTTAGGACCCAAACTGTGCGCAGTAGGCTGCATTATGCGCAACTTCACTCCCGACGTCTATGACAGGGTCTGTCTTTGCAACCACGACACCTTGCAGCGGAGCACAGATGGGCCCAACAACATGGCGAATCGACCGCTCAGGATTGGCATCAAGTTCTCTTCACCGATGAGTGTCGCATATGTCTTCAACCAGACAGTCTTCGGAGACGTGTTCGGAGGCAACCCGGTGAGGCTGAACGCCGAGACACACTGTCTAGCGAGTGCAGCCAGGTGACGGTTCCCTGCTGTTTTGGAGTGGCATTATGTGGGGCCGATGTACGCCGCTGGTGTTCATGGAAAGAT
This sequence comes from Schistocerca piceifrons, assembly GCF_021461385.2. Taxonomy (NCBI): domain Eukaryota; kingdom Metazoa; phylum Arthropoda; class Insecta; order Orthoptera; family Acrididae; genus Schistocerca; species Schistocerca piceifrons. The sequence continues at coordinate 500,475,556 of NC_060139.1, forward strand.
ACTTGAATGCCATCCTCCGACCGATAGTGGAACCGTATGGGCAGCAATTGGTTAGGCATTCGTCTTCATGGACGACAATTCGCACCCCCATCGGGCCCATCTAGTGAATGACTTCCTTCAGAATAACGACATCGGTCTACTAGGGTGGCCAGCACGTTCTCCAGACATGAACCGTATCGAACATGTCTTGGTTAGATTGAAAAGGCCTGCTTACGGACGACGTGACCCTCCAAATACTCTAAGGGACCTACGCCGAAACGCCTTTGACGAGTGGGACAATCTGGACCAACAGTTCCTTGATGAACTTGTGTATAGTAGGCCACGACGAATACAAGCATGCATCAAAAGCAAGAGGAAGTGCTACTGAGTGTTAGAGGTACCGGTGTGTACAGCAATCTGGACCACGACCTATGAAGATCTCACTGTATGGTGGTAAAACATGCATTGTGTGGTTTTCATAAGCAATAAAAAGGGCGGAAATGATGCTTACGTTGATATGTATTCCAATTTTCTGTGCAGGTTCCGGAACTCTCGGAACCGAGATGATGCGAAACTTTTTTTGAAGTCTGTATATACGTGACTATAAGCTTTTCCGTATTTTGTGTAAGAGGTCAAATTCCACAGTACTTGGATTTGTGAGTGTTTTCTGCCATGTACTATTCGGTAAAAAAAAGTAATTTTTAGCATGTTATGGTCTGATATAGTTGCAACGAAAGCTTTTTCTGTTCGTTAGTGCTCGTAGTTATTGTGATACGACGAGGTGAAACATAGTGTACTTGAAGAAAGTTTGCAGAAAGAAGCCTTGTCACTGGCTATTTTATCTTTGGTGCATTGTAGATCATACAGAACTGTGCATCACAAGTAGTATGTCTTTGACATTCATTAGGAAATACATGACAAATTTGGAAGCTGGCAGCGAAGCTCTACACAGGACGCTGTTGCTGCCTTGTTGCTTGTCGTATCTCTGCTGTGGGAACTCGAGTGTCTCGCATATATTCATTGCATCGCGCGATTTCTATTGCAGCATGTTGCATCGCATATATTATTCTCACTGAAAAATGTCGCACCCTGAAGTATTTTGCTGCCAGGAGGAATTTAATTACATCGTGCTTCCTGCAACACTCGGAATGAAAGTTTTCTAACAAGTCTGCAGGAATATTAACTGCCTAGAAGGAGTTGCAGGTGAACCGTGCGCCTTCCTCGGTGCTGCCTTTTCACGGCTGTTCGCAGACCCGCCACCAGCCTCAGAGGGGAGACCAGGTGGCCGCGGCGCCCGGCGCGGCCTTTGTCTGGCGCGCCCTCTCATTCCGCCAGCCATCGGAGACCACGGCCTCGCGATTAAGTTTAATGGCACCAGCTCTGTTGTGCCACCTGCCCACGCGTCGCCCGCTTCCCTAGGCAAGACGCTGTCGGGGAGATACGCGTCAGCTGAAGTTGACGCCCACAGACGAGCAGAACTTCACCTCGTGAATTTATAAAGCCCTCTAAGAAAGGCCACACGGCGGACGAACTGGAGAGGTGATGGAAATGCTCTGTGGACGCGCAGCTGAAATGGATTTCCGTTTCTTTTCTGGATGCATGCTCATAATTGAAGCAAGAGTGACCACTGCAACGTAAAACAACGGAAGCAGTACAAACGTAGAACAGACTCAGATAATAACTGTAAAAGATTTAAACAGGCCTTGTAGGCTGTTTAAACTAAACTAAACCTGAGTAGTCATTCACAGTATAAATAACAGGATAACAGCTATCAAAAGGGAGTCTTCCAAGACAGCGATACATATTTCGTACTGAGCCAGAGTTCGTAAACTACCATCAAAAACAAAAACGATTTACTGTATGACGGTGCTTGCCGAAAATACACTACTGGCCACTAAAACTGCTACACACAGAAGAAATGCAGATGATAAACGGGCATTCATTCGACAAATATATTTTACTATAACTGACATGTGATTACATTTTCACGCAATTTGGGTTCATAGATCCTAAGAAATCAGTACCCAGAACAACCACCTCTGGCCGTAATAACGGCCGTATTAACGCCTGGGCATTGAGTCAAACAGAGCTTGGATGGTGTGAACAGGTTCAGCTGCCCATGCAGCTTCAACACGATACCACACTTCATCAAGAGTAGCGACTGGCGTATTGTGGCGAGCCAGTTGCTCGGCCACCATTGACCAGACGTTTTCAATTGGTGAGAGATCTGGAGAATGTGCTGGCCAGGGCAGCTGTCGAACATTTTCTGTATGCAGAAAGGGCCGTACAGGACCTGCAACATGCGGTCGTGCAGTATCCTGCTGAAATGTAGGGTTTCGCAGGGATCGAATGAAGGGTATAGCCACGGGTCGTAACATATCTGAAATGTAACGTCCACTGTTCAAAGTTCTGTCATCCAATACCATCACGCCGGGTGATGCGCCAGTATGGCGATGACGAATACACACTTCCAATGTGCTTTCATCGCGATGTCGCCAAACATCATGATGCTGTAAACAGAACCTGGATTCATCCGAAGAAATGACGTTTTGCCATTCGTGTACCCAGGTTCGTCGTTGAGTACACCATCGCAGGCGCTTCTGTCTGTGATGCAGAGTCAAGGGTAACCCCAGCCATGGCTGCAAACGTCGTCGAACTGTTTCTGCAGATGGTTCTTGTCTTGCAAACGTCCCCATCTGTCGAATCAGAGATCCAGACATGCCTACACGATCCGTTACAGCCATGCGGATAAGATGCCTGTCATCTCGACTGCTAGTGATACGAGGCCGTTGGGATCCTGCACGGCGTTCCGTGTTACCCTCCTGAATCCACCGATTCCATATTTTGCTAACAGTCATTGGATCTCGATCAACGCGAGCAGCAATGTCGCGATACGATAAACCGCAATCGCGGTAGGCTACAATCCGACCTTTATCAAAGTCAGAAACGTGATGGTACGCATTTCTCCTCCTTACACCAGGCATCACAACAACGTTTCAACAGGCAACGCCGGTCAACTGCTGTTTCTGTATGAGAAATCGGTTGGAAACTTTCCTCATGTCAACACTTTCTTAGGTGTCGCCACCGGCGCCAACCTTGTGTGACTGCTCTGAAAAGCTAATCATTTACATATCACAGCATCTTCTTCCTGTTTTTGAAATTTCGTGTCTGTAGCATGTCATCTTCGTGGTGTAGCAATTTTAATTTCCCAGTACTTTAAGTTAGCAAATGAGAACACTAAAATGCTGAAAATAAAAGCAAATCAGAAAGGATTGTCACTCTACAGCCACATGTAAAATGATTTGAAACTTTCTATCGGATTAAAATTTTTATCAGGCACCATGACAAAGATGGGATAAACAGAACAATTTATCCAAATAATGAAACGTCTTTTATCCAAAGCTACTTTCAAAATCAAAGTAAACGGCCACGTAATTGCTCCCGTTCAGTAGGATATTCTGTAAGCGTGGAATGTCAGATCCCTTAATCGGGCAGGTAGGTTAGAAAATTTAAAAAGGGAAATGGATAGGTTAAAGTTAGATATAGTGGGAATTAGTGAAGTTCGGTGACAGGAAGAACAAGACTTCTGGTCAGGTGACTACGGGGTTATAAACACAAAATCAAATAGGGATAAAGCAGGAGTAGGTTTAATAATGAATAGGAATATAGGAATGCGGGTAAGCTACTACAAACAGCATAGTGAACGCATTATTGCGGCCAAGATAGATACGAAGCCCACACCTACTACAGTAGCACAAGTTTATATGCCAACTAGCTCTGCAGATGACGAAGAAATTGAAGAAATGTATGATGAAATGAAAGAAATTATTCAGATAGTGAAGGGAGACGAAAATTTAATAGTCATGGGTGACTGGAATTCGAGTATAGGAAAAGGGAGAGAAGGAAACATTGTAGGTGAATATGGATTGGGGCTAAGAAATGAAAGAGGAAGCCGCCTTGTAGAATTTTGCACAGATCACAACATAATCATAGCTAACACTTGGTTTAAGAATCATGAAAGAAGGTTGTATACATGGAAGAACCCTGGAGATATTAAAAGGTATCAGATAGATTATATAATGGTAAGACAGAGATTTAGGACCAGGTCTTAAATTGTAAGACATTTCCAGGGGCAGATGTGGACTCTGACCACATACTATTGGTTATGACCTGTAGATTAAAACTGAAGAAATTGCAAAAAGGTGGGAATTTAAGGAGATGGGACCTGGATAAACTGAAAGAACCAGAGGTTGTAGAGAGTTTCAGGGAGAGCATAAGGGAACAATTGACAGAAATGGGGGAAAGAAATACAGTAGAAGAGGAACGGGAAACTTTGAGGGATGAAGTAGTGAAGGCAGCAGAGGATGAAGTAGATAAAAAGACGAGGGCTAGTAGAAAACCTTGGGTAACAGAAGAAATATTGAATTTAATTGATGAAAGGAGAAAATATAAAAATGCAGTAAATGAAGCAGGCAAAAAGGAATACAAACGTCTCAAAAATGAGATCGACAGGAAGTGCAAAATGGCTAAGCAGGGATGGCTAGAGGACAAATGTAAGGATGTAGAGGCTTATCTCACTAGGGGTAAGATAGATACTGCCTACAGGAAAATTAAGGAGACCTTTGGAGATAAGAGAACGACTTGTATGAATATCAAGAGCTCAGATGGAAACCCTGTTCTAAGCAAAGAAGGGAAGGCAGAAAGGTGGATGGAGTATATAGAGGGTTTATACAAGGGCTATGTGCTTGAGGACAATATTATGGAAATAGAAGAGGATGTAGATGAAGATGAAATGGGAGATACGATACTGCGTGAAATTCCTGAGACACTTGAACAGCCTCCACGCCAACATAACATTTACCATGGAAGTAGAAAAGGACAAGAAACTGCCATTTCTAGATGTGCTGGTCACAAGGGACGGCCAAAACTTGGGACACAGCGTGTATCGGAAACCGAAACACACGGACCGATACCTGCACAATCACTCAAACCACCACCCGAGCCAGAAAAGAGGCATAATTAGTACGCTCGTAACGAGAGCAGGACGAATATGTGAGCCTCAACACCTCAAACGAGAAATGCAACACCTAGAAACTGTTCTGCGGAGCAATGGGTACTCCACAAATTACATTAGAAGTGTAACAGAGCCAAACACTCGGCGAAGTAAGGAACCAGAAAAAGAAATGTCGGGTACGGCCTTTCTGCCATATATTCCCAGAGTGACGGACAGAATCGGCCGTATATTGCGCAAATACGGCGTAAAGACGATTTTCATACCGACAAGGAAGATCAAAGAGTGTCTTAGATCGGTGAAGTAGAAAAGAGACCCACATGCAATGTCGGGAATATACCGTATACCATGCACATGCGGAAAAGTTTATGTCGGAATGACTGGACGATCAATTAACACCAGGATCAAAGAGCATAAGCGGCATTGCACGTTGGGGCAGGCGGAGAAATCGGCCGTGGCAGAGCATGCACTGAATGAGACCGACCACGTAATAAAATTCGCCGACACGGAAGTTCTGGCTGTAGAGAAGCACTATCACACGCGCTTGTTCAGAGAAGCTGTAGAAATCCAAAAACACGCGAACAGTTTCAATAAGAAAGAGGAAAGCCTTAAGGTAAACGGATCCAGGCTGCCCGTACTGCAGCGAACGACCGTCGCAGGTAGCAAGAGGAGAACCGCACCGGAAATGACCGCGGAGAAGCCCTCGGACGTTGGCGCGCCAGGTACATATAGTCTGCGGCCGCGAGCTAGCCTCCAGTTCACCACCGGCCATGGAGGGTGAAGCTTTCACAATGCCAGCCACTCGTGCTGGCGAAACGTCAGAAAAATCATTAGATGAACGTCGGCCGAAGAACCCGAGACAGAAGCCAATAAGCAGTTTGTCACTGCGTGAAAAGTTTGACAGAGCACTGAAAGACCTGAGTCGAAACAAGGCCCCCGGAGTAGACAACATTCCATTTGAACTACTAACGGCCTTGGGAGAGCCAGTCCTGACAAAACTCTACCATCTGGTGAGCAAGATGTATGAAACAGGCGGAATACCCTCTGACTTCAAGAAGAATATAATAATTCCAATCCGAAAGAAAGCAGGTGTTGACAGATGTGAAAATTGCCAAACTATCAGTTTAATAAGTCACAGCTGCAAAACACTAACACGAATTCTTTACAGACGAATGGAAAAACTAGTAGAAGCCAACCTCGGGGAAGATCAGTTTGGATTCCGTAGAAACACTGCAACACGTGAGGCAATACTGACCTTACGACTTATCTTAGAAGAAAGATTACGGAAAGGCAAACCTACGTTTCTAGCATTTGTAGACTAACAGAAAGCTTTTGACAATGTTGACTGGAATACTCTCTTTGAAATTCTAAAGGTGGCTGGGGTAAAATACAGGGAGCGAAAATCTATTTACAATTTGTACAGAAACCAGATAGCAGTTATAAGAGTCGAGGGACATGAAAGGGAAGCAGTGGTTGGGAAGGGAGTAAGACAGGGTTGTAGCCTCTCCCGATGTTGTTCAATCTGTATATTGAGCAAGCAGTAAAGGAAACAAAAGAAAAATTTGGAGTAGGTAGCAAAATCCATGGAGAAGAAATAAAAACTTTGAGGTTCGCCGATGACATTGTAATTCTGTCAGAGAAAGCAAGGGTCTTGGAAGAGCAGTTGAACGGAATGGACAGTGTCTTGAAAGGAGGATATAAGATGAACATCAACAAAAGCAAAACGAGGATAATGGAATGTTGTCGAATTACGTCGGGTGATGCTGAGGGAATTAGATTAGGAAATGAGACACTTCAAGTAGTAAAGCAGTTTTGCTATTTGGGGAGCAAAATAACTGATGATGGTCGAAGTATAGAGGATATAAAATGTAGACTGGCAAGGGTAAGGAAAGCGTTTCTGAAGAAGAGAAATTTGTTAACAGCGAGTATAGATTTAAGTGTCAGGAAGTCATTTCTGAAAGTATTTGTATGGAGTGTCGCCATGTATGGAAGTGAAACATGGACGATAAATAGTTTGGACAAGATGAGAATAGAAGCTTTCGAAATGTAGTGCTACAGAAGTATGCTGAAGATTAGATGGGTAGATCACATAACTAATGAGGAAGTATTGAATAGGATTGGGGAGAAGAGAAGTTTGTGGCACAACTTGACCAGAAGAACGGATCGGTTGGTAGGACATATTCTGAGGCATTAAGGGATCACCAATTTAGTACTGGAGGGCAGCGTGGAGGGTAAAAATCGTAGAGGGAGACCAAGAGATGAATACACTAAGCAGATTCAGAAGGATGTAGGCTGCAGTAGGTACTGGGAGATGAAGAAGCTTGCACAGGATAGAGTAGCATGGAGAGCTGCATCAAACCAGTCTCTGGACTGAAGACCACAGCAACAACATTCTGTAAGACAGTGACCCACATTATCAGCGTCCTCGTACGCCCTAAATGTAAAGCCACTACTTAGAACGGGACAATAAGTACGGTCGACTTTGCAAATTTTTTGTTACAAAACCGTTTTCTAGATCAACACAGGCGATAGTAGTTTCATAGTTCTCAAAGCAATTGTAGAATCGTTAACCAGACTGGTAGTTAACTACCTCGGAGCTACAGGAGCTAAAATAAGTTATCAGGCTGATGGAACTAGATCACATAACCGGAGACTTCGAAGAAAACTGCATCACGATAACGGAGCGTAGGGCAGAGTTGTCATTAAAAATTGTGGCTATTCTCCAAGAAATGTGCCGGGACCCACAGACTTAACGTTTTGCAGGGAACACTTCAACAACAAAATCAAATACCGAAAGGAAATATCCTTACTTTTCGTACCGTTTGAAAATAATGCTGAGTGCTTAATATATCATCGCACTGAGCTGGAAGAACATTCTTGCAGTCAAGTGTATTGCCGGTATGGAAAAGCTAATCAATAATACTTACCAACTAAGAAAAAATCACGCACTACACTACTGTCGTAATCTCGCTTATGCATCGGATGCCAAATCATTGACTCCAAATCCCAGACGTATATATGCACGGCACAAGTCGTTATACGGAAATGACCAGAAAAATAGCCAAAATTATTAGCGTGCATCCCTTATTAATTACAAGAGACCAGAATGTCCCACAATACAATAGCGGAAAATGTGTGTGTTTTTCAAAGTGGAAAACGAATCTCATACTTACAATGACTAGCAGTGACTTTTAATCACTGAATATTTGTGTATAAAATTTTCTTCAACCCTCCATCATGAAAAGTTTTGTACTCCAGAGAAGCTACTTCAGAGTACAGCAAGCCAACCTATGAGTGGGGGAAATGAAGTGGGACATTCCATCGGTGTTACTCAACGAATCGTCTGAGACAGAATGGAAGATAACTGCAACATTTCAGCTACTCGACTTCTAAGGAGGATCCTTCTCGTGCCGGGAATACGGGAGGTATTTTATTTATTTATTTATTTATTTAAGAACTATGTCTTCGTTTAATCGTTTTGACGGCAGTGTTTTGGTTTCCCAGTACGTTTTTGTCGTTTCCTTTACTTTTTTCTTTGTCCAAGAATGCAGTCTCCAAAACTATTTTCAATTTGAAAAAGATTGTGACCGAAATTTTTTTTTTAATTCTAGGGACCCCTTCGGTTAACACAAACGTTGGGCTACAGAAGCAACATTGAATTACAACAGTAGACGTACTATAGACAACATCGCAAATGAATACCAGTTAATTATTATACAAGGACGTAAAGGTTGCCGACAGCGAAGCGGAAATATGTAGTGATGTGATCGGCAGTGCTGGATGTTGTCTGAAGTAGATGTTAGTGAGACTGTGCAAGTAGATGCCAGTCGTTACTCCTTGAGTCAGAATTCGGATCAGCCATCTGGCATTTTTTTATGGCCTCGCAGTAGTATCCGCCTTTCTGCCGCAACTTCTCTTATCTTGTTAAGTACAGCACTGCTCCGTATTATTTGTAGTCTTTAAGAGAACTATTGCAGAACAAGCTAAAACATTGTATAACAAAACTCACAACATTTTAGGCAAAATTCATCCAAATTCTTTTAAGGGCAGGAGCGAGAGAACATTATCATCTTGAGCAGAGAGTGATCTTAGCTCAAACTTCTAGCAAAATTTTCTCTTTTACGAAAGTCGTATTTGAAATTTTGGACAGAGTAACTAACCGAGCAGGCCAGAGTGGCCGAGCGGTTCTAGGCGCTACAGTACGGAACCGCGTGACTGCTACGGTCGCAGGTTCGAGACCTGCTTCGGGCATGGATGTGTGTGATGTCCTTAGGTTAGTTAGGTTTACGTAGTTCTAAGTTCTAGGGGACTGATGACCTCAGAAATTAAGTCCCATAGTGCTCAGAGCCAATTGAACCATTTTAACTAACCGAATAAATATTTATTTCATTGGTGCCAATTAAACTGGTAATGATATATTACTTTATTTCAAATCACTCACTCAAATATATGCACCAAGCTCAACAGCAATCCTTTTGCCCTCTAATTTGGGAACACTAACGTTCTGCATTTCGAAAGAAATCAGGTCTTAACTAAGTTACTTAAGAGAAAGTTTTGTCTGTAACGAGGATGCAGACGTAGCAGAAAAAATCAATAAGATGAAAATAAGTAAGAGACGATAAATTTCTAACAACGATTTCATAAATTTTGGTCTCGAAGTAAAATTACAAGCCTGCTGAGAAAAATAAGTTCAGCCTTTTAGCGTAATTGATCTAAGTACTAAGTTTAAGGGGAGTAAAAGCGTTGAAATAGGCCTAGAGTGAAATTTTCCGGTTATTATCTTTTAATAATACTTGTCCTCATCTGAAAAATTTGATGTATTGTTTGTGAAACAGTTTCAATTGGAAGTGTATTTTTTATCATTTCAAAGTTAATATTGTAAACCTAATAAAATCTGTTCGTTCTGGATTGACTTAGTTAACTATCTGTTTCTCTGGAAGCTGTCATTTACAGCTATTAGTTCCTTGATTTCATGCTCATGTTAAAATATTTGATATACTGTGTAAACAGGTGTGGCAGTATTCCACATGATTCTAGTTCTTTGTAAGTTTTGTATTGAAAAAACAATAAACTTTAAATGGTAATGGAGGATTTGCAGATAAAAACATTGATGAACACCAATATTATTATCCAATGGCAACAAGAGACAACCAGTATGGCGCTTATGGAATGAAAAGAGCTGTATGGGCGACATTCTTCTACAGATAATCCACTGATGATATCTTTATACGATTTTTGTCCACTTGGTGTTCGTTCACTGTGTAAGCCCTGTAAAAGTCAGGCAGCAGGTACAGAGGAACAGGAACAACTTAGGCACACAAACAGCATACCATCTGCAGTGATGGAAGGTATTAAACCACTGTATAGAGAGCTAGAACGTCCTAACTTTCTATCCAAATGTCTCAATGTTCGAAAGCAGTGAATATTCCAGTCATTTGGACTCGTATACGAAAAAATTTGTTTGTAGGAATGAAGACTCTACAACAATATGTTCCTGATACTGAGATAATGTTAAACGACGGTAAAAAGAATACTAGAGCAATCTGAAGCACTCCAGGAATTCTTCGAGCTTTCTAGCGAATGCATCGAACCATGAGAGCCCAGTGTGGGGTAGAAGAAATGGCTAAAGAAGCAAGACACAGCAGAGATAGAAAGTGTCTAGGCTTCCAGGATGATTACGAACAGGATACAGACACTGCTCATAAAGGGCCTGGCTGAGTCTAGGAGCTTCTATGCCTCCATATGTGAGCCGATATCGTCAGAAAGTTTGAACTTGATTTCCTGAAAATTAGCTTCCCTTGAATACTTAACCCATTGTCTCAGGGACTATTTTAGATACCTGCACCTAATTTTAGGCCTGGTTACAGTTTACTCCTACTTCCAACACTTTTTTAGTTACGGACGGAATAAGTTAAGTTTTTAAAGGAAAAACTGATCGTAATCTAAAAAAAAATGGTATTTAATTAGTTATTTGTCGGTATTTTCTGAATCTGGTTGGGAAATAAGGAAAGGAGCTGTACAATATTTCCGAAAAATTTTAGGTATCTATTCATCAAAGTTTCTGAGGTATTGCTTCATCAATACTGCAGTTTTAACACTGCAGTAGTTAAAGGGCTTACGACCACTCTTAAATTCTCTCAGACGATATTTATTAAAATTTGCTTTGAAGTATAATGACCCGAACCAAATAGCAGGTACAAAATTTGCACAACCTTCCAATTGACGGGACAAGTGTAGAATACGATTTTCCGAAGGAAATGGTGATTAATTTCTTCCTAATTCTTAAGGAGAAACGAAAATAATATCAGTGGTCTGCGCGTATGAAACAACAGACACCAAGATGGCAGAAAGCACTACGTTTTGACTTCCTGTAGCTAGAACTTCATTTCAGAAAATAATTGTTGTTGTTCGTTGTTGTTGTGGTCTTCAGTCCTGAGACTGGTTTGATGCAGCTCTCCATGCTACTCTATCCTGTGCAAGCTTTTTCATCTCCCAGTACCTACTGCAACCTACATCCTTCTGAATCTGCTTAGTGTATTCATCTCTTGGTCTCCCTCTACGATTTTTACCCTCCACGCTGCCCTCCAATACTAAATTGGTGATCCCTTGATGCCTCAGAACATGTCCTACCAACCGATCCCTTCTTCTGGTCAAGTTGTGCCACAAACTTCTCTTCTCCCCAATCCTATTCAATACTTCCTCATTACTTATGTGATCTACCCATCTAATCTTCAGCATTCTTCTGTAGCACCACATTTCGAAAGCTTCTATTCTCTTCTTGTCCAAACTATTTATCGTCCATGTTTCACTTCCATACATGGCTACACTCCATACGAATACTTTCAGAAATGACTTCCTGACACTTAAATCTATACTGGATGTTAACAAATTTCTCTTCTTCAGAAACGCTTTCCTTGCCATTGCCAGCCTACATTTTATATCCTCTCTACTTCGACCATCATCAGTTATTTTGCTCCCCAAATAGCAAAACTCCTTTACTACTTTAAGTGCCTCATTTCCTAATCTAATTCCCTCAGCATCACCCGACTTAATTAGACTACATTCCATTATCCTTGTTTTGCTTTTGTTGATGTTCATCTTATATCCCCCTTTCAAGACACTGTCCATTCCATTCAACTGCTCTTCCAAGTCCTTTGCTGTCTCTGACAGAATTACAATGTCATCGGCGAACCTCAAAGTTTTTATTTCTTCTCCATGAATTTTAATACCTACTCCGAATTTTTCTTTTGTTTCCTTTACTGCTTGCTCAATATACAGATTGAACAACATCGGGGAGAGGCTACAACCCTGTCTTACTCCCTTCCCAACCACTGCTTCCCTTTCATGTCCCTCGACTCTTATAACTGCCATCTGGTTTCTGTACAAATTGTAAATAGCCTTTCGCTCCCTGTATTTTACCCCTGCCACCTTTAGAATTTGGAAGAGAGTATTCCAGGCAACATTGTCAAAAGCTTTCTCTAAGTCTACAAATGCTAGAAACGTAGGTTTGCCTTTCCTTAATCTTTCTTCTAAGATAAGTCGTAAGGTCAGTATTGCCTCACGTGTTCCAGTGTTTCTACGGAATCCAAACTGATCTTCCCCGAGGTTGGCTTCTACTAGTTTTTCCATTCGTCTGTAAAGAATTCGTGTTAGTATTTTGCAGCTGTGACTTATTAAGCTGATAGTTCGGTAATTTTCACATCTGTCAACACCTGCTTTCTTTGGGATTGGAATTATTATATTCTTCTTGAAGTCTGTGGGTATTTCGCCTGTTTCATACATCTTGCTCACCAGATGGTAGAGTTTTGTCAGGACTGGCTCTCCCACGGCCGTCAGTAGTTCCAATGGAATAATGTCTACTCCGGGGGCCTTGTTTCGATTCAGGTCCTTCAGTGCTCTGTCAAACTCTTCACGCAGTATCATATCTCCCATTTCATCTTCATCTACATCCTCTTCCATTTCCATAATATTGTCCTCAAGTACATCGCCCTTGTATAGACCCTCTATATACTCCTTCCACCTTTCTGCTTTCCCTTCTTTGCTTAGAACTGGGTTTCCATCTGAGGTCTTGATATTCATACAAGTCGTTCTCTTATCTCCAAAGGTCTCTTTAATTTTCCTGTAGGCGGTATCTATCTTACCCCTAGTGAGATAAGCCTCTACATCCTTACATTTGTCCTCTAGCCATCCCTGCTTAGCCATTTTGCACTTCCTGTCGATCTCATTTTTGAGACGTTTGTATTCCTTTTTTCCTGTTTCACTTACTGCATTTTTATATTTTCTCCTTTCATCAATTAAATTCAATATTTCTTCTGTTACCCAAGGATTTCTACTAGCCCTCGTCTTTTTACCTACTTGATCCTCTGCTGCCTTCACTACTTCATCCCTCAAAGCTACCCATTCTTCTTCTACTGTATTTATTTCCCCCATTCCTGTCAATTGCTCCCTTATGCTCTCCCTGAATCTCTGTACAACCTCTGGTTCTTTTAGTTTATCCAGGTCCCATCTCCTTAAATTCCCACCTTTTTGCAGTTTCTTCAGTTTTAATCTACAGGTCATAACCAATAGATTGTGGTCAGAGTCCACATCTGCCCCTGGAAATGTCTTACAATTTAAAACCTGGTTCCTAAATCTCTGTCTTACCATTATATAATCTATCTGATACCTTTTAGTATCGCCAGGGTTCTTCCATGCATACAACCTTCTTTCATGATTCTTAAACCAAGTGTTAGTTATGATTATGTTGTGCTCTGTGCAAAATTCGACCAGGCGGCTTCCTCTTTCATTTCTGTCCCCCAATCCATATTCACCTACTATGTTTCCTTCTCTCCCTTTTCCTACACTCGAATTCCAGTCACCCATGACTATTAAATTTTCGTCTCCCTTCACAATCTGAATAATTTCTTTTATTTCATCATACATTTCTTCAATTTCTTCGTCATCTGCAGAGCTAGTTGGCATATAAACTTGTACTACTGTAGTAGGCGTGGGCTTCGTATCTATCTTGGCCACAATAATGCGTTCACTATGCTGTTTGTAGTAGCTTACCCGCATTCCTATTTTCCTATTCATTATTAAACCTACTCCTGCATTACCCCTATTTGATTTTGTGTTTATAACCCTGTAGTCACCTGACCAGAAGTCTTGTTCCTCCTGCCACCGAACTTCACTAATTCCCACTATATCTAACTTCAACCTATCCATTTCCCTTTTTAAATTTTCTAACCTACCTGCCCGATTAAGGGATCTGACATTCCACGCTCCGATCCGTAGAATGCCAGTTTTCTTTCTCCTGATAACGACATCCTCTTGAGTAGTCCCCGCCCGGAGATCCGAATGGGGGACTATTTTACCTCCGGAATATTTTACCCAAGAGGACGCCATCATCATGTAATCATACGGTAAAGCTGCATGCCCTCGGGAAGAATTACGGCTGCAGTTTCCCCTTGCTTTCAGCCGTTCGCAGTACCAGCACAGCAAGGCCGTTTTGGTTATTGTTACAAGGCCAGATCAGTCAATCATCCAGACTGTTGCCCTTGCAACTACTGAAAAGGCTGCTGCCCCTCTTCAGGAACCACACGTTTGTCTGGCCTCTCAACAGATACCCCTCCGTTGTGGTTGCACCTACGGTACGGCTATCTGTATCGCTGAGGCACGCAAGCCTCCCCACCAACGGCAAGGTCCATGGTTCATGGGGGGGAGAAAATAATTATGATATGGTTTAAAATTATTTTTGCGTACCCAAAAGATACTCTCATTAATGAATATGAGTTTGAATAAACAGGAAATGTACGTATTATGGAAGAGTTTGCTAAAGTGAGACAGCTAGATTCTGAGTAAGGTACTGATACGCAAAAAAGTAGAGAATCATTGATTTTAAAAGCGTCGAATTCCGTCTCGTAAATGTTTGAGAGTGTATGGCTATAGTATTCACACTGAGTAGCTGTTGCAAAGGCATTCGTATGACTCTTTAATTGGCTGTAATGAATAGTCCTTTAATCCGAGGTAGCTTTAATTCAGACAAGGGTTTTAGCACAATATGTTTAAAATGCGTTACTATGAGTATCCTAATGCGCGTAGGACACGCTGGCTCATGTTAGGGTAACTTCAGTTTGCCACCCCACTAACCTGATTCCATTTCTCCTAACTGGTTTAACAGTTGGGAACCCATCTAGTGCTGTTCCTTTTTCGCTAAGGCTTGATATATCACATTAACGTGATGTGTACAGCAAGGGGAAACCATGTCCACATCATTTCCTTATCACGCCATACCAAGCAAAAATGCAGCCTCAAGTGTGGAATCCATGGGACCATTTAAAACTCATTATGCCTAAGGAATATAAAATCAGTGGGCAAATAACCCAGGTCAAATGTATTCTAATTTTAGATTATGAAGGTATCTGGACAGGTCTGCTTCTGACCAGTAACAATGAAAAATGCTATAAACGTCCTCTACGAAACAGTCTCATCGCCTTTAAGGGGCATACTATTACACACTTTGCAATGCACCAATACTCTGACATACAAGAAGCAAAACCCAGAGCAAATATGAGTCCAAATGCTATCCAGCCAGCTCCCAAAATCGGCACTCCACATCCGTTCAACATCAGCTTTTGAGAAAGCCAGTACTGCGCGTTTCGAGTGGTATGGACCGGTGAAAATGAAATGTCGTGTGGCGAGTGCCTCCCGGCGGATAGACCTGATCGCCTGGTGCAAGTCTTTTGAGGTGACCCCACTTTGGCGACTAGCGCTTCGATGAGGGTGAAATGTTGATGAAGACAACACAAAAATTCAGTCCCTGAACAGAGAAAATCTCCAAACCAGCCGGGAATCCAATCCAGGCCCCCCCGCCATGACAAGCCGGCGCTCTGTCCACTCTGCTACGGTGGCGGACTATTGACCGGTGAATGGCCCTTCTGGAACAGGACCACTCCATTGAGATATCCCATCCGCACACATTGCTGTATAGTTTGTCTGATGACGTGCATGTACTGATCCGCGACGAGATGACCATAAAGTCGATGGATCATACCTTCCCCATCTCATGACATCCATCCCAGCACGAGACTGTGATGCAACCAGTAAGCGAATATTGCCGCACGTATTGTGGGTGTTACGTGCTCCCTGTGACCTTTTGACCATAACCGGTTCCTCATTCACTGCACTGAGTGTCAGTCACGGTCGACCTTAAATGAGTGAACAAAAGCCCATAATGTTTGCAGCCATCAGAGAGAGCATTTTAGTAGCAGCCCCATGAGTTCTAAAACCAGCATACCGTAAGAGGCTGCGAACGGTTTCTGAGAATTCACTGCAATTGGTGTCACCCTATGAGCTGGACGTCGTTCAGAAACGGACGTTCCGTAAAGGTATCAACTAACATGTTGTCTTGATGAGGCATCGACATCTTTCTTGAGACCGACTTTCAACGCCGACCAATTACACACTCCCCGCGCTCACCATTCTTTCCATTTCTGGGTACAGCAAGGTTGAAAGCCGCACCTGTTCGTTGCTTCACGCACACTGAAACCATCATACTGGACGAGCGCCAGGACGCTATTTCTCGTGGCCTGCATATGCTGAAACTTCCCAGCAGCAAATGACTCTTTGTCATATTTCCATCAATAGTGCTGTGTGTTTTCATGTTCGGGATACCTTGGCTACATAAGTGCTACGCTTACAGCACATCAACAAACAATATGATGTAAAATAGATAGTATCGCGTGGGTGCGAACACTAATTACTTCGGTGAATTACAGAAGTACAAACGTCCCGCAACGGCTACTACGTAATTTTACCAATTAGCCTTTATTATTGTATTGGACGCAGAAGCAGCTCGGCGTTTCAAGCATATCAAAGTAATTGCGTATATAAAACTCCTGTCGAGTGCTGTACACTACACAAGCTACCCAGCATACCAATACATACGAACAGTTGTGTCTTACCGACTGCAAAAAATGGTTCAAATGGCTCTGAGCACTATGCGACTTAACTTCTGAGGTCATCAGTCGCCTAATCAAACCTAACTAACCTAAGGACATCAAACACATCCATGCCCGAGGCAGGATTCGAACCTGCGACCGTAGCGGTCGCTCGGTTCCAGACTGTAGCGGATAGAACCGCACGGCCACTCCAGCCGGCTTACCGACTGCACTTAAAGTAATTGTCAAATCCACATTTTGTCTGCAAAGCTCTCTTCACGTTTACTATTTTAACCTTGTTTCTACTACAGGTCCAAGTCCTCTGGTTTGCATCGAGTTCAGAGGTTTGTTTCTTTCTCAATTTCTTCTAATATGGCAATGAATAGTGTAAATTAAGTATTTTGTATAACACTGTAGATTCGTTTACTTACCACTTCGAAATAGAAACAGACACCAACAGAGACTTCATTCAACAGACTCAATACGTCTACACTCATTGTCACCAATTTTCAAACTCCCTCAGACGGATTCCCTTCCTGTTGCTCAAGTATCACATCTGAAAAAAAATTGTATCTCAACCTCCAACTACACAGTCTCTACTGAGGCTGTATTATTCACAGACCAAGATATACGGTTAACACTCTTTTAGAACATTGGTTCTCTACGCATTTGTTACATGTTCAGAAGACAATGATTGAACCAGGTTGACACCAGGGTCGTAATGCAACGAACACGAACTAATACCAGTATATTTTCAAAATGATAACCGTATGGAATGCCATCTTGATTTATATCAAATGACCATTTTAACTCTGAGAAATGTCAGTCTGAAGCAGAATTTTATCCAACCAAATTTTGTGAAACGTAACCATTGTTTTCAAGGAATGTTTTAATTAGTTTCAGGGAGAGCATAAGGGAACGATTGACAGGATTGGGGGAAAGAAATACAGTAGAAGAAGAACGGGAAACTTTGAGGGATGAAGTAGTGAAGGCAGCAGAGGATCAAGTAGGTAAAAAGACGAGGGCTAGTAGAAATCCTTGGGTAACAGAAGATATATTGAATTTAATTGATGAAAGGAGAAAATATAAAAATGCAGTAAATGAAGCAGGCAAAAAGGAATAAAAACGTCTCAAAAATGAGATCGACAGAAAGTGCAAAATGGCTAAGCAGGGATGGCCAGAGGACGAATGTAAGAGGCATATCTAACTAGGGGTAAGATAGATATTGCCTACAGGAAAATTAAAGAGACCTTTGGAGAAAAGAGATCCACTTGTATGAATATCAAGAGCTCAGATGGAAACCCAGTTCTAAGCAAAGAAGTTGAAGCAGAAAGATGGAAGGGCTATATAGAGGTTCTATACAAGGGCGATGTACTTGAGGACAATATTATGGAAATGGAAGAGGATGTAGATGGAGATGAAATGGGATATATGATACAGATGAAGTGTTTGACAGAGCACTGAAAGACCTAAGTTAAAACAACGCTCCGGGAGTAGACATTCCATTAGAACTACTGAGAGCCTTGGGAGAGCCAGTCCTGACTACACTGTACCATATGGTGAGCAAGATACCGAGCGAAATGCCCTCAGACTTCAAAAAGAATATAATAATTCCAATCCCAAAGAAAGCAGATGTTGACAGATGTGAAAATTACCGAACTATCAGTTTAATAAGTAACGGCTGAAAAATACTAACGCAAATTCTTTACAGACGAATGGAAAAACTGGTAGAAGGTGACCTCGGGGAAGGACAATTTGGACTCCGTAGAAATGTTGGAACAAGTGAGGCAATACTGACCCTACTACTTACCTTAGAAGATAGATTAAGGAAAGGCAAACCTACGTTTCTAGCATATTTGGACCTAGAGAAAGCTTTTGACAATGTTGAGTGGAATATTCTCTTTCAAATTTTGAATGTGGCAGGGGTAAAATGCAGGGTGCGGATGGCTATTTACAATTTGTACAAAAACCAGATTGCAGTGATAAGAGTCGATGGGCGTGAAAGGGAAGCAGTGGTTGGGAAGGGAGTGAGACAGGGTTGTAGCCTATCCCAGAAGTTATTCAAACTGTATACTGAGCAAGCACTAAAGGAAACTAACTGCTGGCTTCACTTTTTACAGTATTACATGAGCGCAGATAGATTTTGGACCAAAGGGGAAGAGGGGGAAGATGCAGTGCACAGTTGACTCGGATGATTTCAAGCAGCCTGCTGAAAAAAATCTCTTAGAAACGAACGAACTGCAGAATGCTCTCTCGTCACATACCCCTTCCGTCCGCTTCAACCCTTCCGCCCTCCGGCCAGCCATCCTTTCATATCGGAACTGTTTTGGAAAACTGAATACAGCCCTGGTCACCAGACTGAGCGATATTTTGCTATTTGGGCCACTAATGCTAGAACATACAGCAATTTGCAATTTGTTTAAATAAATACAACCATCACCGTTTGGGAGTTATGGTTTTTGATCAAGTAAGTATCAATACATTATCGTTGGCCTTGGTGACAGCTGATAGTGCGTATGGGTATTTCGACATGTGACTGAAAGTCCAAATATCTTTCATTTTCACTTCATGGCAGCTAGGTCATGCGCAATTTGTTTGGTAACCGTTTGGGTCTGGACCCTCTGGACAACCCAGCCCCCCTCCCCCCTTCCACCCATTGTGGCTACGTCCTTGTAACCGACTGTAACTTTTTCAATGGTTATTAGTAATTTTATTACACACTTCTTCATACAACACGATTATCACAGCAATAGTACTTCTCAGTTAACTCCGGTTATAACACCAAATACTCACAAACATACTACGTTAATACAAAACACATTACTTTAATCACATAGTAAGTTCTAGGTTGTTACATATTGTCTTTACATCCCAGCTTACACATTAGTACAAATGTTACTTCAGAAATAGTTTGCAGACTCTGGCTCTACTAAACAGTTACTGGAACCCGCAGGACATAAAACAGATATGAGACTGCAAACACCTTATATCAACAGTGCCTGAAAGCTTTAGACTCACCTCGACTGGTTTTACTCTTGCTTCACGTTCTAAGAGAGATGTTTGTGCCGTCATCAGCACTCTACGGACGGAGGTTCATTCCATGACTCCATAAAAGATACACGATGCAACACGGCGAGCGCACAGTCGGTCTCCTCGTATCCTCTGGTCTGCTCCCTGCAACATGTCACGAAAAAGAGCCTCAGGTCCACAGATGCTGTGACGCCTAGCCTCACAAATGCGTATCACTGCACCAAACGCAGTTCAACGCATGTCTTCGTCGTGATCCTGTATTAGATTGTTCGTGTCATCATTTCTTCATTGGCCTCCTTTTTTCTTCGAACGTCAATCGCCAGCTCTCTCTTGGATACTTACCGAGTGTATTGTTCAACCTACACAGTAATAATTCCTTCAGTAAGACACCTCACAGTACATTGTTTCATTACCCATTTGAAGTCTTCCGCATTCTGAAAATTTTTCTGTAATGCTTTGGTATGTACTGTTCTATACGTTCAATAAATTTTATGGAATACATTATACACGTCTAAGCCACCAGCAGAGGCTTCGGCATTGACATTGCGGGAGCAATAAACAACGTTAAACCCGAGGATGGAGCGGAGAGGTGGAAAGATCGCGCTGACGGCCACCACGAGAGAGAGAGAGAGAGAGAGAGAGAGAGAGAGAGAGAGAGAGAGAGGAACTGTCTAATGATGTGACTGAAGAAGAAGTGGAAGTCGATATGAATACATAGGGAATTCAATATTACAGTCGGAATTTAACAAAGCTTTCGAAGAACCGAGATCAAATCAGGCGAAAAGGACTGATAAAATTTCTTCGTACTGTTTAAATCATTGGGAGAAGTGGCAACCAAACGATTATTTAAGTTATTTTGTAAAATCTGAGATTCAGGCAACATATCAACAACCTTTCGGAGAAATATAATCTGCATAATTCCGATGATAGCATGGCAAAGTATGTCCGAGAACTATTCCACAATTAGCGTAACATCTCGTGCACCCAAATTGCCGAGAATAATAGTTTAAAGAAGAAAGAAAGAGAAAATTGAGGATTGTTATAAGAATATCAGTTTGGCTTTCGGACAAGTAAGGGTACCGGGGCAGTTCTGACATGACGAATGATAAAAGAAGCAGGGCTTAAGAAAAATAAAAACATGTCCACAGGATTTGTCGGCCTAGAAGAGGAATACTACGATGTAAGATATCTAGGAACTGCTTCGATGGTAGTCAAGGGAGCTGTAGAGTGTAAAACCAATTGCTTGTTTAATTTAGGGGAGGGGACCAAGCAGCGATGTGACTGGACCCATTTGGTTAGGGAAGGAAGTCGACCGTGCCCTTTCAGAGGAACCACCCCGGCGTTTGCTGAAGAAATTTAGGGAAGTCACGTAAAAACAGACAGACAGAGTCTGAATACAACCAAAAAATGATGGAGGATATTGGAAGCAGTTTGTTCTTTTCTATATTATTTGATTCTTTCCGCAACTAGTTCCGTGCATAGTTTTTTTTCATCCTGTATACCTATAAAATCTAGCTATTATAAATATATGATACAAACACTCGTTTGTTGGTTAGAAGTTCATTATTTCCCTACATGTACGATGCCTTGAACCAAAAGTCTCGAGTACCATTTCTGATTTTTCCGAAGATTTTAATCTATGCCTCTCCACTTCTTTGAACTCTGGAAATTTTAAGTGTTCCTTGTGAGAAAAATTCTTAATTGCACCATGGTTCCGTGGATTCAGAGGTCATAGGAAGGCAACGCCAACCGCCCATTAACAAGACTATGCTTAGTATGGCTCTAACGTGTTCAAGCCTGTTGCCGGGCTGATAGCAGCTTTATCTTACTTACGACATCCTCAAACTGGCAGGGGAGGTAACAATAAATCACTTGGCAAAAATATTTACTTCCTGCCTGCACTGTGCTTCAATCCCACTATCGTGGAACAAGGCTAAGATTATTTTGATACACAAGAAAGGAAGTATTCACAATATTAAAAACTACCGTCCTATCAGCTTGCTCTCAATTTTGTACATAATTTTCACAACGATCTTGTTACACCGAATTAGTTCCACCCTAGACTCAGCCCAACCTATAGAACAAGCAGGATTCCGAAGCAATTTTATCACTATTGACCACATTCTGACCGTTAGTGAAGTGATAAGCAGAGCGAATGAATACCAACTGCCTCTTTCCGTTGCTTTTGTTGACTTTGAAAAGCCATTTTACTCCGTTAGCCATGTAGCTGTCCTCCAAGCTTTGAGTGAGCAAGGAGTGGGAGCAGCATACATTGAAGTGCTCAGGAAAATCTACGAGAATTCTTCAGCTTATGTTAACATCGGCGAATCAACTCAAGAATTCCACATCATGAGGGGTGTCAAGCAAGGCGATCCCATCTCCCCAAATCTGTTCTCTGCTGTATTGGAAATGGCTATGTCAAAGCTGAGCTGGAAAGGTAAGGGAATTAGAATTAATGGAAGAAGGCTTACCAACTTGAGATTTGCTGATGATATTGCCTTACTGGCCAAAGACTTTGCAGAGCTCCAAAACTTAGTTACGGATCTTGCATCGGAATGTCAGCTGGTTGGCTTGAACATTAACCTTTCCAAAACAAAAATAATATCCAACAAATGGGTCCCAGCTGGAGATGTGAAAGTCAAGGACAGTCTACTAGAAGATGTTAGTGAATATGTCTACCTGGCAAGATTATAAATATGAAGGGAGACATAAGGCCAGAAATCTATCGACCCATCAAACTCGGTTGGCAAGCATTTGGGAAGAATTCAAAAGTATTCAGATTAAAAATGCCAGTAAATCTGATGAAAGCAGTATTTGATCAATGTATTCTTCCTGTGATGACGTATGGTTGCGAGAGATGGACACTGAACTCATTCACAAAAGGGAAACTTAGGACAGCACAGAGAGCCGTGGAGAGATCAATGCTGGGCTATACAAGAAAGGACAGGAAAAGGGCAGATGACATCTGGTCTGTGACGAAGGTTAATGACATCTTAGAGAGAGTAGGTTCCTTGAAATGGCAGTGGGCTGGCCACGTCGCAAGATGAAAAGACAACAGATGGACGAAGCTAGTACTGGAATGGAGTCCGAGAGAGCACCGGAGGCCTAGAGGAAGACCACCAAACAGATGGGACAAAGACATCAAGAAGATCGCTGGTAACACCTGGCAGAGAACTACCCAAGACCGTCCCACTTGGAGAAGACTTCTGAAAGCCTACCTGAATCCACGACTCGAAGAGGCCACATCATCTAATGATTGAATTGGCTGATGATGATGGTGATGGTGATCGATTATGATGTTATTTTGCTTTACCATCTTTATGATGTAACCTCGTGGCTGTCATACTATCGCTCCATATTTTGTTAGGTATGTAGACTGTGACTACATGTTCTCATTTTGATGGTAGTCCATTATTTAGGTCTGTCTTTTGTTCTGAATTATGTATATACTGAGAGGAAACTT
This sequence comes from Schistocerca piceifrons, assembly GCF_021461385.2. Lineage (NCBI taxonomy): Eukaryota > Metazoa > Arthropoda > Insecta > Orthoptera > Acrididae > Schistocerca > Schistocerca piceifrons. The sequence continues at coordinate 500,498,957 of NC_060139.1, forward strand.
ATTAACGTTCTAGAAAACTCTTTACTTCCATGTTAAATTTTTGCCTTTAAGCTGTTGCTTCTTTTATTGTCAAACGTGTGTAGATTTGTACTTCATTTACAATGTTCGTATAGCTCCCCTTTGAAAGATGTCAATCACAGAATGATGGTCTCCTCTAAAATGTGAACTAAATGTCTCTAAAGAGAGTCCGATACTGAAGAACATGGTCCGGGGCTCGAGAACGCGTGAGCGTAACATAAATACTCAACAGACCCAGGAAGGAACAGTGAATCGCATAGTTCAGAGAGCTCATATTTCAGTGTGACTTAAGGATGATATTACATGTACCTCTCATAATGATCGTGAGAAAAACTCTAAGAAATGTATCAAAAAGTGATGGACGGAGCGTGTGTCGTCTGGCGAGGAAGGAGGAGATGTTGTGGAATATTATGGTCCACCATGCACCATATCTCGAAATCGTTAGGCATATCAACAATGGCCTCACACTACATTTTCATCATTGTGAACAACAACAGTCACAGTTGGGAAATAACAGTCACGTACACAAACAATCTGCCAGAAGGAGACATAACTTACGCTGTTCATTCCTCAGCCATTGTATAGCACAGAAAGGACTGAGATATTTAGCTACAAAAATCCTTGATCACTTGATTAGAGATGTGAATAATATAACAGATAATTAAACTGACTTCAAACAGAAACTGGTAACAGGCCTGCGTATAGAGCCTTTCACATCTCTAAAGAATTTTCGAATTTTTAATACCACATGTCTCTCTCTTTGTGAGAGAGACTGCAGATAGATTAAGCTATAAATCATTGTGTGTAGATATGTTAAATCAAACAAAGGTGACCTACGACTAATGAAGAAGACAATAACGTAAATATCGGCATGTTTGCCATATTTTTCACTGAGAAATTGTGTTGCAATCCTTAAGAGACTGCCACCTTTAAATTCATTGCTGTAGAGTGCAGTTGTGATCGACAAAACGTGCATGTAACTAACTTATTAACTGGGACACATGCCGTACCAGGGCTTTTTTGATATAGGTATAGACACTTCCCAGCATACAGAGAAATGGTTCTATTAGGCCATTGTTCAGGCGGTGCTTGCGAAGTTCTTTGTGAACTCTTCTGTGGCAGAGGTACATCAGAGGTAAGAACTAACTGAAACGACACTTCAGTAAACCACCGAATGAAGCAGCACAACGTCCGCGACAAAGGACTCGGAGACCACAGGCGTGGTTTTAATGCCCACATCTGGTGATCGAGTAGTCCAAATCGAAAACTGACGTGATCCTCTTATCTGTGTTGCGGTTGACTTCATCTGATATTTACAATAGAAGACATTGTCTGCTCTTTAGTGGGAGATAAACCGTCCAGTCCAGATTTCAGAAAACAGAACCTTAATACTTTTGTTTACATCGTTCACATTTTTTCAGTACATCGAAGGAGGATATACTAGCTTGCAAAACTAATTTACTCAATAGCAACATGTGTTGGCTTGCAGGATTTTTCGTTAAGTATAAATTCCTTAGTCCTGTTAGCCCTGCGCATTACACATCTTAGTTATTTGAAAGTCTTATAGAATTTACTGCAAGTAGAGAATAAAATCGTCATTCGTATTTAGTCCTAACAGTCCATGTTTAAGGCAGAGATTCAGCCGAGTATGCAAAACGTAATAAACTTATAAAGTGAAATAATCATAATGTGACTGACAACTACTTCAGCCGAATGACATCTGTTAATTATTTGTTACTGCATTTATAATTCGGAGCTGGTGCCCTCTGCCTCAGCTAAGAAAATGTCAATAACTAACTACGATAGTTTGAAATGTCGCAGTTGATAATGGTTAACATGAATGATAAAAGTTTCAGTTAGACTACCAAAAAATAATAAGGCATTGCTGAAAACTGTATATCTGTACTGATAATAAGAACAATAACCGTACTAAGACTGGCCAAAGACAGTACGTTAAGCAGTTAACGCTACAGATAAAAACGAACAGACATTTAGGGGATCAACTGCCAAGATTCTAAAGAAGAAAATATTGGGATGAAAGTGACAAATAAGGGAACTGAGTTCTCATTGAGAATAAGAGGCATTCGTTGCCCTTTGGACTTCTAGAAAGAAACATTAGGCTCTTGTCGTACTAATATCGTGATTGAATGCTTTTAAAATCATTTGGTTGAGCTTTATATCTGAAATACAAAACTAAATGAAAGACATTGAGATAAGTAATTCCATTTATTTATCTTATGCTGAAAACAAAACCATATATATAACATTTCTGGGCAAATGTACACAGCCACGCGCTCACACAATCATACATCTCCAGATCTAGTTTCTTATCCATTTGATCACTTCACCCACTGCACAGTCAAAGTTCATAATTGTTCCTTTACACGTTCGAAGAATACAGTCAGCAACGATGAGATGGATGGATTGTAGGGAGACGCCACAGTCACAATATGCACAACTAGCCATTCGCAGTTTGTGCAGGAGATAACCACATCCGTCTTGTCCAGTTCAAAGCCTCACTGACGTATGGCGAGATGGCATCGTTGTACCCGCGTGGAAGCGGTGAGGATTTGCCAATTGCCGAAATTAGAAGCGTGTCCTAATGGTAAAGATGTCACGGGTACGGTGAGATATAGGGAAATCTATTTCGTTTAATTGCAAAGGAAGAAAGGACAGAAGACAATGACATGGCTTCCAAATATTTATCGCTAAAATTATCATCAAAGCATCGACACTATCTTACATACATAATTATAAATTCCCTGTAGAGCTATCCGACTTACTATTCATTCACCATTTTTTGTAGTTTTTATTTTAGAGTTAATCGGTGTCACATTCCCTTCATCTTTGTGACTTACATACAAGGAACGTTAAAGATTTGCCGAATCATCGTGTGAATGATCAGAAAACCCAAGTCAACGAAGTGTGCCCAGCTGAACAAAAGCGTCTAAAAACCAGCTGCGATTAGCCACTATATTATGTAGTGATGTGAATGTCAGAACAATAACATGTGCGAATACAGTGAGCAACAGTCATGCTAAAAATACTTTTACCTGCTTTGTTAATGGGGACAATGGCTTCTCTCTTTAATGTATCGTCAATCTCATCAGAGCACCTGTACTTGTTTGTCGTTGAAAAACAGGGATGCTCAGCAAATAAAGGACAGCGACACCTCACAAATTTTACAGTCGGGTCAGAGTTATTGAGTCGTAATTGGCCTGCCGGTTCCCGGAAGCTGGGTGCTGTTCCAGATTCAATTAAAGTTATCTGTAAGTTGCTTCCAGTGTATGAACCCGTGGATGGCGTGTGGACTAATGAACTGCATAAAGCTCTCAGCAATCTGAAATTAAAACAGGGAATCCAATTAAAATTTTCCACTGAAAGAGAGTTTTTATGCTTTGTGTGGGTAGGCAAATTTATAGTCCTGCTTTTGTAGTTGACCGTAATGGAAATTGGCCATCACGAAAATAACACTCAAACTAATTAACTTTTGTACACTTCCTCCGTCTTCACATTTCCTTTCGTACGTGATTCTACATTTTGTCAAGTCCAAAGTCTGGAAAGCCGCGGAAATATTTTGATTGCCTTGGCTGCTGATGCCAGCTCGTTCATTACCTCATTACTTACCAATTAACATCAAAAATCCCGCTCTATATTTTTGCCCATTTCATGAAACGGATTCATGATACTGACGCTTTCTCACCTAAGAACTGTCATGTTGGAATCATTTCACGTAAAATATATTGCATTAAAAAACTCGTTTGAGCTAGATGTGTGAACATTGCCAAACAATCAGTTTCAAAAGTCTTGGTTGTAGAATACTGAAGCGAATTTTTTAGAAAAGAATGAAAAGAGGGGGAGAAATTTATGAACATGCGAGGTAATATTGAATCTAAGGCATATTTGAGAAGACTGGCTGAAGGCAGGCAAACCTCCTTTAATGGCATTTAGAGGTTAAGAAAAACCTTTTGATGATGATGACTGGGATTACTTTTTTGAATTTATAGTGATAGGAAGTATAAAATACTAGGATTTAAACTATTTCTACATCTTGTACAGAGACAAAGAAACGAAGGACATTAGAAGGAAGCAATAGTCGAGAAGGGAGCGAGGGAAGGAAAAAAAAAAAAACCCTTGCGGCTCTCCACATTGCAGTTCTGAGAGAGACAGCAAAGGACCTGCAAGAGCCATCTAACGGAATGTAATGCGCTTTCAGAAGTTGTTATAAGATGAACATTAACAACGGTAAAACAAAGGGAACGGAATGTAGTGGGAAATTGGATTAGGAAATGAGTCACTAACAATACTGAATGAGTTTGCTGTTTGTGGAGCAAAGTAACATATGATGGCCAAACCAGATGGATACAAAATTCAGGCTGGTGACAGCAAGGGAAAAATATCTGACAATGAGGAATTTCTTAACACTGTAAATTTATTTCAACGTTAAGCGGTATTTTCTTAAGTAACTTGTGTGAGTGTAACCTCGTACTTTTGTGAAACGTGGGTGATGAGCAGTTCATGCAAGAAGCTTTGTAAAGGTGGTGCTGCAAAATAATACTGAAGATTGGATCAAATATCTAATGAGAAGGTATCAACAGTAACTGGCGAGATAGGTAATTTATGAGACAACACTGAAAAAAAGGTTCGGTTGATAAGACGTATCCTGAGTCAGCAACGAGTTGTCAGTTTAGTACAGAAGAAAAGTGGTAGTGGGGCAGAGGGAATGCTGTAGGGTGTAAAGTTATAGAGAATGGCCAAGTTTTATACAGCAAGCAGTTTCAAATGGAAGTTGGTTGCAGTAGTTACGAAGAGGTCGCGACGACTGCACAGTACGTCAACTCACACTTCAAAACGAAGTCCACAGCAACAAATGTTATATTTTCAGAATAAAATTCAGAGTCATCCGTTGCACAGTCACTTTTATTTTGCTTAACATTCAAAAAAACATCATGTTCCTCCAGCAGTTATGAACCAATGTTTGTCCTACTTGATTAATAATGGGATATGTGAACTGTTGATTCTAAAGCTTATCTGTTACAGCTATAACGCAGTAAATTATTTCATGCTATTTTACAATCAATTAAAAACCTATTCATGAGGGGTAAAATGTGGAACAAGACGTGATTATTCAACAACAACACAAAGGACTTTAGTCTCCCGAATATCCTCAAAGTTCATTCTAAAATGAAAAGACTTATAACACCCGTCATTTTCCTTTCCTTGAGAAGAGCATTAACAAAATCAACACATCTTTTGTTGCTGCAGAGCTAAACATTTTAAATGAAAGTGTTGAATATAACATTGAAACTCCTCTACTGAGACTACTCTTACTGGACTGATGATTGATGTGACCATTGCCATGGGTACTGCCAGTAGACAGATGTGAAGATAGGTTGAAATGTGAAATAGCTTCTGACAAAAGAAAATACTAACAGCTGTAGTAAGTGTTCTCTTTATACAGTGAAGAAGATTAATATATAGGTTAAAGAAGGAAATGGTTTCGTCAATAAAGCAAATGAAGGTAATGCTTCTGTCACCTTGTATAAGGAGGACTATATAAAGAAGAAGTTAGAATTCATTTATAATAACAGCATTCATACCATTAGCAAGAATCCCACTACTAACTTCACTAAAGAACTTAAAGAGGCATTTGATTCCTGCAGTTCTCTCTTCTCTCCCATGCTAGAATGCTAAGCATGATTCTTCACAAACCAACCTTTCCTCGTGGCCATGTACTAGAATCGTCTGATTTTACAAATCTAGAGTGTGTTAAATTCAATGTAACATACGACATATGGCGCAGTTCTTTTGCAGGATGGAGAAGTATAGCATTTACGTCCAATTTTTGTGAGCAATCACTCAACAAAGATGGCGAAAATTCATGTAAGGCAACTTTTGCCGAACATCTCAAAATCTAAAAACATACGTTTCCTCCTCCATCTCTGCTTAAGACGGAAATTCTGCATGTATCTCACAAAGATTACAGAACGAATAATTTGGTAGATTTTGAAATATATAACCATTTCCACTACCAGCCCAAAGAGCTGTTAAATGGTGAGCTGACATTGAAAAAGGGACACTATTTCGACTGTATAGTATCTTTTATTTAATGGTAAAGATTAACCCACTCCTTTTGGATACTAATGTCAGCTACACCTTATGTGGATATTTGTGAAATGTCTTGCAAATGAATTATATGTAACTTCTTTTATACACCTAAGTTTTTTTGTATCCTTTTGTATTTGTTCCTTGCTACTGGCACATCAACTCGACTATATACATAAGTGCGGTACATTTACTGTAAACTTTCCGTCTGTGGTTGTAATTGTCATATGCACTATGAAATTTTCGACACGTCATTACACCGTACTTTTGTGAAGAAGATACTGACAACTGATAAGGCAATGTTAAGCAAATTTTGTAATACACTTCTTATATATAAATGTCTCACCAATTTCTTATGATTACATCATCTGAAATTTTGTAGACTTCTGAAGATGACAGATTATTCTTTTGAAACCTGTTAAGCAAAATAAAAGTAATGTGTAACTGACCATTGAATTTTACTGTGAAATGTAAACGATACTATAGTTATTGAGGAAATAGCAGCTATGAGTAACGTTACAGGTCTTCTTCACTGTTCAAAAATATCATGTTGTAGAAGTATTTTTAATACACGTCTTAAGAGCCAGTAGACTACTGTATGTACTCGATAGAAACTTCTACTCATAAGGACTGTTACGTAAAAGATAATTACATTCATCGCTATCTATTTGTAAACGAAAAGATAAAACCGGTTTAATCAAATGGCACTGACAAATGGGTGCTGGCCTACAAAGCAGTCATTCGAATCATGATGGTGACAGAAATTTTCGTCAAAATGTTATGGATCCTCGGAAAAAATGGCGTACAGTTTTCCATCCCATTGACTGCTGTTGACAGTAAAGACTTAACACGAGCTCGGATAGAAAAAGTGAAGGGTAGGAAACAGCCTATACGATCGAACTAAGCGACATGCGCATTAAGGGAACCTGCGTATTAGAGGAATGACGGTAAACCTTAATCAGGACGACCTAAAACAAATTTTAGAACTTTCATCTCGAATGTGAATCCACTGTCCTGTCTTATGCCTCACCTCGTTCGGTACGGGGAATATGGATTGTGACACCTCACCATAAGTGTAATACTAGTAAGCTTACTGAAACGTAATGAGTCAATTTTTTATGTGGAAACCTAGAAAGCTTTTTAAATAAATGAGATTCAACATCTTTATTCTTCATGTGAACATATTTTCAGCTGTCTCGTGTAGGGACGCACTCTCGAAATAGAAACTCGAATATAGTGCGCTGTTTATCACGCACTGATATAGTTTCACGCTAAAATTCGGAGCCCTCTAGCGGCAGAGGGCAGAATACATACAGACGTGAAGAGCACAGATGTAGAATGTTACTAATATTTCATTTAAAAAGCCTTAAGAGTTTTGACATTAAGAAATTCTGAGGCATTGATAGTGAGCACGCCCTCTATTTGCATAGTCTCACATGCAAAGGCAAAGTCTGCGGTGTCAGGAGTAGGGTTTCCTCAAAACTGCTTAGATGGCATACATGGTGCAAGTGCGCCTCTTTGTGATGTCAATGGACGCAGATCTCATCAGCAGATAAGAGCAATAATTAGTCTAATCTGTATACATCCGCTACCTTAACATTCCGCCGATAGCAACGAGCTATTCGTTGTTATGGGAAGACTTCTAACAAACTCTTGGGAGCTCCTGAACCGAGTCAGCTACTGTTATACCACGTAGAGCGCACTAAGAACAAGTTATGTCTACCACAAACAATGTCAATGAATGAGGAGGGTGTGGTGGAATATCGTCAGTCTCCTTTGTTCGAAGTCAGTGTAAAGAAATATCTTCATTGTCTTCAGCACTGTATGCCTTATGAGAACCACGTGGGCTGCTTATAAGGCGTTTGTTCGCCCGATTCTTGAGTACTGTTCATCTATCTGGGACCCCTATCTGGTAGGACTGATGGAGGAGGTGGAGAAGATCCAACGTAGAGCGGTGAGTTTCGTCACGGGATCGTTTAGCTGGCGAGAGAGCGTTACGAAGATGCTAAGCAAACTCCACGTGCAGACGTTACGACGTTACAAGAGAGGCGTTGTGCATCACAGAGAGATTTATTTCGGGGCAGCAATTTTCAGGAGTCGGACAACATATTACGTCCCCTCACATATATCTCGCATATTGATCATGAGAAGAAAATTCGAGAAATTGGAGCCAATACCGAAGCTTACCGACAGTCATTCTGCCCAGGCACTATATGCGAGTGGAACAGGATTGGAGGGATCAGATAGTGGTACCGAAAGTATCCTCTGCCACACACCTCTTGGTGGCTTTCGGAGTATGATGTAGACGCAGAACTGAATGGCACTTCCATTAAACCATTTATTAGATTTTAATAGTTGGTTCTCTAACCGTTGTTTGTGGTAGACATAACTTGCTCTTAGTGTGCTCTCCCTGGGATTACAGTAGCTGATTATATTCCGAAATTTACTAATACATATCCAAAAGAATTACTGTAAAAGCCAAACACATATAAAGTAAGATTCAGTCAAAGATTTATTTGAGAAACAATACACGGTCCAGTCACATCAATATGAGCACCGCCTGAGTTGGGCGTCACCTAGCAGTAACCACACACAGGCGGCACGCGGCAGCACTAGCAATGGAGAGTATATAAATCGTTGATTGGGGACATGGGAAACAGTGCAGTCGTTGCCGTAATGAAGCACTTTATCTTCCGTCTAATAGGACATGATCATTGGCTTCAGGGTCAAAGGTGAAAGCTTCAACGAAACGGCTAAGTTCGTAAACTCTTCGCGTGTAGCAATAATTAAGGTACCCTATGCACAGCAAAATGGCGATATCCAGAACGGGCGCCGAGACATCTGTGGTGTAGCACGGGCTACAGATGACAGGGGTGGACGATCACTGCGAAGAGGTGAAAGAGCGAGTAGATGAGCAACAATTGACCAACTTGTGAGGGTACGGCACAATAACACGGAAAGATACTGTACTTGACACCCTTTATTAGTTTAAGTAGCAAGGACAGCAATCCGCCACGCTGTAGAGCATGCGTTACAGCTACTTCTGGTTTAGCTGATGTCAGATGAAATAATGCATGCTCGTAGACAATGCTTACATTATCTGCTGTCGCTTGACACGACCACGAGTATGGTAGTTGCAGCAGAGCACTGTGGGCGTTGAGCCTCTGAACGTTACGAGTATGCGGGCGAGTTATTCGTCCACCTACACCTGCTAGTAAGAAGAGACGAATTTCTTGCGCGGCTGAACGCTAGCCGGCCCAGGGCACAGCGCGATGCGGTCAGCCCGGCTAGCTGACCGTTTCATGTCAGCCAGGTGCAGACAGGGGTGACATCACTGGAAATGAGTAAATCCTAACGCTGGTAATCTGGACTATTGAGCAACAGATAATACTCTAGGAAAAGGCGGAGTGTCAATCTTGGAGACAGCTATATCACAGCTCTCTCTGCTTCGGTAGTAAGTCAGAGTTAGATATTGAAGTGTATCTGAATACATTTGCGATCTCAAAAAATAAGGCGCAGCCAATGACGCAACAGGGGCTCTATGTCTTAAAAGCTACACAAGTTAATATCTCACAGCGAATAAACATTTTCACAGTGAACCTCTGAATCAACAACTTTTAAACGATTCATGCGATTTCAACAAACAGTATCTCAGATAATAGCATTGCATGATAGCTATCGTCTCTGAAAGCCACTCATCTGTATCTATTTCATACATTGTATTTTCACAGTGAACCTCTGAATCAACAACTTTTAAACGATTCATGCGATTTCAACAAACAGTATCTCATATAATAGCATTGCATGATAGCTATCGTCTCTGAAAGCCACTCATCTGTATCTGTTTTATACATTGACTTACGGCGTCTTCCATTTCCTTTTTATGATGCAAATGTTTGTCAGGACATCGTATTCCCTACGTTTACATAGCAGGTGAATACAGCATCAGTACCTCATATTTTTTTATTTATTTAGTGAACAGTTTACTGTTTTGTCAATAATTCGTTGTAAATGGTAGTTGCATTTGCTATTAGGAAACTGTGGTAATATAAAAGTTGTAAGTAGCATATGTTATGGAAACCACAATTGAACAGAGAAATAACAGGCAGTTTACTTAGTCAGGCCCAAATACTTGTTTAAACAGTGTATAAGGACAACTTGTAGTCACTTAACGTCAGGGCAGTTGTACAAAAATATTGGCTAATTCATTTATGGACAAACCTTTAGCTATATTCATTGTACGTGGTCTGAGAGTGACCGAAACTTTACAATCTTTCTTTCATTTAAATATTTTTGTGATAATATAATAAGTGCAGGCAATGGTGAAGATTAGTCAAATCATATCTGTATCACGTAAGAACGACGTACTTTTGGCGGGGATGGACTTCAATGGAAAAGGACACAGCAGGGCAACACTACAGGAGTCAAGTGGAGACTGGAACTTTTGGAGTTAACAGCTCAATTGAACGATAAGGGACACTTAATGTCGAGTTCTTGAAGAAGGCGGATCTGTCTGCAAATTTTGAAGGGACTTAGTATTTTGAGAGGTCTAAATGTGCGCTGGAATAGGACACTAACTATTTCCGCTTGTATTACAAAACTGAGAATAGGCAGAGTATGACTTACTATTCTGTGAACTTGTGTGTTAATTTGTGAATTATCATGTTGAACTCTGATCTGTTATGAGCTGGTGAACATTGCATCTATTTAGATTACGAAATGTACTTAATTTTTTTGAGTCTTAGATGATTATTTAGTTTTCGGATTTCGCTGCCATTCCAGTAACACTCTCAAGGTAAGTTTACTGCATTTGATAAGAGTATTTTAACTGAATACTGTATGACCACTTGCTGTTCTTTTTGTTTTTTTAGAGGTCTTTCTATTAATAAAAATAATTCAACATAAATCTGTCATCTACATAAATTACAGACGGTAGAACATAATCCATGTAATTAAATAATTTATTTAATTTTTATTTTGTGTTTCTGTGTATTTCATTAACTCGTAATTCTAGCCAATATATATACTTTTTGAAGGCAGGATCAAGGCTACGTGTTATCATTTGCAGGGAATTAGACGCGGTGCATAAAAGCACACGTGCGCGGCTAGATCCTAGGACTTCATTAGGCCATTCTTTTTAAACAAAGAGACTCAGCCGGTTGGCTTGCACGGATGTTGTTGAAAACAGTAACCACTCAACAGTAACCGTTAGATACCGTCACAATTGGGGTTTTCGCCCGGGATTTAGAGAGTCTAATCCCTTTGGAATTACAGTTGTCATTCCAACACGTGAAAGTATTCTCTGATCCAGGTCCCAGTTCTATTGCATGATAGGCAGTTTGCTGTGGGCTAAGAGTGTAAAATTTTGACGCAGTTTTCTCTGTGAGAATCGGTAGCTACAGCTAGGTGTCGGGACGTTCGCCGCGGAATTTCAATAAAGAAGTTGAAGACTACTAAGAGGCGTGGTGAGCTCGAGTCCGCAGCGACCAGCAGCTGCGGAGACCTCGAGGACGGCGTAGCATCATCGGCGGCCACGGCAACGCCAGCCACCGTCAGCGAGTTCCAGTTCATCAACATCGACACTTCCGGCAACAGTAGTACAGCACAAGCAGCCAACATGACCGGGAAGTTCAATACTTGCGGCGATAATGTTAAAATGCAGTATGATCTTGAGTGGTGCAGCTTCCAACGATTAAGCAGTCACCCAGCATGTGTACTTCAGATATTTTGTAAGTAGGGTGTTTGCTATGTAAGTCGGCTGTTTAGGTTTTTATGTTGGTAACGCCACATAGCGCTCTGTATGAAAATCACTGACTGTGCTGTGTGCAGTCTGTGGCTGGTTTGCCAGGTTGGAATATTTGCTATTGTAGTGTTGGGCAGTTGGATGTGAACAGCGCGTAGCGTTGCGCAGTTGGAGGTGAGCCGCCAGCAGTGGTGGATGTGGGGAGAGAGATGGCGGAGTTTTGAGAGCGGATGATCTGGACGTGTGTCCATCAGAAAGAGTAAATTTGTAAGGCCGGATGTCATGTACTGATATATACATTATGACTTTGAACACTATTAAGGTAAATATGTTGTTTGTTCCCTTTCAAAATCTTTCACTTGCTAAGTATGCCTATCAGTAGTTAGTGCCTTCAGTAGTTAGAATCTTTTATTTAGCTGTCAGTATTGCAGTAATTCGAGTAACAAAGATTTTTGTGAGGTAAGTGATTCTTGACAGGTATAGGCTATTGTTATTCAGGGCCATCCTTTTGTAGGGATTATTGAAAGTCAGATTGCGTTGCGCTAAAAATATTGTGTGTCAGTTCAGTTATGATCAGAATACACTCCTGGAAATGGAAAAAAGAACACATTGACACCGGTGTGTCAGACCCACCATACTTGCTCTGGACACTGCGAGAGGGCTGCACAAGCAATGATCACACGCACGGCACAGCGGACACACCAGGAACCGCGGTGTTGGCCGTCGAATGGCGCTAGCTGCGCAGCATTTGTGCACCGCCGCTGTCAGTGTCAGCCAGTTTGCCGTGGCATACGGAGCTCCATCGCAGTCTTTAACACTGGTAGCATGCCGCGACAGCGTGGACGTGAACCGTATGTGCAGTTCACGGACTTTGAGCGAGGGCGTATAGTGGGCATGCGGGAGGCCGGGTGGATGTACCGCCGAATTGCTCAACACGTGGGGCGTGAGGTCTCCACAGTACATCGATGTTGTCGCCAGTGGTCGGCGGAAGGTGCACGTGCCCGTCGACCTGGGACCGGACCGCAGCGACGCACGGATGCACGCCAAGACCGTAGGATCCTACGCAGTGCCGTAGGGGACCGCACCGCCACTTCCCAGCAAATTAGGGACACTGTTGCTCCTGGGGTATCGGCGAGGACCATTCGCAACCGTCTCCATGAAGCTGGGCTACGGTCCCGCACACCGTTAGGCCGTCTTCCGGTCACGCCCCAACATCGTGCAGCCCGCCTCCAGTGGTGTCGCGACAGGCGTGAATGGAGGGACGTATGGAGACGTGTCGTCTTCAGCGATGAGAGTCGCTTCTGCCTTGGTGCCAATGATGGTCGTATGCGTGTTTGGCGCCGTGCAGGTGAGCGCCACAATCAGGACTGCATACGACCGAGGCACACAGGGCCAACACCCGGTTTCATGGTGTGGGGAGCGATCTCCTACACTGGCCGTACACCACTGGTGATCGTCGAGGGGTCACTGAATAGTGCACGGTACATACAAACCGCCATCGAACCCATCGTTCTACCATTCCTAGACCGGCAAGGGAACTTGCTGTTCCAACAGGACAATGCACGTCCGCATGTATTCCGTGCCACCTAACGTGCTCTAGAAGGTGTAAGTCAACTACCCTGGCCAGCAAGATCTCCGGATCTGTCCCCCATTGAGCATGTTTGGTACTGGATGAAGCGTCGTCTCACGCGGTCTGCACGTCCAGCACGAACGCTGGTCCAACTGAGGCGCCAGGTGGAAATGGCATGGCAAGCCGTTCCACAGGACTACATCCAGCATCTCTACGATCGTCTTCATGATAGAATAGCAGCCTGCATTGCTGCGAAAGGTGGATATACACTGTACTAGTGCCGACATTGTGCATGCTCTGTTGCCTGTGTCTATGTGCCTGTGGTTCTGTCAGTGTGATCATGTGATGTATCTGACCCCAGGAATGTGTCAATAAAGTTTCCCCTTCCTGGGACAATGAATTCACGGTGTTCTTATTTCAATTTCCAGGAGTGTAAGTAAAGAGAGAACTGTCTGAGTACGTTCAGTTTTGCTCATCTGTTTGAAAATCAAGTAACGTAAGAGGTTTTCCAACGCAGTAATTCTTAATTTTTCTACGGGGACGTTTCAATTTTAATGGCCAGTTAGTCTAAAAAGTAAACGTGGTGATGTTGATAGGCACGATATTAGTGGGACGTACTGATTCAATGGTGTGGTCGAGAACAATTCAGAAAATGTGAGCGCAGAAATGGGTCTATTGGCTACAGAAATAAGTTCAGTAGAAACAGGTGTAGGTCCAGTAGAGACAACAGTAACGGCAAGAGTAACAGCAGAGGTGAAGAAAGTTAAATCTGGCACAGAAGGGATGACTGGACATCAATAAAGAAGTTCTGCAGCGGGAGCATCAGATTAAATATGTACGGGCAGATTAAATGGTTTATTAGCGAATAAGGCTACTATTGTGATAGGTGTTCCATGGGGTAATACAGAAACGACAAATTGTTTTGCAGATTGTGAGAAATACCACCTAGATGATTTAATTGGTGCATACAGAGGAATACCAGAAAGGCAAAAATTAAATTAGCTAAGACATCCTGAGGGCAATGAACAGTCAAGGGTAAATTTAATGAGTGCTTCGTTTACTACCTCTGAAGTGCGAGAAAGTTGCTTCCTGAACGAATTCTGGAGTGAGGCGAAACAAACGTGAGTTCAGAATGAGTCCCTAACCGGACCAAATTTCAAACACCGAAGTGGGGCAATGCAGGAGTTTTGTGTGCATGAAGAAACTAAGTTGACGCATATAAATCGTATGCTGGGAGTGTTGAGGGAGATTACGATGGTCAGGCAACGACTCCCCGAATTTTTGAAATGAAATCTTGTCCACAGTCCAAAAAATTTCATTGACAAGTTTTTAAGTTTTATTGCGAAACTTGAAAAGGCGTTGAAATTCAAACTGCATAATTGGAACAATATACAGGGAAATGGGCACCAGAAAGAGAACAACAATAATATCCACAGTGATTACAATAACAACTTTCGTGTCGGAAATAAAAACCGGTGACGAAGACATGAGTGGTAGGAACCTTAAGAAATGCAACGCTAGAGTAAGAGGTCGGGAAACTAGAGATCGCCACAAGTCCGACACGGGTGGCAAAATAAACCGGCGTTGATAAGGACAAGGTATTTTCAAAATTCCATGGGTGTCGAAAATTCAGCAACAAATATTGAAGTTGGAGTTTATGAGAAATAAAAATTCAGTGGGAAATTATTTTAAGCAGCACAATAATAAAGAGGTGCTAGAGAAATATTGTAAAATGTGTTGCGGGATTCGATAATGATTGTATGGGGCTGGAGAATTTTTTTGTTGAAAGGGAAGTGAATGATGAATGAACGTACGTTTTTTGAAAGATTCTGTGATAAAAAGAGAGGCAGATGTGGATCTGAATTTGTTAAACTTCGAATGTGTGGCGATTTCTAATGAGGCACTAGTCAGTAGCAACAATTATAGTAATGTAGGTTGAAAGTACTCCAGCTGATTTTGTATCCGAGATATTAGGTGACGCTATCTGTGAAGGAGGCGAAGCAGTAATCTCATTACCTGGAGATGACTTTGATGGTATATCAACGGAAGTACCTGAAGGTATTTGTGAAAGCGGCGTGGCATTAGTCTCGTCAGCTGGTGACGAAATTTATTATTCGTCGGCGAAAGAGGGTGATATATTGTTAAGGAAGCGAAGTTGACGTCTTAGAGGCTGAAGTTGCGAAAGTTGAGGCTACTAATTTAGATATCTCGGAGGAAGGAGGATGTGCATATATTTCTGTTGATGGAAGTGAATCATTGACTCTTGATGAAAGTATGAATTATGAGTGGGTGTGTGAAGAATGATTGTGAAAATAATGTGTTATGTAGTAGATCATAATGCAAAGTGTTAGAGCAATCTGAGAGAAGAGAACATGTTATGAAAACAGAGGTGGTTCCGAACTGAGCGGAATTAGAGTTTATAATGAATTCAGATGTGGTGTGATGCAGTAGCGGCAATCTGACTGTAGTGACGGAGGAGGTTGACGAAGTTGTTGGTGGTGATTCCAAAAGGATCTGTCACGTAAGACGTAACACCCCTTTTACTACGTGAACGGTTACACACACTGACAAATGTTAAAGTGTCGAGGGGTACGTATGTTTTTGTTTGCTTCCTGTTTCTAGCAGTGATGGAAGGGAAATACTACAGCAAGCACGCTTTTTAAATGGATTGTAGACTTTTTTAACTGCTTTCGATAGACCTTAAGAAGACAATTACAGTTGTACACCGTTTGTTAACGTTGACGGTGACACCTGTCATTGAGAAAAATCGAGAGATGTCCCAGAATTTGAGAGCACGCTGGCCGGAATCGTCACTAGCGGTGCAAACACAGCCAAGCAGAGCTCTTATGCTACGCTGTGTCAACACATCCATCTGTTTACTTGTCTGCACTGCAGGCCGCTCATTTTTGCTTCAGCATTCGTTTCGCGCAGACATGTACACCAACGAGAAGAAGTTGTATATTCAACTTTTATATGGTGAATGTAAAAGAAACGCCGTAAAAACAATACAGCGGTATAGGGCTATCTACCCGGATCCGACACGCCAAGTAATTGTACGAATTATTAAGACGCTAGTGCGGACAGGCTGCTTGAATGTCAAAAAGAAAGAATACTGTAACAGACAGAACGCGTCGGTTTGCCTTCAGCAACTGAGAGACGACCCTACGTTTTTCCAACATGTGCTCTTTGTCGATGAAGCAACGTTAACTAACAACGTTAATGTAAATTTACATAACCTGCACTACTGCGCAGTCCGGCTTCGTGAGGTGCATCATTAACGTCCGTGGAGCGTAAACATATGGTGCGGCATCATAGTAAATTACATTTTGGGACCTTACTTCACCTCAGACGCTCTAGATGGGCATTCGTGTACACAGTTTCTGACGATCATTCTGCCCGTTCTTGTACAAAAATAACTCTGGATAACACACAATGTATGTGGATGTAATACGACGGTTGTCCAGCTCAGTCGTCCAGTGTTGCAATGAAAACACTCAATGAGAACTGTCCTGAACGTTCAAAGTATAAATTCGGTTGTCAAATGTCCTGCGATGTTCCCCCGATTTGACTACTCTTGATTTCTTTCGTTGGGGACCACTCAAAGATGCAGTCCATGACGAAGCCCCAACCACGCCAGACGATAGGTGTCGTCGAACCGCCAGTGCATGCTCTACAATATCGGTCACTGCAGTTTCATCTGTTAATGGTTTTTTCGAACGGCGATTGCAAATGTGTCATTCAGTCCATAGTTAACAGTTCAAACATGCTTAAATAAAGGAAAAAGTTATTTTTATTAAGACAAAATTTATGTTATATGATTTGGATGGTTACCAACCCACTGTCATGAAATTGTTTATTTCATTTACATGTGGATGAAACTGCACTGCATTGTGAAATAAGTCGACAGCGTGTATTGCACGTAGCTGGTAACATTGCCATTACGCGCTTACGTTCAGCACGAAACGATGTTCCGTTAAGAAGAACATTTATTTTGCGGTGTACAGGTGTTCACCAAAGTATTTTTAATAAAATGTTTAGTTTATAAATGTTTCCCACATGATGTAATTTAGAGCATTGTAGCTACAGACAATTGTTAGACAGCATATATTTTACCGATAAGAAGACAGATCAAATCTTCCGTCTAAAATTTAGGTGCTTAATATAGTAATTGCTTTTTGCAGCGTATAAAAGCTCTTTATTTTTGAAGGATGAACAGTTGATTACCCCATTTCAGCTCACGTAGATATTGGAATATACACAACTGTGAAATACTTTTCGTGATGCCTTAGTTTGTAGCCTATGTCGTATTTCCATATACAACATTTGTTGGTGAACCTGCACCAAGGTCATAAGCTAGGTTAAGGGCTGTCTTACGATATACACCTACACAGTCTGGTCCGAGACGCCTGGCTGGCATTGTCTGCAGCGCAAATCCTGTTTCCGGCCACCATGATTTCACATTCTAGGATATTTCTCGAAATTCTTTACGGCAGTTTTCAGTTCAACATTAACAAATGCTGTATCACTGCATCTGTCTTCTCAAGAGTTATCGAATGCAGTTATTTCAAGTTTAAAGAAAAAACGTATTCGCTTCAATATCTCCGTTGTACCAGCTCTAAAAACATTAGCCAAGCAAAAACATACACGTCCCTTGAAGCTCTAACATTTTCCAAAAACAGCGTTTGGAAATGTCTAACCATTACTTCTTACGTGACTCTCACTGCATAATGAGTCGACGAATATAGTGGATGTTTAGAGTAATGAATCTTACGAGTAACCGGCAGAAGGTAATCTGAAAGTTTTTAGTGATTCAGCGGAAACGATTGTCGTTTTTGCAAGGGAGACGACGAAGTAATTTTTGTGGTTAATAGTGAGAATATTGCAGCTACCGATGTGATTACTTCAGAGGAAGGGAACAGTATATTTCATGCTTACCAGGATGATGAAACGAAGGATTCTGAGGGTGAATTAAGGACTGCTGATGATTTAGAGGTGGATCGGTAGAATATCGAAATGGGTGTGGGGAAAGTATTTGTTTAGGAGATGATATTACTACAGAGTGGTACGGCAAGGAAGAAAGTGACTACTCTATAACAGATTGTAAATAGTACTGGAAAACTCTGAAGTCTTTACTATGACACTGGCGAGCACAGAAAGGGAGGTTGCGGCTTTGGAAGTGTTTAACGAGTTGTTTCAGGTTGATATGAAATTGAAGATTGCTCTGATGTTGGAATGTATGCAATAGACATGGAGGAGATGGGAAGCAATATTGAAAATGAACAGTGTTTAGAGAGAGGTGAATTTAAAATGGGCAACGTATAAGTGAGCTGATCGATTTTAATGATAAGAGAAAGTGGGGGTTTTCGAAGCAAAAGGTGGTTGGCCAGCGGTAGACCCAAATTTTGTCTGTAAACGTTAAGAGATCGTTGGTGAAAGAGGAAAGAGGGAGCGAACTTAAGTAGGTGGAAGAGTGGAAAACAACGAAATTCTGAACATAGTCACACTGCCAAGAAAAATGCTATAAGAGATAAAGGTGGCTGTGTTGTACCTTGTGAGTAAAGACCGGGGTGTGTATAAATATTTGTGTGTGTGTGATTTCATGTGTACAATGTTAGAATTTTTTGTGCGAGAGGGGAGGGGTTGGGGAAGTTATTTCTGTTTGGTGCATAGGGTGGAAATGGTGAATGTGAAATGTATGTAAAATGTTTGGAGGCACAACATAGTGCAAGGAAAGTGTCGAGAATGACAGCACGGATTTTGGCGCTCGGAGTGCGGCAGAACATAATTTCGTTGTTTAAGTAAGACAGGAATATGGACTGTTTTTACGTAAGATTTGGGTTGGGTGGCGGGGGGGGGGGGGGGGGGGGGGGACGGGGGGGGGGGGGAATATTAACGGGTCTACTTAAACGAATTACTTGTGCTTGACTCATACTAAATGTAGTTTATTTGAAATTATTGTTCGCACTAGATTTTGTGCATGAATCTCATCGGACCTCGTTAATGTTTTAATGGTTCATGATCGTAGAAAATGTTTTTATATGCAAAGCATAAGTTAAGATATCGGGGGTAGTTACCTATGGTAATTATATAATGTATTTTATTTTGGAAGGGTGTTGAATAGATTAACGATGTAAAATTGTGGGGATTAAGTCTCAGGGTAATGAGTATTATGGAGAAAATAAGAGTGAACATTTGCTGAAGTTGTGATCCAGTTATGCGCTGAGTTAACTTAAGGGCTAAATGGGCGATTACTGTAAGGGGTAGTATTAATTTTCAAGTTTCTAATGAGATGTGATAAAATTATAGACAAATGATATACTATCCGTTGATTTGTAATGTCAGACAAGATTCATAGCACGAAACACATATTTTCTAGTGGGAACGTGGACAGAATGATTGAAATGTCATGCTAAATCAAATGTGTCTTGCCGATGCTGTAACTCAGGTTTTGCTTGCTGTCCCGTTTCTGAATACATAAATTCCACTCGGGGGAGCGTTCACTACCTTATCTATGGGGATTGGGGAAGCAGTATGATCATTGCTAACTACACCCCAGTCGTATTTCGCCAGATATCGTCCATCGTCACTGACGGTGAGTGCGGATTGACAGATGTTCGGCGCAGCCAAGTGCATCATAAATTTCGGCAGTGGCTGCTGGACTGCGAACGATCTAAACTTCGATGCTAGAACACTTTTCTTGTGTTGTGATGGTGAAATGTTATAATGTGGTAGAAAAAAGTGCTATCAAATGAGTGCAAAAGCTCTAAAAACGTATGAAACGAACGAGCTGACTCGCGAGTTCTTTTTCAAATTTGTTTATTTTGGCATTTAATTAATTTACCGTAGTTTTATAACTTGTGCTACATTTTGAAAATTAAGGTGATAACATATCGTAGGCTGTACATAATACACCACCACAGATATCAATTCTCTGTTGTTCTGAAATGCTATTAAGGTATTTAATTGATTACGTCATGTATGTACTTTTTTTAAATTTGGTGCGATGTAATAAGCCAAAGTAGCCAACTGATATGCCTCCATTCAGTGGAAGGATGTAACGTCATGAGCATATGGGCATATTATTCTTCCACCTAGTTCTTGTATTGAGGCTGAACGCTAGCGAGCTCAGTGCACAGGGCACGCCGCGGACAGCCCGGGTGTTTGATGGTTTCCAGCCGCCCATGGGCAGACAAGAGCAGCGTCACCGGAAACTGGTAAATCCCAACGCTGGGAATTGGACGGCTGTCACTCTCACAGCATTTTTGTAACAGGTAATGTTCCAGGAAATGGCAGAGTGTCGGACAGTCTTAAAGATGGCTGTCTCAACTTCGTCAGTAAGTCAGTTACACACTCAAGCGAATCTGAATACATCTGCGATCTAAAAAATTGCTGTGCCTCCAGTGACAACAGTAGCTCAATATCTTTAAAACTACAGAAGTTAATATCTCACAGTGAATAAACATTTTAAGAGTATATTAAAAAACGTTTAAACAAACGAAATCTCAGATCATAGCATTGGAGATGAATACACCATCAGTACCTCATATTTTCTAACACTTGTGTTTTTATTTAATGAACGGTTTACTGTTTTGGCAATGGCCTGATTTAAATGGTTATTGCAAGTGCTATTAGAGAACTGTGGTAATACAAAAGTAGCCAGAGCATATGTTAGTGGGCGCCACAACTAAACAGAGAACCAACAGACGTTTTTGTCAGGCCTAAATAATTTGTTTAAACAGTGTATAAGGACAATCTGTACCCATTTAACGTGAGGGCACTTGTGCAAGAATACTGGCTAAGTCATCTATGGACAAAATATGTTATCTATATTCAGTGTGCGTGGTCTGAGTGTGACCAAATGAGTATAAAATTTATTTTATTTAAATGTTGTTGTAGTATTAATTTAGTGCAGGCAAGTGGTCAAGATTACTCAAATCGTATCTGTAGCACGTAATAACGAGGTATTCGTGGCCGCGATGGTCTTCAATGGAAAAGCAGACAGTAGCGGGATACTACGAGAGTCAACTGGAGGCTGGAATTTTTGGAGTGAAGAGATCAAGGGAGAGATTCTGGACACTTTACGTCGAGTTCTTGAAGAAGGTAGACCTGCCTGCAACATTTGAAAGGCGATGAACGGCCGCTGCGGTGATCAATGGACTGTATGCTTTGGGAGGTCTAAATGTGCTTCAGAAAAGGGCACTATTTCCGCTTTTATTGCGGAAGTGAGAATAGGCAGAGTGTGAGTTGCTATTCTGTGCAACATATGAGTTAATTCGTAAATCATCATATTGAACTCCAAATTTCTTTGAGCTGATGAACATTACGTGTATTCTTATTATGAAATGGATTTAATTTTCGTGAGTCCTAGATGACTATTTAGTTAAGGGATTTCGCTACCATTCTAGTAAAGCTCTCAACGTGACTTTACTGCATATAATAAGGGTATTTTATGATTGTATTTTAACTGAATATCGTTGGACCACTTCCTGTTAATATGAAATGGCCTTTTAATGCATAAACCTTATTCAACATAGTTCTCTGTCGTCTACAATTACAGACGTTAGAATGTAACCCTTGTTATTAAATTATTCGATTAACTTTTATTTTGCATTTTTGTGTATATTATTAGCTCGCAATTCTACCAATATCATAGACTATCTGACTGCAGGATCATAGCTACAAGTTATTATTTGCAGTGAATTAGCGGCCGGGCATGAAAGATGCTCAACCTCATCACTACACCGAGCTATTCGTCTTAAACAGGTCTATAAATAGTCCAGGTATCTAAAGTACGAGCAGCCACAGTTAGCAAACCATCTGGTTTGCTTGTATTGGTTGCTGTTCAAAAGAATAACTAATCTTACTCAGCAGTAACCGTCAAGTGCAGTCGCAGCCTGCACTGCTACGCGTGTAACTAACGAGTTCTTCGAGTGGATATTCGCGCCGTTGCGTGTTACCCTTTAAGTTTGTGCGGACGCAATGGGTAACATATGGCGGCATGTGGCTTAGCTGTGTATAATTAAAAGTATTCATCCTTAATAAAACATATTGTTCCAAAATAATCAGCATTTGCAGCCAGTTAATTATTAAATTCATGGAGGAAACTGAAAAAGAAATCGTTGTAATATAAGGGCCCCATTATGCTACAAACTGACGGCCAAGATGAAGAAGGGGCTACTCGCAGCGTCTCCTTAACGACAGATTAGCGAACGTTGGAGCGTGTGGGCCTCCACAGCAGGTGCATCGTACAAGCCCCCATGGTGACTGTTGTTCTGCAGCAACAAAGGATGGAATATACACGACATTACCGCAACTGGACGTCTACTGTGAAACCTTGTGCCACTTTGGTGCCAGCACGATCGGTTTCCGAGTGACCACTGGACCCTAAGTTGTGAACAAGTGCCGCACGGGATTAGCCGAGCGGTCTCAGGCACTGCAGTCATGGACAATTCGGCTGGTCCCGGCGGAGGTTCGAGTCCTCCCTCAGGCATGGGTGTGTGTGTTTGTCCCTAGGACAATTTAGGTTAAGTGGGGTATAAGCTTAGGGACTGATGACCTTAGTAGTTAAGTCCCATACGATTTCCCACATGTGAAGAGGTGTAAACACCGTTCACAGCGGTATGGTTAAATTCAAAAAGCTCCAAAGCTCCAGTCAGTACAGAAGGCTGTTACCTGCTCGGAGTCTTCGGTTAACAGAATCTGGTGGTATGCCTGGTTGAAATCCAAACCACCACATGGGTGGAGGTACGGCAGCGGCACAGATTCCTCTATTATCTTCTGACTGAGTACTGGATAATCCACTAACGGTACCCCAGGCCATGTCCCTTCGGTACCAAATGGCTCTGAGCACTATGGGACTTAACATCTATGGTCATCAGTCCCCTAGAACTTAGAACTACTTAAAGCTGACTAACCTAAGGACATCACACAACACCCAGTCATCACGAGGCAGAGAAAATCCCTGACCTCGCCGGGAATCGGTACCAAAAACTTGGGCGATACGAATGGCAAATTCGAGGGTTAGATCACACCACCCCTTAACATTTTATCACCTAACTCTTAGCGCCTTCATTTTCGGTGGTGATAGGTTTTATGGTGGCTGACGGACAGGAGTATCTTTCATCATCTTCGATGTGGCCCCAACGTATCGGTCAACTCATCTGAGAATTGATGAAGCACTCCCAGCAATTGCCTTGTCTGGGTGGCAGCCAAATGACATACATAGAACTCTGTGTCTATCGCTGCTGCCCTGATCATTGTGCCTTGACACCTATACAATCAGAGCTGTTTGCCTGGACAGATACCTATAACTAAAAATCAAACCCGTTTCCTGATTAAAATCACACCGCAGAATGACCCTGGTACATAGTTCTTTCAGCACTCTTAGTTGAATCGGCAATGACAACACATGCAAGGTCATCTTCCCCGGAACTGACCTATAACAGGCAGTACCTGTCCACGTCCATTAGTCGTTCGACGTCACTGCCAGGACACCCTTAAGTGAAGTAACTGTTAGTTTCAACACCAATCATTGTCCAAAAAGAAGTAACGGCTCTGGGAATCGAGCAAAAAACAAAGTGATTCCTGAGTGGGCTGTCCACATATGAAGGGAAGCTAGAGACCGCCGATTGCTCGGATGCTTGCGCATCTTGGGGGGGGGGGGGGGGGGGTGGGGGAGGGGGGGGGGGCGAGACACATCACCTCTAGCGTCAGCTGTTGGAACGCTTACTAACGTTACAGTTCTTTACAAAATGGCCTACTCTTGACAAATAAAACAAACCCATTCTTGGAATCTGTGCTTCGATTTCTCATATTAGGCGGAGAATTTTCTCAGTCCATGAGACTAGTCCTTTCAGTTCAAGAAATATGGTTGGCCGTGACGCAGAAATAAGACGATACATGTAATTTGGCTTAATCCTCTCCACTATATTATTCAGTATTTCCCGTTCTGTCACGTCTACCTGCAGGGCTAAGATAGCAATCAGTATACAATTCTATGTTGCTCCAGCGTTTCGTCATTGGACTGCAACCATAAAACGTATTTCCCAATCAATTCCTGCTGAATCCACTGTGTCACCCTATCTTGAATAATCCTTCTCCGCCAATCACATAGGGTCCCTTGAGTACGCAACACGTCAGCAATGAATTGGCTTAACGCACCCTAGGCTGAGGGAGTCCAGCAGTTGCAGGATGACATTGTGAGTTACCCCAAGAGCATCGGCGTGGCCTTCTAAATTAACTGAACGCCACAAAGAGTCCACTATCTGTTCGAGATCCGAAAATCCTAGCTTGTTAACTCCCTGAAACAGATGCATTATTGAATTCGGCAAACGAGCTATCAGTTCCGATCGGAGACCGCTTTGGCCCCCTCCCAACTTCCTTGGTACCGAGGATTAACTCAGCCTCCTCTAGATCCCCAGTATCAACGTCGGACGACTCTAGCATGCTAAGTTGCTCCTGTACCGATAGGGAGTGGGTGGCAATGATCAGTTGCTCAATCACAGCATCCTGTTCTTAACTAAACTTAACCTGTTTCATATCCAGTTTTTGGCTTATCCAATGACTAACTTGTGCTTGCACCGTATACATCTGCTCACCGGAGGGAGTACTAGATTCGAGCAGACCACATTTTCGTCCATACCAGAGAGACCATCAGTGCACATCTCAATCATCGCACCCTGATGGAAATCGGGCAGTGCAATGCGTTCTGTAGGCGTACACAGCGTTCGGCTGCACTTTTCTCCCCGGCCGGACATTTCATCTGTAATCCTCAAGCAAGCTGCTCACGTTACGGGTACCCGATGCTCGAGTAGCCTCTCACTTCAATGCAGTGGTTACCAGTACCCTGAAACAACAGAGAAACGGTAGATTCTGCACAAAATACAATAAGGAACTACGAAGACTTTCCCGGCTTTCTTTTTTTTTTTTTTTTTTTTTCCACATCAGTCTACTGACTGGTTTGATGCGGCCCGCCACGAATTCCATTCCTGTGCTAACCTCTTCATCTCAGAGTAGCACTTGCAACCTACGTCCTCAATTATTTGCTTGATGTATTCCAATCTTTGTCTTCCTCTACAGTTTTTGCCCTCTACAGCTCCCTCTAGTACCATGGAAGTCATTCCCTCATGTCTTAGCAGATGTCCTATCATCCTGTCCCTTCTCCTTATCAGTGTTTTCCACATATTCCTTTCCTCTCCGATTCTGCGTAGAACCTCCTCATACCTTACCAGTCCACCTAATTTTCAACATGTGTCTATAGCACCACATCTCAAATGCTTCGATTCTCTCCTGTTCCGGTTTTCCCACAGTCCATGTTTCACTACCATACAATGCTGTACTCCAGACGTACATCTTCAGAAATTTCTTCCTCAAATTAAGGCCGGTATTTGATATTAGTAGATTTCTCTTGGCCAGAAATGCCTTTTTTTGTCATAGCGAGTCTGCTTTTGATGTCCTCCTTGCTCCGTCCGTCATTGGTTTTTTTACTGCCTAGGTAGCAGAATTCCTTAACTTCATTGACTTCGTGACCATCAATCCTGATGTTAAGTTTCTCGCTGTTCTCATTTCTACTACATCTCATTACCTTCGTCTTCCTCCGATTTACTCTCAAACCATACTGTGTACTCATTAGACTGTTTATTCCGTTCAGCAGATCATTTAATTCTTCTTCACTTTCACTCAGGATAGCAATGTCATCAGCGAATCGTTTCTTTGATATCCTTTCACCTTGTATTTTAATTCCACTCCTGAACCTTTCTCTTATTTCCATCATCGCTTCCTCGATGTACAGATTGAAGAGTAGTGGCGAAAGGCTACAGCCTTGTCTTACACCCTTCTTAATACGAGCACTTCGTTCTTGATCGTCCACTCTTATTATTCCCTCTTGATTGTTGTACATATTGTATATGACCCGTCTCTCCCTATAGCTTATCCCTACTTTTTTCAGAATCTCGAACAGCTTGCAACATTTTATATCGTCGAACGCTTTTTCCAGGTCAACAAATCCTATGAAAGTGTCTTGATTTTTCTTTAGCCTTGCTTCCATTATTAGCCGTAACGTCAGAATCACCTCTCACGTCCCTTTACTTTTCCTAAAGCCAAACTTATCGTCACCAGCGCATTCTCAATTTTCTTTTAGATTCTTCTGTATATTATTCTTGTAAGCAGCTTCGATGCATGAGCTGTTAAGCCGATTGTGCGATAATTCTCGCACTTGTCAGCTCTTGCTGTCTTCGGAATTGTGTGGATGATGCTTTTCCGAAAGTCAGATGGTATGTCGCCAGACTCATATATTCTACACACCAATGTGGATAGTCGTTTCGTTGCCACTTCCCCCAATGATTTTAGAAATTCTGATGGAATGTTATCTATCCCTTCTGCCTTATTTGACCGTAAGTCCTCCAAAGCTCTTTTAAATTCCGATTCTAATACTGGATCCCCTACCTCTTCTAAATCGACTCCTGTCTCTTCTTCTATCACATCAGACAAATCTTGACCCTCATAGAGGCTTTCAATGTATTCTTTCCACCTATCTGCTCTCTCCTCTGCATTTAACAGTGGAATTCCCGTTGCACTCTTAATGTTACCACCGTTGCTTTTAATGTTACCAAAGGTTGTTTTGACTTTCCTGTATGCTGAGTCTGTTTTTCCGACAATCATATCTTTTTCGATGTCTTCACATTTTTTCATGCAGCCATTTCGTCTTAGCTTCCCTGCACTTCCTATTTATTTCATTCCCCGGCGACTTGTGTTTCTGTATTCCTGATTTTCCCGGAACATGTTTGTACTTCCTCCTTTCATCCATTAGAGAAGACGAGGATCTGATAGTTCTACCAGCGGACAAAGGCAACGCAACGGTTCTTCTGTCACGTGATGGCTATCTGGGAAAGATGGATCTCTTACTTGAAGACTCAGCATACGGAACATTGCAGGACGACCCAACTGAACGGATAAAAAGGAAGACGCTTTCACTGCTGAAGAAGAGTTCTTTACCTGACGACGTTCTCAAAAAACATTGTCCTGGTGCTGCCATGCCACCGAGACTATACGGTCTACCCAAGATTCATACGAAAGGGGTCCCGCTTCGTCCGATCGTGAGTAATTTGGGTGCTCCTACCTACAATCTAGCCAAGTATTTAGCATCTGTTCTTGGCCCTTACGTCGGTAAATGCGAACATCACATTCCCAATTCTATGGTGTTTATTCAGAGATTGAAGTCCTTGTCTCTCAGTCCCTGCGATTTGCTTGTGAGCTTTGATGTCGTGTCGCTTTTTTCCCGGGTTCCTCTGGAAGAATCCTTGCAGTTAATTGGTGGGAAACTGGATGAGGAAACAACCAGGCTTTGTCGCCACGTGCTGACGTCGACGTACTTTTTATTCAATGACAAATACACTCCTGGAAATGGAAAAAAGAACACATTGACACCGGTGTGTCAGACCCACCATACTTGCTCCGGACACTGCGAGAGGGCTGTACAAGCAATGATCACACGCACGGCACAGCGGACACACCAGGAACCGCGGTGTTGGCCGTCGAATGGCGCTAGCTGCGCAGCATTTGTGCACCGCCGCCGTCAGTGTCAGCCAGTTTCCCGTGGCATACGGAGCTCCATCGCAGTCTTTAACACTGGTAGCATGCCTCGACAGCGTGGACATGAACCGTATGTGCAGTTGACGGACTTTGAGCGAGGGCGTATAGTGGTCATGCGGGAGGCCGGGTGGACGTACCGCCGAATTGCTCAACACGTGGGGCGTGAGGTCTCCACAGTACATCGATGTTGTCGCCAGTGGTCGGCGGAAGGTGCACGTTCCCGTCGACCTGGGACCGGACCGCAGCGACGCACGGATGCACGCCAAGACCGTAGGATCCTACGCAGTGCCGTAGGGGACCGCACCGCCACTTCCCAGCAAATTAGGAACACTGTTGCTCCTGGGGTATCGGCGAGGACCATTCGCAACCGTCTCCATGAAGCTGGGCTACGGTCCCGCACACCGTTAGGCCGTCTTCCGCTCACGCCCCAACATCGTGCAGCCCGCCTCCAGTGGTGTCGCGACAGGCGTGAATGGAGGGACGAATGGAGACGTGTCGTCTTCAGCGATGAGAGTCGCTTCTGCCTTGGTGCCAATGATGGTCGTATGCGTGTTTGGCGCCGTGCAGGTGAGCGCCACAATCAGGACTGCATAAGACCGAGGCACACAGGGCCAACACCCGGCATCATGGTGTGGGGAGCGATCTCCTACACTGGCCGTACACCACTGGTGATCGTCGAGGGGACACTGAATAGTGCACGGTACATCCAAACCGCCATCGAACCCATCGTTCTACCATTCCTAGACCGGCAAGGGAACTTGCTGTTCCAACAGGACAATGCACGTCCGCATGTATCCCGTGCCACCCAACGTGCTCTAGAAGGTGTAAGTCAACTACCCTGGCCAGCAAGATCTCCGGATCTGTCCCCCATTGAGCATGTTTGGAACTGGATGAAGCGTCGTCTCACGCGGTCTGCACGTCCAGCACGAACGCTGGTCCAACTGAGGCGCCAGGTGGAAATGGCATGGCAAGCCGTTCCACAGGACTACATCCAGCATCTCTACGATCGTCTCCATGGGAGAATAGCAGCCTGCATTGCTGCGAAAGGTGGATATACACTGTACTAGTGCCGACATTGTGCATGCCCTGTTGCCTGTGTCTATGTGCCTGTGGTTCTGTCAGTGTGATCATGTGATGTATCTGACCCCAGGAATGTGTCAATAAAGTTTCCCCTCCTTGGGACAATGAATTCACGGTGTTCTTATTTCAATTTCGAGGAGTGTATTTTGAACAGACTGACCTAGTGGCTATGGGGAGCCCATTGTCCACAATAGTCGCCAACCTTTTTATGGAAGATTTGGAGGACATGGCGCTGAAGACGGCGTCCTTAAAACCAACCTGTTTCTGTAGGTACGTTGACGATATGTTTATGGTGTGGCCTCATAGGAGAGAACCTCTTGACCGCCTCCTACATCATTTTAATTCCCTGCATCACAGCATCAAGTTAACCATGGAGGTGGAAAGTGATAGAAAGCTTCCGTATCTGGATGTTCTGGTGTACAGAAAGGATGATGGGACACTGGGACACAGTGTTTATCAAAAGCCTACGCACACGGACCGTTACCTGCATGCTTCTAGCTGTCATCCATCGTTCCAGCGTACGGGGGTCCTGCGGACGTTGGCGAGAAGAGCTTATGCCATTTCAGATGGAGAAAGCTTGACACAAGAATTGGACCATATTAAGGTTGTGTTCAAGCAGAATGGCTATACAGATAAACAGATCCGTCGTGCTTTCCAGTTTGGACCATCGCCTGAACCACCAGAAGATACCTGCAAATCGGTGGCTTTTCTGCCTTTTGCTGGGAGCATTTCCTCGAAGATAGGAAGAATTCTGAAAAGATATCAAATCAAAAGTATTTTTCGTCCGCCAGCCAAGATTAGAGCGCTTCATGGCTCTGTTAAGGATGACTTGGGTTTGAGGAAGTCCGATGTGTACAAGATCCCCTGCCACTGTGGGAAGGCTTATATTGGTCAGACAATCCGGACCATTCAGGACCGATGTGTTGAGCATCAGCGGCACACACGGTTGCTTCAACCTGAGAAATCCGCAGTGGCGGAGCACTGTCTCACCGAGGGACAAAGAGTGCTATATGACGCAACACAAATTGCTGCCCCTACATCTCGCTATTGGGACTGTTTTAATAGAATCCATAGAGATTCGTTTATCTGACAATCTTATTAATAGAGACAAGGGTTATCTTTTAAGTAAGACTTGGGACCCGGTGTTATCTGACATTAAAAAACAACGGTCTGTGTTTCGATCGTCGGAAGAAATTTTTTTTAAATTTTTTTAATTTTTGACCGTGATATCTCGATTTCCCCTGTTTCCACCACTGGCAGCGCGGTATGTTTACTGCGCTACAGGGCTTATCCACAATAAGGAATATTGTTTACTACAATACTAACAGTAAAAGTGTGAACAAAGCTCGAGAAAGGTGCACCTCGGTCTTACAGAGAACAGCCAGGTTCTAGAGTCCCTGTGAAACCTTTCGCCGCTTTGGCGCCAACACAATCGGCTGCTTAGTGGGAGGACCGGTTCCCCCAAGGTGTACAGAGAAATTTTCTCAAAATTCGTTCACAGTAGTTTATTATAATACCAGTTTAAAATAAACAGTGAATGATTATTGTGACATTTACATAATCCAGTCCCAGGTACCATTAAAGGGCATTCTTTTAAGTCTTGGAGTAGTGTTCTTAAATTACTTTCTGCCACTATCATATAAATGGTGGAGTTATATCATGCACGCTGTGTGCTGCATAGTATTTCTCAGTTTGTTTGGCAAGCAATGTTTTGGCATAATTACATCTACTTAGTATTAACTTATAATAAGTGAACATTTTTTGTTCCTTAAATGTTAATTTTAAAAAATGCGCTTATGAAAGCCAGTCAAATAAAATACGAAATTAATCAATTTCTCAGTGCAACCACTATTAGGATGGATAAAAGCTGCTACTCTGGGTAGCGATACAAAGTTCTTTCGTTTAAAAGTAAATTTAATAGAAGAGAATCAGGGGCAATTAAAGAAAATTTTAAGATTTCTAAAGCACATTGTCACATGCTCTTATCAATGCCTCAGACGGCTATACAGATTGAACAATTTAACAGCTGTACAAATTAAATCCGTAAGGGCCGTCTTGTAGGCCCATAGTAGCAATCTAGTATTTAATTAATATCAAAAACAATTAATTAGCCGCACGGGGTACACGCGTGGTCTGAGGCATCTTATCTTGGGCCGGCCGGCTCCCCCCGTCGGAGTTCCAGTCCTCCCTCGGGCGTGTGTGTGTGTGTTGTCCTTAGCGTAAGTTAGTGTAAGTTAGATTAAGTAGTGTGTAAGCTTAGGGACAGATGACCTCAGCTGTTTGGTCCCATAAGCCCTTACCACAAATTTCCAATTTCCAATTAACTAGAAAACAAATTCACGATAACAAGAACTTAGATGAGCTCAACGGCTCGGATCAATCAGGTAATCTAGTGATGATAAAAGAAAGCAGAGACTACAGAGATAACGTACTCAGACAGCTAATTTTTGTAGAGCTTCCCTCAAAAATTTAGTTAGCACACCTATCACACAACTGGAGGTTAATAAGCAAAGGGTTACAAATATTTCATGGAAGAAATACGCAGTTACAATGACATCACAGTTGGTGATAGTTTCAATGGAT
Source organism: Schistocerca piceifrons (assembly GCF_021461385.2). NCBI lineage: Eukaryota > Metazoa > Arthropoda > Insecta > Orthoptera > Acrididae > Schistocerca > Schistocerca piceifrons. The sequence continues at coordinate 500,530,645 of NC_060139.1, forward strand.
TAGATTATCCCACGCGGCATGTGACTCTTGACAGACATCGGTCCAATCACTGATCACCGGAACGTGCAGGATACCTGGAAGCTCATTGTAGAACAAACTAAGATCTTAGAGGATCCCGTTTGGCACTGGCATAAAACAAGGACATTGGGAAGTACAATATAATTATACAATCGGAATACTGCGAATGTACAAATAATACGGTATCGCTTGGCGGAGCGTGAAAAACCCACAACAGCTTGAGTCAGCTTTGAGATAAGGGTGGGAGCACATATTTGGAACCAAACAACTGAGCCAAGCGCTCTAACGCCCGGTTGTTAATACCAATACACCCAGTGTGCCAAATCATTACGCAAATTGTGAAGAGTGCTTACGGTGTCTTACGATAAACGTGAAGACTGGAATACTAAAATAGTTTAAGTTCGACTGACTTCCAGTGACGTAACGTCAGACTCTTTTGATAAACGGAAGCCACTTGGCACCTTACGCTGATAGAACAGGGGAGTAGTACACAGTATCAACAGTTACACATTACGGTTTCCTCATCATACGAATTTGCTCGCAGCTTCCTTTCTAACCATCTAGCAATTTAGACCAGCCAAGGTACACTTAATTCCCGAAACCGTTACGTCCGCTAGTGGTAGCAGTTCCACAATCAGCCTCTGGCGACGTATAAGGCTTATTGAAAGAAGGAAGATTGGATTTAACGTCCCGTCGACACTGAGGCCATTAGAGATGCAGCAGAAGCTCACATTGTGTCAAATATGGGGGAGGAAATCGGCTGTACCCTCCGAGAAGAACAAACCCGGCATTCGCATGGAGCGATTCAGGAAAATCAAGGGAAATTTAAATCTGGATGCCCGGCCGAATGCGAGTCCACTGTGCTAACCACTGAACCACCTAGCTCGTTGCAAGATATATTGACTACCCATTTCCGTCCTCTTGCTAGTAGCTAGCACATTTAATTCCACTCTCCGGAACCATTGACTGAAACTGCCTCACTGTCAAACTGCCCAAGGTCCTTTTCCGTCCGGTATTTAAAACCCAGAAATTCGCCTCAAACTCACCGTCAGAGATCCTCGCGGCAGGTCGTGTTGATCTATAGCGGCCACATATCACTGGACCGTGGCCCAGCCGTGGCTCCGGCAACTCATGCGAGTCGGCCAGGCTCTCACTGAGTGGTGACATTTGGCCTTTTCAGATGAATCACGTTTTATGCTCTATCGGACATGGACGTTGGCGTGAAACGTCTGGAAACATAGTCTCCAACAATCGTTGGAAGGTTTCTGGCCGCAGGTAATTCGCTGGGTGATCTCATCGTTCTGGTAGATATAATGGATCAACACAAGTACCTATCTATCCTTGTTGACCACGTACACGCCTAGGTGCAGTTTGTTTTTTCCTCGGTACAGTGGCATCTACTAGGAGGACAATGCAATGTAGCACACAGCTCCCAGTGTACCTGCGTTGTATAAATAGCATCAGCATGAGTTTATCGTGCTTCCCTGGCCACCAAACTGCCCGGATAACATTCTAGGGATCATCTATGGGAGAACCTCGACCGGTCTGTTCTCACCACAGGTCCTCAAACGGGAAACCTGGCGCACCTGGCCACGGCACTTGAGTCGGAATGCCCAACATCCCCGTCGGTACCTTCCAAAACCTCTCTTCCTGCACGTCTCCCGCAGTCCGCGCTGAGAAAGGTTGCCATTCAGGCTTTTGACTCGACAGTGTAGCATAACTTCAGTCCAAAGAATTTTTGAATTATTAAGTGGCATATCATTAGAGGTAAGGTATGGTTTACTAATTATTTTCTGTCAGCACTATATAAATGGTTGAGATATATTATTCATGCTGTTTGTTCCAGTATCTCTCAGTTGGTTTGGCATGTAGTGCATTGTCGTAACTACATATACTCTGTATCCTTACGTCGAGTATTGATTCCGAGAAAGTATTTAAATCAGATTTTGTCATATTGCGACTGAATAATTTGTGAAGGTAAGCGTTAATGTGCTGCGACTTGACTTTCTTTTCGTGTGTGATTACTGATTTCAACCATTAGACTTGCTCGAATAAATGTATTTTTTTGCTCTTCAAAATTGGTAGCTAAAGTGCTATATTCAGTGTGAAACAGTTTCGCTGTGATTTCCACTGTTAAATAATGTCGTTACACGATATCTAGATCTCTTTAAATGTAGAGGAGTGTATACGCTTCTTACAACGATCTCTCTGACACCTTGTTTCTAAACTCATAAAGTACTTTATCATGCGGTCAATGAGTTTACCGATCGATCTAAGGGAGGATCTTACAACATAAGGGCATGTAGCTCCCAGGGTTAAATTTTGATAATGGTATGAAGTTCCCTTAAATTGAATACCTACCTGAAGTCTCGAACTTGCCTGTAAATTCTTACGGAGAAATGAAATCAAATTAACTCTCTAGAGGTGGATACCCTGTGATCTACGTTTTTTTTTTCTATAATTGCCATCTTCAACAGCTCCGACTGCGCTATTTGCTTTTAATTTTGGTAGGTGCGTGGCGGTGAGGGTTTCACACGTAACAATGATAAACAGAAAACTATCGTTATCGGTTTCGAATCCACAGTTTTCGGGGTGCGTGCAATTCGTAACTGTCCTTTTCCTCCATTTCTAACGATATAGGCGGGTCTAACAAGGAAGTGGTAGGTACAAATGATTGAAAAGGCTGCCTTTACTGTTGGCAGACTGGTTTCAGACGTCGCTAGAATATGTGGAACAGTCACAATGACATTTATTGTCATAATGTTAGTGGAAATTTCCAGAAATGTTTTCCAAAGACAGTCTAAAGCTACATCTACCTTCCCGGTAATCCACCATACTTTGCATGGGGGAAGGTACCTTGTACCATTACTAGTCATTTCCATTTCTGTTCCACTCGCAAACAGACGAGGAAAAAACAACTGTCTTTGTGTTTCATTGCAAGCCATTATTTTCCGTATTTTAAGCGAGATGAACGTGGAAATTTAACAGCTGTGCTGTCTGACGCAAATGCCGATTCTCTACTACCACAGTAGCATTTCTTGGAAAGAACTTCTTCCCATTCACAGACAATCATTTGAGTTCACGGAGTATTTCCGCAACACTCGCGTATTGATCGAACCTATCGGTAAAAGATATAGCAGTACTCCTCTAAAATGTTCCGACGCATTTCTTTAATACGATTAGGGCATTAGTTGACAGTGGACTGCACAAGTGTTCAGTACGCAATTTTCTTGATGGGTGAGCTACACCTTCTTAAAATTCTCCTAATAAAAGGAAGCTGACGATTTCCGTTCCATACAACCGGACGTTGGGCTCATACCTCTTCATGTCTCTTTGCGACGTTACGCCAAGAACTACAGACGACGTGTCTATCAAGCAGATCACCATCGATATTTTGCTCAAACACTACTCGTCAGCATTAACTTACGCTCTTCCTCATTTAGAGTAAGTTGACATTCATCGCACCAAATACAAATTCCGTTCAAGTAATCTTCTATCTTCCTACAGCCACTTAAAGGCGACACTTTCTCTTGCAATACAGTGTCATCAGCTAACAGTCACACATTGAAGCTCACCCTCGAAGCCAGACTGTTTATATCTATAGATAAGATGAGAGGTCCTACGACACGTTATTGGGCACGCCAAATGCTACCTTGGACTATGATGAACACCCGTCGTCCAAGACAACGTACTGCGTTCTCTTAAGTTTTCAAGCCACTCACATATCCGACAACCTATTCTGCATGATGGGGCCTTCGTTAACACTCTATGGTGTGGCACTGTGTCAAAAACCTTCTGGTAATCTGGGAACAAGTAACCTGCTTGGAGCCCTTGATCCACGACTCATCAAAAATAGTGTTACTCTGGAGTCACCAGTGCAATTCTCCAGTTGCTTCGGACTTTACATTGAGCAAAAAATGCGCTATGAATGCAAGCTAAGTACTCGTATGTGGGGAATGCTCAATAGAACTCACTGTAAAACGGAATTGCATTCTATCTGAACCTGGGGACTTACTTGTTCTCAACTGTTTCAATTACTCCTCAGCGCCAAGGATATCCATTTCCATGTCCTCCATATGGGTTCAAATGGCTGTGAGCACTATGGGACTCAACTGCTGAGGTCATTAGTCCCCTAGAACTTAGAACTAGTTAAACCTAACTAACCTAAGGACATCACAAACATCCATGCCCGAGGCAGGATTCGAACCTGCGACCGTAGCGGTCTTGCGGTTCCAGACTGCAGCGCCTAGAACCGCACGGCCACTTCGGCCGGCCTCCATATGGGAGTGAGTGCGACGGGCTACGACGGTGTCTCTTTACGATCCTTCTGCATTAATTATTTTCTGAACTAGAAATTTAATTCTTCTGCCTTCTGAAAAGGAAGGCCAGCCACTCCAGACTGGTCGACGGATGAAACCTTCGATCCGCCTAGCAATTCTACATCAGACAAGAATTTTCTAAGAACCTCAGGAAGATCTTTCGCTAACGAATGACGGTGGAGGTGGTTGTGTGCTCGGCGGATTTATCTTTCTATAGAAGCACGAGCATCTAACTTTTCCTGCCAACGTTTCTACTTTCTTTTCTTGAATCGAGTTCTTCTTGCCATACGCATACAAACATACAGTTTCAGTTTTAAGAAAATTCCCTCATTCTCTCCATGTTTTTATTGTTTTGTTTTGTGGGGTATAATGAGATGCAAAATTCAGTAGCTAACGCTACTTTCAGTACATCTTTTTATACAGGGTGGTCCATTGATAGTTACTCGGCCAAGTATCTCACGAAATGAGCATCAAACGAAAAAACTACAAAGAACGAAAATCGTGTAGCTTGAAGGGGGAAACCAGATGGCGCTATGATTGGCCCGCTAGATGGCGCTGCCATAGGTCAAATGGATATCAACTGCGTTTTTTTAAACTAGGAATCCGCATTTTTTATTACATACTCGTGTAGTACGTAAAGAAATATGAATGTTTTAGTTGAACCACTTTTTTCGCTTCCTGATAGACTTCGCTGTAATAGCCACAACGTATAAGTACTTGGTATTACTGCTGCGACTGTCACTGGGATTGCGACTGCTGTGTTCGGATTCGGGCTGAGTTGGCATCCCTTCGCTCCCAGCTTCAGGTACTGATGGCTTCGGTCACACAGCTTGAGGCTGTTGCCAATGGGCATCACTGTAGGGATCCGGATGGGTGTTTGTTGGGTACGGCCAGCTCGTCCCACGCATCCCCGAATCGGACTACGGCTGTGGCTTCCCGGGATACAGCCCACATTAGGCTAACCCCTCACCTGTGGTAGAGTGGGAGGTCGTCTCGAGGTATGGCAGGGGGCAAAAGACATTCCGGAGGGCTGAACGGAAGGCCTCTCCAGTTTGTCTGCTGAACTGGTTTCAGGGCCTGTCTCCGGCTGATGCTGATCTTCGGCCGTACATGGCTGCTTCTGTTCCAGAGGTTGCCCCTCAGTTTGCATGATCCGGGTGGTCACAGAGGGTGGGCTTACTGGTAGTTGGGAGCTCCAACGTCAGGCGTGTAATTGGGCCCCTTACGGATATAGCTGCAAGGGAGGGGAAGAAAACCTATGTGCACTCCGTGTGCATACTGGGGGGTGCCATTCCAGATGTGGAAAGGTTCCTTACGGATACCATGAAGGGTACAGGGTGCACCCATCTGCAGATGGTCGCTTATGTCGGCACCAATGATGTGTGTTGCTGTGGATTGGAGGAAATCCTCTCTGGCTTCTGGCGGCTATCTGATTTGGTGAAGACTGCCAGTCTCGCTAGCGGGATGAAAGCAGAGCTCATCATCTGCAGCATCGTCGACAGGACAGGACAGGACCTTCGGTACAGAGCCGAGTGGAGGGTCTAAATCGGAGCCTGAGACCGATCTGCGACCGTGTGGGCTGCAGAATCCTCGACTTGCGCCGTAGGGTTGTGGGGTTTCGGGTTCCACTGGATAGGTCAGGAGTACACTACACGTAGCAGGCGGCTACACGGTTAGCAGGGGTTGTGTGGCGTGGAATGGGCGTTTTTTAGGTTACATGGCATCGGGCAAGTACAGAAAGGGCAAAGCCTCAAAGGGTACGGGGCAAATTCAGGACATGCGGGGACCAACCAGCAATCGGTATTGTAATTGTAAACTTTCGAAGCTGCGTTGGTAAAGTATCTGAACTTCAAGCGCTGACAGGAAGCACCGAAGCAGAAATCGTTATAGGTACGGACAGCTAGCTGAAGCCAGAGATAAATTCTGCCGAAATTTTTACAAAGTCATAGACCGTGTGTAGAAAGGACAGATTGCATGACATCGCTGGTGGCGTGTTTGTCACTGTTAGTAGTAGTTTATCCTGTAGTGAAATAGAAGTGGATAGTTCTCGTGAATTATTATGGGTGAAGGTTATACTCAACAACCGAACTTGATTAATAATTGGCTCTATTTACCGACCTCCCGACTCAGCAGCATTAGTGGCAGAACAACTGAGAGAAAATCTGGAATACATTTCACATAAAGTTCTGAGCGTGTAATAGTCTTAGGTGGAGATTTCAATTTACCAGATATAGACTGGGACACTCAGACGTTTAGGACGGGTGGTAGGGACAGAGCATCGAGTGACATTATACTGAGTGCACAAGCCGAAAATTACCTCGAACATTTAAACAGAGAACTGACTCGTAGAGATAACATCTTGGACCTACTGATAAGAAACAGACCCGAACTCTTACACTCTGTAAGCGCAGAACAGGGAGTCAGAGATCATAAGGCCGTTTAGCGCCCCTGAATATGGAAATAAATAGGAATATAAAAAAAGGGAGGAAGATTCATCCGTTTGGCAAGAGTAATAGGAGGCAGATTTCAGACTACGTAACAGATCAAAACGAAAATTTCTGTTCCGACACATACAATGTTGAGTGTTTATGAAAAAAAAATGGTTCAAATGGCTCTGAGCACTATGGGACATAACAGCTGAGGTCATCAGTCCCCTGGAACTTAGAACTACTAAAACCTATCTAACCTAAAGATATCATACACATCCATGCCCGAGGCAGGATTCGAACCTGCAACCGTAGCGGTCACGCGGTTCCAAACTGCAGCGCCTAGAACCGCACGGCTACACCGGCCGGCGTTTATGGAAAAAGTTCAAGGCAGTCGTAAAATGCGTTTTAGACAGGTACGTGCCGAGTAAAACTGTGAGGGACGGGAAAACCCACCGTGGTTCAACAACAAAGTTAGGAAACTACTGCCAAAGCAAACAGATCTTCACTGCAAATTTAAACGCAGTCAAAACCTCTCAGACAAACAGAAGCTAAACGATGTCAAGGTTAGGGTAAGGAGGGCTGTGAGTGAAGCGTCCAGTGAATTCGAAAGTAAAATTCTATGTACCGACTTGACAGAAAATCTTAGGAAGTTCTGGTCTTACGTTAAATCAGTAAGTGGATCGAAACAGCATATCCAGACACTCTGGGATGATAATGGCATTGAAACAGAGAATGACGCGCGTAAAGCTGAAATACTAAACACCTTTTTCCAAAGCTGTTTCACAGAGGAAGACCTCACTGCAGTTCCTTCTCTAACTCCTCGCACGAACGAAAAAATGGCTGACATCGAAATAAGTGTCCAAGGAATAGAAAGGCAACTAAAATCATTAAACAAATGAAAGTCCACTGGACCTGACGGGATACCAATTCGATTCTACACAGAGTACGTGAAAGAACTTGCCCCCACCCCCCTTTCAAACAGCCGTGTACCGCAAGCCTCTAGAGGAACGGAAGGTTCCAAATGATTAGAAAACAGCACAGGCAGTTCCAGATATCAAGAAGGGTCGTCGAACAGATGCGCAAATCTATAGGACTACGTCTCTGACATCGATCTGTTGTAGAAATTTAGAATATGTGTTTTGCTTGCGTATCATGTCATTTCGGAAAACCCAGAATCTACTCTGTAGGAATCAACAAGGATTCCGGAAACAGCGATAGTGTGAGACCCAACTTGCTTTATTTCTTCATGAGACCCAGAACGTATTAGATACAGGCTCCAAGGTAGAGGCCTTTTTCCTTGACTTCCGGAAAGCGTTCGATACAGTTCCGCACTGTCGCCTGATAAACAAAGCAAGAGTCTACGGAATATCAGACCAGCCTTTTGGCTGGATTGAAGAATTGTTAGCAAGCAGAACACAGCATGTTGTTCTCAATGGAGAGACGTCAACAGACAGTAACCTCTGGCGTGCCACAGGAGAGTGTTACGGGACCATTGCTTTTCACAATATATATATAAATGACCTAGTAGGTAGTGTCGGAAGTTCCATGCGGCTTTTCGCGGATGATGCTGTTGTATACAGAGAAGCTGCAGCATTAGATAAATGCAGCGAAATGCAGGAATATCTGCAGCGGATAGGCACTTGGTGCAGGGAGTGGCAACTGACCTTAAACATAGACTGATATAATGTATTGCGGATACATAGAAAGAAGGATCCTTTATTGTATGATTATATGATAGCAGGGCAAATACTGGTAGTAGTTACTTCTTTAAAATATCTAGGAGTATGCGTACGGAACTATTTGAAGCGGAATGATCATATAAAATTAATTGTTGGTAAGGCAGGTGCCAGGTGGAAATTCATTGGGAGAGTCCTTAAAAAACGTAGTCCTTCAACATAAGAGGTGGTTTACAAAACACTCGTTCGAACTATGCCTGAGTATTGCTCATCAGTGTGGGATGCGTACCAGGTTGGGTTGACAGAGGAGATTGTAAAGATCCAAAGAACAACGGCACGTTTCGTCACAGGGTTATTTGGTAAGCGTAATAGCGTTACGGAAGTGTTTAGCAAACTCAAGTGGCAGACTCTGCAAGAGATGCGCTCTGCATTGAGGTGTAGCTTGCTGTCCAGGTTTCTAGAGGGTGCGTTTCTGGATGAGGTATTGAATATATTGCTTCCCCCCACTTATACCTCCCGAGGAGATCACGAATGTAAAATTAGAGAGATCCGAGCGCGCACGGAGGCCTTCCGGCATTCATTCTTCCCGCGAACCATACGCGACTGGAACACGAAAGGGAGGTAATGATACTAGAGCGTAAAGTGCCCTCAACCACACACCGTTGGGTGGCTTGCGGATTATAAATGTAGATGTAGATGTAGAACATTCTGCCAGTGCGGACGGTATTTGCTTCGTGTTACATTACCCGTGTTAAAATTTACCGTTTACCAATTGCGGCCGGCCGGAGTGGCCGGGGGGTTCTAGCCGCTACAGTCTGGAACCGCGCGACCGCTACGGTCGCAGGTTCGAATCCTGCCTCGGGCATGGATATGTATGATGTCCTTAGGTTAGGTTTAAGTAGCTCTAAGTTCTAGGGGCTGATGAAATCAGATGTTAAGTCCCATAGTGCTCAGAGCCATTTGATTCATTTTCGAACCAATTGCGGAAATGGTCGATATCGTGTTGATGTAAGGCTATTGTTATCAAAATGCCCTGTCGGGTTGTGCTATGTATGCTGCTCGGTATCCTGTACAACTTCATCCAAGTGTCCCGATCGTTCGCCGGATAGTTACGTTATTTACGGACACAGGAAATGTTCAGCCACATGTGAAACGTCAACCATGACCTGCAACAAATGGTGATGCCCAAGTAGGTGTTTTAGCTGCTGTCGCTGCTAATCCGCACATCATTAGCAGACAATTTGCGTGAGAGTCGGGAATCTCAAAACCGTCGGTGTTGAGAATGATACATCAACATTGATTGCACCCGTACCATATTTCTGTGCACCAGGAATTGCTTGGCGACGACTGTGAACGTCGTGTACAGTTCTGCCACTGGGCACAAGAGAAATTACGGGACGATGACAGATTTTTTGCACGCGTTCGATTTAGCGATGAAGCGTCATTCACCAGCACCGGTAACGTAAACCGGCATAATATGCACTATTGGGCAACGGAAAATCCACGATGGCTGCGAAAAGTGGAACATCAGCGATCTTGGCGTGTGAATGTATGGTGCGGCATTATGGGAGGAAGGATAATTGGCCCCCGTTTTATCGATGGCAATCTAAGTGGTACAATGTATGCTGAGTTCCTACGTAATGTTCTACCGATGTTACTACAAGATTTTTCGCTGCATGACACAATGGCGGTGTACTTCGAACATGATGGATGTCCGGCACATAGCTCGAATGCGGTTGAAGCGGTATTGAATAGCATATTTCATTACAGGTGGATTGGTCGTCGAAGCACCGTGCCATAACCCGCACGTTCACTGAATCTGACGTCCCCGGATTTCTTTCTGTGGGGAAAGTTGAAGGATATTTGCTATCGTGATCCACCGACAACGCCTGACAACGTGCGTCAGCGTATTGTCAATGCATGTGCGAACATTAAGGAAGGCAAATTACTCGCTGTTGAGAGGAATGTCTTTACACGTATTGCCAAATGCATTGAGGTTGACGGACATCATTTGGAGCATTTTTTACATTAATATGGTATTTACAGGCAATCTCGCTGTAACAGCATGTGTTCCCAGAAATGTTAAGTTCACATAGGTACATGTATCACATTGGAACAACCGAATTAAAACGTACCTACGTTCTGTATTTTAATTTAAAAATCCTACCTGTTAACAACTGTTCGTCTAAAATTGTGAGCCATATATTTGTGGCTATTACTGTGCCATCTATCACAAAGTGAAGAAAGTGGTCCAACTAAAACATTTATATTTCTTTAGTTACCACACGAATATGTAAAAAAAATGTCGGTTTCTATTTTAAAAAACGCAGTTTGCTATCCATTTGACCTATGGCAGCGCCATCTAGATGGCCAACCATGGCGCCATCTGGTTTCCCCCTTCGAGCAAGACAAGTTTCGTTCTTTGTAGTTTTTTTCGTTTTACGCTTATCCCGTAAGATATGTGGCCCAGTTACGACCAATGGACCACACTGTATACACATTTTACACAAACAGTGCAGTTATGTTTTATATCTGTACAGCACCCGAAAAAATTGCAGTTTTTTTTCGTTTTACGCTTATCCCGTGAGATATGTGGCCCAGTTACGACCAATGGACCACACTGTATATACATTTTACACAAACAGTGCAGTTATGTTTCATATCTGTACAGCACCTGAAAAATTTATCGTTTGCGTACACTCACACCGGCTATATCTCACCATGCTCCCCAGTCCTAGGGAAGCTGTGTCTACACTGACAATTAAACATCGCAAATTGTCATACATATCGTCAAATACAGAAAGACTCATACTTGGCTACACTGAGGACAGGAACTTCACTATGAACTACAACGGCTACACAATAGAATGAACTCCAAGTGGTTCATTTCAAGGGGAGAGAGTCACATACATTAACGTGCATAAACGTTAGCTAACGTGCACTCGTTTACCCTCGGGACAAACGCGTTACTGCTCATGCTTCCTTGCTTGCTAGCTTTTTTCTACACGCATCTCCAGACTCGGGGATTACAAGAACACGCGTATTGGTGCCATAATATTATACCATTTTCGCGGTACTTCTCGATATCAAGCACTAGACAGCATCCTACCGATTGATAGTGCAACATAATTCCAAAGATATAGACTGGAAATTATTTCTCTACAACCCTACATTTTAGCTAGGTGCAGCGTGCTGTAAACCACTGAGTAACTAGAAACAATTTGATGAAACTCTTATTTCCGCTCTCGAATACATGTCGGTCATGTAACAGATCCTAAATGAGCCCTATAATTTGCAAGCCAACTGAGGTATTTCTCATGCCTAGAGAAAGGGCAAACTTGTCTTCCATACACCACAATCGATCTTCTCTGTAGTAAATAAAGACGCTAAATATGTAGAAGCAGTCAACTGAACAATTTACGTGGGAATGAATAACGATCCAACGCAAACGATCCATCTTCTCAAATTTTCACTTGATCACGAAAGCCGCCCAACACACAATATTCGGTCGCCTAGAGGACTGCGAAGTTAACTCAGATACATTCCTACACTCCAACAGGCCTATGCATTCGGACGGGTGCTGCCGTTAACGAGAAACCTGAATTATTACCACCACAGGCCATGCATACATCTAATCACTCTAGAAAGCTGGTCACATATATCTTTCTTCATTGCACTTACAATTAAATGTTACCATCGCGTTCTCAATTGAAAGGCATTCGACTATGAGCGACGTATCGGAAATATACCCTGCTGTCGCCAGTGGCTCTGAAAATGGAAATATCTGTACCTTCCTTACGACTGGATATGCTCTCCTTTTGCTATCATAGTACTCCAAGATAAATCCTTACCATCCTTACCACAGTACATAGTCAATTCCGTCCTACAAACACATACTTTATAAAACCTGATGCTCAAATGCGAACATATGACGCATCCCTTACTACTAAGTATAATACTACGTCAATAACTTATTGCCTACCATACTAAATAATACCGAACGAAAATCAACGACGGGTGTGCATTTGTATTAGGTTTCTCTTGCGAGTTCTACCACTGTGTCTCAGAAAGAGAGACATCATCGGCTAGAAGTTAAAGAAAAAGCGATCGGACCAACTACTGCGTGATACTGTCACAAGCAGTCTTGATTCTACAGATGCACACAAGTATCCATATTAAAAGCTATACCCGCTTTACAAATCGAGGTACGACATGACCTCTGAATGAGGTGTTCTTTTCCGGACAAATACCATGATGGTGATCATACGAATGAGTATTATCCGTCCACGATGCATCCTCAGTATAAAACCCTTTGAATGAAAATTAGAAAAAGTAAAATTAAAACAAATATTAATGAATGATCAGTCAAAGATATTATCTGACGTTAGCATTGAGCTGTGCACCATCACTAAGGGTCAGAGAAATTGTAGTTAATACGGAAGCCTGAGGTAATACTAACAGGCAGTTCTTGTGTTCGGAAAGTACTTAATATCCTAATTAGTCATCCTAACTTAAAAGTAGCAGTTAAGTAAACCGAAGATAGTATTTAGCGGTTACTTAAAAGAGAAATAAACGAAATAAACACTTTGGAGAGATATTATTTCAATACGGGAAGAAAAGAAGCAAAATAAAGAGAATTTTCCGTGAGAAAATTTTATCGCTGATAGAGCGATCTGATGCATTTAGGAATTTTCTATTTCTTGACGTATGTAACTAATAAATATTCACGCCTTCTAACACAGTTATTTGCTAGATATAATAGGTAATGAAGTAACAATGCAGGCAGAAGCTAACTGGTGATTGTGCAATTAATTGTAATATATAGTTCAATTTTGTATCATGTTAACATGAAGAGCAAGGATATACAGATGTACCTGGTTACTTCCTGCGTCCCATTCTATTCGTCGGCTTTCAGCAATGACGTCACACTTAAATCAAAAGACGCCACTTAAATGCAATTTTTAAAGCAACTTAACGTATTCGTAAGCAAAATATGTAGCCTACGATAAAACACAGACCACATAGACAGCGCATGACCTCATTTTTCTGCAACCAAATTCTAAGTCACGTGACTCGGGCACGAAGCCGAGTATGTCGTCAAGCATTTATAGTATAGAATATGACATTTTTATTACAGATCAAATGTTATACTTTCTACTAGAAGCAGAAGAGATGACTTCCACAAATGCTCATATAAGTCTTGTTTTGTATCCTGCAGAGTAGGTATTTGGTTAGTCTTTCTTGTCCTGGATTTAATTACCATATTATAATTTATCCTAAACCCACGATATAACGCTCACAAAGTGTGCTCGAACAATGAAATTTCTGAGAACTGTCAGTTCAGATGCGTTGACGTAACGTATTGTTTGTACGACGTTAATAATTTGTTAACTAAATAATTTGTTCTAGACCAGGGTAACCTTCTACGCAAAGTCAGGGCTTTACCACACATTAACAGTTCCGTCGTGTGTGTTGTCGCACTGTAAGGAGTAACGTATAGTGATATCTATCGCGTGTTACAGATAACAGTTTTAACCATATTGCTACCTTGTTTCCCCGTGCGTAAGACAACGTAAGTAACACCAAATGTCGTTAGAAAGCACTTCTTACTAATCGACACAAGGAAGTGTCCAATGGCTACTATGAATACACGGGAGGATTGTTCGGTCATAACGCAAAACTCTTTACACAATCTCTTTCTCCTTTCAACTGTGAATATATTCGGTAAACACTGCTTTGTGACACGAACTCGAGATCCACTTTGGAGGCTGTCGAACCACACCGTACCGACGCACCTAGGCGCAGACGGTGACCCGGTTTTTCGGCCCTACCTTGAGGCCGTTCCCGCTTTTCAGCGGCATCGGTCCTATAAATAACAGTTCAGTGGGCAGCGCCGGCGGTATGTGACAGTTCCGCCGGTCGTATTTTTCCGCCACTGGAGTGTCTCGTGAACTCGTAAAGCGTAGAGCAGCACACCCATAGCCCACGTCGTTACCCTCTGATGATGCGCCACACTGGCGCCAAAGGACTCTAGCAAGTATCCTAATCGCGGGAGACAACCTACTAAATTCAACGACAGATATCAAGTTATTAGTCCAGGTAGTCTCTGTGTTTGCAACGTGGCGGCCCTTTAACCTCAATGCGTTCCGGCCAGACCTTTCCTCGAACTTTCAGACGAAAAAAAATAAACAAAAATGAGACGAATTATTTCTACAAGCATTAAAAAAAATACGAACACAGGATAAAACGCAAATGTAACACATTTAAAACCTGGACACATTAGGTCTTCTCAGGTCTCATTTACCCTTGTACCGTACACATTTACTGTCCGCATAGGCAGTCCACCCTAAACAAAAATCAGTGTACGCTAGGTGGCTTTCACAGCGAATAGACTTGTGTCGATAAAATTCAAACTGACGTCCACAGCTTTTTTTCTAGTGGCATTACAGTCACTTTATAAAAATAAGAAATCGGACCAATGTAACGGTGAAACCAATTTAATGTATGACTTAAAATTATACATTGCAGAGATTAATGTAAGTTATTTCTCTGCTGGGAAGTAAATGAGAGCTGTTTTGCAACCTCCTTTCTCTGTAAAATGAGTTTTTCATGGAGCACTTAGTCACTTCCTGGATAAAACCAGTGTCACGCGGCACACAGTTTGGGAAACTCTGACCTAGGACGGAAGAGTTAAAGGGTCTATAGATGAAATCTTACACGAGGGCTTTATTAGACAATTCAAATCTCCGTACTCCTACATTTGTTGTGCCCTAGTTGCCGTTCGGTGTGAGACTGGTCGTTGACTGTTGGGCCATGAACATGATAGCAGATTTTCATCTTATACCTCACTCTGATTTGCACTTGTACTTCTCAGGACTGCAAAGGGAAAAGTCTTGAGCACCTTTGGCCTAAACCAGGCCTGTTACCAAATTCCACTACGTGGGAAGTTAAACCAGACACGAACTTTACAACCCACTGATCACTTCACGAATATTCATTACTCAGGTTGTCTGCAGGGACGGCAGTGCTGTCACACATATTGGACAGAGCTTCCTCTTACGTTAAGTTAGACTGTATTTATTATTATCTCGATGAATTGGCGACTTTCATTGAGAATTTTGAGAATTTTGAGAAACATTTATGCTACATCATCAAGGTGCTTCACTGCTTCCATAGGGCAGGATTTATGGTTAAACTTTCAAAAGTCAAGTTTTCTCAATTTGAAATATCATTCTTTGGTCATATTGTTTCAGATCAAAGTATTAGAATTGATCAGGACATGATACAGGCTATTTATTCCTGACCCATATGGGACAATCGGGCTGATAAATATCTTCTGTAAATTTATTCCTAGTTCCACAGAACTAGCAGTATCTTTAAGTGATCTTCGAAAATTATGAGAAAATTTGGGTGTTGTCCACCCCAAAAAGTTTCCTTTGAGGCTTGAAAAACGTCCTAGCCAATGCTCTGATATTGGCCATGGCTGAAGTTTGTTGTTAAAAGAGACTCCTCCATATTAGGAGTTTCTGCCCTCCTTTCTCAGGACAGGATAGTCGGAAGACAGCGCAGTGCTTATGCCTCATGAGGTCTTCCTCGGATGGAAGATTAATCTGCCATCTTCGGAAACCTCCCAAATGTGAGATAATATAAATCACAATAACTTCATCGTGTATTATTATACCGTATATAAAATATATGAAGTTTATTACAAAAACTTACGTAATATTGATTTGACAGATATCAATATCTATTTCACAATAGCATAACTAATGCCACAGATTGGTAAAATACAGTAACCAGCCGAATGTGCTGCCAAAACATTTCCCGTGACCAACCCGTCTTGCTGATAAAAACTTTGGTCATGCAATTTAAAATGCGTACTTAAAATATTTAGATAGTTCTAAGAATTCCGTGAGTTCAATGCACTGACATTAACTAGTCTCTTTAGAAGCCAGGAATTTTTTTTCGTTTCTGTTGTCCAAGGTTTCACTGAATGGTGTGTGCCAAAGTCCATAGTAACTGTAATATCTCATCAGACGTTAATTAGCTCTGAATCCCACGAGAAATTCCTCCCACTCTGCTCGACAGCATCCCAATACCGTATAAGAAAACAGTGAGAATTTTGATGAAACTTGAATACTCATCTCAACTGGCAGAAAATACCGTCTCCAATGCAGGACTATTTTCGTTTGTTTTTACCGCTCAAAAGTTTCGAAACATATTTTCACGGTATGTGAATGTGAATTTGTGTGAACACTCGCTCTACTTTAGAATTTTCATAAATGTGTAATCTATATTAGTTTTCTCACTAATAGATGGGCTGGAAGAGCCGTAACTATCAAAAATAGTTGTATCGACCGTGACGACGGGCAACAATAGGGTAAGATAGTAACTTATAAACCTTAATAAATACAGCAAAGGACACAATTCTTCTATAAGTAAAAGATGGTTTCAATAGATTTAGATTAATTGACAATTATTACAGACTGCTTAATATATAACATGAGAAGAGTGCGTTTTGCTATGTCAGCGGTTCGTCTCGAAAAAGTACAATGGCTTCTCTTTTATGAAACAAATGAAAATTAACAGAGTAAATATTGTCTTCTTTATTCATTGTCTACCCAGATAATGAATCGTGCTTACGGCCTTTGCCCTTTGGACTCGATGCACTTCATATGAAAAAATGTCTGTTTTCACATATAACAGATATATATTAAGTCATTTCTTTTCAAAGTATGTTCACAGGTAAAAAATTCGCCAGCAGACGGCACAATGATTAGAATTAACTACGAACGCTTGTGACAAACAATGGAAAATCAGGGATGGAATGTAATATAATTATGGAAAGAGTAGCTGCTACGCACCAGAGTTTCTGAGTCGCAGCTCCAGCTGCCACAGACTGTGGTCAATTATGTGGGAGTTGCGTTTGCAAAGAAGTAATTATCAAAATGTAATTCATCAGCTTCTCCGTGAGTATGTACCCCAGTATCTCGCGGCACAGATTACGCACCTGACACCTCGTCACAACCGCAACGCATTGTCTCATTTACTTACTATCATAGCTGTACCCATCCACAAAATAAAGGCATTTCATATTCCTTTTCTGTTGTTGGGCTCCTCTTGAACAAGCTGGTCTGCACAATGCGTAAAAATCAATGCCCTTTTGCTTTTTAGAAGAAGGTGAAACATTTTCTTGACTCAGTCCGATAGCATTCCTCCAAACTTAATGCAAATCGACAGTTACCATCGAGCTCCAAAGGGTGTTCCCACCATCTACCAATAACACTTTTGTCGGTCTTCATTTCTCAATCAGTAACAATAATTTCTTTTCCTTTATCTTCGTTGTTGTTTTATCATATCCCTCGACCTTTCCCACACCTCTCACGTCCATTGATACTAGCGCTAATAGTTCAAATGTACCTGGCCGCCTGAAAGTTTGTTTCGGTTGACGTACTTTTAATGATTTATATAAACATTCTTTCTGCATTACGGCTGTTTCTAGATATTGTATTTCATATTACATGTAATTTATAACAAACTTCTGAGTAATACAAAAAGTATGCAATTAAGACTTAGATTTAAGAAGATATCCTGATGGTTCCATTCTTGCCACTGTAAATAAATAATTCCGTGACGAAGCATTTACCTTCTGACCAACAGCTGCTGATTTCTATCAAAGAAAATTACAGTTTGGTGGTAAGTTTCTCATAAAGCACTGGTCGGCTGTCAATATTTAGGTTGACACCAATAGAGTCAAACAGCTTTGTTGTTATAAAACGGGCAACAATTTGATTCTGCAACAGTGCAAGTTCTTGGAAAGAAACAACATGTCTCGATTTCTGCACACATCCCAAAGGGTGGCGTGAGTGTAAGTATAACGAAAAATGAAATCTCATACACGATATACTGTTGCAAAAAAATAAAACATTCATTCTAAAAATTCATGGCGGAGATCGGTACCTTTCCATTATCAGGCAAGTGCTCTACAAACTGAGCTACTTTTCTTCGTTTGATATGGGACCTTCTTTACTTTTCGTTGTTTATTTAAATTTAATTTCTTCTTGATTTCGAATTAAATGATAGGGGAAAATTTCCCATTTCGTAGGCCTGAAAAAGTAAAATAACAAACCAATAATGTGCCTTTTGATGATTGTATATTACTTGAAACTTAAAATGTAAGGTCACTTTTCTTCTCTGAAATTCTCCATGTCTCTCTTCCTTCTAAAAAAGGAATGTATGGTTCGTTACAAACGCAAAGGAATATGATATTTTTGCCTAAACCAAACACTCGCCGTCTGTAGGAATTGACGATCTTGTTTTTCCGACAGGAAAGTAAGGAAAATAAAATGGATTTCTTCCTAGTTGTAACACATTTGGACTACTTATATGCTGCTTCGAGATCATAAAATGCGTTTGAAATACAAGAAACATAACGAGTAAAAGTATTTATGATAATTACAAGGTAAAATAGAAATTCAGAAAACAAGTCCGAAAACAATTTATTGAACTCACCAAAATGAAACAGTTATACCGTCTCCAAAAGAACAGACTCTCAACTGCAGATTGTCACCAATAACAAATAATAATTGAAAAGACCCAACACTTCACGGGAAAAGATCACAAACAGTTCTACAACCTCAAGATGTTCGTCGATTATACCAAGTCCATGTGCAAGATTTCGGCCAGCTGGAAGAAGCGTCTGGACTGGCTGCTAGGTGGCAGCTCGGCATACTTCCAAGCGGTGCGTCGAACTACCCTTGCCGGCGGTACGCCGCCCTATAAAGTCCGTTTGGAGGATGTATGTGCCGGAACTACTTGGGATCAAGTGCCTGGGGTTGGGAAATAGTTCCTTGGCTACCTGCGACCTCTGGTGAAGCTGTTCTCCAGGCTCAGCGAACGGGTAGTGGTCCCTGGCGGCCGTTGATAGAGACCTGCTGCTGTGTTGTGTTGTGGCCTCCGGTAAATATTTGTTAACAACACAGGCAACGTAGGTTTTCCTGGTGAATATACATCCTGTGATCCAGGCAACCCGTGTTGGTTGGACGTGAAGTGGGATGCCGATGCAATAGGCGCGACGGTATATGAAGTGGCGGCCACAGCATCAGTAGTCATGTACCTATACTCTTAACTTAATATGCAGGCATTCCATGCTGTTGCGTAGTTTGAAAGTTGTGTGATAATTTCGTCCAAGGCGTAGTGTTGTTAGTTTAAACGTAAATTCCATTAGGCTCAGTGATTCTGATCTTATCTCATAGTGAACAAATTCCCCAACAGCAGATTACCTTGTTGCTTTTCTCGTCAGGGTATCGCTTTTGGCCTGGTATCACAACTTCTTTTAGCTTAACATATTGTGGTGGCGCCCACAGTAGTGATGCAAGTTTTTGTTGAGTCGATTCCCAGATTTCTCATGCATGGTTGCAGGTAAACTGGTATAAGAGTATCCTACCACAATTTAAGGAATTCGTGCTTACTGGAATAGTTTCATTGACAACATTTTACCATTTGTATAAACATCTAACGTAAGCAGTTTGTTGTGAGGGGCCTTCCACACCCCATATCGATGAACTTCGGGTACTTAGTTCGCACTGTGTTAGAAACTGACTTTTTGACATTATCACAGTACGATTTCTTTGCATTGCACATTTTGTCTTCGTCAGTTACGTAGCTACTCCCGACTATGTAAGTTCTGAGAAAGCTGAGCTTTTAATCTGTTTTACCAATACTGATAAGTGCTGCTTGGCTGCCTGCCTGAACTACATTCAGAAGTACACTTGTCAGGCTATTGGAGCTGAACTTTGATTCCTTAAGGACATTTTGTGCTAGTAATGCTTTACACCTTTCGTGATTATCTATCTAATGCTATCCCCCATTCTTCAAAAGGTTGTGTTATTGTGCAATATTTTATCTTGAAAATATTTCCACAGCATATTAAATAGCCAATCGCTGATGGTAGACTTCTGGTTATTGGCGCTGGTACTGGCAATATCGACACTACGTAACGTACTTTCGATAACATGAACTCGTTCACAAGTTTTACTTTCTCCATCACTTCGAGACCTAGCTTCGAATGTGCCGGTATGCTGGCCCTAACTTTGTTCAACATCGATTGCCAGTTGACTGTCTGTATCCTTTGCACGTCTGACACCGGGATTACCCTAGGCCTCGTATCTTTTTGATTGTGGGTAACCATCGTTGTTCTTCCTGCAGTAAACCATTCCCAAGTTTATTACCTTGGCTTTGTTACAGTTGACCATGGCTCCTGCCGCTGCTCAGTCAGTACACAGCAAATGTTTTGCGTGTGGTATCTGGTCTTGTTGTTGTTGTGGTCTTCAGTCCTGAGACTGGTTTGATGCAGCTCTCCATGCTACTCTGTCCTGTGCAAGCTTCTTCGTCTCCCAGTACTCACTGCAACCTACATCCTCCTGAATCTGCTTAGTGTATTCATCTCTTGGTCTCCCTCTACGATTTTTACCCTCCACGCTGCCCTCCAATACTAAATTTGTGATCACTTGATGCCTCAAAACATGTCCTACAAACCGATCCCTTCTTCTAGTCAAGTTGTGCCACAAACTTCTCTTCTTCCCAATCCTATTCAATACCTCCTCATTAGTTACGTGATCTACCCACCTTATTTTCAGCATTCTTCTGTAACACCACATTTCGAAGGCTTCTATTCTCTTCTTGTCCAATCTAGTTATCGTCCATGTTTCACTTCCATACATGGCTACACTCCATACAAATACTTTCAGAAACGACTTCCTGACACTTAAATCTATACTCGATGTTAATAAATTTCTCTTCTTCAGAAACGATTTCCTTGCCATTGCCAGTCTACATTTTATATCCTCTCTACTTCGACCATCATCAGTTATTTTACTCCTTAAATAGCAAAACTCCTTTACTACTTTAAGTGTCTCATTTCCTAATCTAATTCCCTCAGGATCACCCGATTTAATTTGACTACATTCCATTATCCTCGTTTTGCTTTTGTTGATGTTCATCTTATATCCTCCTTTCAAGACACAGTCCATTCCGTTCAACTGCTCTTCCAAGTCCATTGCAGTCTCTGACAGAAATACAATGTCATCGGCGAACCTCAAAGTTTTTACTTCTTCTCCATGAATTTTAATACCTACTCCGAATTTTTCTTTTGTTTCCTTTACTGCTTGCTCAATATACAGATTGAATAACATCGGGGAGAGGCTACAACACTGTCTCACTCCTTTCCCAACCACTGCTTCCCTTTCGTGCCCCTCGACTCTTATAACTGCCATCTGGTTTCTGTACAAATTGTAAATAGCCTTTCGCTCCCAGTATTTTACCCCTGCCACCTTCAGAATTTGAAAGAGAGTATTCCAGTTAACATTGTCAAAAGCTTTCTCTAAGTCTACAAATGCTAGAAACGTACGCTTGACTTTTCTTAATCTTTCTTCTAAGATAAGTCGTAAGGTTAGTATTGCCTCCATGTTCCAATATTTCTACGGAGTCCAAACTGATCTTCCCTGAGGTCCTCTTCTACCAGTTTTTCCCTTCGTCTGTAAAGAATTCGCGTTAGTATTTTGCAGCTGTGACTTAATAAACTGATAGTTTGGTAAGTTTCATATCTGTCAACACCTGCTTTCTTTGGGATTGGAATTATTATATTCTTCTTGAAGTCTGAGGGTATTTCGCCTGTCTCGTACATCTAGCTCACTAGATAGTAGAATTTTGTCAGGACTGGCTCTCCCAAGGCCATCAGTAGTTCTAATGGGATGTTGTCTACTCCTGGGGCCTTGTTTCGACTCAGGTCTTTCAGTGCTCTGTCAAACTCTTCACGCAGTATCTTATCTCCCATTTCGTCTTCATCTACATCCTCTTCTATTTCCATAATATTGTCCACAAGTACATCGCCCTTGTATAAACCCTCTATATACTCCATCCACCTTTCTGCCTTCCCTTCTTTGCTTAGAACTGGGTTTCCATCAGAGCTCTTGATATTCATACAAGTGGTTCTCTTCTCTCCAAAGGTCTCTTTAATTTTCCTGTAGGCAGTATCTATCTTACCCCTAGTGAGACAAGCCTCTACATCCTTACAATTGTCGTCTAGCCGTCCCTGCTTAGCCATTTTGCACTTCCTGTCGATCTCATTTTTGAGACGTTTGTATTCCTTTTTGCCTGCTTCATTTACTGCATTTTTATATTTTCTCCTTTCACCAATTAAATTCAATATTTCTTCTGTTACCCAAGAATTTCTATTAGCCCTCGTCTTTTTACCTACTTGATCGTCTGCTGCCTTGACTACTTCATCCCTCAGAGCTACCCATTCTTCTTCTACTGTATTTCCTTCCCCCATTCCTGTCAATTGTTCCCTTATGCTCTCCCTGAAACTCTCTACAACCTCTGGTTCTCTCAGTTTATCCTCGTCCCATCTCCTTAAATTCCCACCTTTTTGCAGTTTCTTCCGTTTCAATCTGCAGTTCATAACCAATAGATTGTGGTCAGAATCCACATCTGCCCCAGGAAATGTCTTACAATTTAAAACCTGGTTCCTAAATCTCTGTCTTACAATTATAAAATCTATCTGATACCTTTTAGTATCTCCAGGTATGCAACCTCTGTGCAAAATTCTACAAGGCGGCTTCCTCTTTCATTTCTTCCCCCCAATCCATATTCACCCACTATGTTTTCTTCTCTCCCTTTTCCTACTGACGAATTCCAGTCACCCATGACTATTAAATTTTCGTCTCCCTTCACTACCAGAATAATTTCTTTTATCTCGTCATACTTTTCATCTATTTCTTCATCATCTGCAGAGCTAGTTGGCATATAAACTTGTACTACTGTAGTAGGCATGGGCTTTGTGTCTATCTTGGCCACAATAGTGCGTTCACTACGCTGTTTGTAGTAGGTAACCCGCACTCCTATTTTTTTATTCATTATTAAGCCTACTCCTGCGTTACCCCTATTTGATTTTGTATTTATAACCCTGTAACCACCTGACCAAAAGTCTTGTTCCTCCTGCCACCGAACATCACTAATTCCCACTATATGTAACTTTAACCTATCCATTTCCCTTTTTAAATTTTCTAACCTACCTGCCCGATTAAGGGATCTGACATTCCCCGCTCCGATCCGTAGAACGCCAGTTTTCTTTCTCCTGATAACGACGTCCTCTTGAGTAGTCCCCGCCCGGAGATCCGAATGGGGGACTATGTTACCTCCGGAACATTTTACCCAAGAGGACGCCATCATCATTTAATCATACAGTAAAGCTGCATATCCACGGGAAGAATTACGGCTGTAGTTTCCCTTGCTTTCAGCCGTTCGCAGTACCAGCACAGCAAGGCCGTTTTGGTTAATGTTACAAGGCCAGATCAGTCAATCATCCAGACTGTTGCCCCTGCAACTACTGAAAAGGCTGCTGCCCCTCTTCAGGAACCACATGTTTGTTTGGCCTCTCAATAGATACCCCTCCGTTGTGGTTGCACCTACGGTACGGCCATCTGTATCGCTGAGGCACGCAAGCCTCCCCACCAACGGCAAGGTCCATGGTTGATGGGGGGTCTTACACCGACAAAAACATGTTCAGATCATTTGCAAATGCTGGGCATACGATTTTCTTTCCTAGTAATATCAGGTCTGGAAGGAGGCTATTGTTAGGAGAGGTTCGACCGCAGTTACATATAGGGCCATCATTAGGGGTTAACCCTGACGGACTGACAGCTTTATACTGAATGGCCCAGTTAGTTGCCCATTGACCATGATGCTGAACTGAGCTCCTTGCAAAACAGCTCCGACAAAGTTGGTAGAATTTGTTACAAGTACCAAATTTCCCCATTGCTTTTAACAGAGAACTGTGAGAGATTTGGTCGATTTGTCGTTGTTACAGATGTCCATGATGGCTATAATGTGGTGGTAGTCATTCAAGGTGTCGATTTATAATGCGCTCACGGACATCGCAAGTTTTGTAATTTTCTATCGCGTATATCTTCACGTCACTTAATCTTGCTTGTTCTGCTCGAGTTAGTAATTATAGTCAGCGTTCATCAAGCTTTCCGCCCGAAGGTATTCGATGTTTATTGCCGGGAATTTCCTGGCTACCAATACGATGATCCCCTCGTGGAAAACCGAGCGAGGTGGCGCAGTGGTTAGCACACTGGACTCGCATTCGGGAGGACGGCGGTTCAATCCCGTCTCCGGCCATCCTGATTTAGGTTTTCCGTGATTTCCCTAAATCGCTTCAGGCAAATGCCGGGATGGTTCCTTTGAAAGGGCACGGCCGATTTCCTTCCCCATCCTTCCCTAACCCGAGCTTGCGCTCCGTCTCTAATGACCTCGTTGTCGACGGGACGTTAAACACTAATCTCCTCCACCTCCCCTCGTGGAAACGTGTGGGGATCTGTTGGAATACGATAATTACCTCTTCTTTCAATATATCCCAATAAATGAGGTAAAATTCAGCTAGTATGACACCTACTCCTGATGACTTTCCTATCAGGCTTCGGATCGGTTTCTTTGACAGTTCTTTTTACATTACGAACGGGGAACGATGAAAATCTGCTCGGATCTTGTTGTAAATAGCACGAACATTTTCATAAGGCTGCAATTTGAGTTTTACGACCTCGTTTGGAACCTCCATGGGCGTATTAAAGATATGCGCGTTCGTCAAGATGACTTAGAATGGACTAACGGTAAACTTAGCAATAGAGCCTGTTGCTAATGCTAACTCAGAGTGACCAGTAAACCCACAGGTTACACGTTCACGCACTAAGTTAGAGCAAATGTTTAAACATTAAATCAGTTTCTTTGTATTCAGTTGCACACTGTCTGCTTGATCACTTGTTAGTTTCATTTCTTTAGTTAACCATTTCGAGAGCTGCTGGCCGCTCGTTGTCCTTGTCAAATAATTCCAGTTCCACAGTATTCTCCCATGAGAAGTTTTCCACTGTTATTTATATTTTGCACTTTATCAAGCACTTAGAAATGTATAGTAAAGACTATCATTTTCCGCCTAACGCAGCTGTACAGTAAACACTTCGTGGGGCAGGGTCAATTGCATGCGACTCTTGTAAATACTGGCAGCAGCGCACACTAGTAAACATCACGTGATCGACCGGTACGGCCGCCGGAGCGGAACCCAGATTATACTTGTTTTTTTTGGGGGGGGGGGGCGGGTGGAGTATCGAGTGAAAATGTCGGCCGTTGCCATCTCAACTGTACAATTCGTGCATTTACCTGGGGAGAGACCAAGAAAACCGCAGAAACCTTCCAGAGTGCCAGACCCGAAAGGTAACTCTCACCCACCAGGCTCGGTCTATCCAAACACGACTTACGAGTCGTCCCCACAGCTTTAATTCCGACGGTCCCTTGTTCTCGTACCTTCTATCTTCTGCTAGGAAGCTTCGTAAAAGCCGTACACCACTGCAAAGTGAAAATTTAGTTCGCGATCCGTTCAACTTGAGCCACATATACTTCTGTGGTTGAGATAACTGTAGTATAAAGCCACAGGGCATGCCAGCGACTAGATAACTGACTAGAAAAAACAAAGGGGAAAATTGAGGGAAGGTAGGAAATGAAAGACATGAATCAGAATAAACTTAAACATACAAGCGTCCGTGAAAGTTTCAGAGGGAGCATTAGGCAACAATTGAGTGAAACAGGAGGATGGAATATGAAAGAAGATGAACAAATGTGTTTGAGAGATGAAGAAGAAAACAGAGGAGGGGTTGGGTTGTTTTGGGGGAGGAAACCAAACAGCGACGTCATCGGTCTCATCGAATTAGGAAGGATGGGGAAGGAAGTCGGCTGTGCACTTTCCAAAGGAACCATCCCAGCATTTGCCCTGAAGTGATTTTGAGAAATCACGGGAAACCTAAATCAGGATGGCCGGACGCGGGATTGAACCGTCGTCCTCCCGAATGCGAGTCCAGTGTGCTAACCACTGCGCCACCTCGCTCGGTCCGAAACAGAGGATTGAGATTCACTGTAAATACTTGAATAATAAGCGTCATTTTGTATTTTAAGAGTGAAAGCATAAAATACAACCACGCAGCAAACGAAGCAGGCAATGGAATGTACTGACGCCAAAAATGTTGAGTGGAGAAGTCGAAAATGGTAAGCGGGTTTGGCGGGAGCTTATTGACACTGCTGTATAACAACGGATACCACCTGTTGTAAATATCTTCTTAGAAAAGAGGTAAGGTTGTTTGAACATCAAAGTTGCACATGGAAGGCCAGTACCAAGGAAAGAAGAGTAAAGTGAAAAATAAAAAGATTATATGAAGGGCTATAAAAGCGAAGTGAACTTAGAGCCAATTTTATAAAAGTATTTCACACTATGAGAAGAATTTGAAGCAGTGATGAAAGACGTATTCAAAACATCCATGGAGTAAACGACGTTCCTTCACAAGTACTGAGGCCCTTGGAATAATATACCGTAATAAAACAATTCCAATAACTGAACAAATATAGGAAGTTCTTCTTACCTCAATCAGAAAGTAATAATAACACTTTCTAAAGAGGCAGGTGCAGACAGATGTGAATATTTTCGACCAGTTAGTGTCATAAGCTACGTTTTTAAAATACTGACATGAATGGAAGAAAATTACGTATATACAGAGTGATTCAGCTGTCCCTACCCATGAGTTTTATGCATCCTCGACCAGCATGATGTTCACATTCTGTCACTCGCTATGTGCTAACAGTTAGGTCCTACAGAAAAAAACTGAATAGGCCATTTTTGTTGGAAGTTTAATATAGTTCAACTTTGTAATGGGATACATATTCGTCAGAGGAACTACTTTTCGAATTATTTGAGAGAAACTTAGGAAAGTGGTCTTCAAATGCATTGTTACTGAATAACTCGAAAACTGATCTCCAGCGGAGACGTATTCCAGAATAGAGTTTAACTACATTAAATTTCCTACAAAAATATCAGCTTCATTTTTTCTGCAGCACTAATAATAAAAGAGAGAATATTAAAATCCCTCACATGGGTTTTGAAGGCATTGCGGGTTGCATAAAACCTCTACATCTACCCTTCTCTGTACGTTCGATATCATCATAGAAGGAAACAGCGATGTCCACAGTTGCAGTAACGTTTAATATGTTACTTCCTTAAAGATGTCTCGGGACAGTTAAGGGTAGGTGATTTTACATGCAGTAAAATTACATGGTCTGTTATGCTTTTCATAGAGTGTAACATATTTTTATTTATCAGAACGGGATTTAGGATGTTTCCAACACCACGTAAAGATACACATCAGAAAATATTGTTCAAAAACATGTAATTCTAGCAATTATAACCACCTGGATATAATAAAAATGTAAAAATGCCTCAGACGCCATCAGTACCACAGGGGCATTTTTGATTCAGCAGTCCCAGCCAAATACACTGAAATACCGAAAATTGATACACCATATCCCTTCAAAACCGCTGTCGGTGAGAGCTCACCGGCCACTCAATAAATTAAACAAGATGCACAGTAGCTGATGCCGCAATTCCCACTCCCCATTACAACGTGCGAGCTCTCAGTTCATGGCAGACCCTTCTCACATGGAAATCTACACGCTGTCATATATACGATGTCCCGATGTTTACAATTGACAATAATTTGATAGCTTATACTTCCTGTTCCCGGGGTCTCATTTTATATGCAAACTTTCCCACTCTTCTATAATTAAATTTCACGCAAGTTTATTTGACAGAAGGATAAATAAAATATATTATTTATTTTCTGGATACTTTTTAACGCGTATCTCTGGTAGCAATAACAATGACACAGCCTTAAGTGGTATAATTTTTTGTCTCAGTCGGTACTTCTAATTATAGCAACACTTACATCCATTTATAGATTTCCCCTCGTAATCGTAGACACTAACGAGCTCACATCGGCGGCAACGTCAGAACCAGCATAACGAATAATAATCGTTAAACCGTAATATTAATCCAGTTGGTGAAACTTACAATAAACGAGCATTAATTAGTGCTGGATTGTGGGCTTTTAAATACTGGTTACTTCCATATGATTCTGGACATGTGCAATTCACATCGAAATATATGACACCAAAGAAAACATTCAGAAGCAATACTGCGAGGTTCCTTAATAATGGCATAGTAATAATCTGTAGTCAGTACATACATGCAATCTAGACTGTCCCAACTGATAGAAACAATAACACAGAAAGTGATTACCCGTTAAAGAATGGAAAGATATTCATATACTACTGGGCATTAAAATTGCTACACCATGAAGATGACGTGCTACAGACGCGAAATTTAACCGACAGGAAGAAGCTGCTGTGATATGCAAATGATCAGCTTTTCAGAACATTCACACAAGGTTGGCGCCGGTGGCGACACCTACAACGTCCTGACATGAGGAAAGTTTCCAACTGATTTCTCATACACAAACAGCAGTTGACTGGCCTTACCTGGTGAAAAGATGTTGTGATGTCTCATGTAAGGAGGAGAAATGCGTACCATCACGTTTCAGACTTTGATAAAGGTCGGATTGTAGCCTATCGCGATTGCGGTTTATCGTATCGCGACATTGCTGCTCGCGTTGGTCGAGATCCCATGACTGTTAGCAGAATATGGAATCGGTGGGTTCAGGAGGGTAATACTGAACGCCCTGCTGGATCCCAACAGCCTCGTATCACTGGCAATAAGGAAGACAGGCATCTTACCCGCAAGGCTGTAACGGATCGTGCAGCCACGTCTCGATCCCTGAGTCAACAGATGGGGACGTCTGCAAGACAACAACCATCTGCACGAATTGTTCGATGACGTTTGTAGCAGCATGGACTATCAGCTCGGAGACCATGGCCGCAGTTACCCTTGACGCTGCATCACATACAGGAGCTCCTGTGACGGTGTATTCAACGACGAACCTGGGTGCACGAATGGGAAAACGTCATTTTTTCGGATGAATCCAGGTTCTGTTTACAGCATCATGATGGTCGCATTCGTGTTTGACGACACTGGGGTGAGCGCACATTGGAAGCGTGTATTCGTCATCGCCATACTGGCGTATCACCCGGCGTGATGGTATGGGGTGCCACTGATTACACGTCTCAGTCACCTCTTGTTCGCATTGACGGCACTTTGAACAGTGAACGTAACATTTCAGATGTGTTACGATCCGTGGCTCTACCTTTCATTCGGTCCCTGCGAAACCATACATTTCAGCAGGATACTGCACGACCACATGTTGCAGGTCCTGTACGGGCCTTCCTGGATACAGAAAATGTTCTACTGCTGCCCTGGCCAGCACACTCTGCAGATCTCTCATCAATTGAAAACGTCTGATTAATGGTGGCCGAGCAACTGGCTCGTCACACTACGCCAGTCACTACTCTTGATGAACTATGGTATCGTGTTGAAGCTGTATGGGCAGCTGTACCTGTACACGCCATCTTGGGCCTGTGTGACTCAATGCCCAGGCGTATCAAGGCCGTTATTACGGCCAGAGGTGGTTGTTCTGGGTACTGATTTCTCAGGATCTATGCACCCAAATTGCGTGAAAATGTAATCACATGTCAGTTCTAGTATAATTTGTTTGTCCAATGAATACCCCTTTATCATCTAGGTTTGCTCTTGGTGTAGCAATTTTAATAGCCAGTAGTGTAAAAATATTTATTATAACACCATTGTCTACCCCGAGATACCGAGCGACGTGGTGAATTGGCTAGCACACTGGACTCCCATACGGGAGGACGACGGTTCAATCCCGCTTCCGGCGATCGTGATTTAGGTTTTCCGTGATATCCCTAAATCCCTCCAGGCAAATGCCGGGATGGTTTTTTGAAAGGGCACGGCCGATTTCCCTCCCCATCTTTCCCTAATTCGATGAGACTGATAACCTCGCTGTTTGGCCTCCTTCCCCAACCAACCCAACCAAACTACCTCGATATTAAACAAGAAGTTGAGGAGTATAGTTTTGATTCGACTTTAATTCTATTGAAGATAAATCAAACAGGCTTATCAAACTATTATAAGAAAAGATAGGAAGAAAAGAGACTTTAAGCTATACTGGGAACCGATCATACAAAATAGCTATGCAGTGGTTTGACTGACGAAATTTGGACGATTGAACAGTGGATCCGACTCCACAACTATTAAAACTCCTAAAAAAGGATCCACAGGCTTTGAATTGTAACTGATTCGGTAAAAGTGAGAAACCTGTGCATTTGTATTCGTCAGCGATCTATGGATCTACGACCCTGAAATTTCAGCAAGTGTTTTATGTGATGGCATTTCCGACAAATCCTTCACTGGCTTTTCTTCTTGTCAATTCTTTACTTCCAAACTTGCTTACAGAAAACCGCAACTTAGAAAGAGTCACCTATTAGGACTGGGGTGCTCAAATGCGCTACAGCGGCCACGGGCGCCAGTTCATGCGCACAACACTTGCTAGTGGGCGCTGTCAGCCAGTAGCTCCAGCTCCACTTCTCTGCTGAGACCAACCGTTTGTTACCGATGCGCGCGGAAGATAAAGTACCTGCTTTTTTAGTGTTGTTAGCACTGGTGTCGTAGTGTTTTTGGCGTTCACGATAGGACAAAATTAGCTAGAGGAAAGTGACTGAGGAGAAGTGAAGGTCTTGGAAATGAAAATAGGTCTAACACCTACGCTTCAGTTAACAGTGGGAAGAAGAAAGTTGCTAACAATTTTTATCTTTGACAAGGTGGTAATCGATAGTCAACCTTATCTTTGCTATGGATTATCACTGCTCATCACGTGTCACCTGAACCACGCCCCCCTTTCTCACAATATATAAGTCGCTCTCAGACACCCCACCAGTCAGTCGGCAAGATTCAGCGGAGCAGCGCCTCTGAGGAAGTCCAGCGCAGTTCTGGACGAAACGTAAGGAGCAGAAAAGTTCTTGGACCACGACCTCACATCCCGGAAAGTATATCAACAGCCATGTCACCCAGTCGTGAAAGCCTTCATTCTACAATAATTTCCTTGCTTAGGAAACGTAAATAACAAAATGATGTTTGTTAGGAAGAACTTCTGGTGATTACAACAGAAGGATCTACAGCAGTGATTGATGAAGAGTCTGCTGTTGTTGCCTTTACACGAAACAAGGTGGAAATAGAACTTAATACTTTTCAGTAAGATTACATGCATTAAATTAAGAGATATTTAAGAAAAAAGTATGTGTTCTTTGCTTGTTGTTTTTGGGAACAGGAAATTTTGTATTTTATTCTCTTTTTCCTACCCCCACCCCCACCTCCACCCCCTTCAAGCTCCCATTCCTTTCACTGCTGAACTGAACGAAAAAATTCAGAACGTCTATTGCTGCTTGTAATTGTTGTAAAACTATGCAGTTTAGTACTTTGCGGCCCTAATGAACTCATAACGATGAAGTGAAAAATTTATTCTTTATTTCTTTCTTCGTAGCTGTATTGTACCTATATCGAACTGCAGGTGGACAACGGCTTTTATATCGTATTTTCGAATCATCTGAAACGTCTGTACCTGCCCTCAGTTTGTCGAACGAAACTGGAACGATACACTCACGCTCAGAATAAACCTGAACGTGAAGTACGAGCTGGTCACACGGGGAAAAGAAATAAAAAGAGACTTCATTTTGCTCACGACAGAATTGCCATCAGCTAATTATTATTACTTTCTTATTCGATGGCATCTTTGACTACAACAGATGAAGCCCCTGCAATGATTGGTCAAATCCTACACACATGTTATACTGTGTCGTAACTATTCATTGCATTGGCGTAATGCAAAAATTATAATGCAAAGAATACAAATGCAACTACAAACTCGGGAGCCAGCTGTCGATTTCGTACTATCTGCAGTATCCCGAGCCGCTCGCGAGTAAGAGAGTGTGAGCTACGCGCACATCGTGCCCGCACGGCCGTTCAAGCCTACGGCAACCGGGGACAGCTCACGTGCCCAGCCCTGTACTAGGATTATGCTTAGAACAGCGATCACTCCGTTCTATAAACCGTAAGTGATACACAGATTGCAATATTCACGTTTTTGTATACAATCTATTAAATTCACAAACTTTTGCTAAAAATACATATACGAAATACACGGGGGCGTAGATTTGCCCATGGAAGTATGGAGGAAATCAGTGAAGTTACAGAAACGATGACCTGAAATGGACTTATCGTTTATTTATAATGCAAAATACGCTGAAAAATATATTTAAAGGCGATGCTGAAAATGACCTCCTGCAACATCAATACACTGCTGTGCACGTTTAAGCCTATTCAGATACACCCGGCGAAAGGTTCGGATATCTATGGCGGCAACTTAATGGCTGTTGCTGTCTTCCCATTCTTGTACTGTGTGTGGATTTATTTTATGGACCTTACTCTTCAAGTGTCCCTAAAGTGGAAAAAGTCACTTGCTGTTAAATCAGGCAAGAGTGATGGCCATAAATGTTTGTTGACAGTTTGTTTCTCTGTGGTTACATCATGAACTCGTTCCAGGAATACCTCTGGCGTATGGCATGTTGCCCCATCTTGCTTGAACAAGCAGTATTCTCTTTCGTATTCAATGAGTTGAGCACAAAATGTATCAACAATTTCCATACATTCAACCGTGTTGAGGGCAATGTAAAAAAAAATATCGGTCGTACGCTGCGCGATTGTGTTACACCTGACCAGACGCCGATCCTTTCATAATGGAGAGGTTGCTGACACACAGAGTTAGGATTCTCCGTTTCTGAATACCTCGTATTCTATGAATTGACATGACGGGAAAGATGGAGCCATATTTTATCCCTCGTGATGTAGTGGGAAGGGTGTAACAAACCATCGTTGATGCTATTCAGACGCCGTGTGCAATAAACTATACGTTCCTGAATGACATCGTCTCGTAATTTTCCACAACCGCTACACGATATGGATTCAAATTAAGACTTTTTTGAATATCCGCTGGCAACTCTACCCTCTTACAAATCCCTATTGGACCAATTTTCCAATTCTTGTGTAGACTTCTCTGGGCTCTGAATTCGGCGAATATCGGCAATAACTTCTCGTTTTCGAACTGAAGGAATCTTTTGTCGTTTTACATTCTGTACAGACTCATAGATGCGCCAATCTTTATACAGCTCTGTATTTCTATCTTAGCGTAGTCCTGTATCCGAACAGCTGACCCCAAAAAAATTACGGGTTTTCTTAATCGAATCTCTTTTCGTATGTGCTTCCACAGCTTCGATTCTATCAATAAAGTCATTTTCACTGCTGAAACAAAGAGAAATCCTGACAGAAGAATGCCAACAACCGATTCTTGCATAAAACTGTTCGCTGTTGTAGCTGTTTATTCGAGAAGTCGAAATACTGCATTCGTATTCAAAGGGGAGCCGGATTACTTTAAACTGTGCTACCCAGTAACTGAATGCATGCGACGTTCAAAACTGACGTCGCTCTTATCGAGTCCGTACTTTCTTCAGGATTTTCCCGACGCTATCGCGGTGCGAGCGATTGTTAATCTCCACGACTCAACACACGTTTTAGAAAGTCAATAATAATCATTTAACTAATGATACACTTATAGCAGTCGGTGCACATCTATGAAATATCCGAATGTGACTTTCTTTAACGTGATTGCGAGCTTATTGATCATGATACAGAAGCTGTTAACACATCCAGTACTGATCCATGTGAAAACTCTCACTCTTTTCTTAGGTTAAGTACTGTCAGTAGGAGTAAGATAAACGTACAGTATTATATCTCTAACTCTGACTCTGTTTCCGAACACCAATTCGTATCCCACAGAGGAGCATTTCACTTCAGAAAGTTCCGCTCGTTCTCAGTCTCTATGAAAATTATTGCTGAAAACAGAAGCCACAGTCCTTGATTCTGTTAAAGACACGTAAAGGAAGAGAGATACTTACTTCTTAACCTTTCCGTAGCACTGTATGCCTCACAAAGCGTAAGAAACTTTATAACATATTACCAAATCGAAATTGTTTCGTTCTTGTAAGTGAGGCCGCTTAGACACACAATATGCACTTCAGCAGAACTGTCCAGTCAATAGATAGAATACCACACAATTGCTTTAAATGCAGGGTGATAGAAAGTGATGTGCCCAGCACGTTCTACAACTTCCTTCTCAAAATCGTTTTGATATTTATGAAACGAAATCGCGTGGTAGAATCAGATCACCGCGTTCACTTATGCACCACAGTTTTTCCATTAAATATAACAGTATTCCTAATTTTACCATTAATGAAGGCTGTCAGCTTTTTAAAATAATGTCTATCAGATATACACCCTCTGAAAGTGACCCATGTAAATAGTGCGACTCCTGGTTTTTTCTTTTAGTGGAGTATTTACGTATAGTGACCAACTTCGGAAGAGTGGTGCACCATGAACTCTGCAATTCCTGTCTCTCGTAGCTCTCGCAATCAGCAACAAAGGACGCCATTTCCTTCGGACAGACAAAGAACGTAAAACCGAGAAAAGAGAATATAAATTGTGTTAGTAATTTATGAAGGCAACGGCCTTGCCGCAGTGGCTACACCGGTTCCCGTGAGATCACCGAAGTTAAGCGGTAGCGGGCGTGGTGGACACTTCAATGGGTGACCGTCCAGGCCGCCATGCGCTGTTGCCATTTTTCGGGGTGTGCTCAGCTTCGTGATGCCAATTGAGGAGCTACTCGACCGATCAGTAGCGGCTTCGGTCAAGAATACAATCATCACGTCCGGGAGAGAGGTGTGCTGACCCCACGCCCCTCCTATCTGCATCCTTCACTGAGGATGACACGGCGGTCGGATGATCCCGGTAGGCCACCCATGGCCTGAAGACGGAGTGCTTTTTTTTAAGTACTCTATTATCAAGTATGGTACGCACCGTGCAATGTTTGTAACATTGTAAAAAAATGTAGTGAAGATGGTATTATGTTCACATTCAAATGCATTCTCTATCATTCGAAAACAAAAAAGTGGTATCTTAAAACATAAATACCTACTGTAACGAAAAGACGCAGAAAAATTATAAAAAATGTACAGCAAACAACGTGAGAAGGCTGCGCTCATTTCATATGTCGGACTGTCTGGTTACAGTGGTTCTCCGTGTTCACTGGACAGCGGATCCCACTGCTGACGACCTTACAACAGGGTGTTTCTGCGGAGATAGACAGACTGATTGACTAAGGGTAGATACATTGGCTGAATAAACTACGATTGTTAGTTTATTTTCACTTTCTAGGCAAATCCCGGGACAAACCCGTGACTTTCGCAATAGAAAAATGTTAATAAAATGGAAGCATGTTTGGTGTTTCTAACCACTGAGTAACTTCCTGACGCATGTACAAAGAATACCTTTACAGAATACAGTCATGAGTGCAGTGAACTGGATATGAATTATTCTATGTTTTGGTAAATTACCTATATGAATATTCTACGTGTTGGTGAATGCGTAGTTAACTTGGTTGAGAGACAGGATCTTTCGTTCGAGTAACAGCGATTTATAACGTTATTAAGATAGATTCGTAGTTCTAATACACTGTAGTAACATACCATTTACACTCCCGGAAATTGAAATAAGAACACCGTGAATTCATTGTCCCAGGAAGGGGAAACTTTATTGACACATTCCTGGGGTCAGATACATTACATGATCACACTGACAGAACCACAGGCACATAGACACAGGCAACAGAGCATGCACAATGTCGGCACTAGTACAGTGTATATCCACCTTTCGCAGCAATGCAGGCTGCTATTCTCACATGGAGACGATCGTAGAGATGCTGGATGTAGTCCTGTGGAACGGCTTGCCATGCCATTTCCACCTGGCGCCTCAGTTGGACCAGCGTTCGTGCTGGACGTGCAGATCGCGTGAGACGACGCTTCATCCAGTCCCAAACATGCTCAATGGGGGACAGATCCGGAGATCTTGCTGGCCAGGGTAGTTGACTTACACCTTCTAGAGCACGTTTGGTGGCACGGGATACATGCGGACGTGCATTGTCCTGTTGGAACAGCAAGTTCCCTTGCCGGTCTAGGAATGGTAGAACGATGGGTTCGATGACGGTTTGGATGTACCGTGCACTATTCAGTGTCCCCTCGACGATCACCAGTGGTGTACGGCCAGTGTAGGAGATCGCTCCCCACACCATGATGCCGGGTGTTGGCCCTGTGTGCCTCGGTCGTATGCAGTCCTGATTGTGGCGCTCACCTGCACGGCGCCAAACACGCATACCACCATCATTGGCACCAAGGCAGAAGCGACTCTCATCGCTGAAGACGACACGTCTCCATTCGTCCCTCCATTCACGCCTGTCGCGACACCACTGGAGGCGGGCTGCACGATGTTGGGGCGTGAGCAGAAGACGGCCTAACAGTGTGCGGGACCGTAGCCCAGCTTCATGGAGACGGTTGCGAATGGTCCTCATCGATACCCCAGGAGCAACAGTGTCCCTAATTTGCTGGGAAGTGGCGGTGCGGTCCCCTACGGCACTGCGTAGGATCCTACGGTCTTGGCGTGCATCCGTGCGTCGCTGCGGTCCAGTCCCATGTCGACGGACACGTGCACCTTCCGCCGACCACTGGCGACAACATCGATGTACTGTGGAGACCTCACGCCCCACGTGTTGAGCAATTCGGCGGTACGTCCACCCGGCCTCCCGCATGCCCACTATACGCCCTCGCTCAAAGTCCGTCAACTGCACATACGGTTCACGTCCACGCTGTCGCGGCATGCTACCAGTGTTAAAGACTGCGATGGAGCTCCGTACGCCACGGCAAACTGGCTGACACTGACGGCGGCGGTGCACAAATGCTGCGCAGCTAGCGCCATTCGACGGCCAACACCGCGGTTCCTGGTGTGTCCGCTGTGCCGTGCGTGTGATCATTGCTTGTACAGCCCTCTCGCAGTGTCCGGAGCAAGTATGGTGGGTCTGACACACCGGTGTCAATGTGTTCTTTTTTCCATTTCCAGGAGTGTATTTATGATATGTGATGATGTGTAGTAGTTTTTAAAACATGTTATGAGGTATGTTTCAAAAAATTACTGCGTTGTATTAAGAATAATGAACTTGAGGTGTTAAATGGCAAATACAGCATTGGAAACATACAGCGTTCAGGAAAATACAGAATACTCGTATTTTTCACATCACGTGTCGAACAATAATTCACCAGGTACTCAAAGCCTTTCGCGATGAATATTTAACTGTGGATTTTCTTATGGTGTAATTTTACTCTATATAAGTTCTGTACTATATTCGATTTGTTCGCTGTATTTTTTAATTATATGTGAAAGGTAAGAATAGATGATTAGGCTGACAGTCTTTGAGTGTCCACTACATACACGGAAACATTTTGTTAAACGTCAAAGGAAATGGGAAATTCATGAACACAGTATTAAGGTGCTGTAATACGCCGTATGAAATCATGATTAGAACGGAACATTTGAAAAACTTTAAAAGGAAAAGCAGAAGAAGAAGAAGGAAGGAAGGAAGACTACCATTTAACGTCCCGTCGGCAACGACGTCATTAGAGAGGGAGTACAAGCTCGGACTAGGAAAGCATGAGGAAGGAAATTGGCCGTTTCCTTTTAAAGGAACCGTCCAGACATTTAACCTAAGCTATTTTAGATAAATCACTGTAAACTGAAATATGAGTGGCCGCACGTAGGTCTGGACCTCCGTCCTCCTGAATGAAGTCCCGTGAGCTAATCACTTCGCCGTCTCGCTCGATGTCTAGTGTACATACTTAAAGCTCATAGTGGACAAAATTACCATTTAAACGAAATATGACGAGAAATTTGATTCAAAACAGAGAAACTGCAGTACTAATAGATTTGCTAGTGTCGCACATACAGCAGACATCGATAGTCTTGCCCGCAATTAGCTGTATTTGCCACTATACGTAATGTAGCACTACTCAGGCACTGTATGAATTACTCACTTCCATTGAACACTCGTCATAAGTTATGAAGAGTGAAACAATCACAGTGTTGCTGTTTGCACATGTCAATAGTACGAGTATTGGAATCATATGCGGACGGTTCGGCTCATAAAATTCTGTTGCGTCCAATTATCGTATATAAACATAATACGCGAATTCTATTCCAGACTAAAACGGTAGTGGAATCACAAATGATCTACTGAATAGCTGTACTCAATCTTTCTCTGAGTGACAGACGTCTTTCTTCGAGTCTTTAGTTACTGATGAAATCTGAAATTTTTATTTAATATATTTCTTGATTACTGGTGAACTGTAACATTTCTAATTACTACATTTTTAGTCAGGCGAGCTTCAGGATCAAGAAAATGTGCCGAGTTTATTTTCACTGAGTTTTATTCTTGCAAGCTGTAACACATTGCTTGAAAATTAATTATGAAGACAGCTTCCTTCATTGCATAGCGCCGTTCCAGAAACGCAGGGACAGCGTTACCCAATTTAAAACATTTACGGAAATAAATGATTATTATTTACCCACTTATATTATCGGTGGACGTATTAACTGGGAAGGAATAACGGATAAGCCACCGATCTGCCGACGTATTCAGTACTGTTGTTTGAACCGTAGTTGCTACGTGCGCTGAAGTGTAGTTGAATGGGAGAAATGCGGTGGAGCAGCTTAGCTCAGAGTTTTCTCTCATTAACTCAGTAAGCTTCACAAATCCGCTCTTCCCTAATCCGCTCCCTAGTCTAC
The DNA here is from genome assembly GCF_021461385.2 of Schistocerca piceifrons. Classification (NCBI taxonomy): domain Eukaryota; kingdom Metazoa; phylum Arthropoda; class Insecta; order Orthoptera; family Acrididae; genus Schistocerca; species Schistocerca piceifrons. Next base: position 500,569,706 of record NC_060139.1, read on the forward strand.
AGTGACGAACAGTATAACTGGGTCACGGGAGGCCACATGAATTTTACTCCACTGGTTTTACAAATAAACTTCCTTTTGTTCACATTCAATCTGCTGTAAGTTTCTCATACTTCAGGTCTAGGTTCATTAGCTAAAGGAGGTAAGCTCTTAGAAAATTAAAATTTTTAATGTCTAATACCGACAAGTCAGAAATAGTGTCATGAACCACTAACTCTTTACTAAATATCGCATTTCGAACGTACAGTTCTTGGTACACATGTTAATGCTTATTAATTGATTTCACCGTTCACTTCACTTACCGTGGACAAAGGCTTTACCGCAGTGCCAGCATAGGGTCTCTCTAGATCATCGAAGTAGAGCGCAGTCGGTCTTGGCTAGCTCTTGGATGGGTGATAGTCCGGTCTGCGAGCAAGCAGGGCGTTCCGCCCTTGGGAGGCCAGTTGTGGAACTACTTGACTGAGCAATACCGGCCACTAGAATCAGTTTATTTACATTATAGTTCATTAATCAATGAGCCGAATTGTTCGCGAAACTCACACACATGTACACTATGTGATCAAAAGTATAACAAAAAAAACTGTTTTTCAGATTAGGTGCATTGTGCTGCCACCTACTTCTAGGTACTCCACATCAGCGACCTCGGTAGTCATTGGACATCGTCAGACGTCAGAATAGAGCGCTCCGCGAACTCACGGATTTCGAACGTGGTCAGGCGATTGGGTGTCACTTGTGTCATACGTCTGTACGCGAGATTTCCACACTCAAATGTCTCTGAGCACTATGGGACTTAACTTCGGAGGCCATCAGTCCCCTAGAACTTAGAACTACTTAAACCTAACTAACCTAAGGACAACACACATATCCATACCCGAGGCAGGATTCGATCCTCCGACCGTAGCGGTGCGCGGTTCCAGACTGTAGCGCCTAGCACCGCTCGGGCACCCTGGCCGGCCTTTCCACACTCCTAAACATCCCTCGGTCCACTGTTTCCGATGTGATAGTGAAGTGTAAACGTGAAGGGACACGTTCAGCACAAAAGTGTACAGGCCGACCTCGTTCTTTGACTGACAGAGACCGCTGACAGTTGAACAGCGTCGTAATGTGTAGCAGGCAGACATCTATTCAGACCATCACACAGGAATTCCAAACTGCATCAGGGTCCACTACGACAGTTAGGCGGGAGGCTATAAAACTTTAATTTCATGAATGAGCGGCTGTTCATAAGCCGCTAATCACGCCGGTAAATGTCAAACGACGCCTCGCTTGGTAGACGCAGAATAAACATTGGACGATTGAACGGTGGAAAAACGTTGTGTGGAGTGACGAATCCCGGCACATAATGTGGCGTTCCAATGGTAGGGTGTGAGTATGCCTGGTGAACGTCATCTGCCAGCGTGTGCAGTGCCAGCAGTAAAATTCGGAGGCAGTGGTGTTATGGTGTGGCCGTGTTTTTCATGGAGGGGGGCTCGCACCTCTTGTACTATCACAGCATAGGCCTACATTGATGTTTTAAGCACATACCTGCTTCTCACTGTTGAACAGCGATTCGGGAATGGGAACGACATCTTTCAACATGATCGAGCACCTGTTCATAATGTACGGACTGTGGCTGAGTGGTTACACGACAATAACGAACCTGTAATGGTTCAAATGGTTCAAATGGCTCTGAGCACTATGCGACTTAACTTCTGAGGTCATCAGTCGCCTAGAACTTAGAAGTAATTAAACATAACTAACCTAAGGACATCACACACATCCATACCCGAGGCAGGATTCGAACCTGCGACCGTAGCTGTCGCTCGGTTCCAGACTGTAGCGACCATAACCGCACGGCCACTCCGGCCGGCGAACCTGTAATGGACTGGCCTGCACAGAGTCCTGACCTGATTCCCATAGGACATCTCTGCGATGTTTTGGATCGCCGACTTCGTACTAGCCCTCACCGACCGACATCGATACCTCTCCTCAGGGCAGCACTCCGTGAAGAGTGGGCTGCCATTGACCAAGAAACATTCCAGCACCTAACTGAACGTATGCCTGCGAGGGTGTAAGCTGTCATCATGCATAAGGGTGGGGCCAAACTTTATTTAATTCCAGCATTACTGATAGAGGGCCCCACGAACTTGGACGTCATTCTCTGCCAGGTGTCCGGACACTTTTGATCACATAGTATATCTCTTGATGGGACATCCACACCTTTTATAAATGTTGGTCATGACTGCTCACATCCACTACAGTTGTAATGAATTTTTATCATTCAAAAAAGGAAAGTGCAACTAGGTTCAGGACAACAGTCCCATCTTCTGGCGCCTAAAATGTTCGTACGAGTCAACAAACACAGGTTAATATTGTGTGGTACATGGCATGTAAGTAGGAAGTCCTCATATAAACCTGGGCCAAGCGGAAAGCGTCCTGAAGCGCAGGACAATGGTCGACACTTAAGGGTGTCACTGTCACCCTTCCGTACTAAGAGGGAGAGACTTTCTTTTTTTTTTTTAATATAGGTGTGTGGCTGGTAAAACGCTTCACAGACCTGTATGAAGTTCTTGGAGGCAGTGATGATAAAGTGACTGTTCACGTAGGTCACGAGAAGTGTCATCCACATAATTTCAAAGATAACAAGAGCGCACAAGTGCGAAAACTAGCGCACACTCAATTTAGCAGCTCATGCATCTACATCTACATCCATGTGTGTGGCGGAGGGAACTTTGAGTATCTCTATCGGTTCTGCCTTCTATTCCAGTCTTGTATTGTTCGTGTGAAGAAAGATTGTCGGTACGTCTCTGTGTGGGCTCTAATCTCTCTGATTTTATCCTTATGGTCTCTTCGCTACATACGCATGTACGTAGGAAAGAGCAATATACTGCTTGACTCCTCGGTGAAGGTATGTTCTCGAAACTTCAACAAAAGCCCGTACCGAGCTACTGAGCGGCTCTCTTGCAGAGTCTTCCATTGGATTTTATCTATCATCTCCGTAACGCTTTCGCTATTACTAAATGATCCTGTAACGAAGCGCGCTGGATGTCTTAATGGATGTTCTGTCATCCTGTCCCTTCTCCTTGTGGGTATATTCCGCATATTGCTTTCCTCTCCGATTCTGCGCAAAACGTCCTCATTCCTTACCTTATCTGTCCACCAAATATTCAACATTCGTCTGTAGCACCACATCTCACATACTTCGATTCTCTTCTGTTCCGATTTTCCCACAGTCTACGTTTCACTACCGAACAATGCTGTGCTGCAAACGTACCGGGTGATCAAAAAGTCAGTGTAAATTTGAAAACTGAATTTATCACGGAATAATGTAGATAGAGAGGTACAAATTGACACACATGCTTGGAATGACATGGGGTTTTGTTAGAACCAAAAAAATACAAAAGTTCAAAGATGTCCGACAGATGACGTTTCATCTGATCAGAATAGCAATAATTAGCATAATAAAGTAAGACAAAGCAAAGATGATGTTCTTCACAGGAAATGCTCAGTATGTCCACCATCATTCCTCGAAAATAACTGTAGTAGAGGAATAATGTTGAAAACAGCACTGTAAAGCATGTCCGGAGTTATGGTGAGGCATTGGCGTCGTATGTTGTCTTTCAGCATCCCTAGAGATGTCGGTCGATCACGATACACTTGCGACTTCAGGTAACCCCAAAGCCAATAATCGCACGGAATGAGGTCTGGGGACCTGGGAGGCCAAGCGTGACGAAAGTGGCGGCTGAGCACACGATCATCATCAAACGACGTGCGGAAGAGATCTTTCACGCGTCTAGCAATATGGGGTGGGGCGCCATCCTGCATAAAGATCGTACGTTCCAGCAGGTGTTTATCAGCCAGGCTGAGGATGATGCGATTCTATAACATATCGGCGTACCTCTCACCCGTCACGGTAGCAATTACTGACGTTTTGCTGTCCAGCCCCATGTGTCGGACTTTTTGTGAACTTTGTTTTTTTTGTTTCTAATAAAACCTCACGTCATTCCAAGCATGTGTGTCAATTTTTATCTGTCTATCTACATTATTCCGTGGTTTATTAAGTTTTCTAAGTTATACTGACTTGTTGATCAACTGATACATTCTCAGAAATTTCTTTCTCAAAGTAAAGCCTATGTTCGATACTAGTAGACGTGATGTCTCCTTACTCCGTCTATCATTAGTTATCTTGCTGCCTCGGTAGCAACATCCCTTAACTTCGTGACCATCAGTCCTGATGTTAAGTTTCTCGCTGATCTCATTTCTGCTTCTACTCATTACTTCGTCTTTCTACGATTTGCTCTCAGACCATATTCTGTACTCATTAGGCTATTCTTTTCATTCGGCAGATCCCGTAGTTCTTGAATGAGCGGAGCGTGCGCTGATATGAAGCTTCCTGGCAGAAGAGAACTGTTTGCCGGACCATGACTCGAACTCGGGTACTTTGCCTTTCGCGAGGCAACTGTTCTACCATCTGTGCTACCCAAGCACGACTCACACGACCCGCCATCACAGCTTCAAACGAGGTACTGGCCGAACTGCTGCTGCGAGGGCGAGTCATGAGTCGTGCTTGGGTAGCTAAAATGGTAGAGCACTTGCCCGCGAAAGGCATAGGTCCCGAATTCGAGCCTCGGTCCGGCACACGATTTTAATCTGTCAGGGACTTTCCTGCAGTTCTTGTTCACATTCACTCACCGAACCGTGTCACTGATATCCTTTCACATCGTATTTTAATCCCACTCTTGAATCTTCCTTTTATTTCAATCATTGGGTCTTCGATCTACAGATCGGACAGTAGGGACGAAAGATTATATCCCCACCTTACACCCTTTTAATCCGAGCACTTCGTTCTTGGTCGTCCACTCTTATTCCGCCTTGTCTACATCTACATCCATACTCCGCAAGCCACCTGACGGTGTGTGGTGGAGGGTGCCTTGAGTACGTCTATCGGTTCTCCCTTGTATTCCAGACGCGTATTGTTCGTGGAAGGAAAGATTTTCGGTGTGCCTCTGTGTGGGCTCTAATCTCTCAGATTTTATCCTCATAGTGTCTTCGCGAAATATACGTAGGAGGGAGCAATATACTGCTTGACTCCTCGGTGAAGGTATGTTCTTGAAACTTCAAGCCCGTACCGAGCTACTGAGCGTCTCTCTTGCAGAGTCTTCCACTGGTGTTTATCTATCAGCTTCGTAACGCTTTCGCGATTACTAAATGATCCTGTAACGAAGCGCGCTGCTCTCCGTTGGATCTTCTCTATCTGTTCTATCAACCACAACTGGTACGGATCCCACACCGGTGATCAATATTGAAGCAGTGGGCGAACAGGTGTACTGTAACCTACTTCCTATGTTTTCGGACTGTATTTACTTAGGATCCTTCCAAAGAATCTCAGTCTTGCATCTGTTTTACCGACGATTAATTTTATAGGGTCATTCCATTTTAGATCGCTCCTAATGCCTACTCCCAGATAATTTATAGAATTAACTGCTTCCTGCATTTCAGTACAATTGTCCATTGTTACAACCTCTCGATATACTATAGCATCATCCCCAAAAAGCCTCAGTGAACTTCCGATGTTATCCACAAGGTCATTCATATATATTGTGAATAACAACGATCCCACGACACACTCCTGCGGCACACTTGAAATTACTCTTACTTCGGAATGACTTGAGAATGACATGCAGCGTTCTGTTATCTAGGAACTCTTCAATCCAATCTCACAATTCGTCTGATAGTCCATATGCTCTTACTTTGCTCATTAAACGACTGTGGGGAACTGTATTAAACGCCTTGCGGAAGTCAAGAAACACGGCATCTACCTGGGAACCTTTTGAGTCTCGTGGGCGAATAGCGCGAGCTGGGTTTCACACGATCTTTTTCGACCCCCTGCTGATTCCTACAGAGTAGATTTCTAGTCTCCAGAAAAGTCATTATACTCGAACGTTATACGTGTTCCAAAATTCTACAACTGATCGACGTTAGAGATATAGGTCTATAGTTCTGCACATCTGTTCGACGTCCCTTCTTGTAAATGGGGATTAGCTGTGCCCTTTTCCAATCTTTTCGAACGCTACGCTCTTCTAGAGACCTACGGTACACCAAAGCAAGAAGGGGGCAAGTTCCTTCGCGTACTCTGTGTAAAATCCAACTGGTATACCATCAGGTCCAGCGGCCTTTCCTCTTTTGAGCGATTTTAATTGTTTTTCCATCCCTCTGTCGTCTATTTCGAGATCTACCATTTTGTCATCTGTGCCACAATCTAGAGAAGGAACTACAGTGCAGTCTTCCTTTGTGAAACAGCTTTGGAAAAAGACTTTTGTTTTGATCCACCTACCGCTTTGACACAAGACCAAAATTTCCCATGTCGACAAATCCTATGAACGGGTCTTTATTTTTCGTTAGTTTTCCTTCCATCGTCAACCGGAACGTCAAATTGCCTCCCTGGTGCTTTTACCTTTCCTAAATTTTCTTTTCCATCCTTCAGTGTATTATTCTTGTCACTAATTGGATGCATGAGCTGTTAAGCTGATTGTGCAATAAAACTCGCAGTTGTCAGCTCTTGCAGTATTCGTAGCTTACCTAAGGACAGGGAGAAGAGGTGGAACACCTATGAAGAAATGGGCAGACAGATTCTATGCCTAATCCATACAGTGCAGATGAAGAAGAAATCGTTGTACTTTCCATGAAACATTTTCTCACGTTACTTCTCTCTTTTGGAGTTAATACTTTCTTAACACTGTGGTTCTTCTTGGTATCTGCAATGACGTGATTGTGCCCTGGGTAAATTAAATGGTAAGAATAATAGCCAGAAATGCGAACAAGAGGCTGTGTAGCACCCATTGCGTTCAGTCGAGGATCCATAATTCTAGAAGCTGTGGCAACACGAACTGTTACAAGAACGAAAGTATTTATAACAGAATGGGTAGTGGTAGTAACATCAGCTTGCACAACATCTTATAGTGAAGAAACTCTTTCAGCGATAGCGAGAAGTGCAACGTCAACAGCAACTAGAACTGCGAGTCCAGTAGCTGCATGATCAGCATGCTGCCTGTACTTGTAGTAAGACAGTGCAAAGACTCCTCTCTACAGAATTTCTCGTGTGGTACCCGATCTTCAACAACCTACTGGGCACCTGTGGGGGCCACTGTCCAAGACTTACTGGACTCAGTGCCGTTTCTGTCAGTCCGAGAGCTCTCTTGAATGATCATGACTCAGGATGATAGCACAACGGTTTTTGTGCCTCATCGGCTACTTGCCATGATGCGTCGTCGTGACCGTTAGGACGAAAAGTGCTGTGACTCTAATTCAGTGGATGGTGAGTGCATCTATTTTTCATGTTCTTCCTACTTTTTTGATGTCCCCACTGTAAGAAAACTTCGGTAAATATAAATCGTGAATGAAGAAAGACACATCCGCCTACTTTCCTTGGTATTTATTTCTGTATAATTACATAACGTACACTTCATATACTTGCGTGTTTATAAAAGAAGACAAGGCTTACGACGTATAACTACACTCCTGGAAATGGAAAAAAGAACACATTGACACCGGTGTGTCAGACCCACCATACTTGCTCCGGACACTGCGAGAGGGCTGTACAAGCAATGATCACACGCACGGCACAGCGGACACACCAGGAACCGCGGTGTTGGCCGTCGAATGGCGCTAGCTGCGCAGCATTTGTGCACCGCCGCCGTCAGTGTCAGCCTGTTTGCCGTGGCATACGGAGCTCCATCGCAGTCGTTAACACTGGTAGCATGCCGCGACAGCGTGGACGTGAACCGTATGTGCAGTTGACGGACTTTGAGCGAGGGCGTATAGTGGGCATGCGGGAGGCCGGGTGGACGTACCGCCGAATTGCTCAACACGTGGGGCGTGAGGTCTCCACAGTACATCGATGTTGTCGCCAGTGGTCGGCGGAAAGTGCACGTGCCCGTCGACCTGGGACCGGACCGCAGCGACGCACGGATGCACGCCAAGACCGTAGGATCCTACGCAGTGCCGTAGGGGACCGCACCCAGCAAATTAGGGACACTGTTGCTCCTGGGGTATCGGCGAGGACCATTCGCAACCGTCTCCATGAAGCTGGGCTACGGTCCCGCACACCGTTAGGCCGTCTTCCGCTCACGCCCCAACATCGTGCAGCCCGCCTCCAGTGGTGTCGCGACAGGCGTGAATGGAGGGACGAATGGAGACTTGTCGTCTTCAGCGATGAGAGTCCCTTCTGCCTTGGTGCCAATGATGGTCGTATGCGTGTTTGGCGCCGTGCAGGTGAGCGCCACAATCAGGACTGCGTACGGCTGAGGCACACAGGGCCAACACCCGGCATCATGGTGTGGGGAGCGATCTCCTACACTGGCCGTACATCACTGGTGATCGTCGAGGGGACACTGAATAGTGCACGGTACATCCAAACCGTCATCGAACCCATCGTTCTACCATTCCTAGACCGGCAAGGGAACTTGCTGTTCCAACAGGACAATGCACGTCCGCATGTATCCCGTGCCACCCAACGTGCTACCCTGGCCAGCAAGATCTCCGGATCTGTCCCCCATTGAGCATGTTTGGGACTGGATGAAGCGTCGTCTCACGCGGTCTGCACGTCCAGCACGAACGCTGGTCCAACTGAGGCGCCAGGTGGAAATGGCATGGCAAGCCGTTCCACAGGACTACATCCAGCATCTCTACGATCGTCTCCATGGGAGAATAGCAGCCTGAATTGCTGCGAAAGGTGGATATACACTGTACTAGTGCCGACATTGTGCATGCTCTGTTGCCTGTGTCTATGTGCCTGTGGTTCTGTCAGTGTGATCATGTGATGTATCTGACCCCAGGAATGTGTCAATACAGTTTCCCCTTCCTGGGACAATGAATTCACAGTGTTCTTATTTCAATTTCCAGGAGTGTATTAAGAATGTGTAGCAGCCATAGTACATTTAGTAGCAGTAGTAGTTTTTTTCATCCGTAGGTCACTTTTGCGAGGCTATTGGACATGTCTAGCTATTACAATTTAAGAACAACAAGAATAAAGTAATTCATATACACAAACATTTGCATACTAACAGGGCTAGTTTGACAAAGATGGGGCAGGTGGAACAGGAACTATCCAAGAATTTGCCTGAATTAATTTAGGAAAACTGTAGTATATCTAAATTAGGGTGGCTAGATGGAATCTGGAGCCTCCACCCTCCAGAATATAAAGCCAGTCTATTTAAAACAGCTCTATCTCATTCAGTTTATCCGCAATGTAGGATAGCGTTCTACAAATAAGTTACTTAATAATTTAAAATGGTAGTGCTACTCTGTTCATTCATTTCTTACTTCCAGCCACTGCGCACACATCGTTTCATAACACTACACTACTCAGACTATAAGCTGATGTCAGGACCATAGCGACGATGCATCTTCCATTTTGTGCACATCAACCGAGTCAGCGTCCCCCTATAACGAGTGAGCTCAGAAAGAGGATAAGGTATTAGTATCATGCACTGCGTAGCTCTGGAAATAAATTTTTCCATAACTGGAATAAAAAAAACAAGGAAAAAGAAGTGTGAAAGTGATAAGAGGAATGATATTTTTTTATTATTGTTATTATTATTTATGTGTGGCACATATTTTTTACAAAGGCTCTAGCTTGTCTTACCAACTAATCCCTCAGTATACAGAATGTATTGCTTTACAGGTAGTTTTTAAATGCAATTGTAAAAAGGTTTCTTTCAGAAAACTGTTTAATCGCCTTGCGCAACTTTAATTTTAGTTCTTGGTAGGCTATTCTGTTTTGAGTTTTGAGTCTATCCTTCCTTCATAAATGTAAGTTCAGCTTAACTCTTGTTCCATTGTCATGAACAGAGCTGTTCTTACATTTATTATCAATGCTATGTTTATGTATACAAATGACTGAAAGACAACTGACCTACCTGTAAATGTACTCACATGATGTTCCTGAAATTTACAGTCTTTTGAACAGATCTTCATAATGAACTCGACTAACATTCTTGGTTGTTATTCTAATGATTTCTTTCTACGGTTTGGAAATTGTGTTCATATCTTGTGCACTTGTACCTCCGAAAAGAATCAACTGGCTAATAATTGAATGTACATATGAATACCGTCTAAGTAGAAGACGCTTGCTCTTACGGATTTACGAGAGTTCTCTAAGGACATAACGTGGTGCTGCCATGTTTAGACGACATGGCAACCAAAGTAATAAGCGGTAAACATTGATGTATAATCTGGTGAAGCAGTTAGCTTCCATATTTACGTATTTATAAAACGTTATCACCTTTCCATTATTCGTATCTCAGTGTAAAGCTTAGAGGACAGCCTAAGTACAATGGATTTTAGATGATATGATAAAGCTTAGAGGACAGCCTAAGTACAATGGATTTTAGATGATATCAAATTTGTTGAGCTGGGATAAAGTTCAACTAACAAATAATTAAACTGTGTCTCATACTGAATTTTAAAACGCGCTTCATTCATGTAGAAATTTCACTTTTGAATTCTTGTAACACTAAATCAGTATTGTATACTTAAAATTCATGTTTCTGAAAAGACAAAAATATTTTATAATCTTGTCTTAAGACAAGGATAGCATTAGTTAGTGCGGGATTGACCGCTAGACGTCATGAGATGCGGACCCACCAGTGTAAAGCGAGGCCGGGGGATTGCTGTTCCTGCTGCTCCACTGATGACACAGAGGGGTTCGGTCAGGAGAGATCAGTGACTTCGAACATGGGGTAGTCATTGAAAGTCACTTGAGTAACAAATCCATTAGTGACGGTCCGATGCTTCTAAAGCTGCCCAGGTCGACTGTAGGTGACGTTTTTGTGAGGAGGGGACCTGATGGAACGACCACAGCTCGACATAGCACAGACTGACCTCGCGTACTGACGGGCAGAGCCCACCGACCACTGCGGAGGCTGGTTGTAAAATATCGCATGAAATCATCGGAAGGAATAACACGTGAGTTCCAAAGTGCTAAGCCGGCCGTGGTGGCCGAGCGGTTCTAAGCGCTTCAGTCCGGAACCGCGCCACTGCTGCGGCCACAGGTGATGTTCAAGGGTTAGTTAGGTTTAAGTAGTTCTAAGTTTTAGGGGACTGATGCCCTCAGATATTAAGTCCCTTGGTGTTCAGAGCCATTTGAAACATTTTTGAACCCAAGTGTTACCAGCACTTCAGTTAGCACTAAATAGGGTAGGTGGGGGGGGGGGGGGTGGGGGTGTTCAATCACATCCATGCCCGAGGCAGGATTCGAACCAGCGACCGTAGCAGTCCCGCGGTTCCGGACTGCAGCGCCTAGAACCGCAAGACCACCGCGGCCGGCTGGGGGGATGGGGGGGTGTTTTTCGTGGTTAAGGTGTGGTGTTCTTAAGTAAACGCTAAGTGCGGAAGGATAGGAACACACTTTACAGCACTGTGTATTGCATACAATACAGGAACGCGTCAAAGACGATGATTGTTGGTCAGCATGACAATGTACCCTGTTCTAAAGCAGCACGTGTGAGGCAGTGGTTTGTAGACAGTAACGTTCCTCAAATGGACTGGCCTGCTTAGAGTCCCGGCCTGAACCCAGCACAATACCTGAACATCAGTTAGAACGGCGACTTCATATCTACATCAGTACTGTCTCTGGTTTCTCCACAGACATTGCGACATCTGACTGAAACTGTCCTCAGCAGAGTTGAAGCCGCCATAAAGTCGACGTGTGGGCAAGCCCCGTAATGTGCACTAACAGGTGTCCGTACACTTTTGATCAATTAGTGTATCAGCAGAAACTCCACTTAACATGTTACCTCAGCTACTGGATATAGTACTGCTAGACTGTATTCATACAAAATGTAATCAAAACACAGGAACGGAGATATTAATCTAAAGTTACCAACGTCTGTTTGACATTTAATCTCCATTTAAACAAAAATCAGTGACATTCTTAGGTAAATTTATGTACATGAAAACTCCTTTGACTTTTGACAGGTATGTTATGTTTAGCATTGTAAAACTGGTTACGGGAGTAATTTTCAGGCGTATTACGTAAAAGACGTATTTTTTTATTCTGGCGTGTTTCAAAGCATTGCACATTGTTCGCGACCGTGTTTGAACTATAATTTTTGTGACACATTAGTGCTGCACGAAACAACAATAAAGAATGAAAATTTCAGGACTTATACTATTTCCTAATTGGCTTCGGTTTACTTCACTAAATGCACTGCATAAAATATCTGCAGAGCTGCTACCCTAAACCTAGAGGCACAACCCACGCACTTTGCTCTTCTGCGAGACCGTTAAGAAGACAGTTAAGTACATTGTGCACCCGAATTTTCTTGGACAGAAAGGAAAATATAGTGCTGACATCACGTCAGTCGTGGCGGCACATGCTAATTCCACCGAGATACTGAGGAGAGCTCACAGCATGTAATTAATTCCTCACTTTTGTAGCACTTGTATTACCTTATTCCTGAAGCGTAAGTCGTTCCTGAAACCACATCAAGAACTTAATAAATTAGAGCATAGAAAACATAACATACTTCTGTACGTTTTAGTTTTTCGAAGACTTCTGAAAGGGAAGTGGTAGTCGAAAAGTGTTGCACCTCATGGCCAGTGTTATTTAGTACGTAAATTGAGCGATTAGTAAAGGATATGATGCAGAAATTTACAATGGGAATTTAGTTCAAAGAGAAGTAGAATTAGTTTTCAGGTTTTTCGGTGGCTAAATGAATGTATGCGAGGTGTCAATGGACTCGGAAGAGCAATTGAACGGAATGAATGGCGTCATGAAAAGTGGTTGTAAGACGACTTTTAACAAAAGTAAAAGACGATTCCTTGATTCCTTGAATCTAAATCCTACAACATCGACTAGTTTTATTCGACTACATTCAATGAATTTTCTCTTACTTTTATTAAAAGGCGTCTTATAACCTCTTTTCAAGACGCTATTCCTTCCGTTCAATTGCTTTTCCGAGTCCTTTGGCGGCTCTCATGTATTCATTTAGCCACCGACAATCCTAAAAGTTACTTCTTGTTCTCTTTGAATTAACTGCAGTAGCTGCGCAGTTGTGAAGGGACCTGGACAGGAGAGACTAGCAAACTAGTCCTGGGACTGATGGCTACAGAGATATGTACTGTGTTTCTGTGATTGAGAAAGGGAAAACAGTGTTATTTGCCTAGTTGTGGATGTCAGACGGATGTAAACTGCACACTGGTAGGATTTTGAAGTAGTTAACAGTCGCACTACTTTTATATGCGTGTAATGTAGATCCCTGTCTCTTATACACTCCTGGAAATTGAAATAAGAACACCGTGAATTCATTGTCCCAGGAAGGGGAAACTTTATTGACACATTCCTGGGGTCAGATACATCACATGATCACACTGACAGAACCTCAGGCACATAGACAAAGGCAACAGAGCATGCACAATGTCGGCACTAGTACAGTGTATATCCACCTTTCGCAGCAATTCAGGCTGCTATTCTCCCATGGAGACGATCGTAGAGATGCTGGATGTAGTCCTGTGGAACGGCTTGCCATGCCATTTCCAGTTGGACCAGCGTTCGTGCTGGACGTGCAGACCGCGTGAGACGACGCTTCATCCAGTCCCAAACATGCTCAATGGGGGACAGATCCGGAGATCTTGCTGGCCAGGGTAGTTGACTTACACCTTCTAGAGCACGTTGGGTGGCACGGGATACATGCGGACGTGCATTGTCCTGTTGGAACAGCAAGTTCCCTTGCCGGTCTAGGAATGGTAGAACGATGGGTTCGATGACGGTTTGGATGTACCGTGCACTATTCAGTGTCCCCTCGACGATCACTAGTGGTGTACGGCCAGTGTAGGAGATCGCTCCCCACACCATGATGGCGGGTGTTATCCCTGTGTGCCTCGGTCGTATGCAGTCCTGATTGTGGCGCTCACCTGCACGGCGCCAAACACGCATACGACCATCATTGGCACCAAGGCAGAAGCGACTCTCATCGCTGAAGACGACACGTCTCCATTCGTCCCTCCATTCACGCCTGTCGCGACACCACTGGAAGCGGGCTGCACGATGTTGGGGCGTGAGCGGAAGACGGCCTAACGGTGTGCGGGACCGTAGCCCAGCTTCATGGAGACGGTTGCGAATGGTCCTCGCCGATACCCCAGGAGCAACAGTGTCCCTAATTTGCTGGGAAGTGGCGGTGCGGTCCCCTACGGCACTGCGTAGGATCCTACGGTCTTGGCGTGCATCCGTGCGTCGCTGCGGTCCGGTCCCAGGTCGACGGGCACGTGCACCTTCCGCCGACCACTGGCGACAACATCGATGTACTGTGGAGGCCTCACGCCCCACGTGTTGAGCAATTCGACGGTACGTCCACCCGGCCTCCCGCATGCCCACTATACGCCCTCGCTCAAAGTCCGTCAACTGCACATACAGTTCACGTCCACGCTGTCGCGGCATGCTACCAGTGTTAAAGACTGCGATGGAGCTCCGTATGCCACGGCAAACTGGCTGACACTGACGGCGGCGGTGCACAAATGCTGCGCAGCTAGCGCCATTCGACGGCCATCACCGTGGTTCCTGGTGTGTCCGCTGTGCCGTGCGTGTGATCATTGCTTGTACAGCCCTCTCGCAGTGTCCGGAGCAAGTATGGTGGGTCTGACACACCGGTGTCAATGTGTTCTATTTTCCATTTCCAGGAGTGTATTAACGTGCTATACCAATGAAAATTGATAGCGAGCTCTGGTTGACATCCCACGGCATCCACATAAACACGCAAATACCGTAAGTAAATAGCAGCAGCTACACCCCTCTACATTTGTGGTGACTGTAATTGTAAGATCATAACAAGTGCACATCGCTTCGTCTTAAGCTTCCGAACAATCAGGCTGAATAAGGAGATTTAATGTTGTTAGTCCGTCTCCAATGCGGTTGGCGTATATAATGTGTATAAAGCCGAGAGAAAGTTTCGGTTGCCGCAATTCAGATTGCGGGACTATGTGAAATTTCAAAAGTTTTCTTTCGTAGACGTGCTCTGAATAATTGAATTTCATCTTACCCCGGAGCACCAGCAGTAGTTTCAGCAGAGGAATGGACGATGCCGAAGCACAGAGGTCACAGATTTTTTCTCGTCGCTGTTGTGATTTTGCGGTACACCCTGTAGCGCTTGAACTGCTGTGGATTGTAATCAGGTACTTTCTCTCGTGATTAATCCCTCTTTTATTTACTCGAACGGTTTTAATTTTTAAAAGCTATATTTGCTTATTTGATCAAAAAGGAACAAAAACCGTTTCCAGTTTTCAAATTATTCTTTACGAGCAAAAGCAGAACCATACTCTGTGCCTCACAACATCTACCTTAATAATCACTTTTACAAGAAGACCGTTCGAAGTCGGTTCTAAAGCCTGCATAACACCAGCAACGTCATGCCATCTTTTTTGGTCACTGAAGTTTACGTTTTCGCTGATTTCAGTAATGCAGTATATAAGTGTATCGTCTTCAGCAAAGCTGAAGCTGATTTTATGCCTCGTCTTTGTCTTATGCGAGATTGCGCCATCTGTGGTGACGGAGACGTCGACCGAACGTTAAATCCTTTGAGCTTACAAGAAATGATTTCTTTCGTTATCTTTCTGGTATTAAAAGTCCTACTACTGGAACTCTGAAGCGAACCGATACATGTCCTGTGAGGGACACTTATTACTCGCCTCATTTCAGTTGTCAGCAAAAAATGTCCATATGATGATATCAATGTTCTTGAGCAATATTTCTGTGTTTCGTATAAATAATTTTTATGCAAAATAAGATAAATAGAAGTCATCATGTGGGACCATGTGGTGAGGAAATATTAAGGAGGCTACTGTAACGGAATGTTTCATTTTGCAATTCATTTAGATTATCCGCAAATTTTCTTTCACTCAGTCTTATCGTAAATAGTTAGCAATATAGCCAACCATACCACCACATTATACACTTCTTTTAATTAACGTGAAATGAAACGATTGCTATTCAAATTGACGCGTTTGTTGTGGACCTAAGCTGCCAAATTTCAAATTCATGGACTACTGCTGCTAGGTATTAGATTCGCAAAATCTCAACGCTGCGAAAACTATGATGAAAATATCAATTACTTTTCCCTTAATTAATTAGTAATAACAAAGGTCCATTCGACGAACTACAAGATGTTCGGTAAGTTGCGGTTCAGCTACAATATATGTTGGAAATGACGTCTCCCGGCCACTATAGACTTCTGAACTAGCTCAGCTTTATTGAAAAGCACTTTCAGCTGGACTGATTATGACACACATTGTAGCTATTTCCGTTTTTAAGTTACAAAGCGTGCAAGGGCGATTGCCATACACTACACATTTTGGTGCTCCCCAAAGAAAAATGTCTGGTGGAATAAGGTCCGTCAAGCCTGGTGGCGATAAAGTTTTTGACATTACGCGTTCCCCAAAAAAGTCCTTCAAAAGACGCATAGTGTTGTTAGCTGGGTACACAGTAGCACCATCTTGTTGAAACCATAACTAGAAGATTTCGTCCAGCTGGCGAATGAAACTGTGGATCATTAAACAATACAGTCCACTGTTCACGCGCTCTTATAAAAATAAAGATCCAATAACGCATCGTCTGGACGTTGCTACCCACACTCCAATTTCCTGAACATGCAGTGGAGTTTCATAAACGACACGAGAACTCTCCTTTGATCATATGAATGTATTTTGTGTGTTAACATGACCAGAGAGGTGAAACAAGGCTTCGTCTGAGTGCACTATCAGTGATATTCCTCTCAGTAAATGATGTAAACCCTTTCCAGCAATAAATTTAATTTTAATGATCCACTGGTTTCAATTCATGCACTACTCCCACCTGTCGTCTTTGCATTTCAGCGTTTGCCTAACTGATTTATGAACGTTTAGGAAACCGATATCCTTTACTTGTGCCAACTTGCATAATGGATTCGCTGTGCGATGCTGCTTAGAGATGTAAGTATCCAACAACTGTTAATTCAATTAAGGTGGTCTTCAAGTTCGTTCGGCATCTAACATAATTACTCAATAAGTCGGTGTAAGGGCGCCCATAAGGAGCTGGAGTATTTATAATATTTTGGGAATGGCGACTTTTAAAAACACATATGAAAGTTCCATTTCCAAACCTTTACAGAACCTGTGTATTACAGACTTTTAAATCGTTTACTTAAAAGGAAGAAACTTGACTACACTACTTTTTTATTTTTTCTTTCCCTGAGAGCCGGATGTGGGCTGTTACCTGCAGTTTTTCAGCGGGCCTCGTCCACTATGTCTGTGTATTTATCGCCTTGTAGAAACACACGCTCAGCAAGACAAATACGTTCCTCAGAACATTGCACCATAACTTAAAGACAAATTCACTATCTAAATATTACATACTGCACTCAGTAGCTTTCATCAACTGAAACAAACAGTTAAATGTTCCACAGAAGTTAAACTAATTAAAATACATTCATGTATCTATGAAAAACAGTTTTGCCACCAAGTGTTCTGCTAACTTTGTGTTGAACTTCCAACGAAACCTACGTGCACAGCCCGTAGATCAGGGCAAAGCGACTTTTTCCGAAAGCACTATATTGTCGTAATTTTTATGCCTAGTTATGCTTTGCAAAAGTAAATATCAACGTTCTGGTTCATTCGCACTGACTGATGCAGCCAAACCTTTAAACGAAACAAGAATTTTGTTATTATTCCCCACACCTTAAAGATAAATGTATATTCTTCTATGTTAGCGAACACATTTTTCTGGTAACATAAGCTACTACCCTCCTCACGCCTATTGAACCAATAACCACATGTACTGATTAACAAAAATTTTCTCAACTCTACATTGACAATAAATGTACTTTCATACACCGACACTCTTAATATTCATAACCATAAATAAAGAATAATAATACACTCGAGGCATGAATTAAAAAATGCCCTCAGTCACAATTTTTAGTGTTTTATTCAGTACACAATGCATTTTGGACCCTGTGGGCCCATCTTCAGGTGTAATTCGTCTTGATACATGCTTTGTTTTTTCTCTTGAATGAAGTGAAATACAAATTCCTGTCACGAAGACGATTGATGTTAGGTTACGAGTTCCGTAAGTCAAACGCGGAAAACATATGCGAAACAGTGGAAAAGATAAATAGTGTACACTTACCAAATAATCCAAGAAAAGAGTTTACAACGTTTTTGCAGCAGCGTAGGTTTTTTTCCTCCGTCATTTTCAAACACATCACTTCATTCAAGAGGCACATTCCCAAAAACATGTTTGTAAACACTTCACAGATATTTTTGTACGTTGTGTGGTCAAAGAGGAATTTTTCATAGTGTTAAGGATATAATTATTAAACAATTGTCATATGCAACAAATAGCCTCAGGTCTTCAAAATTACTGAAGTAGCTGTGGTATGCGACATCTGTTCATTTAACATCAATTCTGGTTTTTTTTTTGTGGAGATATGTCTCCAGCTGTTCTAACAGATTTAGGATCTTACCATTGGCTTCATTATGTAATACCACCAAATGGTTTTCTAGATTGTTCATAACATATTTTGTTTCCAACATATGTTGTGCAATGTGTGATTTTTCAAAGTGGTTGAGCATGAAAGCATTTACACGTTCGTGAAAACGGGTTTTGAAGTTTCTGTGTGTTTTCCCTATATAGTAGGGAGAGTATATAGTAGGGAGACTTTGTACACTCCACTGTTGTTGTATGTTTGCGTATTTGCTTTTATGTTATGGATGAGTAAGTTTCCTAATTTATTATTAGTTGAGAACGAAACTGTTACATTTGTTTTTTTGAAAAGGCTATCTATTTTTGGTTTGGGCCCAGGAATGGGATACTGGCAAATATTTTCTCTCTCTTCATAGTGTTGCCATTCGTTCTTTTGCTTTTGTGTGAAAAATTCATGAACATTAAACATTGTCAATTGCAGAAATATCATAAGTCAAGGACATGTTGCAGTTAATATTGTCTCAAAATTACTTCACGTTTAATGGGAGAGTTTACCTACAGAAGAAGCGTCTTGCCACAGGCAGAAGCATATCACGTTTTCTGGCAAACAAATTTCTCAATTATCTGGAATGTAAGTTCTATAATGAAAACAATAGATTCAAAATAAAATAATATATTACTGGAGATATGTTGATGATACCTTTCTTCTGTTTGATGGAACAAAAAATGAGATCGAAGAACTACTAGCAGTATTCAGTCCTTTCCGGAAAAACATAAAATTCACAATAGAACACGAGGACAACAAAAGCATAAATTCCCTGGACCTTAAAATTACCAATCATTAACAAACCCATAGGTTCAGAATACACAGAAAACACACATACACAGACATAACTCTTGAGAACTCATCCCGCCATCCCACCACACAGAAACATGCTGCATTTAGGTCCATGCTACACAGCGTACACTCCTTTGATATAGCATAAAACACCCTCAAGAATAAGATAGATACAGTAAAGAACATGGCCATAAGAAATGGCTACACAGCCAAAACAATTGACAATATAGACAGACAAATACACAAAAGCAAGAGAACGAATGGCAGCACTATGAAGGAAGAGAAAATATGCGCTAGTATCCCATTCCTGGGCCCCATAACCGAAAATAGATAGGCTTTTCAAAAAGATAAATATAACAGTTTCGTTCCCAACTAATAATAAATTAGGAAACTTACTCATCCACAACATAAAAGCAAATACGCAAACATACAACAACAGTGGAGTGTACAAAGTATCATGCCACAGTTAGTCTCCCTACTATATAGGGAAAACACACAGAAACTTCAAAACCCGTTTTCACGAACGTGTAAATGCTTTCATGCTCAAACACTTTGAAAAATCAGTCATTGCACAACATATGTTGGAAAGAAAATATCTTATGAACAATCTAGAAAATCGATTTGGTAGTATTACATAATGAAGCTAATGGTAAGACCCTAAATCTGTTAGAACAGCGGGAGATATACCTCCACAAAATTGAAAAACCAGAACTGATGTTAAATGAACAAACAAATTTCGCATGCCACAGCTTTTTCAGTAATTTTAAAGACCTATGATAAAGTTACTTCTTGCATACTTATGTCAATTGCTTCCTGCATATGTCGATTGTTTAATAGTTATATCTTTACCACTATGAAAAATTCAACTTTGATCACACTATGTACAAAAACATCTGTGAAGTGTATACAAATATGTGTTAGCCAATGTGCCTCTTGAATGAAGTAAAAAGTTTGAAAACGATGGAGAAAAAACCGTATGCGGTTGCTAAAACGTTATAAACGCTTTTATGGGATTGTCTGTTAAGTTTACACTATTTATCTTTTCCACTATTTCGCACATGCTTTCCGCGTTTGACTTACGAAATTCGTAACCTAACATCAAACGTCTTCGTGACAGAAATTTCCATTTCATTTCATTCAAGGGAAAAAATAAAGCATGTATTAAGACGAATTACACCTGAAGATGGACCCACAGGGTCCGAAATGCATCGTGTACTGAATAAAACACTAAAAATGGTGACTGAAGGCGTTTTTTAATTCACACCTTGAGCGTACAGAGTACAGTCACGTTTTAAGCTGCAAAATACGGATAAAATTAAGGATGACAATAAATTACAATAATAATAATTGCCCAAGTGATCGAGTAGATAGTAGTTACAGATCAAAAATGATTCAAATGGCTCTGAGCACTATGAGACTTAACTTCTGAGGTCATCAGTCGCCTAGAACTTAGAACTACTTAAACCTAACTAACCTAAGGACATCACACACACACCCATGCCCGAGGCAGGATTCGAGCCTGCAACCGTAGTGGTCGTACGGTTCCGGACTGAAACGCCTAGAACCGCTCGGCCACACTGTCCGGCAGTTACTGATCATTGTTTGTATTTGTGTCAAGCAGGACTACGGAACACCGATGTAGCCAACCTACTGGTCTTGTGTTGACTGTAATATGGAAGCTACTAACAGCCTTCCTGAAATTTACAAGTGATCTCATTGTTATTAGATGTATATGTATCAAACTGTATGTCACTTCAGTCGGAGATTTTACTTTGTTTGTGTATAGTTATGATGACTACCAATCAATTTAATCTACTTTCTTAAGTTTTAGTAAGTCAAGTTTAATTTAACTCTTAATGCAGGTTAGTCGAGGGCGCTAATGCTCTACTTTGTGGATTGGGGTAGATGTGCCGCCCCGGAACGAATCCGCCTGGCGGATTAACGACAAGGGCCGTTGTGCGGGACAGCCTGGAATTGGTGTTTAGGCGATTGTCCACATCCCGCTAGGGTGAATACCAGGCTGGTCCCCACGTCCGCCTCAGTTATATGTCTTGCAGACATTTGAAAATGTTCGCACTATTTCACGGCTTACACTAGACGCAGACAGTTAGGGTACACTAATTCCATCCCGGAGGGCACAGGGTGGCGACAGGAAGGGCATCCGGCCACTCTCTGACACTAACATCGCCAAATCCATAGGAACTATGCCGACACCGCGTTGAAGTGAGGCAAAGGCCCAAAGGAAAAGATGTTGTATTTAACTTCCAATGTATAATTTCTTGCTGTAAAGATGTTAAATGCTTTTTTATTTATTCAATGAACTGAAGGATGCGCGGTTCTTAGTTGTCATATAAAAATTTTCTTATGGTCCTAAATGTTGCCAACGATGTTTTTCTGCCTTGCTAATACCTGTGACTGACGACAGCTGGCGGCAGCGAGAAGGTGGACAATGTGATATCTTGACGAGGTCGCAGAAGCTGATGGAAGATAGGTGTAAAATGGCGGCGGCCCCATTCCGATTTTAATACATTCAGCGTAAGATTATTTCTATTCAAAGTTCAGCTTCTGTAATTAATTCCATGACTATAAATGTTGTAACCACTCATGGAAAATTCTGTATGGGATTTAGATAAGGTACTTACGCGAAATTTTAAAAGTTTATGGCAACACTGTACACCTAAATTATATGTGTATTTCATTGGGCAGGATGCACTTCAGAACGTCCAGACACATCTACTGTGCCGTCACCGTTAATTACACAGTTCTAATTTGTCCATCTAGCACTGAAGACCACGTAATACTTGGTGTGTATGCCACAGTTAATCTACGCTACCAAGTCCAAAGACGCCATACAGTAATAAAGTTTTCGTAACTTCACGTTCCATAAAACACAGTCTACCAGTTCATGTAGCACCAGAGTTAGAGCCTCTGACACACATATTTTGAGGTGACAAAAGTCATGGTTAGCGATATGCACATACATAAAAGGCGGTAGTATTGCTTACACAAGGTATAAGCCGGCAGTGCATTGGTGGGGCAGTCATTTGTACTCAGCTGATTCACGTCAAAAGATTTCCGAAATTGTTATGGCCGCACTACAGACATTAACAGATATTGAACGCGGAATCGTAGCTGGAGCTAGATGCATAGGACATTCCGTTACAGCGTCAAGAGAGTGGTGAAAATACCAGATCTGAGGCATTACCTCTCACCACGGACAACGCGATGGCGGACGAGAGCAGCGGCGTTTGCTCAGAGTACTTCCAGACAAGCCACACTGCGTGAAATAACCGCAGAAAGCAGTGTGGGACGTAATGCGAAAGTATATGTTGAGACAGGGCGGCGAAATTTAATGGGCTATGGAAGCAAACAACCCACGCGAGTGCCTTTGCTAATAGCACGACATCGCCTGCAGCGCCTCTCCAGGGTTACTGACCATATCGGTTAGACCGTAGAGAACTGGAAAACCGTCGCCTGGTGAGATATCCCAATTTCAGTTGTTGAGAGCTGATGGTTCAGTTCGAGACCCCATGAAGCCATGGACTGAAGTTGTTAACAAGACACTGTGCAAGCTGGTAGTGGCTCCCTAATAGTCTGAGCTGTGTTTAAATGGAATGAAATGGGTCCTCTGGTACAGCTGAACCGATAATTCACTGGAAACGGTTAGGTTTGCTTACTTGTAGATCATTGGCACCCGTTCATTGGTTTCATGTTCCCAGACGTCATGGAGCCACAAATGTTTGCGAATAGTTTGAAGAAAATTCTGGAGTATTCGAGCATATGACTTGGCCGACCAGATCGCCTGATGTGAATCCTACCGAACATTTACGGAACATTATCGGCAGGCCAGTTCATGCACAAAATCTTGCAATGACAAAACTTTCGAAGTTGTGGAAGGCTATAGAGGCAGTATGACTCAATAGTTCTGCAGTCGACTTCCAGCGACGTCAGTCCATGCCGCATCGATTTACTGCTCTGTGCTGCAAAAGGAGGTCCGACACGATACTAGAAGGTATCTCATGACTTTTAGCACCTCAGTGTATACGTTTCAGACTTAGAGATTGGTTCGTAATAAGACGCTTGATAATGGTCGCGGGTTGTCATATATCATATTATGAAGTCGCCCTGTACCTGAAAATGAGCTGTTTTGAGTGAAACTGGTTGTGTAATGGAGCGACAATACAACAGTGTGCAAACCATGATTTTACAATAAATTTTAGACGCTTTAAATAATCGCGTCCACGAAATAAATAACAAAAGGTTCGGGGTAAGTGCGACTCTGAGATGAAGTGATCGGCTCAGGAGAGGAAATCGTGGTAAGTTGGTTCAAACCAACGATATTGAAATAAGAAGACGAAGTACGATCTGTTTCAAGCGGTCTTCCACAGAGACAAAGCTATAATCTTTTGTGATGTGTACATTGATGTTTGAATTTATAGGTTAATCAGTTGGTGTATGGGTTAATTATGGATATGATATCCAATTAATTCGGTGTTATGGATGCCAAGCTGGTTACTACAAGCCAATTAAAACACGATATACTTTCCAAACTTCTTAAAGAGAAATATTACGAAAATAACACTGGTCTGAGGTAGTGGGACAACGTTGGGAAGCATATGCCTTGAATCACCGGAAATAAGCATAAACGTAATGGTGACTTCTTTACAATGACTGAATGAGAACGATCACACACAGAATGATTTTTCAGGAAACAAAAATTCTTCCAACACGTGCTGCATGAGTAATACTGAGGATTACAGTTCTTCAGCCGGACAAGTCTTATGAAGTGGGAGAGGGCTGCCAGCTCAAGGTGGATAGCGGCGATGTCTGAGCGAACGGGTGAAGTTGCCTGCAGCCAGCGTGCTTTGCGGTCCTGGCAAGAGGTAGTGTACTTCCAATTACCTAGAGTGAGAGGCGCCGGTAAGACTAGCTTCCCAGCGACTAATGAGGCATCCTGGCTCCTTCAATACTCCAACAATATACACCGCTGCTGCAAAGTGTTCCTTTGTAGTTGGTCTTCCTCTAATCCAGGTATAATCGCGTTAGTTCGACCGTTGTTGCTTATTCTCCAGCCAACGGACTCTTACGTTGCTTTATTACGTCTTACACGAGGTAACGTTTTGCTTATCTCCTAAACGTATACACCTCTAGAAACACGCTTCCATAAAAATGTCATGTTTAGCTGTCACATGCTTCAGGCCGTGGGAGAGTTTTCTTCAACTCACTTTTTCAGACCTGTCGCACTCCCTCTCCAGCGACAGAAATTTTCTGCCACCAAGTAGACGGCAAGGGGCTATGAAGAGTACGCGAGGACGTCTGCTGAAAAATACCTTTCCCCATTACTGATTTCATGAGCTTGTTCATATTCATATCACCTCGTACTGATGTCACTGAATACATAAACAGCACGAAGTTTACCGCCAAACTTGTAATCAGATGTAGTCGAGTTCTTTCTCTTTGTTGTCCTTATTAACATGTATTTATTCACATTTGAAGAGTTCCCATGAATTAAGTGAAGTAGAGATCTGTACGTACTGCTTTTTTTTATCACGCAGAAACGATACTTTATTTTGGAAACACGGTCAGGAAACGGTCGGAGTGGCTGGTGACCGTAGATAGCTGGAAGGGGGAAAAGTACGACGAGCGTCTAGGGACCACTCTACAACTCCGTCACTTGTTTTGTGGAGTCTTTATCAAGTAAGCATGGTAGCAGGTAGCAGTCGTCTTATAACTGGTTGGAAGCGGCCCACCAAGAATTCCCCTCGTTGTCAGGCTTCTCATCTCATAGCAGCAATTTGCAACCTGCTTCCTTAATTATTTGCTGGGTATATTCCAATCTACAGTTTTTACCCTCTACAACTTACTGTAGTACCATGGGCGCTATTCCATGGTGTCTTAACAGGTGTTTTATCTTCTTGTCCCTTCTTCTTGTCAGTGTTTTCCATATGTTCCTTTTCTTGTCGATTCTGCAGCGAACCTCCTAATTTCTTACTTATCAGTCCACTATATTCCCAACGTTCTTCTGTAGTACCACATTTCAGATACTGCGATACTCTTCTATTCCGGTTTCGCCACAGTCCATGTTTCACTGTTATGCAATGCTGTACGCCAAACTCACGTTCCCGGAAACTTCTTCCTTAAATTAAAGTCCTTGTTTGATACTAGTAGATTTCTCTTTACCAGGAATGCCCTAGCTCTCAGTTTTATTCTGCTTATTGTGCCCACCTTGCTCCGTCTATCATGGGTTATTTTGCCACCCAGATATCAGGTGCCTTCAACGTTTTCTACTTCGTGGTGGCCAGTTCTGAAGATCAGCTTCTCACTGTTCTCATTTATTTTTACTTCTCATAACATTCGTCTTTCTTTGACTTAACCCAGTTCATATTCCGTACTCAGTAGGCTGTTCATTCCGTTCAACAGACCATGTACTTCTTCTTCACTTTCACTGAGGATAGCAATCTCAACACTTTGAATTTCACTCGCACATTCGAACCTTCCTCTTATTTCCGCCATTGCTATCTTGATGTACAGATTGAACATTAGGATCGAAAGATTACATCCCTGTCATACACACTTTTTAATTCAAATCAAGACATGTGAAAATTTCAGTGTAATGTATATGGTAAATTCTATATAGGTCAAAGTGGACGCAACTTCAATAACCGATACCGAGAACACATTAGAGAGAGCGATAGCAACCAGTCAATATTGTTCCACCACTTGAAAACCAACGACATACAGTGGATGATATAGAACTGGCTTTCGAGGTTTCCACTTTCATGAGAAAGGACAACTAATGAATGTTCTTGAAGAAATCGATATGTATTCACACACGAAAAATTACTATCAAGAAATTCTAAATGAACAGATAGATTTGAAACACAAGCATTAGAATCACAATTTTATTGAAAATATCGTTCAAAGCACAAGATGATTAGAAAAACAAAATCTAGAAACGTATCAGACACTATGTTAACACAAAACTAATCGCTGAAAAGCGTACAGTTTAGAAAGCAACTTCAGCAAGTACTCATCAACTTCGTGCATCAGAGCGCTATCTGACATAATCAGTTTCATAAAAAACAATATGATTAAATTAAATATAATCGTAGAACCACATAAATACAAATCATGCAAGTAATATTATACAACTGGTAAGAACAAATGTATGATAAATTTCCTTTACTTTACGTCTATGGTTGCAACTTATTTGTCACCACACTACCGGTTTCGGTCTATAATGACCTTCTTCAGATCCGAACACATGGTCATTATAGACCGAAACTGGTAGTCTAATGACAAATAATTTGTGGCCATATAAGCAAAGTAAGGGAAATCTATTCTACATACATCAAAAAAAGTTTAGCTTCACCTCAGTTCCGAGAGTTCTGGAACCCGTACAGAAAATTGAAATAGAGATCAACATAATCATTGATGTGTCGACAGAAGTGCCGACACAGTGTGGTTTGAGGTGACCGAAATGCACGCTATAAGCTCACGCAGGATGACGTGAGGTATCGTTCTTGATGAGACATGCTTCATACGATAACTATCAATTGCTATGGCGCCTTGCTAGGTCGTAGCCATTGACTTAGCTGAAGGCTATTCTAACTATCTTCTCTGCAAATAAACGAGGCTTCGTCAGTGTTGCATCGCTAGCTAAGTCGTCCGTACAACTGGGGCGAGTGCTAGTAAGTCTCCCGAGACCTGCCGTGTGGCGGCGCTCGGTCTGCTATCACTGATAGTGGCGACAGGCGGGTCCGACGTATACTAGCGGACCGCGGCCGATTTAAAGCTACCACCTAGCAAGTGTGGTGCCTGGCGGTGACACCACAATCATCATTTCCGCCCCTTTTATTGCTAATGGAAACCACACATTCCATGTTGCACCACCATACAGTGAGACCGTCGGAGGTGGTGGTCAAGATTGCTGCACACACCGGTACCTCTAATACCCACTAGCACGTCCTCTTGCATTGATGCATGCCTGTATTCATCGTGGCATAATATCCACAAATTCATCAAGGTTCTGTTGCTCCAGAATGTCCCACTCCTCAACGGCGATTCGGCGTAGATCCCTAAGAGTGGTTGGTAGGTCATGTCGTCCATAAACAGCCCTTTTCAAGCCAATCCAGGCATGTTCGATAGGGTTCATGTCTGGATTACATGCTGGCCACTGTAGTCGAGCGATGTCGTAATCTTGAAGGAAGTCATTCACGAGATGTGAACGATGGGGGCGTCCATGAAGACGAATGCCTCGCTAATATGCTGCCGATATGTTTTCCTGTCGATCGGCAGATTGCATTTGCGTATCGCACAGCCGTTACGGCGCCTTCTTTGATCACCAGCGGTGTACGTCGGCCCCACATAATGCTATCCCCAAAACAGTATGGAACCTCCACGCTGCTGCACTCCCTCGACAGTGTGTCTAAGGCATTCAACTTGACCGGGTTGCCTCCAAACATGTCTCCGACAATTGTCTAGTTGAAGGCACCTGCGACATTCATCGCTGAAGAGAAAATGATGCCAATCCTGAGCGGTCGTTTCCGCATGTTGTTGGGCCCATGTGTACCGTGCTGCATGGTGTCGTGGTTGCAAAGAGGAACCTCGCCATGGACGTTGAGAATGCAGTTGCGCATCATGTAGCCTATTGCGCACAGTTTGAGCCGTAACACGACGTCCCGTGGCTGCACGAAAAGCATTATACAACATGGATACGTTGCTGTCATCGTTCCTCCGAGCCGTAGTTTCATAGATAGCGGTCATCCACTGCAGTAGTAGCCCTCGGGCGGCCTGAGCGAGGCATGCCATTGACAGTTCCTGTCTCTCTGTATCTCCTCCATGACCGAACAACATCGCTTTGGTTCACTCCGAGACACCTGGGCACTTTCCCCGTTGAGAGCCTTTCCTGGCACAAAGTAACAATGCGGACGCGATCGAACTGGGGTATTGACCGTCTAGGCATGGTTGAACTACAGGCAACACGAGCCGTGTCCCTCCTTCCTGGTGGAATGACTGGAAGTGATCGGATTTCGGACCCTCTCCGTCTAATAAGCGCTACTCATGAATGGTTGTTTAGATCTTTATGCGGGTTTAGTGACATATCTGAACAGTCAAGGGGACCATGTCTGTTATACAGTTTCCACAGTCAAGGTCTATCTTCAGAAGTTCTGGGAACCGGGTGATGCACACCTATTTTTGATGTGTGTATATTCGGGTCACTGTTTTATTCACGATCATGTCGCAGCTTGTGACACAAATGTATGACCTACTGAAAACTACAGAAGCAAATAGCCTGTAATTATGCAAAACCGCTCCCTCAAGTGTCAGTGCAGCTGTCTAGAAACGTTATTATGAAATAAACTTACATAACACAACAATTACAAAAATAAATGCTCCAACAAAATCGTAACATCTACTATAGCTTCAACAACATCAAAGGAGCTAACTTATACAATAGTCTGACAGCATCTGAGACATCAATGTTTTGTTGCTATCAAGATCATCTGAGTACGTAGCAAATCATAATTCTATAACACCCTATATGTTAAAAAATTTAAAATATTTTACCAAACTTTGTACTTTTCACAGGTAAGTTGAAGAAGGCAATCTCGCCGAAATAAGCCTACAGTAATGAACAATATAATCAAATGCAGTAGCGGCTTTGGTCGCATAACCTAATACATGATGTGCGTATACGACATATGCGACGCAGCGGGGTCAGATAAGAACAAATATTCTGTCGTTGTTGGCCGTCAGAGAAGTAGAATAGATGATGGCGTGCTGCATTATAATGCTTCCGCATTTTTATGTGAAAACTCTTACAGGTTTTTAAATAAAACAATCTGTATTTGGATTCGAAATCCTTACACTTCATGAATAGCCTACATATTTATTTCTGAACATAATTAATCTGGCAACAAACAGGTTTCTCCCAACGAGAGGCCAGTTTGTTGTTGCCATCAATGTAGAATGTTCGATTTTATT
Source organism: Schistocerca piceifrons (assembly GCF_021461385.2). Lineage (NCBI taxonomy): Eukaryota > Metazoa > Arthropoda > Insecta > Orthoptera > Acrididae > Schistocerca > Schistocerca piceifrons. The sequence continues at coordinate 500,598,958 of NC_060139.1, forward strand.
GACAGGACCACAACCTCATCTCATCTTCCACCGTTTCATCGCTACCAACTTGAAGTCGTCGACGGTGTGCTGTACGTTTTGGAAACATAGTGAAATCGGACGGAGCCATGTCGTGATTGTGTGGAGGATGATCGATGACGGTGGACCCAAGGCGTTGCAGATTTCGCAGCCCTAGTGTATTGTCTGTTATCGTTACGCAACAGGAGACAGTGCCCATACGTCGACGAACATTTAGAGTTCGTGCTTACAGTTTTATGAGCTGTTTCCCACGGACCGACTTAGTTACGTTACACACCGCCATGTTATACGCTACAATTCGGAGCCCTCTAGGGACAGAAGCTTACCACATGGCGTCAGGGAAGCAGATATGTCGACACGTAATATTTATAACAGATTAAAAATTCGGTCCCGTTACTTTTCAGTCAGCCTCGTAAAAGCACTCATATCTGTAAGAAATACTCTTCGCCATCTTTTACCCTGCATATGGCTGACCACCGATGAAGATGAAGGAACGAAAAACCAGGGTGACGTAAGTCATCTACAAGCCCATCTGAGATAAAACGATTGTAAAAGCTCAGTTATGTTACTGGAAGTATGATAAAGATATGTAAGTAATGACTTGAATATTTGGGTATGGCCAGCCAAAGATAACAGGATCATGATGAATGCCCGTGTGAAATGATGTCATCTCAACCGAAATTTAGAATAGTAATTTTGCGCATATTATCTTGTACTTAATTGTTAACTTTTACAAAACAACCCCAGAGTTCACAATGATCTTATGTTCCTTTACCTTCTAAGGCTGCTTGTCTTGTCGACTGTAACTGCTTTTGTCTATGATCAAAAATATTATTTACAGCGCTATAGGTGACTATTAACCGCATAACCAGACATTCTCAGGTTAAAAGTATTAAAAAGCGACGTGTAACCTAAAACTGTGCTACGCGAAAGAATCAGAAGAAGACGTCGGAATTCAGCTAAAACCACTCATGCGAAACACCAAAGAGGAACAGACTTGAGCTTTACAGCCACGTGGGAACATTAATCGACAATGTAATGTGACCTACCTTCAAACGTCTGTTGAATCTGGGTTAACGTGTAGTAGGGGCTTAAATTCAGAACTTGATCGTTGTACTTACGAAGCATAAGGTTGAATAAGAGCAAAGCACCCATGCTATAAATTAAATTATCAGTGGTGACACCTATCGCTCCACTGTCTATTGGCAAAATCATGGTCGTTACCCACTATCTCATTTGAGTGCAATTTATCATTATTTCAGATATTTGGATAATTCTGGATGTTAAACTTTTATTTCCACATGAGGGGACAGTGCAGTTAAATCCACTGATTACTACACTATGTCGTCAAAAAACCCAAAAGCATGCGTTTTTCATATTAGGCGGATTGTGCTGCCACCTGGAGCCAGGTACTCCATATCAGAGACCCCAGTAGTCATTAGACATCGTGACAGAGCAGAATGGGGTGCTCCGCGGAACCCACGGATTTCGAACGTAGTCAGGTGATTGGGTGTCAACTGTACCATACGTCTGTACGCAAGAATTCCACACTCCTAAACAATCTCAGGTCCTCTCCTTCCGATATGATAGTCAAGTGGAAACGTGAAGGGACACGTACAACACAAAAGCGTACAGGCCGACCTCATCTGCTGACTGACTTAGGCCACCGACACTTGAAGATGGTCGTAGTTTGTAATAGGCAGACGACTATCCAGACCATCATGCAGGAATTCCAAACTTCATCGGGATCCACTACAAGTACTATGACGGTTAGACGAGAGGTGAGACAACTTGGAATTAATGGTCGAGCGGCTGCTCATAAGCCACACATCATGCCAGTAAATGCCAAACGACGCATCGTTTGGCGTAAGGAGCATAACCAGTGGACGATTGAACAGTGGAAGAACGTTGTGTGCAGTGACGAATCAACGGTACACAATGTGGCGATCCTATGGAAGGGGGTGGGTGTGGCGAATGCCCGGTGAACATCCTCAGCCAGCGTGTGTAGTGCCAACAGTAAACTTCGGAGGCAGTGGTGTTGTGGTGTGGTCGTGTTTTTCATGTTGTTTTACGTGGCACTATCACAGCACAGGTCTACATTGATGTTTTAAGCACCTTCTTGTTTCCCACTGTTGAAGAGCAATTCGGAGATGGCGACTACTTCTTTCAACACGATCGAACACTTGTTCATAACGCACGGTGTGTACACGACAATAACATACCTGTAATGGACTGCCTGCACAGTTCTGACCTGAATACAACAGAACACTAAAACACCTTTGGGGTCTTTTGGACGCCAGCTTCGTGCCAGGCCTCACCGACCGATATCGATACCACTCCTCAATGCAGCACTGCGTGAAGATTAGGCTGCCATTCCCCAATAAACTTTCCAGTACCTGACTGAACGTATGCCTACGAGAGTGGAAGCTATGATGAAGGCTAAGGGTGGGCCAACATCATATTGCAATATCTGTTGGCTGAGAGAACTTCAAACATTCCTTATCATTTGTCCCTTTTCTTCAGTCTATTCTTCATCAATACCAAATTGTGGCCTAAGTGTACATCTTGTTATGTGCACCTCACAATCCAATATTTGATTTCAGAATCTCTGTCTAGCTATGACGGAATATATTCTATAATTTTCCCATCTCTCCATGACATTTCCTAGTACATCCCCTGCAATAACAAATACCAAAGCCAGCAGTTCAGTTGATTAAAGTGAGTACCAAATAGCAGTCAATCACAGAAGTATATATGTACACGGAAGGTAACTTCGAAGGAACCTTTTGTCACAGAAGGGTTACTTCAATTGAACGATGAAAGAAGGAAGTAAGGAAATGTTCTGGAAAAGACAACAATACAGCAGTGTAAGTCACTAAAGAGTGAAAAAAATTCAAAGGAAAGAAGGAACAAGACGAGATGGCTGGAAGAAATACAAAGGAGTAGATAAAGAAATAGACAGTGGAAGGACTGATTCAGCACACAACAACATTAGTATAGCACTGTGTAAAAATAAAAGCAAAGATGTTAGCATTTTAGGAATGCACTTTATAATCTATGTACGACTGAAGAAAAATAAGGTACGTTTATAGGATTTGTCGACCTACATAAATCTTAGACAATGTCAAGTAGTGCACACTATTCGAAATGTTTAGGGAAATGGTGTAAGCTGTAGGGAAGGCGGGTAATATGAAATGCGTACAAAGAGAGAACAATGAGAATGGAGAAGCAAGAACGTATTCCAGAGATGCTTTCTTTCGTCTCTTCTGCTCAGTATATACCGGGTGATCAAAAAGTCAGTATAAATTTGAAAACTTAATAAACCACGGAATAATGTAGACAGAGAGGTAAAAATTGACACACATGCTTGGAATGACATGGTGTTGTATTAGAACACAAAAAAAACAAAGTTCACAAAATGTTCGACAGATGGCGCTGGACAGCAAAACGTCAGTGACTGCGCATGACAACCGTGTACAAATGGAGCTGCAATGAGAGAGAGAATCAGATGCGCCAACAGTCGCAGCATGTTGACGTTACCTGAAAAGGCGCTTTTAGTGAAGCTGTATTATCAGAATGGGGAATGTGCTAATTCAGCGTTACGATCCTATCGCCATAGGACAGGGATTTGAACGGGTAAAGGACCGTTGACAAATGCAGCTGTTGCGAGAATAATTTCGAAGTTCGAAGCCACGGGTTGCTTAGACGATAGACCCCGTAGTGGCCGACCGAACACAAGGCTTATTGCTGCTAAGACAGTTCAGGATGAAATGGAGACTGTAGCGGGGTCGTCTATGCACGGGGACGTCAGCGCCCGTGCAGCTGAACGTCGCACCGGCATTCCATACACTACTGTTTGGTTGGCACTTACGCGTACCCTCCGATGCTATCCGTACAAAATCCATCGGCATCATGAACTGTTACCTGGCGATTTAGTGAAGCGGAGGGCATTTGCGGTGTGGGGGTTTCAAAAGATGGTGGAAATGACGATTGGTTGAGTAACGTGTTGTGGACCGACGAAGATCATTTCTCGCTCCGAGGGTCTGCCAACGCCCACAACTGCAGAATTTGGACTACGGAAAATCCTAGAACTGTCGTGTAAACTCCATTGCACGACGAGAATGTCACGGTATGGGTTGGATTTACTACATCTACCGTAATCGGGCCTTTTTTTCTTCGAGGAAATGCGTGATTCTGGTTTTGTAACAGCTACTGTGACGGGTGAGAGGTACGCCGATATGTTACAGAATCGCACCATCCCCAGCTTGACTGATAAACACCTGCTGGAACGTACGATGTTTATGCACGACGGCGCTCCACCCCATATTGCTAGGCGCGTGAAAGATCTCTTCCGCACGTCGTATGGTGATGATCGTGTGCTCAGCCGCCACTTTCGTCATGCTTGGCCTTCCAGGTCCCCAGACCTCAGCCCGTGCGATTACTGGCTTTGAGGTTACCTGAAGCAGCAAGTGTATCGTGATCGACCGACGTCTCTAGGGATGCTGAAAGACAACATCCGACGACAGTGCCTCGCCATAACTCCGGACATGCTTTACAGTGCTGTTCACAACATTATTCCTCGAGAAGTGCTATTGCTGAGGAATAATGGTGGACATATTCAGCATTTCCTATAAAGATCATCATCTTTGCTTTGTCTTACATTTTTATGCTAATTATTGCTACTCTGATCAGATGATGCGCCATCTGTCGGGCATTTTTTGAACTTCTGTATTTTTTTGGTTCTAATAAAACGCCATGTCATTCCAAGCATGTGTGTTAATTTGTACCTCTCTACCTACATGATTCCGTGATTTATTCGGTTTTCAAATTTATACTGACTTTTTGATCACCAGTACATCGAACGATATAATGGCCGACATCAAAGTAAGTGAAGGGAAGGTCACTGTACCTAATGGGATATTCAATATGATTATACATAGCGAATGTGAAAGAACTTGTCGCTCGTCCAGCAGCAGTTGCGTAGATCTCTGGAGTAGCGAAGTGTTCCTGATGATTGGAAGAAAGCACATGTTATTTCAGTTTTCAAGAAGGGTCTAATCCTTAACTTCGGCCAGTTGAGGAATTCTGGAACGAGTTTTATGCTCTCATATAATGACATTTCTGGAGACCGAAAATCTCCTCTGTAGGAATCAGCGTGGGTTCCAAAAACAACGATCGTATGAAATCCATCTCACTTTTTCCGTCCACGAGACCCAGAAGGGGGAAGACTTCCTTAACTTCCGTATTCCATTCGATACGGTTTCTCAATGCTGCCCGATCAATAAAATGTGAGTCTCCTGAATGTCAGACCAACCATGTGATAGGACTGAAGACTTTGAACCAGACATGACAAAGCATATCGTTCCCAACGAAGAGAGGCTTCAGACATAAATGTGGCTCGGGTGCAACACATAAGAGTGTCACAGTTCCATTACTTTTCACAATACATACGCATGACATAGCAGACAACATCGGAAGTTCCAAGGCGCTTTTCTCGGACGGTGCTGTTTATACAGTGAATTTGCAACGCTAGAAAATTGTAATACAATGCAGGATGACTTGCGTGGGATCGAAACTCGGCACTCGGATTTGCACTTGACTCTAGACGTAAAGTAGGCCTACTACATAGATAGAAAAAACGATTATTGTGTGATCATTGCAGAACAATCACTGATAACAGCTACTTCAGAAGGGGAATAAAAATGCAGGGTGAAAGGACATCAATACTTCATTGATGATAGTGCTTTTGGTACAAAGCAATCGATTGCTGGACTGGCTTGTCTCACGTTTATTCATAATTGATTTAAAAGCAATAATATGTGTTGTGTCTGATATTTCGGACGTGTCACATGTCTGAATGAACAGATCACTCTTCCATGATTCTGCGACCATATTTACTAGCATACATGATGAAAGATGGATATCGACCGCAGTCACATGTGAGCGCCCAAATAATTGAGGAGCATCCAAGTAAAAAATTTTCCTGTTTCAGGTAAATGTGTCATACATACCGATGTAATGGCTTGTACACTGTTAAGCTTAGTGCTGTTTGAATCCAGTAACGGCACTCCAAGATAAAGAGATTGAATCAGAGATCAATGCAGAGAGCAGAAAGAGGTGCTAGCGTTTGGATTACTGGAGGTTGTGACGGTACAGTGTTCTTACATGGCAATGTATTTGCCGTATCTTATAGATGAAGTTCTCCGTTAAGCGTGTTGTACCCGTGGTTACCAGCATAGGTTCGTGTTTGCTTGCTGACAATATGTTGAAGACCAGTTGTTGTTGTGATGCTAGTTGCAGTTGGGTCCTCGGCGAAGACGGAGTGACCCGAGTTTCGATAGTGCATTCTTCGGATGCGATCTGTAGCAAATTGTGGCATGTAGACTGAAATGCTAAATGTTATCAAAAGTGTTAATGTTTACTGAATGTTGGAATAATTTGTAATTCGCGATCCAGTAACGATCGATGTTCTCACTGGAAACAGACAACATAGTGTCCAGGGTTATATGATGAGATAATGTGTACGGAAAGTTTGTTGGAAAAGTAAGAATAGACTGCGACCTAATATAACGGGAATGGAGGAATACCGACAGGGGCGTTATAAGGTCACCAGTCACTCTACAGCCCTGCGGATAGCAGACTCTCTAGGTAGCTGTCGCACTGGAGAAGCTTCAGAGTGTTAACTGGTGAATCCAACCACCGTCTAGACCCTGTTGTAATGCGTCACAAGAGATGGTCACAAAAGGCACACTTCAGCAGACGCAGCAAGATTGTTACTTGTGCCTAAGAACCGCAGCGTTAGTGGGTTACACAGGTTGGGTTTACACAGGTTAGAGTGCTACAACGGTAGTCCCCACTAACGGGAGGCCTCTGGCTCGGCCAAGTGACGTAAAGCAAAGTTAATGTTGGCTATAAGAGACAGAACAATGACTTTTAGCTTTCAGGTGAACGCTGTTGCTACCAAATTTGGAGTCTATTTACGTTAAGTCCAGCAATATCCCTACCTACCGAGAAGAGGAGGAATCTGAATGTGGTTAGCCAAAGGTGTCTTGAAGCTACAGAACCGCTCGTCAGATTGGCCAAAGCCCGTAGAGTGTCGTTGGATAGGTGGGCCGGCTAGAGGAAGAAAGGGATAGTCCGCCGTTACAGTCCTTCAAAAACACATGTTTCTGTTGTAACCTCCCCCTCACTTATCGACCTCAATGACAGTGAAAAATTAAACCGGGTGTACCTAATGGAAATTTGGGAAAAGCAATCGTCACCGAAGTTAATCTGTCGGTAAAGAGGGAGGAAAGGGTTACATCTAAATGAAAGGAAAAATGCAAATGGAATTGGTGAAAACTAATTTTGAGGAAAGGGTAAAATTAATAAAGAAAGTTAATGTGCGGTCGTTACGTTAACAATTAATTGGCGTTAATTAGATATATGAGATTTGGGGAAAATTACGGTCGCCAGTCCTATGGACAACTACTATAATAACTGAAAATTAAAGATTTTTGCACATATAACTAGCACTAAAAGCGTGGAAACTGAAGGTTGACACGTGTTGTGTGAAAACTGAATGTTTGTCAGAAGTAATAAATTTCGCTACACTCTGACTTAATTTAGCAAAATAATTAATAAAAAGGGAAAATTGGAAGTTAATTTAGTGACTGAAATTAATAGTCAACTTTCTTTCTGAAGCACTACGAAATTCAGTAAAATAAGGTTAGTCTTGGCCTACCTCAACAATCATTTCAAAAGCTACTTGAATCTACACAATTTAGAAATAAGAGATTTAACTTTGAACTTGAATTAAATGATTCTCAACAATTAACAATAGTAAAATTTAGTACGTACCAAGCTGAGCTGCAGTCACAGGTAAGCTAAAATATGGTAACAAAACTTGCACTCTTAATTTGTGCTTGTGTAATCTAAATATTGTAGCCAGCTATGAATACTTTAACTGTACTTTGAAACTAAATCAGTGAAATGAAATGATATTACTTTAATACTGGCGTTTGAATTTCAACGACACTCGGGTTCATTCCGGAAAAAGAAGGGACCCTGCTTGGTATTGCCATTGGGACAAAGAGCAACAAAGGTTCATGCTACGTTGCTGTAATTTTTGACTTACATTGAACAGTTTGAAAAGCTGAGGTCTGCCATACAGTTCTAAAACTTTACGTGCTTCCAGTCTTCCTTGCTGGTTGATTGAAGGCTTGGAGTCGTCAGTCGAGGAAGTGGCGACAGTCACTCATTGTCGGCTGTCGTTGTTGCTGAAGCTGGATGTTGGCGCGCCTTCTTCTCGACACGGTCACCAGGCGAAACAGGCTCTTGGTGTGCGCCAGCTAATGCTTCCCGTCCGCGACACTGTGTCATAAACTATCATAGCAAGTCGAGCGCAATTACATGCTGCCAAACCCCTAAAGCGCAGCAACTCTTGTGGGCATCACACAACACACCTGCTCCACCGCCCTACTCCAGTAAGACTCCCTCTGCCCGCACTCCATGCGGCAGAGTTAACACTACCAAAGATCCTAAACACTTTGGTTCTCCACACGACCTATCGATGTAGTCGTTCGATAGCATAGTTTTCCCTAGGCCAGACCCAGCGTAAAAATACAAATAATATTTACAAAACAAACCAATTAAACATCGACATAAATTCATAAATAGTATAACAATTACAATATATAAAGACACAGAATTGTCATATCTTCAGGTAACAAATAAAGAAAAATAAATATATTACAATCGACGGAAATAGGAAGGTATGAATTTTTGGCGTTACACTGTATTCGGAGAGAATTCTCAGTCAGACCGTTGTGGTGCCATCCCGTGTCGTTCGTTGCCAGCCCTGGTAAGCTCCGCCGAACCCATTTTTCTCACTTGAACTGTTACTCTCAGTGTTTGTATTTTAATTGCTGCTCTTGTTCGCTACTTTTGTTGGCACTCATCCCACTGATAGAAACATTGACATCTGTTTTTAGTCAGCTGTCTCTTTTGCTTTTTCTAATGTCTAGAATTAACCTAGAGTGTAGAAATTAGCCCAATTGCTAATTAACGAGTTAATGAGACCGCTGAGCATCCTGAGCTTCCTGCTGCGAGCATCTTATCGAATGTCAAAATCTGGAGCTCTTTGTAGATGCTGCGTGACAGAGCTTTGCGCTGCTGCAAGCAATCAAGCTGCCTGGAAATTTGTCTTTCTGTATTTGCTCCTAACTGCTCGCCAATTGCAGACTGACCTTTAACCCCTTGTCGTCCGTCTATCCTTTGCCACGACACGTTAAATGGACACAGGGGCGCTACGGAAATTGTGTGTGACAAGCTGGGAGTTTGGACAGACGTGAAGCATGCTTGCATAGCCTAAACGATTAAGTCAATGCTGAAAATTTTTAGAGCGCTGTACCCGAAGGGAGTGGCACAACTGTTGACATATATACAACTAACACTATTGCGGTAGAGGTTACGTAGATAACATTATGGTGCAGCAGGCTTGTTTATATCGCTGTATGGAGCGAATGAAAAATGGTGCAATTCTGTGACGATAGCTATCTTGTCTGAAGAGCGCAAAGCACCGCCATATGAGTGTACTGCGGGCGGAGGGAAACTTATGGCGCTGGGGGGCGGTGAGTTACGCCACGACGCAGGATCAGCCCTGCTACTGCACTACATCCCAACCTTGGCGAGTGAACCGGGACTTATTTTTGAAGGACGACACCCGTGCGTTACCCGTCACAGTTTCTGGATGAGCGGGGCGTAGCGCGAACAGGAAGAAACACAGCTTCTGCCGCTCTTCTCTTACCGCGTGATACCCGCACATGTATTCGTTGTCCTGTTGTCTTTTAAGAGATAAAACTGTGATGGACGTAAAATCTTCTATAAATTACACTTTTTAAAGGGATTGGACTTTTACCAAAAAGAAGATCGTTACAAGTGTAACAATCTAAGGCAGTGAATCCGATCATACCTCTTGGATTAGTTCAGTCGAACATATTCGATTACCATGAAATATCAGGACACTATCTACTTAGAGATTCAAGTAAAAGAATATTTTTCAGTACGAGTGGAAGTTATATAGCACAAGATGACGTAGGTTAAGACAACACAAATAATTTATGAACAGGAATGACTAAATACAAGGTTTCCACTCTCGCCATTTCATTCACAAGGAAGAAAACTGCAAAATACATCAGCGGGAAAAAGGTTCGCTATGAATACAAGCTGTGAAGATCGTGAGCGTTAACTTTGACACTGGAGGTGTTATGACGATGTTAGTCGATAATTCCTTTCGGGCAACTGGTGTCAAGTGAGAGATGGAGGGCAGGGTGAAGGATTTGTGTCTTCTGATGAAAGCCAGTTCTGCCTCGGTGCGAGTGAGGGCGGTGTGTTGGTCAGAAGAAGGCCAGTTGGTGGTCTGCAACCAGTCTGTCCACGTGCTGGATACTAGACCTGCACCTGACGTTATGGTCTGGGATGCGATTTCATATGACAGCAGAAGCACTCTGACTGCAAATTTGTACGTCGCTACGGTGATTCGACCTGTTGCGATGTCATTCTTGAACAGCATTCCAGGAGGTGTTTTCCAACATGGTAACGTTCGCCCACATACCGCTGTTGTAACCCTACATGCCCTGCTGAGATTCGACATGTTGCCTTCGCCTGCTCGGTCACTAGATAACTCTCCAATCGAGCACGTATGTGACATCATTGGACGACTACTCCAGCATCAATTCACGAACAGTGTTAACCGTCCCTGCATCGTCCAACCAAGTGAAGAAGCATGGAACTCCATCCGGCACAATGCATGCACATTTGTAAGCTTGCATTCTTCTTTCTGGCGGCTATACCGGTTATTGCTGTACCAGCGTTTCTTGTTTGGAGCGGCTTAAATGACGCTTGCAATAACGTGTGAGCTTGCAATGTTCACCATTTAAATATGTTACCTAGACAAGTGTATTCCAGAAACTGTATTTTTCTACATTAATTATATTTTGGTGTTGCAATTTTTTCCGTCATGTATATGAAACAAGCACAATTTACTTCGTGCCAAAGTAGACAGCGAAGTGAATCTGTCAATTTGGTAATCTATTGATGACTTTCAGCAGCTAGAAAGTCTATCAGCAGCCAGTTAAGTAGAAAAAACAAATAATACTCTCTAAGTCCGGTTGTTTTCATAAAAATTAACAACAACCCAATCAAGAGTTAAATAATTATTAGGACTTAAATAATGAGCTAATCACTTCAAGGTACATTAACTATGTCTAATGTTTTGGTGAACAATGACTTTTCTTCAATGAAACACTCTGTGAGGGAAGAGAGGTGCTGAGGTTAAACAGCGCTCAAACTATTAGGTTTATTGGTTCAAGTTGTAAAAGGCTCATTAGACCATTAATGTTGGCAAGGGTTTGAGTCGGCAGGTTCCACGTTCATCTCGACCTCCAGCAGTGATACATATTAGTATCCACTTCGCATGTCAAGTTTCGAAAGCAGAAGCGGTGTACTGGCGATCTCTCACTCTGGTAGTCATTAGATAAATCTTCACGCACACAAACCAAAAAATGTTAAAAAATAATTACTTTCAAAAAGACTTTGCTCTCACATGAGTCATGATATTAACATCAGCCGACTCAAGTACGTTACGTGTCGTTTTGACACGTACCATGTCAGAAACGCAACATATTGCTATGGTTCTTCCCAAGCGTTGGTCACAACATGTTTGAAACCTTCCCGAATGTTTACGTTGTCCCAGCAAGCATTAGACTAAAACTATAAGCCAACAAATAATTGGGATCGCATCAGCCTATGGTACTACACACATACATTGGCCTGGAATCTAATTGAGTGGAGCAGTATTGTCTTCAGTGATGATCAATAACGGCACGGACAGTGCTGGGATACAAACCTGTCTGTCGTCCACGATACAGTGCGATACCCAGGAATGGTAGTAGAATGTGCGTTTTCGTAGCAAGACCCTTTGATTATCGTCCGCAGCACTTTTATAGCACAACGGCACATCAACGATATTCTATAGCCCGTTTAGTTGCTCTTCATGGCAATCCATCTTGTGTTTACATTTCAGCGAGGCAATGCACTCACGCACACGGTGAGGGTTCCTACTACACTTCGTGCATGCCCAACCTACCGTGGTATCCGGTTCTCTCACCAACTGAGAATGTTTGGAGAATTATGGGCAGAGTCTTCCAACCAGTTTGGGTATTTGACAATCTAACGCCCCAGTTGGATAGAATTTGCCATATTGTCATTCAGGAGCATATGCAGTTATTATTATCAATCAATGCGAAGCCGAATAACTACTTGCATTAGGGTCGGAGGTGGACCAACGCGTTCTTGACCTGCTCAATTTGTAAAGCTCTTTTTGTTGAATATATCATCAAATTTTTCTCAATTTTTATCATTTGTTTGCTTTTACATGTCCATCAGATCTACCGGTATTCGTCGCATTCATATACACTCCTGGAAATGGAAAAAAGAACACATTGACACCGGTGTGTCAGACCCACCATACTTGCTCCGGACACTGCGAGAGGGCTGTACAAGCAATGATCACACGCACGGCACAGCGGACACACCAGGAACCGCGGTGTTGGCCGTCGAATGGCGCTAGCTGCGCAGCATTTGTGCACCGCCGCCGTCAGTGTCAGCCAGTTTGCCGTGGCATACGGAGCTCCATCGCAAACACTGGTAGCATGCCGCGACAGCGTGGACGTGAACCGTATATGCAGTTGACGGACTTTGAGCGAGGGCGTATAGTGGGCATGCGGGAGGCCGGGTGGACGTACCGCCGAATTGCTCAACACGTGGGGCGTGAGGTCTCCACAGTACATCGATGTTGTCGCCAGTGGTCGGCGGAAGGTGCACGTGTCCGTCGACATGGGACCGGACCGCAGCGACGCACGGATACACGCCAAGACCGTAGGATCCCACGCAGTGCCGTAGGGGACCGCACCGCCGGGCGTGAATGGAGGGACGAATGGAGACGTGTCGTCTTCAGCGATGAGAGTCGCTTCTGCCTTGGTGCCAATGATGGTCGTATGCGTGTTTGGCGCCGTGCAGGTGAGCGCCACAATCAGGACTGCATACGACCGAGGCACGCAGGGCCAACACCCGGCATCATGGTGTGGGGAGCGATCTCCTACACTGGCCGTACACCACTGGTGATCGTCGAGGGGACACTGAATAGTGCACGGTACATCCAAACCGCCATCGAGCCCATCGTTCTACAATTCCTAGACCGGCAAGGGAACTTGCTGTTCCAACAGGACAATGCACGTCCGCATGAATCCCGTGCCACCCAACGTGCTCTAGAAGGTGTAAGTCAACTACCCTGGCCAGCAAGATCTCCGGATCTGTCCCCCATTGAGCATGTTTGGGACTGGATGAAGCGTCGTCTCACGCGGTCTGCACGTCCAGCACGAACGCTGGTCCAACTGAGGCGCCAGGTGGAAATGGCATGGCAAGCCGTTCCACAGGACTACATCCAGCATCTCTACGATCGTCTCCATGGGAGAATAGCAGCCTGCATTGCTGCGAAAGGTGGATATACACTGTACTAGTGCCGACATTGTGTATGCTCTGTTGCCTGTGTCTATGTGCCTGTGGTTCTGTCAGTGTGATCATGTGATGTATCTGACCCCAGGAATGTGTCAATAAAGTTTCCCCTTCCTGGGACAATGAATTCACGGTGTTCTTATTTCAATTTCCAGGAGTGTAATTCCTTCGTGGCGCGTTATTGTTTCCTCTTCTTCTGATTCTTCGTAGAGTGTATATTTAGTTTTCAATCATTTAATTCCCCAGCCACAAGACCAAATTAAGATAATGGATTCGACTTCATGTGGAGCACAGGTCAGATCATCGCTGGGACATTATAAATTATTTTAGACGTTGTATTTTCATTCTGCTGTGCCAGCCTCTTCATCTCGAAGTATTACTTGCAACCAGTGTCTTCAATTAGTTGTTGCCTCTACTACAATCTCTATCTTAGCTACACTTTGCATCTTCTACAGCTTCTTATAATGCTATGGAAGTTATTCCCTGATGTCTTAAACATGCCTTATCATCCGGTCCCTTCGTGATGTTAGTGCACCTCTACGTTTTCATTTGCTCAACAGGTCTGGGGAGAACCCCTTCCTTTGTTGTTAGTCCTTGTAATCTTCAACGCCTGTCTGCAACTCCACATCTCAAATGCGTTTAGTCTGTCCTTTTCCAGTGTTCCTACAGTTTGTGATTCACTTGCATAATGTGCTGTGATCCAAACGAACATTCACAGAAATTTCTTCCTGGAATTAAGGCCTATGTATGATTCCATCTTATAGCCAGGAATGCCCTATTCGTCTGTGTTAGTCTGTTTTTTATGACGTCGTTCTATTTTTCGTCATGTGTTATTTTGCTACCAAGGTACCAGACGTTTTTCCCTCCATCTACTCCGTGGTCACCAGTTTTGATGTTAATCGTTAATCTCATTTCTACCAGTCATCATTACTTTCGTCTTCCACCAGTTTACTTTGAATCCATACTCTTTACACAATGAACAGTTTATTACACATCTTGTAATTTCTCCTCACTTTCACTGAGAACAGCAACGCCAACAGAGATCCTTACGATTGATAGTCTTTTACCAAGAATTTTAATCGAGTTCCTGATCCTTTCCAGTGTTTCGATCATTGTTTTTGATGCATAGGGTCGTCAGCTGGGGCGAAACACTGAATCCCCGTCGTAGTATAGAAACACAAAGAAATCTGGAAGTTTGTATGCCGAGTAAGAGAAATGTCTAGCGCAGTGAAATGCGACTACACACACACACACACACACACACACACACACACACACTGAGAGAGAGAGAGACAGACAGAACGCTGGGTAACACACCAGAACAGCAGGTCCAGCAGTGTGTCAAGCACGCTGGTTGCTTTGCTGTCTTCCTCTACCAACTGTACAGAAATCGCTAGGTGAAAAAATTTGATTCTTTCGTTACTTAGAAAGTTATCTGTCAGCATTATGGTCAGCAGCTTATATTTTCGTTAATGGCCCGTAGTTATTGTAATACTTTCAAATTTAGTAGGTCATGCAAGAAACTGGATTAGTTTGCAATGAAAGATAGTAACATGTCGCGGTTGTTGCGTGTGAAGTCATACATTGCTCCATGCGAAATGCAAGTTAACATATTCAGACTTGCGAGGCCTGTATTTAAATTTAATCTAAGGGTAATTGGTTTTATGTAACCCACAAATATCCGCCCGTCTGCGCATCTGCACAGCAAAAGAGAATTACAAAATCTATCATAATTCACAAACGGTTAAAGCTACAGAACCAAGGTTTTGGTAAATGTTAGCTTGCCACTAGGAGGCTATTTTAGCCATTAATTAATATGAGAAACTTTTGTACACACAGGCTGAGGAAACTGCATGTTTCTTCCGTGGAATAATATTATTTTTAAAGGCCATTTATAACTGATGAAAGAAGACTATGTGTGATCATTAACACCAAAGAGGAAGAAATTCGCTTTTTTGTACTGTAAATGAGCGTTCTTTAAGCTTATCCTCGGTTGTTTCTCTCATAATTAAGATTCTTACGCATTAACGTGTTAGTGAAGAATAGCTGAATAAAGTCTAGTATATTTTCCCAAGAGAAACCAGATTTAAGATGAAAAAAAAAGAATAAATGCTATCAGAATTCTCCACAGATAACATTTCTCTGAAAGAGAGAAGGTTAAAAAAGCAGAAGAAAATAAATCACTCCTTCTTTTGCAGTACCAGTGCAATCATGTAACCTTTTTGTTCATAGTGTAGAATATTGTCAGTAACCCCCCTCCCCCCATCACCCAGTATATTAAATTGTCTCCCACCTAACTTTGCTACCTCATATATTTTTGAAACGAAACAAATTGTCCAAAATGCAGTTGGCCAGTGATCCACACATGTCAGGGATTCTCGCAATTGCCAGGCTCGCACAATGCCTACAAGTAAAGGAACATTACTTTCACCACAAGGTTACGAATTTTTAATAGCCACATGTGTGTTTCTTCCACTGAAATGAAAACTGGAGGTGCAATTGGTGACAGCAGACTTGGTTTCACCGCTCTAAACCCTACACCTTATGGAAAACGTAAAAATGATAGGAACGGTGCCACAGTTTCTGCCGTAATACAGCAATACCGCTATTCAGGTTGCTTAAGCTGTCCTGAATTTCACTACAGGCAGCCCTGCTCTGCACATTAAGGCGGAAGCTGTGGCGCCGTTGTTATCCTTTAAAGTCTGCGTATTTCAGATCGTATATCATTTAGAACAGTGAAAACAAGTCTACCGTCAGAAACTGTACTTCTAATTTTCATTTCCGGAGAGAAAATGTAATTCTGTGTTAAAAGTGATGTTTGTCAAATTTATGGATTGTACTTTCCTGTCCATTGGGAGCCTCTGGCATGGGTGCATCCATGGCCAATTGTATTTTTTATGTTTTGAATCGTTTCGGAAATACACTGAAGCACCAAAAAACCTGGTATCGGCATGTGTATTCAAATACAGATTTATGTAAACTATCAGAACATGGCGCTGCGGTCGCGAACGCCTATGAAGCGATGAAGTGGAAATTTTCCCATACGACCATTTCACGAGTGTACCGTGAATACCAGAAATCCGGTAAAACATCAGATCCCCGACATCGCTGCAGCCGGAAAAAGATCCCACAGAAAGTGAACCAATGACGACTGAAGAGAATCGTTCAGCGTGACAGAAGAGCAACTCTTCCGCAAACTGCTGCAGATTTGAATGCTTGACGATCAACAAGTGTCAGCATGCAAACCGTTCCACAGAAATCATCGATATAGGCTTTCGGAGCCGAAGGCCAACTCATGTACCCTTGAAGGTTGCTTCATACAGAGCATTACGCCTCGCCTGGCTGTCAACACCGACATTGGACTGTTGATGGTTGGAAATATGTTGCCTGGTCGGACGAGTCTTGTTTTAAATTGTATCGAGCGTGTGGACGTATATGGATATGGCGACAACATCATGAATCTATGAATCCTGCATTCAGCAGGAGACTTCTGAAGCTGGTGGAGGCTCTGTAATGGTGTGGGGTGTGTGCAGTTGGAGTGATATAGGACCCCTGATATGTCTAGATATGACTCTGACAGGTAACACGTACGTAAGTATCCTGTCTGATCACCTGCATTCATTCATGTCCAGTGTACATTCCGACAGACTTTGGTGACTCCAGCAGGACAATGCGATATCCCACATGTCCAGAATTGCTAAAGAGTGGCTCCAGGAACACCGTTCTGAGATTAAACACTACCGCCGGCGAGCAGTCTCACCAGACATTAACATTATTGAGCATATGTGGGATGCCTTGCAACGTGCTGTTCAGAAGAGATCTCTACCCCCTCGTACTCATGGATTTATGGACAGCGCTGCAATATTCATGCTGTCAACTTCCTCCAGCACTACTTCAGACATTAGGCGATTCCATGCCACGTCGTGTTGCGGCACTACTGCGTGCTCGCGGGGCCCCTACAAGATATTAGGCAGGTGTACCAGTTTCTTTGGCTCTTCAGTTATAAGGTAAACCCTGTGCATACAAAATTTTAGGCTTAGTGATTCTGACATTCTTGCAAGACTCACAGTTCTCTCTCTTTTCGCCAGAGTGCTTTTACAAGAATTTTTCTAACTTCTTGGCCAGAAATCTGATATACAATGAGGTGGCAAAATTCTTGGGATATCTCCTGATATCACGTTGGACCTCTTTCTTCCAGGCGTAGTGCAGCAGCTCGACTTGGCATTGACTCAACAAGTCGTTGGAATTTCTCTGTAGAAATACTGAGTAATGTTACCTCTATAGCCCTCCACAACCGCGAAAGCGTTACTGGCTCCAGATTTCTTGCACGACCTGACCTCTCGATTACGTACGATAAATGTTCGATGGGATTCATTTCGGGAGATCTGGATGGCCAAATCATTCGCTAGAATTGTCAAGAAAGATCTTCAAATCAATCACAAACAATTGTGCCCCAATGATATGGCGTTTTGTCATCCATGAAAACCCCATTGTTGTTTAGGAACATAAAGTCCATGAATGGTCTAATTGGTCTCGGAGTAGCAGAGCATGAGCATTTAGATCCAATGATCGTTTCAGTTGGACCAGAAATCCAGTCCACTCCATGTAAACATAGCCAAGATTATTATGAATCCGTCAACAGATCTCACAGTGACATGTTGACAACTTCAGTCCATGCCTTCCTTGGATCTGCCCCACACTCTGGTCCTACCATCAGCTCTTAGCAACTGATATCGGGACTCGGATGACCAGGCAAACCGATATGGTCACGGGTGCAGGAGAATCGCTGCAGGCGATATCTACTGCCATAGCCAACTGACCAAATTTCGCAGCACTGTCGTAACGGATACGTTCGTCGTGTTTCCCATGTTGATTTCTGTGTTTATTTACGCAATGTTATCTCTTAGCAATGACAGCTACGCAACCGTCGTCAAGTGAAGGGCGTCGGCCACTGCGTTGTCCATGCTGGGAGGTAATGCCTCAAATATAGTATTCTCGGCACATTTTTGACACTGTGGATCTCGGAATATTGATTACCCTATCGCTTTCCGAAATGGACTATCCCACGTGCCTAGCTACAACTACCATTCCCCATTCGAAGTCTGTTACTTCCCGTCGTGCGGCGATAATGACGTGGGAAACCTTTTCACATCAATCGCCTGAGTACAAATGAAAACTCCACCACCAATGCACTGTCCTTCTATATCCTGTGTACGTGATTCTACTGCCACTTCTATATGTGCGTATCGCTATCCTATGACTGTGTCACCTGAGCGTAGATAAGACCAACCTCTTTAGGCATGTCGGCATACATTCTTTTTCACAGTGGTTACTACGAGTGGAGGATAAGGGTAACCATGGCGAGACCTCGTTCACCATTCGTCACCAACATGTATATGGAACTTTTCGAGGAGGATCCCTGGATTCATCCCATTGGAAACAACGATATTTCTTCCGGTGTGTGACGGCACCTTCGTCATATGGCTACGTGGAAGGCACAAGCTGAATGATTTCTTCAGACATCTCAATTCATTACATTACAACATCAGTTTTACCATGGATTCGAAGTGGATATGGTGCGCTCCTTTCTGGATGTCATGGTAAAAAGAAGGGCGGACAGTACGTTGTGCCATGGAGTGTACCATAAGAAAACGCACACCAACCTATTCTTAGATGGGTACAGCTGCTACCACCTGTCGCAGAGGAACGCCGTGCTCAAGGCATTGATAAATAAGGCTCGTATCGACAATGAGAGATCAAGCACGGGCTTAAGCATCAAAGGGTGTTGTTCAGAAGAAGCGGTTGCACAGAGCGGCAGACCAGGAGAGCTCGAATAGTCACAATATTTTTTTTTTCTTTCTTAGCTTGTATGTCTGATCTTCAGTAAGCAGAGATGTTTTCTTGAATAGTAAATTCTTTTACGACGAAAAATGTACTTGCATAGTATCTGAGCTTGAATCGTAATAACGCTGATTTAATTCTTATCTCCATGAGTACATGAGAGATTCTCTGTCTTTTTTTGACACTTGTTTTTTCTTCTCTTGTTAGATGTCCTTATCTTCTCCATCTTGCATGTATCTGTGCAGACATATTGGCCATGTTAGTCTTATTGAATAATAAATAACAATAAATGAAATTCATTTTAATGTCAACATTGCATTTTAATGGTTCATCTAGTGGATCAAGCGGTGAGTTTCTGTGATCAGAATTAACCAGCTTGGTCATGAACTGTTAAGTCACCATTGTGGCCATCACACTGAGAACTATTTATATTTATGAGATAGAACCCATCTGTTTTATCTTGATAACGTACAGTTTGCCAATGCGAGCAGAAGTAGGCGCACTTATTCTTTTAAGTTGCACGGCCACAGAATTTTAACCGAGCTAGTTCATTCCATTCATGTTCTCATTACTAAGTTAAACCGTGAGTAAAGATATCTTACCGTAAGAATTTTTTATGAAACTTTTCAATGTAGTTTCCTCTCTCAACGATGAGACAAAAGTTCTATGTGATCGGAAACCACGATTATCTAATGAACCTTTTAATCTGAAAGATTCTCCGCAGTTGCTTCACAGTTAATATCGAATGTAACGGACGTTGCAAGCTCTGCGTCCTATACTGACTGTACGACCGGGGAGACAGAAGAGGCACTTCAAAAGGATACGTCCACTGAATTAATCTATTTTTTCAAGCATTATCTGAAAAGACGGTCGAATTCTTCGGGAACATCAAGTGAACTGTGTCTTCTACGTACCAGCTGAAACACAGGCGTTGATTAGTAGCACGAAGGTCGATCTCGGACTAGGGTTTATCAGATCCTTTCCTAATGGAGTATGACTTGCGCAGGTCAGATAGTGGGTATTGTCGAAGATCGTTGTCGAGAACACCAGCAGCACACCAGACTGTAGCATCCTAACAAATTGACAGTCGCAGAACATGTCTGTTGGAATTACATGGATGCCTTGCAGCTATACTAACATATGACTTCTGATTTCTGAAACTGTATCGTCACAAATCTAAATTAAAGATTCGAGTAAGGAAATAGCCGATCAGTCATGATGGTGGCTACAGTCAGGCCTGGGAACCGCTTGGAGTCTGTTTAGGAAGGGGGCTGATATATCGCGTAGCGAACTTCGTGCGCAAGCAGAACAACATCAGAGACACTGCCAGCGGGGGTCCCTGGGCGCGAACCTTTAATGCAGCAACTTGGCGTCGGGAGGAGAGGGGTGGGAGATGCTGGACGCATGCGCGCATCTAGACGCAGACTGTGTGCGAAACGCCACGTCGGAAGGAGATGATAGGAAATGTGAGTCCTGCTTCAGCTCCTCGGCAATGAGTTCATGAGCGCACCTGTTGATAACGTGGTCGCTTGACGGAATATTGTGCCCATTGGGCACTGACATCCGGCCACTCACCCCTTAACTGTTTCTTCAATTCTTGACTTACTTTGGTAATACTGACAGTTTTTGGTTTCTGAAAACACTGGTATAACGCACGAAGTTCGCTTGTTATCTAATGCAGCTTAACCTTAAGTTAGATCACTGGTCCTGATAAGGGACTCGTGTGCATTTTGCATCGTTTCGAAAAAATTATTTACGTATTTTGATAAATAGTACAGATAATTTAAATATGAAAATATTTAAAGGTGCTTTGTCCAAGAGTGGTACAGATATCGAATCTGACTCATTGTCATATATGTTATTGGATGGGGTCCACCTTTAGCTAAATACAGTTTTGTTTTATATCCCAAACACGTTTTACTGCAGTTCCAGCATCATCAGTAGGTTTTTATTTTATGGTTGTTCATCATAAAGAATGTTCCTTACTGTTTGTACACATGCAAATATTACTTTATAAAATCGTAATTACAGATTTTTTGAGAACACATGAAGTTATATATTCATACATTTTTATCACATGGTTTGATTTCCCTGAAGTGTTATGTTTTTATAGTGCTTGTTTTCTTTCACAGTTTGTCACCTGTGACCATAGACAACATAAAGTAAACAAATTATTTAAGCTAGCATTACAATTTGGGAACTGTTATGGCTATGCCTGAAATTAATTAATTCTTTGTGGAAGTTTCTCTCTCTCTCTCTCTCTCTCTCTCTCTCTCTCTCTCTGTGTGTGTGTGTGTGTGTGTGTGTGTGTGTGTGTGTGTGTGTGTATGAAAGAGAGATAGATAGATAGATAGAGGGAGAGAGAGAGAGAGAGAGAGAGAGAGAGAGAGAGAGAGAGAGAGAGAGAGGAGAGAGACAGAGTAGTTTTATGGATTTTTCATTATTATTCTTGTTATTGTTACTTAATTTTATTAATATTTGTGGGTGTGTTTGTGTGTGTGTGTGTGTGTGTGTGTGTGTGTGTGTGTGTGTGTGTGTGAACAGCAACAATGATGGGTATTGACTCCTACGATTTAATGCCCGGTAACATACTAGGATGTGTTCGACTGTTTTGTTTTAACAGCTGGCAAAATACTGCAATGTAATTGAAGAAGAAGAATACCCTTGCGTTGGAACCCTCTGATCCGCTAACTGGTTACGTTTCATACAGGTACGGAATGTATAATACGTTCTAAAAGTGGGACAGAGAGTAGTTAACTATACCATTCATATTTCGTCTACACCATGGTTGTTTCACCTTCATTATATGTGACCCCGGTTTTTGTAACATCAGCTTTACCCTCCTTCGTTACATTAGACCTCTCTATTCAGCTGACAGTGTGAGGATATTGCAAGTGACAACTTACTAGTCTCACACATTATACGCTATCCTCTACACGTCCCCATTATATGCTATACTCTACACGTCCCAAGTTGCTGCAAACTCTCAGTATCACTCCTGAGCTTTTCCAGTGTAACAATAACTCTGAGATACTGATAGTTCATAGAAATACAAATCTGGAACACCCAAAAACCTGTCAACATACGAACGATAATATCACGCTAGGTCCTTCCTTCAGCTGACCTCTTCCGACGCCATGTACAAACATGATCCATCTTGGGTCAAATGCTTTAACCGCCACAGCTATCCTTCACAATTCCCGTGGATCCGGTAACTGAAACTATTTCTGCCAGTTGACTGACCAGGAATCACACAAACACCATCCGTAGAAACCGAGACTCATCATAGATCTTCTAAACACAATGAAACGCCAGGATTGGCATGAAACATGCACCAAGCTGAACACTATTCTACTCCAAGCACTGGAAAAAATCAGACTTCTTATCAATCAATTTTGTACAGTATATGTCTTTCCACAACCGAATCGAAACTAACAGTTTTTACTAGCTACCTTTGTCAGATAACTTCACAATTCCTAAGACCCATACTTCGACCGATTCAAATTTCTCTCAGTGCATGATAGCACACATTCGTCTCTACCAATTCTTGCTCCGGGATTTCAATGTCTCGACAATATACCACTGAGAAACCTAATGTACACATAATAGCTTTAGATTTGCCACACAAATCACAACACTTTTCATGGTCATGACTGCACTGCCCACAGGAAAATAAAAAACTGCTTCCTATCTTTCGTTTTAATCTTGTAAAAGTTCTTTAACTTTCAGTCAAACCTTTGGAAAGCTAATTTTTCTCAAGCACCTTCTTAAGTTCTTTTGAAGGAGCTTCCCGTTGACTCATTAGCAGTACGCAGCAAGATCTTCGACTCCATCCAACTGCATCGGGTCCACGGGGTTTTAAACTAGCTCTTAGATGCTACTGAGTTCTCCTCTGATAATCAGCTTCTGTACCTTATCCAACTTGTATTCTATCAACTCAACGACCAAATTCCCCGTCACTGTTTCCATTGCTTTTTAAATGAAGCGCTACGAATTTCCAAAACTGTTTCTTTCATAATAATTTAAGAGAATGGTAATTATTGTAATAAATATGTGTCTGCTATCAGGTGCTCTTTGGAGATCTGCCATGTTTAGTGTTTTATACGTCACGTATACTGCCGATATACGTAACAATTTCTCCATTGTTCTGTTGAAACTGCATCCGTAACTATGTATGTCATCATTCGGAAATACAGTTGGTACCTATAGCATCATTTCATCCACTTTACAGCATGCCTCTTTACGATAGACCTTTTCTTGAGCAACAGATACGCGAAACAGTGCAGCTTCCGTTAACTATGACTTCTAACACACATCTGTTCTGATCAGTTTCAACCACAGATCTTTACTCATTACCTAAACAGGCACCCAAATACCTCTAACTCTCAAATTAATATGTACTGATGAACCAAAACATTATCACTGCCTTCTCAGTAGCATATTTCTCCACATATGCGGCTTTTCGCGGATGATGCTGTAGTATACAGAGAAGTTGCAGCATTAGAAAATTGTAGCGAAATGCAGGAAGATCTGCAGCGGATAGGCACTTTGTGCAGGGAGTGGCAACTGACCCTTAACATAGACAAATGTAATGTATTGCGAATACATTGAAAGAAGGATCCTTTATTGTATGATTATATGATAACGGAACAAACACTGGTAGCAGTTACTTCTGTAAACTATCTGGGAGTATGCGTGCGGAACAATTTGAAGTGGAATGATGATATAAAATCAATTGTTGGTAAGGCGGGTATCAGGTTGAGATTCATTGGGAGAGTCCTTAGAAAATTTAGTCCATCAACAAAGGAGGCGGCTTACAAAACACTCGTTCGACCTATACTTGAGTATTTCTCATCAGTGTGGGATCCGTACCAGATCGGGTTGACGGAGGAGATAGAGAAGATCCAAAGAAGAGCGGCGCGTTTCGTCACAGGGTTATTTGGTAACCGTGATAGCGTTACGGAGATGTTTAACAAACTCAAGTGGCAGACTCTGCAAGAGAGGCGCTCTGCATCGCGGTGTAGCTTGCTCGCCAGGTTCCGAGTGCGTGCGTTTCTGGATGAGGTATCGAATATATTGCTTCCCCCTACTTATACCTCCCGAGGAGATCACGAAAGTAAAATTAGAGAGATTAGAGCGCGCACGGAGGCTTTCAGACAGTCGTTCTTCCCGCGAACCATACGCAACTGGAACAGGAAAGGGAGGTAATGACAGTGGCACGTAAAGTGCCCTCCGCCACACACCGTTGGGTGGCTTGCGGTGTATAAATGTAGATGTAGATATAAAAAGCAATACAGCATCGATTCTGCGTGTATGCAACTAGCAAATGTTTGATAGGTTTTCGGACGTACGTTTTATCCGATGGCTGCCCACAAATGTCCACGTTCCTAATAAATTAGGGTTCGGTGTATTGTAGGCGCGAATCTGCCGCCATTAGAATCTCAGATCTGTTCAATGGGTTTCGGATTAGGGCAGTTCATAAACGTGAGTTCACTCTGACGCTCCTCAACCACTGTCACACGATCCTGGCCTTGTGACGTTCGACCTCCTCCAGGAAGGTGTCATCGTTGTCTGTTGAGACCCTCAAGCATGAAGGACGGAATTCAGATGGTCCACAAAAACGATAACGTATTCCACAGCTTCAATGGTGACTGTGATTGCTAAAGCAGTTACCATGGAAGTCCAGGTGAAAGTCCTCCACCTCCCCCCCACACTATAATAGTACCCTTCTTGCCCCTGTCCGTGAGCAGTGTATCTTACAAGCAGCAGTTTGTCACGGTGATTTCGTGCCCGAAAATGACCATCGACCTGCCATAAGAAGAAACGTGTCAGCCAACTAGATGACAAGTTTCCATTGATCCATTGTTCAGTGTCCTGAGCCAGCGTCCACTGCACCCATAATTGACGATGTTGTTGGTTAAGATGGTTCAAATGACTCTGATCACTATGGGACTTAACATCTGAGGTCATCAGTCCCCTAGAACTAATAAAACCAAACTAACCTAAGGACATCACACACATCCATGCCCGAGGCAGGATTCGAACCTGCGACCGTAGCAGTCGCGCGGTTTCGGACTGAAGCGCCTAGAACAGCTTGACCGCTACGGCCGGCGACGATGTTGTTGGGTCAGCATGATAACCGTAGGGGTCGCCTTCTGCAAAGACCCACATTAAACACTGTGCGTTGAACAGTCTGCTGCGAAACACTTGTGCTGCACCAGCATTGCCATTTGTCCTCAGATCTGCCTGTCCTAATATACAGAGAGGGCAATACTCTGACATCCAAATTCTGTGATGAAATATGGATGCCCAAAACCATATCACGCCCTCCTAATTGCACCACACCTTTACATATCCCCCTTCTCAACACTAAATAACTCCAGACCATGTACACAACGAAAAAGCGCTCTCCAAGCATTCTTTACCACCTGTCGCGGTAACCGCGACGAAACGATCTTCGTTCTTACACATACTGTAGTTTACAATACCTAATTATAGATCCCAATCCTGATGAAGCGGTGTCCCAGAGGAAAACCTAAACAACCAATCAACTTTCTATCTAATGGTTTATCCTCACCTGGTGCAGTTTCTCACATAAACCATTGTAATTTCGTGTTATAGTTCTGTTGATGAGCAAAGTTTTGGACAGGCCATTGACAGTCAACCATGATTCGTGAGAGGTAAGAGTGCGAAATGAAAATAAAGAGTGATAATAATATGAGTCTTTGAACTGCCAAGTGTTAGTAATCGGCTCTACATGTAGCAAAGTTATAGAAAACATACTGTGTTCTAAAGCAGTATTTTATCGGATGCAAATTGAATTTCTCCATATTAAACATGAGTCTGTAAATATTAATCATATACATGCATTTCATCTCAAGAGACAAAGCTAATTGGTACTGGATACCTAAACATGGTTGTGACAGCAGGGAGAAACTGTAAACAGTTTGACTGTAACACGTACAGTCACACAGTCACAGAAGAAATTTTAGGTTTGGATCTACAAAAATGTGATAAAGCCATTTACGTTCATGTTGCACAGATATAAGAGAACAAACTGCGTTACGGTACAAATTTCCGCAGATGGCGCAGGTATACAGCGTGCGTCGTAAATGAGAAAAAAATATTTAGCGCCAAATATCACACATTGGGTTACAAACAAAAATTCGTTTCCCCTATTTTCCTATGTCTCTAAAAGGCAAAGCAATTCAATGTTCGAGAAATATGACACCGGTTTTTGGGTGTTTCTGTGTACAGACACAGGCCAGGAAAAACATCTGCAACACCGCGCAACATGCCAGTGTTGTAGGTAGTCGACGCCGCCGACTGGAAGGCGAGGCATGCTACGTCAAACAACGGTGTGCATGACAATGCGAGCAGTGGCAGCGTCCATATCTATCTCGTTCAGCTTTCGCCGGCCATTATTACGGAACGCGGAAAGGTGGCGTAGGGAAAGTACTGTGAAGAGAAACTGTATTGGTGTGTATGTATCTCCCATTATTTGGTTTTTGCGCCCTGGTCTTAGTCGTAACGAACAAGTAAAAACAATGTAACTCCAAAACACAACTTCGCAGTTATTTATCTCTCCGTTAATCCAGACAAATACGTATGAAATTTTTTTTTTTTTTTTTTTTATTGGTCATCAGTCTACTGACTGGTTTGATGCGGCCCGCCACTAATTCCTTCCCTGTGCTAACCTCTTCATCTCAGAGTAGCACTTGCAACCTACGTCCTCAATTATTTGCTTGACGTATTCCAATCTCTGTCTTCCTCTACAGTTTCTGCCCTCTACGGCTCCCTCTAGTACAATGGAAGTCATTCCCTCATGTCTTAGCAGATATCCTATCATCCTGTCCCTTCTCCTTATCAGTGTTTTCCACATATTCCTTTCCTCTCCGATTCTGCGTAGAACCTCCTCATTCCTTACCTTATCAGTCCACCTAATTTTCAACATTCGTCTATAGCACCACATCTCAAATGCTCCGATTCTCTTCTGTTCCGGTTTTCCCACAGTCCATGTTTCACTACCACACAATGCTGTACTCCAGACGTACATCCTCAGAAAGTTCTTCCTCAAATTAAGGCCGGTATTTGATATTAGTAGACTTCTCTTGGCCAGAAATGCCTTTTTTGCCATAGCGAGTCTGCTTTTGATGTCCTCCTTGCTCCGTCCATCATTGGTTATTTTACTGCCTAGGTAGCAGAATTCCTTAACTTCATTGACTTCGTGACCATCAATCCTGATGTTAAGTTTCTCACTGTTCTCATTTCTACTACTTCTCATTACCTTCGTCTTTCTCCGATTTACTCTCAAACCATACTGTGTACTCATTAGACTGTTCATTCCGTTCAGCAGATCATTTAATTCTTCTTCACTTTCACTCAGGATAGCAATGTCATCAGCGAATCGTATCATTGATATCCTTTCACCTTGTATTTTAATTCCACTCCTGAACCTTTCTTTTATTTCCATCGTTGCTTCCTCGATGTACAGATTGAAGAGTAGGGGCGAAAGGCTACAGCCTTGTCTTACATCCTTCTTAATACGAGCTCTTCGTTCTTGATCTTCCACTCTTATTATTCCCTCTTGGTTGTTGTACATATTGTATATGACCCGTCTCTCCCTATAGCTTACCCCTACTTTCTTCAAATCTCTAACAGCTTGCACCATTTTATATTGTCGAACGCTTTTTCCAGGTCGAATGAATGTATGAATATACAGATCTAAAATAACATAGAAACCCCTGACCAGACGCTGCAGTGGCGTTTCGTATGTACTCTTCGAAATTGCGGCCGCCGTGTTTGTGTGGCAAAACTCGACTATTCGCAGAAAGGATTGCTCAACATGATCCGTCATGCATGTATCTCTTCGAGTAATATCGCATGCATGTTGTATTCTGTGTCGAAGACTTTCGTCAATCCTTCCTTCAATAATCATATATTTCATATGGCCTCACAAAAAGAAATTCAATGGTTTAAGATTGCAATCTGGCTGGCCATGCTACAGGGCCTCCACGATCAATCCATTTGAAAAGGAAAAAATTGTCCAGGTAGTGTCGGACTGTGTCACTGTAGTGAGCGGGAGCTCCATCTTGAATGTATCAAAGTTTCACATGAGCACCCATACTAACGTCTTCCATCAATTCATAGCTTCCAGGAATCCCTCTCGGTCAGCCTTGGTGTTCCACCACATGCGGCACTATGAGATGCCGATCGATAATACCGCACCAAATACTGACACTGTATCGTTAATGGTACCCTCGTACCGTGGGAGCTTTCTTCTGCTCACTGTTGCAAGTTATGCAAATTCAACTTACCCTCATTTGCGAAATAGGCTTCGTCGGTGAACAGTATTGCTTGTGAATATGCTGGTCCTGCCACTGTCGAAGTAGAATGATTTTCCCGAAATCCAGCCTCTATTAGTAGTCTTCCAGTGACAATGCTTGCACCTTCTGCATGCGAAAGTGATGGTAATGGTTTTGTATCCAGGAATTACGCAACAGTATACTGTGACAATCCGGTGGCAATGGTCAGAGACCTGGTGCTTACTCTTCGGTCCTCCGCAATAGTTTGTAACAAGTTCTCATCGTCATCCGCACTCTACGTCGACTGTCGGTCCCGGCTACTAGTCCTAGAGATGCTACACATGCATAATACTCCGTCAAGCGCCTATCAACAAAGTAAAATCTTTTTGAGGATGGAAGGTGCCGATTACGAAACCTCTCATGATACAGTTGCCTGCAACTTTAGCTGTTACACCGGCACCATAGATGAGATGGATGACGGTGTATCCCTTGTTGGTGAAACCTGCCATGGTAATAACTCTGCGACGTTTCGGCGCGGCGAGTATCGACTAGAGCGAACAGCGCAAGTGCTGTTGTGAATACATCTTGCACGCTGCGGATCTCTTTGTACTGTTTCTGTTTACAGGACAAAGATTCCCTGAAGTGAGTCTGTACCCCTCTCTCATCGCGGCTCCCTGTGGTTCATAAGTTCTGATAGCATTCCACATACACTACGATGGGACTTGTTCTTTCTCGTATCTTTCAAACTCTGAAATCTTCAAATCAACTCACTGGTGTTTCATTTGACGCATCTGCAGATGTATAGCACGTCGTGATGGTGGAGTTCGTCGGTTTCTCGTTAAATAGTTAACCACTTCTTTTTTGTGTAGGCAATACATAGAGAAGAAGAAAATTAACAAGGATTCGTCATGTGTTGCGCGTAGCAGACTACTGTCCTCGGAATACGTTTCTTCATTTACGACTCGCCCTGTATTATCTCATTACTCTCAGTCTTGTCATCTGTATTTCTTTCCTGTAGTCAGAATCTACACAAATGCCTCACATGAGTTCAAAAGGCTATCGACGTATCCGCGATGCAAACAGCGAAGTATAATCAGATCAAAAGCGTTTATTTCTCTCTCTCTCTTTCTCTCTTACACACACACACACACACACACACACACACACACAGAGCGCGAGACAGAGTTGCTTAGCTGCTTATAAGCACTCTTAAAATCTTTGTTTTCATAATGTTAAATTTAACGACTACTACAATTGCTTCAGTAAGGTAGAAGAGCAAGTTGACTGACCACTAAATATTCGTCGAAGATACTTGAGAAATTCTATGCAGCGCAAGCTGCTACATGATGACATAAGACATTCACGTTGAAGTAAGGCAGATGTTCAGCGTTGACGTGCCTAAAAGTTTTCTTCACATAAATTGACAGCATGCTGATGACAGAATAACTTGTGAGTTTTAAACTAGGCGGTATTGCTTTTTATGCAATGGTGTCAGTAGATTTTATATACAAAACGTTAATTAATTATTAGGCTCCTTACAACGTTACTTAACTGTACATTTGAAACCACACATGTTTTTGCTGTACACCGAGAATAGTTGTCTTTTGTGCGGTGCCACTCCAGGATTTCAGCATCCTGAATTTCTCTGTGGTAGAATACTGGCTTACTTTACGGTTTCGCTAGCTGAAAGCTTACTTGCTGTTAATAAATTCGGATTTAATTCAGAGCCAAAATATATTTCTAGTGCCACAAAAGCTACGCTGCGATAACTTGAGCGGGAACTGGCGTGCACCTCTAGGTTTAGTCTATACGTCCGAATAGTTAGACTTTTTTCATTTCACTGTGACACTCATCTTGGTCTTTTGCAGTAAACGTTCAGAAGTTTATTATTTTCACTTGCAGACAGATCAGTACGCCTAGCCAATTTAAACTATCACGTAACAATTGCAGACCCAAAATACTCGACGACTAGAAAAAACTGAAAGTATAATTCCCATCGTTTTTCCAAATCAGTAAATTTAATTTTGTTTTTACCCTAATTTTCCCTAATTAATGCCTCTGATTTATCATAGTGATTTGTATTCATAACATACCATAAACTGAATCACAAAACACTAATAATTCCTACAGATCAAAACAAAGCAGCTACAATTTTGGATTTGTGAGGAAGTGTTTGTTCTATGTACTCATAATTCTATTATTTTACAGTTGTCAAATCGACGAACTACAAGTGCAAATTGTAAATTTGTACAACTGTTTTGTACAAGATGATTAACGTTTTGATGTGACATAGTTTCACGCCATACAGATTTCTCCTAGCAATAATGCTAGTGTATTGTAAAAGGGAACTATCAGTAATTACTAAATGTAAATATATTGATTGACTATTTCTCATAAACCATGGCTTAAAACACATCCGTGTGGCTTATACAATAATCCATTTACAGATTACATCCGATGTTTTATCATTTCTCATAAAATCATTTCGGTAGTAAGTACATTGGTAAATGAATTATTGTGCCATTATCTAAAGGTTATTGTTAAGTAGTAGATGCTCTTTCTATTAGTATTCCATACCAGCTAACCAGATCCATCTTTGCCTATGGTTACTCTTACTTTGGGTACTTGGGCCATGCACAGTTCTGTTTAAAAAGAAGAGCTCGATGTAGTCAGGGAATCGATCCATGCACGTCTGCTTTCGTGCCCAGCGGCTGCAAACAGTAAACTGTAGCTATGATCCTACAGTCAAACAGTCTATTGATCGACTAGAACTGCGTGTTAATAAAATGCACAGAAATAGAAAATAATTTAGAAATGAATAATTTAATAATAAGTGTTCTGTACTCACACCTGTGATTGATGTAGAGGACAAAGACATAAGTTGAATAATGTTTATTCAAAAAAGGACATCACTAATAAACAAGAAGTGGTCCCACATCATTCAGCTATAACACAGACAGAAAATACCATTATTAAGTGCAGTAAAGCTACGTTGAGATCATTATGAAAGTGGTGACAAAATCCCCAAGACTAATTGTAATCGAAGGTACGGAAAGCTAAGTCCATTTCGCATTCTCGGTGCACGAAACGTTCACCAGCTCAAAACACTTGACAGTTCAGCATGATGATTCACAAGTTACTACATGCGGTACAAAGAGTGGCAACTCATGCTCTGCCTATCCTCAGTTCCGTAAGTTAAGCGAAAACAGTTACACCTCTCGAAACGTGAAATCCTTTCAAAAATTAAGGTATGGTGCAAGCCGATCACAGCCCAGAATCAAACATCTTCACGATTGAATGCCACCCGTCACCACAGTTAGGTCTGCCTTCTTCCAGAACTGGTGCAAATGTGTCCAGAATCGTTCCCTTGAGCTCTTCAGTCGAAAAGTCCCAGTCTCCATTTGACTCCTGTAGTGTTCCGCTTCTGTCTGCTTTTCCATTGGCTGAGCTCTGTCCACCAAAAATACATCGTTCTTACTTTCTTAAAACATGATCTGATTCTTCATGACCATTTCCCGGACCAAACTAAAATATTACAACAATATTTAAGCAAAAAAATATTATAAATATTCGATTACTCTCAGATCTTTCACAATAATTACAAAGAAAAGATTGTCCACAAAAAAGAAGCTAGTATTCCTGCACAAGTGCAGTTACTTAAAATGACAACGAATTATCATTAAATATTATTTAAATTATTATTTATAGCTTCTTGAGAGAAGCGTATTTTGATTCTCTCTTCAATTATGGTGTCCACTAACACATGCGATTCATGAATTTTAAGTTAGCACAGTTTTGCGTAGCATTTGCAATCAACATATGCCTAAAGTTGCTCTCAAAATAATAAAATGTTCATTAAATAAATGCACAAGTTTGACAAAATATATGCTGCTGATATTCTGTTCATTTCCTGTACAAATATGGAGAATACTATGTTCTGGCAAACATTTCACAATAGAAAAGGTACGAAAGACTTAATTAATCAAGAAATAAAGCCGATACAGATACTTAGCTTTCAGAAATGATTGCTGTAGTGCAATTTTATCATCTGAAGTATCATTTCATTCCAAATTAAGCCAGACGATGTTGCGGGCTTTAGATAAAGATATTGGCAGCAAAGTAACTCGACGTCCAAAGTAGAGAGGACGTATAATGCAGACGGGCAATAGGAAAAAAAAAAATTTGGTGAAGAGGAATTTGTCAACAATATAAATTTAAGTTTTAGGAAGCCTTTTGTAACGATATTAGACTGGAGTGTAGCTTTGTACGGTAGTGAAATGTGGACAATAAACAGTACAGACAAGAAGAAAAATTTTTGGATGGTGTTGCTATAGAAGAACGCTAAAGATAAGATGGCTTGATCGAATAGCTTGTGAAGAGATACTAAACCAAACTAGAGGAAAATAAATTTATGGCGTAGCTTGACCAAAGGAAGGAAACTATTGGTAGAACATATTCTGTCTAGGAATAGTTAACTTGCTGATTGAGGAAAATGTGGAGGGTAAAAATTGTAGGCAAATATCGAAGGATGAAAACAGGAAGCAGATTCAAATGCCTGTCGGTCGCAATAATTACATACACATGAAGAGGCTCGCTTGGGATAGATTAGTGTGGAGAGCTGCACCATCATGGATATTACGGCGTATGTCATACACAACCCATTTTGTGTCGTGTATTTCAGAGTCTTGCTCCAAGAAAAGATTGAGGCATGCAAGCCACCCCACTTCTTCAAGGTCCATGTTTCATGGTCTGCTGAGATGCTGTTGAGAAAAAAAAATACCCATCAGTACTCTCACACAAGTTACAACAACGGAAGAGTTAATGAAGCAAAACGTAACTGAAACATTTTTTGAAATTATACTGGTTACGGTTATATGTAATCGGGAAGTCTCCTTTCTTATGATTTTCTTGTCACTCTGTGATCGGTGAGATGATGTCATGCAGCTACTTACTTGCTCAAACATTGTTTCCCGCTTAATTCTTTGAAAGATATTTGTCAATGGGAGGAACAGGATGCAGAGCTCGTAATTTACAATGATTTAAAATAGTAATATTGATTTATCTTAGTAATTCTCAAATATCTATTAGCAATGATGTAATATTAGGAAGCACGATAACTTACGTGAACGAAATTCCAAAAGACGCTAAAACGCTAATATCATTTAATAACAACGTCTTCCCAGTAAGTCTTTCAGAGTGTATGTGTTGCTTTAGAAGATAAAGGCTGTCACTTTCCCTGTGTGACACAACAAAGGACATTCATCACTATTTCTGAGACTACCACTAACGAAATCCTAGCAGTATACGTGTTACTCGTTGAATAACCCGACAATGCTGCGTGCAGTCCTAAGACATCAACTGTGTTCATGGTGCGGAAAGCTGTTATCAGCTGGGACCAGGCGCCGCATCGCTCCTTGGCAAGGCTGCGTGAATGAACTCTCGTTAGCGGCTGCTACAGTCCTATGTCTCAGCCACGCACAATGGTGGTCATCCACCTAGGGAGAACTACTAGCTGCTTCCCTCACGAATGAACCACTCTCGTGTCTTCCTCCATTCTTCTGCGCCCACCAAGAAAAGGTCAAAGTCGTTTCTCCTGCCATCTGCTTTATTAAATTAATATTTTAAATCCTTACATGACTCTGAAAAGTACAAAAATTTCTAGGTATTTTATTTAATTATTTGGTGGTAAATCTAATAGTCTAAGATTTTATGAACATTTACGCTGAAGCGCCAAAGAACCTAGAATAGGAACGCATATTCAAATACAGAGATATGTAAACAGGCAGAATACAGCGCTGTAGTCGGAAACGCCTATGTAAGCCCAAAAGTGTCTGGCGCAGTTGTTAGATTGGTTACTGCTGCTACAACGGCAGGTTATCAGTATTTAAGTGAGTTTAAACGCCGTGTTATAGTCGGCGCACGAGCGATGGGTCGCAGCATCTCCGAGGTAGCGATGAAGTGGGGATTTTCGCGAACGACCATTTCACGAGTGTACCGTAAATATCAGAAATCCGGCAAAACATCAAATCTCCGACATCGATGCGGCCGGAAAAAGATCCTGCAGAAAGGGACCAACGACGATTGAAGAGAATCGTTCAACGTGACACAAGTACAACCCTTCCGCAGACTGGTGCAGATTCTAATGCTGGGTCATCAGCAAGTGTCAGCGTGCGAACCAGTCAACGAAGCATCATCGGTATGAGCATTACGAGCAAAAGGCCCTCTTGTGTACCCTCGACAACTGCACGACACAAAGCTTTACGCCTCACCTTGGCTCGCCAATACCGACATTGGACTGTTGGTGACTGGAAACATGTTGCTTGGTCGGACGGGTCTCGTTTGAAATTACATAGAGAGAATGAACCTGTACGGGAAAGGAGAAAACCTCATGAATCCATGGATCCTGCATGTCAGCGTAGGACTGTTGAAGCTGGAGGAGGCACTGTAATGGTTTGAGGCGTGTGCAGTTGGATTGATGTGTGACACTTGATACGTTTAGATATGTACGACTCTGACAAGTGACATGTACGTAAGCATTCTGTCTGGTCACCTGCATCCATCCATGTACGTTGTGTATTCCGACGGACTTGGGCAATTCCAACAGGACAGTGCGACACCTCACAAGTCCTGAATTGCTACGGAGTGGCTCCAGGAACACTCTTCTGGTTTTAATCACTTCCACCGGCCACCAAACTCCCAGACATAAACATTATTGAGCATATCTGGGATGCCTTGCAACGTGCTGCTCAGATGAGGTCTCCACACCCTCGTAATTTTAGGATTTATGGACAGCCCTCAGGATTCCTGGTGCCAGTGGCCTGCAACACTACTTCAAAGATTAGTCGGGTCCATGCCACGTCGTGCTGCGGCACTTCTGCGTGCTCTCTGGGGTCCTACATGATACTGGGCAGGTGTACCAGTTTCTTTGGCTCTACAGTGCAAAAGGTATCTCAGTTTGAATTTTCCTGTAAGTTTACCACCAATCAGTGGCTTCTCGTGGTTCTCACCATCTGTGTGTGATAAAAAAATCGAAGGCGTCGCTTTTGTGTCCTTAAACAGAATTGCGCAAGATCTGGTGCACTAAAAAAGTCCAAATACAGCGGAAACGCTCCAACTCGTCTAACCAGAAATCCCCCGCATCTGCCATTCCACTTTTCTGATCGCCACTGTAATGACCGCCACTGTATCTAGATTGAGCTTTTGCGTTTCCTATTTCAGAATGTATAACTTCCGTACCACATTTACACTTCTGACAAAAACGCTCCCCGAGTTGTGGTAAGTTACTGTTTCATTGGTTACTCAATCTCCCCCGTATGCTACTGCCGAATATAGTAAGGGGGGAGGGGGCGGAAGTAATAAGGATCTTTTTGTCAATAGAAATTATCATGACACTTTTTCGACTGTAAGCAACCTGTAGTGCAGATACACCTTTTGTGTTTTTAATTCAGTGGATTCTATTCCTTTGCATCTCCATGCAGTTGATAACTGTTGACTCTTACGTCATTTAAGGGCAGTTTCATACATCAATGGGAAAAGGGGCACTCGAGTATCTTTCTCCTCCTCCTTACTCTTCTACAAGGCCATTAACAGGATGACAATAAACTATAACTACTTATACTGGAAGTCTTCGGTTAACATAACCGATGTTCTTTCAACTAAATTTAAAAAGTGTCAAAGGATCCAGGATGTTTTGATTGATAG
Source organism: Schistocerca piceifrons (assembly GCF_021461385.2). Lineage (NCBI taxonomy): Eukaryota > Metazoa > Arthropoda > Insecta > Orthoptera > Acrididae > Schistocerca > Schistocerca piceifrons. The sequence continues at coordinate 500,635,377 of NC_060139.1, forward strand.
TCAGAAATGCTATCCTTAAAACGGTGATAAATTTTCACTACACTTCGGCTTGAGTTCCTTTTTATCAAACGAGACCAAAAGTTTTGCTAATTTTTTCGCCAAAGAAGCCTTATTATGTGAAAAGGAATTTGTGAAACACTGCAGCTTCTATGATCGTAAACTTGATCGAAGTGTGTAGCCTACTTGGGATAGCGGTCGAATCGCTCGTTGTAAAAGTTGCAGACTGACGCAGTCCACATCGTTGCTACGGCACAGACTAGTAAGGAGTAGGAATGAGAAAAAAATTCTTAAAGCTTACTAACATTGCCTTAGGCAAATTCAAGTGAAGCCAGAAGCAACGGAGAAATCAGGACCCCAGCCATTATTCTGCATGTGGGTCAGGTCGACGACACTGTTTGGTGAGTAAGCAATGAGATTTCAGCAGAAAAGACAAGGGATAACCAAAGGAGGTGAGACGAGCTTGGAAGGCAAATTGCAAGAAACGGTATCTGTATCGTCACAGAACGTAGCGAGGGATTAACACAGCAGTTAACCGCCTGTTAACTGAATGTAGCAGAATAAGGAGGGCACAATCGGTCATTACAAACCGAACTTCTGCTCATAGTATTACGCTAGCTACCTTTCAATACTCCAGCTCTCCAGCTCTTTTCATGAGTTCATCACTGGGATCGATGGCAGTCACAGTAATAGCATTCGATTCCATGATTACGATACTGTAGCGAATCTGTGTCTTAGATACTGCAGCACAGTCTATGATCTAGCCGGAAATGTAGTCAAAAAGATAGCCTTCACAGGACGAACTTCATGTTGCTTGCAGCCTACCATCTACTGATGGAGATACTGTCTTCCTACAACACCACGTTCCAGAGTGCTGCAATACCTGTCTTCACCGCGGATGCTAGCAACATAGCCTCTCGGGTTCAACGTTCCTTATCAATGCTCAGGCACGTTCGCATGCTGAAGTCTACCAGGGTTAAGCAGAAGATCAGCAGACCACTGACTATCTACACCGACTACATCGCTTATGGTCAGTCATGGCTCATCGTAGTTTCGGAGTGAGACGGTGTACACTGCGCAGCAGGCGTGTGAGCCACTTTACGCTGAGAAACCGCCGCCCTGAAGGCCGGATCCGCTGCGCTGCCAGTGTCGCTGACTGTCACCTCCTAAGCGTGTAAACACTGAACTGACTCCACAGACGTCAGTTAGCATCCAGTACGTAGCTGAATTTGCAACAAATGGTTCAAATGGCTCTACGCACTATGGGACTTAACATCTGAGGTCGTCAGTCCCCTAGAACTTAGAACAACTTAAACCTAACTAACCGAAGGACATCACACACATCCATGTCCGAGGCAGGATTCGACCTGCGACCGTAGCAGCAGCGCGGTTCCAGACTGAACCACCCTGAACCGTACGGCCACACCGGCCGGCAGGACTCACTGTATTTTTTCCCCACGATAATGACAGCTCGTTGCACGCGCAACACAAACTTGTTGTTTCATCGATCAAATTATGTTTCGCCCGCCGAATTTTCCTGAACTGGTATACAGTGACTTCTTGTCTTTTCTGGAAGAAGAACAAATTTTGCGGTATGAGTTTCCACGAAGTAATTTCCGAGGTGGAACATTTCCTGAAGAGCCGAAATGCAGACTTATACGACCAAGGTCACCGCCAATCCATCTATCATTCGGAAAAAATTGTGGCATGGGGAGTGAGTAGCGGAGATAAACACTATCGCCAAGATTCATGATCGCAGCTTGATTGTTTTTCGAGATGTTAATTATATCTTATGACTACCGTTTGTAAAATTTGTCGAATACTAGGCAAGTACAGATAAAGCTGTAATACCTAGGTTATTATCGACTGACGACCGAATTAATAATGTTGTAGTGTAGAACTGACCACATACTGTTACTTGCACTCTAAAAAAAAGGGAAACTACGCACCAACAAGGATTTAACCGAATGGGGCGGATATCATTAGATGTGATGTACATATTCAGCAAAAATAATGATTACAGTTTCAGAGATCCATAAACTGAGCAAGTCAATAACGTGTTGGTACACTTCTGGTTCCTCCGGAAGTAATTACTCGGCTTGGCGCTGATTGGTAGAGTGGGACATCCTTCTGTGGGATATCGCTCTGAACAATTTGAAACTGCCCTTAATGTTCGAAACGTGGCCAATTTGGCAGAGATTCACCGAATTTGTTGGTCAAGGTACGGTTTTGCGAACAGGAAGACAAGTTGTAGAAACTCTCGTTGTGTGCGAGCGAGCATTATATTGCTGAAATGTAAGCCAAACATGGCTTGCCGTGAAGGGCAACAGAATGGGGTGAAGAATATCGTTGACGTATCGTTCTGCTGTAAGGGAGCCGCAGATGGCAATCAAAGGGGTCCTGCTGCGAAATGAGATGACACCCGAGTCCATTCCTACTCGTTGTCGTGCCATAAAGTGGGCGACACGAATGTTGATATCCCACTACTGTCTGGGGTGTCTTTGCTGGTCGGTCCGGGATTAGTTCGAAGTGGGACCCATCACTGAAGACAACTCTACTCCAGTCATTGAGATTCGTGGCTGAATGTGCCCTACCGAGTTTTCTGGTGTACAGAGGGCAACGGTTTTCAGCACGAGGCTCGCCGTGAGCTCGGCCCCTCTGTGTGTGCCATCTGTTAATGGTCTTGTGGGCAGTGAAGCATCGGCTGCACGTCGGATCGATAACAATGATGAATCCGGGACTCTGAATGCCTCTGTGACAGTTGTTCGGTTCTCCCTTTCTGCAGTCTCTTCCTTCTTGACGCTGCGCTCGGCTGTGGCTCAGTCATTCCTGCCAACACGTCGAATAGTGGCATGGCTCCTGTTTGGATGTTGAAAGATTCACCTATTAATCCTAACGGCGACTCTGAGCCCAACTGCACGTCCTAACTCAGCTGCTGACGACTAAGTATATTGTTCAATTCTCCATGCGTCGGTCTTCGAGTCATAATTACGGTCCAGCTGAGTAAAGAGAATGAAATTCACCAAGACCTTATGCTCCGGTAGCAACATATATCCTGTTTGCTATCCTCACCATCTGCTTGGAGAAATCCCGCTGCAGCGTCACATACTCGTCCATTGGCCACCGAAGATCACAGTTTTACATTTTCCGGCGTTGTAACCATTCATTTAGTGTACCTGAAGGTATTGTTGAAACAAGCTAAAGAAACAAGCCCTCGCCATAGTTGACCGTATGTGCTTCTAAAAGACATGGCTGCCGTCGCAAGTGCATATTTACTTTTCGTTATACAGGCCGAAAGTGCAATAAATAAGACTGCCTCCGTAGCCCAATTGTTAACACTAAATCCTTCTGTCTGAATGGATCGTAGTTCAACTACCGGTACCTCACAAGAAGTTTCCTACAGTACAGGGTCTGTAACGTAATAAACACAGCGTGGTGAGACCAAATCAGGATTAATCTACTGCCAATAACGGCTGGAGGGATTGGTGAAAAATTGATCACATGTACCAGAAACATAGGCACCATTCGGACAGTCAGACCACCCCTAAGGCCTAATCTGTGAGTTTCTTGAGTTGTGCAACATTTTCCTAAGCTGCCTTATCTGAGCATTTCTCTCAAACAAAATCTGAGTAGGAACAGCGCGTGCAGCAGACGGCATCTGTGCTGCAGCTGCTACGGCGCTTCGCAGGCTCGTTGTCAACCAGACACGTACCAGGGGTGCGTGTGCGTGGCCAAACATCCGACATCCTCCACCCCTCCCCTATCCCCTATAGCCGTGCGACAACATGTACCACGGTCCTCACACGACATAGCTGCCGGCAGCCAGCCTAGAGGCGAACACGCACCGCCGCTTTGCGGGCAGAATAATTAATACCCCACAAGTGACGGCAGAGCAAAGCGTGCGGCACGCGAGGTGGTCGCCAGCTGGGCGTGCGGCAAACAAATGAACGCCCCCCCTCCCCCCTCTAAACATACACACACACACACACACACACACACACACACACACTGCAGGGCATCGTGTGCTGCGTCAGCGAACTGGCAGCCTTGCCTGGGCTTATCATACACCCATAATAGAAAATGACAGCGCTCATAAAATAATCTACGAGAAGATCACTAACTACAACTTGTACACCTGTATTAATTACCACAGAAACAGGCACCCTAGAGAGTTGACAAATGCAGATGGAAGACCATCTCCTCGCAGAAGCACAATCAGAAATCTGATTTCGATTTAGATCTAGTATACACTATTTTATAGTGTCAGTGATCTGAGAATGGGGTTATTCAGCACGCCTTTTGGTCCTACACAGCTTACGACATAATCCTGATTATTATCTGCCCTTACGAAGTTCGTCGCCCACCGATCCTGGACACAACAGTTGCGTGCTCACTTAACCTACTGTCAAGCCTTAACAGCTGTCACATCTCTTGGTTTGATCCTGGTTGTCGCTTTCTGGGAGATTCCCGTGAGCAACAACGTATGTGCATTGAAGTTGGCTAGAATTGCAACTGTCTTCCTGTGTGGTGTTTAACTTAATTTAATTCATTTCTTCATTAATGAAGTGTACCAGCGGTATCTTCAGCCTTGTGGCCGTTGAAGTTCCCGTGACCTGCTCTGGTCGTTGATGTAGTTTTTGGCAGTGTATGTTACTTGTCGTGTTGATGCTGTCCAACACGGGGTATATTTCGACAGCTGAGGTGTTGTTGATAGTTTTGGGCGTTTATTCTGACTGGGTTGGATTGGGCACCAGTATCCACAACGTTGTGCTATTGACATCTTGTTCTCGATTTGCTGGTCGGGTGGAGCAGAACTGATCTTATTGGTTGGTTCGTCGGCTGGCTTTCGGATGGGTTGCCTTCCGATTAAGCGGTTGTCGATCTGGCTGCCTGTCTCACCCAGACCGACCCTTGGAACGTTCTGAGTGCCGCTCCTTGTATTTTACATAATGATTTCCTTTTTAGTCTTAAGTAGTCTGTGTGGCCTTCAGCCGAGGTTTAGCTTATTAAAATTGCATGACTTTTCCTCTTAGACCTTAAGCCGTAAAAAGAAAAAGGTATCTTGTTTGGTATGTGGCCTTCAGCCGAGCTTCAGCCTTTTGAGATTGAAATTAGAAATTCCTTGTGTACATGCCTTAAGCTGTTAATTGGCATGTAAGTTGGTATGTGACCTTCAGCCGAGTTTTCAGCCTTTTCAAATCAAAAGTTGAAAAGTTTTCTCTATACCTTAAGCCGTAAGAAATATTTTCTAGTTTTTATGTGGGCTTCAGCTCAGTTTTCTGGCCTAAATTAAGAATTGGAAATTTCTTTGTCTGGCCTTTAAGCTGTGAGATCGTTTGGGTTCCATATGTGGCATTCAGCCAAATTTTATGTGAAGCATTTTAGGATAAAGATTTTATCCTATTTTAGTTGAAAATTAGAAGGTCTTCCCTTTAGGCCATAAGCCGCAAAATTTTTTTCTGCATGGTGTGTGGCCTTCAGCCGAGTTTTAATCTCTCTTAAAGTAAAAATTCAAAATCTGTGATTTGCTCTTAAGTCATAAGATTGTTATTCCTTAGTATGAGGCCTTCATCCGAGATTTACACGAAATATTTTAAGATGAGTCCTTCAGCCTTTTCAGATTGACAGCTCTTCTTCCTAGGCCTTAAGCCGTTAAATTGTTATGTTGACATGCGGCCTTCAGCCGAGTTTTCAGCCTATTTAGATGAAACACTGAAATCTATGTCTCGGCCTTAAGCCGTAACACTGTTCTTTATTAATGTGAGGCCTTCAGCCGAGTTCTATGTGAAAAATTTAAGCTTAGGCTTTCAGCCTATTTATATTGAGGATAAAAAAATTTTTCTAAAGAGGTGAAACCTCCAGAAGAACTCCTGTACCTCAATTCCATGCTTAGGCCTTGTGCCTTGGATTTTCGATGCGGCCTTCAGCCGATATAACTTAAATCAAAGGAGGTCTTTTGTTGAAACGTTGAGAGTTTTCATTCTTGATTGTATGATTGTCTGTTTTAAGAAATAAAGTTTATATGTTGAGTGCAACTGGCCGCTTTCCACAATTATAACCTCATCCGCTCTGTCCTGCTAGCCCAGGGACTTCATATTGTCATTTCATTGTACGAGTATTTTGCATCAGGAGAACCAATGCAAAGCTCCAATGGACCTAAGATTTTCGATAGATCTTAGTGCTGCTGTTGGGAACGCAATCAGAAAAAGGGCACTCCACCATCGACAGTTCGCATCTTTTCTTGAGGGGATAGAGGCAGGGCATGAAGACGCAATTTATCAGATAAGTGAGGTCGTTAAGCCTGGGCAAAGTTTAAAAATATATGGACGCTGCAGAAAGTAACCCCTTATTTCTGGTCATAAAGGAAGTGTCTCATAATTTTCTTACAAAAATAAGGAATGAGCGTGGAGATATGACATGTTCGTAGCTCATATGTTTGGGAAACTGGCTGAACTAAATGTGACATTGCAGAACATGGAGTTGCTTTCACACGAAATGTTTTAGCATGTTAAATGATTCAAACCAGAACTAGATCTATTTGCAAGGATAGCAGATGAAGGTAATTTTTGCCGTCTTCCTTTACCAGGAAAACAGAAAGTGCCTGAAAGCGCTTCCGCCAAGATTAGGGATCATCTGCAGACGAGGTCACATAGAGGATCCCGGATTTTAATAAAATTCTGCCTCACTTCAATTTGTTCTCTTACGTCATCAGTGATTATGTCGACAAAACACCTGAGGAGCTGCAGCCTGAAATTATTTACTTGCAATCAGATCGCACTGTAAATGAAATGTTTAATCCTCAGACTTTTACAAACGTTTCTTTGCTGAAAAATTATCATAAATGAAGAAATTTTCTGGAAAAATGTTGTTTATGTTTGGATCTATATATAACAGAACAAGGTGTTTGTTATTTTAAGGTCAACAAGAGTAAAATAGCCGCTTTCTGACAAACATTTTCTTACAGTCTGTGATGACAATGTCATCAAGCCATTTCACTCCTGATTACAAAAAATCGTAAAAACGGGAACACATTTGTCTCATTACACTAACTCTAAAATTAAAAGTGATTGTAGCTGTAAATCATATGAAGTTAGCAGAAAAACTGTTTTTTTGTGTTTAAATTTAATGATTTTACGGTACAAGTTGTACCTTTTCTTAAACGTAAAGTTAAGTAAAGTATGCAATCATTTTTAAAAGTGTGGCACTCCACTCACCCTCTCTTCCACTAAGCACCCCCGAACCAAAACAGTTGTCCACCCCTGTCATGAGGTATGCACTTTAGAGCCCATATTTGCTGGATATATTTTTCTCGTTTTGGTCCATACTAACATCTCGTTTTTAACATCGTGTGTATTACTAATAGGCTAACCTGTTACACGGGGCGCGGTCTAAATGTCCGTTTGCCTGTGTAATGCTCTTACAATGTACTGATTGAGAAGTTTTAACACAGTAAGACAACATTTCAGGCAAACTCTGTGGCCGTGTATTAAGGCACCGTAACTCGCGGCGTGCAATTTATCCAGACTTTATTCAACCAGTAATTCAAAATAAGAGTTTTTAGTGACCTCAAACAAATTCTTTTAATGTATAGTTTCAAACATTTAAAAAGTTTTTTCTCTCTCAAAACCACCGCAAAGTGATGAAAGAGATATAGCTTATTGCTTATTACTTTTTGACTGTTCTGCTATAAAACTTTAGACTCAGATATGAGTTCTTAATTTACAACTCTTTTATTACTAACTGTATTCGAAAATACATCGTAGACATAATACGCATATATTACTGGCTGTAGCTCCAAAATTATGTCAATCCACGAAAAATTGTTCAAGAGATATGACTCCATGAACATTGAGATGCAAAAAGACAGCTTTTTCTTAAACGTCAAACAAATTACCCAGACGAAACCCTTCCATTGATCGAAAATGAGAGCACTTAGAGCGTTGCAACTGGTTCGACAATGAGATTCTTCCAACTATCTTCAAATAGCAATTCAAACCTTTTTGAAACCACGCCTACATGCTTCGTGTCATATAATTAATATATTTGTAAAGTATGTAAAGTATTTAGAGGCTTGAAACTGTTTTAGAAGTCGGAGTTGGATTCTTTATCGAACTTTGCTTTTTTGGGGGGCGGGGGGGGGGGGGGGGAGGAGGAGTGTTGCTGGTTATACCTAATGTGAAATATAAATTTACGTTTACTTACATTTTTCCTTTGTCACAAAGACGTCAACACAGAAACAACGGATATGCTGCTCGCAGCCGGCCGGTGTGGCCGAGCGGTTCTAGGCGCTGCAGTCTGGAACCGCGCGACCGCTACGGTCGCATGTACGAATCCTGCCTCGGGCATGGATGTTTGTGATGTCCTTAGGTTAGTTAGGTTTAAGTAGTTCTAAGTTCTAGGGGACTGATGACCTCAGCAGTCCCATAGTGCTCAGAGCCATTTGAACCATTTTGCTGCTCGTATATTACAAACGAATGAGAACGGTTACTGCGCTGTTCTACGCGGAAGGGTCTTTCTAAATACAGTATCCGCCTCATGAGACAACCATTGCAAGAAAGCTACTCTACTGTGGAAACTTGGATCTAGTTATCTTTCGACTGTCGGTTTTGGAAACGCCAATGTGTCATGGAATTTTACTTCGTCATTTTATGTTTGTGCTGTACAGTGGTAATTACTGGTAGACCATGTCAATGATACATCTGTTTGTATGCGATTCCATCCTATATGAAATGTAAACATAGACTAGGGTTGTACATATTCGGCTTTGAGAGAATTGTTTCAAGAGTTACAAAATTTTAGCCTATGCACTTGGATGTTACTTCCTGTAATAACGATTCGCTGATAAATGATGCAATGCACAATTAATGGAGGCGCCAATCAGAATTCGAGAACGTTCTTCACTGACGCTGCAGAGTGTCCAAACACTTCATTTCCAGACAGACGTTCCCTAACGCAAAATATCCATTTTGCAGCAAGCGTCGCGGGTGTTGTCTCGCTACGCTTTGCTTGTTACAAGGATTTTGTATTGGTTTTGACTGCTTACGTGTCAGTTTCCCTACTTGTGTCGATGGTATCATCGCCACATGTACGACGCCTTTGAATGCCGCGCGCAAATTTCCCGCGCCTGTACTAAAATGTGGCGAGACCAGCGCCAGTCAGGTGTCGCCCTCTGACGACTGCCATGAGGGGCGGCCGGAGCCAGCTACGTGGAGAACGGTTGCAACCATAGATCGAGACGGAAGAGCGATCCCCGGACTGCGTCAACCTGCTACACGACTTGTTCCCGACAGAAGATGCCTTTGATAACGTCGATAGTACCGATCATTAACCTTTTTGAGTTACAGTGAGCTGTGGTGATTGGAACGGTCGTCACCCAGGGATCTGAGTACCATGCGTTTTCTATGTGACTGACCTGAGACGTGTATTATGATAGTTGCGTTTTCTTTTGTAACTTTTTGCATTGGGTAAAGATAGACGAATGAAGAACTGCAGTAATTTTGATAGAACGAGCACATGCTATGTTCGCGTCTGGTCGTAAAGTTTTCTTGCATAAGGTACCACATTAAATTAAACGTTTCCTTGTGAACTATTTTTGACATATTGTCTTAAATCAATATTTCGTGTTGTTTCTAGAAGTTTGGGTTCAAAAAATTACGCTTGGAACTGTTGTATTACGCCTACCTCCTCACCCCCATCCCTTCCACTTAATGCCCTGTTACAATATGGTAGCAGAGCGTGGTTGTGGTGTGAGGCTGTAGGGATGGTACGAAGTATACTATTTTATTTAATGATAGTTCACTAAGATTGAACTGTGTTATATTTTCTAAAGCCGATAGTACTTTGGTATTGTACTGTTTCAGCATGACAGTCAGAGGGGTGATTGGAGTGTCGGAGCTACGGAAGGAGGGACTATTGTGCGAAGTAAGTATACGGGGTTCCGTTACATCGGGCAATGTTGCTGAGTTAGCGCGGCGGTTGCGGAAAGTTGTTGACCGTCCAGTTGTACCGCCACAGCAGTAGGAAAGCGGGGTGAATGAGGGCATCATCCAGCATTAACTGAGCGCTAGGCGAGTTACAGTCAATAGTTCCCTTCTTTGAATTCAGTGAGCCGTCACGGTCACAGATCAATAGAGTGAGAGCTCGGATTATGCGCTATATTGGTAGGGTACAGGATCTGTGTACCGTCAATCCATCCAACACCGTGTAAATAATTAGATGAACAGTTAAACGCATTATTAGGACGTACCCAGGGGATGTTAGTAAGTAGAGGACCCGTCATGGGCGGGGAATTACCTCAGCCTGATTGTCCAACACCTTAGAAAAATTACTACGGGAGGCAAGTACGTTATCATTAGATTCAACTGATCAGATACTTAGCGATTTGCATTTTCTATCAAGGTTACGGGATAGAGGAGAAACTTTTGACTTGAGTGCTTGTCATCTTTATCAGTTATTGGGTCCAATAGTGAGTGAGCTTCTGGAACAACTGTTAATGGACGCTAGGAGTCGTGGGCTGTCGTTCAGAGCATTTCGGGAGGGGAGTTAATCTGCCATAATGATTTGTGCCCCCCTCCCCCCCCCCCCCCTGCCCCAGAGTGCGACATGAAGCTATTTGTAGGACGTATCTTAAAGAAGTCCAGCATGATAACGAGCCGTTAGAGAAATATGTTAAAAGGGTAAAGGATAGTAACAGAAGCTAAGGTCTTAACGATAGGGGAGCGGAGGTAGTCGAGAATATTCTGCAGAGGGTGCGTCCTAGAGACCGCTGCACGGCTCTGTTTTGTGAACGCCCACAGAGCTTTAGGCAGTTATATGAGTTGATCAACATGGTACAAGCTCTCGTCTACGCCGACCAACTACGTGGTAAGGAAAAAGGTTCTCGACAGCAAGAGCCGGACAATAATGTAGCCCTATACGACAGGCGGGTTCCATGGTAGTAAAGTGCTTTGAGTGTAAGAGCAGAGGGCATGTTGTTAGGAGCTGTCCCAAAGTAAGGTGTTTCATGTGCAAGAACAGGGGTATATTGCCAAGAATTGCCCTGAAAAGTGGAGGGACAAGAATTTATGACGGTATTTTGAGCAGGTATCACGTTGTAGGGGGTTCTGTAGGAGAATTGAAGCGGTTCCCAGCGATAGAGTTCCTTTTTCTTTTTTCGCGGCACTTAATGAGGAACCTGTGTGCGCTCTGCTGTACACCAGTAGTTCTTTAGTGGATGAAAGATTGTTGTCCGCGCACCGCGGACACAGGAAGTTGCCAGACTTAGCCAACTCAGAGCATATGCCAATTTTGGGGACAATGAAGGTTACGATCCGAATCGGTGAGTTTACGTGAAAATTTCCTGTCCAAGAGGCGCGTAATCTGTCTGTACCGGCTACACTCGATGCCGATTTTATTGGAAAGGTGGGCCTGGTGCCCCGGTGGGGTCGGAGGAGGTTTCATTTGAGTTCGACAGGGAAAAGCCTTAAAAGTTCTGTAAACATCCTGTGCATCGCCGGATTAACTGTTCCAGACACGTAATGAACGAAGTGGAAACCGTTTCCGTGTATGACCTTGAGCATTTGTTCCCGGAGCAGAGACAGCAGATTGTGGAGTTGTCTACCGAGTTTAGTGATGTGCCAACCTATCGCTTTGGTGAGATTAAAGATGCCGAATATAAGATCGAATTAACAGACAATGTTTCCGTAAGGTGCCCACCATTTAGGTTATCACCGCCTCGTATGAAAGCATTGAGGGAAACTGTTCGGGAAATGTTGCAGGACGTAGCGACTAGACTATCTAAATCTCTGAACTCTTCACCTATGTTTGTGGTGCCCAAACCGCAGGGGGGAGTGCGTCCGGTGGTGGACTATAGGGTGCATAATAAAATAACTGTGCTACAGTCTATACCTCTCCCTGATTTGCATTCGTGTTTTTGCTGGTTCCACAAGGCGAAGGTTTTTACTACCTTTGACTTGAACCAGGCGTATTATCAAGTACCTCTAGCGGAAAAATCTAAACCGGTGACAGCCTTTGCGACCGACTGGTCACTTTATGAGTACGTTAGTTCCGTTTGGGTTATCGATAGGTGCAGCTGTGTTGTCCGGTATCCTCAACAGAGTTTATTCGGATCTTAAGTTTGAATGTGCGTATTATTATTTGGATGATTAGGTGATTTTTAGTGAGAGATTTGAAGAGCATGTTGAGCATGTTCGCGAGGTACTCAAAAGGTTGTTAAAAGCTGGATGTACTCTCAAACCACCTAAGGTTCGCGCAGCATTAAATATTCTTTCTGGGGCATATTATCTCCCAGAACGGAGTGTGAATTGATCAAAGTCGTACTGAGGCCATTTATTTATTCGCAACCCCTACAAATTGGAAGGCTGTGGCTCGCTATACAGGAATGATTAATTTCTTTCGAAAATTCATTCCTAATTTGGCCCAGTTAGCTGCCCTCTCAAACGAGCTTCGGAAGAACAGTAGAAACTCTTAGTAGGGACCTTCGAAGCAGGCATCATTCGAGGCTTTAAAGAAAGCATTGGCCACCGCCCCTGTGTTAGCGATGGCCAATTTCAACAAGAAGTTCACAGTTCATACTGTGCCTCCACGTCGGGTGTCGCTGCAGTTCTGTTGCAAGAAAAGGAGCCGGAAGACGCCCAATCGATTACGCTTCACGTTGTCTTTCTCCGTTACAAGCAAAGTATTCCGTATACGAACTTGAGGCCTTAGCTGTCAACACTTGAAAAATTTAAATCATATCTGCAACTTGAACCATTTCTGTTGGAGAATTAGGCGCTTAGTTTGGCACCTGCAAGACCGAGACGAACAGGCAGAAAAGCGAGTTTCGCGATACGAATTTCGGCGTTGAAGTTCAGAGTTAAGCATATTAGGGGCTCGGAGAATGTTTTGGCTGACAGCTTAAGCCGAATGTTCGAGCCAGAGTTCGAGGAGCACCAGGACGAACAGGGAGGTTTCGGAGAGGCCAGTGGTCGCGATAATTGCAACTGTGTCGTTCTGGGTGATGCGGTGCGGTCGCGAGACTTCAATGAGTGCAGTAGTGCCATTTTGAGCGGGTTGTCATTGCTCTTCAGAGATATCGCTCTGCAGCAGGAAGAAGACTCCGTACTGCACAAGCTTAAATGGGATAACGCATATGGACGTCGTTAGGCCCTATTGCCTAAACGGAAACATATTATGATATGTGACCCTTTCGGTGACCCCAAGGTAGTACTGCGTCAAACTTTGACCCCTATGGTCTTCAAACACTATAATGAAACACCAGTAGGTGCTCACTTGGAGATTTTTAAAATTCGCTTGAAATTTAAAGAGCGTTTCACTTGGAAAGGCACGGAGCAGCAGATTAAGCAAATGGTATCAGTGTAAAAAGTATGGGCTCAGCAAGCCAGTGGAGAACGCCAAGGAGGTGTTCTTAGCTTCTGAAGAGGCAAGGGAGCCCATGGAGAGATTGTATATTGATTAAGTACGGCTTCTTCCGCGTTCGAAAGATAGATATCGTTATATCTTCGTTTGCGTGGATGTGTTCACACGGTTTTGCTGGCTGATGCCTACCTGCAATGAAACCTCGCTAACTTCCGTACAGTGCTCACAGTGTGTATTTAGGGTGTTTAGACCCTGTCATGTGTTTTTTTCTGACAGTGCAACGTCATTGAAGTCCACGGCTTTCCGTAACTTTTGTTACGAAGCGGGAGCACCTCATACTACCACCACACTATACTATCAAAACCCGTCTATGGCAGAACGGATTAACTGGAAATTGAAGGTAGCGCTAATCGCTTTCCACCATAATGTTCAGGCTCGCTGGGACAGTTCGTTTTCATGGCTATGGTATGCCTTCAATACTGCTACCCATGAGGCCATAAGGACACTCCTGCGGGATTGTGAGCTTTTAAATCTAATTCGCCCCTGGCGAATTCATGGTCACTTACTGATTTGTTGCCAGAAAGGGTGGGAAGTGCACAAATCCGTGCCAACTGGAAGCGTGCAAGGAAGAACTGAGGAAGAGTAACGAGCAAATTGAAATGCGTTATAATGTTGTTAGACAGCCGATTTTGGCTGAGGGCGGGAGACCAGGTTTGGGTAAAGAATTGAGGAGCAGTAAGTCGGGCGGTGGATAAAATGACGGGGAAGCTATTTCCCCGACGCGTCGGGCCTGTACAAACACTGCGCTTTGTCAATCCCGGTCTCTCCCCCCCCCCCCCCTCTTCCTGCTGGTGGGGGTCCAAGGGGTTAGAATAGGCCAGAGGTATTCCCGCCTGTCGTAAGAGCCGACTAAAAGGAGTCTCACACGATTCGGTGTTAGTGATGGTCTCCTACAGGGTTTGCCCTCCATTTTTCAAAATGTTTTCGAGGGTCGAGCAAATTGGGGAAGGGCACCTTACATGGTGCATAGTGTCCATCATGCCCTGAAACCTCTCGCATCCTCTATCGACGCGGATCTGCACTTCTGCTCATTGTCCAGCTGTTGGGCGAGGTCACCCTCCTGGGTGCGTTTTCCTCGATCCTCTCTGCAGTATCGCTTTCTACGCTATCTTTGCTAGTTTGCGCTGGATATCCAGCGTGATTGCCTGTCCGTTTCGGTGGGGCCGCCATGAACCCTGTTCGTTGGAGCTCCCTGATCACGCAGAAATTGTTCTGCTGATGTCTGCGCTGTTAACTCCCCACGTATGCCAAGGAGTAGATGCCCATCACCTTGGGATTTCGGGACTCCCAGAAATGGTCCACCTGCCAGGTGGCCTTTGCTGCGGCTCAGTGGCGCCCATGGTGAGGGTCCCTGGTCGGAGTGGGTGGCATCAGGGCGGATAACACGCCATGAAGCGTAGTACATCGTCTCATGCTCGTGGTTCACTGTCAGCAGTCTCTAAGCGGGCAAAGTCTTACTTCTATGCTAAGAAATGCTACCCCAAATCGTTCCCCCGCCCCGCCCCCCCCCCTTAGCCAAACCATGGGAGGAACGGCAGGCTAAGGATGGCAGCGAAGCTTATTCACCGAAGTACACCGTATGTACGAGAGTTGATGGGGAATCTGTCTTGTCAAACCTGCTCTTTGTGGAGCATTTATATGACAAGTTTGGGGAGGTGGAGGGCTTGTCCAGAATGCGGTCAGGGTCTCCTTTGATCATAACAGCATCTTCTGCCCAGTCATGAGCACTACTACCCTGTGACAATCTGGGGGATGTTTCTGTAACTGTCAAGTCCCATAAGAGCTTAAATATGATCTAGGGTATTTATATTCCACAGCAACCTTCTTTTGCAGTCTGACGATGAGCTGCGCTCCAATTTAGAGCACTGAGGTGTTCATTTCGTCCGGCGCATCCATCGGGAACTGAGGGATAACCAGGTTGCCACCAATGCCTTCATCTTGGTCTTCGAGGGTGACACATTGCCCTAGAAGGTCAAGGTGATGGTCTACCACTGACGTTAAGCCATCAATCCCTCCCCCGATGTGGGGCTTGAAGTGCTGGAAGTTCGTCCACATGTCTTCATGCTGCACTTTCAGCCCCCCTAGTCGAGATTGTGGACGTCCATTGCATCCCAATACTCCATGTGCCCCATCTCCCATTCATATCAACTGCAGAGAGCATCATTCACCTTGCTCGCCGGACTGCAGGATTTTACAGATAGAGGAAAATCATGGAATATAAGACCCAGGACCGACAGATCTACACTGAGGCTGAGGAAATTTTCGGGTGTACATCCTGTGGCTATGACCTCATATGCCACTGCTACGAGGACAATTGTCGCCCCAGCAGTTCCTCGAATTCCTGTCGCCTCTCAGAACTGGGAAACACCTGCCCCCTTGATAGTAGGGAGCATTTCCATCCCTGTTGATCCCTCACCACCTACTTCAGGAGCAACACCCCCTCCTCCCCCAACCATCGGGGATTTCAGTCCACATTTCTGAGCCATAGAAGCATAAGGCTTCTAAGGCTCTTCTCGCTAGGAACGGGTCCATTGGGTCACTCTCCTCACACCTGCCAGTGACTGAAGAGCTCAAAAGCAGTTGTTAGTAGAGCTTCATGCTAATCCTCTGTCACAGAGATGATTCAGTGAGGTATTCCAAGCCAGGAAACCCAAGGAACAGCGCAAGAAATCGAAAAGACCCCCACGAACAAGAAACTTGCAGTGGCACCCACACCTCCGCTACGTACAAGCTCTGTGTCTGAGGATAGGGTGGAGATTCTGGCATCCACTGAGATCCTGGATCTCAAAGAACCCTCAGACACAATGGATTTCGACTGCTCAGTCAAAAAGTCGGTGGCAGCAATTGACCCTGGGGCGTAATCTGCCTTATTGAATGTTCCATGCCTTCACAGTCTCACGGTGATGTCATGCTCCAGTGGAATTACGGCTGTTTTTTCTACCGCCTGACTGAGCTACGGCAACTGTTAAGTTTTACACCTGCATTTTGCATTGCCCTCCAGGTAACCTGGTACCCGGACGTGCGAACCCCTGCCCTCCATGACTATAAGGGGTGCTGTAGGACTGCGACTATAATCGAGTGTGATCTGGAGTCTGTATTTATGTCTTAAACTCAGTCTTTAGTGAAACTGTGCCCCTCCAAACCCCTCTTTAAGCTTTGGCTGTCAGAATACAGACGATGTAGAAAATAAGTGTCTGCAATGTATGTCTTCCTCCAGATGGTACAGTACCACTAAATGTATTACCTGCATTGATTGATTAACTCCCTAAACCTCTCCTACTTGTGGGAGATTTTAATGCCATAACCCTTTGTGGGTAGGCACCATATGTACTGGTCGAGGCAGAGATATCGAAAAATTACTGTCATAACTCGACCTCTGCCTCTTAAATATTGGGGCCGCCTCACATTTCAGTATGGCTCATGGCAGTTACTTGTCCATTGATTTATCAGTTTGCAGCCCAGGACTTCTATCTATGCACTGGAGAGCAAATGACGATCTCTGTGGTATTGACCATTTCCCAGTCAGTGCCCCAGCGTCAGACCCATGGACGCCTGTCCAGGTGGGCTTTAAACAAGGTGGGCTGGGAAACTTTTACCTTTGCTGGCACCTTTGAATCTCCCCCATACGGAAACATCGACGTGATGGTTGAGCAGATGACCACAACAATCCTTTCTGTGTCAGAAAACGCTATCCTTCCCTCTCCACAGTGCCCTGGAGAAAGGCAGTCCCCTGGTGGTCACCAGAAGTCGATGAAGCAATTAAGGAGCGTCGGCGAGCTTTACAGCGGCATAATGGGCACCATTCCTTGGAGCACCTCATAACATTTAAACGGCTCTGTGCCCCCGTTAGCCAACTTACCAAACGATGGAAACAAGTGTTGGGAGAGATACATCTCGACCATCGGGTCCCATACGTCTCCTTCCCAAGTCTCGGCAGGGATCAAACGTTTTTTCGGGTACCACCCCCAACAGGTGTTCCAGGTGTTAACATCAATGTCGTGTTATCTACCGACGCAATCACGATTTCCAGGCACTTTGCTGAGTACTATGTTCGAGTCCCTGAGTCGGAAAATTACCCCCCAACCTCTCGCACTCTCAAACGGTGGGTGGAAGGGAAATTCCTCTCGTTCACTACACGTCACAGTGAATCCCATAACGCACCATTTACAGAATAGGAGCTCTTCGGTACCCTTGCACATCGCACCGACGCTACACCTGGGCTAGACCGGATCCTCAGTCATACGATTAAACACCTCTCATCTGACTACACACGACATCTCCTCGTCATCTTCAACCGGATCTGGTGCGATGGCGTCTTCCCATCGCAATGGCGTGCGAGTACCATAATTCTGGTGTTCAAACCCGGTAAAAACTTGCTTGATGTGGATAGCTATCGGCCCATCAGCCTCACCAACGTTATTTGTAAGCTGCTGGAACGTAAGGTGTGTCGGCGGTTGGGTTGGGTCCTGGAGTCACGTGGCCTACTGGTTCCATGTCAGTGCGGCGTCCGCCAGGGTCGCTCTACCACTGATAATCTTGTGTCCTTCGAGTCTGCCATCCGAACAGATTTTTCCAGACGCCATCACCAGGTTGCCGTCTTTACTGATTTACGAAGAGCGTATGAGCTGACCTGGCGACATACTATCCTTGCCTCATTGTATGAGTGTCGTCTTAGAGAGCCGCTCCCGATTTTTATCCAAAATTTCCTGTCGCTTCGTAGTTTCCCTGTCCAAGTTGGTGCTTCTCGTAGTTTCCCCCCCCCCCCCTCCCCCCCCATATCCTGAAGAATGGGGTCTCACAGGTCTCTGTATTAAGTGTATCTCTATTTTTAGTGGCCATGAATGGTCTAGCAGTAGCTGTAGGGTTGTCTGTCTCACGTTCTCTGTATGTAGACGACTTCTGCATTTCGTACTGATCCACCAGTACTGGTGTTGCTCAGAGGTGCCTATAGGAGCCATTCCCAAGGCGCAGTCATAGGCCCTAGCCCACGGATTCCAGTTTTCTACCGCAAAGTCGTGTGTTACGCATTTCTGTGGGCCTTGTACCGTTCATCTGGAACCAGAACCTTACCTTAAAGACGATGCAGTCACTGTAGTGGAGACATATCGATTCTTAGGACTGGCTTACGACACCCAATTGACTTGGCTTCCTCACCTTCGTCAGCTTAAGCAGAAGTTATGGCAGCACCTCAATGCCCTCCGCTGCCTAAGGAACAACAACTGGGGTGCAGATCGCTCTACTCTGCTGCAGCTCTACAGAGGCCTTGTTCAATCTCTTCTCCTTGACTATGGCAGTCTGGTTTATGGTTCGGCGGCAGCTTGAAAAGAGGCAAAACCCCTATTAGTCTGACCACACTACACGGCTCCAGGTCGCTGCTGCTCAGTCTCTCTGCTGTTTGGCCATTTCAGGCGCGAACTGTTAATTTAATATGTCTGTGACCTTTTGCGCAGTCTCCGTATGCAAATCATTACAGGCCCATGTCTTCACAATATTCACTTAGAAACTGTATTAAATGGGTCTGCATTCTGTGACAGCAGAAGTTCGTGTCCGATTTGAAACCGAATATCATAGGTAGGGTACACGGAGCGACAGAAAAGAAACGCAATGAGCAGGCGATCTACAACGGCTATTAGTTACCAATTGGCTGACAGACGGCGCAAACGGAAACGATAAAAGCCAACGGCCGTGTGCCAGCGGGGAGGAGAGTGAATATCGTTTGTCGCAACCGAAACCCTAGCAGCTCTTTCTTGCTTACTCTCGACATGTTGGTACAGATTCCAGCTACTATTATACACGAACGAGAAAACGTAGTAAATTCTGGATTCGTTCATACAAAGAAATATCAGCTACAGGTTGTACATAGCAGCCAAAGACCTGAAAGAGAACTGAACGATGAAATAGTGCTACAGCGAACTTGAATGTATATGCATGTCAGTGTTGTGAATATCACTAAACAGGTATCTATATATAAGTTGTAACACCACTTACAATATTTATAAGAAAGATGGCTTAATGTTATAAAGCAAAAGATTCAAAAATAGCAATATAACCTTGTCGAAACCGGTTGTCTAAATCTAATAAATGTTTTGCTAGCGATAATGATGCTTGGAAGTTTCTTAAGAATCCACACTATTGCAGACCTTCCCGATACTGGTATATCAGAAATGTATGATCACATTATTATTTGCAATAAGAGCAATGCCTTTGAAAAACATAATTAAATTCTGCAGCGGGAGAACAAAACTCACTTTTTCCTCATGCAGAAGGCCTCATTGGCTGAAACACTTAATAGGACAAATGGAGGGGTTCAGACATTTCCCGTTTCTGAGCTCCAGCACTAGAAACCTCCGCTATTGGTTAACTGTATTGAAATTGAGAACGGAAAGGGGATTATTGCATTGTTATAACGGATCTGATTGGTCAGCACTCGGAAGAATCACAGCCATTGGTGACTATGATCATGCACAAGGCTCATACTCAAAACGGTAGAGTAAAAATTCTGCTTCTTGCTGAGAGCTCTCTGTGCAACTTACGTCTCTCCCACGGAACACTTCAGCCGAGAGTCGGACTTTGATTCCGGGCTCTGAATGAGAGCAACCTTTTGTGAAGAGTGGTGGGAAACTATAGCGTTTGCAGACCGAGTGACAGGACGAGTCTCAATGTTTCTCACTGACGTTAGAGACCACTACGTGTATTAATATTTCCGACCTCAAAATGTCCTCATGCAAGATAGTGGATGCGTGCATGATTCCTTCTACAGCTTTATCTTTCCTCCCTGATTAACATTCAGCCGTCACTGTGTAACTTGCTTGATGTTAGTTGATTCCCCAAAGGATGTGGCGACTTTCACGTGTTTGACTGAAACTCATTAACCGATCTTTGCCAAGTTTCTAATATTTAAATTCCATTGTAACTTGTATTAACACTTACTTAATTAACTGTTTACTGTCTCTGTTAACTTGTATTTAATTTGCATTTTACAGCAAACTGTAAGAAATAGTTTTACAGTGACAATTGTTTCATTCAGTAGTTTGATGAACACAGTAATTTTATAATCGTATGAGTAGCAACACACACCGTTCGCTTATACCAGAACGACCACTGTTTAACACAGAGTGACAGTTATTGAATTATAAAATCGTCATAACTTTAGAACTTTTGTGATAGCAAGTCCAAACTGACCGGTTGGCCGCGGAACATTATGGGTATTAGGATGCGCCCAAGCACGTGGTTTCGAGACCAAGTCCACTTTCATTTCCATGGGTTCGTCAACAAGCAAACCTGGCGCATTTGGGGGTCTGAGAATCCGCATATGGCGGTCGAGTAGTCTCTTCATCCTCAATGGGTGACAGTGTGGTGTGCAATGTCCAGTCACGGAATAATCTAAGCGATATTGTTTGATGACATTGTGACTAACAAACGGTGCGTGAAGGTTTTGGAAGATGATTGCATCCCCATTATCCAAAATGACCCTAATTTCCACAGTATGTGGTTCATGCAAGACGGAGCTCCACCCTATTGAACTGGAGACTGATGTGCTGGAGGAGCATTTTGGGACCACATTCTGTCTCTGGGGTGCCCAGAAGACACCAGCATGGTCCTCGATTCGCTGCCACATTCTCTGGAGCTGAACACATGCGTCTGCTGTTTGTGGAGTTATGTTAGACTAGTTGTACAGCAGTAACTCCAAGAGGGTTGATGAGGTCGCCGACAGCATCGACGCTCCGGCACTTAATCAGGTCATGCAGAATTTCGATACACGTCTGTACCACATCATCGTCAATGATGGCAGGCATATCGAACATGTCATTACCTACATCCAAATATCTGTAGTGACGTTTACATATTGAGAAAAGTACGTGCACGCTGTAGTTTGAAACTAATTTACGTTTTTCTGATATACTTCAATAACTGTCACAATGTAAATTTAATTCATTAATTTCAGGTGCAGGGGTTATGAATCACTTTAATGCAAATTGCACTGTAAGATCTTCAAAGTGTACGAATTGATATTTCTAGAGAGAGGGGGAGTGGGGTTGAGAGTTAATTTCCAATGTTATTTCTGAAATTTTCCTACTTTTTTCTTACCATTACTGTCTGCCTAATTTCTTAGGGATGCGTGTGGCTGGCTGCTGCAGTAACTATTTGGATGCATATTCTTAATAGAGAGGTTAATTTCGTTTGCGCAGTTATCCATAGATACCTCTTGCCGGACTGCTACCAGTAACTAGTCCAACTTGTTAGGGGCAGCCCTTCGCCCATTATTGCGCGTACTGGAAGTTCAGAGTCAAGAGGAATTCGCACAAATGGTCTGAGTTCACTGTCGAAGTTCAGTAGATATGTGAGTATAAACAGATATCGCTGTAGCGAAGCTAACACGAAATGCTAAACTCCGAGCAGTATAATGCACCACAGAGGTGCCGCTGGCTCTAAACTCACAGGACGCGGACCACACTGTCTGCGGCAGTTCCCCTTAGTTCGGACATCTGCGAGCGATACGTGTGTCTGGCAAAAGCGGTTGTTATCCTCGCCCCCTCATTACTGGTTTATCACCGCCCTTCCTGTCCTCGGATCACCATACTGCGCTATTCCCTGCCCTTTTCCGTAACCAATTTTGTGTCAACCGGTTGCCCGTTCGCCATTTCTAACCTTATTTAGGTGTTTGTTTACTTACTTTTTATCATTTTATTCTCTTAATGTTTTCTATATTGAGCCGTAGCGCCTGTTCTTTACCTTTGGCGCTTGTTGTCTGTTGATTCTTCGATTTTGCTTACCTTTGCTGAGGCAGAGCCAAACTTTAAAGGAGCGGGATAGGATGGTCATGAGTTCCGTCGGTTTACAGTGATGTCGTAGAGAGAGAGGTAGGGGGATGGCCAGGAGAGGGCAGTTCGCCCCCCTGCCGAGTGGTGAGGCGATTGTAGTCATGGCCGGCACCCAGCGCTGGAGCAGGACGGGGTCGCTGTTAGCTTGGCTTGGCGTAGGTGGGCGGCAATAATAATAATAATAATAATGAGCGCATGGCATTGGTGGCCGGGAGACCCCTCGCGGGGCGGTTCGGCCGCCGCTTCAAAAGTTCTTTAACGCCACTAAGGCGACTTGCGAGTGAATGAGGATGAAATGATGATGAAGACACACAACACCCAATCATCTCGAGGCGGAGAAAATCGCCGACCCCGCCAGGAATCGAACCCGGGACCCCGTGCGCGGGAAGCGAGAACGCTACCGCAAGACACCGAGCCGCGGACGGGGCGGGAGTAGTTGAGTGGGACTGCGCGGCGCGAGGCCTCCTTAGCGTAGCGGAGCTGGGGCTTGCAGTGTCTGCAGTGGAAGCCGCTGCTGTCCGTAGGTGGTTTACTCCTGGCTGCGGCCGTGTCCTGTCCTCTGGCATCACGCGGTGCTTTCTGACTGCTGCTGCCGATTTCACCCTTCGTTGCTTGTGAGGTATTTGCTTCTGTGGGTACTGTGCTCCCCAAACTGTTAATTTTTCTGTCGGCCCGTTTCTTGCTAGAAACAGTACCATGCTGTGAGTGCAATATCGGATTGTTCTGGTTCAGCAGTGTCCGTATTCCGTGCCGATCGGTCTAAGGCGCTGCAGTCATGGACTGTGCGGCTGGTCCCGACGGAGGTTCGAATCCTCCCTTCGGCATGGGTGTATGTGTTTGTCCTTCGGATAATTTAGGTTAAGTAATGTGTAAGCTTAGGGACTGATGACCTTAGCAGTTAAGTCCCATAAGATTTCACACGCATTTGAACTTTTTATTTTCGTATTCTGCTCCTCGTACAGCGCTGCACGCATTTGTGTTTGTTGACGACATCGGTGTTAACTGTTGTGTCTTCGAACTGGTTTGGCTATAATTATGGAAGGAACGTACTATTTAGGGTGATGTTGTTTGAAGCCGGTACTGGTTCTATCTGCCAGTAATTCTGCCATATTTCTAAGCTGCCTTTAATTCGGAAGTGTCATTATAATCACTGTAACATTCCAAATCTCCTTCACCTTACAGCAAATTGGTGTTGCTTAGGCTAGCCTGTTTCTTGATTACCTACTACTTTCGTGAATTGTTTTATGTAATTACGTAATGATCCGTTGATTGCTTTGGATGTAGTTACACATGAAAGGCGGAGTAGTCGTTTTATAAACTTACAGTTTCGAGAGTGGCAGTTTATAGATAGATTTCTGTTGGCTATATTAACCAGAACAGCTCCCAGTGTTTAGATTTATTTTTAAAAAGTCCTACGTTTTACTTACTGGACAAATGGGTTCAAATGGCTCTGAGCACTATGCGACTTAACTTCTGAGGTCATCAGTCGCCTAGAACTTAGAACTAATTAAACCTAACTAACCTAAGGACATCACACACATCCATGCCCGAGGCAGGATTGGAACCTGCGGCCGTAGCGGTCACGCGGTTACGGACTGAAGCGCCTAGAACCGCACGGCCACAATGGCCGGCTGGACAGTTGGGAAGTTTGTTCTCTTATACTGATAATTTCCAAAGCTCGATCGCTTGGCCAGTACCGTGACACTTGGCCGTGAATTTATTGTTTGCTTTTGTTATTTGTTGTAGAGTGGCCCTACTTTGTCTGTGCAGTGTCTGGCACTGCGTCAAGTGTTGTCTCCGTCCAGTGCAGTCAGACGAGCCAAGCCCTGTGAGGGATGCTACAGTGGTATGTCTACATAACTGATGTATTTTCATTTTGTCAAGAAGGGTTTTTCTGTTTATAGTTTCAAAACAATACTAAAAGAGCAAAGATTTCTGATTCTACTGTGTAGACATGTTACTGACCTCGAATGGTTGAGTACTCACTGGGGTCCGCAGCTCGTGGTCGCGCGGTAGCGTTCTCGCTTCCCGCGCCCCGGTTCCCGGGTTCGATTCCCGGCGAGGTCAGGGATTCTCTCTGCCTCGTGATGACTGGGTGTTGTGTGATGTCCTTAGGTTACTTAGGTTTAAGTAGCTCTAAGTTCTAGGGGACTGATGACCATAGATGTTAAGTCCCATAGTGCTCAGAGCCATTTTTTAGTACTCACTGTTCTAAATCTTTGGGCTACGAATATTTACGGAATTCGTTGTGTCTCCAACCCGCTACCCCGAAAAACTGTGAAGAAATCTTCATTAAACTAAGACGTGAAAAACAAATAAAAGTGCATTCTGCAATAAGAATTATAACATAATTTTTTCTTACTGATTTCAAATAGCAATCAAAATAATATTAGTCTTCGGCTTGTGTTTCGTTTCAGTTCTCAGTTTGAAATACTGTGGATGTAGTATGTGCACATAGTACAAACAGGAAAGTCCTTATCGTACATAACGTAACAGAGTAAGACACCGACAAACTGTTAATCACTACCGGGAAACATGACTCTGGTGCTGTGTAACATCGATTCAAGCCTTCATAATGACCTCATTACGACCACAAGTTTCCCAAGTATGCCGCATCAGGATGAAGTCACTAACTGAAGATCAAATTCTGCGGAGACACCAAACTTACGTGATACTGATCGATACGATTCCTCCGCCGCTTCAAATAGTCCCGGACATTTTCTATGCCATTAAGACCGGATAATTTAGCACAGTAGTCGTGTTGCGATAGTCTGAGTGTTCGTCAACCCAGGAACTTGTATGTGCAGTCCAACGAATACGACGTTCGTCACTTCGGAAGATTAATGTTTTCCCAGAATGCTCATCAGGTACATGCAGAAAAAAAGGGCAACTCATGGCATATGACAACCCATACAAAAATGTTTGTATTAATGTGTGCGTGTATTTATGTGTGTGATTCCATCTCCTCCTAAACCACTGAATCGATTTCAACCAATCTTCGTATACATATCACTTACCGTCTGGAAAGAATGGCTGTGGGGATAAGAACCACCATCTGTTAGGGAGGTGGATGCAAGAAGTTGGGGAGAAAGAAATTAACAGAGAGAGGGAGAGAAGGAGATTGATAGAGAGGGAAGAGGAGGAATTTGATCGAGGGAAGTCAAGGAAGAGATTGAGATACGAAGTGGGGAGATGAATGTAGAGGTGGGAAGGGAAGATGAACCTGGAGGAGGGAAGAGGGGATGGTCTTAGAGGACGGAATGTGGTGATGGACAGAGAGAGGGACGACATTCAGATGGAGAGGGAGTGGGAGGAGGTGGATGGTTGAAGGAGGGAGGGGTGGAGAAGGAGATGAACAGAATAGTGGAATAAATACATACCCGGCCTACCCCCGGTACTCAGATAGTGTTAAAGTAACCGTCCTGGGTCATGCTCACCGTGGCAGAAGTAGGTTGCCCATGTCATGTTACGAAAAAGACAGTGCCGTCTTCCATCAACTCAAGATACAGGTCAAACGTCTCACCGGATCATCGGTATATTTTACGCCTTCCTTCATTTGAAAAGAGACAAAACCCCGACTTATCTGACAACATCACAAGGCTCCAGCTCGCTGCTGCCCAGTTTCTCTGCTGTTTGGCCATTCCAGGCATGCAACTTACAATTTATTATGTCTGTGACCTTTTGCCCAGTTTTCGTGTGCAGATCATTATATTTCGATGCGTTCACAACATTTACTTAGAATCTCTGTAAAATGGATCTGCATTCAATGACAGCAGAAGAAATTCGTTTCCGATTTGAAACCGAATATCACTGATAGGGTGCACTGTGAGACAGAAAAGAAACGCAACAGGCAGACGATTTACACCGGCGACTGGTTGCCACTTGGCTGACAACTCAGTTCAGCACATGGCGCCAAATGAAACGATAAACGGCAATTTCAGTGAGCTAACGTAGAGGAGACGGAGTATTGTTTGTCGCACCCGAAACCCGGGCCTCTCTTTCTTGCTGAAATTCGGCATGTCGAGTACAGATTCCAGCTGAGAAAAAAAAATGTGGTTATCCGTTATTATTACACACGAGAGAGAAAACAGTAAAATGTGGATTTATCCATACAAACAAAGACTTATCAGGTGCAGGCTCTATGTAGCAGCCAAAGTGCTGAAACGGAGTCGAACGATGAAAGAGAGCTCCAGCGATCTTGAACTTATATAGATGTCAGTGTTGTGAGTTTCACAACACTAATATCAATATATGATGTAATGTTATAAAACATAAGACCCGAAGATGCCAATACAGCCTTGCCGAAACCGATTGTGTAAACCTAATAAATCATTTACTAGCGACTTTGATGTTTGGAAGTTTCTTCAGAGTCCACACAAACCAGCTATGAGAAATACGAATAATAGGGGTAGTAGCGAAGATGGCGACTAGTGATCAGAAAGCGTTTTGTATTTTGCAGTTTGCAAAGTTCGAATCTGTAGTTACTGTGCAATGTGCGTTTCGGCTGAAGTTCGGCTGTTATCCTCCAAGTGATAATAACACTCGTAGATGGTATCATCAGTTTTAAAATACCAGCTGCCTTTGTAAAGGGAAGAGCACAGGACGACCAAGAGTTAGTGAAGAGACTGTTGAACGAGTGAGAGAGTCGTTCACTCGTAGCGCAAAGAAATCGGTTCGGAAGACTAGTCGTGAATCACAAGGTCCTGTGTCAACTGTTTGGAAAGTTTTAAGAAAACGCGTGCAACTACGTCCCTACCATTTATAGTTATTACAGGCTCTAAAGCCTGCAGACCATGGATTATGTGCCAACTTCGCAAACGAAATGTAGTTTCATGACAATGAAGGTTTACTTGATCACGTTGTCTTCAGTGATGAATCGAACTTGCACCTTAGTGGACATGTTAACTCTAACAAAGTGCTTATCCGGGGCTAAGAAAATCCACTCGAGGTGGTACGAATGCAATGAGATTCCCCTAAAGTGACTGTTTTTTGTGCCGTATCCCGGGGTAAAGTTTGTGGACCTTTCTTTTTTGGTGAACCTACTGTAACTGGCACTTCTTACCTTGATACACTAGAGCAGTGGATCTTCCCTCAGTTGGAAGAAGATGAGCCAGAGAACATCATTTTCCAGCAAGATGGTGCGCCACCTCACTGGCACAGCGAAGTAAGCGACTGGTTGAACTTCACTGTACCCAAGCGCTGGATAGGCCGCAAGGGCTCAATGACAGGGCTTGCTTTGCATGGCCTCCACGTTCACCCGACCTAACGCCATGTGATTTTTTCCTTTGGGGCTTCATCAAGGATCGTGTGTACCTGCCTCCGCTACCAGCAGACCTCCCTGAGCTAAGAAACCGAATTGAAGGAGCATTTGCTACAATGACTGAAGACACACTTATTAGTGTTTGGGAAGGCCTGATGCGTGCCGTGTGACAAATGGTGCTCACACTGAACATTTGGAAGGTTCTTGGTAAAACTGTTTGAGTTGCTCTTTCATTTGACATATCACTTATAGCTGTAAATTTAATATAATAAATATTATAAAGCATTAAAACCCCGATATACATTTATAAACACCCTGTATTACATCGTGAAGGGCCTTTTCACAGATTACAATTTTAAAAATCACAACATGAAAATCCACCATCGGAGCCATCGAAAACAGAAGAAATAGAAAAGATAATGAAGTCGCTGAAAAATAACAAGGCTCCAGGAGAGGTTGGGATAGTAGCAGAAATGCGGAAACTAAGGGTCTTTTCGCATGGCAGAAAATTCACATCGTAATTAGACATTTGGTCAAAAGGAAACATACTCAGTGACTGAAAAGTAGCACAAACCCATCTTCTGCACAAAACAGGAGATAAAACACACAGCAACAACTGCAAGGGTATCTCCTTGTTATATTAACATGCGAAATATTATATAAATGACTTTTAAATACAATAGAGGAGCAATTAAAATCTAATACAGGAAAGTACCAAGTGGTGTTTAATACAGGTAGGTCATGTGCGGAACAGATTCTCAATTTAAAAACCATAATGGGAGTGAGAGCTATACATAATGGAAACAAAGTAGTTACTTTCGTAGAATTGAATAAGGCTTACTACTCAGTTGACAGACAAACACAGATACTTAATAATCAGTGATAGATGAAAACACCGCAAGGTTTGTTGAACAAATGCTCGCGGATATAGCATCAAGGATTAAGTTTCAATGCAAACTTTCTGAACCGTTCAAACCGAAAACAAGAGTTTGATAAGGAGGCGGACAGTCCTCCATTAATTTTAATCTTGTTTTAGATAAAATAGTAAAAACATGGGAAAGTGCATTAGAAATCAGAGGTAGAAAGGGTATAAACATGGGATAAGGAAAGAACAAATTTGAAGTAAAATGTTTAACCTTTGACTGTGATGTAGCATTGATAACTGAGAACCGAAAAGACGTGACTGTTATGCTTCATCTACTACACGAGAGTGCTGCAAAGACTGGGCTGAATAATATCTTATGAAGAAA
The DNA here is from genome assembly GCF_021461385.2 of Schistocerca piceifrons. Classification (NCBI taxonomy): domain Eukaryota; kingdom Metazoa; phylum Arthropoda; class Insecta; order Orthoptera; family Acrididae; genus Schistocerca; species Schistocerca piceifrons. The sequence goes on from NC_060139.1 coordinate 500,664,122, forward strand.
CGAAGTATATAGAACACAAAGACAACAGAAAAAGATATGAAAACAAAATGTTTGGAAAAATTAGAATAGTTGATTAATTTAAATACCTCGGGGAATGGATCCAAGCTAAATTACTGTATAACACAACAAATAAAGTAAGAGTAAATAAGTCAGAATTTGCATAAAAATTAACACAAAACTACTACAATAAGAAATCAATATACATCCAAGCGAAAATTAGACATTTCAATTCAGTTACTAGGACAAAAACAACGTATGGTTCAGAATGCCCAACACTGAACAACAAAGGAGAACTAAGAGAAGTAGGAAAAAAGAGAGAGGAAAATACTAAGAAAAATTCTAGGTTCTAAGAAAAACAATGAAAATACATGCATTACAAAGACAAATTAAGATTTGTATAAAAATGCAGAAAAATCATAGATACAATGAGGAAGAGACTGCAAAAATGGTAAGGATATTTAAAAAGAATGGAAGAAACACGGATTACAAGGAAAATTTTTAGTTACGTTAATGAACTGAAGAAAACTGTACGATCGATAGAAGCAGTGAAAAAGATGCAAACAAAATATTTCTTACAGAAGAAACAATGCGTAACAGGAATCGCCTAAGGCTGCTGAAAGAAAACACAACCTATGAAGAAGATAAGCCAAAACCTCGACCAAAGAGTGTGGGGACGGATGATCAGAGACTACAAGTTAGAGAGAAAATAAAGAAGTACTGGGAAGAAAGGATGAAACAGAAACACCATAAGTCGTAAGTTGTATGCGGTCCATAGCTGGCAAAATTCATATACAAGTGTATGTGTGTGTAATAATAAAAATCACTTTAATTTAATCTGGAAGCTCTATCGATCCGGAACCACCTGAGTTATTAATGCAGCTGGAAGCGCTAACCAAACGGGGCATCACTTTAAGGCCGCGCAAGTGCCCGGGCGTTGCAGTGGCGGCTGTGTTGTCCATTAGCGAAACATTAAAAATACAGATGACTGCAATGGTGCCATTTAGTGGTTGGTACACTCATACTCTCCGGTTGGATTAATCTACCACGACGTTGCTCCTCTTCATTTGTCTCTGGACACTCCTATTGACCATTGAGACCATAGTACCAACAACGTCTGGTTAGGATTGGTTTTCGAGGGGGAACTCAGAAATGCAAGGTATTATTGGAAGGCTTGACATTAGAGTTTCTGTGTTTGCGTATGTAACTCTGGTTAATTTAATGAATTGTGAAGAGGTACTGTGCGTACCACACCTATTGCTGCATGCTGCAATATTGTTCGTCTGTAGGAGGATATCGTAGAAATTCAAGTAGAGTGAAAACGAATCGGTTTCGTCCACAGATATCTGGTACGGAGATATTGATAGTAATCATTAGAAGATAGACAACATTTTCTGCCATATCTTTTCGAGTCGTTCAAGGGAGCGACAGTTAGAGACACTTGTTATGAATTATCCACAATTCCACTTGCTGGCAATACGGTCACCTATAATCATGTACTGCTGCCTCCCGGTTTGTAAATGTGAATATGAAGCGATTGGCTTACAAATTAGTCTTCACCGCCAATAAATAGCTATCCAGTGACAAATGAGCAGATATTGATTGTGGATGAAAAGTTCCTTACCTGTGTACCATATAAATTATCTTCTTCGATCGAAAGCTCAGTTGAGAAGGGCGCATACACGAAATATGTCCTTCCTTCTCTCTCCCTTTCTCCCTCTCTCTCTCTCTCTCTCTCTCTCTCTCTCTCTCTCTCTCTCTCTCTCAGAAAAAAACACACACAAACAGGAACGCGAGCGCGCATCTGTTAAGTCTACATCCTCGGGTTAAAATAAAACCATTTGGGCAAGGATTAAATTTCGGTATTGAAATACGACCTGCTTGAATTAACGAGGCTGTGAACCACGCAAAACTCAGCTAAAACTAAAAGTGAGCATCATTAATAAATACTAGTGTGATTCATAAAGGCATAATTATTTCGACCTGGCAGCGTCCAACTTGAAATAAACACCAGGAACGTGATTGCTACTGAATTGTTCCTCACGTCCCTTTCGTAAATAGAACGAACTATACTCGATACATTTGTGGAATTATGGATAGATGCTTCGAATTATGATGCAAGAAATAAGAAGGAACTAGTAATGATTCCGGAAACGTCTCACGCCATACATGCTGCAGAAATGTGGTGCCGATACGATACAGCTAGAGATCACCATAACGCAGTTCTACATTGTGTGGTGTCACCGCCAGATACCACACTTGCTAGGTGGTAGCCTTTAAATCGGCCGCGGTCCGTTAGTATACGTCGGACCCGCGTGTCGCCACTATCAGTGATTGCAGACCGAGCGCCGCCACACTGCAGGTCTAGAGAGACTTCCTAGCACTCGCCCAGTTGTACAGCCGACTTTGCTAGCGATGGTTCACTGAAAAATTACGCTCTCAGTTGCCGAGACGATAGTTAGCGTAGCCTTCAGCTACGTCATTTGCTACGACCTAGCAAGGCGCCATTACCAGTCTCTATTGATGCTGTAAAACATGTACCGTCACGAGCGACGTTCACCAATTATGGATTAAAGTTAAGTATTCCAGAAACTACGTACTTATTTTACTAGACGCAACACCTTTAACTATTCCAGACCTCACGCCAGCCTGCGTGACCTTAAACGCGTGCCTTTCGGCTTCCTCCCAGTGGATTGGCTGTCTTGCCAGTCCACAACACATTGTAATGCAATCTGCGTCATAGTCATGCACAGCTAGTGAACCACTGTAGTGCTAGGTGATTTTGCAGGAGAACCATATCGACGTTCAGCTGCAACCATCTCGTGAGCGGTAGTTACTGCGCTTTATCCGAGCTCTTAATGCACGCAGTTACATTTGTGATGAAACTTTCATTAACATACATTTAGTTTCAAGATGGATTCTTACAATGCATGACTCAGTGAAACAAATGAATTGAACCCGTTGTGAGTAATCCGAATAAAAACCGCAAATTCACTTTCAGAAATGTTAGGAAGTACTATATTAATTTTCGGGCTCATATTGTCTTTCCACATCAATTCATTACATCAACTCTTCGCTTCCAGCCGGCCGAAGTGGCCGTGCGGTTAAAGGCGCTGCAGTCTGGAACCGCAAGACCGCTACGGTCGCAGGTTCGAATCCTGCCTCGGGCATGGATGTTTGTGATGTCCTTAGGTTAGTTAGGTTTAACTAGTTCTAAGTTCTAGGGGACTAATGACCTCAGAAGTTGAGTCCCATAGTGCTCAGAGCCATTTGAACCATTTCTTCGCTTCCAATACACTTATTTACCCCAAAATAAAGTTAAAAACCTATCCAGCTACGTCTACTTAAATCTGCCACGCTACCCCGCGAATCTGAAAGGTGTACAGCGATTTGTTAGGGATTTTATTCCAAGGGCAGTCATTACAGTGCATAAAAAATATCATTTTTACACATTTTGAGAAAAGCAACGGTCACATGTGGACGAAACTGACACCGTGGATTTGATTCTGTTCTTCCTGAGGTACAGCTTTTGATCCTTTAGGATGTTTTCTGCTTCAGCGCGTTTCCATCCGAGAACAAAAGCACCGGCCGTGATGAGAGCCGGGACTGCGCCCCGTTTGCTCGACGCCTTCACGCCGCTGGGTGACAGACAAAAGAGGTGTACGTCCGACGAAAGAAGATTATGGAGCAGAAATACTTAAAAGAGCATTAGAAAGGCCTGTGTAAGACATTTGTAGGAATGGAGAGCGAGATACATGCGGGAATGATAATTTTTGAACAGTTCATAAAATATGACGATCATTGAAGTTGCATATGCCGTAAGCAATATCATTTAATTCGAAACAGAGGATAGCACTTGATACACTATTTCTTTGCCTTTTATGAACAATCTCGTTGAAACCTGGTAATCGAAGGAAGGCAGGAATCGGTTACGATTGTGGACGGGGCCGTAATCAATTACTATTGGTTTTGCCTTTTACAGTTATATACATTGATTTTTAAAACAGTAATTCCAGACTCAACAATAAATAAGAAAAATTCCACACATTGTTAATGAAGGAATAAGCAATAGTGTTTTTAGCGCGTTACAATTTAGCAAAACACCATAAAATACGGATGCAGATAATGCCTAAAGAAAACAAGCCACTGTGATCACGGCTGAAGGCCTTACATGCAAAAAAATTACAATAAATTAACAATGTTTAAGAACTCGCTGCAATTAGAACTTACAGGTTTTGAAATATTAAAAGGTACGTGGCCACAAACACAGCAGAACTATGAGACGCCAGGAATAGCAGAAAATAACATTTTTAAAGCATACTGTTAAAATACAAATATCGAATAATTTTTTATTTTTTCTAGCAAATGACTAGAATCACGGCCGTAGGCCTTACGCGCCAGGAAAGGCAATTATGTACAAAATTTAGAAACCTGCTGTAAAACAGCAAATAGAAGTAAAGGTTAATTGAAAGAAACAAGCAAATTACTACCAAACGAGTGAAATAAGATGATGGTAACCTTGTAACACAACCCTTACGCTGCTAGATTTATTCTAGAAGGCGACCAGAACTACTAACTAGAGATACATAACCTTTAATATAGGCATTACAAGGTATGGTAATACATGATATAATAATAAATCACGAGGATCAGTCACAAACGGTGTTCCAGGAATCGATCTCTGAGAAGGTGCGGCAACAAACACTTTCGCGAACGATGGGATAAGTAGCCAGGAGTTGCATTCACTTCACAAGATGGTAACGGAAACTAGTGGCACTCTAACGAATGACTAATGCTAATATTCCTGCAGCTACCTGATGTCCAATAAACCAAATGCAAGCATGGAACAACACGCTGAAGCCGGAACCGGCGGACTGCACTACGTCCCCAGAATACTGAGCTTAGAGCGCCCTGAAAGAGAAAGGAATCACAACCACTAGAGTAGAAGAATAACAAACGGCCTACAATCAAGAATGCTGTCAAAACCACGCGCCTTACCGGACAGCAGCGGCAAGGCGAGGAAACGCACACTGCTGTTCCATACACTAACCCCCAGGCCAGGCAACAGGGGCGATAGCGGCCACAAGGCAGGAAAAAATACCGCTGATTGAACTTAACAGATTGCAACAAGCTGAACGCAGTAAATAGTAATACGAAGTCGAGGAAAGCTAATCAGATCCGCTTTCCCTAAGCACTCCACTCGCTGCTCTTCGCCTCCGAGACACTACGAGCAGCAACACGAAGCGAAGTCACTCGAGAATTGCGAGATGTCACAATGGTGGAGGTTCCTCATCTTGAATTGAAATTCATTCATATTAAAGCTTGCTGGATCCAGTTTACGACGAGGTCGTGCACCCTCGTGACCACAGGCCATCCATCCGGCAGACCATGCGCGCCGCCAGTGGTCCACGCGTGTTCTCGCACTATGTGGACGTGGCACCTTCTGAGTCCCCAACCGAACTACCACACTCACACGACACGGTTAAACGACGACGATTCCCCAAATATAGGGCAACAGTTACTACATATTGATAGCTACCGCTGCTGCCACTAGCGGACAGGCAATGCTTTCGAATCTAGTACCGCCTGTCAAGACGAGAAGAAGACAAGCAACAGCAACCATGCGAACTAAAGGCCTCCAACAGGGGGCGGAAACCTACAAACAGCACCCACGCGAGCCGAAGCACGGCTCACTTGTCTGCTGGAGAAAGTGGGCAGTTGTGAAACAACAACAGATTTCTTGTAGACGATACAATTCCTATAAATAAACACAAAAGACAAGAAAATAAAGAAATGAGAAAGCCCGTTGCCTTTCATGTGGCCACTTTAAATGTCGATACACTCAACTGGAACTAATTTCAAAAAATGGCTCAAATGGCTCTGAGCACTATGGGACTTAACATCTATGGTCATCAGTCCCCTAGAACTTAGAACTAATTAAACCTAACTAACCTAAGGACAGCACACAACACCCAGCCATCACGAGGCAGAGAAAATCCCTGACCCCGCCGGGAATCGAACCCGGGAACCCGGGTGTGGGAACCGAGAATGCTACCGCACGACCACGAGATGCGGGCAAACTAATTTCAATACACCTGTAATGTAACAATTTTTATTCATGAAAGTATCACTGTTCTTTCTTTTAGTTGGAGCAGGTTTCGTCCCCTTATCACTTCATACCTATGTACCATAATGCTTCCTCGCGACTTGACGAATTGGTCCCCTTATCACTTCATACCTATGTACCATAATGCTTCCTCGCGACTTGACGAATTGGGAGCAGTTGTTAAAGACCTTACCGGTCTAGTTTTGGAAAGCCATACATCAGCAGTTCTGTGGGGTATGATTGCAACAAGTCCTCCGTAGGTTTGCAGAGGTATGCGGTACCATAAGGCAGCTCACAAGTCAAGCAAATCCCATAATTTGGAGACCGTATCTCATTGGCGCAATATCTCCCAGATGTGTTCCACTGGGTTAGCGAATTTGGTGGCCAGGACATAAACGTGAATTCAGTATGATTCTCCTCCATCCACTATAGCATAGTTCTGGCCTAATGACACGGACGGTTATCCTGGTGGAAGATGCCATCGTGGTTGGGAACTCATCAAGCACGAAAGATCGCCGCGCGGGATTAGCCGAACGGTCTAAGGCTCTGCAGTCATGGACTTTGCGGCTGGTCCCGGCGGAGGTTCGAGTCTTCCCTCGGGCATGGGTGTGTGTGTTTGTCCTTAGGATAATTTAGGTTAAGTAGTGTGTAAGCTTAGGGACTGATGACCTTAGCAGTTACGTCCCGACTGCGCGGCTGGTCCCGGCGGAGGTTCGAGTCCTCCCTCGGGTATGGATGTGTGTGTTTGTTCTCAGGATAATTTAGGTTAAATAGTGTGTAAGCTTAGGGACTGATGGCCTTAGCAGTTAAGTCCCATAATATTTTACACACATTTGAACATTTAGTTAAGTCAGATAAGGTTTCACACACATTCGAACATTTTTTGAACATGAAGGGTCGCTGATAGTTCGCATTAATTTTCACATAATTCACAATTGCCATGGTGCGTTTTATTCCTACCACAGGTCTCACGGAAGCATAGCTGAATGGCGCCTCCCCCCCCCCCCCCCCGCCCAGCATAGTACTGTCCTCACACGTGTTTCGAGTAGGCGTTCGCCTAGATGATGACGTTTCTGACATGGCCATCGACGTGGTGTACCAAAAAACATGATTCATCCTCTCAGATGAGACGTGTTACTGATGCACAGTTTCATCTTGATGCTGTGCCCACTGCAGCCGTAACTGACGATAACGTTGGTCTCATATGGGATCAAGTACAGGTTAATTAGCTGTGGAGCCCTAGGTCCTATGATGTGCGCTGAATTATGTGCTGGGAAATACTTGTTTCTGCACCAGAGTTTCACTCTCTCTTCAGATCTGTTACAGATCGCAGCCTATCTTGCTCTAGGAAGCGGAGAAACCTCCACGTACTTTGTACGTCCCAACGGCATGTCAGCAACCCGTTTCACTGCCCTTCATCCACTTTCCATAGATGCTCTCGACAGCAGAAGGCGGACAGCCGACCTTCCTCGTTACCGAATCGCTCTCCCCTTGGCCCCCGAACATAACAGTCTGCCGTTTTGGTTCTCGCAACGGCAACAAATGACAGTCTGGCAGCGGACGGTGGACATAATATTCTGGCCCCTCAGTGTAACATTTGTACAACAGCAGGAGAAAAATAAGAACGAATTACTAAAAGTGAACTGTATGCCTTGGGATGATGGTTAGTTAAAAGTAATGTTTCTCACTAGTATTATTTTGCCTTTGAATCAAGAAAAAAGTGAAGGCAAATATGGTAAGATTTAAGAGAGGAATTAACTCCGGGTGGCGAGACGTCAAGGATTTATCCACTGATTATGCGTCCATCTTCCCGTATGGGGAGAAGAATTGCAAAACTTGAACGACGGATTGTCCTATTATTGGGAGAACTCATCTGGAGCTATCCAGCAACCTGGTTAACGCATTTTTATTTGATGCCACATCAGCAACTTGCGCGTAGATGTTGATGAAATAATGATGAGGACCACTAACACCCAGTCGTCGAGTGGATAAAATTTCCAATTCGGCCTAGAAACAATCCAGACACCCCAGAATCTAGAGGCCGGCTGGCTAACCAATATTTATTGTGTATGAGTGCGTAGGTGTTCTCTGCAGTTGGTCTGGGCGGACGTCATATCACATTTGATCCACTCCGTATTTTCTATTTATTTTTTATTACAGAGATTACCCAGCCCTCTGATTGAACATCCAATAGGCCACGATCTCATAAACTACAATCAAGTAAAGGCATCTCGTGAATGAAATCAACGGGATACTGGGCAAAGACAAATTTTTGGTGTAAAAATACATAAGCAGAGGAATAAAGAAACGGAAACATTGAACACAGACAGAAGTGAGAATATCCTTAAACTTAATATCGAAATTGAGCTCCACTTAGCAGACAGCTTTGAGGGAATTCTGCCAGCTTGGAAGCACTGTAAAGTATCCCGAAAGTAGCATACTAGTATAGGAATACACAGAGCCTTGAAACTTTCTGACAGATTAAAAATGTGTTCGGGACGGAGACTCGAACTCGGGACATTTGCTTTCCGCGGACAAGAGCTTACCGACTGAACTACCAAGCACGATTCACACCTCCTCAGAACTTAACTTCCGTCAGTACCTTTCCCCTACCTTCCACACTGCACAGACGTTCTTAGGTGAATCTGTAAAGACTAGCAAGCCTGGAAGTATCGGTCCGGCACATAGTTTTAATCTGCCACGAAGCTCTATATCATTGCGCACTCCCTTGAAGAGTGAAAATTTCATTTTCAAAACGGAACGTTAATCGTCAAAGGAAATCTACTGCTATAAATGTTACGAAAAACTTACCTGAAAATTTACGTATTGAATAAACCATCGCAAGGAAGCGAACCACGGACTACTGATAAACTGCTGTAGTGATACAGAAGGACGAAGAAAAATTTGTGAACTCGAGTATCAACGAGGAGAGGCTTACATGTCAAGTACTAACCAGGACAAAACGATATGACAAATTTTACGTAAATTGAAGGTTGGGGAGAAAAGAATCGATAGAAAAGGGATTAGTGACATCAGATGCATCGAAACATCAAGCGAAATAAGCGGCAACGAATGAAAACGTGTGACAGACTGGGTTTCGACCATGGGATCTGCTGCTTGCTACGCAGGTACGTTAAACACTGCACAATCCAAGACACAGCACTATCACCACTGCACAGACTATCACGGCACGCCCCACGGCCGAGCAGCATTCTCATCGAGTGCCACCTGTCCGCAGTTCCAGTCCATTTTCTCCTGCAGGAAGTCGAACGTAAGTATGCGTCTGAACTGAAGAAGGTGGATTCATTGTGTTTTGGATGGCAGGAGAGCCAACACCGGGTTACTAGAGGAGGCCGAAAGGCACTCGTTTTAGCTCACGCAGGCTGGCGTGAGGTCTGGAACAGGACAAGGAAATTAGAATTTAGAGAATCGGACGTGGCTGGTGGAATACTTAACTTTAATCCGTTAATGAAGAACGTCCGTCTTGATAGTACATGAATCAATATCAATAGTAACTGATAATGGCGCCTTGCTAGGTCGTAGCAAATGACATAGCTGAAGGCTATGCTAAACTATCGTCTCGGCAAATGAGAGCGTGTTTTGTCAGTGAACCATCGCTAGCAAAGTCGGTTGTACAACTGGGGCGAGTGCTAGGAAGTCTCTCTAGACCTGCCGTGTGGCGGCGCTCGGTCTGCAATCACTGATAGTGGCGACACGCGGGTCCGACGTATACTAACGGACCGCGGCCGATTTAAAGGCTACCACCTAGCAAGTGTGGTGTCTGGCGGTGACACCACACATTGCCCATCTAGGCAAATCAGTATATGTAGTGTCTGTTCTCTTGGACATGTCAGACCTCCCGCAGGATTCTCAGAGTAGAGAGTATGGAGGAAATAGACAGGGACTGTGGATGGGTGGCGCTCCGTGGGAATGTGGGTCGGCCGTGAGACGTGTTCAGGTATTGCGTGCCGTTATCATAACGCTGTGGCAGTGACTGCCCACTGCTTAGCACACCTACCTAGTAATCAGGAGATTCAGGGTTCAAATCCTGGTCTTGCACAGACTTGTCACCACTGATTCCGCGTAATGTACCGACGCAGCTGACACCAGTAATCTCTTCCGCTTCATTTCCTTTGTCCCCCGCCTCCACATTCAATTTACATATAACACAGCTGCAGATTCCGCGTTGTGTCTATTCTTGCGGACATTTTGAGTTAACAGGCACCATGCATTCATATAACTGATTCTTGCAGATGGGCAATTGTTCCACTCCCTTCACTGCGGGTGCTCAAGTGCGTCCGACCTCCAGTGGGAATCTCAAAATAGCGAGCATGTAGAACATGGACAGGGACTGCGAAAAAGTGGTGCTAGGGGGAGGCAATGCGGGTCAGCAGTGAGGTGTGCTGATATATTCCATGAAGTTACGATGATACTGTGTACCCAACGGCACAGTGGTTAATGCACCTGCTTAGCAAGCAGGAGATCCTAGGTTCGAATCCTGCTGCGGCACAAACTGTCACTCATCGCTGTCATATGTCCGAAAGAACATACACCATGCATTCATATAAGATATGACATGTGTTAAATGATAAGACAGTAGGGTTCAAGTCTCTAGAGAGATCTGTAGCTGCATAAAATTGCAGCAGAAGACAGCGATCGGAATATATGCGCTATGTGATCAAAGGTATTCGAACACTTTGCTGAACTTGACTTACAAGTTTGTGGCGCCCTCCATTGGTAACGCTGGAATTCAATATGATGTTGGCCCACCCTTAGCCCGACCCACCCTTCCACTCTCGTTGGCATACGTTCAATCAGGTGCTGGTAAGTTCCTTGGAGAATGGCAGCCCATTTTTCTAGGAGTGCTGCACTGAGGAGAGGTATCAATGTCGGTCGGTGAGACCTGGCACGAAGTCGGCGTTCCAAAACATTCCAAAGGTGTTGTATAAGATTTAGGTCAGGACTCTGTGCAGGCCAGTCCATTACAGGAATGCTATTGCCGTGTAACCACTTAACCACAGGCCGTGCATTATGAACAGGCGCTCGATCGTGTTGGAAGATGTGATCGCCATCCCCGAATTACTCTTCAACAGTGGGAAGCAAGAAGGTGCTTAAAACATCAATGTAGGCTTGTCCTGTGATGGTGACACGCAAACCAACAAAAGGTGCCAGCCCCCTCCATGAAAAACACGACCACACCATAACACCACCGCCTCCGAATTTTATTACTGGCACTACACACACTGGCAGATGACGTTCACCGGTCACTCGCCACACCCACAACCTGCCGTCGGATAGTCACATTGTGTACCGTGTTTCATCATCCGACACATCGTTTCTCTACTGTTGAATCGTCCAATATTTACGCTCCTTACACCACGCGAGGCGTCGTTTGATTCGGTGTGGTATACGGCTAATGAGCAGCCGATCGACCATTAATTCCAAGTTTTCTCACCTTCCACCTAACTGCCATAGAACTTGTAGTGGATCATGATGCAGTTTGGGATTCCTGTGCGATGGTCTGGATAGATGTCAGCCTATTACACATTACGATCCTCTTCAACTGTTGGCGGTCTCTGTCAGTCAACAGACGAAGTCGGCCTGTAGGCTTTTGTGCTGTACGTGTCACTTCACGTTTCCACTTCACTATCACATTTGAAACAGTAGACCTAGGATGTTTAGGAGTGTGGAAATCTCGCGTACAGACGTATGACACAAGTGATACCCAATCACCTGACCACGTTCAAAGTCCGCGAGTTCCATGGAGCGCCCGATTCTGCTCTTTCACGATGACTAATGACGACTGAGGTCGTTGATATGGAGTACCAGGCAGTAGGTGGCAGCACAAAGTGCCTAATACGAAAATCATATGTTTTTACGCGTGTCCGGATACTTTTGACCACATAGTGTATCAGAAATCATGGAAGAGATCGTGTGCAACACAGCCAATGTTAAGCAAGTCAGAAGACCGGTGACTACTGCCTTTGCACTCTCACACCACCCAAATAAAATAAAAGAGGGAAGGAAAGACCTGGTCTTAAGCAATTACTTTGCCATCAATAAATCAAACTGTCCTGTTGTATTTTGGGAGTATCGATGATTTAAGTGTAAGTGGTGTGTTATAACGGTAATGGGGAATTTCTAATTTCACCTATTATGTCAGTCCGATTCGCGCACATTTTTGCATCATGAGCTAATGAAATGAATTTAATATACATGACACTGTTGAAGTCGTACCAGCATTGGTGATGCTTTCCGGCCACAGCAGAGCATACTCGCAACTATAAAGTAGCAGTACCTCACCACAGTGAGGCGATGAGTGTCCATACCAGACAGCAGATAATACTCCGGCGTGGATTAAGGAAATGACATTATCTTGGAACCTGGAGCCGTGAGCAGCAGTGGTAGAGCAAGACATTTCATATGCTGCTGTCCTATGGATGGCGTACCAGCTCTTCTGCTTTATGTCCTGGAGTGGCTGGTTCAGCGGTAGCAACAAGGGCAGCCACTGCCTGCTGACAGCCAGTGATACCAGCTCCGTATGTTTAGAAGACAAAGTAGCCAACGGTAATCGTCGAAACGAAGAGCTACAGCGGATATGTGGTCATCTAGCAGAGAGCCATCAAGGAAAGGCGACAAGCGAGCAACCAAGACGAGCATTGGCTGCACAGAAGGAGTGGCAAGTTCGCATGACCATCAGCGGAGGCAGCTCCATGCAGTTTGGTTCTGGGTGAGCCGACAATGTCTGAAGTCCTGGTTCGATGGAACGTCATACTGGTGAAGCTCAAAGAGAGGGTAGTTGCGGTTTACTCTTGCGTGGTGGAGCTTAATAAAAAAAGTGGTATCGATTGTACTCAGTGGGAATACCCATGAGTAGATACCTGTGCCCCGATGTGCTAATTGCTCTATGGTCACTATGGCGAGCCGGTGCAAAGGCTACAGTTGTGGTCTGGAATAAGTTTCCATAGGAGAAGAGACTATTCGAATTAATCCCTGATAGTGCACCTTATATTGCTGTCAATCGTGTTTACCTGTTTTACGTTCTTGATTTCCTGTCCCTCGCTGAGTAACAGTTTGCATTTATTTTATCCTGTGGCGACGTTGTGTAGCCCTGTTGGTTATGCTTTAAGTATCTGTTTACTGCCTCACTTATCCTTAGTTGAATTTCCAGTATTTTTGTGGCTTGACGTATCGATTTTAGATGGTTTAAGTCTGGACATTATGTCACACAGAAGATTGGAGTTCTATTTTTCTTGCCATTCTTTCCGACTTGTATAGTTGTGGTATGGTTGTCTATTCTTTAATGCTCTTTTTGCTTTGTTGAGCTAAAAGTATTATGAAAGTCTGGAATTTTACCATTTGGCATAGTTTAACAGCTACAAAAAGAGAACAAGAAAAACACACAGTCAGTCTTACGCCAGAATACAAAATAATGAATGCAGTCATAAATCCAAACTGTGATATCTTGGTAACTCAATTTGTCAGACACACTTGTCCACACTAAAAGGCTTCACTGATCACAAATGGCACAATTTCCTTCAACCATTGAAGCCGAAAATATACGTCAGCTAACAACACTAGACATCTGGCAATGATGTGATCTCTGGACCTACGGAGCCAAACACCACTCATGCTCCAGATTCGAACAGTGCCCCAGTCCTCCAGACTGTCTCGTGGCTTTACTCCATTACTTCCTGCTTCGCCATGTCCAACCATTTGGTCTGTCTGGAATTTGCTGCTGTGTTGCATTGTAGGTGGCCACATTGACACTCTTCTCTCCCCTGAAATGACGACAACAGCCGTTCCATCTTCCATCTACACAGGGCTGCTATGACTGGCCACCTTGTGACCAGTCACACTGGGACACAACTTCAAAAACCAAGCACGAGATTTTTGTTTTCCGTCTCTCACTACACGCCAACTCTTAGTCCCACAGAGAAAACGAACAGGCCCTTTTTGTAGAAAATGTAACATCGTTGAACAAGCCCTTTTTGTAGAAAATGTGATGTCGTTAAGTTTCCTAGTACGATACCTTTTCGCTGGAGGCCATGGTTTCTGAGTTATTCAGAAAAAACGCGTTTGAAGGTTAATTTTGTATGGTTTTCTAGAATAACTCGAAAACCTTGGCCTCCGGCGACAATTTATTCCAGTACAAAATATAACTATGTTTAATTTCTGACAAAAGTGTCGCTTTCATTTTTTCTGTATGACTAATAGTTTGCGCGAAGCAAGCGAGATTTTATGAAAACACCGAGCGTGGATTTTGAAGGCATTATGCCTTACATTATTCCCATACGGAATGGCAGGTGAATCACCCAGTAAAACCTCAGGCAGTATATATACACCAGACATAATGTATTGTCTCCCAGTGCCCACGGCCTACCTGCGATTGCTCCACGTAGACGTTACCATTTCTCTCCTGTACACCAAACTGGTCCTCACCGTGACAGAACACCACTCAATCCCTCGCCATGGCGCTGTAAGTAGCTACACTGCTGTTGCAGATGCACTCTGCGACAGGAGAAAGTAACACCAAGCAAGTGAGACAGGAATGTGACTGTGCTATGAATTGCTAATTCACGGCACAATCTTATCCACCCCCAAAACAGGTAGCCACCTCCACCGGACTTGAGCGTGCAAAACGACTGGAAAGACAGCGACAATGAATATGCAAGCTGCAGCATGCAGTAAAAGACACAACTATCGGTAATGTAGGCACTGAATAAGCACATTACATGTTAGTTGGGTCAGTGCTGGTTTCATTGAGGCATACGGGCCTTGTGCCGTTTTGTACTAGTCAAAAGTATATGTTTACGCTGTTTTGGGTAGAATGCAGTGAAAACTCTCTCTCTAACATGATTACTGAGAGATGATGAGAAAACATTGCGTACATTTTGTCACACTGTCCTGCCTCTACAGCCGACGCCATTAACTCGCATACCTGACAACCATAATCCTCCTGCAACATATCTAAATTCATCATACTGCAAAGTAGCTGACTATATCATTTATTATCAATTCTACTTGCGGAGGTTTTGTCTGTTACCTTCCAACACGTCATGTTTCAATCCATCCCTAGTTAAAAACGTGCAGTAATGAATAAGACTAGCTGGCAACTCTTTTAGCTGTGAGGGGAAAGGTACCTTATCTCCCAGAAATCCAATTTCAGACATCCTTCTAGTCCCTAACGATAACCACACGAGCTCGTCCAGTATCTTGTCGAATCGTGCACCGAACCCTGAACCCTGAGAGCGCATCCATGAATTGGTAATTAATAGGCTAACTAGCCCTTCGGCAACCTGTTCATGCTGGAGATGTTCCTGACTGCCATCCCTTCAACATGACAACAAAATATCGCAATGAAACAGCGGTATCATAATAAATCACCTACTAGAACTATGTTGACACAGGGCAAAAACATGTTCTGTTAACAGCTGTATGCAGGAAGTGGTGCCAGTGGATAATGGCTGGAGTTATGTTGGTTTAGCTCCATAACAATATTTAGAAACACGTATTTACCAATTTCAACAGTTCTGAGCCTATACATAAGATGACACAGTTGAGGCATTTAGTGTTCAGTTTACCAAAATGCTAAACTTAGTATCTGGCACGATAGAACACGTGGTAAAACAACTACTGCTTTAAATTCACCAACTTTACAATAAGGAGTTAAGTAAATATTATACTAAAACCGATAACACTGCAGTAAAATGAGAACAAGACCACGCAATCATCATTCTTCGCCCAGAATACAAAAGCGTGAAATATGCCTAACGAAAAGCCGAACAATCTAACACTAAACATTGTGGTGTAACAGGGAATTCTTTGAAATGACGTTTACCAGCATTATCCTCTTAAGCCGACGAAATATGTGAGTGGTAACTGACAAAGTAGCTTAGGTTGTTCGTAAATGCTGGGACATATCGCAGTGGGAGAAATTATAAACATATTTTACAGATGGGGTGCGAAAGACGCCAGCTCCGGCGATTATGTGTTTCCACATGCTGTGGCAACTCGCCTGTTTTTTCGACGTCGCAGCTTGAGAGGGCCTTGGAGGAAAAGGAGGAAAAAGACGCATGCAGGAAAGTAAACGATAAAACAACTAAAATAAGCATTGTAAGAACTGTCACTCGTTTGATAGCTAATGTCAAAGCAAAGCAAGGCAAACGTACTATTTAACAGGTTGTCATGAGCTACGAGATCTATACACACCTCATTGAAATTGAAGTTGTAAGTTAAAACGGTGGACATAAAATACAGGAGACTTGACGCTACGCTGTTTCTGTCCTTTAATAGCTTGGACAGATTAAAGCTCTCTTCCAGCATTCGCACAACGCAACAACGAGAGGAAGTCCAGCATCACAGCATCGTGGTACTGTATGGCAGGACCACGAAAATAACTTAGAGAACGACGGGCTATAATTAATTATGAGGTAAAATTGACGTACAGGCAGCAGTTATCTTAACTGAAGAGGGAGGGGTGAGAAAGGTTAGCAAAGTGAAGGGATTATTGACGTCAGCTGCATTGTGACTTTATGTGGAATCAGCACCACGAGTGAAATTGTGTGCTGCAGCGGGACTCGAACCTGAGAATTCCTGCTAAATAGGCAGTGGCATCAACCACTCTGCTATCCGGACACAGCGTTTATCACAAATGCGCAGACTATCTCGACATTCCCACCCAGCGCCACCTATCCAGAGGTCCTGCCCATGTCCTCCACGCTCTAATATTAGACTCCCGCCAGAGGTCGAACGAAATATGCTACCGCATTTTAGATTGTGGATTCATTGCCCATTGAGGAAAATCAGTTACATGAATGCGTTTTGTCTGATCGGTATGATGTGACCAAAGGAAGACACCACACGTTCATATAATACATACATCAGGGTAAAAGATTAATCTTGGAGTGTAGCCACTAGTCCAACACACAACGAAGAAACGCTATAAAATACAACTAACAAGAAAGCAAAAACCAGCAATAGAAAAATGATAGCCTAGTTTAGCTTCAGCTGATAGTAGAACAATAGCAACAATGAGAAATTAAAATTTCATTGATGATGACAATAATAAAATTAAATCCTCCAACTTAAGTACACTAAGGGCTACAGTGGCGTCACTGTCGATGAATCTGTAATCTCTTGATAACTGAAATTGGCCAACATAGCACGTGTCGGCACTACAAGACTGCACTGATCAAAATTGCCACAATGACCTATAAGTGCCATACCTACAGCTAAAAACACCAGCCTTCTATCTGACCTTGGCCTATGAAGCCAACCACTGTACACTGCTCCAGACTTGAACAATACTCCTTGTTCAAGGAATCTACCGCCAGCCTTAACTGCAAGCTCACCAGAATGCTTCGCTATTTTGCTCCAGAGCTTCCTGCTTCAGCACGAGCAGCCAGCTGCTCCCTTGAAGTACATAACTGTTTTCCCTTCCAGAGGACCATCTTCATACACTCTCCTTCGCCAAGATTCCTCTGATCAGGACAGATGTATCCCATCCTCTGGATGCATGAATCAGTATCACCAGCCAGTCCCTGGGCCAGACCTACTGGAGCACATGTAACCTCACCCATCACTATATGCTCGGCCTGATGCCGAACATAATGTCTTATCCATCACTGTACACCCACACCCCCCCCCACCCACCCGCTACACTCTTCATCACTTACTCGAAATTGATGTAGCTATTTCACTCCCAAGCAAACAGACTGCTCAAGGTTAGTCCTGCACTGGCGCGAACAGTCATGCAGAGTCAGAACACACTGCGCCCTGCATCAGCAACTCACGGCACAGTTTTAAATGCGTCAACTATTTATGACCCCCACATCCAGCCACTTTTCAGTACCACCGTTTCCTGCGCCATAGAACATCGTCGAATGACAGTCACACAAGTCTTAGACATTTTTGGCATATCTGATGGCTGAAACTACAAATTTGTTGGATACTTTGGGTGTGAAACGTCTGAGATCGAAATTTGTAGCAAAATGGTTGAATTTCGAAACAATCGGTGGTGAATGCACGTTGCTCAGGAGTCGCTAGATGAAGTCAAGAACGATGTAGGACTACTGAAACATATCAAATATGGTGAAACATGCGTTTACAGATATGATGCATCCATTAAGGCTAAATCGTTGCAGTGTGCTCTTTATGTCTTATCAACAGCGAGAAAAGATTGATATGCGCACTCAATTTTAAGGTTATATTAACTGTGTTCTTCGATTTTAATAGCACAGTTTACGAAGAGAGTATTAAGTGACCACATTTAGTGTAGTACAGAAACAGAAAATTGAACACCCCTTGAGAGAAATAAAATGGCTAGACGACTGTGGCTCACTGGCGAGTAAGAGCCATAATAATAAATATTCAAGGTAAAATTTCGATTAGACGAAATTATAGGTCATCAAATTTATTACTGTTATTTTTAAGTTTCTTCATTCCCTGGTATCTAAACTTAATATTTTCGTTTTCAACAAGTAATTAATTTACAACATCTGTTTGCCAAAATTGATTTTAATCGGTTATTGAGCTCCATACACGTTGTATCACTGAATTTAGTATTTAAATACTCACATCCAATAATGTTGTACAAAACATTTACTTGTAGCACATTAAATGTTTTAAACAAATCAGAACTGTTAAATTTTTAAGTTTCTTGAGTAAAGGATCGATTTATATGGTGATAATGTTTATTTAGATTAAAAAATTCTATGTCATAAATGGTTAACAGTTTAAAAAATAGGAAAGATTTTTGCCAAACAAGAAAAGAAAGAACGAAATTATTTTAATAAAAAGAGGAAATACTTGCTACTAGTATCTGTTTAAAAAAGGAATTATGCCCCAATACATCATAAAGAAAATTTTTACATAAAGAACAAAAAGAAACACTTAACAGAATTAACAAGAGACTTAAGATAAACCAAAGTCTAGGTATAATAATCATAAATTTGTCAAAAAATATTAGATAAAGAAGAAAGGGAACATTACTTACATTTAATAAAACCTAATATACAGTAGTTAAACAACGTATTTGGGATTTCTTACTTTCTGGTTCTGATTTTTTCAGAATTCTCAAAATTATGAATTAAGAATGTATACTAGAGAGATATAAATCTAGAACACAGTGAATACATCAAAAACCATTGAGCGTTTATATAATTGTTTTAAAGAAACATTCTGTAGGAATTTTGTTTTTATATTAGAATATATAGAAAAGGTATTTTACTATTACTTTATTAAGTAAATTTAACAACTGTATGGCACTGTAGCATAATATTCTAGAACTATTCATTTATCACATGAAAATTCTTACTTCCTTATTAAACAATGAGGAATCGTTGTGTTAAAATCTCTGATCAAAAGGTTGTGCTCTGATTATACCTTTTCTTTCCCTTCAATGTTAGTTAATCCTAACATAAATTTCTCATTCAACCTTTGAATTCTTATGGTTTTAAGTAAACCACTATATTTCAATACAATACTTTTTATAATTTTTCTCAGCATACTAACTTTTGAGCCAGCCAATGCCCAATTTTCATCTAAATCATCAGTCCTTTCACCCAGAATTAAGCCTGCTTCCACAGTAATTTCTCTATCATCAATGTATATCATACCATCTACATCAAAATACATAACTGCTTCTCCAACATATCTAACATATTATACAATCTAACTCTTGTACTTGATGTAGTGAATACTGCCATAAAAAATTTACCATAAGAGTCCTCGAAATTGTACTTCATCTCTACTGCAGTCTACTTAATAAAATATATATCTATATTATCTAATCGATCATGAAGTAGTATCTCACAAAATTATTGTAAATCGTTAACATATTATGTTTTACTCATACTTTGCTGTTGACAAAATTTTCGCCATATGAATTCAGACATAGCAACAGCTCATTTACCTGGATTTTCCTTTAGCTTATCATAATCCATTTCAACGCCGATTTTTTCTTTCTGATACTTTACATTTTATGAATTAATACATTTTTAGTATGCTATCTTAGTCTATATATTTCTGTTTTATGTTGCTCAAATAATAATAGCCATAATTTTGCAGAGTTGGGTAAAGATGGCTGACATTAATGTATTTGAATTTTGTAACAGCACCGTCTGCTTTTGCTCTCAACTTTACCTTATTTGTATGAACACAATAAAAAATATCTCTCTGATTAAATGGTTTGACCACTTCAGATAATTTTTGAGATTCTTATATTCTGCTAATTTAATCCAGTCACATTCCCATGTCTGTACTAATTTATATCCAGAATGTCACACTTTTTGGCTTCTTTTCATATTGGTCACAAACTGATACTTTAATTTTATTGTTAATCTCTCAGTTTCAAAACATATTTTACAACCATGTCTAAAACAACCACCTTATTGATAAAAAGTTTTAGTATCTTTTCCAAGTCCATCTACTTTCACACCACTATATTTACTTCAGCACCATTAATATCAAGTTAAATATTATTATTGCTTGAACTGTTTACCCAAGCTACAAAGTAGTTTTCTTAATATGCTTTATCCAAGACAGCAATTTTTCTATCATACACATATTTATATGAAGTCATACCAGAAATTATTCAATACCTAGAGTGATGTATAGTAGCAGTTTCTAGGAACATTGTTCAAAACCACCTCTCCTCAATACACCTACATCGGAAATTTGGTGTCCATTAATTTTTTACTCATATTGAGTACATAGTTTTATTTGATTTTTGACTCTGCTCTTTGAGAAATATTTCTCTTCCTTTTGTTAAGGCATCCATGATCACTTGTTGACAAACTACCTGTTGGGTACTGTATCAGGTTCTTCGACCAACGTTTGTCTGATGATTTTCCTGACGTTTCACCAGCACGAGTGGCTGGCATTATCAGAGCTTCACCTTCCATTGCTGATAGTGAACTGGTGTCTAGTTCAGGGCCGCAGATTATGTGTACATGGCACCGCACTGTCCAAGGGCTTTTCCTTGGTCATTTGCAGTGCTGTTCTCCTCTTCTTAACTGCAACAGTCGTTCGCTGCAGGGAGGGAACCTAGAATTCATTTAATTTGAAGCTTTCTTCTTTCTCATTGAAGCTACTGTGGGGATCCATAGTGAGGAAGAGCTCAGTGACTTCCTTCGACACTTCAACAGCCTCCATTTCAACATAAAATTTACCATGAAATTAGAAAAGGACAAACAGCTATCCTTTCTAGATATGCTATTCACAAGGGAAGGTGAAAATCTGGGACACAACGTGTATCAAAATCCGGCACATGCGGTCCGATTGCAGCACAAACTACAAAATCACTGCCCAAGCTTAGAAGATCCGTTATAAAATTCGCTGGTAACGCTACAATACGAATATGTGAGCCGCAGCACCTCCAACGTGGGATGCGACACCTGGGAAGCGCTCTGACGAGCAATGGATACACCAGCAGTTATATACAGCTTTGACAAGAATGAAATAAGTGTGGAGTCCTGTGCTGCAGTAACCATTGCTTCCTGCATAGGAGGAGAAGAACCGCGCCGGAAATGATCAACGTCGGCTCAAGAACCCGTGACAGAAGAGTACAGGCAGTTTGTTTTTCTCATTGGTTTCAATAACTCATTAATAATCAACATTGGTGCGTCAGGTAGATACAATTTGCGAACGCGAGCTAGACTCCCGTCCATCCCCAGCAATGGAAGGTGAATCTTTGACAATACCAGCTACTTGTGCTTGTGAAACATCGGCCGATGAGCCTGTGCAGTTTATCAACAAATGACCACGAATGCCCCAACAGTTTTCTACAACGCCTCTTTGGGAAGGAGATTTGAAGATTGTACAGACGCGTTGACAAACGACGGGAGAATAAAGCGTGCTTGATGTCGTCTCTCCTATTACTTTCGTGGTGCCTGGATGAAGTTATTGAAGTGGAAACCCCTATTAACCACCGCCCAGGCACCTCTTATCTACGAGAGAATGGAACGAGCTTTCCTTCGTGAGCGAATTCATGCAATACGGAGATACTTCACAAGAACAGATGAGGAACGTTTCTACATTTTCTATATAGTAAGCAGCTGAATGCATCTTCATGATTGCGACTTCTGCTAGATGACGGAAGCAGATTGAGAAGGCGATTCCCGATATGTCACGCCAGGGACTGACCTCACTGAACGACGACTGGCCTAACAGTCTGTTCAACAAGGAGGGAATCTAGCTATCGACTGGAGGACTATACCTATGGACGACATCATTACTAATACCGAGTGGCAATTCGGGAACCTTATATGAGAAAGAGGTGAGGAAATAACTCTTAAAAAGACAAGATACTGCGCAGAGCAAAACCACCAACATGCAACCTGAAGAATGAAGAGGTACAAGCTATCAAGAATCTTAACGCCGACAAGAGTGTACTAGTACCGCTTGTCGGTAAGCGAAATGCCACCGTCGCAATGAAGACCGAACATTATGAGCAGAACATCCGAGACATATTAGATCCGACGACTTACCGGAAACTAAGAACACAACCAGCGCCACGGATCACACGAAATACGAATCGATAAATCAAGCGTCCTCTCTCTCGGCGGACATACAGAGGAACCTGGGCAACACAGAAGTCCTACCTCCTTGGCTGTATGGATTAAAAAACGTAAGAGTAATATTCCACTAAGACCGTATGTTAGCGCTCCTGGGCAACCAACGTGTAATCTCGCAAAACACTTCGCCTCTCCGCTCCAGTCGCACGTGGGAAAGACTAACACATACGTAGAGGACTCAAATTTCATTGATAACTTTAAGAAACTATGACTTGGGCTAAATGACATCCTAGTTAGCTTTTATGTTGTTTATTTGTTTACCAAAGTGCCACTCACTAACTCTCTGGAGCGCATCAATTTCATTTTCCTGCAAGACATCGCCAAGATCTTTCATTCATCTCTCAAAACGAGCTATTTCAAATGAAATGGCAACTTCTAAGAACAGCCGTAAGAAGTCGCCGTGGGTATTCCTCATAGTCCAGTCGTGGCCAACTTCTTCGTCGATCATTTCGAAGCACAAGCACTGGACTTGGCACCTCATAAATCTCAGGTATGGCACAGATACGTCGATGACACCTTCGTTGTGTGGATCCATGGTGAGGAACAACTCGGTGACTTCCTAAGACATTTGACCAGCCTCCGCTCCAATATAAAATTTAGCATGGAAGTAGAAAATAACAAACCAATACCCTGTCTAGATGTGCTGGTCGAAAGGTACGATGAAAACCTGGGACACAGATTGTATCGAGAACCGCCACACAGAGACCAGTACCTGCACATACTGTCAAATCAACACTCGAGCTAGAAAAGTGGCATGAATATTTTGCTCGTAACGCAAGTCAAATACGTGAAGCACAGCACCTCATACGCGAGATGCAACACCTGGAAAATGTTCTGAGAGGTAATTGGTACTCCACCAGCTACATAAGCAGTGTGACAAACACTCGAGAAAGGAAATGTCAGGTACGCCCTTTCTGCCATACATCGCCAGAGTAGCGGGCAGAATCGGCTGTATGTACCGCAAACAAGCGTGAAGAATTATTTAAAAGCCGACAAGGAAGCTCAAAGAATGTCTCCGACCGGCAAAGGAGATAAGGGGTTCACTTGAAATGTCGGGAATTTATCGCATATCATGCACATGTGGAAAGGTTGGAGTGATTGGACTATCAATCGACCCCAGAATCATGGCAAATAAGCAACACTGTGGACAAATAGGCCGTAGCAGAGTGAGCGCTGTGTGAGGCCGCCCATATAGTAAAATTCGCCGACCTGGAAGTTCTGCCTGTAGAGAAGAGAATAGAGAAGAGAAATCACACCCTTACGATCGGAGAAGCTATGCAAATACACAAACATGAGGAAAGCTTCAACAAGAGAGAAGAAAGCTTCAAGCGGAACGCATCCTGGTTTCCTGTGCTGCAACAAGCGACATTTGCGGGTAGCAAGAGAACTGCATTAAAAAATACCACCGAAATGCCTTTGGACGTTAGAGCGCCAGTTTCATATAATCTGTAGCCACAAGATCAACTCCAGTCCACCACCAGCAATGGAAGATGAAGCTTTGACTGTGCCAGCTACTAGTGGTGGCGAAACGGCAGAAAAATCATCCAAGTTCCCAAGGCAGAAGCCAATAGGCAGTTTGGTTTTCTCATTGGCATATGTAACTCATTAATAATTTCTTCATAAATATTAGACTACATGTCAACACCTACAATTTTTTTAACTATTTTTTCTCTTTTATTTTATGTACAGTCGAAAGACCTCCATACCTCTGTCTCATGTTTTCAATTATTATTCTTTGAGGTGTTTCAGCAAATATTCTTTACATCAAGCACCTGATGCGGCTATCTGTTAATATTATTGGAAAATTAATTAATCAAATGTAAACTTTGAGTGACGTAATTATTTTATCAAATACCATTAACTTTACATCTGCAGTTACAGTTGTAACAGTATCTTTCAATCTTACACTTAGAATATTTGATTTGTGTACCACTATTGATTGACCATTATTTATTTTGTGTAGCATATGAGGCACATTTACTGTGATATCAAAATTGTCATAGGCCAAGTTTTTGTTTATGTTTTCACCAAAACTATGACTTCTTAGGAATGAAAAATATTCGAAATTGTGCATTTTTTGTTTACCTCAAGTCATAACATTAGAATCAAGCATTTGCCTATCCTGCACTACATTTTATAGTCCATTACAACTATCAAAAGCCAACATTAGAGCTGTCTAGATAATTTCAATCTTTTCCTCAAGATTTGTTATAGTGGTATAGTCATCAGTATGAAGCTGCGAATTTTTTTCATTGACATGTTTCATTGTAATATAGTTATTCAATTGTGTTAGAAGACTTTACTCAGCTTTCGTAACAGGATTTTTTCATTCATTTTCTATGTGTTGCTTAGCAACTGCATTATAAACAGTTTCCAGGTCTCTTAAATCTACTAATCTTCTCCATTTATAATCTATATACAATTCAGTTGCTTTAAAAAATTTACCTTTTTCTTCCTAAAATTGTTTCTTTAAATTTTCCAGTTTTTTGATCAGTTTGTTCAAGAAGAGTTCCTAATTCTTTTTCATGCAATTCTGAAGAGTCTACTTGAATTCTACAGAGTCTAATATCTCAGATTTTATTTTAATTTTTGATTTAAATATTGAAGTACTTCTTCGAGTATATTTCTTCCACATAAACCAAATATAAATTTTTTACCAATATCTTAATAATGTTGCAGCTAATCACTGCCAACATTATCAGAATATCTAAATCAACTATTCCAGATTAAATTTTTTTGCTTTATGGGTAATTTATCAAGTGTAGAAATATCAATTTTCAATTGTTTCACCAACCTTTTTACATTAAAATCACTTAAGGCATTAGGATAATATCTAATATATTTGGAATTATTTGTTTGTTCCATTTCCTTCTCCATTGCAATATTGTATCTTTTTTCTTCTGCCAATTCATTATCACTTTTCTTCTTATTTACAACTACACTTGGAACAGCATCAACTCTTCGAGGCATAGAGCCAGCAACAACCTAAAATGGAAAAACAACTGGAAACAAAGGAAGAAATTTCATCTTCATGTTTTATTAGGTCAGGGCCATCTTCCATTTTTGTTATATGTTTAATTATTTTTTTGCAAGTAATATACCTAGTATTATGAGAAAACTTTCCTCCTATTTTTTGTCTTTCTTTCTTTTCATGAGCATCAGATAAAAATTTATCAACACTATTTAATATTGCATTAATGGGTTTAATTTTAATTCACTTATCAATAGTTTTGCATCTGAGTAGCAGAGAATAACTATCACAGAAATTATTAATTTGTATAGATAAAAAATTTATAAGGATGAACAATTTTTCAATCCCCAACCATTTTCATCAATATCCAATCCCATTCCCAATTTGTATTTTCTGTAAGTTATTCCTCCAACTTCAGTTGCTGAAACATTTTCACCAAAAGAACAATGCCTTGTAATTGTTTAAGGCCCTTCTTCTAAATCTTTGTTGTCTCTGCACACTCTCTGTTTCTTGCATGCTCCATCTAATAGTGATCGCTTTCAACGAGAGACTAATTTTATTGCTCCATTCGATACTGAATTTGGTGGACCATTAATTGATGTCCCACATTATTGTGTATTTATTCTAGTTCACGATGAAATTCAGGGCTTGGAAATAACTATAAATGACGAAAATGATAATTTGATTGACTGCAATGGTGCTACTGTAAAGGATATTTTAAAAATAAATTAATTAATCGTCATCCTTCATAAATGAGCAAGATAGAGAATACCAGTTTTACTCATAGCCTGTGAACAAGAAGACTAAAAACAAACTAAATCTTCCCTAGAAGAGCACAGACTTAACCATAAACATTGCACATTATTGGGATCAAACTTATCACAATACAGAAACAAAACCATATTTTTCTAGACTGATATATATATATATATATATATATATATATATATATATATATATATATTTCTTCATCAGTCCTTATGCGATTGACTTCATCTCTAGCCAATGAGCTAACTGTGGAAGGTTGTATCCTCAACAAACAAAACATAAGAAGTAAGAAAAATAAACTATGTTTCTTAAAGAATATAACGATTTGGGAAGGAGACTTAACAATAACTTTCACTTGGAGTTCTTGTCCAAGGAACACTATTCTTCAATGGACTGACCATAACCAAGCTGGTATTGAAGAAGTGACCACACTTGTTAGAGAAGGCAAAATTGCAGTTTAATTAATGGAAATCCTTGTTCCAACAGTTAGATATGAACTAGATTATGCACTCAAGCAACAAAAGGAAAAATTTTAAAAAGGAAGATTCCTTTATCTTTAATTATCCACAAACCACAGCAATTGCTTGGCTGAATAGAAAGAAGAATTTTGGGCTAGATACAAGCAATTAATGTAAATCTGCAGAATATGATTTGCTCCATATTTTTATGTTTCAAACTATATCATTTGACCAACTTTTACCTGTTCAAACTTATCAATCTACAGATCATCTACATAAAGAATGGAAGAAATGGAATTCTCCCTCAAGAAATGTGGAATCTCCTTCCTCCATACAATCATCTGAAGATATCCAAGATTTTAAGTGAGTTGTCCAATCAATAGTTATATATGCATACAATTTCATAATAAGTTAGCCTATCTGCATCATAAATACGTCAAGAACAATGAATGTATTGGCACATATAAGAACGATGAAGAAGCTGTGTGCCACATTCATTGATAAAATTCCAAAATTAAACTATTGCTTATATAACAATATATGCTAAACGAAGTTAACAGATGATGCTCAGCATAGAATTTTGAGTTAAAATTTTTCATTTTGTAAACAAACAAAAAATTGGAAAAACTGAAGAATTGTTAACTTCATGTTTACATTTCCTTTGCAAGCTTTATAAAAAAGATGGAGGAAAGAAAACTTGCAAAATTAATTTTGTCAATTAGAAGATGATATCCGATTTCATTTATTATTATTTCCTTTGGTACTTTTTAATGTAGATTATTGTTGCTGTTTAAATTTTTAAAATCGGTGAATATTTGGCTGCAAATTAAACAAAAATCGAACTTCTCACATGGGGTGGAGTTTTACTATTTTAAACTAAATTTTAATTTTATTAAGGAAAATTTATCCTATATAAATGGAGACTATACTCAAAAAACTCAACAGCACTGGCATTCTAATTTGTTTAAAATATTAGTGAGCTATAAGTACATGTTTTATATAACATTGCTGGATGTGAACATTTAAATACTAGATTTGGGGGGGGAAATTTGTATGGAGTGGAATAACGATTTGAAAATTAGTTCCCAAAAAATATTATAAATTAATTACCGGTTGATGTTTTCTGTTTTTTTTTTTTAATAGGAATATTAAGCTGAAATACAAGGGAATGAAGAAACATAAGACTCGAGCAGGAACACCAATATCCATAAAACAAGTGTAACATACCTTGTACACAAGAAAAGAATAGCTGTCTTTATGTTACCAAGGTAAACATTAGAAGCGAAATTACAGTCCAGTCTTAGCTTATTAAACCAATGGTAAAATAAGTTTGTATAAAATAAGCTAAACCATTCTTTAACCAAACAATAATATATTAAACATTGATTGTAAAGGGCCCCACACAAAAGTGACAGATGGTATTGATGTGGTTGCTAATCTCGACACCCACACATGAGCGAGTTGCCAAGTAATTTCAGTCAGTATAATCAATGTCACTGTGTCTAGAAGCTCTGCTCTAAAAGTTGCTCTGAAGTGGCAGCAGTAGCAGTTGATTCACATATCCGCATGAATACTCTTAGAAGCTGTATGTCACTTTAAAGAATGTGTTACATACTTCAGTGACGCCAAATAAATTGTGTGCCAATACAATTCATTTTCATGTAATTAGTCTTCAGTTCCTTTATTTATTCATTAGTCTTATAGTTTCATTTCTAGCATTTTCACAATTTATTCGATATATCTATAGAGTTGTTGTCAATAGCAGCACTACTGACTACAATTTTGTAGGAAGGAGAATTATATGAATGTTTATTGGTGGGACAGTAGAGCACTATAATAGATATGCCCTGAGTATTTCAATTAAAGAGTGCTATTAACAGTAATGTAGGTACATTTCAATATGTCATCCATTTAGAAGTTAAAAACTTTAATGTGTATACCTATGTAAGAAATAACTAGAAATCATAATAGAAGTTAAAAACTTTAATGTGTATACCTATGTAAGAAATAACTCAAAATCATAAAAGGAAGGTCATTCTACCATGAGTATTATGAAGTTGCCATTAAATCCACCTCTATAGCGCAAGCTTAAAAATTCTAATTACTGCAAAATTGAAGAGTGTATTTTGCAGTGCTTCTAGATATAAATGCCAACTCCAGCTTGCACTTCGCTTCTCAGAGTAGTCTACAGTCCCTGGATAACCATAAATTCTAATATATGTTTCTTACACAACATGGGCCAAGAAACCGAAACAAAACTGCAGAAACAACCTTAATATATAGGCTCCCATATTGCCATTGGCCGCTACTAACCGACAAGGCAGGCATATTGTGTTCACGCATCGCTTGCGATTAGTTAGATTGCCTGGGACTCCCCGGCGACCAGCGATCAGTGACTCGTCGCTGCGATTTGCCCACACACATTCCCGATCTACGAAGGGATCGGTCGCCATGTTATGGATCGCTGCAATTCGTCACTCGTGTGTGGAGCCCTTAATACTCTGTTGTTGCGTTCAAGTGTTAACCTACAGTAATGATTCACTCTGAGCATTAAACTAAGCAGCTGCATCGGATTCCAGCCAACAATTATTCAGTTACTAATTATCTCGTGGACAACTGACTCATTGTGGGATAGTGCTGCTAGCTCGGAATTCTGGGGCATTTGCTTGCACAGATCGTAAGTTTTTTCTTATCTAGCTTGGATGTACGACAACACAGCGTATCACGGTGAGAGCTGAAGCAATAATGAAGGAATAGATTGTGGGATAACGATTATAAAACAATGGCACAGTACACGACATGTTTATTTGTGGTGGCATACTTTATACTTATGCTCGTTGGTTAAAAATAACGATAATTAATTTCATGTTCTAGAATTTCTAGCATAATATAAAAATTACCTTATATGTTTTAGCGTTATAGCTGTCACCCTTCGGTGAGCAGCCCTGCCATCATCTTTACCACGAGGGTGGGTTATCTTTTTCTTTCCACATTGTGCTCAACGTGCGCTCTTTCTACTCATGTGTTCCTACCACAAGGTCGAACGATCGATAAGGAGCAATAGTTATCAGTTATTTGTCCGTACAAAAGCCCGCATAAGTGGCGCAACCATTCATGGCATTTGCACCATGGTAATCCAGGTGTCACCATTCGTTCCTTGTTCATGTAATTTTGGCCAAAAATGATACTGAAATGGTATCCCAGTACCCTTCTTCGCCACGTGTCGTTTCATCATGTTCACGAAATAAAGCAAAACGTTAAAGGTCAGTCATTTTATGATCGTAAAGAGATTAATAAAGAACGTCTCACATAGCTAAAAGCTTGCCGAGAGATCGAGTTACAGAAGTGTTGCGGGGATCGTAAGAAGCGCTAGTATTAGTGTACAATGTCTAATGGGTGCTAGTTCGAAAGGATTCATACCAGTCGGTCAAAGTAAGAGATAAAAGATCTCAGAAGCACACCAAGGTTAAAATTAGGAATAAATGGCGAAATTACTCGGTACAACACACATTCTGTCCCTTCATATTTAGATAATGTCATAAAAATTTCGTGTGGATATCTTCTTGAAAACCATATTTCAGTCAGCAATTATTATGAAAATTCTTTGGCATCATTTGCGTATGCTTGCAGTTAACATTTGCTGTCTCGGCGATAGTAGACACTTACCAGCGTTGGTGTGCAGGGAAGGAAATACAGCAATTTGAAACTTGAACTTCATTTATGGTTAGCCTGTGTTAAGTAATTCGAACAACTAGCAAAAACCTGAATCATAACATGAGCAGAACTTTTGTACCAGCCATATGTTCCCCTCCATCTCCACCAATCAAGTTACAGTGCAGTGGTTCACGCCGCACTGTTATGTTTGTGTGTGTTGTTTGAAATGATACTCGGATTTTTCCACGAGGATCAATGCGTAATATTATGCCTTAACTTTGCTGACCTGTGTGAAAGATAGGAATCTTTAAAGACGTGTTGTTCATTTATTCAAAATATGGGAAGGGAATTTTCACACGAATTGGTTTGCACAACAATGATCCCTTACGTAAGTGGTGATACATGGTAAAGTACAGTTTTTGTTATGCTATAATTAACAAAATGAAATGATTAACGGCCTTCTTTCACACAACGTCTATAGGTGTTTAATTCATTCCCGCACCTCTATGGACATTGTGCCGAAAAAAGAATAACTTTTGTCTCAATCTTTAGGTAGTAATAGGTGACGGTGTTTAACCAGAGCTTATTTTCAATACTCTCTTGCTTTGAATGAGGCCACCTAATGAAAGAATCAATTAAGAGAAGGCCAATTATAAGAAATTTTGTTCCATGCGTACAAGATTGCTCTTCCCCTCAGTCGCGCGCCCTTATTAAAGTAAGGAGATAGTAGTAATGGAGTGTGTAGACTGAAACAATTCAGATTACTGTAGTCGACGTGATTGCTTTAATCCTATCTTAGGATTATGTAAAATGCCATCCATCGTCAGAAATATATACTTCCTCATGATCTGATTAGTTCTTTCTTTAACTCCTTCATCGCCTTGGATCCACATGTAAACATATTCCATAAAAGTGAAAGGCTGACACTTAAAATGATAACGTCCCGCACTATTTAATTGCAACTTCATAGACACCTGAAACACCAGTATCTCTTTTAGGTAAGTTCCTTGCTCCTTCTATAGCTTCGTCATCATTTATAGTAGTTTATAGATAATTCGTCATACACAGATCATAATATAGAGAAATGGACCATACATAGCAAAATCCAGATGAGATATTTGCAACGGCCATGTACCCTTACACCTTTGTGACTGTGTGCCAAAAATTAAAGCAACAAACGGAAATTTTGCAAGATTTTGTTTATTTTGCAACAAAACAGTATAAACAGTTGATAGTAAAGGAGAAACAATGTAAAGTATACAGAACGTAATCGCTGCAACACGCATAACGGCATACAAAAATGTTATTCGTTTTTTTTTTTTTTTTTTTTCAGCTGAATGAATCTTCACACACATTCTGACAACTGGTTAAAGTGCTCTATAGGATTCAAATCGGGAGAGCGAGCAGGCCATGCAATGCGTGGAATATCTTCCTTTTCCTAAAATAGATAGACCACCCGTCGAGCATTATCGTCCATCAGTACGAAGTCTGAGCCCACAGCACCTCGCAAAAACCGCGCATGAGAACTCAATATCTCCTCACTGTACCCGGAAACAGCTAAACGTTGTGATTTACCTGTAGAGTCTCATGAAAAAGTGTTCGAGAGGTAAAAATAATCCCTGCCTCGCCATTAGGAATCCTCCTTGCTGTCGGTCTCTAACCACAATGTTTGTGTCCCGAAATCGTGTTACATGTGCCATCCACATGTGAATCCATGGAGAATCACTCTCCAGACCAAATCGGGACTCATTTCTGGAAGGATTCGACCGTCCAGGTGGCATGTTGACGGCTCAACTCTAGACGTTCTCTTCTGTGAAGGCACACCAGAGGTAAACAGGCAGCAGGTCTCCAACAATAAACGACACTCTGCTGAAGCCTTCTGTACATATTTTGCCTCAATACAACGCGGCCAGCGGATGCTGCGAGGTCAGAAGCCAGTTGCCTTGTGGTACCAAGGCGATGCCCTTACAGCCAAATAACGGTCCTCTCTGATGTCACACGTGGTCGCCCCTGTCATGGTCTCTGGGATGCAGTTTCAATCTCTATAAAGTGTCGCCACATCTGAGAAACAATAGAACGGTCCACACTAAACCACCGGGCCACATCAGTTTGCGACTCTCCGGCTTCCATCCTTCCTATGACCTTCCGCAGTGGAGGGTCTACAGGCGTCTTCTCCGTGCCGTACTGCAACGTTTGTGACTGTGCACACAGCGATTGTGGGTGTGCGACTGCCTTTGCAAACACTACCCCGCTTGATAGGCTCCTGACGTCATTTTCGGTGTGGTTATCTGTCTATCGGAATGCGATCGTAATCATAATGTCTGTTTGTATGATTATATCGTGAATTAGACACAAAACGGGGTAATGGTTGTTAGTTTTCGACCCCAGTACATTCTAAACATTCAGCGTGCTGTCTGTTTGTTCTATATCGTGTCTCCCTACCACTTTCGCGCAACGACGCTCTGAGGTTGTTTTTTAGGGAATTCATTAGTTTGAACCTGGGACCTGTAGCTGGTAAGGAGACACCAGACCACACATGACATGTAGAATTCAGAAGAGTTCAGTGAGACTAGCGATGATATAACCAAATACTTAATGATTTCAGCGTCAGCTCGACTGCACTCCCTGTAAAAGAATCTTAATACTAACTAAATTTAGTGGATGGGGTTCAAGGCTTTCCTATTTTTAGTTAGCTGGTAAATTAACGTCGAAAAAGCAGTTAAGTTTACCATTTGAAATTTTATTCCACTCACAAAACATCGTTTATAAATTGCACTATTGATAAAAGGAAATGTTTTAATACAGGATGGTAAAAACCAACTGCGTTCAACAAAAATGTGAACGAATATTCCCTGAATTGGTCTCCAAGTTCTACAATGGATCGAAGGATGACCGATGCAATATCACATCTATAATCTAGGTTTAAATTAAGTTTCACAAAAGAGAAAACTATCAAAATTGTCTACAGTGACCCTCAATTACCTTTAATTACTTATCTAACTTGTTGTTAATTACAGTGGCTGATGTGGCTTCTCAGTAACTATATAACAGAAAAATCATCGCGTTTCAGATTTTCACTTCAAGTGGCAAATGTAAACACCATGAGCTTTAATTGACGATCAACACTAGTATTTCGTAAAGGGGATGAAACAGATGAGACTTCTGCAGTTCTGAGTGAAGCCTTATGCGCTCAAAAATGCGGCATCGCGTGCGTTCATTACCTTGTCGGTGTTCGTCAGGGGGCGGCGGCCAGCGCAGCTCCGCTCACCTCGCTGCCTCCGAAGCAACTCGCTCTTAGCAACTCTCTCCTAACTTCTCCTTACAATAATTTATCGAAGTTGGTTGAAAAAAAAAACTATCCGGCTGTGTGTTCATCTGACCAATCAGGGTCTCAATGTTAACCTTAAGCTCTGCCTACAAAAGTTCTGTCCATCCAATGAGAAACGTTATACTTTTCGTGGTGGGGCAATGTTTTTAAAGTTTCCTAACGTAACAGAGACGCGAAAAAGTCTCACGCTAAAACTTGCGGGTGGTATAGCCCTTTTTGTGCTATCGTAAGATCTATACCGTTCTTCAGGAGGGCTCTAGCTTTTAACATGGGCTGGGGGGTGGTCCTAACATAACAGAGACGCGAAAAAGTCTCACGCAGTTAGCTGGTGACGTGGGTGTCCGTCCGTCCCTTATCGTAGGGCCTTCTCGCTTAACACGATTCTGATCTCGGCTTCTGTTCTCGTTTCTCCACTCGGAACAGCGTCTGTCTCACGGTAGGAAGTTATGACATGCATTTAGGCATTCTTGTGTTAGTCTGTGCTCGCTCGTTACTCGTATTACTTTGGTTAATTTAATGTCACGATTTCTTCGGTGCTATGTGACATGTTACTGGGTTTGCTTATCGTGTCAGGGTTTTCATGGAAGGTGTTGGATTTGCCTGACACCTTACAACATATATGTACTGGGGTCCAGAAACGAAACAACGATTCGCCATATATATATACGAGGTGTGACAATAAAGTAATTAGACTGATGTGAAAAAAGTCTTGCTTACCATTTTAGTCAAATTTAGTGTGGTCTCCTTCAAAGGAGTTCCCGTCTGATTGCACACACTTTTTTAGCGCTTCTGCCATTGATGGCAACCTTTCTGGAACTCATATTCTGTAATATCCTGCCGACCCTCATCACAGCTTTTTGGAAATATTGTGTTGTTTGAAAATGGTTATCCTTAACCGCCGTTTTGACTCTTGGAAACAGAAATAGTCCCAAAGAGCGATATCTGGTGAATAATGTAGCTGTTGTAGTATTCAAATTTGTTTTGATAAAAATTCCTGTACTGACAGAGCAGTATGGGATGGCGCATTACCGTGATGCCGAATCCAGTTATCACCAAAGTTGGCATAGACACGAAGAACTCATTTACAAAGTCTTTCTAAAATTTCTTTGTAGTAATATTGGTTAACTGTTTGTCCAGGAGGCACCCACTCTTTATGAATAATTCCCTTGGAATCATAGAAGCACACAAGCATGCATTTCACTTTTGACTGCTAAACATGCAAGCTTTTTTTGGTCTGTCTGATCCCTTTGAGCAGCATTGCGAACTTTGGCGTTTTGTCTCTGGATCGTACTGAAAAAAACAACATTCATCACCAGTAATTACATGGCTCAACAATTCTGGATTGATTTCCGTTTACTCCAACAGATTGGCTGCCACATTTGTCAGTGTTTCTCGCTGTTGTAGTGTGACATTTTTGGGGACAATTTTTGTACAAAACTTTCTCGTACCTAGATCTTCAGTTATTGTTAGACGAACCGTTTCTCGATTGATCTTAAGTTCTTCTGCAATCGGTTTGACGGTTAATCTTCGATCAGATCCTACGAATTCACGCACCCTGGCCAAGTGGACATCCGTCTGTGAGGTTGATGGTGTCCACTGCGGTCTTCATCTTCTACATTCGTTCTGCCTTCACTAAAAGTTTTATGCCAACGAAAAACTTGAGCTCTTGACATAACCTCCTTTCCAAAAGGCTTCTGAAGCTTACCTTAAGTTGTCGTAGCGTTTCCACCCAATATAACGCAAAAAGAAATGGCATACCATTGCGCAATATTATGTGGACCTATTTCCATGACAAGAGACACAAACACGTGTTAACTTATTACAGCACAACTCACGACTGAACAGTTGCATCGATGTGCCGCATGGATTAGAAGCAGCTTATAGATAAAGCTCAAATATATGGTGCCATTTAGGCATAAGGATACATGAGCCTTCCAAATTTCTCATCTGGATGTATATAAATGTAGATTATTCATCTTAGGTCAGGCATTAGACCTCAGACTGTTGTAGCTACATCTGATCCTTGCATCTTTTTTCTGGTTTTCCACTGCACCTTTTAATTTGCGATATATATTGTTAAAAATTGTCGTATTTTGACTTCCTTTTGCAGTATATGTGATATCCCTTATTTCCCTGTGTTCTTAAACACTCTCATTTGATACAAATGTTTTCAATTCCTCTCCAATATCTGCATTTCTTTTATAATTTAATTTTGTACTTATAATCCGTTATACCTTTCATTTTTTACTACCCAAAATTCTAATCTACACAGAAATTTTCGTTCCAATATAACATCATAAACTTTCAAGTAAGCTTCCGATTTTGCTCTATTTTGAAGTGATGTGTAATAACGCAGTTTAGGTAAGTAAAGTACCAACTTCGTATTTTTGATCTAGGTCTGGCCTGTATGCTATCATGTACACAAAATATTTAAATCTCGCTCTAAGTGTTCTATGATCATTACTATCACTTGCTCTTTGTTGTGGCGTCCGGTTACATGTAAGTGGTGGGAACTCGATAGCCAGTCGAACAAGAATGAAAAGTGAAGGAACTGAGATTAGGATTTAACGTCCCTTTGACATTGAGGTCATTAGAGACAGAAGGATAAGAAAAACAGGTCGCTGAAAGCCAATAATGAGTTGTATGCATGCTATGTTAGATTCACCCTAGCTTTTAGGACTTTGAGGCAAACAGAGGTGCGAGTAGTCGTGAAGAAGGGCTATGTTCACATATCGACCGGATGACTTGATTTATATCCAAGCAATGCATGAGAGAATCGGACTGAAAAATTGAATCACAATCTGTGTCGGAAACACATAAGTTGTGTAGAATTTTAGTGTGAAAAATGTCAGAGGTACGATTGGTACCTTGTGATGCGTTTGACTCAATAGTGAATCCTTGAGAGTGATAAAGGAAGTAACAAAACTTCATTTGTGATCTTAACTGATTCTGTTCAGACATTCGCTATCCATGTCTTTGTAGAACAGTTAAACATCTGGCGTCGGTCATGAAGGGAAAGGATGAATACTACAGCTTAGCTCGTACATTGATCAGTTTTCGTCCACAGCGCTGGGCGAGTTCATTCGTTTGCTCCGAAGGGGCGGCTGGTAAGTGTTTCCCGCCTTTGGACCAGTCAGCAACGACAGAATCAAGGCGCGCACCCTGCAATGTCTCAAAGTATTACACAGAAACTATTTCGTAAAAAAGTTTCGTTTTAGCTTTACTTATAGCTTTATATGTCAGGTTCGTGATGACGTGCCCATCATTTCGTTTATGGTCATAGTTATTGTGATATTTACGTGAAAATAGAACACAAGAGAAATTTGCGTTTGCCCTGTGTTAGATAATATGTTGATGCGTATGAAATTTAGTTAACATATTAAATTTTTCTTTCTATTTCGTTAAAGGTATCTACATGCCACCAATCTCGACAAAATTGATCTGATGTACCACAATCACTTGCGATCGCGCTGGGCCAGCAATAAAGCCATAGTGAAATATCCACAACATTCCTCATACTTCATAAACTGCTTCAGATACCGAAGTGGGATTTTGGTAAATGATAGGCCGCAAAGAGGATAGTATTTCACCACATCGTTATTGCATAAAAATTCATTATCTACCTTGTTATTCCAATGACTACAGACTTCTTAGGTGAAAGAATGTAGTTTTTAAGGGCTGTAGATTGCTAGTTTATACGAGAAATGTCATGGGTTTTGGAACAATATATGTGAATGTGTAACATGCTTTTCCATAACCTACTGACTTTATTTTTCCTCAGTTGCTCACTAAATAAACTTAATGCACCACTGTTTCAGAATTCTCTAGAAATTCTGTTTGCACCACATGTTACTGAGGTGCGACAGTATAAACTGCGGTGTGTTTTGGAAAAAGAAGCACATTTTTACATGGCAACCGGAGAAATGAGCAGGTTTTACTCATAATTCGTAACTCATTATGCATCTCTGAAAGTTACACATGGTTAACAAGCCAGGCGAAAATATATCGCTGCATTTTCAGCAGAATTCTTTCTAGATACTGACGAAAGCAAGGTGCCAGTAGATTTCTTTGAATAGTCACCATGCAAGTGTGGGCATGGAAGGATCCCACTTAATATTTACAAAAAAAATGTGAGTGTAGGCTTCAGTTTAGAACGGCACTTTCCCTCGAGCCCGCGGCATCTCCCCCACAGCGCTGCGGGAGACCCTGCCGCTCTCGACACACTTTCCCCAGCCGACTGCACATCTAGCGGCCACGGCATTTTGCGCGCACTATACACGTGGCACGTCGCGTAATTGTGAATTTATTCGACTTGCAAGGATTGACATGGATGACAAGAAAGGGTACGAATTATTCAGCTAAATACCTCGGGCAGCAAAACTCCCGTTTTCATTTCAGTCCAGTTCCAGAAATATGTTTAGTGAAACACTGTCATATAATCTACAGGGCATCTGAGGTGTCATTGTAACATCTTTCACTTTGTGTAATTGACGAAACAAATAGTTGCTTTATTTGTGTGTCTGCTTCGACGCTGACTGACTGAATTTTTTCCTGTATTATTTTGTTTTATTTCATCATTGTCGTGTCTCAGTTGCGTAAGCATGGCTGTGACACACTGTTGAGGACTGATTAGTGCCGCGCACCAACATCCATAGACGGGGCAAACAGTGACAGAGATAACGGGGGTGCGTTTAGACATCGCTTTGAAAGGCTCCCCCTCGAAAAGCAGCCCGGATTAATTGGTAGAAACGTACAGGGTGACTCAAAACAAAAGTTTTGGAACCTGTGGCAACGCTGCGAGGTAGGTGGCGCAGAATGACGTATAGAACGCTACTCTTGTTGTCTCACCATTTAGTAAATAGCAAACATGGATCAATGAAGCAGTGTGCAGAGTGCCTTTGCGATAGAGGCCTATTACGAGAACGGAAGTATGGAGGTCGCTCGTCGAGTATTTCGGCTTCATTTCAACATCGGTATGTATTGTCGTGCTCCCTCAGCCGAAGGAATCGAGATAAAAGTCCGCAAGTTTGAAGAAACTGGTTCTGGATTGAGACCCCGAACAGCTCTTACAGGACGCAGTATCGACGTTGCGCGGACTACTTTCGTAAGAAGCCCGCAGCACTCTCATCGATGTCACGCAGAGTCTCTGCAGATGCATCATTCGAGTGTTCAGCGAATCCTGAAAGAGGATTTAAAGTTTCATCCATAGAAATTGCACATCGTTCAGTAACTTCAATCTAACTATCCCCCAATACGTAGACAATATGCTGAACGTATCTTAGTAAAAATGCACGACGACAATTTGATTAACAATCTGTAGATGTCAGACCAAGCACATTTCCACATCAGCGGCTTTGTCAATAGACAGAATTTTCGCTTTTGGTCTCAGTAAAATCCACGTTAGATACACGAGCGTCCAATGCGTTACAGCAAGGTCACTCTGTGGTGTGCCATATCATCGAGTGGCCTTATAGGCCCGTACTTCCCTGGACATTATGATAGGTGAGCAAACACTGTACCGTCGTTCAGTGGAGTTCTGCTGTGCATGAATTACCCCGTTTCCCTGCAGCAATTGGTTTCAACATGACGGAGTAACGGCGTATAACGGCACGAATATTTGGGACAGCGGTGCGACGATTGTTAGGTAACCGTGTAATTTCTAGGCACGGTGACATTGCATGTCCCCCAAAATCGCTTAACCATACCTGATTCGCTTCTTGTGGGGCCACCTTACGAGCACGGTTTACAGTACTCGACCTGTTACCACCGAAGAACTCATAGCAAGAACAGGAGAGGATTCATATTCAACTGTTTGGTCGAGCCACACATAATGAATGTGATCACCGAGAGGGAGATCATCTATCGGATGTTATATTCTCGAAAAATGAAAAGCCCGTGACAGTCAATAATGGCATTCTCTGTACTTCACACTGACATAAATACCTATGTGTAGAGTAAATGTTCTCATCCATTAAACTCCATTCCAAAATTTCCCGTCCTCTTTAGTCACAATATATTTCTGTTAGAGACAATGGCAAACGATAGGAGGTGTTGTGGGCATACGAAGAAGCGAAAGGAAGCTTGTGTCACCGTCGCTCAATCAACAGATCCGTATTTAATAAAATCCAACGCGAAAGAGCAATTGAACTTAGAGTATGGTAGACTGGGTACGGTTGTGCCAGGGTACGGTTGTGACAGTCACCATATTAGCCAAACAAAAAAGAATAACATGTAGAGTGGGAGGTAGACAGAAACGGCGTGCCTGTCTGGACTTGTGTCACAGTATTGCGTCAGCCGTCGCGCGGCAATAACGTTAGCAGCGGTCTACATTACTTTTCAACAGTCAAAAGTAGGTTTCGTGATTCCATTTCTTTTAATGATTGTTGCTACATGTGTACTGATAAGGTAATGAGAGTTTCTTCTCGTTAAACGTTAAACATTAGTAGTTTAATATCAGTGATTACTTCACACGTAGAAAATTTTGTATTACCATTGCGATGTTTTTATTGTGGAGGAGTGCGTTGGGTACGGTTGTGACATATTTTCTGAGTGCGGTTGTGACATGTTTTAAGCGTACGGTTGTGACATACTTTCTGGATACCGTTGTGACACGAAGATAATAATTTTTTTCTAGATGCCCAGAAAGAAGTTGAGGAAGACTGACAGAGGGCAGTGTGGCATTAAAAAATATGAAAACGCTTATAAAGAAGTGAAAAACGGGAGTTCTATACGCAGAGCCGTGGAAATGCACGAAGTTAATCGCATGTCTTTGCTACGATACATTTGTAAACGCGATGGAGTCACTGCAGGCCAGAATGAAGATAGCGTCAGCATGGGATATCTCGCACATAATAAAGTGTTCTCTGACGAGCAGGAACAGCAGCTGGCACTTTATATAACACGATGCACAGAAATATATTTTAGCCTTTCTCCGAAAGAGGTGCAGAAGCTAGCGTTCTAACTTAGTACTAAATACAATCTGAAGCGACCTGCTACTTGGCTCGAGAATGAGATGGCTGACGAGGAATGGTTTCGTTCAATCATGAATAGAAATCCTTCACTCTCTGTTCGCGTAGCTCAAGCAACTAGCCTTTCAAGAGCAACGAGCTTTAATAAAACAAATGTAAAAGCTTTTTATGACAATTTGCAAACTGTTATGGACAGACAGAAATATGAACCACAGGATCTATACAATCTTGACGAAACAGGTGTAACTACCGTCCAAAAACCTGACAAGGAAGTAGCAAGACGTGGGGTACGCCAAGTAGGAGCTTTTACTTCAGCTGACTGATGCACATTAGTCACAGTTGCTTTAGCAGTAAATGCCTTGGGGAATACTATACCTCCTCTATTTATATTTCCACGTGTTCATTATCTTGATCATTTTGTCAGGGATGGGCCTGTAGGATCAATTGGGACTGCAAATCCTTCAGGATGGATGCAAGATGAATCGTTCTTAGTATTTCTCCAACATTTTAAGAAATTATCTAATACTTCTCAGACGCATAAAGTATTGCTATTGCTGGATAACCATTCCTCACACATCCACATCAACACACTGGATTTTTATAAAGAAAATGGAATCACATTGCTTTCATTTCCTCCACACTGTTCGCACAAACTTCAACCCTTGGATAGATCTGTGTTCGGACCCTTCATGAAAGCTATAAATACTGCTTGTGATGGCTGGATCCGGAGTCACCCTGGAAAAACAATGACAATCTACGATATACCAGGTATTATCAAAACTGCTATGCCACTGGCTTTCACACAATGGAACATTCAGGCTGGTTTTTTTCTTTTTGCAAAACTGGTATTCACCCCTAGAATCGTAATGTATTTCAAGAAACTGACTTTGCATCTTCCTTTGTTACGGAGAGAGCAAACCCTGACACAGAAAAGAAAACTTGTGCAACACCATCTCTTGAAATGCACACATCGAATCCTGAGACTGGGAAAAACAATGCTGGAGTTAACAATGAAATACAACACTTTTTAACACAAGAATTTAGATTTTCACCATCGTCTGAAATAGAAAGACCTGACTCTGGAGAGAACAATCCTGAACGCAATGATGAACTGGAGCCTCTTTTAGCTTCTTTATTACGCGAAGCCGGCCGCGGTGGTCTAGCGGTTCTGGCGCTGCAGTCCGGAACCGCGGGATTGCTACGGTCGCGGGTTCGAATCCTGCCTCGGGCATGGGTGTGTGTGATGTCCTTAGGTTGGTTAGGTTTAAGTAGTTCTAAGTTCTAGGGGACTTATGACCTAAGATGTTGAGTCCCATAGTGCTCAGAGCCATTTGAACCATTATTACGCGAATCTTCA
Source organism: Schistocerca piceifrons (assembly GCF_021461385.2). Taxonomy (NCBI): domain Eukaryota; kingdom Metazoa; phylum Arthropoda; class Insecta; order Orthoptera; family Acrididae; genus Schistocerca; species Schistocerca piceifrons. The sequence goes on from NC_060139.1 coordinate 500,706,306, forward strand.
ATCCCAAGTTGAAGTAGTATTGAGCTAACTGCGTAGTTCTCAGCCACTCCACCTGTTTCCTCGCCTGAAATTGTTCGGCCTTTTCCTAAGGCTCCGCAAAGAAAAACAAGAGGTTCCAGAAATAAAAAGGCAACCCTTTATACAGACACGCGTGAAAAAGAGGCAGTTAGGCAAGAATATGATGAAAAAGAAAAACGATTGAAGGCTCAGCTGATAAAGAAACATCTTTCTGAATCAAGAGGAATAAATAAAGGAAAAGGAAAAAACAAAGCAAAGAATAGGAAGATACCACCATCGTCATTGGATGGTGAAGATTATTTCTGTCTGGTTTGCTTAGGCCTATATTCAAAAAGTAGGCCTGGCCAAAAATGGATAAAATGTCAGGGAAAATGTGAGCTCTGGTCCCACTCGGAGTGCACAGGTGGTAGTCGGTTTACATTTGTCATAATTGTGATGAGTCAGACTAGAACTCAGTGTCGTATTTTTTCACTTTGAGAACTAAGAATCAACCTTATATTTCTACTGTTCTTTGTTTTTTTGTGATCATATTTACACAAATGCTTAGATTTTCCTTGAATAATACATTTTCAGATTTTTGTTTCACTGGTTTTTATAATGCCTATTTATTTATATGTTTTGTATTTCAACACACTAATTATATTGTATAGTTTGATATTTTAGTTAAATTCTTTTGCTGGTTGTAATATGATGACTGTTGTAATAACAGCTATAGATGCTAGAGTTCCCTATTAATTACAAGCTATTAAAGAGTTCCAAGATTATATTTCTTTTGTTGCATAAAAGTTAAATTTTTACAGAAGAAGATTATGTTGCTATTATGTTCGATATTAGTTGCAATAAAACTGATTCTATATTATTTTGATGCAATATTTAACGTGTCACTACCGACCACAGGTACTGTCACAACCGCCTCTGGGCTGTGGTTGGTTGTGACATTTTTCATTTTTTTCTAATTTGCTCCTATGAGATAACCATTGTAACTAGCGACAAAATTTTAATATTTTCATTTAGACAAATGTAGACTGTACTATAAAAAACATTTTTACTCCATCTAACTCGCATAGTAACTACAATATAGGGAATCAAATGAAAATTGTCACAACCATACCCAGTCTACCCTACTACGGTAAACAATGTATGACCACATAGGAAGAAGTTGTGAAAATAATTTAGCCCGATGTTTGAGACTGATTTCTATGATAAATGAATGGAATAACAAGTTGCTGCTTGCGGAGCTTTGCTGGTGTTTATTTCCCAACGGTATGTCTAGCTCGGGAGTGTTACAATATGATAAATGTGTGCTAGATTGTGGTTTACGCATGAAATGTACAGTTTTCTGGTCTAAGGAAATTCTCCATTCTGTGGAAAATTGGGACAGAATGCCATCACACTATCTGTTCGGACTGTATATTCATTAACGCCGGTCGGTGTGGCTGTGCGGTTAAAGGCGCTTCAGCCTGGAACCGCGTGACCGCTACGGTCGCAGGTTCGAATCCTGCCTCGGGCATGGATGTGTGTGATGTCCTTAGGTTAGTTAGGTTTAATTAGTTCTAAGTTCTAGGCGACTGCTGACCTCAGAAGTTAAGTCGCATAGTGCTCAGAGCCATTCATTAACGGTACGTCATTGTAAATTGTTAAATGTCAAGGGAATCATGAATCATGTGCGATAACAGCAGAATGGAGCTCCATTATATTTAGCTGTTCAGATACATCAGTTCCTTCAAGAAGAATTTCGAGGCCTAGTTCACCATCTCGAGCCCATTTGAAATGACCACTAAAATGACCACTACGAAGACCGGACCGTATCACACCAACAAATCATTATTAAGAATACTTAATAGCCGTGTGGCTTAACGTGTGAACAAGAGTGAGGGAGAACTGCATAAAGAGGTTGAAGAAGACATTCGAAGCATGGCGCCTGTGATTATCTGCAAGAAGTCAAGGAGGACAAAGAGACGTGTGTGATAAGTGAGATGGCGCACATACAGATCGGTTGAACAGGTAACATTTATAAGGACACTTTGATGACAGAAGTCATGGGATAGCGATAGGCACATATACAGACGGCGGTAGTATCGCGTAGACAGAACATTGGCAGAGCTGTCATTTATACTCGGTTAATTCGTGTAAAAGGTTTCTGCCGTGATTATGGCCCCACGATGGAAGTAATAGACTTTGAAATCGGAATGGTAGTTGGTATTAGATGCATGGGATATTCGATTCTGGAAATCGTTAGGGAATTCAATATTCCGACATCTACAGTGTGAAAAGTGTGCAGAGGATACAAATATCAACATTAGCTCACACCGAGGGCCTTCACTTAAGGCCCGAGATCAACTGTGTCTGCGTGGCGTTGTCGGTGCTAACAGACAAGCAACACTGCGTGAATTAACTCAGAAACCAACGTGGGACGTACGACGAACGTATCCATTAGGTCGGTGCTGCGAAATTTGACTTTAATGGACTACGGTGCCAGGAAACTGACGGGTGCGTCTTTGCTAACAGCACGACGTAGTATGCAGCGCCATTTCATGGCTGGAGACCATATCGGTTGGACCCTAGACGACCGGTTGCAGTCGGTAAGAGTTGGTGGTAGGGTGTGGAGCACGACCCACGAAGCCATGGACTCAAGTTGTGCACAAGGCATAGGGCAGGCTGGTTGTGGCACCATAATTGTGTAGGCTGTGTTGACGTGGAATGGGCTCAGTCCTTTGTTTCAACTGCACCGATCAATGACTGGAAAGGGTTATGTTCAGCTACTTGGAGATAATCTACAGCCATTCATGGACCTCCAGTTTCGATCAACAATTGAATTTTTACGACTGAAAATGCTATGTGCCGCTGGGTAACAATTCTTCACGACTGGCTTGAAGAACATTCTGGAAATTTCGAACGAATGATTTGGCCACCCATGTCGTCCAACATGAATCCTGTCGAACATGCATCGGCACAATCGAGAGATCAGTTTGTGCACAAAATCGTACACCGGCAATGTTTTTGCAGTTATGGACGTCTGTAGGCAGCATGGCTAACTACTTCTGCAGGGGATGTCTATGGACTTGTTGAGCCCATGCCACATCGAGTTCTTTCAATAAGCCTAGTACAACGACTCCACCACCATATTAGGAGGTATCCCATGATTTATGTCACCTCAGTGTGCAATGTACAGATTCCACTGCTTTGAATTAGTTGACCAGGAACTTCTCGGACAGAGTGTATAATGAGGTCGACAGATCGTTAATTTGATAAAATTTTCTTCCAAGGAAGCCATATTTTCTTAAACGATCCTGTAATGAAGTTCAGTAGGTGGTTAGTACATCGTTGTCTAAGTAATCTATCTATATTTGACATCGGAAATGTGAGAAATCAAGAGTTTTCATTTATGCACCTGCAAAAGTGATGAAGACTTAAGGACTCAACAAACCACAGGTTCTTTTGATTGTTGTTCAGAATTCTGTGTGGTGTCACCGCCAGACACCACACTTGCTAGGTGGTAGCCCTTAAATCGGCCGCGGTCCATTAGTATACGTCGGACCCGCATGTCGCCACTGTCAGTGATTGCAGACTGAGCGCCGCCACACGGAAGGTCTGGAGAGACGTTCTAGCACTCGCCCCAGTTGTACAGGCGACTTTGTTAGCGATGCTACACTGACAAATACGCTCTCATTTGCCGAGACGATAGTTAGCAAAGCCTTCAGCTACGTCATTTCCTACGACCTAGCAAGGCGCCATTACCAGTTATATTGAGATTGTAATTATGTACCGTCAAGGGCGAGGTACACCAATTATGGATTAAAGTTAAGTATTCCACCAGCAACGTACCTTATTTGCTATATTAATTACATTGTCCTGTTCCAGACCTCACGCCAGTTTGCGTGAGCTTTCACGCGTGCCTTTCGGCTTCCTCCAAACTCCGTGAATTGGCTCCTGCCAATTCACAACGTTCTGAATCGTCTAATGCGTATATGTTTCTACGATTATGTTGATCTGCGCACATCGTCCTATTCACCTCGTCAAAATGTTGCCAGAAAAGGCCAGTGTCACTCCGAGAGCTAAGTGGTGGTGACAACATGGCGGGCGACTCAGTGGGGACGCTGCTGACAACAAGGAAGGCAGTATTTAATATCCTTACATCCCTAGTCGTAGCTCAGTGACGCAAAGCACGCATCACTCTGTCGGCCCTGGCTGGCGCTAACGTACAGGTGACGGCTTCCGCCCTTGGTGGATGCTGCGTAGGCGTAGGTGCCGTGCGTTGCTGACGGCAGGTGCTGGGTGGGCGGCGGCCGCTGTTGGCCGCGATAACTACTTCAGCAGTGTACTACTTCCCAATCAATGACGGCGCCTGGAGCGGCCCCGCTTCAACTCTACACGAGTTCCCAGCGGCAGATGGATGCTGCTGTGCACAGGATACGACCCACTGCTCGCTGGCCGGAGTCGGACAGCATCTGGTGCTGTGACGCTAAGTCCCGGGTGTGTAGAAGTCAGGTGCGGATGGCAGGTTGGCGACGCTTTGACACTAAAAATAGAACGGTCTAATCAGACATGCCATGTCGAAACGAGCTCTGAAAAATTTTATACGTGAAGAATACACCAAAAGAAAGGTTACGTTAAAATTTTAGCCGATAAGACACACTGAATGAACAGGGGGTAGTGAAAAGAATCATCCGATTTAGCACATCTATATTTCTGAAACAAGTAAACATAATTTTTTTTGTGAATGGGATACTCAGTCTTTTCGTAGATGTTCAATACGCCCTCCTTGAAATGCACGACATATGTTAATGCGGTATTCAAATTGTTACCGCACTGCAGGGAGCATGTATTTGGGTAAAGCTTCCACATGCTGCTGTTATAAGATGTCTCAGTTCATTCATTGTTGTTGGTAACAGAGGCAGATAAACATGGTCTTTTTTAAACCCCCATAAGAAATAATGACATACAATCTGGTCCGGTGGCCTTGGAGGCCAGTAACGTAAGGCTAAATTATTTGGTCCAGTGTGACCGATCAATTGTTCTGTAATCCTTTGATTTAAAAATTCCCACACTTCCAGATGCCAGTGTGGTGCCTCATCCTGTTGCTAAATAAAGTCGTTCGAATCAGTCTCCAACTGTGGTAAAGAAAGATGTTATGCATATCAAGATATGTGCTTCCTGTAGCAGTGTTCTCGGGAAAGGAAAATGTAACATACACCTTCACCCATGAAACTGCAAAAAACATATTAAATTTTGGAGAGTCCGTCTCATGCAGTTGTTCTGTACTCCACATTGTCACATTATGACGGTTCGGCTTTGCATTTAAATGGAATGTTAGCGTAGAAGAAAACTGTCATCCTCCATCATGCCAAGAACGAAATTGGAGACCTGCACACGTTGTTCTGTGTCACCTTCACGAATGGCTTTCAGTAGCTGAATTTTGTATGGTTTAATGTGTGAACATCGACGCATCAAACGCCAGATCGACATCGGGGGCGTGTTGAGATGTTGAGCTGCACGGCGAAGGATCTCTGCGGACTCCTTGTGAAACCATGGCGGATGCGTCCGACATCTGTTTTCACACACTCAGAAACGGCCCGGCGATTTGCCTTTACACAAACAACCTGTTTCTCGTAATTTTTCATGCCATCGTCTGATACTCTATGCCGTTCGAGAATCCACACCATACCTAGTATGAAAGTCTCACTGTACAGTTATTGCTCCCCAAAACGTGGGACACAAAATGCTTCCCCGACACCATTTTTACTAGAACTGAAGTGGTTGCACAGTGCTCCTACCTAGCGGAAACCGTGTAAAACTTGATAGTTTCCTCTTTCCAACAGTACGTTGTTCACGCACATATCTCAAATAACATAATAGCTACGATTTTTTTTAAATCGGATGATTCTTTTTGATACACCGTGTATTTTCTTTTAAAAAATAGGAATTGCCAAATTAGTAGCTCACCGGTGGCTAGAGAAATGTATACACCTACCATAGGTATGGCACACAGCGCATGTTCAACACGGTATGTGCATAGCTGTGGTTGAAAGTGCAATCGCATTGGAAACAGATAACAAGACAATCGCGATCGTAGCTTATAAAGCGAATTTCAGTTTCTGTTGACATCTTTCTGACACAGTGGTTGGTACGATCCATTCCCCCGGATTTACAACTCATTTAATATCTCTAAAAATTAGCAGTTGCCTTTGCGACATCACTAACTGTAAACAATGGAGATAAAACCGAATTAACTTTTTGTGGCGGCGTTCGTAGCGACAAGCAATTCGCTGTAGAAACGGCTTACGAAGTCACCGCCACACTTTTAATAGCGGGCCGACCGGTCCGCTGGAACAGTGAACAGAAAGATGAAAACCCAAACACTCGGATTAAATAAAAGTCGGTACTTATCTTTATTAACGAAGATACAGAAACACAGTAGTGAACTCCGTGTCTACAGAAATCTGTCTAGTTCGAGTCGGAGCGGTTAGGTCAGCGTCGGCTGACGACAAACAACAACTCTGCTGCGATGAACACACAACTGACTAGCAAGTACACAATTCGGTGGCGAGTATACAACTGAGCGGCGAATACAGAACTGTCCTAGCGCTCGCGACTCCAGCGCTTAAGAAGCCAGAAGCCAGCGGTGGCGCACGCAGACTTGCGGCGATTTCCTGTATCGCTGGCGCTGCTTATGCGGACGGCGTCCGGACTTTGATGCTGCCAACCTTTTGGCAGCGGCCTCGGTTGGCATTACTGGCTAGGATATAACAAACTTTATTTGTGTTTCCTTCGTATATGCTTGCTATTAGCATGTCTCTATGGAGGTTTTAGAGTCTTACAATAATGTGGAATACTATTAATGTTTTCAACACCCCGTAGATGGAATATGAAGAAAGTGGTATACAATCAGAATCATTTACTCTCCTGAAGGCCTGCTTATGTGTTATTTAGTAGTCAATTTTTGGGACATTCATTCGAATTATGTTAACATTTCATTAGAAGAAACAGCAAAGAGGTGATTCTGTGTACTCTGGTTCGAACGACGATTGTTGTGCTAATTAAAGTCCAGAATAACAATACTGCACCTTCCTAACCCGCTGAAGATTTTACAGTAATAGCTTTCCGTGCCTAAAAGAGCTGTAAACTTTTTGGTTAAACGAAGCTGGGAGAAAACGCTTATAGTCAAGCAGTATGGACTCCAGCTTTCGTTACGTAAAATAGGAACGTGAATTCTATAAATGGAAGAAAGATTTACACGAACTGCGGAATTATGTAAGACTGTGCTTAAACTGACACACAATATTTTTAGCGCAACGGAATCCGACTTTCAATAATCCCTACAAAAGAATGGCCCTGACTAAAATTAACCTATATCTTTCACAAATCACTTACCTCACAAAAATCTTTGTTACTCGAACTACTGCAATTCAGCGAGCGCCACTACTGCCAGCTAAATAAAAGATTCAAACTACGGAAGGCACTGACTACTGATAGGCATAGTTAGCAAATGAAAGATTTTAATAGAGAACAAACAATGTATTTACCTTAATAGTCAATATACATATAGCACTTCATGACATCCAGTCTTACAAATTTCAAAACTCCGCCATTTCTCTCCCCACATCCACCACTGCTGGCGGCTCACCTCCAACTGCGCAACGCTATGCGCTGTTAACAGCCTACTTACATAGCCCACATGCTCCCCACAAAAAAATTTACAAATTGTTTTGGGCACTGGCAAATACAGATTTTAAAATTTTTTCATAATTATAATTACAATAACAAAGAAATCAAATGCACACACTTATTGATACAATGTTGGTCAAAAGCTAAAATTTTCTCACAGTCCATAAAAACAGTCCTGATCGTTCATCACAGTAAAATAGCAGTGTTTTTCTCAATGTCTGAGCAGTGAAAGAAAATGCACACGGAAGTAGTGGATTTCCATGCAGTCTTGAAGAAGTAGTGTTGTCCTTCCAACGGAAAGACAGTGCTGACTCTTGACATGCAGACAGGTAATGGGCCACAACAGAGCAAACCCACCGCAGAGTCAGTCGAAGTTTTGAAGAATACTGGTAGGCAGGTCATCACAGAGTAGACCTGATGTAGTCCTGGTAGAGATTATGGTATTGGTGGGCCATCAAAGATGCAGACCCACTATAGTCCTTGTAGAGATAATGGTATTGGTGGGCCATCAAAGATGCAGACCCACTGTAGTCCTTGTAGAGACGCCCAGCAGCCATCTGTTGCAACTGTGCAGTTGCACAATCACCATCGAAGAGTCTTGTGGACAATATAGCAAGTCCATAAACCACCACTTGTGCGATCACAAAGTTTTTGGAATTGTCCTTAGAACCAGCAATGCTGTTATCCAGTCCCTTGCTGAATTATTAACACATGTGCAAACACTAACAGTCACTACTTCTCACATATTGTCCATATAGTATGACCAACAGAAACGTGTGCAGTGAAATGGAACTTACAAGTTAATGATATGATGAACTGGCGTCAATTACAATTTTATAACATAGGAATACAATTACAAAGGTACAAAATACATAATTAAAGAACATAACAATACAGATAACATCCGTAGTACAGGCTTTACAAAAGAATAGAAATAAACATATACATCAGTGTTACAGGAATTATGACATAAATTAATACATAAAAGATCAGAATAACTTTTGGAAACATCAACTTCACACATGAGCATTAAAAGAGAACAGAATAAATACTGTCTAAACATCTTTACAAAGAAGATAACATAGTATTTGAAAAATTCTACAACATAAATCTTATTAGCTAAACACGTAAAGACAGGAAAAAGACACATAGCGGCATAATACAAAAGGAAAGACAGGGTTCGTTTTCAGGGTAACATTTGGTACTGTAGTCCAACCCAAAACGTCATTCCATAGATCCTTCCTCTTATTTCAACATTTGTTTCCACCAAAAAAATTCAATCCAAGCATGCTTTCTGTTTTTATATGTTCACATATTTCTTACCTCATTATTTATCTTCCATTAATTTACCTCATCATTTATTTCCAAGAAAATCCTACCTAAACCTGTTGTCCCTAAACCCTACTTTTTTGGTCATATCCTCTTTCAAAATACTGTTTTGGCCAGACCATTTTCTTATAGCTTTTCTTTGCATTTCTTCCAATTCATCACAGCTCATTCTCACATGTAGCCTACCCCATCTTAAGCTAAGTTAAATCTACTGAGCTCAGATGCTAAACTGAGGGACAAGCAATGTAGCAGCACAAAACAATTAACACAGACAGCAATTACAAAAAAATGCAAATTGGCTAAGCAAGCAGCAGTATTACAACTAATATAAGGCAATGAGCAGCAAACAAGAAAAATAAATCAGTAGTAAAACGGTTTAACAGAGTAATGTAAAGTGAAATTTAGTAGCACTATGCCTGGCAAACAGCAGCAGCAAATGCAATAACTTATATCTAAACATGACATAGCTCAAACATAAAAAATATTACACTAAAGACAACAGTGCAGACAAGGGAAATGTATATTCACACCACAACTTATTCTACCATAAAAATTACCAAGTACTTGTAAAGTAAATTATGTATGTATATACTGTTATTAGTCCCTTCTTACTGTTCTTTCTTTTTCAAGTGCTCCTTTTTTTTTTTTTCGAAGAATGTGGATCATAAAATTGTTATCTAACAGATCTGTTGACAGAAAGTGTTCACATTAGCAAATGCATTTAATTTTATTTTATAAGAGCAATAATGCAACACACCTGGAACCCAGATATCAAATGAAATAAACAACTATGCACGAAGTAAAGCATAAAAATATCATTTAATAGTCATGTGGCATTTCATAAGTTAGTAGAAATTCTCTCAACTCTCATAGAAAGACACTTGTCGTAATCAGGTGTGCAGATGTATGAATATTTTCCATCAGTTCATAAGCATTTAAGTAAGTAGCACAAAGTACAGGTAATCATATGTTTTCAAGAAATGACTGTGTCGTATTTGTGATGCTATCTACAAAGGAATGTCAATAGTGAGGTTAATGGTCTCTTTTTTTTCCACATGTGCCTCTGAAAGGCACACACTAATGGCTTTTTCCCAAGCAACTATCACGCAGCTGGGTGCCCACCACGCATTACGTGAAAGTCACTTAACTTTCCTACCGAAATATTTACGACAGCAGTTTGTGCTGCAGTAACAGTCTCATATAAAAAATTTCACAGTACGAGAATTTGCGTTGCAAATGTGTAGAAACAAAATTCTGTAAATATAACAGTGTCCAAAAAATTTTCGCCGGCATTGTGATACATTCACGCATTTACACACATTTCATAACTCTTAAAGTACGATTCTTGGTTTCCAACCTCCTTTTTCACAAACCAGAGTCCCTAACCACCACTCCTTATTCCTTACTTTATTACACATATACATATTCCTCGACACTTCTTCAATATTTCATCTTAATAAATATGTAGCATAATCAAATTATCAGCTTATTGATCATAAACATACCTCAACAGCATGATACACATCGTCATCGTAATAATAACATCATACCAGATCAATCACATCTCAAAATCGTCGTAGCTTCCTCCAATAATTTCAAAATCTAAAAAAAATTCTCTGTTCATTTCAATAGTGTCATCCACCTCAAACGTACTTTAAAATCATGATCCCATACCAAATACATCATTCAAAGCTCTCATAGTATCACAGTGGTTCCGAAAAAAATATGAACAGTTCACAAAGTACAGACAAAATACAATTGCGTAAGTGTGAAGTTATCCAACTGTGTAATTACGTAAACATCTGTCACTGATGTAGTAAAATAAACATTTGTCTCTCTCAGTTAAATGATCAGATAGCTGTGTAATTCTGTGTTAGAGAAATATGGTACCGATGTGTAAAGTTGTATAAGCAAATACCATATTAGCTAGGGCTCCTTGTGCTTGCCACACACATGGTACACAAAGTAGGCGTGTACCCCCTTGAGGATTAATGTAATTATACCCTCAGGTGTTACAGATTACAGCAATGGAATGAAATGTATCACGGAAAACCTTTGTATCTTTGTAATTGAAAAATCTTTAAAAGTAAATGTTTTAAGTACAAAATTAATCACTCAAATGCATGTCCTGTAGTGCTAAACTGTGCGTCTTGCTGTAAGATAATCTCTGTGGAAGTGTCGTAGTTATTGTCCTCCAAAAGCTAAGTTCTGCAGAAGCCAATGTACTTACCTCATGATAAACATAAGTGAAATGCTTTGCGTATAGATATCTTAGTTATCACGCTTATTGCCGTGATGAAGAAAGTACTGTGCTTTAACGTATTGTTGTGCTACGGAAAAGGCTGTCTCATTGCAGCTATACCACGAAAATTACTACTAAAACATGTTTTACTTTCCAGAATAATTCAGAAAAACTGTGCAGATATAAAACAGAAACACCGCAAAAGGAACATTGCAAATTGTCACTCATTAGTAGTGTCGTGATAAAATCGGGTATCTGTCACATAGACTAACCACGGTGTCATCTGGTATCTCACAGAAAGTACTTTAAATCCAGAATGTATTTTCAAGTAAACCAAATTTTGCATTAAAATCTCATTAGCAGTACCAGTATATGTTCTAGGTATGTAAGTCTTATAGTTGTTACGTAATCGTGCAACTAACAAGCAAGAATGTACAAATAACCACACTGTGTCATCTGTTCATATTAACAATGCATTCGTAATTTCTGTTGAAATAAGTTCTCTTGGTTCTTGACTGGATATTTAACTTCGAACATTGTTGCACGTTAACAGATTCTAAGTCTGACAAAGCATATTAGTAATGTAAAGTGAAAAGTTTTATGGCAAAGACTAAGTTAAAAAGCAGATTATCTTTCAACAAACGGTTTTACATGTGAAACGTGGTGCACTCGTTTACTCTTCCTAGTACGCAGAGTTTCAACTTCAATGCAATTACCATGTGGTATACGTCGGATTCTGTAAGGTCCATTGTAAACTAGAAAGGATTTGTGACCCAACTGTTTCTTCTTATGTGACAAAGAATGAGCTTTAATGAGAACTTTCTGACCAATGTATAATTACTTTGCATTTGCTTTACCGTGTAGTTTTCTCCTTTTGTCTGCAGCAGATTTTATATTTTTAATAGCCAAATCAATTATGTCCTTGTGTCGAAGTTTACGTGTATTCGGGAAAGGTACAAGCTCTCTGATTCTGTTCGGTGGTTCTTCATTCTTCAGTACAAGAGTAGGTGGTAAAGCAGTGGAGTCATGAGGCATTTCATTCTGCACATTTTGAAATAAGTGTAAATATCTGTCCCAGTGCTGAAGCTTTCTGTGACAATAAAGTCTGCAAAGGTTATTGATTTCTTTCATATTCCGTTCAGACGGGTTACAATGTGGTGAGTACAATGAAATAAAAACAGGTTTGATTTTACGGTTCCGAAGTATGCGTGACCAAACAGCAGATCTGAATTGCGGTCCATTATCTGAAATGACTTTACTAACGTGTCCAACTTCACATAAGAAATTTTTAAGAAAGGCGTTGGATACAGACCGTCCAGTGGCTTTTCGTAACGGAGTGAAAGAAACAAAATTTGAAGTAAGTTCAACAGCGACTAGAACGTACGAAAATCCATTCGATGTTCTGGCGAGGGGCCCCAAGAGGTCAAAAGCAGTAAGTTCTTTTAATTTAGAAGGAATGATAGGAATCAACGGAGCACGATGTGAGATAGTAGATGGTTTAGCCTTTTGACAAATGTTACAAATAGACTAGACTCTTCGAATTCTCTTTTCCATATTGTTAAAGTAACAAGTCGTCTGAAGAATATGATAACATTTTCGTGGACCAAAATGTGCATAGCTGAAATGAATGTACCAAATGAGCTTATTAACAAAATCGTCAGGAATGCAAAGTACCCATAGCTTGTCATCAACAGTGCAGCGTTTCAACAGTATGTTATTTCTAACCAGATAATAACGCCATTTACTTTTGATGTCTTTCCAAATCGGATCTTTATCTTGTTCATGAGCAATGTCCTTTAAAGATGTGGTGATGAAGTTCTCAAAGGCGACTTTCTGAATGTAAAGAATACTGAAATTATTCTCGAGGTCGCCTTCTGTGTTACCTTTCTCAAGCCCAGCCGGTGCGCGTGACAGTGCGCCCGCAACAATGTTTTCCTTGCCGGGAATGTAGACTATTGTGAAGCGAAATTCTTGCAGAAATAATGCCCAGCGTTTTAACCTGTCATGATTTAATTTTGAAGAGATAAAAAATTGTAATGCGCGATGATCACTGTATACTTTGACGTGCTTACCAGTAAGAAAGAAACGGAATTTGTTAAATGCCCAAACGATAGCTAAAGGTTCTAATTCAGTAACGGAATTAATTTTTTCAGATTTTGTTAGCACTCGGCTAGCAAAAGCAATGGTTTTCTGAACGGTAGTGTCATTTTCTATGGCTTCTTGAAATAAATGGGCACCAAGACCGACTTTAGAAGAATCCGTACTAAGGGAGAAATCTTGTGACAGATCTGGATGAGCTAGTATTGGCGCGTTAAGTAGCGATTCTTTCAAAGAATTGAATTCCAACTGTGCTTGTTCGTCCCAGTTCCAAATAGTATTTTCTCCAGTGAGAGAACAACGTTTTGGTGTAACAAGAATTTGCATGTTCAGAAAACGACGGAAAAAATTTACGGGACCTAGAAAACTGCGGGCTTGTTTTTTTGTGGATGGAACTGGAATGGCTCTGATTGCTTCTAACTTTTCAGGATCTGGCTGAATGCCTTTAGAAGAAGTAATATGTCCCAGAAACCTCACCTTTGACCTACCGAATTCAGACTTTTCCAAGTTAACTGTAATTCCAGATTCTGCAAAAATAAGTAACACGCTGTTGAGGATGCGATTGTGTTGTTCTCATGAGGCTTCTGCTATCAGAATATCGTCCACATATAAGGTGATGTGACGTTTTAAGAACTCAGGTAATATGGAATTTAGCCCGTGAATGAACGCTGCCGAAGAAATGTTAAAACCAAAAGGAAGTTTCCGAAATTGATAACAAACGCCGAAACAAAGGAAAGCTGTGTATTTTCTACATTCTGGATGAAGTTCGATCTGATAAAAGCTGGATCTGAGATCAATAGAAGACAATACTTTTACACCATTAAAATTTTGAAGAAGTTCTTCCAACGTTTGCGGCCTGTCTGTTTCAGGAATAATGATAGTATTGATTTGTCTCTAATCTAAGACAAGCCTGATCGATCCATTTTTCTTCTCAACAACATGTAATGGATTGTTGTATGTGCTTTCTGCAGGCTCAATAATGCCCTCGTCAAGCATAGATTGTATTTCTGTTCTAACACGGTCCCTATAATGTGCCGGAATTACGTATGGTCTGACACAAAGTTTAGTATGCTCACGAACACGAAATTGGTATAGAAATCCCTTGATTGTTCCTGTTTTGTGAGTAAAAACTGTGGAATATACTTGTAAAATCTCAAAAAGGTCCTGCCTATCAGTGTCATTACAGTTCTCAATTGTTTGAATTTTATTCTGAATTAACTCATTAGTATCAAATGCGCCGTCGATATCATCCCTGTCAGTACTTGCAGAGTGATTGTTAGTGTCTAGTTCCGTAGAAAATTCCGAACTGTTGTCTAACAGAAGGTAGAGCCGATTAATTTCCTCGTCATGGTTTGAGAGCCAATCTTCAAATTTCAAAGCTATTGGCCTACATTCTTTGTCAAAACTTATTTCTGCATCGTGAAGGTTTAAGATTACTTTGTATTCATTCAAAAAGTCTACTCCCAATATAATATCCGTCAACAATAATGGAACAATAAGAATGTTCATAGAGAAGCTGTGGCTTTGACAGAAGAATTCTAAGTTGGTTTGTTGGCGTACAACTACACTTTTTCCAAAGATTGCACCTTGTAATTTAATCTTACGTAACGGAAGTGTGGAACAATCGTTCGATTTCTTGCATTTGCTAAAAGCTGTTTCACTAATTACTGAAATGGGACTGCCAGAGACAAGTACTGCCGTAAATTTTACGTCATTTACAGTAATGTGAATCACAGGATATGCAAAGTTGTTATGTTTTACGTCGTGTTCCTGGAGTAAGATGTCCCTAATGTCTTCCATTTTTACGTAATTACTAGCTACGGCAGCTGCGTCGTCAGTTTCATAAGTACGTTTTGTGGCTGCCAGCGGTATGAGTCATTGCCTATTGTGTCTTTGTTGGCGCGCGTCGTTATTGGGATTTGGAGACCTAACTTCTGAAAATTCCCCTTGTCGAGAGGGCCCTGCTCTGTTTGAATCCCGCCAGTTCTGATGCAATTCAGGTCTGTCGTTATCATCATATCGTCTGTCGTCATGTCGGTAGATTCCATAGTTTCTTTCTTGTCGGTCACGTGGTGGAGAATTTCTCCCTGAATCGTAACTGCGCGCTGGACCGTTGCGTCTAAAGTTATTCTGTCTCCCTTGATAATAATTATTTTGGTTCCCATTTTGTCTGTTTCTCTGATTGTCTCTGTGATAGTCATTACCGCAGAGAGGTGATCTTTCCCTGTAATTATTACTACTCTGCCAACGGTTGTCATACAGGTGGTGTCTATTTTGGTCACGATTTATGTTGTAAGAATATCCTTGTCGTGTATTATTTCTGTCATTGCGGAATTGTGGCAGATGTGACCTGTAATTGTTGTGCTCATGTTTTCGCGTTCCGCGATTGTCAGTGTCAATTTCCAGCTCTTGTAACAGTCCCTGAAAAGCTGTAATGTCGTCTTTGCAACGTCCTGCTAAAATAATATGTCGTAAATGTTCAGGCAGTTTGATTAAGCAAATGCGGATGAGTTCTGAGGGGTTGTATGGGTTTGAAAGATACTGATTCTTATGCAATATGTCTTCAAAATATTTGATAAGACTGGAAAATTCGGATTGTTCGAAACGTTTCATCATTACGATGCTATGTTGTACTTGGTCTTGTGTAGGTTGAGACCAATACGCTGAGAGGAAGGCATGATAAAATTCTCCTTCACTGCGACAATCGTGAATGACCGATCGCATTCTTACAGCTGATTCATTCTCCAAGTAGCCACACATAAATTCTAACCTGTGCTCCAATGACCAGTTGGGAGGAAAACAATGAGAGAATTGACGAAGCCATGCTTGTGGATGAATGTCGTTGTCATAATTCTTAAATGTTTTGAATTTACGTGTAGTAATGAACAGCTTATAGTCAAAATCATCGTGTCGGCGAGTCGCACATCGCTCATTGTTACTTCGTTCGGCGGTTCCATCTCAAAATCCAATGCGCCTTGCCAATTTCTTTCATAATTTCCGAGTTGTCCTGTGTTATTATTTTGTGGTTATTCCGTATTTGTATGTCCCTCTTCCCGTACTGGAGCGCGAGTGTCCTCTGAAATATGTAATTCTTTTATCACTTGTGCCAACTGATCTTGTATATCCCGGATTTCTCTTTTGTACTGTGTATTGATTTGATTTTGATTTTGTTTGAATTTTCTAATTTGTTCATACTCTTCTGTGTCCGTGAAGGCTACAGGTCTTGTGTCATTCAGATCATCATCTACCTTTGTAGATAAGTTAGTGAACTGATCTGAAAGTTCGGCTACTTTATCCGATAGTGAAATTATTTCCTCTGTGTGTTTTTCTGAACCAAGTTTCAGAGTGTCTGTTTGTGTTGAAATCGTATCTACTGTGTCCTTTAAGTTTTCCTGAGTTTTTGCAAGTTGCGTAACCGAATCGGTAGATGCAACTGAGTCAATTTTAGCTTGCAAGGTGTGATTTTCATGAACAATAGTTTGCAGTTCTTTTATGGCTGCTTTGTGATTCTGTAATGCATTTTCATGACGCGAAAAAATGGGTTGGAAATGCTCACAAATTTGTGTTTTTACGTCATTGCAGACTTTTTGACATTTCGATTCAATGATATGTAACTCAGTAGTTAAATCTTCAAGTGTTTGTTCAAGCGTGGTGTCTAACTTTTGAAGCTTTTGCTGTGTTTGTCTCTGATTTTTCTCCATTGTGTCTAACTGTTGCTGTGTTTGTCTCTGGTGTTGTTCCATTGTGTCTAACTTTTGAAGCTTTTGTCCCATTTGTTTCTGATTTTGTTCAAGCGTTGTGTCTAACTTTTGTAGCCTTTGTCCCATTTGTTGCATTAACTGTAATAACAATGCACTGGTGTCTGAAACATGTTCCTCAGTGCTTTTTGGCAGTGAAGCTGCACCGGCAACATTCACATTTTGACAAGCAGAAAATGTGTCTTGAGTTATTTGAGAAAACGGTGAGGACCCAAAACCTGAATCTACAGTATTTGCAGGATTGTGTCCTGTCATTTCGGATTCCTAAGGCGAACTGTTGCTGACCGATCGATCGATAATGCTTCCCTGTTCACTAATTGTTTCACTGTCTACACCATTATTTGCAGCCCGCTCCATTTCCCCATGCACGATTGCCAAATTACTACTTTGAACATTAGTTAATTCATTACACGGTGGCGCTAACACACTGCTTTCGTCTACACTGTCATTTCTCAGTTTACTTTGGAGCCTAGTATTATGTTTTTCACACGCCATTATTGTCACACTATTTCACACGACAAGACTGGAAAGCACAATTTGAAGAGCAAAATAAGAAAACACATTAACATAAGATTGAAAATAATATCTCGTTAATTGCAAGCGCAGCTGCAAAATATTTGGTGCAAATCCACATGCATGCCACAACTGTTTTACTGTACAACAGTGAAAAACTACAACTACAAACGTAGTTCTCTCTACAGTTACGCGCTGGCAATAAACAAAATCTACACTAATTACACAAACTACAAGAAAAAATCAGAAGATTCCACTGAGGTATCCTCGGCTAAGGGTGGACATATGAATGGTCCCCTTAGAACAATTATATAAGACTGTGCTTAAACTGACACACAATATTTTTAGCGCAACGGAATCTGTTTTTCAATAATCCCTACAAAAGAATGGCCCTGACTAACATTAACCTATATCTTTCACAAATCACTTGTTGTTGTTGTTGTTGTTGTGGTCTTCAGTCCTGAGACTGGTTTGATGCAGCTCTCCATGCTACTCTATCCTGTGCAAGCTTTTTCATCTCCCAGTACCTACTGCAACCTACATCCTTCTGAATCTGCTTAGTGTATTCATCTCTTGGTCTCCCTCTACGATTTTTACCCTCCACGCTGCCCTCCAATACTAAATTGGTGATCCCTTGATGCCTCAGAACATGTCCTACCAACCGATCCCTTCTTCTGGTCAAGTTGTGCCACAATCTTCTCTCCTCCCCAATCCTATTCAATACCTCCTCATTAGTTATGTGATCTACCCATCTAATCTTCAGCATTCTTCTGTAGCACCACATTTCGAAAGCTTCTATTCTCTTCTTGTCCAAACTATTTATCGTCCATGTTTCACTTCCATACATGGCTACACTCCATACGAATACTTTCAGAAATGACTTCCTGACACTTAAATCAATACTGGATGTTAACAAATTTCTCTTCTTCAGAAACGCTTTCCTTGCCATTGCCAGCCTACATTTTATATCCTCTCTACATCGACCATCATCAGTTATTTTGCTCCCCAAATAGCAAAACTCCTTTACTACTTTAAGTGCCTCATTTCCTAATCTAATTCCCTCAGCATCACCGGACTTAATTAGACTACATTCCATTATCCTTGTTTTGCTTTTGTTGATGTTCATCTTATATCCTCCTTTCAAGACACTGTCCATTCCATTCAACTGCTCTTCCAAGTCCTTTGCTGTCTCTGACAGAATTACAATGTCATCGGCGAACCTCAAAGTTTTTATTTCTTCTCCATGAATTTTAATACCTACCCCGAATTTTTCTTTTGTTTCCTTTACTGCTTGCTCAATATACAGATTGAACAACATCGGGGAGAGGCTACAACCCTGTCTTACTCCCTTCCCAACCACTGCTTCCCTTTCATGTCCCTCGACTCTTATAACTGCCATCTGGTTTCTGTACAAATTGTAAATAGCCTTTCGCTCCCTGTATTTTACCCCTGCCACCTTTAGAATTTGAAAGAGAGTATTCCAGTCAACATTGTCAAAAGCTTTCTCTAAGTCTACAAATGCTAGAAACGTAGGTTTGCCTTTCCTTAATCTTTCTTCTAAGATAAGTCGTTAGGTTAGTATTGCCTCACGTGTTCCAGTGTTTCTACGGAATCCAAACTGATCTTCCCCGAGGTTGGCTTCTACTAGTTTTTCCATTCGTCTGTAAAGAATTCGTGTTAGTATTTTGCAGCTGTGACTTATTAAGCTGATAGTTCGGTAATTTTCACATCTGTCAACACCTGCTTTCTTTGGGATTGGAATTATTATATTCTTCTTGAAGTCTGAGGGTATTTCGCCTGTTTCATACATCTTGCTCACCAGATGGTAGAGTTTTGCAGGACTGGCTCTCCCACGGCCGTCAGTAGTTCCAATGGAATATTGTCTACTCCGGGGGCCTTGTTTCGACTCAGGTCTTTCAGTGCTCTGTCAAACTCTTCACGCAGTATCGTATCTCCCATTTCATCTTCATCTACATCTTCCTCCATTTCCATAATATTGTCCTCAAGTACATCGCCCTTGTATAGACCCTCTATATACTCCATCCACCTTTCTGCTTTCCCTTCTTTGCTTAGAACTGGGTTGCCATCTGAGCTCTTGATATTCATACAAGTTGTTCTCTTATCTCCAAAGGTCTCTTTAATTTTCCTGTAGGCGGTATCTATCTTACCCCTAGTGAGATAGGCCTCTACATCCTTACATTTGTCCTCTAGCCATCCCTGCTTAGCCATTTTGCACTTCCTGTCGATCTCATTTTTGAGACGTTTGTATTCCTTTTTGCCTGTTTCACTTACTGCATTTTTATATTTTCTCCTTTCATCAATTAAATTCAATATTTCTTCTGTTACCCAAGGATTTCTACTAGCCCTCGTCTTTTTACCTACTTGATCCTCTGCTGCCTTCACTACTTCATCCCTCAAAGCCACCCATTCTTCTTCTACTGTATTTATTTCCCCCATTCTTGTCAATTGCTCCCTTATGCTCTCCCTGAATCTCTGTACAACCTCTGGTTCTTTTAGTTTATCCAGGTCCCATCTCCTTAAATTCCCACCTTTTTGCAGTTTCTTCAGTTTTAATCTACAGGTCATAACCAATAGATTGTGGTCAGAGTCCACATCTGCCCCTGGAAATGTCTTACAATTTAAAACCTGGTTCCTAAATCTCTGTCTTACCATTATATAATCTATCTGATACCTTTTAGTATCTCTAGGGTTCTTCCATGTATACAACCTTCTTTCATGATTCTTAAACCAAGTGTTAGCTATGATTATGTTGTGCTCTGTGCAAAATTCTACCAGGCGGCTTCCTCTTTCATTTCTGTCCCCCAATCCATATTCACCTACTATGTTTCCTTCTCTCCCTTTTCCTACACTCGAATTCCAGTCACCCATGACTATTAAATTTTCGTCTCCCTTCACAATCTGAATAATTTCTTTTATTTCATCATACATTTCTTCAATTTCTTCGTCATCTGCAGAGCTAGTTGGCATATAAACTTCTACTACTGTAGTAGGTGTGGGCTTCGTGTCTATCTTGGCCACAATAATGCGTTCACTATGCTGTTTGTAGTAGCTTACCCGCATTCCTATTTTCCTATTCATTATTAAACCTACTCCTGCATTACCCCTATTTGATTTTGTGTTTATAACCCTGTATTCACCTGACCAGAAGTCTTGTTCCTCCTGCCACCGAACTTCACTAATTCCCACTATATCTAACTTCAACCTATCCATTTCCCTTTTTAAATTTTCTAACCTACCTGCCCGGTTAAGGGATCTGACATTCCACGCTCCGATCCGTAGAACGCCAGTTTTCTTTCTCCTGATAACGACATCCTCTTGAGTAGTCCCCGCCCGGAGATCCGAATGGGGGACTATTTTACCTCCGGAATATTTTACCCAAGAGGACGCCATCATCATGTAATCATACAGTAAAGCTGCATGCCCTCGGGAAAAATTACGGCTGTAGTTTCCCCTTGCTTTCAGCCGTTCGCAGTACCAGCACAGCAAGGCCGTTTTGGTTATTGTTACAAGGCCAGTTCAGTCAATCATCCAGACTGTTGCCCTTGCAACTACTGAAAAGGCTGCTGCCCCTCTTCAGGAACCACACGTTTGTCTGGCCTCTCAACAGATACCCCTCCGTTGTGGTTGCACCTACGGTACGGCTATCTGTATCGCTGAGGCACGCAAGCCTCCCCACCAACGGCAAGGTCCATGGTTCATGGGGGTATGGACACTTACCTCACAAAAATCTTCGTTACTCGAACTACTGCAATTCAGCGAGCGCCACTACTGCCAGCTAAATAAAAGATTCAAACTACGGAAGGCACTGACTACTGATAGGCATAGTTAGCAAATGAAAGATTTTAATAGAGAACAAACAATGTATTTACAAATATTGATCGTGTTAGGACAGCAACCAGCCACAAATTTACTTTGAGTTCCTTTATTCAAAGGAAACTGTTACCGGTTTCGAATCGTTGCGATTCATCATCAGACGGTTTACACGCTTTCGTTCTACATTTGGTGTGTTTTTTACAGATTAATTGTCGTGAAATGCCGGTTTCGAGTGATTGTTTCTATAACGTTCATCCAATCGATGTAAATGCATTCCCACTGCATCCTCGTTGTTGCACACGTAATAGTTCTCACTGTACACTTTAGATTTGTCACTGAGTTCATTCCAACCACGCACCACATGTCCATCCAGGACTGATAATGTGATTCCACACCTCGATAGAGAAGCTTTTTACAGTGTAAAAGCATTTTTCAGCGGACTGTCGTACAACATAAGGTCCGATTGGTTTTTGATATTGCAGGAATATCAGCAGATCTATATTGTTAATGTTCAGGTATTTTTGCATTGTCAGTTTACTTCACTACGTTTTATGAATTCGATCAGTTATGCCTGGTACGCGGCGTAATATGCAGAACTGCAACCACGACCATATCTTCTTCCATCCCTATTCAGTTTAATTGAAACCGGTAATTGCGGTCAAGAGAATGAATACATTAATTAATCTCTTATCAGGTGTGTCTGGCGTAAGACGAATATTTGGTTTCGTTATGCAAAAGATACTTCACGTTTTTATGACGGCTCCAGAGAAGTGTATCATTATTAGTAAAATATACGTGATTCGCAAATAATCATAAGAGCTGTGCTACAGGAATTTTATTTCATGTCTACAAATTAAAGTCCTGATTGGTGAAAGTAGTTTGCAATGTAAAAGCATACACAGCCTTGATTTTATTTCCTTTGCTGACCACTTGTGAAACAATTACATCTGCAAAAGTTAACCTGTCGATATAAACTGCACGTTCTTTGAAAAATTAATGACTTTTTGTGTTTCTGATACGGTTTAAGTCTTAAAATTCGTGTGTGAGCACTCTGGGCTTCGTGCTTTTTGGCACGGCTGCGTCTGCTCATTCGACGATTCGCACGTTCGGCAGGAAGGGCTGCACAAAACCGTTATTATAAGCGTCTCTTCGAACGACAAGTATGGGTAACCTCACCATTTCTTAAAAGAAACTTGCAGTGCACCTTGGGAACTAAAATTTTTACCGTACGTTTCTTACGGTGTATTTTTCCCGTATGGAAATTTTCAGGCTACATTTCAACATTTCAGACTGTACCATTCCCTTGAAAGTCCTGTGAAGAACTTTGTGCTAGCAGCGAAGGGCGTAGCCCGGTCCCGAACCCACGGCTAATGCTAGCGATGCCCATCCGTTTTGCTGTCCAGCGTGGCCGCGGCGTGTTGGTGATGCTACTGGACTCTGTCGACGATAATGCTTCTGACCCAAAATTAGGAGTTATTTACATCTCTCCGAGGTGCATTTGTTTCACTAAAGCCTGACACCTAGTCACATCGTCCGTAACAAGTGACTTGCTGCTGTGGGGTGACATCGACACGCCTGCTACGGTTACTACCGCTGCGACGTCCAGGTTCCCTTCCTCTGAGCGTGGCCTCATCTCGCAATCCCCTTACATGTGTGTTATTGTGACACACATGGTACCACACTGCGACTACCGTCTGTGGCTGCTAATGCAGTCCTTCACAGTGGCTTCTTCTTTCGTCCCTTGCTGAGTCCACCCGTTCTACGGGATCTCGAATTACCTCTGGATCAGGTTTGTGCACAGTTACACGTTCGTCGTTTCAGATACACAAAAATTATGCAGAGCAAAATCAGATACACTATGGCGGTACGAATGTCGAATCTCAAGTTGGCGGTTACCTAACGCCTATCATCGGGATGCTGTTCCATATGTTGAAACTGCTCTGCAGTGATCTCCCTGCGCTGCTATCACCTAACTTAGTGAACGGTCCAGGCTTGGTTTCCAGTATCTTTAGGAAGGTAAGGTTTTGTTCGGACAAAATTGTGGTGTTACCCCCTTTATCAGCAAATATCTGTGTTAGAATGCGTTTCTCAAAGGAGCGACTTTAATTTAATGATACGTAAATGATCCAATTCAGTATTGTATAACAGTCGCTATATGGAATCAACGACATTGAGACAACTATCGCGTACGTAATTTGCAAGCTGCAGTACAGCGTACTGAAGTTTCTACAATGTTTACTGCTCGTATGTATTCAGTCATTTTCTCTTATGTAAGACCTGTGACTGGATTGACGGGCGTCTTTGTTCGGAAACAGAAACCGATCAGACTCGCGCAATTTTTGCCATACAGTATTTCTTCCAGCAGAGAAAATGGCCTGTTAAAACATCTCAGGGAGTTATGGCCATTGACAGAAAAGCATTTATCGAAAGAACACCAGCAGCGTCCGATAGTTCGTGTCTGAACAGTCCGCTTCTGACCTCGCCTTTTTCCCCTGAAACATGTATAAGCCACAACGCGAATGGAGTAAAGATTAGGAGACAAGGTGGTGGCCTGAGAAATGACAGATCGACACAATAAATTGATTTAAATAACCTTTATCGATCAAAAATATTGCAACTAACGAACTTAGATTCACTCAGCTTGAGCTCCAAAGTACAGGAAGCGATATAACAGGAAGAAGACAAATGAAGTATATCATCTCATATTTTTCACTGGCTTTTCATTCTCCACGTTCATTTTGTGAAGGTGTCGACGTTTTAAACAGAATCTTTGTTGAAGGAGTTAATATTATCTTTCATTCGATAGCTTCATTTGCTTATAAACAAGTTTATCTTTTCTTACTAAACGCTGTTATCTCATTAATTCAATTACAAGAAATTATAGAAAAGAGAGAATGCTTCATGATCTCCTTGAATGCTTAGAGTTATTGTGTTAACAGTATACACTGCAAGCATTCAGCTGCGGTGGGGAGGGTTGATTTTCAACATAACACAACAATATTAATCTATAGTCAACAGTTACTCAGCATTAAGACAAAAAATAAATGAAATATATAACAAATGTCTCTTCACAAACTCTGAATCTTTCAGATATAATTTCAATAAGCATTCAAGTCACAAGTAAGTCAGCAGTACTCTAGAGTGCTTTATGAGAACTGCGCACGTAATCTTCTTTTATCGGCCATTTAGTAAGTTAAGTCCTTTCCCTCCCCTTCTGTGCGCGGGGCACAGAAGAAAAGAGCCATGAAAAAGAAGAACTGCGGGGGCCTGGGACATTACGATGCACTCTTTGCAGTTATTTCATTGTTTCAGCTGTAGATATTCGATAACAAGTTAAAAATACACAAGCATATCCGTAATGATCATATATAGTTCACAGACTTTTTTTTGGTATTTCTGTTATTTACGTCAATAATGTTTGTAGACATTCGGTGTGCAAATTGTCCTAGCAAACATAACTGGATTCGAAAGGTCACTGCATTTTATTTTTTTGTGAATAATAAACAATTTTCATTTGAGAGCTCGCTGTAGAGAAAAATTTGTACAGAGTAATGCATTGACCTCATCGAGGTTTGAACGGCGGTTGTACCATCGTTGTGCGGCGCCGAGTGACTTAAGCAGGCGTCCTAAGTTTATTAAGTACATGTATATGACAGCTATTTGACCCAGATCCATTGGGGAGTGCTGTTTTTTACTAGCCAGAATTTGGTAAGCCGTTCACTGGCGTAAACATGTAAAAAAGGAAACACGTAACTTAACTGTCCTTGTCAGTTTAAAATAATGTTCAAATGTGTGTGAAATCTTATGGAACTTAACTGCTAAGGTCATCAGTCCTTAATCTTACACGCTACTTAACCTAAGTTATCCTAAGCGCAAACACACACGCCCATGCCCGAGGGAGGACTCGAACCTCCGCCGGGACCAGCCGCACAGTCCATGACTGCGGCGTCCTGGCTTGTCAGTTTACATCAACGTACGAAACGTATTACCGCCAGTGGTCACGTAAGTATTCATTATCGGCAATTGACAAATGTCGATGTAGTGTAACAGCGTGTAATCAGCGTACGACCTATATACGCACAGCTTAGGGTGTGAGATAGATGGCGACAATAACTTATTGTAGCAGCATCATTGACATCCTCCGCTTAAGCAGGAGCTTTCTGAAACCGCTGCACGCACCCTTATCACGTGTCTTTGAGCGTGAGTGTTCTATAAGCTACTGCCGGATGCACAGCAGACAGGGAGGGAGTGTCTTTAGATTCATTACTCAGTTTTACGTCTCTTACAGTTCGCCAGATGTAAGTATAGGCACTGTGCTCTTTCAAATATTTGTCAGATGTCTACTTGTGAAAATCACACAGCATCTTCGCTTACATGAGCGTCCCACGTACTGCTTTATCAGTTCAGACTCGATTGAAAGTACGCTAGATTCACCCACAGAAGTCCAACTTGAATAACTTGACGTAAGGGCCTTTAGATAGTTCCTTCCTTTGGCAGTCCCACGGTTTGTCAAACTTTGTTTATAGTATTTGGAACAAGGAATATTTACGGTAGTTATCTGCATTACACAGAATACAGTGTCTATCATTTAATTTTTTTCTGACAAAGCTTCTTTTTAATTTTAGTGTATGTAAATGTCGCATGGCACTCAGTGGCCGGATATAAGTAATACAATAACAGTATAAACCTCTATCCTTGGGACACCATCGTTATATCCTTGCACGCGATTAATCGTTACATGGGAAAGCACGAATCGGATATGACTATCAAACCAGAGTATCAAATCCACCGCGATCGCGAAAGACAACAAGAATTCAAGAGTATGATGAAAGACCCATTGAACAACTCATTACTCGCTTTACACAGAGTACTATGACATCAGGAGAAGTGCATTACCTATTTCACTTTAGTTGAAAGAGTCCAGGAAATGTTTCCTATGTAATAACATGTCGAAATATTTCTTTCAAGTTTCTGCTAAGCATAAAACTAATATTATTGCTTCCTTGTTCTTTCTATTATAAGCACCGTACAGATAAGTAGCATTCTGTGCATCTTAGTTCCACAGTTAAATGAAAGTACGTAATACAGTATATATAACCTACACAATATACATTCATACAACCTCATGATGTGACATTCAGGTAGTGTTTCGCATTTGATGTAGTCACCACTGATGACATCATTGCAGCATGCAAAACTGACATTTCCGGTTCTCTCTGATACTGCACATATAAGAAAACTACTTTCTGCAGTAGCTCAGAAACAAACGAATTTCCCCCATTTAGCTTTTATACAAGTATTAAAAATTACTTGTTCACGCTAAATGACTGTCCATCCTTTGAACAAATGTCCATTAATTTAAATATTCCAAGTAAATCAGGATCCTCTCTAAGCACTTATGAGTTCTTGAGGGTATTTTTGATCCGTCATTGCAACTACAAGAATGCGTGATATTTCACCAGACGCCTTTCGCTTTATATTGTATTTGTAATTGTATTTGTATTTGTATTTGTAATTACGGTGAGTTTTCGGGAAGCGAGAAATCAGTCGTAAAATCACCGTAAGTACAAATCAACATATTGTTAACGAACTGTTTTTGATCTAAAAAGCAAATCAAAATGTAAATAACTTAATTAAAGACCACAGATGATGCTTTACCTCAATAAAGCGAAACGCGTCTGGTGAAAAAGTCAAGCATTTTAGTAGTTGCAAAGACAGATCAAAATACCCACAAGAATTATTAATCAACTACGGACACTATGGCCGCACAAATGAAGAATTATGAATTATTTACATTCTGCCTATCTCGTTTCTTATCCAGTACTAAAGAACACAGAGAGATACATTATGAGCATTGAGGGCTCATTAGCTTGCAGCGAGTAATATTCAACATATTCAAACAACATACGATACTTACTGTACCAAATACATAGCCTGTAAATAATGAAACATGCAAATAAAATAACAGGATAACAGAAAATTATTTGCAAACGAGACATCATGTAATATGTGTAGTGCTGGTGTAGTCATTTTATTTTATTACAGTCTGGTTAGGCAATGAGAAATGTTCCCTCATGGGATATTCCAATAATCTTACAATGTTCAGTTCACAGTAACCGCCACTTCTTGTTCTTGATCCGTAGAAGCGAGCGCTTGGGGTGCGTTCTTAACAGTATTTTCTCCCCAATCTGAAAGTTCTGAATTCGTTTGAGTTTACCATCATAGACTGAATTCCTTAATTCCACTTTACTGCCAGTCTCCTAACCCACGGAACGGAAAACGATGCATGACAATGCATCTTGTAGAGAACAACCTCCATACGATACCGATGAATTTTAATCACCCAAGATTTGTTGGAGAACAGTACAACGCATCAGCACAACATATCACGTCATCACATCAACTCGAGTCTCTGTTCTTCTGAAAACATTCAGATTCTCCATCACTCTTCTGTATATGTGCAGTATCACACATATCATCGTTTGACAAAACAAGTGAGATGCTAATACAACAGTGATCGTGCATGCACATCACCTGAGTTCGTAATTTTTCTACTTTAGACGCCTGACAAAATCTACCATGACATACCTTAGTTTTAATTAGATTTACTACAACCTCTTTACTATCAACTGTGAAATGGCACTGACCGCTCAGGAGGTTAATTTTTGCATTAATTCCTCGCAGTAACTACACGTCAAATAAGCAGCTGACAGAAAGCTCCTTCACCAAGAGAAACGAGCAGCTAATGGCTCCGTCCCCAAATTCTACATTAACATACATTTGCTTATACTCCCTCCGGCTTCTGGCATCGATAGCAGCAGATACTAAAGACTTCTGCTGTGGAAGAGTGGGCACTTTCATAGTGTCCATAATTTATGAAAGGAAATTACGAGCAATAACGTTTATACCAGCACCAGTATCAGTATAAATTTGGTCTCAATTCCGACCAGAATAGTCTAACTGCAATCTGAAAAGTTCTCGTGTGAGTTTCCTACACAACTCTGAATCCTCACAGATCTATATCATAATATATATATCGTCATTGTATCTTGCTACATACGGAGCTGCTCTCTGTAAATGATACTCCCTATCCGTCCACTACTGTCACCAGCGAGTACGATAAAGTGACATCTAGTTTGACGCTTCGGTCATTGTTGAGGGCATCGCGGTCTTGGGCGCCTTGCCACGGTTCGCGCGGCTCCCCCAATCGGAGGTTTAAGTCCTGTCTCAGGCAAGTGTAAGTTAGTTTAAGATACATTAAGTAGCGTGTATTCGTAGGGACCGATAACCCCAGCAGTTTGATCCCATAGGAACTTACCACAAATTTAAAAAATTTTCCATTGTGAAGGGACGCTCACCTGTCACCTCAACAATGCGAACGGCATGATTCTATGGTGATGGGCAGTTCGGTGGACGTCCCTATCGGTTATGTGTCGGTTGCCAAAATTAGGGTTCTATCGCACATATTCGACACAACTGGCATCATCACTCCCAGTGACACAGCAGGTACATACATGTAAACATGAATTGTAGAAAAGGAGGGGGCACACGTGGGAAATCGTGACGGCTACCCACACCGGAGACTGTGGTAATGCAATGGCGAAAGCTGAAAGTTCGTGCCAGAACAGGACTCGGACCCGGATTTACCGCTTCCCGTGAGTGGTTGCCTTAACCGCTTCGGCCAGAATTGGGCGCAATTTGATGTAAGTCGCGTATTGGTCACCAGCCTGTTACTATGATTAGAATTTAGGGGCGGTGGCGAATTCTTGTTATGTGGCTGTCCCTGGTCACCGAAATTCGAGTGCCACTGGTTCTGATGGAGTCCATGACCGTTTATAGTTGTTCCTTGGCCACCTGTAGGAAGACTCTGAGTTCTGCATGTTTATGTGACTGTATTTTGACTCGACGAGCCGCGAAACAGCGCTGCACTGTTGCCGCTGTCGCACCCGTGATACTGGCGATTATGGAGGTACTCACAGCTACGTGCTGCCGTTGCTGTTAGCACATTTAAAATCTTCGTGGATCATATCAGTCGAATCCAGGACTGAGAGGCAGCACTCGCAGTTTAATCTTTAAAATCCGCACTTCCTTACGTGCAATAGGATAGTCACAGCAGAGAGTTTAATTTAGCTATCGCTCAAAGTATTTTTCCAAGCTATATTGTTTTGAATTATAAACTTCTGGATTAAAGATTCCTTTAGAATATGCTTCAGCATGCATCCTGACAAAAACTTGGCTAGGAAGGCCCTTTTGACTCATTACACGTCACGCAGTTTTCAGCAGGATCATTTACACACAGGGCTCCCTCCCCATGAATAAATGCTGTGACGAACTAAATTTTCTATGTTTCATTCCACGACACGGTTAGGAAACTCTTAAAAGCTTTTTGAAAGACAAAGGATAGGAATGATTTATTTTCAGATGAATACACCTAAGACTAGGAGTGCCTCAGTAAGCTTTTCTGTATTAATACCGAAATCAAGCTGGTTGCTGCTCTCTCCATCTCAGCAGTGTAATTTGGATGTGGAATAACTTTTCCTGCCTCATCTCTATAAATTCAGTTTCAAGGGTCAGTTGCCTCATACATCTCATGAGCGTGGTCTGGAGCGGTTCCGCCCCCTTACGGCGGTATCTTTATTGCCGTGACCTGGGGGACAGATTTCTGACTTGTGTGGACACGCGATTTCGCCAGTCAGAATTGCCATCATTTAGCACATATGTTTTCCGATTCATTCCCTATTGGTTCACCTGTAATACCAGTTTCATAGGATGTTTCAACACTAGCTCTCAGCATAGCATCTTTTGGCACTGTGTTCAATTTTTCGTCATCTAACCAATCTTTTTCTTCTAACCATTCTCGGGCATCTACGCAGTCTCGTAGTGTTTCCTCGGATTAAAAACTACATTGTCTGAGACAGTAGCTGCACAGTGATATCTATCGTGCCATAATCTGTCTGAAATTGCTGTACATCACTGACTAAACTCTTGCCCGCTTTAAATATACTGTCGTAAGTTTTCTTTAATTCAGAAATTTCAGTGGAGATACTAGACAACTCAGAATCTACCCACTTTTCTAACTCCTTATTTCCCTTACCCATTCTCTCAGCAAACTCTTTGTCTCGGTCTGTAAGCGTAGTATGTATCTGTGCGGTCACTTTTTTGTCATGCTTTCCCAGTACATCATTTATTTGTATACCAGACTCTTGAATATGATCTGTAATGGCTGTGTTTACCTCTGTAGAAATTCGCTTGGCTAATACCTAATCACGCTCTATTGGTGTATCATCTTATTGCGCAGCAAATTGTTTGTCACGTTCCGTAAGTGTGCCATGTATCATTGTTGCTATATTTCTAAAAAGGTGAACACACGGATCCACGATATCCCTAGTTCCTGTAGTTTTCACATTGGGCATTGACTGCGCGCTGAATTCTCATTCAGAAACAGCGAGATTTGTTTCCTCTGTTACCGGATCAGTACTATTGCCGTCATCGACATCAGGTTCAATATTCATGTAATGTAGGGTTTTCACTGGTGCTTTCTTGCAATGTTTGCCATAACACACAATGATCAAAGTTATTTAAAATTAATTTACTTTATATTATAGACAGATTATGTGCGGTAAAAATTATTTCTAGATGCAGTTAGCAAAGATGGAGGCTACATTTTAAAACAGAAGAAAGGCATCTAGAGTCCACCTTCAACGCGCACCGGCTAAAAGCCGACATCTTCCTCACGTACTCTTACAGCAGCGGAATGGACAGATTTTAATGTTTTTCCAACACAAACCTTGTAATGATTTAATTCGATGTATTCTACATCTACATCAAACTCCGCAAGCCACCCAACGGTGTGTGGCGGAGGGCACTTTACGTGCTCCTTCATTACCTCCCTTTCCTGCTCCAGTCACGTATGGTTCGCGGGAAGAGCCACTGCCGGAAAGCCTCCGTGCGCGCTCGAATCTCTCTAATTTCACATTCGTGATCTCCTCGGGAGGCATAAAGTAGGGGGAATCAATGTATTCGATACCTCATCCAAAAACACACCCTCTCGAAACCTGGACAGCAAGCTACACCGCGATGCAGAGCACCTCTCTTGCAGAGTCTGCCACTTGAGTTTGCTAAACATCTCCGTAACGCTGTCACACTTACCAAATAAGCCTGTGACGAAAGGCGGCGATCTTCTTTGGATCTTCGCTATCTCCTCTGTCAACCCGATCTGGTACAGACCCAACACGGATGAGCAATACTCAAGTATAGGTCGAACGAGTGCTATGTAGCCCACCTCCTTTGTTGATGGACTACATTTCCTAAGGACTCTCCCAATGAATCTCGACCTGACACCCGCATTACCAACAATTAACTTTATATGATCATTCCACTTTAGTTCGTTCCGTACGCATACTCCCAGATATTTTACAGAAGTAACTGCTACCAGTATTTGTTCTGCTATCACATAATCATATAATAAAGGATCCATCTTTCTATGTATTCGCAACACATTACATTTGTCTATGTTAAAGGTGAGTTGCCACTCCATGCACCAAGTGCCTATCCGCTGCAGATCTTCCTCCATTTCGCAGCAATTTTCTCATGCTGCAACTCCTCTGTATACTATATCATCATCCGCGAAGAGCCGCATGGAACTTTCGACATTATCTACTAGGTCATTTATTTATATTGCGAAAAGCAATGGTCCCATAATACTCCCCTGTGGCACGCCAGTGGTTACTTTAACGTCTGTAGACGTCTCTCCAATGATAACAACGTGCTATGTTCTGTTCGTTAAAATTTCTTCAATCCAGCCACACAGCTGGTCTGATAAACGTAGACTCTTACTTTGTATATCAGGCGACAGTGCGGAACTGTATAGAACGCCTCCGGAAGTCAAGGAAAATGGCATCTACCTGGGAGCCTGTATCTAATATTTTCTGGGTCTCATGAACAAATAAAGCGAGTTGGGTGTCACACGATCGCTGTTTCCGGAATCTATGTTGATTGTTACAGAATAGATTCTGGGTTTCCAGAAATGACACGATACGCGAGCAAAAAACATATTCTAAATTCCTACAACAGATCGATGTCAGAGATATAGGCCTGTAGTTATGCGTATCTGCTCGACGACCCTTTTTGAAAATTAGGACTACCTGTGCTCTTTTCCAATCATTTGTAACCTTCCGTTTCTCTAGAGACTTGCGGTACACGGTTGTTAGAATGGGGCAAGTTCTTTCGCGTACTCTGTGTAGAATTGATTTGGTAAACCCGTCAGGTCCAGTGGACTTTCCTCTGTTGAGTGATTTCAGTTGCTTTTCTACTCCTTGGACACTTATTTCGATGTCAGCCAATTTTTCGTTAGTGCGAGGATTTAGAGAAGGAACTGCAGTACGGTCTTCCTCTGTGAAACAGCTTTGGAAAAAGGTGTTTAGTATTTCAGCTTTACGCGTAAATTGAAATCTCCACCTAAGACTATAACATGCTGAGGAAAATCATGTGCAATGTATTCCACATTTTCTCTCTGTTGTTCTGCCAATAATGCTGCTGATTCGGGAGGTCGGTGAAAGGTGCCAATTATTAACCTGGCTCGGTTGTTGAGTGTAACCTCCGCCCATAATAATTCATAGCAACTATTCACTTCTATTTCACTACAGGATAAACTACTACTAACAGCGACAAACACGCCACCACCAGTTGCATTCAATCTATCCTTTCTAAACACCGTCTGTGCCTTTGTAAAAATTTCGGCAGAATTTATCTCTGGCTTCAGCCAGCTTTCCGTACCTATAACGATTTCAGCTCTTGAAGTTCCGGTACTTTACCAACGCAGTTTCGACGGTTTACAATTACCATACCGATTGCTGCTTGGTCCCCGCATGTCCTAACTTTGCCCCGCGCCCTTTGAGACTGTTGCCCTTTCTGTACTTGCCCAAGGCCATCTAACCCAAAAAACCGCCCAGTCCACGCCACACAACCTCTGCTACCCGTGTAGCCGCCTGCTGTGTGTTGTGGGCTCCTGACCTATCCAGCAGAACCCGAAACCCCACCACCCTATGGTGCAAGTCGAGGAATCCGCAGCCCACACGGTCGCAGAACTGTCTCAGCCTCTGATTCAGACCCTCCACTCGGCTCTGTACCAAAGGTCCGCAGTCAGTCCTGTCGACGATGCGGCAGATGTTGACCTCTGCTTTCATCCTGCTATCGACATTGGCAGTCTTTTCCAAATCAGATAGCTGCCGGAAGCCAGAGAGGATTTCCTCCGATCCATAGCGACACACATTATTGGTGCCGACGTGGGCGAGCACCTGCAGATGGGTGCACCCTGTACCCTTCATGGCATCCGGAAGGACCCTTTTCACATCTGGAATGACTCTCCCCGGTATGCACACAGAGTGCACATTGGTTTTCTTCCCCTCCCTTGCAGCCATATCCCTAAGGGGCCCCATTACGCGCCTGACGTTGGAGCTCCCAACTACCAGTAAGCCCACTCTCTGTTACCGCACGGATCTTGCAGACTGAGGGGCAACCTATGAAACAGAACAAGCAGCCATGTCTGGCTGAAGGTTAACTGTAACTTACAAGTAAATCTGCATGGATTACGCCTCACAACTGATGCCACCTAGTGTTTAAGTTACAGGACTCCATGTTACTCGCATGTAGGTCTAGTTCACATTTGGCATGTACTTTCCTGCCTGTTTGTGTCTAAGTAAAAAAGGGTAGAGGCACCATGAAGGAATTATGCGAATGGGACGAAAATCGATAGATTGGGTGTACAGACAACAAATGATTACAATTCCAGAAGAAATGGAAGAATTATTGAGCAGCAAGTCAACAACGCACTTGTCAAACACTGGCCCTTCTGCAATCAGTTATTTGGCTTGTCATTGATCGATAGAACTGGTGGGTGTCCTCTTGAGGGATATCTTGCCAAATTCTGTGCAACTGGGACATTAGTTCCTCAAACTCCCAAGACGTTTGGTGGGCCCTGCTAAAATGTAAACCTGGGATGGCTTGCCATGAAGGACAACAGAAGAGGCGTAGAATATCATCGACGTACTGCCGTGCTGTAGGGGTCCCGCGGATGACAAGCCACTAGGGCCGGTTATGAAAAGAAATAACACCCCAAACCATCATTCCTTGCTGTCGGGCAATATGGCATGGAACAGTCGGGGCATCTCCAGACACGTCTTCCACCTGGAATCTCATTGACTTGGGTAGAACTATCTTCACTGACGAGATCCGCTTCAAACTGGGCCCCCATGACGTGTGTAGTGACGTCCCTTACAGCTTTGTGATGCCTACCAGACTGTCGCCCGCCATACGGCCCGATAACCATCGGTGATGGTCTGGGGTGACGTTTCTTTTCACAGCAGGACCCCTTTGGTTGTCTTCCGCGGCACCCTTACAACACAGCGATACGTCGGCGCCCCGTTTTGTTGCCCGCCGTGACAATCCATGCTGAGCTTACATTTCAGCTCCATACGGCTCGAGTCTCTACTGCTTGTCTTTGTGCTTGCCAAACCGTACCGTGCCTGCAAGATCGCCGGATCTCTAACCCCAAGTGAGAACGTTTCGAGAATTATGGAGAGGACCCGGAAACCAGCTCGGGATTGTGACGACCTAACGTGCCATCTACACAACATCTGGCACGATACCCCTCAGGAGGACATACAACAACTCTGTCAACCGACGCCAAGCCGAATAAAAAATGGTTCAAATGGCTCTGAGCACTATGGGACTCAACATCTTAGGTCATAAGTCCCCTAGAACTTAGAACTAGTTAAACCTAACTAACCTAAGGACATCACACACACCCATGCCCGAGGCAGGATTCGAACCTGCGACCGCAGCAGTCTTGCGGTTCCGGACTGTAGCGCCAGAACCGCTAGACCACCGCGGCCGGCCAAGCCGAATAACTGCTTGAACAAGGGCCAGAGGTAGACCAACGTGTCACTGATCTGCTACATTTGTGAAGCTCTTTCTCTCAAACAAATTGCCCATTTTTCTTCTGAAATGGTAATGATTTGTTTTTCTGTACATCTACATAACACCTACACATTTCAGTCCCATTCGGATATTTTCTTCGTGGTGGCCCTTTTTTGCCTTACAGCCTATATGTATCCTACAGACCTGTAGAAGAAATCACCTTTAACTGAGCTCGAATTTCTGACGCTGATTTTGGAAATTTCTTTCACTAAAAAGTTTCATTCTTCTTGGAGCTGCTACTATGTGTAAATTTACAATTTTACTACTTTTTACGTGAACCGTAGCGTTACATACCTCAGATTTCACGTAGATTCCTAGAAACGAAAGTATAGGCTGTGACGAAAGTCTTGCTGTGACGACGTTATGTCGCTGGCTGACGGAGACACCGAACGTTCCATAACGTGTGCTGAAATGCACACTGTGTGTTTCGGTGAAGACAGCTTCCCGTTCTGTGTGGATAGAAAGAGTATGGTTGACCCGAACAAGCAGGACTTCCCCAATTCGCTGAAATACCACTTCAATGACTGTTGAAAATGTGCAGATTAGTTCATTTAGAAAACGAAGTTGCTTTCAATTGAATGTCGTTCGATACTTTGAACTACTGTCTGGCTGATAGTGATGAACGACAGCTAATATGTATCTTACTTCGTCTCTGTGACTGTTCATAAAGATATGGATTGTGAGCTGCTTCTTGACGTAGGCCGCTATGGACGACAACATCTGCTAACAAATTATACACGCAGGGTTTCTGCGAAGGAACTTACAACGACGAATAAAGTATTTAACTTGAAATACCAATACACTGTATGCCAGATTTACCACATTTCGAGGCAGTGGAAACTTCAATTCTACTTTGACCACATAGATCGTTTCAATCTTTTTAAGATTTAAATATTATACTTCTCACTAAACGATAATCAACGTGCTCTGTCTTTAATACCTAAAAAATCATAACGCTAAAAGTAAGCGAGTGGAAAACCGTGGCAGTTGATAAACGTGCATTAAATAGCACCTCAAGACGACTGATCCTGGTATGAAACCATGTTTCTCCTTCCTGAATCCTGAGAAGAACAGCTGATTATTGTGATTGCATTTGCTTGTGTCAGATTTTAGGAATTCAGGTTCAGTGATGCACAGTAAATCATTCTGGCACCACACTATGCGAAATGCGACTGAACAGGTAACATCATCGCCAATGTACTTTCTGCGAAGGCACCCATTTTACTGATTTTACTGATAACAGTGGATAATCACCACTGTAGTGGAACAAGCACATTCAGTTGGATGTAACACAGTTGAAGGTCATCATTAGTAATACAACATGAACTGAATTTTCCGTCGGTAATAGAAAATGCGTAAAATTATGCTTCTGCCGTTGGTTGACCAAAAGCAATCAGTCGGTACCGTTCGCTGACCAACAGCAACCAGTCAGTAGTTACAAAACTTGGTGCTAAATCCCATATATTAGTTACATTTCAGATAACCTTGCAAAATGCTAAAGTCTCGCAGCCAAACACCCGCAGTTTACAATACCAACAGTATATCAAAATTTTTATTCAATACTAAAGATAAATGGCATCTGTTTTCACAGAGTGGTATGCATAAAATCCCATGCATGGAGAGTATGTACTCAGCAGTCATGCAGGGCCGAGGCAGTAGATTGTCCGAACATGACAGAAGCTGGAGGTTAAGGAAGAAAGTTCCAACTTTTGCTATCGTCTTTTAACATAAGCCCATTCATTTGATATAGAATGTGAAGTTTTGCATTCTGTTAAGAAAAGAAGGAAGATTGCCGTATTGAAATATTACAAATAATCAAAAACATAACACATAAGGCGATCTGAATATTATATCATACTCGGTTTAGTTTTCCTCCTTAAATTAAGTCCTAGTCATAAATACTAGATTCAAATAGCAAATTCATCTTATTTCTCATCATTTATTAAATTTACCATCACCTAAAATCTTTCTTTCCCGCTCCCACCATTTTTAGTTAATGTAACTATTTCTATGCTACAAAAAAATACAATGTTTCCCCATGTAAACTCTCTACTTGATTTTCGTATCATCTGTACAAATAATATCTGCATAAGTCACTCATCATTTTTCAATGCGTTTGTGACATTCAGTTGTCACATGAAGGTGGCCTATCCCCTGTTCGTGGCGAAATAAATAATATTTTCAGAATATTAAGAAATGTTTATCTATTTTCTATTAGTAATACTGCAGTGCAGTATACACGCATTCCAAGCAACACCGCAGGAACAATCGGTGTCCGTCAGTGAGAGAATTTCAGTTGGATTCATTCAATAAAATGTATACTTGATAAAGCTATATACAACAACACCAAGCCTCAAACGTGCTGTACAAAGAGGAAACTTGGGTGCAGATAAAGAAGTTCCAGTGGTGATATGACTGGGCTCAGACCTTGTTTATGTAAGTCTACGTTTTGTCTTTTAAGCAAACATTCTATTTCGGAAATCAGCTCGTCGTCATTTAGGAAATACCAGTCTCGCAGTGCTTTCTTCACTGAGAGACAGGAAGAAATCACGTGGTTGCAGCCTTCTTAAAGCTAAAAATTTCGAATAAGGCGTTAGAAACTGATCGGTAACTGATTTTCTTTTTTATACGCTACTGTGTCGATTGTAACACGCATGACATCGAGCAGCAGGGCCTCCACTTCTCTTGCGACTACTGGTTATGCACAGAGATATGGTCTGTCATTCCGTTTTCCGTCAGTCACAGCTGTTTGACCAGAATGGAAGTGTCTATGCCGCATAACCACTGCGTCAAACGATGGTACGTCGTTGCCGCAATCTTGCAGCAACTCAGCATTGATTGTAGTATCGTTGTCTTGCATCAGTTAGTTAGTAATTCACCATGAACCGTAATGCAAGAAAGAATATAATGCATATTATTCACTCAATCACTTTGCTATGCCTCCTCTACTAACGAGCTACGGTACTGAAATGCGGTAATTCTATTTAGTAATGAAACAAAAAACAGATTAAAAGTAATTACAGAACGTTACTTTTTCGTGGTTATGCATGAGAATGAAATAATCGTATGGCATTATTGGCAGGGTGACCCCGCCAGGAGTTGTACGGTCACCTTGTGCAAGACGTTCTATTTTACCCCACTGCGGAGACTTGCACGACAGTGAAGGTAAGATGATGAAAACAACAGAAACCCAGCCCCCGAGCGAAGAAAATCTCCGACTGGGCCGGGAACCGACCCAAGGACCCCGTGATATAGCGGCATTGATGCTAACCACTTTTCATTTTTTCCCCATATTTTGTTCGTCATAGTTCTCGGCACTTGGCCGGGGTGGTCCCCACAGGCCACGCATTCAGGTTCATCCCTGAATACTCCACTCAGTGTTTCTTATTGCAGAGGGTAGTCAGCCCTCTAACCAAACACGCCAAGCTTCCATACCACCACCTCTAGACCACGAGCTGCGTACTGTGCTTAGGAAAATGTGTCTACCCTTTGTTGAGTACGGAGAATATGAGATGGCTAAAAGACGAAAATGTTGCCTAGTCGGTACCCTGTGAACTACGGCCTGGCGGGAAGAGAGAACTGATTATTCATAGTTCCAGATAATGACTTCAGTGGAAAAATTCATTTTATATGCTAGCAGCTGTATAGTTACATTTATTCCCAACCGGTTTTTGGTGCTGGTAATCATCGTCACAGGTGATACTGCAAGGAACAAGACAGGAACAACACAATGTTACAGTATGGAAGTAGCCACAAAACACTTGAAGCATCGCGATACTCACATAATGTATATCAAATAATCAAAAATACATCTCTGGAAAACACGACAACATCAAGTACACAATGTGAATATTTATCACTGTATGATTTAATGAATTTTCACTGTTGTCAATTTACACAGTCGATGTGCGGAAACATGCACACAGTCAGCCTTAACGTAAAAAGCGTATACCCGCCCACTCTGTACAAGAACTACACAAGAAAACATCATCGATGTATATTACGCAGATCACAGTACAGTTCAAAGATAACATTACAGTACCGAAGGAAATAGACACCTCATGTTCATCAAAGAATAGCAGTTATACGTTGGAAGTATACCTACTGCATTATTCCTTGACCACAGATGAAGTGAATAATCATTCAAGTTAAGATGGCTTCTCTTAGTAATAGTGAGAAGGGGACATTATACCTGTTTACTGTACACTGATGGAGTATTGTTTTCTCATATATATCTTGTTCTGACTGGGATGTGTTAGTTATTATATGTTAAGTTTAAGTGTGTGCATGTTACCGCGCTTCAATTGTGTAAATGTAGTACAGAGGAAATTCGCTGAAACAATTATCGTGATAATTAGACGCATTTTATACTTGATGTTGCCCTATTTGGCAGAAATGTGTTTTTGACCAACTGATGTACATTATGTAATTGTTACGACGCTTCACTTTTTTTGTACCTATTTTCTTGTTTTTTGATTATTGGAAATCACACACTTGTATATTCTTGTCTTGTACCTTGCAGTATCTCCTATGATGATGGCAGCCAGTACCGAAACCAGCAGAGTGTGAATAAAACTGTACGACTGTTACCAGAGAAAATGATTTTTTTTTTCAGAACAGTTATCGGCTGTAGATAGCCACTTGAGGAAAACTTAATTAATGATTGTTGTATTTGTTTCAAACATCAAAAGGAAATGTTATTGCTTACTAGATATTATTAAAGCTACTCTGGCTACCAAGAACTTGAAAATGATGGGAGACTGACATTTCGGAAGGAGCCCGTAACTCAGATTTCGTTGTTAGGTTAGTTTAACATTAGTTTACTACGCAGGCTGGAGAAAAGTATTCACTTTGGCGTTGTGGATATCCCTGAAAAAGCTCTGCGCTCAAGGAGAGAAAAAATTTAGATAAAAACGAGGAAAAGTGCTGCATCGCCAGTTTCCTTCTGCTGCACAAGACGCCAGTAATGAAATCCATCTTGACTACGCGATAGAGAGCTGCGTGAGACTTTCAAGTGTTCTAAAAGAAATTTTGCGACATTTCACGTCTTTTACACATCTAAGTCTCCTGCAAGAGGTTCCAACTTGCCGGAATGATATCAGCATCAAGCAGAGAGCCTCAAGTGCGTAGGTATTACGACCGACGGCTTGCGCTCGCGAAACTTGGAATTCCTTTGATGTGGCAGTGGCGTAACTCACCTGCTCGGCACAAGGCTTTCGGAGCTTAGAGAAGCTTTGACGGGGCACGGACGTGCGTCCTGCACCGGCAAAGACGCCGCTACCAAAGGCACAGTGACTACGAAGTAAAAGTTCGCGTCGCAATCACACTGCTGCATCTGATGTCACTGCTGCACTAACGACCTTCTCGCTCGCTCTGTCATTTATAGGACAGTTACACAGCCCACAGAAGAGCCAAGACCTGACTAAAGCGGCCACTGGTAAGTTAACGTAAAAACAAAAATAAAATGGAATCATTATAAGTAAGATAACTTGAGTTCTTTCTATAGTAGGAATTACTCTTGACACTAAGATTGATATTAGTGACAAAATAATAGTGGAATCAAATGCTGCACATAGTTTCCAACCAGTGTTCCAATAAATAACACTAACCTGCTGTGACATAAGTTAATGCTACCCTCTGAGAGGATTCTGAGATTTTAACCTCGTATATGTCTAACGAATAAAGGTATCGGACTGTAATTCTGAATATATTGCAATTAACAGAAAAACTAAACAGACTTTGGGGTTTAATGAAAGTAGCAAAATCTGATGTGAATAGAAAAACGAACGGTCGACAACCTAATTAGGCACATTAATTTGGAAATATAAGTTTAGGAAAACTGAATATCAGTAACTGATGTTATTTTCATTAGTATTTCCTTTGAATAGGACATAGGTTACAAACGGACATAGGGGACTCTGAGCTGTGGGTAGCAGCAGTTACCAATAATGCACTTAACAGTAACCATAGAAAGCAAAATTGTACCAAACTCACACTAATAAGAGCTACACTCAAAATCATTGCTTGAATCAGTCCTGAAATGTTACTGCAAGAAGTGCAGACCTAAAATTGGACAAGAGGGGCTTCTCACTTAACTGAAATGTGACAACCACTAATAAAACCAATTAATATTACAATTACATTCTTTATACTCCCATTTATAGAAATATATCAGATATCCTCAGTAGCAATAGTATTCCCCTTATATTTCTAATATGGGAAGAATGTGGTGGGGATCCATAAACTAGTGTAGTATCACTGGTCAAAATTTATGATTATTTCAGTAGCAAAAATTAATTAAACCAAAGTTAATTCCTAGCTTCACTTGGAATAGTTTATATTTTTACATGTCAAGGCAAATTGATAAACACTGAGCTCAATTAACTTCAAAAAAATCATTCATGATAATAATCAAGGCTAAATTATGTTTCAAATCAGTTTCACTCAATTGCCTTTTTCACCACCTGTTGAGCAGGTATTTTAGACAGTAACATTTACAAAATGCAGCACTGTATTTCCGCAAAACGAAACGTTGCATTAAACCGAGAGTGCTTCAGAAAATTTCTAACTAACTTTACTTTTGTGGTTTTGACTTCAACTTTAGCTATTCTTTGCACATTTTACCAACATAAATAAATTACTAGTTCATCTGAAACAGGATACTCGATTTTATAAACGCTTAGAAGAGGCCCGTGCATAGGTTCATGGTAAGGTTGTGGTTCCAAACACAGATTTGTACCATTTTGATTATTATTAAAATCACTCACAAAAATTAACTGGTCCATGCCCTGATACACATCTGTATGTATGAAGTTAGTGGAGTAGTGACGAAGTTGTGGTGGCACGCTACGAGGAGGCTAACTGTACTCACGGCTCTTGATGTTTGAATGCTGTATAAAATTTCTTCTTGGTGACTGATTTTTAACGTGTTAGAGCCATTCCTTATTCCCGAGAGTACCAAGCAACGGCCAAATCCACATCCGAGGCAAAATTCCAATTACCTCCCTTGGCACCGTCGATGTGTATCGTGCAACTGCTAGCCACTGACTGCCTACAGTTCACACCAAGGAGCCACCCAGTCCAACCGCCAAAACCACTTCTTACATCGCGCCATGCCACTTGTGGAGGGACTTCCCTACAGCTTTTATATTTTACAAGTGCAACAAGCATGGTATTGGAGAACTCTAAATTTCCTGTCACAAATCAATGACTTTAACTTACAAAGAATAAACGCTGCTTAATTACAGATACACAGTTACGTGACATAAACTTACTTCCAATAGATATAAGTGTTTTAACATGATGTAACAACTGAACACTAGTAAAATACCGATTTCAGACAAAACTATTTTCCAGCACAGCTTATAGTAAGTGCAAATACTACATTGGAAAGTAAAAAAAGAAGCACAGTGAAAAGAGTCGAATGGTAGAGAATAAACGTCACCAAGTAGTTTTACACTAGACATTTTAGAATTGTTTTCGCTTTTTGAAGTCATTGATTTTCAATGTGTTTTTTGCTGTTAATCCAAGCTGCGTGACTGAAACTGGTCGCTTATTAATAAATAACGTAAACAACAGCTTACGAGGTTACTTTGGGCCACCTCTGAAGTTTACCAGAGATGTGTAGCATAACCAACAGGAAAAATTCGTGGTGTTGTAACATCGATGTACGAAATATATCCGCTTTTCCGAGCCGCGCAGAGCGTCATGTCAACAAAGTTTTCGTACTGTAAGTGATTTAATTCTCCTTTCAATTGCTATAAATCAACACAATAAAGATGCTAAAATGATGTCTAATATAGTCCTCTCTCGGCGTCGA
Organism: Schistocerca piceifrons; assembly: GCF_021461385.2. Classification (NCBI taxonomy): domain Eukaryota; kingdom Metazoa; phylum Arthropoda; class Insecta; order Orthoptera; family Acrididae; genus Schistocerca; species Schistocerca piceifrons. The sequence goes on from NC_060139.1 coordinate 500,749,558, forward strand.
CTTTTGTAACGATTGCTAAAATCACGTTGGGCGTCAAGTAAACCTATTAAGTGACGTATCAAGATTTTCTTTTTCTCTTAGCCAGTCAGCTTGGACTAAGGCAAACACAGAATGTCGTAATGCTCAATATTTCGAAAAAGCAGCGAAATAAATGTTTTTCGACGGATGCAGATCCCCTGAGTTTCGACATAGTGCTGACTGTAATGAAATATCTTAGCAGTACGAATGAAGTTACTCACGAACTTCAAAAGCAATAGAAGAGCTGTCCGACTGGAAGCTGGAGAAAAAATTTATTTTATTTTTGTAGTTATGTAGGACAAATAATCTGCAAATGACTTTCCTGTACTCTCTTATGCAACACATATCTGAAGACTGCACCTTATCGTTACTTTTTCCGCTCTGTACAGAACAAAAATTCACCAGCGAAATTTTGATCCAAGGGGAAATTTCTGTACGCTTTGACGCAAATGGAATATCGTTTATCGCATAATGTTACGAAAGCATTTGTGCACATGTCGGGTGCTCAGTGATGTTTCTCTGATATACGATTTAGCGATGTTGCAAATTTCACTACGCTGACGATCAAGTGTGAAGTACTTGTCGTTAGGCCAGAATGCCCTTCAGGTGCTGCAGGGTCTGCGGTTGAGGAATGCACAAATTGTTGGCGAGCTTGTTATTACCAAATACCTCTTCTAGTGACATGATTAAGTCGAGGCCGATAACGCATGTATAAAGACTTACATTATTATGTATAAAACTTGATGAGGCGCGTGTTCGCGTTTCCCCAATACAGGAACACAGGGAACGATTTCAACACGGCATGGTAATGTATGATACAACATGGTTATGGTACGGAAAGTGTGAGGTGGTCTTGCACTCACACGAATGGAGGAGACGTGACAAAATAAAGCGAAAAATTGTTTTATCATATGTCCAGTTTCTGGGATCATTACTATCATTGGTGACAATCTTGAACGCGTTCAGGCTCACATTTCCTCCACATGATGCTATATACCTCTGTAGTGTATTGTTAAACCAATTAAACGTGCAGGAAATCATAAAAAAGAGTGACGTTAAGTTGGTGGTTTTAATGCTTCCGGTGTCCTACATATCCTCCCCCGAGTTGACCACAACGCATAGGACATTCCTACAGCTACTTACAACTGTGGGAGAAGTCCTTTTTTGGGAAGTTGTCCAACTCGTCCGTCACATTGGTTTGAGTTGCGCTCGTCAAAGCGTTGAACTTTGATGTGACTGTCTGCACTTTTGTCGTTTTGTGGTATGTTCACATTAATAACGCGAAGTTTCGACAACCGTAGTGATTTTTTCCTGAATAGAAATGTCCGAATTTCGCATTTCAGTCGAGTCGCGGCAGGCGTCCATGCGTCGTTGACCTCTTTGGAGCGTCAAGTATTGTGGGATAAATTTTAACACACCTTTCCCTTCTTCCAAACATGTCTTGAACATTTGATTTACAGATTTTGCACCCTTGTGTCAACCACATTGCCAAAATAGTGTCTCACGACCACTAGCCAGCCCACAGTCGACTGGTCTGATATGCATCTATAGATTATAGTTGTTAGTTCAAGCTCCCACCGTTGCTACCGCGCTGAAGTCGCCGGTATGGCCGTGTGGTTGTAGGTGCTTCAGTCTGGAACCGCGTGACCGCTACTGTCGTAGGTTCGAATCCTGCCTCGGGCATGGATGTGTGTGATATCCTTAACGTAAAAAGCGTATACCCGCCCACTCCGTACAAGAACTACACAAGAAAACATCATCGATGTATATTACGCAGATCACAGTACAGTTCAAAGATAGCATTACAGTACCGAAGGAAATAGACACCTCATGTTCATCAAAGAATAGCAGTTATACGTTGGAAGTATACCTACTGCATTATTCCTTGACTACAGATGAAGTGAATAATCATTCAAGTTAAGATGGCTTCTCTTAGTAATAGTGAGAAGGGGACATTATACCTGTTTACTGTACATTGATGGAGTATTGTTTTCTTATATATATCTTGTTCTGACTGAAATGTGTTAGTTATTATATGTTAAGTTTAAGTGTGTGCATGTTACCGCGCTTCAATTGTGTAAATGTAGTACAGAGGAAATTCACTGAAACAATTATCGTGATAATTAGACGCATTTTATACTTGATGTTGCCTATTTGGCAGAAATGTGTTTTTGACCAACTGATGTACATTATGTAATTATTACGACGCTTCACTTTTTTTGTACCTATTTTCTTGTTTTTTGATTACTGGAAATCACACACTTGTATATTCTTGTCTTGTACCTTGCAGTATCTCCTATGATGATGGCAGCCAGTACCGAAACCAGCAGAGTGTGAATAAAACTGTACGACTGTTACCAGAGAAAATGATTTTTTTTTTCAGAACAGTTATCGGCTGTAGATAGCCACTTGAGGAAAACTTAATTAATGATTGTTGTATTTGTTTCAAACATCAAAAGGAAATGTTATTGCTTACTAGATATTATTAAAGCTACTCTGGCTACCAAGAACTTGAAAATGATGGGAGACTGACATTTCGGAAGGAGCCCGTAACTCAGATTTCGTTGTTAGGTTAGTTTAACATTAGTTTACTACGCAGGCTGGAGAAAAGTATTCACTTTGGCGTTGTGGATATCCCTGAAAAAGCTCTGCGCTCAAGGAGAGAAAAAATTTAGATAAAAACGAGGAAAAGTGCTGCATCGCCAGTTTCCTTCTGCTGCACAAGACGCCAGTAATGAAATCCATCTTGACTACGCGATAGAGAGCTGCGTGAGACTTTCAAGTGTTCTAAAAGAAATTTTGCGACATTTCACGTCTTTTACACATCTAAGTCTCCTGCAAGAGGTTCCAACTTGCCGGAATGATATCAGCATCAAGCAGAGAGCCTCAAGTGCGTAGGTATTACGACCGACGGCTTGCGCTCGCGAAACTTGGAATTCCTTTGATGTGGCAGTGGCGTAACTCACCTGCTCGGCACAAGGCTTTCGGAGCTTAGAGAAGCTTTGACGGGGCACGGACGTGCGTCCTGCACCGGCAAAGACGCCGCTACCAAAGGCACAGTGACTACGAAGTAAAAGTTCGCGTCGCAATCACACTGCTGCATCTGATGTCACTGCTGCACTAACGACCTTCTCGCTCGCTCTGTCCTTTATAGGACAGTTACACAGCCCACAGAAGAGCCAAGACCTGACTAAAGCGGCCACTGGTAAGTTAACGTAAAAACAAAAATAAAATGGAATCATTATAAGTAAGATAACTTGAGTTCTTTCTATAGTAGGAATTACTCTTGACACTAAGATTGATATTAGTGACAAAATAATAGTGGAATCAAATGCTGCACATAGTTTCCAACCAGTGTTCCAATAAATAACACTAACCTGCTGTGACATAAGTTAATGCTACCCTCTGAGAGGATTCTGAGATTTTAACCTCGTATATGTCTAACGAATAAAGGTATCGGACTGTAATTCTGAATATATTGCAATTAACAGAAAAACTAAACAGACTTTGGGGTTTAATGAAAGTAGCAAAATCTGATGTGAATAGAAAAACGAACGGTCGACAGCCTAATTAGGCACATTAATTTGGAAATATAAGTTTAGGAAAACTGAATATCAGTAACTGATGTTATTTTCATTAGTATTCCCTTTGAATAGGACATAGGTTACAAACGGACATAGGGGACTCTGAGCTGTGGGTAGCAGCAGTTACCAATAATGCACTTAACAGTAACCATAGAAAGCAAAATTGTACCAAACTCACACTAATAAGAGCTACACTCAAAATCATTGCTTGAATCAGTCCTGAAATGTTACTGCAAGAAGTGCAGACCTAAAATTGGACAAGAGGGGCTTCTCACGTAACTGAAATGTGACAACCACTAATAAAACCAATTAATATTACAATTACATTCTTTATACTCCCATTTATAGAAATATATCAGATATCCTCAGTAGCAATAGTATTCCCCTTATATTTCTAATATGGGAAGAATGTGGTGGGGATCCATAAACTAGTGTAGTATCACTGGTCAAAATTTATGATTATTTCAGTAGCAAAAATTAATTAAACCAAAGTTAATTCCTAGCTTCACTTGGAATAGTTTATATTTTTACATGTCAAGGCAAATTGATAAACACTGAGCTCAATTAACTTCAAAAAAATCATTCATGATAATAATCAAGGCTAAATTATGTTTCAAATCAGTTTCACTCAATTGCCTTTTTCACCACCTGTTGAGCAGGTATTTTAGACAATAACATTTACAAAATGCAGCACTGTATTTCCGCAAAACGAAACGTTGCATTAAACCGAGAGTGCTTTAGAAAATTTCTAACTAACTTTACTTTTGTGGTTTTGACTTCAACTTTAGCTATTCTTTGCACATTTTACCAACATAAATAAATTACTAGTTCATCTGAAACAGGATACTCGATTTTATAAACGCTTAGAAGAGGACCTTGCATAGGTTCATGGTAAAGTTGTGGTTCCAAACACAGATTTGTACCATTTTGATTATTATTAAAATCACTCACAAAAATTAACTGGTCCATGCCCTGATACACATCTGTATGTATGAAGTTAGTGGAGTAGTGACGAAGTTGTGGTGGCACGCTACGAGGAGGCTAACTGTACTCACGGCTCTTGATGTTTGAATGCTCTATAAAATTTCTTCTTGGTGACTGATTTTTAACGTGTTAGAGCCATTCCTTATTCCCGAGAGTACCAAGCAACGGCCAAATCCACATCCGAGGCAAAATTCGTTGCAAAGCGTCTTCCAATTACCTCCCTTGGCACCGTCGATGTGTATCGTGCAACGGCTAGCCACTGACTGCCTACAGTTCACACCAAGGAGCCACCCAGTCCAACCGCCAAAACCACTTCTTACATCGCGCCATGCCACTTGTGGAGGGACTTCCCTACAGCTTTTATATTTTACAATACAAGTGCAACAAGCATGGCATTGGAGAACTCTAAATTTCCTGTCACAAATCAATGACTTTAACTTACAAAGAATAAACGCTGCTTAATTACAGATACACAGTTACGTGACATAAACTTACTTCCAATAGATATAAGTGTTTTAACATGATGTAACAACTGAACACTAGTAAAATACCGATTTCAGTCAAAACTATTTTCCAGCACAGCTTATAGTAAGTGCAAATACTACATTGGAAAGTAAAAAAAGAAGCACAGTGAAAAGAGTCGAATGGTAGAGAATAAACGTCACCAAGTTTTTTTACGCTAGACATTTTAGAATTGTTTTCGCTTTTTGAAGTCATTGATTTTCAATGTGTTTTTTGCTGTTAATCCAAGCTGTGTGACTGAAACTGGTCGCTTATTAATAAATAACGTAAACAATAGCTTACGAGGTTACTTTGGGCCACCTCTGAAGTTTACCAGAGATGTGTAGCATAACCAACAGGAAACATTCGTGGTGTTGTAACATCGATGTACGAAATATTTCCGCTTTTCCGAGCCACGAAGAGCGTCATGTCAACAAAGTTTTCGTACTGTAAGTGATTTAATTCTCCTTTCAATTGCTATAAATCAACACATTAAAGATGCTAAAATGATGTCTAATATAGTCCTCTCTCGGCGTCGACTTTTGTAACGATTGCTAAAATCACGTTGGGCGTCAAGTAAACCTATTAAGTGACGTATCAAGATTTTCTTTTTCTCTTAGCCAGTCAGCTTGGACTAAGGCAAACACAGAATGTCGTAATGCTCAATATTTCGAAAAAGCAGCGAAATAAATGTTTTTCGACGGATGCAGATCCCCTGAGTTTCGACATAGCTGACTGTAATGAAATATCTTAGCAGTACGAATGAAGTTACTCACGAACTTCAAAAGCAATAGAAGAGCTGTCCCACTGGAAGCTGGAGAAAAAATTTATTTTATTTTTGTAGTTATGTAGGACAAATAATCTGCAAATGACTTTCCTGTACTCTCTTACGCAACACATATCTGAAGACTGCACCTTATCTTTACTTTTTCCGCTCTGTACAGAACAAAAATTCACCAACGAATTTTGATCCAAGGGGAAATTTCTGTACGCTTTGACGCAAATGGAATATCGTTTATCACATAATGTTACGAAAGCATTTGTGCACATGTCGGGTGCTCAGTGATGTTTCTCTGATATACGATTTAGCGATGTTGCAAATTTCACTACGCTGACGATCAAGTGTGAAGTACTTGTCGTTAGGCCAGAATGCCCTTCAGGTGCTGCAGGGTCTGCGGTTGAGGAATGCACAAATTGTTGGCGAGCTTGTTATTACCAAATACCTCTTCTAGTGACATGATTAAGTCGAGGCCGATAACGCATGTATAAAGACTTACATTATTATGTATAAAACTTGATGAGGCGCGTGTTCGCGTTTCCCCAAGACAGGAACACAGGGAACGATTTCAACACGGCATGGTAATGTATGATACAACATGGTTATGGTACGGAAAGTGTGAGGTGGTCTTGCACTCACACGAATGGAGGAGACGTGACAAAATAAAGCGAAAAATTGTTTTATCATATGTCCAGTTTCTGGGATCATTACTATCATTGGTGACAATCTTGAACGCGTTCAGGCTCACATTTCCTCCACATGATGCTATATACCTCTGTAGTGTATTGTTAAACCAATTAAACGTGCAGGAAATCATAAAAAAGAGTGACGTTAAGTTGGTGGTTTTAATGCATCCGGTGTCCTACATATCCTCCCCCGAGTTGACCACAACGCATAGGACTTTCCTACAGCTACTTACAACTGTGGGAGAAGTCCTTTTTTGGGAAGTTGTCCAACTCGTCCGTCACATTGGTTTGAGTTGCGCTCGTCAAAGCGTTGAACTTTGATGTGACTGTCTGCACTTTTGTCGTTTTGTGGTATGTTCATATTAATAACGCGAAGTTTCGACAACCGTAGCGATTTTTTCCTGAATAGAAATGTCCGAATTTCGCATTTCAGTCGAGTCGCGGCAGGCGTCCATGCGTCGTTGACCTCTTTGGAGCGTCAAGTATTGTGGGATAAATTTTAACACACCTTTCCCTTCTTCCAAACATGTCTTGAACATTTGATTTACAGATTTTGCACCCTTGTGTCAACCACATTGACAAAATAGTGTCTCACGACCACTAGCCAGCCCACAGTCGACTGGTCTGATATGCATCTATAGATTATAGTTGTTAGTTCAAGCTCCCACCGTTGCTACCGCGCTGAAGTCGCCGGTATGGCCGTGTGGTTGTAGGTGCTTCAGTCTGGAACCGCGTGACCGCTACTGTCGCAGGTTCGAATCCTGCCTCGGGCATGGATGTGTGTGATGTCCTTAGGTTAGTTAGGTTTAAGTAGTTCTAAGTTCTAGAGGAGTGATGACCATAGTTGTCCAAGCCATTTAAACCATTTGAACCAGGGGAAAACATCAGTCTCGGATGTTTTTAGACGGACATTATATGTGTACAGAAGGATTAATTCAGCTTTGAGATATCTGGAGTATGATTGATGAATATAAATAGAAGACGTATTTCGTTCATTTCCAGAGTGAAATTCTATACTGGACGGGCAATGTATAGATCTAGGTTGGTACTGCGTACGTCAATATGTAGCGTTAGTAAGGTCCGTACGACGTCAGCGATGTATTCATCGAAAGTCGCTAGCATCAATTGATCGCAGCGCACGCCACATCTATGTTGGCTGGACAGCGTAAGACTGCTAAGCGACGGCTGTGTAGGTGACTTTTTTGATATAGCGGACGGGCCAGTGAATACTTGCGGACGAGGGTGGAGTTGAATCCCACGCGACCACCGTTGCGTTGGGTGCAGAGCGCTGCTGAGCAACTACAGTATGTACCGTGTTAAGGTGAAACGAAAATAACTTGAATTAATGTTGGAAAAGTGAATGAATTATACGATAGTTGTGCGACAAAATGGATTCTGATAATAACAGTAACAATAATAATAATAATAGTAACAGACGTGAAAATTAAAGGCGTGAATTTGTAAAAGTAAACAACAATTAAGATGTAACGCCACGAACTCCTGAGGTGATGACTGCTTACCTTGAGAAAGCTTTCCACAATCTGTACAATTTTACTGAGCTGCGTATGGATGTGTATCACAGTGTTCCACATAGATCCAACAGTATATTAACGAAGAAGGAAGTATGAATATAAAAAGAAGGGCTGTGGAATGTAATGTTTCGGTAGACCAGTGTCATGTTCAAGGTATTAAAAATACTTAAATCGTTAAATAATGGGTAATGACTTTTCCATTGCCTTTTTGCATAATGTGAATGTTGTTGTTGTGATCTTCAGTCAAGAGACTGGTTTATGCAGTTCTCCATGCTACCCTGTCCTGTTCAAGCTGCTTCATCTCCCAGTACGTACTGCAGCCTACATCCTTCTGAATCTTTTTAGTGTATTCATCTCTTGGTCTCCCTCTACGACTTTTGGCCTCCACGCTGCCCTCCAATATTAAATTGGTGATCCCTTGATGCCTCAGAGCATATCCTACCAACCGATCCCTTCTTCTAGTCAAGTTGTTCCACAAACTCCTCTCCAATTCTATTCAATACCTCCTCATTAGTTATGTTATCAACCCATCTAATCTTCAGCATTCTTCAGTAGAACCACATCTCGAAAGCTCCTGCTCTCTTCTTGTCTAAACTATTTGTCGTCCATGTTTCACTTCCATACATGGCCACACTCCATACAAATACTTTCAGAAACGACTTCCTGGCACTTAAATCTATACTCGATGTTAACAAATTTCTCTTCTTCATAAACGCTTTCCTTGCCATTGCCAGTCTACATTTTATATGCTGCCTACTTGGAGCATCATCAGTTATTTTGCTCGCCAAATAGCAAAACACCCTTACTACTTTAAGTGTCTCATTCCCTAATCTAATTCCCTCAGCATCACCCGAGTTAACTCGACTACATTCCATTATCCTCGTTTTGCTTTTGTTGATGTTCATCTTATATCCTCCTTTCAAGACACTGTTCATTCCGTTCAACTGCTCTTCCAAGTCCTTTACTGTCTCTGAAGAATTACAATGTCATTGGCGAACATTAAAGTTTTTATTTCTACTCCGAATTTTTCTTTTGTTTCCTTTATTGTTTGCTCAATATACAGATTGAATAACATCGGGGAGAGGATGCAACACTGTCTCACTCCCTTCCCAACCACTGCTTCCCTTTCGTGTCCCTCGACTCTTATAACAGCCATTTAGTTACTATACAAATTGTAAATAGCCTTTCGCTCCCTTTATGTTACCCCTGCCACCTTCAGAATTTGAAAGAGAGTATTCCAGTCAACATTGTTAAAAGCTTTCTCTAAGTCTACAAATGCAGGAAACGTAGGTTTGCCTTTCCTTAGTCTTTCTTCTAAGATAACTCGTAGGGATAGTATTGCCTCACGTGCTCCAATATTTCTACGGAATCCAAACTGATCTTCCCCAAGGTCGGCTTCTACCAGTTTTTCCATTCCTCTGTAAAGAATTCGCGTTATTATTTTGCAGCCGTGACTTATTAAACTGATAGTTCGGTAATTTTGACATCTGTCAACACCCGCTTTCTTTGGGATTGGAATTATTATATTCTTCTAGAAGTCTGCGGGTATTCTCCTGTCTCATCCATTTTGCTCACCATATGGTACAGTTTCGTGAGGACTGGCTCTCCCAAGGCTGTCAGTATAATGGAATGTTGTCTACTCCTGGGGCCTTGTTTGGACTTAGGTCTTTCAGTGCTCTGTCAAACTCTTCACACAGCATCATATCTCACTTCTCATCTTCCTCTACGTCTCTTTAATTTTTTTGTAGGCAGTATCTGTCTTTCCCCTAGTGAGATAAGCCTCTACATACTTACATTTGTCCTCTAGCCATGCCTGCTTAGCCATTTTGCACTTCCTATCGATCTCATTTTTGAGACGTATGTATTCCTTTTTGCCTGCTTCATTTACTGCGTTCTTATACTTTCTCCTTTCATCACTTAAATTCAATATTTCTTCTATCACCCATGGATTTCTACTAGCCCTCGTCTTTTTACTTAGTCGATACTGTGCTGGCTTCACTACTTCATCCCTCAAAGCTACACACTCTTCTTTTACTGTATTTCTTTCCCCATTCTTGTCAATTGTTTCCTTATGCTCTCCCTGAAACTCTGTACAATCTGTGGTTTAGTCAGTTTATCCAGGTCCTATCTCCTTAAATTCCCACCTTTTGGCAGTTTCTTCAGTTTTAATCTACACCCATTACTATTAAAATTTCATCTCCCTTCACTATCTGAATAGTTTCATTTATCTCATCACACATTTCTTCAATTTCCTCGTCATCTGCAGAGCTAGTTGGCATTTAAACCCTTACTACTGTAGTAGGCGTGAGCTGCGTGTCTATCTTGGTCACAATAATGCGTTCACTATGCTGTTTGTAGTAGGTTACCCGCGCTCCTATTTTTTTTTTATTCATTATTAAACCTACTCCTACATTACCCCTATTTGATTTTGTATTTATAACCCTGTATTCACCTGACCAAAAGTCTTGTTCCACCTGCCATCGAACTTCTCTAATTCCCACTATATCTAACTTTAACCTATCCATTTCCCATTAAAAATTTTCTAACCTACTGCTCGATTAAGGGATATGAAATTCCACGCTCCGATCCGTAGAACGCCAGTTTTCTTTCTCCTGATAACGACGTCCTCTTGAGTTGTCCCCGCCCGGCAATTCGAATGGGGGACTAATTTACCTCCGGAATATTTTACCCAAGAGGACGCCATCATCATTTAACCATACAGCAAAGCTGCATGCCCTCCGGAAAAATTACGGCTGTAGTTTCCCCTTGCTTTCAGCCGTTCGCAATACCAGCACAGCAAGGCCGTTTTGGTTAGTGTTACAAGGCCAGATCAGTCAATCTTCTAGACTGTTGCGCCTGCAACTACTGAAAAGGCTGCTGTCCCTCCTCAGGAACCACACGTTTGTCTGGCCTCTCAACAGATACCCCTCCGTTGTGGTCGCGCCTAAGGTACGGCCCTCTGTATCGCTGAGGCACGCAAGCCTCCCCACCAACGGCAAAGTCTATGGTTCATGGGGACGATAATGTGAATAAATGGTATAAAACTAAGAGCGAAGCGGAATCTGGACGAAGTCAATTGAAGAGACTATTTTATAAAGAAATGCCATAGATTTCTCTTTTTACAATGATAGTGAATAAATTCTAGTAAGGATTGAATTCTCGTTAAGGAACTAGAATTTAAACTTTACAAACAGCAGAGTTGCTTTCAGATCATCAAGTCCGAAAACTTCACTCATGCGTTGCTTTCCGAAAACTGGTTTCACCCAAGAATGTACTTATTCTTGCATCTTCAAGGGAAACCAAAAATGTTTATAATTAATGTTTGTCTTAAAATGATAGAACAGCATTCTTTTAAAATAGTTTACTTCATAATTTCTACAATGCTGTGGCTAATAAGACAGTCGCCTACCTGTATATTGTAGCTGTCAGTAAGTACGCGAGCCAGCTGCCAGAGATGCTTTTGATTCGGCGTCGGCGGTTGTTCATTTAACGTCGCTCCATGGAACTAAACACTGAAAACTTCTGTGGCCTAATGAAAACACGTCTCGCATTGTGTTAATTAAATCTGAATGCAAAAATTGTGAAGAAATTTTCTGCGTCCGTGAAGTTGTCCGCGCTAACTACGTTGTGTCCAGAAATATTTCGTGCCATGTAGGGAAGAACTTCTTCCACACTGTTCATTTCACCCTTTGTGTAGACTGTTTCGACGGAGCAATGAATTTTACTACAGTCTGGTTCTATGAATTGCTTCTTATCGGCTGGTACGTTTTGTGTTATTCAGAGTTCTACGAATGGTAAAAGAATTGTGTACTCTGTGGAGATAACTAATGTCTCTTCTTTCTCTGATTTTCTGGTTTATTTTCTTTGTCTTTGAGAATATTAATTATGGTATAGCACTGACATAAAGAAAATAATATCTAAACATGTGCACTGCTTCTCATTCTGGACTCACATACAGAACATCAGTCTTAAAACTGAAACGTGCAGGTCGACAAAACACGTGAATGCTATTCTTGTACTCGTACGATACCACGTCTGAACAACACGGTCTGTGTAGTGCATACCACGGGTTGTCATACTGAAGTAGAAATACACTAACACACTTTTTCAATGTGAAATGGGTTTTAAAAACTTGATCTGGAATGTACGATTTGCCAGTCGTCGAATGATTGCTCTTTGCCTAATGTAACTATTGTGAGCAGTACGGCACGTTTGGTTTGTGCCACAGATTGTTAAGTGAAATTGTAGATGCATCAACATACTTTCTTATTGTGAACTGTGGTACTTTGAGATTTTAGGAATCGCTGTCGAATGAGAAATAGCAAATTCTAAAAGTTGACTACAAATGGCTAGCAAAATCGTCAAATGTTTACTGAATGAAGCTTATCCTACCTACATCACCACTAGTAGATACTCTAATAGAGAAAGTCCTACAAACAAAATGCTGTCCCGCTGCATCCATGAACTGACGGCCACAGTCATGGAGATTAGAACGATGACGATAATTAGTGGACCGCAAGCTTTTGGATTGTGCTTCAAAAACGCGGACGATGATGACATCCGACAGCACCAGCTAAGTGGAGACTGACTTTGTCAATGTTTAGAAACGGAAAGCTCAACCCTCGCAAACAATTATTGGAAAGCATTTCGTAGATGAGGTGTCAGGTCAGAGGGGTGTTCTGAATTTTGACACAAAGCAGCTCAATAGGCTGTGGAGGTGAAGGGGTAGGCTAGCAATAGAACAGTGCATCACCATTGACTAGAGACATTTATTGAACACATAAGTCAGGTTTTACCCAAAAGGAACAAACAGTACAAATTACAAAATAATATTCTTTTCCTTTAAGTCACTCAAACATTTAAACAGGCAAATAGCAATCATTTAACTGGAAGCCTATTAAGAAGGCAAGACTAGAAAGTTTGAATGATGAGTTAAATCATATTTAAATAGGCTCTGGCCGAGCACATATTTTAAAACGAAATACTTCCTTTAAGGAACCAGCGATCAAAATTAGATAATCCTCAACAACAATATTACATCCAAGACATTTAAGATTAAACAGAAATATATAACATCATAGAGGTGCAGTCCCAAGTTTTAAGTCGCACGTTTCAGATGGACTGCACTGCAACAGTACAATACAAGTCCCTCAGAGGATCTCCCCACACAGGAAGTTATTGCCGCAATCGACAAAATATCATCATTGCATGTACAGACCTATAACAAACTAAAAACAATGGTTCAAACGGCTCTGAGCACTATGGGACTTAACAGCTATGGTCATCAGTCCCATAGAAATTAGAACTACCTAAACCTAACTAACCTAAGGACATCACACAACACCCAGTCATCACGAACAAACTAAAAGCTCTCTTCAGTTTGGTAGAGTTAATTCCCTTTCAACATAACATACATCACAAGTCTAGCTGTAGGACGTCACCGACACCCCGCAATGTAGCACGCGAGAAACTACAGCGATGCACTCATCACATATCCTTACACAATCCAAGAAGAGAGAGCCGACTACCCAGTAGCGGAACATTTAACCAAGCGCAGCGTGCGGGTTTGCGGGATGCTAATCTCGCCCTTAAGCTCAACACCAGTTCAAATACTAGTCAGCCTACAATCTTGAACCACCATACACAATCCTTCAGTTACTGCATAGAAAGCCAATGTGATAGGCAAACAGACCAGCATATGATAAAAGCTTAAGAAATTTCCTCACTAGACAACCCTTATGAATAGTAGCCGTAATTATTGTTTTTTAAACGTGAGCACACCCAGAATCAAAAGACAAACAATGCCAATCATAAGGACAGTAGCACATAAGCAACTGACAATGGTAACTTCTGCTTAGATTGGCTGCAAATCAGCATGTGATTTAACACACCAGCGAACAGTCTTTACAACATAACCATGAATACAATAGCAAATTACTCAAACGTGTACTCTCCCACGATTTCCATTCGCAAAGCCATAGACAAACGTGGAGAACGTATCACTTAGACCAACATAACGGCGCTCCCTCAGTTACCCCAAATAACTGACTCCCTTAGTTGCACAGCAAAGAACCATACCTAATGAAACCACCACAGTTTTCGCCTCTAAATTGTCACAGTACAAGTGAGAATCACAAATGTAGTTTTGCATCAGTTCCCGTATAGTCAATACAAGCGCCTGATTTTCACCCGCTTATAACGGCAGGCAGCAACATCGTACGGAAAAGAGCGTAAACACAAGCTCTTACCAATTCTCGTCTCCGAAAGCAGCCACCGCAACTCTCGGGAACCACTAGGACATCCAATGCGAAAATCGTTACTCCTTCACACAAATTACAGGACGCCCGCTTCCCGCTGCTTGCTACGGCGCCTTCCGTTCAGAGCCCACTTGTATATTTCCATGTGATAGGTCCGGTCCCACACTCGCTGCGTCAACCCGACAACCGTCTTCCACCACGTCCCGGAGCACACCCCCACAGGACCTCGCCTCGTTACTCCTCGCGTAGGCCCCAGAGGGCGCTGCTTACCGCCCTGACCGTGGCAGTAAAGATAAACCACCAGAGTGGCACTATCGATATGAGCCGCCACGGCTCAGTAGTAAAACTTTCTTTTGTAGTGAAGCTGTTTTCTTTTCTCATTGTCACTGTTCTTACATAACTAAAGGTTTTTACAAACATTTCCAGTAGCTAACAGAATTAAAAATTAAATTAATTTCCTTCATTAACTAGGTCTATATTACAGGAATTCACATTTTTCGAAGCCCTTTATCGTCCAATACAATCCTCGCTATTGCAAATGAATATTATAACTAGAAGTACTATCACTTCATTTTCATTCGCTTTTCTTGCACATGTATGTATGTTATGTACTGATTGCAAGTGTTATTTTCCACAATTGGATGTTATCTTGATTTTTGTGTCCATTTTAGTGTTATTCATATCGTATGTTTGGGAAAACAAAGCACATTGTGAGGGTTCCGCCATTAAGCTAGCAGGCAGAAGCCAGCGAGCCAACATGATAGTTTGAAGGGGAGGGGAGACTAGACCTCGGGGTATGCAGTATTTTTAATATTTTAGAAGACAATTGGCAAATTGTATGCAGCCATAAAAAGTTCTAGTTCCAGCCCGGTTAAAACGTGCTTGGCCGAAGGAACTTTTCATCGTACTCCTGTACAAAACGGGCACAGCAATATCATGTCTATTCGCCGACATCGGACAAGAGACTTTCAAGTAAAATGTCTCTCCTGGTTGTGGATATTTATTATGGATGTACGAGCCCATGTTATGGACGGGTGGATGATGACATATGGAAGTTTATGTCTGGCCTTGAGTCGTGCTTCGGTAGCGTAATGGTAAGGCGTCCTCTCCGAATAAACGGGAAATCCGTGTTCGAGCTCCAGCCCGGTACAAATATTCGGTGTCGTCATTCAATTATGCGACTGATGTTTGTCTTTATCCGCAACTGCGAATACATTTCATGTATGACGAAAACTTGGCTGAAATGCGGCTCGGGTCACCGGTGTCCCGAAAGCCTTCACTGTATATACACCTTTGTATGACGTCACTTCACCTCGGTGGTACTTGCTGGGCTATCTGCAGCAAAGTAGTCCTTCGCTGCTTTTACTGCTGCTATAGTGACCAGCCAGACGTCTGAATGACCCTGAAACAGTATTTTTGACGTATTTTTCTACCCCACTGCTTTATTTGCTAAACAAATGCAAAATTATGCAAACGATACGAAAAGTACTTAACATAACCTTTGTACTGTTTAAAGACTCCAACCTCAAAAAGTATTCCTTTATGAGTCTTTCATTGAAACAACTGACCCACATTTTAGGATGTCATGGGCAGTCATTGCAGAAGGATTAATGTTCTTGGTGTTTCTGTCTGCAACTTTTTTGTCTTGTTCAGTGAAACTCATTTTGTAATACAATGTGCAGTGTCGACGAAATTTTCTTCCTGGTCCCTCAATTTTTCTCAAGGTTTGGACTTTCCTCCTTGATGAGGAGTGACACAAGTAGCATATCCACAACTGACTCTTTGAAAATGCGAAATGATGTTCTTCTCTTCGAAGTACTCTTTTTAATATGCTGAGCCCAAGCATCCCTAGTAGAACTTACTAGATCTCTCTATTTATCGATTCAGTAAAAGATTTCGACTCCATTATCGTTCACTACTCCACATATTTCCCCATTTTTAACCTTCCTCTCCATAATATTCTTGGTAAGCCTGACTCTGTTTTGAGAAATTGTATTACAGAGAAGCAAATTCTTATCGAACAACTTAAGCACTGAGGAAATGCTTGCATAGAAATTATCGACATAAAGAATATGACTTTATCCCAAAAAGAGGTTTACATACTATCAGGGTGAGAGCCTCTACTTTGACCAATAAAGTGAAATTTCTGGGACCTCATCTACGCCCATAATTCGTGTTATGCCACTAAACGTATCTGTTTCTTCCTCAGAAGTGTCACTTTATAGTTGGTTGTCTTCCCCTTGATTCGCAAGGCAAAAATGTAGCCTTACACTGTAAAAATTTGGTACAGTTTTACACCGTATTTGTGAGACTTTTTGAGGACATGATGCATAAATATCCAATTTTCTTTAGAAGGAATCGTGGATTCATCAATTACCACATCTCTTCCAGGGCGTTAGCTCATTTTGAAAGTTACTTTTCAGATGTTCAGCTAAGTCCTGTACTTTGAAATTCTTGCTAGTTGCATTTGTATGGGCGTTATCATAAAAAAATGCAAGCCAGACAATGACTTTAGACACTGAACAGGAGGTGTAGTGGCCTTTATGACTTTGTCTTCGTTCAGTTGATTCTTTGATCCTTAAACTGAAATTTCTGGGATCTCATTTAAGCCCATGATTAGCGTGATGTCAATAAACTTGTTTATTTCTTCCAAAGAAGTGTCTACCAAATGGCTTTACTAGATCTTTTAGGAAAGTTTTTGTGCTGCATATCTGTTTCTTTCCAGAACTATATGCTAAAATATGTCTATTGTTATAGATACTTTCTGAACGTGAGAAAGGATCCAAAAATTAGTGGAAATACCCTCTAAGACAAAAAAGAAAAAATACAGATCAGTAGCTGTAATGTACGGACGAGCAAACGCTTACGATTTCAGAATAATTTTATGATACATTCAAGAGAAAGAGTTTTACAAGTTGAGCAAGTCAATAACGCGTTGTTCCAAACATTCTGCATGGTGTCTGTTTGTTCTATATCGTGTCTCCCTACCACTTTCGCGCAACGACGCTCTGAGCATGGTTCTTAGGGAATTGACAAGTTTGAACCTGGGACCTGTTGCTGGTAAGGGGACGTCAGACCACACAAGACATGTAGAATTCAGAAGAGTTCAGTGAGACTAGTGATGATATAACCAAATACTTAATGATGTCAGCATCAGCTCCACTGCACTCCCTGTAAAGGAATCTTAATACTAACTAAATTTAGTGGAAGGGGTTCAAGGCTTTCCTATTTTTAGTTAGCTGGTAAAATAACGTCGAAAAAGCAGTTAAGTTTACCATTGGAAATTTTATTCTACTCAAAAAACATCGTTTATAAATTGCACAATTGATAAAAGGAAATGTTTCAATACAGGATGGTAAAAACCAACTGCATTCAACAAAAATGTGAACGAATATTCCCTGAATGGGTTTCCAAGTTCTACAATGGATCGAAGGATGACCTATACCATATCACATCTATAATCTAGGTTTAAATTAAGTTTCACAAGAGAGAAAACTATCAAAATGGTCTACAGTGACCCTCAATTATCTTTAATTACTTATCTAATTTGTCGTAAATTACAGTGGCTGATGTGGCTTCTCAGTAACTATATAACAGAAAAATCATCGAGTTTCAGATTTTTACTTCAAGTGGCAAATGTGAACACCATGAGCTCTAATTGACGATCGACACTAGTATTACGTAAAGAGGATGTACCAGATGAGACTTCTGCAGTTCTGAGTGAAGCCTCATGCGCTCAAAAATGCGGCATCGCGAGCGTTCATTACTTTGTCAGTGTTCGTCAGGGGGTGGCGGCGGGCGCAGCTCTGTCCAGCTCGCCCTCTCGGAAGCAACTCTCTTGTAACTTCTCCTTACTACAATTTACCGAAGTTGGTTTAAAAAATAAACTATCTGGCTGTGTTTTCATCTGACCAATCAGGGTCTCAATGTGAACCTTAAGCTCCGCCTACAAAAATTCTGTCAATCCAATGAGAAACGTTATACTTTTCGTGGTGGGGCAATGTTTTTAAACTTTGCAACGTAACAGAGACGCGAAAAAGTCTCATGCTGAAACTTGCAGCTGGTGTGGTCCTTTTTGCGTTATCATAAGATCTATACTGTTCTTGTGGAGGGCTCTATCTTTTAACATGGGCTGGGGGTTGGTCCTAACGTAACACAGACGTGAAAAAGTCTCACACTAAAAACTTGCGGGTGGTGTGGTCGTAGCGGCAAGCTGGCGACGTGGGTGTCCGTCCTTTATCGTAGGGCATCAGCGTGCTGTTTAATAGCAGTAGTGTGACTTTTACACCTTTTTTTTTGCCAGTGGTGGCTTACCCAAGCGGTTTTCTCGTCGGGCCATTTTTTGCTCACTCCACTGAGTGGGGGCTCTCGGAGACGCTTCCAGCGTTCGGCATCCCGTCGCGTCTCTGCAGGGCTCCACTACTGTGCAGGTCCGTGTTCCGTCCCAGCAGGGTTCCACCTAGTGGGCAAATTTATTGTCCACTCTATGAGGGCCCTCTGTTGGTATCGCAGTCCTTTCCCTTCTCTCGATGCTTCTGCCTTGTAAGAATCATGTCTTGCTAATTACGTCCTTTTCTTTCTTGATACTTCTCGCGTTGCATCTTGTGGGTGATTGCATCTGGTCTTTGCTGTTTTTTTTTTACAATAGTTCTTACAAAAAGTTTTACTTATAATCATCTAACATATGTTTTATACCTATGGTACCTACATTGCTTTACGCCTTTTTAAAAAGCTTTACAAATTTCGGCGCCCTTTCCATGTAACAATTCTAAGATATTTAGAGTCTTAACTTATGCAAGAAACCTCAAATTCGTTACTTTTTCTTTGTAGTGTCGTCGTGTATAGCATTTTAGTATTTCATGCTGTTAGACTATCTACGCTTTATCCCTTCACCTTAATCTATGATACTATTGATGTTATTATTGAAACTACTTACTTTTTCCCACCTTCCTCTCTCTTCATTCTTCTTTCTCCTGACGATCTTGTCTGCAGCATAATCTTGAAATACTGTGCTGATTATTAACCTGTAATAAAATTAATCTACAAACTTGTATTGAAAGCGTTTTAATACTGCCAGTCTTAGGTAAAAATACCTCTGCTCTATCTCGTAAAATACCCTATAATTCTCTTTTACTGTGTTCTGAAACACATTGAACTTCTAGGAATTTTTCGTCGACTTCTTTATGGACTTCTAACATGAGTTGAGGCGATTCCCCCTTTTGTGCATACCATTCTAATTCTTCATCTTCTTTATCTCACGTCATTCATAATTGTTTGTTTATAACTGGTATTTCTTCTAATTTTAGCTTTTGCTCAAAGAGAAGTGTGACATTCCCGAATGTTACGCTACCTTTCCCTATATCTATTATCGCTCGTCTCTCATTTAAAATATCTGCACTTATAATCAAATCTACAGTTAGTTTAGCCAGCCGCGGTGGTCTAGCGGTTCTGGGCGCGCAGTCGGGAACCGCGCGACTGCTACGGTCGCAGGTTCGAATCCTGCCTCGGGCATGGATGTGTGGGATGTCCTTAGGTTAGTTAGGTTTAAGTAGTTCTAAGTTCTAGGGGACTGATGACCACAGATGTTAAGTCCCATAGTGCTCCGAGCCATTTGAACCATTTGAACCTACAGTTAGTTTAGGTATAATCACGAAGTTGGCTTCGATCTTTTGACCTTGGCACGAAAGAGTTAACCTTGTTTGTCTCGTAACTTCCGCAGCATTGTTTCTAATAGGACCTCTTACTTTAATCTTATGTTTTCAGAACTGGCCATTCCTCATCGGCATTACACTGCATGAATAAATTTTCTGAGATCGCAGTCAGTTCACTTCCGCTATCAATTACAATATTGACTGTGGTATGCTTTACCATGGCCTTCACAATTGGTTGAATTTGAAAGTATTGGTTCTGCTCTTCTTCTTCTTGCATCAACGAATCCTCCACTGAATCATACATGAGTCTATTTAGGAATTTCCCTTGTGAATTCGAACTTTCTGTAGGATAAGCTTCGACGGCTACTTCTCTCTCTTTTATTTCCTCTTCTCTATTTCTTCCTTCATCTACGCTTTCCTCAACATCTACTACTTTGTCCTCATCCCCGTCTATCTTCTCCTTCTTCGTCGCTACTTCCACATAATCGCATCTAAATGCTCTAATTATCGCTTCATAACTTCCTTCATTATATACGTTGGGTTGTGTGCCCACTCGTAACTTAATTTCAACTTCTGTCGACTGCGCATTATCCTCATTGAATTCGCTTTCCCTGGTTTCCATCTCAAATAGCTCTGCAATACTCATTACTACGTCCTTTCATCCTACATTCGTTGTGCATGCCTCTGGTAATTCATCTTCCTCGTCAATATTCTCCCAATTAATTTCGTCCCAACACGATATTGTTATTTTCTTGTCTTCGTTTTCATCTGGTCCCTTCGGATTTGTTTCTTCCTTCTTCTCTTCTCGTGATAAGATTTTTACTTCTCTGTTCAAGGTGCTGCAATTGTCCTGGGTCGGTGCGTCATTCTCCTTGGCATGGGCGCTTAGCTGTCAATTAGAACGTTTATCGGGGTTTGGTGGTCTTACCTCCACCTCTTCTATCTTTATTCTCTTTTCTTGTTCAGCTTGTTGATAGTGGTTTCTTTGTTGATAATTTGCGGTCTATTGGTTCTCCAGTACCCGTTCCGATTGTCGTTATTCCCTCTGTAATAGTTGTTGCCGTTCCTGGATGAATTATAGTTATTGCCATATTCTCTTCTAATTCCATAACCGGTTCTTTGTTCAAATCTATTGTCGTTTCTTGGTGCGAAGTTATCACAAGGTTCGTAATTATTGTTTCTTCGTACTGTGTCTTGTGGATTCCACTGCTTTTTGCTTTCGTTTTCACGTGCGCTTCGTCTTTTTCTTGCGTCATCTTCCGAAAATATGAACTCTAGTTCCCTTAGAATACCTTTAAATGCTTCGACGTCATTGCCTCCGCAACCTACTAAAGATTGCTGGTATTTCAATGGTAGCTTCATCGCGCATAGTTTAATCAACTCTCCGTCACTGTATGGTACATCTGAGCATTGATTTTTCTTTGCCATTAATTCGAAAAATTTCACAGGACTCTTCTCTCCGGAATTTTCAAAATACGGGTTCTGTAATAATTCGTACTTCACTCTGTTCTGTGCTTCGCTGGACCAATATCGTGAGAGAAACTTCTCTCTGAAATCTTCGTACGATCGGCATGTCGCTGCAACATTCTGCATGGCTTCTGCGACAGTTCCTGACATGTGTGCACATATAAAGTCTAATTTGTGTGCTAGCGTCCAGTGTTCTGGTAATCCTACTCGGAATTGATCAATAAAAGTTCGTGGATGTGATGAGTTTCCTTCTCGAAAGTGTTGAAATTTTCTGACTGTGAGGAAATGATTGTTGTCGTACTTCGTCATAGTTCCATACGAAATTCGCTATTCTTCGCCACTTTTTTCTGGTCATTTCTCCCGACGTTCTTTCCGGTTGTGGTAGATCCATTGGATATTGTCCACTGTAACTTTCGCCTACCCTTGCGTAGTATCGTTGGAGTGGTACGCAATAATTTTCATCAATCGGTTGTGAACGTGTAGCTGAATGCATTGCACTGTACTCTTCGCGACCTGGCTATCCATTGTCACGTATGTTACTTTCCGCCTGTGATTGGAATCGCAAATGCATGATATCTTCGTTAATTGCTTGTTTTTCCGGTGCTGTTACAGATACGGATGTGGTTGCAGACTCTGTGCTTGTTCGATCCTGTTCACTACGCTCTTCAATGGTTTGCAACAACTCTGTTCGCAATTTCTGAAATTGTCGCTTCGTTTGCGCTTCTATTTTGACTATGCGGTTATCATATCTTTTCAGCGCTGCTTTTGTGATACGTTTGTGTAACACGCTGTTTTCAACAATTTCACGCGCTGTACCTGCTGCTTGTCTGATAATTTCGTTTATCTGTTTCTCTAGTTTCTTGACTTCTCCCTGGGTGTTGTTACGTAATGTTTTGATCTCGTCCTGAATGTCATTACGCAATATTTGCACGTCCGCTTGTACCTTGCCAAAGTCTGTTCTCAATTGATTGTGACCTATTATTAAGTTTCCTATCACTTCTCGAGATTCTTTTGCCTCGTCTTCAATATGACTTAGGTGTAACTGAATTTTTTTGTTTTGTTCTTTAATCTCACTCATTTGTCTCGTGGTTTCTGCGATTTGTTTCGTCGTTTCTGCATTTTGTTTCGTCATTTCTGCATTCTGAAATTTAATTTGTATCACAGTTTCTTTATTTTGTCTTGTCATGGTTTCCATCATTAATTGTAATAATTCTGCCAGATTGGTTTGTTCTATTGCGTTTTCTTCCGTCGTCCTACGCTCTGTGTTTTCGCCCATGTGATGGTTCGCAACCGATTGCATTGAACTGTGCTGTGACACGTTTCTGCTAGCATTCCTTGTACTCTGTGGTGAGGGAGCTCTGATTACTTGTACTATGGGTTCTACGTATTCAAGACGCAAGTTAGAATCCTCATCGGCTGTCTCTCTACTTTCCTGCTCCTCTGTTTTTATGCTGACCTAGGTTTTCTGTGCCTTGGCGTACATTATCCTCCTTATGGTGCGTTATATGTCCTATTTTTCGCGATACTGCATCGTCTGTTGTACTGTCCTCTATTCTCTGTCCGTCTTTATGTTTGGTCTCTACCTCAATTCGGTCAAGGTCTCGATCTGCCATTGCTAATCTTTCCGAATCCCTTATTTTCTGTTTTAAAAGCAATTCACGCGCCCTACTTCGAGTCAACATGCGCTCATACGATCTCACGCGTTTCATAAACTTTTTGTTCACACGACTTGACACTACCAAGACTGACAATCCATTCACTTACTTGTTGGGTCAGAACCAACTTGTCAGCGATGTATCCGCCACCTGTGCGCTTGCATTGAGGAGAAAACTTATTTCTAACAATATTACAATTCATAACGTAATTATGCTGTTGTCTCTGCTAGAATGTCTATCTATTGAATACTTTATTACTATCTATCGCTGAAGCTACTGTTTTCGACTATTTATAATGTTAAAAAAAAATTTTTTTTCATTACGAAAATTTTTCAACAGGATATTTTTCCGACGTAGTTTGGCATGTGGTCGACCTTCAACCATGGTATTTTACCATTCTGGCAGGGTCGCCGTTTTCTAAACATTCTTCATGGTGTCTGTTTGTTCTATATCGTGTCTCCCTACCAATTTTGCGCAAAGACGCTCTGAGCGTGTTTTTTAGGGAATTGACTAGTTTGAACCTGGGACCTGTTGCTGGTAAGGAGACGTCAGACCACACATGACATGTAGAATTCAGAAGAGTTCAGTGAGACTAGCGATGATATAACCAAATACTTAATGATGTCAGCATCAGCTCCACTGCACTCCCTGTAAATGAATCTTAATACTAACTAAATTTAGGGAAAGGGGTTCAAGGCTTTCCTATTTTAGTTAGCTGGTAAAATAACGTCGAAAAAGCAGTTAAGTTTATCATTGGAAATTTTATTCTACTCACAAAACATCGTTTACAAATTGCACTATTGATAAAAGGAAATGTTTTAATACAGGATGGTAAAAACCAACTGCGTTCAACAAAAATGTGAACGATTATTCCCTGAATGGGTTTCCAAGTTCTACAATGGATCGAAGGATGACCTATACCATATCACATCTATAATCTAGGTTTAAATTAAGTTTCACAAGAGAGAAAACTATCAAAATGGTCTACAGTGACCCTCAATTATCTTTAATTACTTACCTAATTTGTCGTAAATTACAGTGGCTGATGTGGCTTCTCAGTAACTATATAACCGAAAAATCATCGAGTTTCAGATTTTTACTTCAAGTGGCAAATGCGAACACCATGAGCTTTAATTGACGATCGACACTAGTATTACGTAAAGGGGATGTACCAGATGAGGCTTCTGCAGTTCTGAGTGAAGCCTTATGCGCTCAAAAATGCGGCATCGTGTGCGTTCATTACCTTGTCGGTGTTCGTCAGGGGGCGGCGGCGGGCGCAGCTCTGTCCAGCTCGCCCTCTCGGAAGCAACTCTCTTCTAACTTCTCCTTACTACAATGGTTTAAAAAAAACTATCTGGCTATGTTTTCATCTGACCAATCAGGGTCTCAATGTTAACCTTAAGCTCCGCCTACAAAAATTCTGTCTATCCAATGAGTAACGTTATACTTTTCGTGGTGGGGCAATGTTTTTAAACTTTGCAACATAACAGAGACGCGAAAAAGTCTCACGCTAAAACTTGCTGGTGGTGTAGCCCTTTTTGTGTTATCGTAAGATCTATACTGTTCTTCAGGAGGGCTCTAGCTTTTAACATGGGCTGGGGGGTGGTACTAACGTAACAGAGACACGAAAGAGTCTCACGCTAAAAACTATCGGGCGGTGTGGTCGTAGTGGTTAGCTGGCGACGTGGGTGTCCGTCCCTTATAGTAGGGCCTTCTCGCTTAACACGGTTCTGCTCTCGGCTTCTGTTCTCGTTTTTCCCCTCGGAACTGCGTCTGTCTCACGGTGGGAAGGTGTGGCATGCATTTAGACATTCTTGTGCTAGTCTGTGGTATTCCATTTGCTCACTCGTTACTCGTATTACTTTGGTTCATTTTATGTCACGATTTATTTGGAGCTATGTGACATACTACTGGATTTGCTTATCATGTCAGGGTTTTCATGGAAGGTGTTGGATTTGCCTGACACCTTACAATGTAAGCAGTTATTTGGCTAGGCTTTGAGTGACAGGGTTGCTTGATGCTCTCCTGAGGGAGACAGTCAATATCCCGAGCTATTGAAGGGCTCTGCAGATATTTCTGAGGAGTTTTATTTTGCTTAGAGTGTATTACCTTGAAGCTCAGATCAAAGATGCTCAGTTAAATAAAAGTCATTATCAGCACGTGAGACGTTAGCCCTCAGACACTACGAAGACACTGAATATGTTCGCTTAGTTAGAGGTCTTACTGAAGCCGTCGATAGTGATTGGCAGCGTAGAGGAAATAGCAGTGCAGATTTACAACCACGACGTGAGACATCTCGTAAGGCTCACTGAGATGAATGGAGTTTGGTCGCCTTGCAGAGAGGACGAGTGCAATGATCCAAGAAGATATTATGATCGTCAACAGGGATACCGACGTGATTTCCAGAGAGATGAGAATGAGGGAGTGTACGAAAAATGACCACAAAAGAGATGAAACGAAGAGGAAGATAGTAACTGTTCCGAAAGAACAGATACCAATGGTGACCGTGCAGCTTCTCTAGAAAGAATTGCTAATTAATCGAAACCCTCAGCTACCAACAGGTGTTGTTGATATACCTCAATGAGGACAGCAGAAAATGTGTGCTCCGACCGGGACACGCACCCGGGATCTCCTACTTACATGGCATACGCTCTATCCATCTCAGCCACTGAGGGCACAGACGATAGTGCGACTGCAGGGACTTATCCCTTGCACGCTTCCCGCGAGACCCACATTGCCAACTGTCCACAACCTACATTCATAATGTTCCTAATAGATATTTGCCTATTCAACCACTACTCGTGCCAACTAAGGTGACGATTCGCGTAAGAGTTTGGGCAAAGCGTGCGCATTCACACAGAAGAAGGTTCAAGGGTACCCGGCCATTCACCCACTTCACTACAAGCACAGTTCATTTATCTTTTTCGTTCCTAATAGAAGACTGGAAAAATGAATAACTAGGTAATGTATTGCAACAGCGTGTTTTTGCCGACACTTTGTGATACATTACAGCTTATACTGACATTTTCACCTACACACTCATTCTTATTTATACTGTTATGTATTTGTACGAATTCTGTGGTCCATCAATGCTTAGACTAACGTCATATTATTGTTGTATAATATCATATCGCTGTTCAGATCGCGTCCAGCCGGAGTTAAAATTCGAGCACTGTCTTCTTCGTTAGAGGATGACTGTCAGCTTTCTTAAATGTAGCGTTAAAGCTTGTGAATAATCGAGTGATATCCCTTGGAACTCTTAACTCCTATTGGCGGTGGCGTCACCTGAAGGAAGGGATAAACATTAGGAGAAACAAGCTGCGGCACAGTCGCAAACTGAATGGTTCACGTCTGTAGTCACAAGTTTTTAGGTCCGCAGACTATTGGCTTTGGTCAGCATTGACCAACTTCAGATCAGTTATCAGTTTCATAAAAACATGTCCTATTATACTGGACGTGTTTTTATGAAACAGATCTGAAGGTAGTCATTGCTGACCGCAGCAAGTAGTCTGAAGACCTAAAAATTTGTGACCATAGACGCGAAATAAAGGAAATTAATAATACGAGGAAATTCAGGAAATCGCTCTGCCGTACACATGCCTTGATGGCCTAACTGGTTGAAGAGGCTCCTTGCCGTATGCAAGAGATACTTTTGTAACAGAGTATTCATTACCTTGCATGTTCTGGATTCTAAAATGGAATTCACTCGCATCATTTCACGTCCTTATATTCCATATGACGCATACTCATCGACCATATGCAATTTACGTGAGTTGAATTTCGTTGATAAACATATTCAATGCATGCTTCGAAACATGTGTTACAAAGTAGGAGATAACACAACAAACTCCATTTGTTGAGATAGTGAAGCGTAATGGCTGAGATTTTGACTGCCGGCCGGGGTGGCCGAGCAGTTCTAGGCGCTACAGTCGGGAACAGCGCGACCTCTACGGTCGCAGGTTCGAATCCTGCCTCGGGCAGTCCTTAGGTTAGATAGGTTTAAGTAGTTCAAAGTACTACGGGACTGATGACCTTAGATGTTATGTCCCATAGTGCTTAGAGCCATTTGAAATTTTAACTACAGGAAACTACAACAAAGGCGGACTGCAACATTTTCTTAAAAGAAACGAAGATTAGGTTTTAACTTTCCGTCGATCAAGTGAATTTGCGTTCAGTCAGGGGAAACCTAAAAACACTGTAGAAATGAAAATAACATTTAGAGTTGGAACCGCTTATTCTTCAGTGACAATTATATTGGGTAAAATCATGTGGAATGTGGTTTTATCAGCATGTGTGACAAGCTGTTCTGCAAAGAAAGATAATTTACAAATAAAACATTTAAAATCACTGTTTTGAATAACTAAAAACTGATTGCCACTTGCACATGGCACAATTCAATTCTGCTCTACTGTACAAATTCCTTCTACATGGTGATTCAGCTGGTACTGCCGATCTGTTTTAGGCAACTGGAAGTATGCCTGTATCAGAAACAGCATCCAGAAAGGCGGCAGGCACATAATCGATATACATTAACTCTCAGAGCTTAAGGGATGATAAAAAATAGAGTCATACTGTAAAAATGCAAGAAAGTACCGGCCATGAATTACACAGTAATTTTGGACAAGGTATACCTTACTTCTGCCACACTTTACCAAGCGTCTCTACCTTTTTTTGTTGTAACTAACGATGTAGTTATACCGGTTTAGGATCACTCTGTAAGTTTATTCCATTTATGTGCTTAATATTTTACGAAACGTTGCCGTATAAAGCGTGTTTCACCATCGGAAACAACGAAATTAACAGGAGATACAAACAGGAAGCATAGAAGTAAGAAGTCTCCGGTGAATAACCCAATGAAGAGATTAATATACGACTCGCCGTGTTAATGTGCTAAAGCAGATTCTTTTCCAAAATTTGTACAGTGGGTCTAAGACGTCTCCGTGTATTTAGCAAGTTGTTCTGTGACATTTTGACAATGTGCTTCATGTCTCCAGAGCGAGGTGATTAACAACAATGTTTTGTCATGTGAGGTTGCAAGAAACGACATAGGTAGGGGCAGCTGAATCATCCTGTACATTAATCTTCACCCAAAGCTCTGAGAGGAAATTGATATCGATCACACGGCAATCGCTTGTTTAGATGCCGTTTCTCATACAGACGTAGTGTCGGTTGTATAAAACACATTGGTAGCGGCAACTGAATCACCCTGTCTATATATTTACAACATAAAATGAAAGAAGTCAAAGCAGAAATTGCAGTAACAAATCGATAGTTACAGTGGTTTACTTCTCTATTTTATTTCTTCATACTGAAAGGGGATTCACCAGCGAGCCACCAGTAGTGTAGAAATTATGAATTCGGTGTCTCTTGTAGATTAAAATAATAACTCACTGCATGTGAGAAAAGCCGATGCCGCCTTGTGCTGATTGACACTTTCTACTTTTTTAGCAGAAAACACCGGACTTGGCCATTTTGAAGGTAAATTGGAAATTGGAAATTTGTGGTAAGGACTATGGGACCAAACTGCTGAGGTCTTCGGTCCCTAGACTTACGCACTACTTAATCTAACTTAAACTAACTTACGCTAAGGACAACACACACACACCCATGTCCGAGGGCGGACTCGAACCTTCGACGGGGGCAGCCGCGCGAGCCGTGACGAGACGCCCAGACCGCACGGCTACTCCTGAAGGCAAATATTTGAAGGCTAATTTCTCTGGAGAATACAGAGATCGTAGTATGGATTCCTAACATCAGTTACAAGGAGTTCAAAATGGCTCTGAGCACTATGGGACTTAACATCTATGGTCATCAGTCCCCTAGAACTTAGAACTACTTAAGCCTAACTAACCTAAGGACAGCACACAACATCCAGCCATCACGAGGCAGAGAAAATCCCTGACCCCGCCGGGAATCGAACCCGGGAACCCGGGCGTGGGAAGCGAGAACGCTACCGCACGACCACGAGATGCGGGCTTACAAGGAGTAACTGAGTGTTGAGTGAGGAACAGATCGCTCATATTGCAATAGCCATTACTTGTATAATTGGGCACTCGTCTATGATCGAAGTTATAAAAGGAAGAATCGACTTTCATTGTCGGTCTCTTGCGCGTAGATAAAGTAGAGTACATCACGTGCGTTCTGCGGATGTGATTTCATCCCTGAAGACTCAGGTGGACAGAGAAACTTTTGTTAAATGAGAAATATACACAATGTTGGATTTCGCCCACATTCCGAAATAGCGTAAGTAGTTAGAAGCGATCATCTGCTTTAAATCGGAATAGTTTCCAATTTTTCACGCCTGTGCTTCGCTGGGGACGTCTCCTGACAGTGCACACCAAGCTTTGGCCACTAAATCTTTAGGCCCGTTATGTTCAAATGGACGGGCCGATTTATTTTCCCTTCCTTGACATACCTCCGTCTCTAATGACCACGATGTCGACAGGACGTTAAACCCAATCCTCCTTCCTTGCTTTCTCACCATTTGGCTATACACTGTCCTACACATTAATGAGACCACTTGTTAATAACCACATATTGCGGCGCGAACCGATACGAGAAGAGCAGAAAGAGAGTCAATGAGTTTCCGGAGGGTACGAACACGGTTATGAAACCTGGCCAACTGCGGTACCATGGCCATTTGCACTAGATATCTACATCTACATCTACACCTACGTGATTACTCTGCAATTCACATTTAAGTGCTTGGCAGAGGGGTCATCGAACCACAATCATACTATCTCTCTACCATTCCACTCCCGAACAGCGCTGGAAAAACGAACACCTAAACATTTCTGTTCGAGCTCTGATTTCTCTTATTTTATTTCGATGATCATTCCTACCTATGTAGGTTGGGCTCAACAAAGTACTTTCGCATTCAGAAGAGAAAGTTGGTGACTGAAATTTCGTAAATTGATTTCGCCGCGACGAAAATCGTCATTGCTTTAATGACTTCCATCCCAACTCGCGTATCATATCTGCCACACTCTCTCCCCTATTACGTGATAATACAAAACGAGCTGCCCCTTTTTGCACCCTTTCGATGTCCTCCGTCAATCCCACACCGCGCAGCAATATTCTAACAGAGGACAAACGAGTGTAGTGTAAGCTGTCTCTTTAGTGGATTTATTGCATCTTCTAAGTGTCCTGCCAATGAAAGGCAACCTTTGGCTCGCCTCCCCCACAATATTGTCTATGTGGTCTTTCCAACTGAAGTTGTTCGTAATTTTAACACCCAGGTACTTAGTTGAATTGACAGCCTTGAGAATTGTACTATTTATCGAGTAATCGAATTCCAACGGATTTGTTTTGGAACTCATGGGGATCACGTCACACTTTTCGTTATTTAGCGTCAACTGCCACCTGCCACACCATACAGCAAACCTTTCTAAATCGCTTTGAAACTGATACTGGTCTTCGGATGACCTTACTAGACGGTAAATTACAGCATCATCTGCGAACAACCTAATAGAACTGCTCAGATTGTCACCCAGGTCATTTATATTGCACGAACAGCTCAATCAAGATTGTCCCACAGATTTTCGATTGGCTTTCAATCCGGAGGGTTTGACGTCAGGAGAGTGTGTTGAAATCAGTCCGGTGCTACTCGAGTCACGCACGTTCACTGCGAGCAGTGTGATGCGTTGCATTGTCCTGCTGGTAGTTGCCACCGTGACGAGGAAAACTAACTGCATTTAGGGGTTCACACTTTTGTCGATACTCTATGCTTTCCTGAATGATGGAATCGCCCAGGGAATGCCAGTGAAACATTCCGCAGAGCATAGCACTTTCTCCTGCAGCCTCGCCCCTTCCCTCGATTGCTGCGGAGTTTTTGATTTTTGTCTGAAGGAGCATACAAAATGATTCATCTGAAAAAGTCACCTAAGCGATCAGTTTCTCAACAGTTGCAAGTCTATTCACCCATTCACAACCCCACAGTCATCGTTCACCCCTGTCATCTATGACCCGTGGTGCACACAGCTACCTCGACCACAGTTTTTACATAGCGCCACTCTGCCATGTACGGTACACTTTAACCAAGGCGGCCCGCGAACTGTTTACAAACTTAGCAGTTGGGGACATGCTTCCCCACTTGACCCGAAAGCCAATGATGTGCCCTTTTGGATGGCAGATAAGTCGTTCCATTTCCGCATTACCGTAACGACTGCACTGTTTCCCGTGTCCTCCGACAACCTTTAAATGCCGACCACTGCTAGAGTTACGACCTGCCGTGTTCGAGTGATTATTGCACGTTGACGTCGAAGATATGTGGTGATCACATTAATGTGTCTGGGCCCTGTATTATCGTCGCAATCGGCTTCTGTTTCCGTCGTAATTGTTACTGTGCATTTTTTAGGCTATGCGTTGACTTTGACTGACACTTCTTCAAACCGTTCAACATACGAAACTATAAATTAAATCTCCATTCAATAATGATGTAACTAATTACACTGAAACACAGCGAAGGTGTTATTTGACTATCCTCATCTGGTTCCCTACTTTGATTTACACTGATGTGGAAAAAGACAAGAGATGTCCCGGTAGGACTTCCTTTTGCCCGGCGTAGTGCAGTAACTCGCCGTGGCGTGGAGTCAACAAGTCGTTCGAAGTCCCCTGCAGAAATAGTTAGCCATGCTGCGTCCACAGTCATCTATAATTGCGAAAGTGTTTCCGGTGCCGGATTTTGTGGATTGTGTCACATAAATGTTCCGTGGGATTCATATTGGGCGATCTGGGTAACTAAATCATTTACTCGAAATTTGCAGAGCGTTCTTCAAACCAATCGCGAACAACTGTGGACCCATGACATGGCGTATTGTCATCTATAAAAATCCCATCGGAGTTTGAGAACATGAAGTCCGTGAATGGCAGCAAATGGTCTCCAGGTAGCCGAACATAATCATTTCGAGTCGTTATCGGCACAGTTAGAACAGAAGATCTGGTCTATTCGATATAAGCACAGCCCACACCATTAGACAGCCACCAATAGCTTGCAGGGCCTTGATGACAACTTGGACCCATGGCTTTGCGGAGTCTACGCCACTCACCAATGTTATCATTAGCTCATACTAACTGAAATCGGCACACATCTGACCAGGTCACGGTTTTACAGTCGTCTAAGGTCCAACCAGTATCGTTCGAGCCCATTAATGCAAAATTTCGCCTCACTATCCTAACGGATACGTTCGTCGCACTTCGCACGTTGATTTCTGTGGCTATTTCACGCAGTGTTGCTTGTCTATTAGCGCTGACAACTCTACACAAATTCCACTGCTCTCAGTTGTTACGTGAAAGCTGTAGGCCACTGTGTTGTCCGTGGTGAGAGATAATGCTTGAAATTTGATACTGTCGGCATACTCTTGACTCTGTGGATCTTCGAATATTGAAGTCCCTAACGATTTACGGAACGGAACACACCGGGCATCCAGCTCGAAGTAACATTCCGGCTTCAAAGCCTGTTGTTTTCCGTCTTGCGGCCATAATTGTCTGAAGCTCTTTCACGTGAATCACTCGAGTACAAATGTCAGCTCCGTCAATACTCTACATTTTCATACCTTGTGTACTCCATATTGCTGCCGTCTGTATATGTGAATATCGCTACCCCATGACTTTTGTCACCGCAGTGTAGTTGTTCCTATCAGTTTGGCCGAAGGATGAAGGTATGGATATCCGCTTTGCCTGGAAGGAATAATCTGAGCCTTATCTGTCATTAAGATGGGCTCTGTGAGATTGGAGCTATTGTTCTCTATCTCACAAGAAAGAGAGATGATTTTACAAAACCTCACGTAAGCAAGGACTTTATTCACTTCCAACCTGCCGGCTGCACTTCTGTAGCACTCCGTGGCTGTGCTGGCCGACAGCCAGAAACGATGCTGCCCGGAGATGACAGGACTGAGACGGCAACAGGAAGCCCTACACGGCACCCGATTGGCCCCCTTTCCATCTCAGCTCTCACACCGTATGTTCCCTGTGTGGGCTCCGTAGTCTGCACCTCACGTGTACATTTCACTCGGACGCCGCTCTTCTCGCAGCCATTTTAGACGGAACTCTTCTCATTTCAGTTGATTGCCCTTTTCTCGTTTATAGTTACAGGATATTAAGTTTTGTAATTCAGCGCACAATGTTGCAGATTAGAAGTAGAAATGTAAATAGTTGTATACTGTAAGTATAGTCGTAATTTGTTTACTTCCAAGCCTTCTTTCATGTACATAATATACAGAGTAAACATTTTTACAATTTACCTACTAACTACCACAAATTTCCTCGCTCACAAATTATCAGTTGTCCATGTGTAATCCATATTCTTTATACTCATCATCTGTTTTGTTTGGCGCTTCTGACACGAATAAATAAGGAAACTGAGGAACTTTATTATTAGGATTAACTTTCCACAGAAATGGAGAAACAGGACAAATGAAAATCAACAGAGGAGTGTGACAGAGGCGTAGAGTCTCACCTACTGTACTTAATGTTTTACATGCTTAGACAGTAAAAAGGGTAAGTGGGAAATGGTGTATCACTAGTTACAGAACACACAAATATGTATTCCGATCTTTGACAGTGGCTGAAAATTATTCAGAAGACGCATAATAAATTCCAGTTTGAAATACATTGCCTAAATCACATATGTGAGAACTATCAGCAGAATATCTACGGCGACAACTTCGCAGTTAGGTGATCTATAGATGTGACCCAATGCTACGCGGACCAGCTCAGACGTCAGCTTCGTCCCTGTGTTAATATCCAGCATATCAAACACCAGCAGCAACAGTTTTGTGACACTTGGCGTCAAAATAGGATAAGGTGGCTTTATTTCAGCCATCCCAACCGAATCAGTGCATACATCCACGCCAGAGTGGGAGCAACGTTACTATGACAGGCATTACTTGAAAATCCATTATGAGAGCAATAACACTCAAAGAAAGAGCTAGATTGAATTTTTACCCACGTGTAACCAGTTGCGTCCGTCTCGTGAACCCCTTTCAACGATCGAGTGTGGTGGCCAGTTGCGAAAGGAAAAGTAAGATAGAAATAATAAACACTGATATATGAGAAATGCCCGCTTTCGAGAAAACTATTGGATACTGATTCTGTGGTGGGATGGATCTTGGCGTGGTGAAAGCAAGTTTATTTTACTGATGCGTTTACAGGTCCATCTAGACCATGGCTTAACCTGGAAGCGCAGGGCTGTGGCGACGTGGGTATTCATAAGATTAGGAGCAGCTGAACGCTGAGTAAAAAGGACGGTGTCAGCAGGTACGGGGGATGGTGTTCCCTGAAAGTGTTCTTGGAGGCTGCAAAGCTGGAAATTTCGCTCTTTCTTGGCTTACCAATATTACATTGGCAGTATGAGCCCACTGAGCTGCAGAACATTGCACCCCCAATGTCATGGATGCACGAACTCAACACAGATATGTTCTGTTGTAGAGATATCTGGGGATCTCCCTGGCTAGCACCTCTGCATCAAGCAGAGAGATCATAGGGACACATGCGGTGGGTGGGAGAGCATGGTTCTGGTGAAAAGTGTCATCAACATCATGTCGCATGATAGGTAAGATATGTACACTTGACAGCAAAAAGGTGAGTCACTGCCGAATACAACCAACATGACGTAGCTGTGTTGCAGGTCCTCTAAACACCAAAACTCCTTGGGGTACAATCGTTTGACTACCCACAATGGCTACGGCAAGAGACTACTAGAGACCAAAGGTCTTTATGGCAGTCAGTCTAAGCGTCAACTAATATCGTCATCCAAAACATATTAGAAAACACGTTGTTAGCGATGAGTCACCCCATAACACTCATAAACTAACATTAATTACAACAAGCGACACTCCAAAAGTTCTGAGAAAACGGATTATTTTACATATATCGTACAGTAATCCTTAGTCAAAATTAAATACTTGAGCCAATATATGGAGTTACAAAGTTGTACGGCAGTTGAAAAAAAGGTTTTTCACTCTCGAAAAGGTTTTCCATCCACGTGCTGAACGTCGCTCAACGGCGAGTGGCTCTGGAAACTGGTTATTGGACGAACCAGTAAAAAAACGCGATTAACGGCAACAAGCACTCTACGGAAATCTCAACATTAACAACGAATCACCAGTAATAACATTGTTCTCGTAACACAACAGATACATGTACACAAATCTGAACTTTAAATGAGATGACCAACGTCGTCGTTCTGGACCTGGATTCAAACCCAGCACCTATAGCCATTGCTAACTAAGCTAAGCTTTGTTTGTGCCTTATTGAGACCCGATCAATAGGCATAAAGAGACGTGAAGTATAGACGTTTGCACCAGTGTCAGTTATCAGTTCAGATCCTGAAAATAAATGACGGAAATTTTCTTACTGAACTGGGAATCCTGTCATATCTAAGCTAAGCTTTGTTTGTGCCTTATTGAGACCCGATCAATAGGCATAAAGAGACGTGAAGTATAGACGTTTGCACCAGTGTCAGTTATCAGTTCAGATCCTGAAAATAAATGACGGAAATGTTCTTACTGAACTGGGAATCCTTTCATATCTAAGCTAAGCTTTGTTTGTGCCTTATTGAGACCCGGTCCGTAGGCATAAACAAACGTGAAGTATAGGCGTTTGCACCAGTATCAGTTATCAATTCAGATCCTGAAAATGACGAAAATGTTTGTACTGAACTGGTAATCCGGTCATAACAGTTACCTTGCTGGAAACTACCCCCAACAACGTTTAATATGGTGTCATTCTCAAGGAACAATGTGTACTCATGTTTAAAATTGAAATGCCATCATTTAAAGCTTGTGACAGGGATGTTAACCCAGCACCTAATAGGATTGTTAACGATGTACGTAAAATCAGAAGTTAAATATCAAATGTTTTCACCAATAGCGAAATGTTGGAACCTTAAATAACGATAGAATTGTTTTTCCCTGACTGGGATTCGAACCCAGCATCTAGCGCCGTCGTTTTCTAGCCAGAAACAGACGATAAATAGCTATTGTTGTTCACCAGTAGCGAGATGTGCGTATGTTTAGCTAGACATCAGGCGACGAAAAGTTCTATGCTGAATGGAATTCAAACCCCGCCCACGTGGTCATGAAGATGCTTTAACTATCAAATTCTTTTCCAATAACAGCTAGGAGTGGCTTGTTTGTACTTTCAATGATGTGATGGAAAATACTCTGCTGGTTAGAATTTGAATCCACAACATATCGTCGTTGGTGATCACAACGAACACAACGTCAAACCCAAATCCGTTTTCGCCAGGAGAATGGAGAGGAATCTTTGAACTTGAAAAGATGTAAGGGAACGTTTGATCTTGTAATGTTGTGATAAAAAGCTCATCATGTGGCAGCGAGATGAAACGAACACGTTACAGCTGACAACGCACGAAGAGGCGTTGAAAATGCAACTATTTTTCACTAGTAGTTCGGAGTGAACATGCTAGGGCTTGAAATGAAATAAAGAATATTTTGTGCTGATCATGATTCGAAACCAGATAGGTGCCTTTCGAGGAGGCCTAGAAGAGCTTGCAATCTTTGGGAACACAGTGAAATCGAATTCGAATCCCAGTCCAGCACCACAATTTTCAACGTCTGAATTTCAAATAAAGTAAGAGCCTTGTGAACTTACATGACCATTGGTTGATTAAATGAAATACGTTTTCTAGTTTACGACGGCTTGCTGGTGACAGAGTCTCTGCCTTATGGGGTTTCTCCATCTGTCACAGTTCAAACGAATGCCGCTCTGCCCCAGTCGGCAGCGAAGGGATGTTATCTTTACTGCGGATATAGAACTACGGAGCTTACTGTCGTTCTGCACTTGGCGTTACTAGGAGTGAAGGAGAGTTACTTGTGTGTGTTAAAAATCTACGCCTGACATGAGATGTGAACCTACACGTTTTACACATCAATACAAGATTAATCCACCAGACCACAGAACACCCTGCCAAGCACATAATTATGAATAGCAGAGTATTTATTTAGATGTAGATGCAGATGTCACGGGACGGGTAACGGGAAGGAGGGCGGGATCTGTGAATGGATAGAAGCGCAGAAGTGCAAAATATAAGCGTGAAATGCTTGCAAAGTATTGCTTACCTAGATGTGTGCCACAGTTCGTTTTATCTTAGGACCGAGAGATAAGGAAGGAGTGTTTTCAGAACGAAGAATGAGTTATAGGGAAGAGGAGATCAAAGAATACGGTTTCATAGGTGTTGAGTGGAATGATAGGGAGTAAAGACAGCATCAATTAAAAGAGAAAATGTAGTGTCAATGGAAACCACTAGATTTGTTTGTAAAGTTTTAGGGGGAATGGAATAGAAGGGCACTTGCAGTGATAGTGTCAGAGAGAGAGCGTTTGAGAGAGAATAGAGGAGATATTAACAACGAGTAAACATAATATGAAATCGTTTGCGAATTGTGTGGAGAACGGAGGGTGTATTCATGGATGGAGGGGAAGAGAAAGATGTATTTCAAATAACAAAAACTACTGTGACAGAGTCCATCTACGCTGGTTAGTTTGTAAGTATCTAGACAGGGTATAAATGAAATCAAAATAGAATATTTAACAAACTGTATATTCAAAAGAAACCCGCTTGAATTTAAAAGGCAACTCAAAGGAAAACTAACCCACATTGTATCTTTTCTGTTGCCACGCGATCTTCCACTCTCTCCCAATGAGGAAAAATGACGAAAAAGAAGACATCACAAAACATTTTAGGGATTCTAATATTTTATACAGAATACTTAATTTTTTGTACTTCTATCATGCGTCTTGGCATAGAATGTATAAGACGTCGGACGTAACAACCTGAAGAAGCAACTTCCTCCCAGGCTTCCAGGACGTAGTCCCAAAGAGCGTCCGAAGTAGTTGGTTGGTTTAGTGGCCAGCTCTCTGTTAATGTTCTGGCGACCTCAGCCCACATGTTTTCCGTGGGGTTTATATCAGCCGTCTGTGGCGGCCAGTCCATGACGTTGACGACAATTCTGGAGAGCCGCTGCTGAACAAATGCAGACTTGTGAATGGGAGAATGGTACTCTGGCCATGTGATGTCCCCTTCTGCGTACAGCATTCGCACTGACGGAAGCATCACATTTTCCAATATGTGGGCATACTGGACGCTGTCCAGAGTTCCTTCTATCCTGTGAAGAATTCCCGCCTCTCTCAGAAATCCAACCCCAGCATGTAACAGATAGCCGGCCGCTTCTTCTCGTCGTGGTTACATATTCGCGTCGATGGCGAGTCCCATGCGGCCTGTAAAGGACTCGTGGACCGTCGTTACTGATGGAAAACACCTTCTCATCAGTGAAAATGACGTTGTCCCACGACGCCCTCTGATGGAGCCCCGGAAATGCTAGCCGGTATAAAACGTTGTCTTTGATGAGCTCTTGTTTCACGGCGGATCGTCGTGCATGCATCCAGCGTCCCTCAGCCTTCAGTGAATCGTGTCAGTGGAGCCGGGGAAGTGGGTCTCCCGCCGCAACTGCTTCGCGTTCAGAAAGGGATTTTCTCTACTCCTAGCAACTAGGTCCCTGTCTTCCTGCTGTGAGCTCACTCTCTTCCTGCCAGAGCCAGGAGCCCTGTTGGTGGTGCCTCTTTCAAGGCAGATCCTCCACCATCTCGTTGCAGTGGTATGTGGTACGCCATACCGTCTGCCAGCTTCTCTGACAGAACATCCTCCTTCTTCAATGAGAGCGACGACTCTCTCCCGAATAGACCTCTTCCAGTGAGCCGCTACAGTAGACAGCCTGATACGTGTGACTCTTGAAGTTTTCTGGCGTATCGAATATTCCACAAGATTTCGTGATTGCAGTCGGATCTCATCGACTTCTTTCCACGATATTTCGGCTGACAACCTTACAGCCATCTTCAGGCGAGTGTTTGACACTGGAGATTGCTAGTTTTTTTCTTTATTGTGATTTCATTCCCCTGGTCCATATGGGCAGGGGAGGGCTGTCAGCAGCACAATCCGCCGCTCTTCAGCCGAGTGACATGACAACTAAAACATGAATAAAATAATACATACATAAGGAGGTAAAAAAGGGGAACATAAAACAGAGTAAGGGGAGAAAATGGAGGTAAAAATACACTGACACGTAGACGTTCATCGGGGACAGTTAAAAAAGTCACCAGAAAGTTAAAAAACGCAGTTGGCGATTCTTAAAACACAGAGAAGACACTGGATGCGCATGCACAGGATAAAAGT
The DNA here is from genome assembly GCF_021461385.2 of Schistocerca piceifrons. Classification (NCBI taxonomy): domain Eukaryota; kingdom Metazoa; phylum Arthropoda; class Insecta; order Orthoptera; family Acrididae; genus Schistocerca; species Schistocerca piceifrons. Next base: position 500,788,860 of record NC_060139.1, read on the forward strand.
TGGCCACAGTATTAAAAACACTCCGAAACAACACACTTAAAACCCACTTGGAGCACACACGACGAAGAATAAAACTACCAGGTGGGACCTGCCGAGGGAAAGGTCAGAGAGGATGGAAAAGGAGGGGAGAGCATGGGGCAGCTGTGGAAGCGGCGGGACGAAGAGAGGAGGGGCAACCATGGGTTCACGAAGAGGCAGGAGACACATGGGGCGGGAGATGAAAAGGGAAGACAGGGCAGGAGGGAGCGCAGAGACACTGAAAGAAGGCACAAGAGATGGAGGGGGAGTAGGAGGGGAAATCCGCTCAGATGGAGGGAGGGGGAGGAGAGGGAGCACTGAGGAGGAGGCAGGAAGAGGGGGTTAGAGTTGGTAGGAAGGGTAGACGTCAGGGCGAAGCTCATCATCCGGGAGTGGTAGATGGTGGAAGTTGTGTTGGGAAAGGAGATGGAGGGTGTGGAGATGGAGAGAGGGAGGGACGCAATGGTAAAGGCGCGGCAACTGGTTGGGAGTGGAGAGGAAGGAAGACACCAGGGGGTGAGGGGGATCAAGGCGGCGGACAATATATAGTGTGCGGATGCGTTGAAGGAAAAGGAGAAGGTGGGGGAAGGGGAGGAGGTCATAGAGGATGCGCATGTGGGACGGAAGGCGGACGCGGAAGGCGAGGCGGAGTACATGGCGTTCGAGGATTTGGAGGGCGTTATAGAACCGGGGAGGGGCGGAAATTCTAGCGATGCTGGCATAACAAAGGATGGGGCGGATCATGGATTTGTAGGTGTGGATGATGGTGGAAGGATGCAGACCCCATGTCTGGCCGGACAGGAGTTTCAGGAGGCGGAGGCGGTTGTGAGCTTTGTTTTGGATGGTAAGGAGATGGGGAGTCCAGGTGAGGTGGCGGTCGAGTGTGAGGCCAAGGTATTTGAGGGTAGGAGTGAGGTGGATAGGACGGCCATAAATGGTGAGGTAGAAATCATGGAGACAGAAGGAGGGGGTGGTGCGGCCTATGATGATCGCCTGGGTCTTGGAGGGATTAACACGGAGGAACCACTGGTTGCACCAAGCGGTGAATTGGTCAAGGTGGGTTTGGAGGGTACGTTGGGACCGTTGAAGGTTTGGATAAAGGTCTAGGAAGGCGGTGTCATCAGCGAACTGGAGAAGATGAACAGGAGTGGGAGGTTTGGGCATATCAGCCGTGTACAGGAGATACAGGAGAGGGGAAAGGACAGAACCTTGGGGCACGCCAGCAGAGGGGTAGAAAGTATGGGAGTTGGAATTGTGGATAGTCACATAGGAGGGACGATGGGAGAGGAAGGAAGCAGCGAGACGGACAAAGTTGATGGGGAGAGCATAGGTCTGGAGTTTGAAAAGGAGCCCGGGATGCCAGACACGGTCATAGGCGTTCTGGAGATCAAGGGAAACAAAGATAGCAGAGCGACGGGAGTTAAGTTGGAGGGAAAGAAGATGGGTAAGGTTAAGGAGCTGGTCGTTAGCAGAGAAGGAAGGCCGGAAGCCACATTGGGTAAGAGGAAGGAGGCGGTGCTGGTTAAGCTGGCGGTGGATACGGCGAGAGAGGATGGCCTCAAAGACCTTACTGAACACGGAGGTGAGGCAGATGGGACGATAGGAAGAGGTAGCAGAGGGGGGTTTGTTAGGATTAGGGAACAGCAGGACACAGGAAGTCTTCCACAGGTCAGGGTAAAATCCAGTGGAGAGGAGGACATTGTACAGGGTAGCAAGGACAGACTGGAAGGATGGGGGGGATTCCTTGAGGTGACGGTAGGTGACGCCATCATGACCAGGGGCGGTGTTGGAGCGGAGGACGAATGTGATGTCTTGCATGGTGATGGGAGTGTTGATGTCGGAGGGGGGTAGCCGATCCAAGTACTGGAAGCTAGGGACAGAGGTGTCAGTGCGGTCAAGGACAGTGGGGAAGAGGGAGTAATCAAAATGGGGATCGTCAGGAATGGAGAAGACCTCGGATAGGTGGGAAGCAAAATGGTTAGCCTTACTGAGGTTGTCAGGAAAGGGTCGATCGTCATGGAGGATGGGGTAATGCGGGGTGGGATGGCTACCAGTAAGGCGGTGGATGGCTGACCAGTACTTGGAGGAGTTGACAGGGAGGGTGGAGTTGAGGCATGTGCATGTCTGACGCCAGTCCCGGCGTTTCTTTGCTGTAAGGAGTTTCCGGATTATGTCGCAGTAATTGCCGGTGGTGGGTGAGAGTATACCGGTCACGAGTGCGGAGGAAGGAGCGGTAGAGCCTGCGGGAGTCACGCAGAAGAAGGACGGCCTGTGGAGGAAGCGTAGGGCGGTGAGGGTGGATGAGTTTGGTAGGGACATGAGCCTCCACAGCGTCAGTGACGGTCTTCTGAAGGAATGAAGAGGCATGGGTGTTGTCATCATGGTGGTGGAAAGTGAGGGGGTGGCTTTCGACCTGGAAGGCAATGGATTCCCGGTAGGCATCCCAATTGGCACGGTGGTAGTCATGGACAGACTTTGGAGGGGCAGTTTGGCGGGTGGCTGCAGTGGCAGGACGGGTAGAGGAGATGGTGAGAAGGACAGGGAGATGGTCACTACCGACGGGATCGAGGACATCAACGGCAATGCGACCAAGGAGGTTGGGGGAAGCGAGGATAACATCGGGGGTGGAGTTACTTTCAGGATGGGTGTGCTGTGGGAGAGGAACAAGGTCACCATGGAGGGTGGCAAGGAACTGATGCCACCGCCGAAGGGTGGCAGGGTCATGGTTGTGGATGTTGAGGTCAGCGGCGATCACATAGGTGGAGAAGGTACAGTCAACATGGGAAATGAAGTCAAAGGGGAGAGGAGCTGCGGGGCGAATATAGATAGTGGCACAGGTGACGGTGAGGGAGGGAAAAAAAGAGACTGAGGAGAACAGTTGGGTCATTGAGGATGGGTTGTGGCCGGACAGGGAGATGCCTGAGGTGGCCGATAGCGACCCCGCCTCGAGCTAGGGGAAGGGGATTGTCAGTGCGGTGAAGGAGGTAAGGGGAGAAGCGGACCACATGGTGGGGTTGGAGGAAGGTTTCATTAAGGATGAAGGAATCAACCTGGTGCTGGGAGAGGGTATGCATGAAGAGGATTTTTGTTTGCAGGGAGGGAGCGAATGTTGAGGTAGAGGAGACGATACTGTTGACGAGCCATGGGGTTGGGTGTGGGAAGGGTGCGGGAAGGGGGAGAGGGGCTTAAACGAGGGTGTCTAGGTGGGTGAAGGTAAAGTGGGCCTGGTTGTGGGAGTATGTGGCGTAGGTGTTTAAGTGGAAAACAGAGCGGGCAGCGAGGGAAATCTGCTGGAGTGTGTGGGGGAGCTGGAAGGGGTGGAAGTTCTGCAGGACGACGGTGAGGAACCAGATGATGTCTTCTGCTGTAGGGGGCAGGCAGAGGGAATTGTTAGGGTGGATAGAAGGGTCAATGGGGCGAACGGGGACAGTGAGTTCAGGGTTGGTGGGAGGGGGCTTGGCTTTGCATTTGGAGGTATAGGTGGGGTGAGGTTCATTGCAGGTGTGCAGGATGGGGGGGAGGCGAGGTTGGGACACTGTTTGAGGAAGTGGGAGGCTTTACAATGGGGGCAGGTGGGTGGGTTCTTGCAGTTTTGGGTGAGGTGGTCATTGTACAGAAGACAACGCTGGCAGCGGTAGGATTGAGGAGGGGAACGGGACGGGTCAAAAGGGTGGCAGCGGTTGAAAATCATGGCTTCCTGCATGAGGAGGTGGTCGATGGAGGAGGCGGACTCTGTAAAGATACGCATGAGGAAAGTAGGGCCAGAGGAGTTGTAAATACGGCGGGCAGAGCGGACTTCCAGGGACGGGTGGGCATTCAGTTCCGCCAACACCTCAGCCTCCGTGACCACAGAGCTGAGTTTTGTGACGATGGCAGTGAGGGTCGGTGGATGACGAGGTGGTTGGGGTGACGAGGAGAGGAGGATGTAAGGAATGGAGTGAGGGATGCATGGGGCCCAAAGGTGATGCGAGGAAGGCGCCAGAGGAGATCAGTATGGAAGGATGGAGAGGGAGACTTGATGAGGACAGAGTCTCTGCAAGGGATAAGTTGGGTGATGGGTGTGCTGGGGATGTACTTCCGGATTTCAAGGGTGAGGGTGCGGGCATCCAGGAATTTCGGATCAGGGTTGGCTAGGACAAAGGTATACAGGGAGGGGGCTGGAGAGGAGGGAGGTCGGGTGGTATCCATAGTGGGGTCAGTGGGAGGTGGGGCGGGCAGTGGCTTTTTGGAGGAAGGAGTAGAGGAGAGGTCGCCACTGGGCCGTTTGGAAGATTTTTTGGCGGGTGTTGCCTGGGACGAGGGATGAGGGAGTGGATGGATGGGGAGGTGGTGGGAGGCAGGGCCCTCCTGTGAGGCAGTAGCACCGGATGAGAGGGTAGGGCGCTCTGTGGTGGCGACTGTGGCGCGGCGGGCGGAGACTCTGGCAGGGGAAGCAGTGGTAGTCGCAAGGGGGAGAGGGGGAAAGTCGTCTCGGCGGGCGACAGGAGCGGGAGGGTGGTTGGGAGCAGGGACAGAGGCAGGAGTGGGAGAAGCAGCAGGGGCAGTAGCAGGGGTAGGAGCAGGAGTGACGTACAGGTGGGGATACATCGATGGAGAGGAGATAGATGGGGAGGAGACCGTGAGTAGGGGATGTGCATGAGACGGGTGAATCCCAGAGGAAGCACTCCATGACGTTACAGTGGGGGCAGGTGAAAGAGAGGTGTAGATGATGGTGGTAGTTGGGGCGTCCATGATCGCAGGCAGCAGCGAACACCGAGAGACGGCGGCAGCGGCAAGCACCGGGAGACGGCGGCAGAAAAAGCGGCGAGCACCAAGAGACGGCGACAGCGGCGGCGGCGGCGGCGGCGGCGGCTGAAGAAGCGGCGACCAGGTGGCGGCGGCAGACGAGGAAGTGGCGAGCACCGACAGACGGCGACCAAGCGGCGGCGGCGGCGGCGGCGGCGGCGGCGGCAAGCACCGGGCGGCGGCGAACAGATGACGCCGGCGGCGGCGGCGGCGGCGGCGGCGGCGGGCAGCAGTGACGGCGTGCAGACGGCAACAACGCGACAGACACGGTAGGGGCTCTTCCACGTCGAAGATACACCCTGAGAGTAGCCCAGGCAGTGCGAGTCCTCGATGAGGATGTGAGGGAATCCAACCTTCGAATGGAGATTGCTAGTGCAAGTCGCTCTATTTATACGTAAAAGTGCCGCAAGACGCGCATGCGCAAGTTACCGTAGCATGCGCGCCACCTGTCGATTCCAAGGCCCTCTACAATATTACTGCATCTATGGAGCGCAAACGAATGCGTGAAACGAGTAAAACATGCACGCAGACGTGTCCAAAACAATAAAATGCAAAATGTCAATATTAAAATTAAAATTACTTGTCGCTCGACATGTCAGAAGCCATAAAAAGTTTTCTTTTGGTTGATATTAAAGAAATCAACGGGTCCCAGGCCTTATTCAATAGAAAGCCGCCATCACGATTAATGAGATTTTCCGCCAAACGTATTTCCACGAATTCCTTAACAACTGAATCCCACAAGGATCTCGATGGGTCCAAGATTTTCGTGGCCGAATAATCCATAGTATGTCCTGTGGAAATACAATGTTCGGCTATGGCCGACTTACTGGGCTGTAAAAGGCGAGTGTGGCGCTCATGTTCAACGCAGCGGTCGTGTACTGTGCGTGTGGTCTGACCAACGTAGGCTTTCCCACACTCGCAAGGTATTTTATAAATTCTAGCCTTCCGTAATCCCAGACCATCCTTGGCTGAGCCCAGAAGAGCACGAGTCTTTGTAGGTGGCCGGAAGATTGCTTTCACACGATGTTTCTTTGAAATTCTGCCAACTTTCGATGAAATGTTCCCCACATATGGGAGAAATGCTCTGGACTTAAACACCTCCTTATCCTCTTGATCTTGTGGGTGGTCACGTTTTTTTCATCCTTAAAGCAGTACTGGCCTGATATGCAGAATATCCATTATGTTAAAATACAGATTTCAAGTGCTCTAATTCGTCTGCAAGGCTGTCTTTATCAGACACGACATGTGCCCTATGCACCAACGTTCGAAGGAAGCCCATAGTTGGTGGCGGGTGATGACAGCTTGACGCCTGCAGGTACACCTCCGTATGCGTGGGGTTTCGATAGACAGAATGCCCCAATGACCCATCCACCCTGCGATTAACCATGACGTCCAGAAATGGTAGGCAACCATCCTTTTCAACTTCCATCGGAAACTGGTGGCAAACTTTTATATGGAAGACTTTGAGGAGAGGGCTCTCGATTCGGCGATGTTTAAACCAACAGTCTTCTGGCGGTACGTGGACGATACTTTTGTAGTGTGGCCTCACGGTGAAGAAAGCTTTCACGGTTTTTACATCTGAATTCCATCCACACAAACATTCACTTTACGATGGAAGTTGAAAAGGATGGTTGCCTAACATTTCTGGACGTCATGGTTAATCGCAGGATGGATGGGTCATTGGGGCATACTGCCTATCGAAATATTGTAGAGGGCCTTGGAATCGACAGGTGGCGCGCATGCTACGGTAACTTGCGCATGCGCGTCTTGCGGCACTTTTACGTATAAATAGAGCGACTTGCACTAGCAATCTCTTTTAATTGTGTATTGCCTTGAGGTCCGCCGTCAGTGTTACGTAATGTGTTACGCCATCCGGCGATACCTTATGCTCCAGTCATACTGTGCCTTGTGTTCTTTTAATCGTCGCAGTGTGTGGCTTTTTGTGTGTGCTACTTTTAAACAGTTTTTTTATCTCCATTTTACAGTCACCCCGTTTTTTTGTCTATTGTCTTCCATGATGTTCCCCCTTTGTTGTATCTATGTTCACCTTATTCTCTCCTTTGCTGTTTTTAAATGTCTTCTATTGTTTTGTTCTATGTCTTTCGGCTGAAGAGCAGCGCATATGCTGCTGCCAGCCCGCCCCGATGGGGAATTGAAATACAATAAAGAAAAAGAAAACTAGCAATCTCCAGTGTCAAACACTCGCATGAAGATGGCTGTAAGGTTGTCAGCCGAAATATCGTGGAAAGAAGTCGATGAGATCCGGCTGCAATCCCGAAATCTTGTGGAATAGCCTGATACGTATTTCTGCTCGCCTCTCTTATACTGATGCCAGGAGAGGAGGTAAACGTATTTACGTCAAACGGAGCGGAAGAGGCAGAGGTATGAGGCGCAGCCGTGCTGGCTCGTCCCGGGCTGTTGGCCCATCAACGCCACCGCCAGCTCGCTCACTGCCGTCTCGCCTCGGCCAGCCTGGCTGGCCCGTAGCTCAGGAGCCGCTGCTAGTACAGACCCGGGCCGCAAGGCCACGAGCACCCCTTGAGGGATCGAAAGTTACACCTAACCTACCCAAGTCTGTAGTATAAACTAACGCAGCTACAGCTATTATGCTATAACATGTGCAGGCACACCTATAGTTGACGAGTCATTCAAATATTTGACGAACAATACCTTCAAAAATACATTCATTTTAAACACAGCTATTACAAAATATTTCACCTAGCTAGCAATAGCATGACGCTGGAAACTATTCTTTCTTGTAAGCGCTCTGCATTATATGTAGCCTTAAGAAAACGCGTATTCAACCGCGACAACTAAGCGGGATGTAAAAGTAAACAGGTTTGGCGACAGCTTCTCCAAATAATAGTACATACGCAGTATATAATACACGTTTTGTGCACTTATAACATGTACTCAGTGTCTGTGAAACAATACGTGCTGCACGACGGAAATTACTTTCTGCTGAGGCATTCAATTTAAATCTCAATGATACACGACTACTAGAGAACATTGCTCTTTACTGCAGTCAATCCACTTGTAAATTTACACCATGATATCGCAGATACTAGGCAAAACGTTTCTAGGGATGAGAAAGGCCTTAAGGTTTGCAACTAAACATGCTACTCCTAGCTACTACTGAATAAGAATTTGATTATTAACGTGTCTTTATAACCATGTGTGCGGTGTTCGACTCTCAGTCAACATAGACGTTTTCGCCACCTTATTTCTAGTTAAACGTGCGCACATCTCGCTAATGGTGGAGTAACATTGGACATTTCTCGTCTGTTCGTCTGTTCCTGGTTAGATAACAAAGGCGGTAGGCACCGGGTTCGAATCCCGGTCAGGCAATACAACTTCAGTTTTCATTTAAGGTTCCAACCTCACTACTGGTGACAAACAGTGATATCTACATTCTGATTTTACGTACTTATTCAACAATCCTATTAGGTGCTGGGTTCGCATCCTTGTCACCAGCATTACAAGATGGCATTTCAATTTTAAACATGTACATCCTTTGTTCCTTGCTAATGCAACAATGTACAACGTCTTCCGAGGTTAATTACCAAGAAGGTAATTGTCATATTAGGGTTCGTGGTTTCGTACAAACATTATCGTCATTTACGTTCAAGTTGAGAATTGAAAACTGATACTGGTGCAAACGTCAATATTTGACGTCTCTTTCTGCCTAGTGATCGAGTCTCGATAAGGCACAAAGGTTTGCTTGGTTAACAAGGCTTTACGTTCTGGGTTTGCATCCAGATCCAGAACGAAGATGTTGATCATGTCATTTAAAGTACAACTTTGTGTAGAAGTACCTGTTGATGAGTAATGTGAACAATGATATTACTTGTGATTCACTGTTCATGTTTGGATTCCCGTAGAGTGCTTGCCGCCGTTAATTACGTTTTGTTTCAACTGCTCAGTATTACGTGAAGTTGATGCGAAACCAGTCCCCGTTGAACGTTGAACGACGTTCAGCATGTGTTGGGTAAACCTTTCAGACAGCAAAGAACTTGTTTCTAATTTCCGAACATCTTTGTAAATCCATATACTGTCTCAAATATTTATTTGTGCCTAAGGATTACTGAACGATTTCTGTGACAAAAGTAGTTGTCCCATAGCATTGGAAATGTCACTTATTGTAATTAAGTTCAGTTTACAATCGTTAAGGACTGTCTGATCTCTTTTGTACTACCGTGGTGTTACTTTACATCTGGATGGACTGTCATAAAGACTGGTGTTCTCTAGTAGTCTCTAGCGGTACCTATTCTGTAACTTACAATGACGGTATTGTGGAGGGTTACGACTATGTGCAACACAGATATGCTATGTTGGTGGCATTCAGGTGCAGCCTACACATTGGAAACCAGGCGTGACCCACTTTTTTTGTTGTAGTGTGTACGTGACCTACTGTTTTGCCATGGGAGTTCAATCGGTCACTACTAGCCGTGACCTGAATTCATACCTGATGGCTCCCCATACAATGACACCAGGAGACACGGCGCTGTGCTGCTCCAAAACACTGGAATAAAGGGACCTCTCTCCAAATCGCCGTCATACTCACTGACGACGGCCATCCGGGATAGTGCTGAACCACGAGTCATCACAGTATGAGGTCACTCATCAATAGTGCATACACTCACGTAACGGAACCACACGCAGCCATTTTCATTCTGGTGTTAACTGCAACCTAATCGTGGGACGGTCATTGCAACCAATACTGCGGGATGACTCAGAAAGTTGCAGGTAGCCCATTATGTGTTCTCAAATGGCAGGCACAGATGCCAAGGCATTACGGTGTGCTTGGTCCACAATGCGCCGATTCTCCTTTGTGGTGTTTGTATGTTGTTGATCGCATTGGGCGGGCTAGACCTCATGTTTTCATGCATTCCAACATCAGGACACATCTGACAATGAGGTCCCTTTCAAACTCTGACAGCTGCTGATAACGCTGTCTCAAACAAGTACAAGGCATCTGTGTGTTCTTCAGTGTGATTACACAACATTTGACGCTGTTCACGCCACTTATATACCATAGCACGCCAGGTAACTAAACACGAACAAATCCAAAGCACGCTGTTGGCCGTTCTGATGGTGACAAAGAATTGCAACTCTAATCATTTACCAACCTGCCGATGGTGTGCACATGTACAAAGAGACAATGACATACGACCCATTTTTGTGCTGCATTTTTTTTAATTAGGCATTGTAAAAGAAGATATAAATTTTTGCACCTCGACATGAGTCCATTGTCGCAATGACATAGTGCAACTCTAATTCTTTACAAAGAATGATTGAGAAAACACTTCACATTATACTACTGGTATACTAATATTGTCATATTCACAACCACTGCGTGGACCTGAAGATGAATTATTCTGTAAACACATATTAACTTACTTTATCGGGAACTAAAATGATTCCTGAAAATGGAGACAACTCACTTAAATTGACCGTAACTAAATATACTCCACCACCACATGTCATGATGTAACAACGTTTTAGCATATACGTTTTCATTCTTCTTAAATATAATTATGTTTATGCATGTAACACAGTTCTGTGTCTCTTAAGTAAAGCACAAACTGAGTGAGACAGGCACCAATGAAATCGATCGTACCTCATATTTGGTGTGTGCTACACAACAGCTGAGAACACCAAGTAAAGCAGCTCTGTTTTGAGATGAAATACCTGTGCATGTATAAATTCTAGCGAACTTGACGATTTTCCGCAGTTGCTAAATGTATATGGGATTTTTGTTGAAAACTGTACATAAGGAGAAAGAATCTATATGGAAGAATGCCCTGCTGTTGTAATTAAAACTCACTATGAGAAAGAAAAAGAAACCGCACAGTTTCACATCACAGCAAAAGACATAAATACCGCTGTCTGTGTGAGTGCCTGTTACAGCACCGTGTAAAAATTTATGTAACTCGGTCAAGAACTTTTCGATATTTATGGTAACCGACTTTCTCATTTACATATTACGTATATAATCGGGTATTAAAAATGTGTGCAGCCTACGTCTGTCCGAATGTTCTTTAGTTTATCGTCTAAAATTCTGAAGTAAATCGCTCTAGATCTTTTCGAGATTTTTGCAACAACTTTTCCTCTTCGTATATTACATCTATATTTGTATGTCCTATGTATTAAAAATATGTAGCCTATGTCCGTCCGATTGTTCATGAGAGTATCGCGCAAAAATTTGAAGTGAATCTGCCAACAACTTCTCGAAATTATTGGTAACAACCTTTCCCATTTGTATATTATATATATATTTACGTATTAAAAAGATCTAGCCTATGTCCGTCCGAATGATTATTAGAGTATCGTGTACAAATCTGAAGTAAATCGGTCAGGCTCTATTTGATATATTACAGAAGAAACTAAAGCAATGACTTGTCTTCATAGATTAGACTTGGCTTTACGTAGTAGTATATACTTAGTTCTATTATGAAGTTTTAAGAGCTGTGTGTAATGGCACCGCATTATGTTGTAATTAATAGTGGTGTCAGAATGTTTTTTAGGGTCAGAAAGTGGAAAGTGTGGTTAGGTGCCTCGTGTGGTTAGGTGCCCATTTTAATAGGATTAGTTGAAATAAAAACAAAGTAGTTTCAATAGTAGTAAATTTCAGGCATTTTGTAACATGTTATCAACACCACTAGTGTGGTCTGGTTTCCAAGACTTTCAAGAGGCAGCGCTGCGTCACCTCATGGAATTCGTTTCGAGTGGCATGGTTGGTCATTCTGCATTGTGGGTACATTTCGGTAGGAGTTGTTCTTAGTTTTAGGGCGAAAACACAGTTACTTCGTTTCAACACTGAAATTTTGTGGGTGAAGGAATCTGAGTAGTGTGCGACCATTTCCAAGCCGCTTTCGAGAGATCTACGCTTTCGCGACTGGATAATTTTGCTTCGTGTCCACTGAGGACAATGAAGCCCCACCACTGATGAACTTGGCCGGCCACTGGTGGCCGAGCGGTTCTAGGCGCTTCAGTCTGGAACCGCGCGACCACTACGGACGCAGGTTCGAATCCTGCCTCGGGCATGGATGTGTGCGATATCCTTAGGTTAGTTAGGTTTAAGTAGTTCTAAGTTCTAGGTGACTGATGACCTCAGATGTTAAGTCCCATAGTCCCATAGTGCTCAGAGCCATTTGAACCATTTTGAACTTGGACGTTGGTTTCAGGATACCTCAGTTAATCCGAATATGTGGGAAATATTATTGCTATTCATGCAATCTTAACAGCACTTAGCTATTATTTTAATTCTTTAACTTAACTATTTTAGCCACATATATATAATAATTATTGTAGTATTATCATTGAAAACACAAGAGTGTTCAGTTTAATTCCACTGATGTGTTGACTACATTATTTAGTAATTTGTTTCCATTGAATTATCCACATTACTGAATTTATTTTAATGTTGGTTGATTACTGCATTATACGCTAGATTTCACAAGTGCAGTTGATGCTTATATGGAAAAAAAAGTTGATGATAGCTGGAACTGTTATTAGCGCAGATACAAAATGATTATGGACCACACTTCGTCGTCAGTGTCATCCCCAATAAATCATGACACCACTTGAGAACACACACGCTAAATATAATGCTGAATTTTCTCTACTAGGCGGTGTAGTGTTTCCTGTCTTAAAATGAGAAGAAATTTCTACAGTGGTGCATTACGATGTCGGATTCACTAACTACTCAATTTGTTTGCTGGGGTTAGCTGGTGGTTACTCTGAATGAACTGAAAAGATAAGTTCTGGCCGTGTGCACTTGATTCTTCCCAAAATAACCAGGTGAAGGCTTGTTTACCTTATCTGCTCTAAAGCTGTCTCGGTGTTTCTTCTCCGTAGACCGCAGCTCCCACTGTGCAATTTAATGATAGCTGATTTTTTTAAGTGACCGTTTGGGATTCTACTACAGTGATACAATACGGCCTCGATACTTTGATAAAACGAGGAAAACGTGTCATCACAATCACTCCCGAATTAGAGCTAGTTTCATCTCATTTATTACAGTAACTACCACGAAATCTAGCTGTAACCCTTCCGAGCATCATAGCAGTCATAAAGTAGCTCGGGCCACGACTCGTGGAACACAGTCATGGGCGTGAATGGGGCGTCGCGCATTTGCCGCGAGTGCTGTGGAGGCCGCCGATCTGGGGGAGGAGCACGTACAGCGCAGGTATGCGGGCCGACGGATCGCCTGTTTGTTCTACCGCCCGTACGACGTCCTAGTTGGTCTGGCTCAGAACCTTCCACACACTAGGGAGCTGCACCGGAAACGGGAGTGAACACATTATGCAGTGGGTCGTCGTCATCCACACATCTTCTGGCAGCTCCTACGATTTCCACTGTTTGTCATCGGATAGGGGCTTGGTATGCTCCGTGAGTTACTTTTAGTTCATTGCTTTGGTGCCGAGGTCACGCGGCACTCGTAAAGACAGATCTTGTGCTCCGCTGTGAGCATGATTGTAACTGTTTCGCTTCCTGCGAGTATCTGTGCCCTCATGCTTTTATATCGGATTCGGTTGAGCCTTCTGTCGTTTTTATTCCCGTCTCTGGCCAGGAAATTTGAGGAGCGTGCCGCTGGAATCATATCAAAAAATAATAGCTTCCTTTCGGTATTTGTCACAGAGTGGTGATTTGATGGTGTTTGTAAACGGCTTTAATGTTAAATGTTTCATTATTTAGGACGTAAAAAGTAGTTTTCTTTCGTCTGGTACGTGGTGCACTAAATCACCAAGTCGCCTTCTTTAGTTATTTCGCGCCCAAAATCTTTTAAGCATTTAACGGGGCAACTAAATCAAGGTCGTGTTTACATAGATGAGTTTCATCAGCCAACCGGTCGCGTCTTCGTTCCTCCTATCTTTTCCGTCCCACGTGAGGGTTCCGTCTCGTGGCGTGCTTTGAAGCTGAATGCCGGTTGGCCGTTGAACTCTTTCACTATCAGGCGTAAGTGGGAGTGGTTGTCTTGGCCTTTTAAGGACTTTTCGTAAATGTTTTGTCTATGCTGCTAGTATGTAGCATGTAATGTGATGACTTAACTTTTTACTCGTTTTACTTAAAAATTAGTCTCTGCTCATAAGGCTGTGATTGCATGTTTGTGCCCTGGGGCTTTCCTGCTTAGGAAAGGAGTGTGGTGAGCAACGCATAAGGCCTGCCCTATGTAATTTTGGATCCGTTCGTCCGGAGCACATTGCCCGACTTGGGGTGGTTTCATATCAAGGAACTTTAATTGTTTCTTGTTTCCTGTCAGTGAGCTCCTTTATCGGTAAATATAAATCATTTCTTCTATTTTAGTCCAACAGGTTCTATAAATTTTGGTGGCTTGCCTGTTCTGAAGAATGTTTTCTTAGAACATCTGAAGATATTGTTATGCAACTTAAATTGCTGAAGTATTAACCTGCTCCTCTTATTGAAATTGGCTGTAAATATTTCATCATTACTAACCAGTAGCGTACGGAAATTGTGTATTTCTAAAACGTTTATTTTAAATTTAAATTTCCATACTCCATCTTCCCATGAATGACTTTTTGGGAGAGTTGAGAGGAAGTATTTGAACTGACGCTATAACCTTTTGTCATTAATTTCACTGATATCGATTATCAGTAATTGATCTTAAATAGTTTCATCCGGTTACATAGTTTTGTCTTAATATCTCATTGTCCTATTGGCCCAATCTGTGAAGTTATATGGTCCGACGGGTTTGATGAAAGTCTTCATACGATTTATGTTCAGTTCCCAGTCCTTCCACTCCTAGGCAGCATTACGCCAGTAGTGTGTACCACACGGCAATGCCCTGTAGATTTTTCGATGTTTCTTGTCCGAATAGCAACACTATTCAGAAGAAATGTAGCACACGTGTTCCATACTTACTCAAAGTTTGTAGAGCAGTACTAGAATGAGTGCAAAGATTTTCCAACGTAAAGTGAAACTTCAGCTCAGTTTTAATTAAGTGAAACAGCAATACGTAGCGCACATACGCCATCTGTATGAGGGATAGTTTCATCATTGCTCCGCTAATTTCACCAATCGTTCGTAATATTACAAAATAAATTTTTTATCTTTACATTTTCCAGAAAATATTTTACTAATTGAAATTGTAGTTGTATTGGCATCAGATCTCTAAAACACTACTGGCCATTAAAATTGGTACACCAGTAAGGTGACGTGCTACAGACGCGAAATTTAACCGACAGGAAGAAGATACTGTGATATGCAAAAGATTAGCTTTTCAGACCATTCGCACAAGGTTTGTGCTGATGGCGACACCTACAACGTGCTGACATAAGGAAAGTTTCCAACCGATGTCTCATACACAAACAGCAGTTGACCGGCGTTGCCTGGTGAAACGTTGTTGTGATGCCTCGTGTAAGGAGGAGAAATCCGTACCATCACGTTTCCGACTTTGATAAAGGTCGGATTGCAGCCTATCGCGATTGCGCTTTATCGTAACGCGACACTGCAGCTCGCGTTGAACGAGATGCAATGATTGTTAGCAGAATATGTAATCGGTGGGTTCAGGTGGGTAATACGGAACGCCGTGCTGGTCCCAACGGCCTCGTATCACCAGCAGTCGAGATGACAGGCGTCTTATCCGCATGGCTGTAACGGATCGTACAGCCACGTCTAGATCCCTAAGTCAACAGATGGGGACGTTTGCAAGACAACAACCATCAGCACGAACAGTTCGACGACGTTTGCAGCAGCATGGACTATCAGCTCGGAGACCATGGCTGCGGTTACCCTCATTGCTAATCACAGACAGGAGCATCTTCTTCCTTTCGGTTAAATTTCGCGTCTGTAGCACGTCACCTTAGTGGTGTAGCAATTTTAATGGCCAGTAGTGTAGCTATAATTGTTCGTCTGCAAATGAAACAAATATTAATGTACTGTTGTTCAGTTCACTGCCCTGAGTCATCAACAAAAATATCTGCACTCATACCCCCAACACCCTGTACGTGTGTTGGCGTGTGTAATCTAAAAACCATTTTATTTGTTAGCTTTTCTCTGTTTTCATCTCTCTCTCTGACACACTCCTCTTCCTTTTTCTAGATTACTCTCTAGCCGTGTGTGCGCCCGTCCGTTTATTTTTGTTTGTGGAGAGACCCTCTTCACGCAGCTGTGTCAGCTTCCGACTTTTTGCTCCCGATATATCGGCAGGTTCTGTCATTTCTTCAAAGTTCTGTGCTCAAATGTAGAAGCGATTCCGGCTCATGGTGACCAGAGACAGTAATTAAGGCACTGTCAAATACAAAGGGAAATCACTTCCGTACCGACAACAAAGACATTTCACGAGGTAAAGTGGTCAGTTCTGGAAACTGTAAAAAACAGTGTTTCAGTAAAGATCAGCGGTGCTTGTAATCAAATGTATTGCAACGCTGTAGTCGGCAAAATTAACGAATAATGAAAGACATTTATTAAAAAATCCTAAATTACTTCAAAGAAAAATAGTTTTCGGCTAACTAGGACGACGTACTTCACGTCTGCGTTTTGGCGATATTGTTTTAGGAGAAAAGTGATACTATTTTGGAGGACAAGCGATATAAAATGTGGGTCTTCAATGTCTATTCTCTTAATCCCCGGGCTATTTCCCTTTTCACTAAGTCATTAGCTTCCTTCACAATTACCAGTGAGCGATCCAGTGAAGACAAACTGCCACTTGATATGGAACTGTTAATTACGATTTAGTGCTTGGGTTTCACTTCGTTTTAGAATAGATTAGTGAGAGCGTATACAAATGTTAAATGTTAATAATGTCTGATAGAGGGGGAAACGTAGAGAGAAAAATTAAGTAGTCACTACAAAGACAATCTAAATTTGTCAGTCAATATGAAGAGCACTGTCTTCGTAGGGAAGCTACTGTGTTACACGCATAATGTTTCAATCATATTCGTACTTTCGCATACAACGTAGTACTAAAAGACTCTCCTTGATGCATATCAAGTGTATTTAAATGACTGCTCGAAAAATCCTGAAATCAAGACAATAGCTGTGGAAAGTCATCTCTTAACAGAAAACGTTGTGTTATAAATTTGTTGGTAGAAACGATGGTTGCGGCAAGAGAACTCTTAGTTGTTTTACCGTGATAATCCAATTTCCCACTCATCTTTACCAATTCGCTAGTGTTGTATCAAAAACGGATAATTTTACTTCCTCTGTCTATGTATTCTCTAACCTCACCACATGCTACATTCTCTGGATTTCAAATCTAAAATAAAGGGCTAATAGGCACCGTTAAGGGATCACTGGTGGTATTTACAAGAACTTCCTGATGGATCTGAAAGGGTTCCCGAGAGAAAATTGCGAGAACGACAAGTGAGACATTCGTAGGGAAAAGTGTGTAAACGGATAACGACGTTACCTTGAAAGGTGACAAGGACTCATAACTTTCAAGTTATATAGAAGTACGTATTGCACAAAAAAGCCTAATTTTCCTAACAGACCTCATATTTGTTTATGTCACCAGCGGTCGTTATTGACGATCCAACATTCCTATGTACAGTGCTGGCTATTGAAACTGCAAAACAACAAATGCGGTATGCAAAAAACGTCAGATTCACATGGGCGAACTACTGGCTTTTATATGAAAACTGGGAACCCCAACAATGCTTCGAAATCGCTAACCATGTATTTAAACAGGAAATACGTTCTAATCTACTTCTACTCTCTCTCTCTCTCTCTCACACTGCATCTCCTGCACTCCCTCTCTATGTCCATCTTCCCCTCCTGTCTGTCGATATCCTCCTCCGCCGTTTTTTCTCACTGTTCCTTTTACCCATCTTTATGTCCATTTCCTACCCCTCCCCTCTGTCTTCTCCAACTCTCTCCATTACCTTCAGCCCTGTTTACTATTATTACAAATGATACTTTCCAATCGCTTAAAATGAGTGGGAAATTGGTTGGTATCAGTGGTATACAGGATATGAGAGAGATCTGTCCAGCTGCTAAATTTGTCAGGAAAGTATCTTCAACGACAGTATTTAGCATAGAGCAGCATTCCACCACTTTGGACAATTCAGGTTCCATATTAGTATACTAACCAGAAGTCAACAAGCCGTAAAATCTACTTTCCCATTTGCTGTTAAAACCGAGCGAGGTGGTGCAGTGGTTAGCACACTGGACTCGCATTCGGGAGGACGACGGTTCAATCCCGCATTCGGCCATCCCGACTTAGGTTTTCTGCGATTTCCTTAAATCGCTCTAGGCAAATGCGGGGATGGTTCCTTTGAAAGGGCACGGCCGACTTCCTTCCCCGTCCTTCCCTAATCCGATTCGACCGCTGACCTCGCAGTTTGGTCTCTTCCCCCAAACAACACAACCCCAACTGCAGTTAACTTCACCTGTGAGGAAGAAAGCAGCGTGTAGTTGTGTATACTATTTTTGTTTAAAATTATATATAAAGAGGAAGATTAAACTTGAGAGGAACCATTACTCTAATGATTTAACTGCCCAGCTATCGTCGTTAGAACTGACAGCGAGAAAGAAAACGAAATCACACATATTCACAGAACAGCACAGCTTTTCCTTTCTCATCGTAGATGTTAACAGTAAACTTGAAAATTTATATTTAAAGAAAATAAATGTAGCCTATGTCAGTACGAATTTTTATAAGAGCAGCATGTAAAATTTTGGGGTAAACTGGTCAAGTACTTTTCAAATTTTTTTCTAACAAGGTACCCTTATAGTACTTTTTACATATCATACATATTTTATTGACTAGAATATTTTATCGAATAGAATTGGGGAGAAGAGGAGTTTGTGGCACAACTTGACTAGAAGAAGGGGTCGGTTGGTAGGACATGTTCTGAGGCACCAAGGGATCTCCAATTTAGTATTGCAGTGCAGCGAGGAGGGTAAAAATCGTAGAGGGAGACCAAGAGATTAATACACTAAGCAGATTCAGAAGGATGTAGGTTGCAGTAGGTACTGGGAGATGAAGAAGCTTGCACAGGATAGAGCAGCATGGACAGCTGCATCAAACCACTCTCAGGATTGAAGACCACATTAACAACAACATATTTTAAAAATATACAGCCCATGTCTGTTGAAATGTTATTACAGAAGCTTGTAAAACTTGAAATAAGTCGGTCAAGAACTTTTCGAAATACTTGTTAACCTTTCTCCGTTACTTTGTGTATGTACATTCATCTACCTTGTGTATTAAAAAAGTGTATCTTATATCCGTCCGAAAGTTTTATTAGAGTATTTTGTAACATTTGAAGGAAGTGGGTCAAGAACTTCTCCAGATATCTGATAAAGTTAAATAACGCCTTGTCTTAGATTCCTGAACCGTAGACCCACAGGTTAGAAAGCCTAATGCCCCGCCGAGTGAGCTGTCCGGGCTCAACTAGAAGATCATGGTACAGCTGCATCTTGTGCGAGTGATTCGCAAGTCGTAGTTACTAGCTTATTAACACGTCAGTGGAACGTCACAAAGTACGTAGGTTCAAATGGTTCAAATGGCTCTGAGCACTATGCGACTTAACTTCTGAGGTCATCAGTCGCCTAGAACTTAGAACTAATTAAACCTAACTAACCTAAGGACATCACACACATCCATGCCCGAGGCAGGATTCGATTCTGCGATCGTAGCGGTCGCTCGGTTCCAGACTGTAGCGCCTAGAACCACACGGCCACTCCGGCCGGCAAGTACGTAGGAGCTACTCTACGTACATTGTGCATTTAAGAAAAGGTTACTCTACGGGTTTCTCAGTCAAAAATCGCATTTGAATGTTTGTTGATTCTGTGATGGTTACGATATGATTCATGTGAGAACGTGAGACGTCCGCCAGCATATGTCGAAATTAGACAGTGGCAGGCGAGCCCGCAGTTCATCGTTTAGCGTTGGTCGGGATCCGATGACTATCATGTGAATACCATGTGAATACCATGCAGGTTCCTAACGCCCTCATACGGCTAGCACAGAAAGAATACGTATAAATTTGCCTACCTTATGTCAGGAAGAGGCGAAACAAGTACCCACAAGAACGGTGCAAGGACATGTTGAGCAACACAGAATGTCAGCACAGTGACCATGGCGACCATTGCTGTAGCTTCCCTTCACATGGCACCAGAAAGGAACGCAAAAAGTTGTACCCCCAGTGCCGGCCGCAGTGGCCGAGCGTTTCTAGGCGCTACAGTCTTACAGTCTGGATCCGCGCAACCGCTATGGTCGCAGGTTCGAATCCTGCCTCGGGCACGGATGTGTGTGATGTCCTTAAGTTACTTAGGTTTAGGTAGTTCTAAGTTTTAGGGGACTGATGACCTCAGAAGTTAAGTCCCATAGTGCTCAGAGCCATTTGAACCATATGTACCCCAAGTGACAATAAAACCAGAAACAGGAATGGCCCACGTCGTTTTTCCGGGCAACTACAGGATCTTCGTACAGTCTCATCAAACGGGCCCAGCAGCTGGTTTGGCGATAGAGGGTGCCACTGAATACCGAAGACAGCCACGTTTGATTTGCATTGCCGATATTTTGGACTGCATGCGCTACATTTCTGACGTATGAAGGCTGGTGCCTATAGTCTATGTTCGAGGTCTCCATCTACGTCCGAAGTCTCCACGCCACTATCTTTCAACCCGATAACACTGGACTGCATGTTGTCACTGCTGACCTGACCCTCCTCTATACCGAGAGTGTTAGGTCGTTCATGTGGCCAGCACTTTCATCTGATCTCTTACACACTGAATGCATTTAGTAAAGTGTTCTCAAAAGACTGACACGTCACGATTCGCCAATCACTACAATTTATAAACTCTCGCCTCGAACCGAAGCAGCATGGGATTTGTCGTTAAGGTAGCCAGCCCTTCTGTCTGCCAGAGGTGGCAGTTGTACTGAAATCCGCACTCACTCGTGCACACAAATAACCTAAAACTTCTTTTACGTATTCTTCCTATTGTGCTTTACTCTCCCAGTCAGCAAAATTTCGTTGTTTAATAACTCTTTGGTGTTGGGATTTTGTGGTGAGCACTGCTGTAGAAATTAAAGCTCCATTACAAGTGAGCATTGCAGGTGATAGCTCTTTGAACTAAGTGCAGTAAAAATCGTCTAACAATCGTTGTTTTGATGTGGTGACTCTTTGCTGCAGCTGAAATGACGGTGACAACAGCTTACACTTAGTCACTGGGCGATGTTCGTAATAGGTCACTTCAGAAAATTCCGATAAATCGATATTTTTTCAGAAAACTTCGATATAAGTTGGTGATATTTTTCTACCCGATACATCAATATTGGAACGCGGACATCGACCGCCGATAATTTTAATTTTATATATATATATATATAGCAATTTTCCATAAAAATTTGATATAGTTCTTTTGAAACTTTTGTCGAACATAATTTTAATTTCACTGTGTGAAGGAATCTTACTACTTTTTGAGCTTTCCTCTTTGATTGTGTGAACCAAGTGTAGGTGGTACAAAGAAGGGGTCTGATTGCGTTGGGGAGGGGGGAAGTGAATGGGATAACAAGATTTCTGGTATGAAGAAATAGCACAAGGGCTGCGTTAAAAAACAATTTGCTGAAAACGACGAACAAAAACCCAAATGACAAGATTGTCTTTGCGATGGGCGGAGACACGTGAGTCAAAATGGTGACGCAATCAGAGCTCGGGGCTACCAACAGAAGCTTCAACGTTTAATTTCACCACGCAAATTTGACTGTGCAACTGCTAGGTCGCTGGCGTTGGCAGGAATGAAAACGAACCATGGACCCATCGTACACCTTTCATTGTGCCACTTACATGCAGGTACCACTGTTAGCAAAGTGGTTACCACCAAGCATGAACGTGCATCGTATTCCTTTCAATTCTTGCTCTAATGGGGATAAACAGGCTGATAGCTTGTTGGTGCACAGAGTGTATAATAGTAAATCAAAACTTATAAACGCAGCTCTAAAACCGACCCTATATTTACAGTGTGCAGCCGATATTTTTATAGATCAGTACGCCGATATTTTTCCCGTCGATATATTGCTGTATCCATACTCTTCGGGATGTGTTGGAAGCCGGCAATGATTTTTTTTTAAATATAGATACATCTGATTCCCGATATTTTTAAAAATATCAGCAGTCCTATTTTGTAGTGCACAAACGAGAGGGCTGGGCTTCATCGCGTGTCTCCTTCTTGCCGCAAGAATGGTTGCTCTGAACCCAATGTATGTAATATTAGGTACAAAAGTACTTTCAAATTAATAGAGATTATGCAACGGAATTTTCTTAAGATCATGCTATAAACCAATTTCTGATGCCATAACGTAAAGAATGCCGATTCCTTTTCATTATAAGCAAATGTATGACCGATAAGATGAGGGTTCTAAATTTGAAAGTCACGTGAAACTCAGGTTGGTGTGCCGTATCCACCCATTTCATTCTGCAATATCTTACCTAATGAATGAAATATTTGTCACAGTAGTTCACTCTTCTAGAACTGCTGTTGTAACCCAAGACACTACAGTACCTCAATATTTGTAAGCTTACGTAAAATAAGCTATTCATTACTTTATGAGTACCTTGTCTCTTCGTATATCTGATATTATAAGAGTAATATCAGTAACATGCAATAAGTAAGTAACCTTGTTCTGCCTTTCATAATAAAATGTTTCCCAACAGCGAGAATACTTTTTAAACAAAGTTCGTGTTAGTGTCAAAAAGAAACTTTGTCATTGATTCCCTAAAAAATTTAAGTGAATTTCTGTTTTGGCAGACACCGTTGGTTTACTTTTGATCCATCCAAACATGTTTCAGCACTTTCTACGCTACCTTATGTTAGTTTTTGCTTGTTATTTAGTCTGAAAATTAGTTTAGCTTGATAATATGTTGTGGAGGTATATGAATTTCGACTTAAACCTCCTTCTATAAACAAAATAATAATAAGATGTTAAATCTTACGTTGGTTTACATGTTACAGAACTAATCCCTGAAATTACATTTTTATACTGCGCTGAAAATCAGGCGTAGCATATTACTTTGAACAAAAGTTAGTTGTACAGTTTACACACCTCACTTAACGCACTCATCTATTTTGTGCTGAAATTTTTATATTTTCCATACATTATACGGCATGTCATCTGCGATGTAAGAAGGGCAATAACAAGAAGACGATAAAACGGAAAAATTATGGTGTGTATCAAGCCCGTCTACCGTAATATGAAACATACCTTTCAGTGTTACTTGACTGGAAACAATTTGTTAATACAATTACTCGAACTCGCACAGGCGTATAATGGAATAAGACGGAATTTTCTGAGTTTATTCATCGCCTTTAGTTATAGTGGGAGGTGGAACCGTCAAATTACTGCGAATCACAAGAGCAACGGATTATTAAATTGTTTGTATAATTCTGCAAAACCGAGTTAAATGAGATTTCATTTACAGAGTAATGAGCGAATTGTTTGTGTACGAAAAGACTGAGGTGAACTGCGGAAGACGTCTAGGGGAACTTCTCTGAGAGCTCATGAATTGTACTGAGGAAAGTATTAAAAGTCACTGATTAACAATTTTTCCTCTTCGTGGATCACAATCCCTACAACACGTGCCGTTATACAAGGCAGTTATGCCGAGAAGTTGTGTTTGGAAAATGAAAATTTCGACCGAATGAAAATAAGTTGTGAATTTCAGGATGTGCACAAAGAAAATATTTTTGTTGCAACTGGGAGACTTCAAATGGTTCAAATGGCTCTGAGCACTATGGGACTAAACTGCTGAGGTCATCAGTCCCCTAGAACTTAGAACTACTTAAACCTAACCAAGCTAAGGACATCACACACATCCATGCCCGAGGCAAGATTCGAACCTGCGACCGTAGCGGTCGCGCGGTTCCAGACTGAAGCGCCTAGAACCGCTCGGCCACACCGGCCGGCTGGGAGAATTCATACGGCATGAACAGTACGTTATAAAATTAGCATGGCTAACATTTTTAGGTGCGCACCTCTTTCCTTAGGGTACATTAAAGCTTTTCAGGTAGATACCAGAGAGCAAAATTTTTCCCTGGTTGCGAAAAGTAGATTTTTCATGACCTTTTCCATTCACTTGGGACGTTTAATCCTTTTCTTCCTCGATCCACGTCCATAATACCCTTTTTTTCTCTTTTAGTGTAGCTTTTCAGTAATCTTGTAAGGCACATTTAATTATTTTCAAGAGAATTTATTTGCGAGCTAAATTCCATTTGTACATGGCTTCCTATAAGTATAAAACATTTAACTTTCAGTCGACGTTTCCTCAGGTTGCAGTGAACATGAGAATAATAATCGTACATCTTTCAGCAAACGCGAAACTGAAAGCATACCCGTAGTTATTGAGAACAGTTGTGTGTACGACAAATTCTCTGTCTCTTACTTTACCACTATACATAACCTGCAAAATTGCAAATAACAGTGAGTGTATTTGATTTTATCCTTTTAATTTCACCAGAATCGGTATCCTGCTGTTTGTTAATGTAACTATGTTACTAAACGAGTGTATTATTATATTCTACCATGCCGAAGGTGTCCAGTGCCTCGTTTTTATTTTTTACTTATTTATTTTGTTCTGGGACAAGAATTAAAACGAGAGTCCACAGATACCGTTTAGCAATGTACTATTTGCAATTCAAGAGTTTTGTTACATGAGAAACACGAGTGAGATCGCATAAAAAGGATCATTTTCACCTCTAAACATCACATAAACAAGATTCTTCAAACAAATAAAACACGACAACCCCTATTAGAAAGTTCATTTGATCAGTTTTGTTCAAGAAGCCAAAGTCTGAAGGAATTCAGTATTGATTTGTCTGCAGCTTCTACATTAGTAGGAATTCCACGCAATAAGGTGAAACATCCAGCTATCAAGGAATTTGTTCAAAAGTACATATTTATTTCAGTGCCTTTTGAGAGTACCTCAATAAGAAAAAAATTATACCGTGACTGTTTACCAAGAAATCATAAAAATAGTCAGGGAGAAATCGTCTGATAGCGATGTGGAGATTATTCCGGACAAAACCATAGACTCAATTAAACATTTTGTTTTGATTTTAGTTTTTTCCTTAAAAGGGGAGAAAGTAAAGCAAAAAATTTCAGAGATTTGTGAGTTGTAGGATGCTAGCATAGTAACGCAATCATGGGCTTCTGTCAAGATCTGTAACCTATTGGTATTATAATTACTAATATCGCTGCCACGCAATTGGGGCTGTCAGATGAAAAATAAGTTAGAAAAGCCAGACTCGGCGTTATATTCAGCTGGACATCTTACCCTACAAGATGGGCTACCTATTTCAGTCAGAAATACTCACAAGGAAACGCCCAACCGCACCCTGCTCAGATTTAGTGGTAAGATGGCGCAGCGGATAGCCCGTCAAAAACTGAACACAGATGAAACATGAAAGCCAGAGGTAGATGTACTGAACTGTGAAAAAATCAAAATAGAAACAGTGAACGTTTCAAGCTTAACAACTTCAATATTGAGCGAAAACGCATTGCCGTGGCGTCGTGGTTAAATGTTCTCGGTGTTGGACTGTAACGCCGACGATCCATGTGCAAAACATTCTCGTGCCAATTTTCTTGTCTTTCTACAACGTTATGAAATGTTAGTTCTGTCTCTGTAGTCTCGGAAGTGTCCTTCTATATGCTAGTTGTGGAACATGAGTCATGTGGTGAGAATAGTTACCGTCGCAAGTAAAAGTGATGAATAGTGAGAGCAGACGGCATACGACATCCACGTCTCACATAAATGAAAACAACAAATTAATGCTTGTTAACTGTGTTACAACAAATTAATAAAAGAGTCAAAACTACCAAAACGAAACACAACTATAAAAGCGTTAAAAACGTATGTCTTGAGAGAACACAGACAAACTGTGTGATTGTGAAACTATTGCGCTAATTTTTTGCAGCTTATGTGAAAAACTGTTATTTTTCATCATCTTCTTGGGAGTGATCGCATTCACATTGATACGAACACGTGAATCGGGTAAGGCGGCATATCTCACTCGCTTATCTATCATATGACACATGTACTGTCACTAATGCCTTGTGTGACACATCAGACGTGTTTTTCGGTGGAAAATTCAGTTGATTTGTCTCCTTGTCATCAAACGTTTACGGTTCCCATTCCAAAGCTACTTCCTTTCGGCTGCTGTCATTACAGCTCCCTACATTACACCCAGCCGTTCCAAACAGATGTTTCACAAACGACACAGACACAAATTTGAATGCAATGAACAGCGGAAAAGAAATTGACAATAGGGAGGATTGAACACGGATCGCCCGCTTGGCAGTCCAACATTGTGACGACTCACCGACGACACTGTCGCTGTACATGTTTCTCTCTCTTGCACTTCAGTTTTACTGTTTCTATTTTGCTTTTTTTTCGTAGTTCATTACACCTTCTTCTTGTTTTATGCTTCTGTTTTCAGTTTTTGACGGACTGTCTTCTGGGCTCTCTTACCACTAATCTGAGGAGTGTGTGGTGGGGAGCTTCCCTTGTCAGGTGCTAATTTTCAGTTGTTTATTAAACTCAGTCTTTTGCGAGATCACTATTAAATAATAATCGGTAAACAACTGTATAATTTGGCCGTTTTGAGCGCTCTGTCTTCTTCATTGCTCGGTGTTTTATAAGAGCTTCAAATTATCTTAGAGAAAACTAAAAGTTTTTCTTAAACAAAATAAATAATGATGTACTCTTTACACGGGACACAGATGTAACGAATATCATTCGGCCATATTGTTCTGGAAAAAGAAAAAACTTCAAATGAATATATGCCCTTTTCTTAACCCTATCTGACATACACCTCATGGGCGTGAGTCGCTTGTCCTTCTTCACTTGCACTCAAATGCGAATAAAACCAAAGCGACATTAGGCTACGTAGTGTTGTCTTTACTAACCATTTCAGAGGACTTTCCGTATGGTCAGTGACACAGTACCTCACTGACATGTATCCTGGCTACTGGATCGGTCGCCATGGAGCCATTTCTTGGTCACCGAGGTCACAAAGAAGGAACATCTCTTTCATATTTTACATACCTGTGCTCAAGTAAGCGACTGTAGACTGTACGAAAGAGCTCAGAGCAGCAGCTAACAGTGTCTACAAGAGCCGCAAAATGCATTGACTTGACAGTGGACTTTCTGAACATATTTCGTGAGGAAAAGTACACAATTAAGGAAATCGTTAGACCGCAGTGCTTCATTTATTATCACCTGCATTGTTTTCATTTGTGCCTTTGGAGGCTGTTAAGAACTGGATATATGTACATGTGACGTTTTTTGTTCAGAATCAGTGTCCCCCCTCGAAGCATGTATTTTTCCTCTTGCGCACACTGTCTATCCTTCATGTATGTCTCCCTATTGATGCTTAAGCCGGCCGGTGTGGCCGTGCGGTTCTAGGCGCTTCAGTCTGGAACCGCGTGACCGCTATCGTCGCAGGTTCGAATCCTGCCTCGGGCATGAATGTGTGTGATGTCCTTAGGTTAGTTAGGTTTAAGTAGTTCTAAGTTCTAGCGGACTGATGACCAGAGATGTTAAGTCCCATAGTGCTCAGGGCCATTTGAACAATTTTTTTTTTATGCTTAAACTAAGTTGTCTGGTTTACGTCTTGATCTTCTAAATGGGATTTATCGCTGAAAAGTCTAAGTCCAGGTAGGCCGGGCTAGTATAGGTTTTGCTGTACACAAATGTAAAATGCCGGGTACCTGGCATCTTCACGTCCAATACAAAGAAACAAGTATCGTAATAAGTACACTTACCTTCAGCTTTTAGTTACGAAGTAAGCACTGTTGCGGATATCTGCAAGGTAACTGTCAGTGCAGAAATCCGCTTTCACCGTGGGAGAAACATGCGGGAGGCGATGAAGGATTTCTGGACAGGATACGGGACATACGAGCTGTTGACTGACCTCACAGAGCACACGCCAACGTGGATACCCATTACGTATGAGCAGCACTGCAAACACGATTGCGTGTCGATAAACAAGGCTGGGATAACACACTGGTGGCAGCGTCACGCCGCGAGCGACATCAAAGCCGCCGCTGCCCGCTGCCAGCGCCTCCCGGGACACTCATAGCTGTCGACGTGATCCGGGTTGGCGGCCCCGCATGTCGTAGATGCGCCTATCTGCCGTAAAATGAGCTGGCCGCAGCCGGTGAGAACCATTTCTGCCGCAGCCATCTTCGACGCATATAAAACCAATAGCGGCAGGTGGCCCTCACCAGTTATTTGAGGTGACTTGCAAAAGAACATTCCAGAATTTAAAAATCGACATTATGGGAAAGTTTCAACTCATTCCTTCGATTATCATTCAGTTTTTCAACCACGTATTTGTTCTATACTACTTGCTCACTCTTCCCACTACCTATCACCATTTCAACGTGTGTTGATGGTGCGTAAGGTGCCATAAACTTCTTAGAAATCACGAATGCCCTTATGAGAGACCTGGATGTTTTCTCACCCACATTCACTGATCCTTCAGGTCAATTTATTATTTATTTCGGTTGCTTATTTATGTAAGCACACGTTGACAGCTTATGAATTTAACTGTACGTACAACATCCGCACTTGTCTGGTCTGTATTCAGTTATCTTTAGACTACATAAAACACGAAAGCTGAGAATCTCGGAAAACATATCTCTACTATACGACATCTTCACGCTATACTTGCCAAAAGTAATACATACAATGAATAAGTAATTACAATTACTGTACAGCCAATTCTAGACCTTTACTGTATGTTTGTTAAGAAAATAAAAGTTGAGATGATGGAAACGAAGAACAACGTTGTATATTCCCAAACATCAGAAGTATTTTCGTGCACATTTACGTTGGTGAGTCGATGACTGATGAACAAATACGTAGTAATAACATATGTAATCATGTTTCGTAACGTTACAGACCACCAGAATAATATCTAACACGTAGTTTTCAAAACAAACTATGTTGTAGTTCACTATTGTCTGCTTAATAACCCAAATAACCATAAAAATTCTTCATAGCACCGAGAAGAAATTATGTAGCAGGCTACAGTAATCATTGTAAATAATTTCTTTTTGCTGCAAAAGGCTCTAACAGTGCTACCAAAAGGGTCTAACAGTGGAAGGGATAGGTGAGATGCTCTTTATATGTGTAAAACGATAAGGAACTGCCATGGCACATGAAAATAAATGATGAGATTAGATTAGATTCTATTATTTTAAACTCCCTTCAATACTGCTAAAATCGAAATGATTCTCATGAGAGTGCAACATTTCAGAAAGTATAACATAAAAAACATAGTATATTTGAATGCAGTACTCATTTCCCTGATCATTTGTCAGGAGATTGTCAATAAATGTGAATACTCTACAGCAAATTGGAATTGCTAATATTCACAGTATTACTACACTGTCCGGATGAAACATAGCTATGTGCTCTTAATAAATTTATCGTAATATAAAAAATACCTAATCCTGACTGTTGTGGCCAGTTGCTGTCAAAACTGAAATACACTCCTGGAACTTGAAATAAGAACACCGTGAATTCATCGTCCCAGGAAGGGGAAACTTTATTGACACATTCCTGGGGTCAGATACATCACATGATCACACTGACAGAACCACAGGCAGGTAGACACAGGCAACAGAGCATGCACAGTGTCGGCACTAGTACAGTGTATATCCACCTTTCGCAGCAATGCCGGCTGCTATTCTCCCATGCACACGATCGTAGAGATGCTGGATGTAGTGCTGTGGAACGGCTTGCCATGCCATTTCCACCTGGCGCCTCAGTTGGACCAGCGTTCGTGCTGGACGTGCAGACCGCGTGAGACGACGCTTCATCCAGTCCCAAACATGCTCAATGGGGGACAGATCCGGAGATCTTGCTGGCCAGGGTAGTTGACTTACACCTTCTAGAGCACGTTGGGTGGCACGGGATACATGCGGACGTGCATTGTCCTGTTGAAACAGCAAGTTCCCTTGCCGGTCTAGGAATGGTAGAACGATGGGTACGATGACGGTTTGGGTGTACCGTGCACTATTCAGTGTCCCTTCGACGATCACCAGTGGTGTACGGCCAGTGTAGGAGATCGCTCCCCACACCATGATGCCGGGTGTTGGCCCTGTGTGCCTCGGTCGTATGCAGTCGTGATTGTGGCGCTCACCTGCACGGCGCCAAACACGCATACGACCATCATTGGCACCAAGGCAGAAGCGACTCTCATCGCTGAAGACGACACGTCTCCATTCGTCCCTCCATTCACGCCTGTCGCGACACCACTGGAGGCGGGCTGCACGATGTTGGGGCGTGAGCGGAAGACGGCCTAACGGTGTGCGGGACCGTAGCCCAGCTTCATGGAGACGGTTGCGAATGGTCCTCGCCGATACCCCAGGAGCAACAGTGTCCCTAATTTGCTGGGAAGTGGCGGTGCGGTCCCCTACGGCACTGCGTAGGATCCTACGGTCTTGGCGTGCATCCGTGCGTCGCTGCGGTCCGGTCCCAGGTCGACGGGCACGTGCACCTTCCGCCGACCACTGGCGACAACATCGATGTACTGTGGAGACCTCACGCCCCACGTGTTGAGCAATTTGGCGGTACGTCCACCCGGCCTCCCGCATGCCCACTATACGCCCTCGCTCAAAGTCCGTCAAATGCACATATGGTTCACGTCCACGCTGTCGCGGCATGCTACCAGTGTTAAAGACTGCGATGGAGCTCCGTATGCCACGGCAAACTGGCTGACACTGACGGCGGCGGTGCACAAATGCTGCGCAGCTAGCGCCATTCGACGGCCAACACCGCGGTTCCTGGTGTGTCCGCTGTGCCGTGCGTGTGATCATTGCTTGTACAGCCCTCTCGCAGTGTCCGGAGCAAGTATGGTGGGTCTGACACACCGGTGTCAATGTGTTCTTTTTTCCATTTCCAGGAGTGTATAACAGACATATTTACTTGAGTTGATCTAACAGTCTTTGTTAAGATATTCATCTATAGAATAGAAGGAGTTGCGTAACAAAAGGTCTTTCAAACTCTGTTTAAACTGTGCTTCATCTGAAACAGTTTTAATGGTAGCTAAAAATTTATTGTGAAAGTGTGTTCCTGAATATTGGACCCATCTTGGACCAAGGTAAGTGGTTTTAGCTCTTCATGTGGTGTTCTTACCCCTAGTATTTATACTATGAGTTGAGCGATCGAGTTGTAATCTCAGAAATTTGACACTGTCTACCTCTCGTATCTGCATGTCTTCATATGTTATACACATGCTGTAAGATATCTCTTATAGGTTATGAACTGAATGTAGTGGGTCTTTTACAAATTTAATCGCACTGAAGTAGCTTTAAGCCATTCATTAATGTCAGTGCAAATTTGGCAGCTTTTTCTAGATCTGTATTTTACTTGCTATTTTTTGCAATGTTTATATCATCTGCAAACAAAACAAACTTAGCATCTGGCAATGTAACTGACGAGAGATCATTAATGTACACGAAAGAAGCAATGGATTCAACATGTAATTAATACACAATCAGACGAAGACAGTCTGCTTACGCCACGTGTATTTCGCAGTCATGCCCTTTGTTGCCTGTTAGGTAGCACTCAAACCATTTGCAGCACTGCCAGTGACATAATACTGTAATCTACTTCAGAGAATTCTGTGATTCACACCTTCATAGGCTTTTGACGGGTCACAGAAAATGTCAGCAGTGTCTAATTTGTATCTAATGAATTAAGTACTTTCTCTATCTACACATAAGTAGCCTTTCTCTATATCAGAATCATTAAACACCCAAAACTGGCAAATGCGAAATTGGTCCATAGTTTAACGGTATCTCCTTATATCCCTTCTTATAAAGAGGCTTAACTTCAGTATATTTTAACCAATCTGGAAATTTTCTGCTGATAACAGACTGATTACACAAATAACTTTAGACATAACGCAATTCACATGAACATTCTTTGATTAACTTTGTTGATATGTGATCATAACAACTAGAATACTTTGAATTTAGTTATTCTATGATAGATTCTATTTGTTTGGGAGAAGTGAATGTCATTTCTATTTTATTGAAGTTATTGGTAAAGACTGGTCTCAGATATTTCATTCCACTGTTTACTGAACCAGAAACAAAATTCCTGTTTAAGAGGTTTGCAACACTACATGCACTTGATGCCAGCGCCCCATTTATTTTTAGAGTAACTTGTTCCTTTTCGTATCTGACGCCACATGTCTCTATCTTCAATACATCCAACATAGTTTTTGTTACCTGATGTAATTGTCCTTTTCTCATAATAAAGCTGCAAAGAATTCTGGATTACTTGCTTCAATACTTGACAGTGTTCTTTTTCATGCATTACAATGCTAACAGCAGAGCTGTTCCTATATAGTAGATGGGGTTCCTTTTTGTCCCACAAGATACGTGAATTATTTGATAATCCATGGTTTATTTTTAGACTTCTGTATGATCTGAGTTACCTTAAGGGGAAACATTTTTCAAATGGAGAAGTATCTTTATTATTGAATGCTTTGCCTTTTCCATTTGAGTCAGAAGTATTGTAAACATTTCTCCAGTTCATGTCTTTGAGAAATTGCCTAAAAGCCACTATTTTCAACTGATTTATTAACCTTTTGTACAAAGGCTTAGTAGATGTTATATCTTGAGAATTTGAAACATTTGCCATTATATGCTGCATGTCATGATCAGGTACCCCATGTACTATTAGTTTTGTGATACGATTTTCCCCCTAGATTTGTTTACAAACATATTATCAGTTACAGTCTCAGAGCATTAACAAGCTCTAGTTGAAAACTTCAAACTAGGAATTAAACAGAATTACAATAGAATCAATAACTGAAAAAGGATAGAGCTTTGCAATAAAACCACATCAAAATCATCAGCAAATCAGCAACACATGAGACGTCCAGATTTTTTTATGATGAGGTAAAAGTTTGCTGGAGGAGCTCTGTGTATGCTTCCTATTATAAAGGACTTGTTATGAAATACTCCTTCTGCTGCAAAAGCTTCGCTTTGAGCAAAATTAATTAATTTCAATAACACTGAAATGAAAACAGTTCTTCACAAGTGTGGCAAATCCTCCAGTCCTCATATTTTCTCCACAGAAGTAAGAGGCTAACTATTCCAATTGTCACACGATGATCAGAGAGGCAGATCGTATCAACTGGTTTGCTCAACTCTAATTCTTCTGTATAAATAAGCAACTCATTACATTTAACCCTCAGTCCTGGGATATTCTGATGCAATAAATATAAATCACATTGTGCGCTGGCTAAATTACAACTGGCTGGACCTAATTTTTCAGTCAAATTGTGAACATTTCCAGTTTCAATTAGAGGCTATTAGCATGATTTTTGTATATTAAATTTTCTTTCTGGCTGGCTGTTTTATCAATGTGAATGTCATTTTAGACCTATCTCTGAACATCTTATGTTTCTGTCCTCTCTTCCCTAAAAATTGTGCTGCTCTGTCACATGTAGCCACTGGTTTTTGCCACAAGGGACAGCGCCCATGCTCTAAAGATATTTGTTAGTAGCCCAAAAAGTTTTCCCTTCCTTTTGCTGTTAAGGTGAAGGTCACGCCTAATATATTCAAAACTACTGCTAGTATCAACAGAAACCACACCAACATGAGACACCACACCTTATCCAAGCCATTGTCCCAATTGCAAATCAACTCTCCTAACATAAGAGTTTAAATGAGGCTAGACATGGCACCTCAGAGCAGACACAAGCACAACACCAGTATCTGTCGTTCTGAAGCAACATTTACCAGGTTACCCTCTGTTGACTCATCATAGTCCCTGTCTTTGCTGTTGCCTGCCTGCACCCAGTGTTAGCATGGTGTCTTCTTTCATGAAGTCCTTTCAAAGTGAACCTACAGGCTCTATCTCCTGACTGAGCCTTGCACTAGGTTTAAAAAACTTGTGACCTTGGAACCTGGCTGTAGTTCATCTTGCAACAGATGGGCAACACCTCCACCATGTTTACTTCCCAAGAAGAAAACTTTCTTTTTCTTTGCAACATTTTCTGACTTCTTACTTCCCAATCACTTTCTGGAACTTTGTTGTGTCCTGCCTACTTCTACATTTAATTCTGGCTCATCAGATTTCAACTGTGACAACAGATCAAATCTGTATCCAACAATACAAAAGTGTCAGTGAAAGTCCTGTTTCTATGTCATCAATAACACATTGTCACTTCCACCTCTCCTTTCGCTTTTCCCCACTTAACCCTTTCAGATCTTTTCTAGCCTCATCCAATTCCACCTGAAAGGCAGCAGTCTTTTTGTCCCGTTCCACTATTTTCCTGTCTCTTTATAAAATCCTACAAAACCAATGAGACTTGCTTTGTTCCCAGTGCCTGCGCCACTACAGTCACCCTCATGAGAGAAACAACAGTAACCTGCACATGACACCCCAAAACAAACAATCCAGAGGCTAGTCATTCACTTCTGTTCTCACACATTAGCTTTAGTCTAAATTAAACAAGAATAAAAACAACGATAACTTCCTACTCAATTAATATATTAAATTTCTTAGAAAGCTTAGTTACTAGGTCAAAACTTTCAGAGCAATGGAAATGATTAAATCTGTATTGTTTACATTACAACAAAAAAGAACTAACGATATGCCATAGAAGCTTTTCACTTATTTCAGGATTTTTTCACTTTGACTACTTACCAGACAGTCTAATGGATACCATATAAGAATACAATAACAACACAAACTGTACATTATTGAAATAATCATTTAACTTACAGTTTACGATAACATAAACAAAACCTAGGACAAAATTCACGCCCAAGAAATACTGTCTTCTTCCAAAAAAGACGCAAATGGAAGTAAAATGTTCAATAGATGTCTCTAGTATGCATTGACTGAAAGGTTATTAAAACCAACGTGAGCACATTTGTAAGATCATAAAAGCTCTGTCGGCCGCCTAAACAAATTGCAGGAAATAAAATGAGGTATCTCACATGTGTAAAGATCATTCAGACAAAAGTTTACAAATGGGATTCAAAATCGAAGGCTAACACAATGCTATAAAACTAGGTTAGAGAAAACTGAGGGATTTGGAAGAAATGAGTACACCTGTTATATATGGCTCATAATCATTTTACATTGTGTGTGTGTGTGTGTGTGTGTGTGTGTGTGTGAAAGAGAAAGAGAAGGGGGGACATAAGGAGGGGAGCACCTGTCTATATTTTTCATTCATATTTATTTATATACATGATACATGTGCAAGTGTGCTTAAGCGATAAACGAACAGAAACAGCCACTTTTTCTAATTCCAAAAGCTCCTAATGAAGATGCTTAACTTGACCAACAAGCATTACATAAGAATATTTGTCCTACAAATATACATGGCGTTTTGAATATAAGTGCAGTTATTCTGCCCATTGGTACCTTAATATATACCTGCTGCAGTGTGTTAGCTGCATTTTCTCTGCTTCAAGCAATGTCCTCGCAAACACGTCACACAATATATTACACAACATTTTCCATATGATCATAGATGCACCATTAAGTGGGTTACGACTTCAGTATACCTAACAGTTATGCGTCCACATTTCAAAATCTCCCTTTCTGCACACGGGATCATTAATGGCTTGCTCTTGCAACATCTACTTCGAGATATTAACTATCTTAAAAACATATTATTCCTTACAGCTAGGACTATTGGTCAGCAAATGAAGTAAATATTACAGTTGACTTGAAGTACACTGCCCTCAGTCATCAGAAATATCTACATTTATACCCCAAACAACCTTCATGCAATAGAATGTTAGTGTCCTCATGCCACCTAGTAATTATTTCTCTATTACTCTAGGCCTAGGGTCTCGGCTTCCAATATTTCCTTCCTTGTATACAATGTTAGTGAGTTCTTCTCAGTTTACTGACTTACACTCTTACAAGGACTCGTGGTGGTAAGTCACATGAGTCTACAGCTTGTGCATTTGAGCCAAAATGTGGCGTTATTCATACAGAAGTTCGGCGGAATTTTCCTGGTGTACTGAATTTAATATTTTGTTTCTTTTTTCCTTTCTGTTAGTGCTATCTATGTTACCCAACATATGTAAATTTTAGTGCACTTAAGTGATATACATGTATTCAGTTGTATGATTGCTAGGACCAGCATGATTGATATCCGTATAAAATCAGAGGAACAGAGAGGTGAAGGACTGTGACCAGTCAGACAGTAATGGCGTGAGGTTTCCTGGACGTTGATTGTATGAAAATAAGGTTTTGTACGATTTAGGGACTATGAGTTGGTGAAAAAGGAGTACGGAGATGGAGTAACCCGTGTCTGATTCCAAGTTATTAACATTGTTGACATCTACAAGTGATTTATGTTCACAGAGGTGTTTGTGTGTCAACTATAAATTACGGAAGAACATGACTTTTCACTTAATTGCCTTGAGGAACGATTAGCTATTAAATAATACTTCGTGCAGCACAAATAATTATTTCATGTACCTTTTCTGTTTAAAAGAGGATCACGCTTCTACAATGACACAAAGGTATTGCGATCAAATAGGGCTGCAAATTTATGTTTGTGAGTAAAATGAAAATACGTATTAGTCCCTTACTGCTCCCAGTTTGTTTCTGCTTTTCAGTAAAGCTGTTTATTCAAGCCAGTGTGTCACAACAGAGCGTCAAAAATTATGTTAATAGATATTAGCGTTAAATCAATTGAAGTGTAACTCAATCGTAGAAAAATCGGCAGAGGAGGAGATAGCATCATTCGCAGTCTTTGTACATTACTAGGTATGAAAGACTTCTTTCCATACATCTCTGAGCAATGAAGGATGCTGACAGCAAAACTGAACAAATCAAACAGTGTCATGTCTTCGTAGCAAGAATCATAAATACATTTTAAAGTCTTCTCTCACATATTCAATAAAACAAATCAGGTTTGAAACACTCTAACAGGTAAACAGTTTTTACATTCACTTAGTGTTTCAGCGGTTCAAATATATGTAGTAATAACAATCAGTATATGATCAAGCGCCCTATTTTGTTGCTGGTTGTCTGTTAATTACAAAATTTTGTAGCCAACAACAGCCTCATTTACAGCATGTAGCATATCAACTGTACTAGCAGAATTGTCAAAAATTTGAAGATTTACTTGAGATGACGTAGCGTATTTGAATTTTCATAAGCATGTTTTTAAAGTAATTTAGAAACAGAACCAAACTTACGTAACAGGAATATAGTCAGGAAGTAAAAATAAACATAAAAGAAATAACCAATAGAGTTACAGAACATCACTGTGAAACATGTTCCTTCAGTACTATAGGCAGATGAACAGTCCATTTGAGCCACTCTGAAACTGAAGAATTTTGAAATCGGAAACGAATTGTCTTACGAATTGTGCCGATATATTCATGGAGCTGGAGCGAATCTGAAAAGGATACTAAGAATAGAGAACATGAACCTGAATCGACTACAGCGTAAAACTTTCGTTAACGAGTTTTCAGAATTGTGGATGATGATACTAATGGGGTAATAGGGGATTGAGTACATTTTTGATATCAAACTGGTATGCAAAATTAATTAAATTGACATTAATCTGATATCAAAAGTATCCTCATACCGATCTTACTCCACTACTGATGATGCCATACAACTATTTGG
The DNA here is from genome assembly GCF_021461385.2 of Schistocerca piceifrons. NCBI lineage: Eukaryota > Metazoa > Arthropoda > Insecta > Orthoptera > Acrididae > Schistocerca > Schistocerca piceifrons. Next base: position 500,826,263 of record NC_060139.1, read on the forward strand.
TGTGTTTGCAAGTGTGTGGCATTAATTTTTTTTTTGTCTGGTTGTAGCATCCAAAGCTCGATGGTAGCATACGTATTAGAGGAATCCTGAAATAATTATGCTAACGTATTCCTACGTTATAATAAGGAGAAAGTGAGTAACGCTTATAATTAACAGCCATTTAGTGGTTTAGGATTTTGCTCTCGTCTTAACTACGTCGCTTTCAGAAGTTAGAACTACTTTGGCTCAAGTCTTTTATGGTAAAATATATTCAAGCCTGTAAGGAGGTACTTTTTATAGATGTTGGAGTTACATTTACAAGTATATTTCTCTTGGTAACATATATTTATTGCTCAAAGAGAGGAATATGTTCTCTTTTAAGGTATACAGAGAAAGGGAAGCAGTATATTCACAGACAAGAAAGTAGGTAAGGGGGGTGTAAGTTGATATAAACTCATAACTTAGTTTATGATTGTACTGTCTCTATTGCTTTATAAAGACTTTCATACAGATTTAAGGCAAACAACAATTTGCTTCAGTCAATTAAATTTTTCTGTGTTTGTGACAGCATTGTCAATGTGTAAGACTACTGACATTTCAGTCACTATTGTAAGTGACCTTCTTCAGGGTGTTGGTGCAAACAAAAACACCCTGAAAAGGTCACTTGCAACAGTGACCAAAACGTCGGACAATTCAGTCACAAACGCAGAAAATTTTGGGTGTGACATTGGCCACGCAAGCCTACGCTTATACTTAACAGTTTCCTTCGCTTAATGAAGTAAAGAACACTGCATAGACATCTGAGATACTAATGGCAGCGCTTAATGATAGCCTAAAACTACAGACATTCAAATATTATTCCGATTCATAGTGTCAAACAATATTACTAGGTTACCACAACTGCCTTCAAACAGATGTATTCTCAATATCCTCTTGATTGTATCCACAGCCGAAACAAATGGTTTAAATAATAACAATCTGTTGCACTGGTGGTCCTTAGTTGGAATAATTCATTCCTTCATTTTTTATCACCATTATAGGAAATCTTCGTCTATGTAGCCATGTTCAAGTGGACATAGCATAGCCCATCAAACGGACGTACTGGGATGAGAGGCTAAAAGTTTGCATAATCAAACATTATTAAAAGGCTGTGGGCTGACTACATAGAAGTGTACGAGCATTCTGCATAATCTACACTAGGTGGGGTGTGTGTGAATATAATCAATTTCTTTAGTGTAGTTTTCTGTTGTAATCTACTAGAGTTTTAAAGTGAAACAAGATAAGTAGAAAAGTCTTGAAATTATTGAAAGCAAATTATGACTTGAATGTTCTTCTTGTTTGTGCTATACTTTTTGATTTTTAGTACTTAAATAGCCTAGATATTGACATTTTCAACTTTTGTAGTCCTGTCTTCCTCAGTTGCGTGTAATATTACTATGTTGATAATTTTTACTTATGAACCGTCTGGCAGCAACTGAATAAAACACAATTTTAGTACCATACACGTTTTGCATTTATTTTCTGCAAGGCATCATCAGTGGCCTGGAATATGTACATATATTTGTTCTTTAATTTGCATTTTTGTCACTGAGCCTATTGGTTATAAACAGTTTGGGTGGGTGGTATTTTCTATTAAGTAGTAATGTTTTGAACTGTGCTTACAGGTTGCGTGGATAATTTCTTACATATTACGCTCCTGCTGCATTTTTGATGTTGTTCTTCTTATGAATGCCAATTTGCGGTTTTTTTCCATATTCCACAGCACTATAAACTGGACGCTGGTTTCAATGCAATGTTTTGGTTTCTGTTGCCGACTGGCAAATGTTTTTGCCAAAGATCGGATGTTATTGACAAACTTTCGAGTGTAATTATTGAAGTATCCCTGATCTGTTCGAGTATGCATTTGTGTGTGCGTTTGAGTATGTGTGTGTGTGTGTGTGTGTGTGTGTGCACGTGTGTGTGTGCAGATGGTGAATAATAATAATCATCATCATCATTTAAGACTCATTATGCCTTTCAGCGTTCAGTCTGGAGCATAGTCCCCCTTAGGAAAGTCCTCCATGATCCCCTATTCAATGCTAACATTGGTGCCTCTTCTGATGTTAAGCCTACTACTTCAAAATCATTCTTAACCGAATCCAGGTACCTTCTCCTTGGTCTACCCCGACTCCTCGTACCCTCTACTGCTGAACCCATGAATCTCTTGGGGTAACCTTGCTTCTCTCATGTGTGTAACATGACCCCACCATCTTAGCCTGTTCGCCCTGACTGCTACATCTATAGAGTTCATTCCCAGTTTTTCTTTGATTTCCTCATTGTGCACACCCTCCTGCCATTGTTCCCATCTACTAGTACCTGCAATCATCCTAGCTACTTTCATATCCGTAACCTCAACCTTATTGATAAGGTAATCTGAATCCACGCAGCTTTAGCTCCCACACAACAAAGTTGGTCGAAAGATTGAACGGTGCACAGATAACTTGGTACTGACTTCCTTCTTGCAGAAGAGAGTTGATCGTAGCTGAGCGCTCACTGCATTAGCGTTGGTACACCTCGCTTCCAGTTCTTTCACTATGCTGCCATCCTGTGAGAATATGGATCCTAAGTACTTGAAACCGTCCACCTGTTCTAACTCTGTTCCTCCTATTTGGCACTTAATCCGTTTATCTCTCTTTCCCACTGACATTACTTTTGTTTTGGAGATGCTAATCTTCATACCATAGTCCTTACATTTCTGATCTAGCTCTGAAATATTACTTTGCAAGCTTTCAATTGAATCTGCCATCACAACTAAGTCATCGGCATATGCGAGACTGCTTATTTTATGTTCACCTTCCAGATGGTGAAGGGGAAAGAGTTTTTTGTTTTTGTTTAATGTTATCATTTCCTTTATTAAGTGTAATAGGGTGCCTGTGCTGACGTGTGTTTGTTCATTTTTAACATGTTTGTTTTCTTCTATGGCTTTCTGGAAGTGGAAGTTTTCTTGAGTTTGTAAAAGATATTTGTCATGGTCGCTTATTCTCATTATTTTCATTTCTTGTTCCATGATTGTAGGATGATGGTTATGGTGTTTTAAATGCTTTGCAAATGTGGAATGGTTTGTTTTATACTTCCAAAATCTGATATGTTCTTTCTATCGTGTTTCAAAATTCCTGCATGCAACAGGAGCGTAATATGTAAGAAATTGTCCACGCGACCCGTAAGTACAGTTCAAAACATTACTACTTAATAGAAAATACCAGCCACCAGAACTGTTTATAACCTATAGGCACAGTGACAAAAATGTAAATCAAAAAGCAAACATATGTACATATTCCAGGACACTGATGATACCTTGCAGAAAATAAAGGCGAAACGAGTATGGCACTAAAATTGTGTTTTATTCAGTTGCTGTCGGACGGTCCATAAGTAAAAATTATCAAATACCGTAATAAGCCTAGATATTGTTTCGTTTTACAAAGATTTTCTTGAAAGAAGTTATCAGTGTATGAAATGCGTGATTCAAATTAGCCTATGACCAGCAAGAGATTATGAGTTGTTTCCTACACTTCTGCTCGGAGATATAGACAGGTTGCTTCGTTTCCACGATTTTGTACTTTGTATGGGTGCAGTTCTACTCAGAAGGACGGTATCTTTCAAATTATAAATGTCTGAACTACAATATTAAGGATATTCGGGGTAGAAATGGTTCAAATATTTCAGTGATTCACGGAGAAGGCATAGTGCCACAATTGATGTTCTGTGAGGAAACAGGAACGACTACATGGGAACACCTGCTTAGTGTGGTGTAACCAGCATTGTGTGATGAATCTGACTGCGCAACGGACATTACACATCCAATTTAAGAGGTAGTAGCTTCACAGAAACAAACGCTTGCTTGCACAACAGAAAAATACGGGTTGTTCACACTCCTCACGTGGAAAAATAGAGTTTTCCTGAACCACTTTCGAACAGAATCCCGGGAACTGATTATTAGGAGGTGATTATTACATTGCTCAGCCAAAAATATGGCTTGTTTATAATACAACACCAAAATATACGTTTTAGAAGCGGTAGTTACAATAGTCATAACATACTACAGTTCACAACAGAAGAGTTAAATATTACGCTATGTTCCAGACGACACAGATCTCGAAAATACTTCTGAATGATTTTACTTTTTCGGATAAAACAGCTACTTTATGATTAGGTTTACCTGGAGTATGTAATTTCTGTAGAAGCTTAGGTTCCATTAGCTGAACTTCTCTCACACCGGCAATAATGTCCATCTTTCGCATGTAACACCATTCCGGAATTCTGGATAATGAGAAGATGCGGACAATAAAATGCTCCTTATGTGGGTGCCTTAGTCCCTTCGATCAGATGCCACGCGATTGTTATTTCTTGTCAATGTACAGAATAGTACCTTTGTTCCGCTTGTGTTGTCATTCCTTGTGTTACAAACAGAAGTTAACATTTTGAAGGTATAATCATTGCAAAAGCTGCCTGTATTGGGAGCACACGTCTGTCAAAATGTCTCTGTTCAGTAACGTTCCATTTGTGGTTGTAACATTTATCGTTTCTGAGGAATATCGTTTTAGAACTTAGTATTTACATTTAAAATGAATCAAAAATGATAATATTGAAATCAACTTCCTCAGGACTGTCGCAGTTTTTATTTAATTAAATGTTCCAGTTTGATACACAAACTTGAATAAGATAGTTCACATTAATTTGATAGAATAATAAGCAGCTAGATGTCTAAAATGAGATGGTAGAAAATTTTTACACAGTTGGTGAAAAGTCATTGTCACAGAGAGAGCTATACGGGACTCATTATAGACCGAAGTACGATCTACGCTTTATATCATAGCGTGCATTAACGTCACTATCAACATCTCTGAACATCAATGAAACCATTTGATTACAAAATCACGTATTAGCGCTTTACTGTACAACTGAATACAAATGTACCATGCCAATCCAGAAAACCTGCCACAACATGTGATGGATGTGGTTTTACGTCCACTGCCCGTTAAAAATTATCCCTATACCCATATATTAATTTGGCGTGGGACCACCGTCTGCCCTTACGACTTCAGTTGGTGCAGACACTCTCAGTGAGGTGTCAGAATATCTGTGGAGGAATGGCTGCCCATTCTTCCTTCAGAGCCGAAACCTGACAAGGTAATATTGTCCGACTCTTGAATTCTGGAGCGGAGTCAACGTCCTGACTCAACCCACAGGTCTTGCATTGCTTCATGTCGTGACCCTGGACAGGCCAGTTCACAGCAGGAATGTTATTGTCCACAAATCATTGCCTTAAGAATCTGTTTTATAACGCTTAGTCACTTTGGCACAAACAATTATCGTCTCCGACCTCTTTATGCGGTTTACGCAGTCACAACGCTGTAAAACATTTTCATACGCTTCCGAATTAAGCATTTTCTTAATATGAAGATCACACTCTAACCATGGTAAACACACGCGTAGCGTAACATTAATACTGCTCCTGTGCACTTCACTGTCGGCTCTACACATGGTGGTGGGTAAGATTCTCCAGAACATGGCAGATCCTTCCATCGCATTGCCACAGGGTACAGCGTGACTAACCAGTCATCCACTGATCGGTGGTGTCGCTCCTTACAGCCCCTCATGTGTCCCTTAGCATTGACTAACGAAATGTGTGGCTTATGAGGAGATGCTCGACCATTGCCCGCCGTTATTTTTACCTCCCTAAGCACAGCAATTGTGCTACCTGCTCTGCTAATGGCACTTAGAAACGTATGAGAGATTCCTACCGGAGATTTCGTGCGAGTTTTACAACCACGCTCCGCAGTTTCCGAAGGTTCCCGTCCGTTGGCACATGAGGTCTACCCCGTCTTAATTCAGTTGTGGCAGTTACTTTGCCTTCCCACCTCACAATCGAGTCACCAGCAGTTGACTTATGGAGCTTGAGAAAGGCTGAAATGTCCGTGATGGATATGTTACTCAGGTGACGTACAGTGATTAGTCCTCGTTCGAGGTCACTGAGCTCTGCTGACGGCCCAACTCTGCTCTTACTGCTTCCCTACTGACAACACAGTACACCATGCTTTCTTTTAATATTGAAAATTCGGCTTTTGGTGACATCTAGTGCCTAATTACGCATTACATACTGTTGTCCGGATACTTTTGATCTGATAGTGTATTGAAATTTAGTATTCAGGTTGTTGCACCTTTGCCTTTGGAACATATTTATAAGGTTTAACTATAGCATCCATTTAGAACCGCTACTTGGGCCTATGGTCCATGCTTTTTTACTGATTACGTGTTAGTCCAAGCTACATTTATGTAAGACTGCCATAATTATACCACTGCGTGGCATGGCTGCTCATAAACAACAACATTGGTACACTTACACTTTCTACAAATACTAAGACTTCTCAGAATTCACATCAACATAATTCATGAAATAATTGTGAGCTAAATCCACGAATATCCCTGGTGCATCAAACCTAAAATCTTCCTCATTCCAGCGACACAACGTAATCGATTTATTGGCGAGTTCTCATAATACTATACAGTTTTTATGAAGACATGTTACAAAATGAAACACTTCATATAAGTTATCAGCAGTAATTGCTGCTAGTATATTACCCAGCAGGTGTGAGATATACACCGATGAGCCAAAGCTTTATGACCAATGTCCGCCAAGAGCTCAAATACTGCCTTGTCGGGTTGCTGACACGTGAGGCGGCACAGGAAGCACACTCCGAGAAAAGACAAATGGGAAATCATTCTAACAGTGAGACGGACCGAAAATGAGGAAATCCGCTGACATACACAACTCTGACACAGGACCGATTTCATTGGTTGTGTCCTAGGATTTTTTTAATTACAGGAGCTATTAGTTTCGCAATGACATTATCTATGCCCCAGGGCAGACACTCGTCCCTTTACATTTCCTGCAGCATTAAAGGATCTTGCAAAAAAGGTAAAATTGGCGTAATGTGACCATATGCATGGATTCAAAGCAAACGCACAAAGTAGCTGGGAGTAATATTATTTGCAGTCTGCGTATAACGACACATTACTCAGTGGATCTGTCAATCACAAATCGTATTTCAGTGACTGTGAGAGAATAGTATTACGCTTCGGGTAAAAAGGTGAAACTTCTACCAGCATATGTCGAAATACATCAACGGCGGGTTAGTGATCAATCAGAACTGTGATTTTCCGTTCAGCATTGTTGCTGTTTGGGTTAGTTTGTATTACACAACTGTAATACGAATACAGAATCGACGAGTTAAGGAGGTCCATGCTCAACGCCACGTCCGGTCTCTCTAACCCCGGTTCTAGGCACTTCAGTCTGGAACTTTGCCACAGTTATACCACTGCGTGGCATGACTGCTCATAAACAACAACATTGGCACACTTACACTTTCTACAAATACTAAGACTTCTCAGAATTAACATCATAATTCATGAAATAATTGTGAGCTAAATCCACAAACATCCCTGGTGCATCAAGCCTAAAATCTTCCTCATTCCAGCGACACAACGTAATCGATTTATTGCCGAGTTTATAGGTTCGAATCCTGCCTCGGGCATGGATGTGTGTGATGTTCTTAGGTTAGTTGGGTTTAAGTAGTTCTAAGTTCTAGGGGACTGATGACATCAGATGTTAAGTCCCATAGTGCTCAGAGTCATTTGAACCATCTAACCCCGGCCTACTACGGCCAGAGACGATAGACGTGTTGTATGATCATTCATGGAGGACCGTACATCCACGACATCTATCTTTAGCAAGGAGGTGGGTTTGTGAGCATCTAGACAAGTACTCACAATAACAGTGCGACGACTTCTAGTTGACCAGGGTTTGTCGGTGCGGTGAACACTGTAGGTGATCTAGCGGTTACTTCAGCTAGTGTGAGAACTGAAATCTTACGCTCTGCTAATGCATTCTGCTGTACTCTTTGAGCTCACTGATTGCAACTGACATCTGCAGACGCGACCTAAAATTTAAATTTGGAAAATAGGGAAATAAAATGTAGTTCGCAAATAAGGGTCTGTTAAAAACCCCTGTCCTAAATGTCGCAGTCTGTATACCTCCCAAATCTCCTATTAGTAGCGTATTCGTCCTACTATACTCCCTATACGCACAGTAAGTATAGCTTTGCTATTTGTTATCCTTTCCGGTGTTGCATTTTTAATGGCCAGCAGTGAAGCTCGTCTGTATTCTTCTCGAATCGACGAATAACGTATTGAATTTATAATGAGTCAGCGCAGAGTGTGCAGTCTATGGAGGGCTTATTGGAAGATGATTATAACGAAATACTCATAAGCTTATCTGTGGTGATCAGTAAAGTTCTCTACAAACTACATCGAGCGCGATGAGGTCAGCCCAATAGGGGTTCCTTTGGCGAAGCTGGCAGGATTAACATAATCCTCTTCGTAGCAACGTGCGCCCAAAATATGCCAGCTGCCGTCGGCCGCTGAGCGCCACGTTTTCTCTGAGCATGCGTGGAATTTCTTTCATTAAGCGCAGCCGCTGCTGTTGCTCTGGTGCGCTAACGCGGCCCACAACCGCTGTAGCCACACCGCAGAAATCCGCCGGCGGCTTTCTCGCCGCTGCTGCCGACCGCCATCTGGTCCATCTGTGGACATTTCTACACCGCACTCGTAACTCGTCTGTTGGTCGCTGGAGTACACTTGTCCTGTCCAATTATCTAAACAATATACACATATTAAAAGTTTTCAAAATTGTATGTTATTATTTCTAAGATTCCTGTAAACTGCTGTGTACAGCAAAGTCTACATTTGGTTACGTATAACCCATTCCTTTAACCTTAGGACGCCCAAGCCTTTTTTTCTAACTTTGATGGGGGGGGGGGGGGAGGGTGTTCAATAAGTTTACTGACGAAAAATTAAAACTCTGACAATGGTTTATGTATTTTAACAAAGGCATCGGTTTATAAATGTTATTAATTGCTATAAATATTGGATTGAGTGAATAAAAAATTAACATGTTACAATACAAAATACAGATGTGTTCATATGCAATAGACTACTCGGAGTCCTCAACTTCAGGGCAAGAGACACACTTCACCATTTTTTCTGAATGTGTGTCACACACATGTTTATTACAATGTCCACAATACTGTTTTGGTTTACTTAGATTGTTGTAATTCTGATTCTTTGTTTTAGCTTCTCTTACACAAGCATGGCACCGATCTTTCCCTGCAGGAGGCTGAGGTGCTTCTGTTGTCATTTCTTTGATTTTCTTTTGTAGAATAGTCTCCATTGATTGGACAATTTGGTTAGATAACCCTCTTGCATTGGCACGTCTTTCTTCTACCTGCAATTTCACTAGTTCCATCCCAGCTTGCAGAGGATAAAATTTCCCTTTGTTGTCTTTCTTTTCATTCCATTTTGGATGTTGCTGGATGAATATGGTGGTTGCATTGTTAGCACAAATGTCGATGAGAGAGTAAAATACAGATAGAGGCCATCTCTTTGTTTTCCTCTTGCAAGTGTACATTTGATCAATGGTATTAATTCCACCTTTAGTGGAATTGTAATATGCATTTACCTCGGTTTTATTCTTCTCTTCTCCAACAGTGCCTTTACCTTGGTGCATTGTTGACAACATCAGTAAGTTTTTACTTGGTTTCCTTTTTGCTATGTACTGGAGGCCTACCTGTCGATGGGTCTGTGAACAAGAACATTGATGAATATAGTCTCGATTTGACGTGTTCTTCATTATGTCTGGAATATGGTTCCAGTTTGACTAGAGAGTTCCTACTGTAGTAACTTTGTAGTCTTGGTATAACTCTTCCGCCAAATCCACCGATGTGTAGTATCGGTCTGTAGTAATATTTCGACCAGTATTTTTCACAGGTGCTACCAGACGTTTGACGACAGCTGCTGAACCCCGTTCTTCTTTCGGCACATTCTGAACATTACCTGCGTAGGGTTCCATATTCAAGACATATCTGTCAACTGCATCGAACATCATGCCTATAAGGATGCCATACTTGCCTGGTTTATAAATACTTTGAAGGGGCAGCGCCCTCTAACCAAGATGAGCATCTCACCAGTGGTGAGGTGGACCCCTGGTTTATACAGTAGTGGAAACCTATCATTCACTTTGTTGAAAACATTGCGGATTGCTGTGAACTTGTCTGCTTCTCTTTTTAGCTGGCTGACAGTTTTGTCATCAAACCTTATGATTGCAATAAGTTCCTTGAAACGATCTCTTGCCATAATACCCTTGTAAACTGGCCAGCCCATTAGGTCTGACCAAAGATCGTGTACACTGATAGAATTGTCCTTATTTGCCCCCATAAGTATCAGGACTCCTATAAAGGCATACATTTCTTTCTCATTAGTCAAAGTAACATTTCGGCTAACTGCCTCTTCATTTGAATGTTTTACTATAACATCCATGATGTGAGGCGTAAGAAGTAACTTCGATGCTTCTCCAGTTGAATTTCAAACACCATCTGGAGTTACTCCTGCCTGCTCTCTTACTATATTAGCAACAGTCCTCCAAGGAGTTCTAGGCTGTGTGGTTACGTACCTTCTACCAGACTTGGCCACAATAACATCCTGATGGTCACTGCCTGAAGCTGCGCTATCTTCATCTTCTCTAACAACCACATCACTTTCCCAATCTGAATCATATTCCATAACACCATCCTCATATTCAGTTTCACTCCCCAAGTCAGAATCTTCATCTAAAATTTCATTCATAACTCTTTCTAAAGACCAGTCACGTATTCTTTTAGTCATTTCTAAGTCTGGGTGTGAACAGTAGGGAACTTCACTAACTCACTGCACGTTTACAAGATAAATAACAGCTGACTGACATCAACAGTCACTTCCTCTGAAAGTAAACCGATTGTTGTGAGTATCAAGGATACCAACCAACAAGAAACAAACTTGCATTGTTATAGAGATGAGAAATACGAAATCATACTAAGGGAAATTTTCTGTAGCATTGAAGCCTAAAGGGGGGGGGGGGGTTGTTGGACCCATAATAAGTTTATTTATTTTTTCTTTCAAAGCAGGTATTTTCTATAAAATATATTGACACTAACGTTACATAAAACAGCCAACAAACAATAACTCAAAGGGAATATGTAGTATGAACGTTACTTGGGCAAAAGCAGGGGACACAAAAAAATGTGGGTTCAACGAACCCCCCCCCCAACCCCTTAGGCATCCTAGGGTTAAGATGAAAAAATGTTTAAACAATGGCATGTTTAAGAATTTTCGGAAGCTGCTAGAGAAATAACAGCTTAGATCAACTGACCTACAGGTACCGTGGAATTATTTGCGTCATCCTTTATGTTATCGCACTACGAGTATTGTACCTTGACTTATTTATGAATGAAATAATTCCGAATAAAATCGTACAACACAATCTAAGCTGACGAAGGTGTGATCGATGATACATAACGAGGACTATTAGAACCGTATTTACGTAACAAATAAATAAAAATCACTGAAAAGCAGATTCACAGACACACTCATGCACATTACGCTATTATTAACCAAAGGACCTATACTATTGCAAATTTTGAAAACAAATTACTGAGCAGCTAGTACAACTGTGCGAAACTACTGTGCACACTTTTCAATCAGGAATGCTACTGAACTATTTGATGATACGGAAATATTGTATTCAAAATGAATTATAATGCCATTTTGCAGTAATAAACTTATGTGAGGGTACTCGAAATTATCTTTTACGTATATAAACAACAGTTAGATCTTCCAGCGACTTTTAATATTACATCACTTCATCATAGTCAATAAAATTCCGAAATTACTTAGAACAGTGTCTAATGCCCGTATACATGCCGAAGTACGCACTATAGCTTCGTAATGTTAATGGCAGACTGACATTTTCCTCTCTCTCTCTCTCTCTCTCTCTCTCTATCTCCCTCTCTCGCATTGTCTCTCAACAAACTGCCAATGTATTTCCGGTGTTCAACAATTCTTCTCCAAGGCGTCACCTTTACATGAAACTACATAAAAATACTTCTCACAAACACGGCCGACTACTGGCTCAGCGAAAAATAATATTCTCGTGCTTGTGCTGCACATTCCAATGTTAGCATTACGTTTACAAATAAATTCATTTTCCTCAGTTAGGATCTACTCCTTGAAAGTTATTTAAATTCTTAACAAAACAAATGAAAATATGTTATTGAAAAATAATAAAAAATTACAGCTTTGCACAGACAGTATTTAAATTGAAATGTTTGGGTAGCACTAACAGGTGGTTGTTGCTTTTATAACAGGTTTGTACGTTAACTGAGAGGTTTCGAAGTAGATTAAATAATAATTTGATGATGAAGGGGAAGAAAAATTGTATTTCAAAGCCTGAAAGTTACTGCACGGCTACAAACGACACCTTACACGCTGATGCAAATAATGTTATTTTACCCAATTACGATCAGTAGCTCGAAAATGGTAGTAAGTAAAGGTATATCTCATTAGCAGCTCTTAGTGGTACTTCAATTTCGACTTCAGATGTATACGAGCTGAGGGGCACCACTCCATAAAATTCAATGAAAATTCTATCTAAATTTTCTAAAGTATTTTCAGTTCTGTGGAACCCAATTTTATACGAAAATGAAACACTTCAGTAATTACTGCGAGCTGCAGAAATGCTGTCTTTCAGTTCTTCTCATATATAGGATATTACGAATTTATTTCAAATAAGACACAGTTCAGCCAAGAAAGCACTGTGTGTATTAATCGAAATCGAAACATCATCTCTATTAGAATAATTATAATAAGGTAGGATTTTACAAATCTATCCTATATTCTTGCAATCATTACGTAGGTTCTCGTTTGGAATAATCTATTTAATGAAAACATATTATAACTGAAAATCTTCACGATTGCGCATGATTAGCAGAAATGAGTCTACTTTAAAAAGTAAAATACTACACCCCTCCCCCCTCTCCAGTTCTTGTCGTTAATTGTTTTCATACGGATCTGTACAGTGAGAATAATGACACTGTGACATTTGACACTGTACAACAAAGCATTACCAGCATAAGGCTTTTGCCAGTCGTGACCAAAACCCAAAGAATGTCCGGCTGCAGTCACAGCAGGAGATACTCTGTGGATCTGGAAATAGTCATTGGAAGCAACACTAGGTTAATTCACTGGACGTACATTCGGAAGGACGGCGAATCATATGACTGTCGGCCCTCTAGGTTTAAGTCTGCTGTGGCCGAGCGGTTCTAGGCGCTTCGGTAAGGAACCGCGTTGCTGCTAAGGTCGTAGGTTCCAATCCTGCCTTGGGCAGGGGTGTGTGTGATGTCATTAGGTTAGTTATGTATAAGTAGCTCTAATTCTAGGGGATTGATAATCTCAGATGTTAAGTCCCATAGTGCTCATAGCCATTTGAACCATTTTTTTTTTTTAAGTTTCCTGTCGCTTCCCTACGTCACTTACTGCTATTGTCGACTCGTAGTTAGTGACTACATGATGAGTTTATATTCAGAACAAATTTCTCCTGTGAGCTGATCCAGTTAACATCTGGTCAATTGTTTGTTTCTACTACTGAGTTTCATTAAAGATGTATATTGATGTAGCCGCAAATCGAATACGTACGTCTCGAAGTAACCATTACTTCCTTCACCTTGAGGAAACGCGACTTCATGAAGTTTATTTCCTATTCGATAGTGGAACAAGATTTATTTGCAAAGCTTATGCAAAGTTTATACGAGTTGGATGATGCAGTTGTTAGTTATGACTACTTTAGTACGCTTCGCTCTTCGGTTTATTTAAAGCAGAGCAATACGATAGATTCGCATTCAATTGGAATAACTACAGCGACATCCATAATGAAACGCAACTGCTCAATCAGACAGCGTATTTCATAGGCAATTTTTACGGGATGAATACTATAAAATACTACTCATACATTAAAAAAGGTTTGGATCCACCGGTTCCCAGAACTCCTGAAGAAGGACGCTGACTGTGGATTTTGTATCACAGACACAGTCCCTTAGACTGTTCAGACATGTCACTAAACTGGCCCAAAGATGTAAACTATGGATGAGCAGCGCCTATTAGATGTAGGGGGCCTACACCCGATCAGTTCCACTCATTCCACCAGGAAGGAGGTACACGGCTCGTGTTGTCTGTAGTTCTACCATGCCTAGACGCTCAATACCGCGGTTCGATCGCGTCCGCATTGTTACTTTGTGCAAGGAAGGGCTCTTAACACGGGAAGCCAGCCGTCTCGGAGTGAACCAAAGCGAAGTTGTTCGGACCATGGGGAGATACAGAGAGACAGAGAGACATGTCGATGACATGTCTCGCCTTGGCCGCCCAAGGGCTACAACTACAGTGGATGACCGCTACCCACGGATATGGCTTGGAGGAACCCTAACAGCAACGCCACCATGTTGAATAATGCTTTTAGTGCAGCCACTGGACGTCGTGTTACGACGCAAACTGTGCGCAGTAGGCTGCATGTTGCGCAGCTCCACTCCCGACGTCTACGGCGAGATCCAGCTTTGCAACCACGACACCATGAAGGACGGTACAGATGGGACCAGCAACATGCTGAATGGACCGCTCGGGATTGACACCACGTTTTCTTCACCGATGAGCGTCGCATATGCCTTCAACCAGACAATCGTCGGAGGCGTGTTTAGAGGCAACCCGGTCAGGCTGAAAGCCTTAGACACACTGTCCAGCGAGTGCAGCAAGGTTGAGGTTCCCATATATTTTGGGGTGGCATTATATGGGGCCGACGTACGACGCTGGAGGTCATGGAACGCGCCGTAACGGCTCTACGATACGTGAATGCCATTCTCCGACCGAGAGTGCAAACATATTGGCAGCATATTGGCGAGGCATTCATGGACGCCAATTCGCGCCGCCGTCGTGCACATCTTGTGAATGACTTCCATCAGGATAACGACAGCATGTTCTCCAGATATGAACCCTATCGAACATGCCTGCGATAGATTAAAAATTATTTATGGACGACGTGAACCACCAACCACTCCGAGCGATCTACGCCGAATCGCCGTTGAGACGTGGGACAATCTGGATCAACAGTGCCTTGATGAACTTGTGAGTAGTCTGCCACGAGGAATACAGGCATGCATCAATGCAAGAGGAAGTGCTACTGGGTACTAGAGGTACCGGTGTATACAGCAGTCTGGACCACCACCTCTGAAGGTCTCGCTGTTTGGTGCTACAACATGCAATGTGTAGTTTTCATGAGCAATAAAAAGGGCGGAAATAATGTTTATCTTGATCTCTATTCCAATTTTCTGTACAAGTTCTCTCTCTCGCAAGTGCGCGCGCGCCCACACACACACACACACACACACACACACACACACACACACACACAGGCAAAAAATTCAGTCATATACGCGCAGAAGGAGACCTTAATTACACCGTACAATTACAGTACTCCTTCCTAGGAAATGTCACGCTAATACCATGTAAGCTTACCTCTTTCCTTGATAATGGTGTCTATTTGAGGACTTAACAGAGTCCACAACGTTCTTTAGATATGCCTTGTGCAGTTGAAGGCAATATTGGTAACTAGATAATGTAGTGCTATCAAATTCCGGAAATGTGGTCACATTTCACTCACTGTTCCAAACTGTCACAGACTTTTTCAATGGGATTAATATTAGCTGATCTGAGCGTACCAGCATGCTTGTGACAGGCTGTCTGAGTACTGATAAAACCAGAAATGTAAGAGTGACACCATGTCAACACTGCTGTTGTCTTCTTCGAAGACGAAAGTGATGCGAGAGTGCACAACATGACGACGTAAGGGGCGTCCAAAAAGTAAGGACGAATTTGAATTCTGCGACATTTTGTCACATGACTGTTGACAGCCTTGACTTTTTCATGTTTTTTATCTGCGGTCCACTGTGATACACAAATAAATCAGACAACTTCATACACTGTGTTGTCATGACATCGTCCAAACACTCCTTTCTGCCATTCTGTCCCGTCTAAACGTTGACCCATCTTACTACGGTGATCCAATACAACAGACTCCCACGTGCACGCCACTTCGCTCCCATAAATAGGTCTGTGATGGAGGTTCACGTGGCAACCTAGCAGCAGTTCGACATCATCTACGAATCTGCTAGCAACCAGTCCGTTTTTAAGGGAGTGACTAATATTTTATCAGGGGGCCTACCACGTAGTCCGAAAGGTGCAGCGATATTGGAAATGATATCCACTACTTTGACGTCTCCTCCAAAGTCACTGCATCTGGCTGTACTTTCATTACTCTGCACTGATGCTCGCTTACTGGCTGACATCTCTGAATTAGCGAAGAGCAGCTTGGAGTTGCACCCAGTGAGAGGCGTCAGATGGGGGCGGCGGCAGCCGTTGCAGCGAGAGAGGCGCAGCTGTCCGCTCACTATCCGGCCAGACCTCGCTTGCATATTCATGCCTAGTGCCTGGGCGACGCTCCATTTATCCGAATCACACCCGCTGGGCTCTCCCGTATTACGGGGAGCCCACCAGATTCTATCTAATCCCCTAACACAGGGGAGAATACGCAAGTGCTAGCGTCATAGGAGCCACTCCAGTTCCTGAAATAACCAATGCGATTACGTTTCTGTTGCTGCAGAGTTGTCACGCAGTATTCCAGTCAGGCCCGTAACGAGGGCGTGACGAGACAGGCCCCCACCGAGGACACTGGCACTGAAGTGTCGCTACGGTTTTGTAGGATCTCAAAATTCAGCCAGTTCGTGCTGAAGCAAATACGTTAACCTGAACAACGGCTGCCAATTTCTACTGACTTGCTAACATTACGAGAATGAGGCAAATGAAAAACTTAAATGTTTTTTTGAATATTATTTATTGTACAGAAGTGGTACAAAGCTGCGTCACTTTTCAACATAAACTCCCCCACGCTCAATGCACGTCCTCCAGCGCTTACAAAGTGCATAAATACCTTCAGAAAAAATTTCTTTTGGTAGTCCGCGCAACCACTCATGCACCACGTGGCATACCTCTTCATCAGAACGGAACGTCTTTCCTCCCATTGGGCCGTTGTGTGGTCCAAACATGTGGAAATCACTTGGGGGAAAGTCTGGTGTGTATGGTGGATGACGAAGACACTCAAAATGCTGGTCTGCGATTGTGTCAACTGTTGTACGGGCAGTGTGGGGCCTTGCAGTGTCATGTTGCGAAAGGACACCTGCTGACAGCAATCCACGACGCTTTGATTTGATTGCAGGCCGCAGATGATTTATTAGGTAGGTAGGTGGTTAGTGTTTAACGTCCCGTTGACAACGAGGTCATTATAGACGGAGCGCAAGCTCGGGTTAGGGAAGGAAATCGGCCGTGCCCTTTCAAAGGAACCATCCCGGCATTTGCCTGAAACGATTTAGGGAAATCACGGCAAACCTAAACCAGGTTGGTTGGAGACGGGATTGAACCGTCGTCCTCCCGAATGCGAGTCCAGTGTGCTAACCGATTTGTTAGGAGATCTGAGTATGATGCATTGGTAACAGTGGTCCCTCTAGGCATGTAATGCTCCAAATTGACGACTTTTTCGTCCCAAAAGAGAGTCAGCATAACCTTCCCTGCTGATGGTTCTGCTCGAAAATTCTGTGGTTATGGTGATGAGGAGTGGCGCCATTCCTTGCTAGCTCTCTTCGTTTCTGGTTGGTGGAAGTGAACCCAGGTTTCGTACCCAGTGACGATTCTTGCAAGGAAACCATCACCTTCTCGTTCAAAGCACCAAAGAAGTTCTTCACAAGCATCAACACGTTGTTCTCTCATTTCAGGAGTCAGCTGCCGCGGCACCCATCTGGCAGACACTTTGTGAAATTGGAGTACATCATGCACAATGTGGTGTGTTGACCATGACTAATCTGTAAACACGCTGCAATGTCATTCAGTGTCACGCGGCGGTTTTCCTTCACTATGGCTTCAACTGCTGCGATGTTCTGTGGGGTCACAACTCGTTGTGCCTGACCTGGACGAGGAGCATCTTCCACTGAAGTGACACCATTTGCGAACTTCCTACTCCATTCGTAGACTTGGTGCTGTGACAAACATGCATCACCGTACTGAACCTTCATTTGTCGATGAATTTCAATAGGTTCCATACCCTCACTACGGAAAAACCGAGTAACAGGTTGCTGTTCTTCCTTGGTGCAAGTTGCAAGTGGGGCGGCCATCTTTACACTGATACTGCAACGGTATGTGTGCATCTGAACTATGCTGCCACCTACAGACCATTCTGCACTCTGTTTGTAGCACGCTTACCAACTTACAGGGTAACGGCGCGCAATTTCGATTTGTTATTACAAATTTAAGGTTTTCATTTGACTCTCCCTCGTGTTAATAAGTAGCACATAAAAATTGTTGTTCATTGTGAGTCATACAATAAACCAATTTTTTTGTTAACTTAGTTCATTTAAGTCACATTTTGACTCTTGCTGCATTTTTATTAAAACTAATTACAAAATTATACTATCTAATGAATATCATACAGGCACTTATTAGTAGATATTAATACGCCCACTCTTCACTATAGTGATGGCTTTGCATTCTGCTAAGGACACTTTCAAAAAGGTGTTTCAGTATTTGTGGAGGAATGGCGGCTCATTCTTCCTCAAGAGTTGAAACCTGAGAGGATGCTGGGCTCAGTTGTCAAGTAGACGCTCTAAATCATCACAAATGTTTTCCATTGGATTCTCTTCGGTCCTTTGGGCAGGCCAGTCCATTTCAGGGATGTTAGTGTCCATAAACCTGTGCCTTATAGATGCTGCCTTATAACAGGGTCCAGTGTCATGCTGACACAAACAATCATCGTCTCCAAACCCTTTCTCTGCTGTTAGCAGTACGCAGTTGCGTAAAAGGTGCTCAAGCCCTTCCTCATGTAGCGTTTTCTTAAGTGCAATAAATGGACCACACCTAAATCACGAAAAATACCCCAACAGCATAACCACGACCACTATCCTTCACTGCTGGCACTACACATGATGACAGATAACGGCTCCCTGGCATCTCATCGGATTGCCACAGAGTACAGTGTGATTCATCACTGCAAATCGCCCCTTTCTAGTCACCCATCAAGTGTTCTTTAGTGTTGATGTGTCGCTTATTAGGAGCTGCTCGATCTTTTTACGTTATTCTTTTCGACTTCATTCCCACAGGGGGCCGGCTAGAGTGGCCGAGCGGTTCTAGACGCTACAGTCAAGAATCGCGCTACCGCTACGGTCGCAGGTTCGAATCCTGCCTCGGGCATGGATGTGTGTGATGTCCTTAGGTTAGTTACGTTTAAGTAGTTTTAAGTTATAGGGGACTGATGACCTCAGAAGTAAAGTCCCATAGTGCTCAGAGCGATTTGCACCATTTGAACGTTTCGCACAGGAATTTTGTTCGCTGCACTCCTGGTAGCTCATTGGAACTCATGAAGGATTCTTTCCGCTAACCTCATGCGATTTTATACAACCACTCTCTGCCATCCTCGACGCCCCCTGTCCGTCAGTATACAAATTATGTCTGTTTTTCTTTAGCTATGGTTTTTCCTTCACAATTCCACTTCAAAATCCTGTGATCAACTGTCGAATTTGGCAGCTTTAGAAGGTTTCAGATGTTTCAGGTGTATGTTTTAGTCAGATGACATCCAATGACTTGCCCACGTTCGAACTCTCCTGACAGACCCATTCTGCTGTTACTGTGTCTCTACTGACAACACAGACACAGTACTCCGTGCATTCTTTTATACTGGTGGATCCAACTCTCGTGACATCTGCTGATAAAACCCTTATGAAACAGACGTGTGAGAAACATTAATCAGGGTTCTGTATTAGGAACCCTGTTTTGGGACATCCACAAGAAGCCGCTATTGGACACCTTACAACAAAGTGAAGTAGTGCTACAGGTGATAGCGTACGCAGATGACCTCCTCCTGTTGGTTGGCGGCCGTAGTCGCGAGGACATGGAGCCCAAAATAGAAGGAGCCATGAATTAATTGCAGCTACGGTGCCAAAACACAAAAATGAAAATATCACAAAGTAAGTCGACTTACCTATTACTAAAAGGACAATTAATTAGAAATCCAACTGTGAGAATTGAGGGCTCACCGGTTCTTCGGTGACGTGAGACACGGTACTTCGGAATCATCATTGATGAAAGGTGGAACTTCGGGAAACACATTGACACCGTTACCCAGAAAGCCCTTCAAACACTAAATAATTTCGTCTCCATTGGACAAAAAAGATTTCATCTTCCCCCTCATCTCATATCATCTCATAAAACTATATCACAACATCAATAGTGGGTTACGGCTCGGGAGTCTGGGCACACAGGCTCACGAGGGTTGTGCCCGCCATGACAGTGAGAAGGGTCCAGAGAAGTATGATACTGAGATCTATGGGGGCCTATAGAACATCCCTGGGGGGAGCCCTATTAGCCATATTGGGGCTCTGCCCCCTGGACATCAAAATTCGAGATCAGGCTGCGTGGTTCTGCGTTAAGAAAGGGAATACCGCGAAGACAGAAGAGATATTAGGCATTGGGGTTGAGCATAAGGGTGAGAAAAGGCAAAGAGGCGAGCAGTTATGGAAATAATTATGGGAAGCTGAAGAAGCAGGACGTAAAACGTTTGAATTTCTTCCTAGCGTCAGGCAACGACTGGACATGAGATACTTTGAACCTACTCGAGGACTGTTCCATTTTCTCACTGGTCATTTATGTCGGTTTGGGAAAAGGGCCACACCTGCGTGTGAATGTGGCGAATCAGAGGGTACCCCCGATCATGTGGTCTACGCGTGCCCGCTTTTTCAATGATGTAGCATCCACATTACGTGACCAATTACCTGACCATGACACATACCACTTACTAAGACAAGAAGACACTTTTCGCACTGTTAACCAATTGGCACATCACGAAAAGTGTTAAAAGAATACCTAAGGGACATAAACTAACTTAACAATTTGAGACACACCAAATACTGAATTTTGTGCCCTATTCCCATACCGCGTGTGCGTGGACAGACCGACTTTCAAGTCTGGAATCCGCCGCGTACAGGACTAGGGGGAGTGGGGTACGGCACCACCGATACAGGACAAAGCACCGGACCTGACTTGGATTAGAACAAGTAAGTAGGACTTACATTAGGAAATTAGCTATTTAGGAACCTGCAGCGAATAACGTCCTTGGCCTGCCAAGTGTCAGTGGCACGCCCATCGGCATTAGCTCGATGGGTAAGGCTCTAAAAAGTAGGTTTATAAACTACTGACACAACTGTGACGCTGCAGGCAATAGAGTTTAGTTAAGTGTAGGTAATATAAATTAATATTAACAATAATAGACAAATCAGTTGCCCATTGTTATCAGGTTATAGCTGTAGCTCACAAATTAATGAAATCTGTATCTAGCTGCAATTAATGTTTGGATAAAATTGGGATCCACTAATCATTTAAGAAAGTGGGTTATGTTTGTTGTTGCAATAAAAATTAAAGAAATGTCTATAACGTTTCACACAAAAAAACGTAGTTTTACCGGATTGAGGGGGGGGGGGGGGGTCAGCTTTTGCAATTGTGCAATGTCGCTCGATCGTCTCTGTACGGTTCTGAACAGACACCAACCTTGGCGCACAGCGTTTGTTAAATATGTAATGCAGAGATCTACACACGCTAACTCGTTTTACCTCAACTGAGACACTAAAATATTTGCAGGCGACGTAGGTTACTAAATGCATAGTAAGTGGATTAAACTCCATTTTGAGATCAAGCCGAATATCCTATTTGCAGGGTAGTTAAGATTTCTTTTCTAGCGCTAACTCCAATCTTTGGGGTTAAATATCATTTGCACTATCACCAGTCAGTCTAGCAACCCCGAAAATATTGTGGCAGCCGCCTTGGATCAGGCAACTCGAAATGACGAGGCTGGTCTGGTGTTCTCCTCATGCAGTCACCAGCATATATAAAAAGTAGTTAAAGGAGCGTGAAACCATGAGTAGACGACAAGGTGTTGTACATGCACGCCTCATAACAGAACGTGGAGGGCTGAAGCTCACTATTTCTGTAACGCAGCACTGACGGTGATGTCCGACAGATGTTGGAACACTACCCTTATGTTTGCAAGTACTGCCTCGTTCTCTAGTTGTAATAAAGCGACGGAAAATGCGACGGTTGTGTTTGTAGATAAGCAAATACGTGATACCTTGTTAATGCTAACCATGGAATTCTCCTACCAGTTGTCTTCCACAGATGATGTCCCTTCAGCAGTAGCTGTTAGCACTAGTTCATGGACTCGTTTAGATATCATAGGACTGTTAACTGAAAATCATACGTCAGTGAGGCGCTTGGCTTCAGTAATGAATACGTCCAGTAATTTTTAATGATGCTACTTCAATTGCTGTCAGCAAGGCCTGCCGCAGCACAGCGTTAAAAGAATTTACAATAACTGAATTAATACAAGGGCGTCTTACTAAAATTTATCATACGCAGTAATTCTCTATCATCGCATTCACGTCAGATTTATTAATTACGATTGTTAACAATCTCGCGGCCGTTTTTGTTGCTCTTTGGCTATGATATCTACTTTAAGCTACCAAAATTAAGACATTACGCAACACTTCGTGTGACTCATGGCCGACATGTGACCGTTTACTTGAGCCAACTTTGTGAACTCTATGAGCAGTGACAATGGCGTGCCTGGCGTCAAGTTGTTCGGATAAAAGGAGCTCAGGTTTTTCTCGTGCTCACAGACACTGATCAGACAAAGCATTACCACCAACTACGTAATGGCCGGTATGTCCATCTTTGGCTCGGATGACGACGGTGACGCATCGTACCTTTGAAGCAATGAGGCCTTGATGGGTCGCTGGACTAACACCACAAGTGAACATAAAAGTCACATAATTCCTGTAAATTCCGTGGAGGGGTGCGATGAGCTCTGACGCCACGCACAATCACATCCCAGATATGTTCGATCTGGTTCAGATCTGGCGAGTTGGTGGCCCTGCACATCAACTGGAACTCGCCACTGTGTTTCAACCATTCCATCACACTCATGGATTTGTGACATGGCGCATCATCTTGTTGAAAAATGCCATTGCCGTCGGGAAACGTGATCGCCATGAACGGGTGTACGTGGCCTGTAATCAGTACGATATTCCTTGGCCGTCATGGTGGCTTGCAGGAGTTCCACTGGACCCATGGATGGCCAAGTGAATGTTTCCCAGAGCACAATGAAGCAACCGCCAGCTTGACACCGTCGTGCAATGACGGCATCAAGGAGCTGTTATGAAGACAACGGATTCGCACCCTCCTATCAGTATTATTAACGTATCAGGTTTCATCAGACCACGCAGCACTCTGCCACTGCGCCAACGTCCAGTGCCGATGGTCACGAGTCCATTTCATTCGCAGTGGCAGATGTCGTGGTATTAACACTGGCAAAAGTATAGGTCAGCGGCCGGAGAGGCCCATTGTTAGGAGTATTCGGTGCACTGTGGGTTCAGACACACTTTTACTCTGCCCAGCATTTGAGTCTGATGTTAGTTTCGCCAAAGTTCGCCGCCTGTCCTATTTCACCATTCTACCCAGCTGACTATGTACGACATCTGTAAAAAGTGGTGCCTGCCCAAGCCCATGACGCCTGGACGTGGTTTCACCTTGGTTTCGTCACGTGTTGAAGGCATTCACCACAGCACACCTCGTGAAAGGTGGCTACACTGTGCCACTGCGCCAGAGAGTGCGCCAAAGAGTACTATTAAGCCGCCTCCACAGTGCTTGTTGAGAGTTCGTAGCAGTCAGTGCTTGTTGAGAGTTCGTGGCAGTCAGTGCTTGTTGAGAGCCCGTAGAGGACAGTGTGTGTTAAGAGTTCGTGCCGAGATGTGCTAGTGGGCACTGCTTGTCGTGAAGTCGGAGTAAGATGTTGTAGTAAAGAGTGTTGTTCCATGTTTTATGCAGTTATTTGATGGGAGAGATAGCGGATGTTAATGAGTGCATTTCGTCAATATATATGAAGGTAAAAAAAAATAAAAAAAAAAAAACGTGCATGGGGGCTTAATTAAATATACGATTGAAAATATTTTTTTGTTTTTTGTTGTCCGATTACGCTGGTCTCGTAATCGGTTGGCCCTGACTAGAATTATTACGCTATCTGACTGCAAAGAACAATGTAAGAAAATTTTCGTAAACACAGTTAATTAATTAAGTCCCCAGCACCTATAAATTCTACGAAACCAATAAGCACAAGAGTAACTGTTCTGTATGTGGGAGTGTAACTCAACGTCCACATCTGGCACGGTTCTTTTCCAACAAGACAAGAATTTTTAAATACCAACTATACTGACGTGACAAAAGAAATTTAGAAAAACTATAATTACGCAAGAAAACCAGAATTCACTCTAATACAAGAACACAAGCCAGATGCTTTGTTGACTGAACCTGTAGTGACGCATTATTTCAGACACACAATTAATAAAAGAACATTGTAGTTTTTACCTTCATATATATTGACGAAATGCACTCATTAACATCTGCTATCTCTCCCATCAAATAACTGCATAAAACATGGAACAACACTCTTTACTACAACATCTTACTCCGACTTCACGACAAGCAGTGCCCACTAGCACATCTCGGCACGAACTCTTAACACACACTGTCCTCTACGAACTCTCAACAAGCACTGACTGCTACGAACTCTCAACAAGCACTGTGGAGGCGGCTTAATAGTACTCTTTGGCGCACTCTCTGGCGCAGTGGCACAGTGTAGCCACCTTTCACTCGTCTGATGTTAGTTCCACCACAAGTCGTGCTGTTTCCGAAATTCTCATGGCGAGCCTACGGGCCATTACACTCTGCCGTCGGTCAGACACAGATAGAACGTGCTGCTTCCCCATTTTACACAATGACAGCACACTAACTGATACTACAAGCGCCGTGCGTGTGTCTGACTAGCAGTCATTCCTCGCCAGGTAACGCTGCTATCGCATGGACAGGTTTATATCGATAGCAGGCAAATGGCCACGATGCTGATCAGTATATATTTTGGGTGCTGTTGGCCAATAGCAAATGAGAAAATTGGTGTCGGATGGGTGACATCGTAACACATTAGCAAAGTGACACGCTGGCAGCTCCAAGTTACCAAATGCCACGTAGCCCTTCTGCCCAGAAGGTCTTCGGAAATACTGTTCCAGCTCAGAAAACGCTTGTTATCTGTCAATAGAGTACAACGCTGCTCGAGACAGAAGTCCTTCGGAGCACTGCTTTCGGTGCACGTTGTTGAATGTGGAGCACTATAGCACGCGAGCAATCTACGTTTCCACTTTAATTGTTGACATCAACAGTTATGATTCCAGTTGGCTCTGGATCTTCAAGATTGGATCGTGGATCAGAGGAAACGTCACCAATCCTGATGAATCTTGTTTCTCTTTACAGTAGTTCACTTGACGTGAAAGATGGGGTGTGGTTATAAGCCAGTTACCTTTCCGTCGATGACTTGTTAAAGAGAATCTTTGTGAGTACCCTTAAAGCCCAATTCTATAATACTACTTCCTAGTATCTCTTTATCCTTTACACCATTGTTAAGGATTATTTGTAAATCACTTGAGGATGTGGTACGATACATGACTTTTAATAAAAAGTATTCTACAGCTACTGCGGATTATTTCTTTCAAAGTGTGGGAATTAGTCTGCGGTTGCTACAAGTTTTAAAAGAAAAGTCCTCCAATAGGGTTCCTTGTGCATCTACGTTCCGAAGTCATACAGAACAATTACGCTGTTAACAGGACAGCTCAGAATTATTTCGAGACCTGACACGCCTACTTGACGATGATTCTAACAGCTACAGTACCGAACACATGCTCACACTACCTCCTGGAATGCGATTTTCTTTACAGATCTACTACATTCTCGCAAATCTCTTTCCACAAACCTCAGTATTCAATTAGCCTTAATTAATATTGCAATTACTTGTTACTTCTGTTTAATATCGTTTCTAAGCGTTACTCCACAACCTTTGAACCATGTCACATTCTCCAGCTGTTCCCCAATGGTCTTGTAATCTGATATTATTTGGTTCTTTCTCTTGTTGTACCCATTAATCTTTAATTCATACTCATTTAAAGAGAGCGACCATTCATTACATGGAGTGTTCACTTTGTTTTCATACGTCTCCATTTCGTTACGATTATCTGAAACAGTAATTATGTGTAACTGACAGAATCTACAGTGAACAAGTTGAATATTTGGCGTCCATTACCACATGTTGTGTTTTTATTGTGTGTACACATTTCGAGTGTGGCTATCAAATGTTTTTCTTTTTATATACTGCAGCTTCTCTATATAGCTATTCTCCAGGAAATATCGCCATAATGTATCAGAGAGAGTTCCAACATCCCACGTACAGGGGTTTAAACAAAACGTGGAAACAGAGCGAGTAACGAATGGCTGAACATAAATGCTGATGATACCAAGCCTGCAGGTTCCCATCTTTTGTTTGGCCATGAACGGCATTTTTGAACGTCCTCAATACGTTGCAAGGGTTAGTCGTGGCCATAACAGTGCACTGTATGGCTGTGACATCATTCTGTCAGAACAAAGTGAAATCGAACGTGCAGAAATTTAAGGTGTTCGTAACCAAGGGAGCCAAAGTATTTAGTATTTTAAGAGGCACCATATCAAAGATTTATACCGTATACAGGAAACCAAAAAAAAGCATCATCCGCTAAGTCCCAACGCGGACGAGATTGTATGTTTAGTGATCGTGACAGACGGTTACTGAAGAGGATTGTGACGAAAAATAGAAGACGAAACTTGCAAAAGTTGTTGTAGAGCTAGACGTCGAAATCGCGAACCCTGCAGCACCAAAACAATACGAAGAGAACTCGAGAACCAGGGAATTACAGGGCGAACTTGAAGTCGAGAGCCCATCATCAGTAATGCAAACGCCAGTTACAGGAAAACGTGATGAGGAAGAAATGTGAAACAGTAGAAGGAGGTCATTTGGTCGGGTGCCTCTTGTTTCACAATGCTTGCAACATCTAGCCGAGTTTACGTTCCAAGAGTTAAATACGGTGGGAGTTCGTTGACGATTTCGCCATACATATAGTGGCACTCCATGGGTCCTATGGTTACTGTCCAAGGTCTCATTACTACAAAGATTGTGTGACCATTTTGGCTGATCAGGTCCATGCAATGCTACAGTGTTTGTTCCCCAATGGCGATGCACTATTGCAAGATGACACGGCTCCCGTTCACCCAGCTCACATCGTCCGGGACTGGTTTTGTGAAAACGAGGACGAATTTTCGCTTCACCCCGGGTAACCGCAGTCACCACATTTCAGTATACTCGAGCCTTTGCCATCTACTTTGGAGAGAAGGGTGCGTGATCGCTGTCCACCACGATCATTGTTAGCTGAACTTATCATTATTCTGCAGGATGAATGATCAAAGCTCCTCGTGAAAGGCACACAGGACATGTATTTATCCATTCCGAGAGACTGGAGACGAACTGAATGCCAAGGGTTTCCTGAAATGTAATAGGCATGGTAAAGTGTTGCGCTTTTTGTGTTTCTATGTTTTTGTCCAACACCTATAAGTAGCCTTATGTTTTCAGTTTTGTAGATTTCTTACATAACTTTTATCCTTAACGAGTGTCTGTCTGCTTACAGAATTCTTGACAATAGCTGTGTATCGAAATTGCAATCACAATAAATTGAAAAACAAATTTACCAGCCACACGCAGAATGTGTACATTCAATAATTATACTAAGGCCTTGGTCCAGTAGTCATCAAAAAGCTGTGCCCTGTTATGCGAAAATTTATCGAGTCAGAGCATGACATTCGGTGTGACTGTGTCTTGGTTACGCCGGCCGGAGCGGCCGAGAGGTTCTAGGCGCTACACTCTGGAACCGCGCGACCGCTACGGTCGCAGGTTCGAATCCTGGCTCGGGATTGAGTGTGTGTGATGTCCTTAGGTTAGTTAGGTTTAAGTAGTTCTAAGTTGTAGGGGACTGATGACCTCAGAAGTTGAGTCCCATAGTGGTCCGAGCCATTTGAACCATTTTTTGTTTTCGTTACTGGTAGACGACGTAGTGCAGTATCAAACGTCTTTTGGAAGGCTAGGAAATACGAAGCTACATCTTCATTCACTAATGCTGTTGTTAAGTCATTCTTTATGAGTAATGCAAAATGTGTTTGATTTTAGCAATTTTTCATAAGTCTAAAATTTCGTCATTCAGGGAATCCTCTTTCCTCCAACACGACATGATGTTTGATTTTCTAATATGCTCTAAGATCTTGCAAGAGGCTGACGTAGAAGATATTGGCCCGGAATTCTAAGTATCCGTTTACCTTTCTTTTAAGCGGTAGTAACCGGTTTCCCAAAAAGGCCGAGCTGTTCACTGCGCAATATATACTCAATAAATACAAGCTGCGAAAGGGGCTAATTCTGCGACGTAACAGTCTGAAATCAAACTGGAGTTGCACCTTAACCTGGTTCTTTATTTGCTTTTAGTAGTCTCTGCTTCTACAGCAGGGATACCAATACCAAAATTGCTCGTTTGTGAATCTGAGCAGCAGCCAAGCATTGGTATCCCCAGTGTTACTGTACTTTTAAATGCGGAGTTTTATATTCATGCCTTTTCTTCTGCTGTCCTCAGTTGTAGCATCCGACCTGAACGCAAGTGATTTAATGATTGGTTTGTATCCGTTTATTACTCTCACGCATGACTATGTCTTTCTTAGATTTTCTGATAGACCTTTCTCGAGGATCTGAGTTTAGGCTACAAGGGTAACTCTTCTAACTGATTGAGGTGTTCCTATTAATTTTTTTTCTCTTTAGGATCGTCAGTTGTCCTTTTTCTAGCTATAGCGTAGAAGCTTCTGTTTTTCAAATATTCGGCACGTGGTATCATTAAATAAATATTGGAATTTGACATCTTATATTTACTTGGTATTTTTATCCATGTCAGAGGCTATATAGTACGATTACAATTACTCGACAGTTGGTCACATGCAGCTACAATGTTGTCACATCGGCTGCCGTCACTTCACAAATGCTGTTAACGTGTAACGCGAAGAAATGCTAGAAGCATCCGCCGCGAGGTATGGCGCAAATGCGAGATGCCCTGACTACAACTGATTTTAAGTGACCAATGACTGAGCTGTAGCAGGCGACGCGTTTTATACCCCTGAATTTAAAATCACGTCCTAACCTAACCATAACCTCGTCATGTGCAATGTGTCCGAGGAAACTGCGGTCAGCAGTCTGCGGGAGAACTAAAATCTCTCTGGGTTTATGCTGACCTCCTCGTGGAAACTCGAGACAGCGCTAAAGGCAAACCATAATTCCTCGCTGTTGTTAGTAACATGAAGTTATACTCATACTGCCACGTTACCACCCAATAAGCCGTCGTGGTTGGTAATTGATTGCAGCTTATAGACGACACAGGCAGACACGAAACGAAAAGAGAATGGTAGGAAGAAATGTAAGAGCAAGTAAGAAAGTCAATTAGATGATGTAAGTGGTATGGTAAAGTACCAGATATAAAAAAATACATTTACACCAA
Source organism: Schistocerca piceifrons (assembly GCF_021461385.2). Lineage (NCBI taxonomy): Eukaryota > Metazoa > Arthropoda > Insecta > Orthoptera > Acrididae > Schistocerca > Schistocerca piceifrons. The sequence continues at coordinate 500,855,773 of NC_060139.1, forward strand.
TTAACTGAATAAAATTAACAGTTAAAGTCTTTTGGTTAGATTTAGAACTAAAAAAAGTTCACTGCATTTCGCGAGGGCTGGAACATACGACCATCTACAGATGGGATTTATCTACTGACCTTTGCACTGCGACAGTACACTGCGATAAATGTTAAATTTCACCCTGAAGGCTCACTCAGAACAAGGAAATGAAGACTTCAAAAATTCGACTTCTCGCAAAATCATGCGAAACTTATTTAATATTATCCGATCTCTTTGATTATATTAATTGTATATTTGACGCCGAATCGTGTTTTATGCGGAAGGATACAGTAGTGTTTGGTTAGAGCTCTGTATAAAAAGAGTGTGTTTCGTTAGTATCTTCATGTGTATGAGTGTTGATTTTGGTACGTTTGTGAGGCATGATGAAATAAAAGCGTCCTACCCAGGACTCTGGATCCAATCTCACCATGAAACTGGACAAGGAATAGGAAGTGAACTTACCAACGTCGTGGTAGTTTTGCAATGGCGAACGATTCGGGCGTGACGCTGAGCATTGGGTAATAAGCTCCAACGTGTGAAGCGTCAACCATCAAATAATTTCATTTAAACTTTACTGTCTTAGGGCCCCAACAGTTATTCTGCTTGTTTGACCTGAACTAAATGTTGTCAGACATTTTTTTAAGTTACTGATAGTTTATCATTAACCAAACGTAGAACTCTTGTACCTTTATTGGTAACCTTTTGCCTTTAGTGACCATCATTCCAGCAATAGAATCTTGGTCTCTAATTACTCAGTTATTGCTGTGACTCTCAGAAAAATCCGGTCTTTCTGTAGTCACGCGATCTTAAACCTTTGTTTGTGTATTAGCTGTCATTCTACTAGTTTCAGATTATTGTCTATTGATTTACGCAGAATTACCTCGCTCGACTGTTTTGCATTACGCTCATATATTCAAAATTATGTAATAACTGTGACTGAAATAGATAATGTATTTAAGATGTTATTTCATTGTAAAAGGCCTTTTAATTCGTTAATCAACATAGAATTAAAACTAAGAAACGTTTAATCCCGACAACACTATCCTTACTATTGCTGGCTGCGAGTTCATCTGCGGAAATATCATACACTTGCTTCCCCGGAAGGGAGAACGTGGCCTTGCATCACTGAGATGGCCTTCATTTAGCAGGATCCATCACGGCCGGTATTATATCTAGGGTCATATGGAGGTAGTTAACAGTGCTCTGAACGCATAAATCGCGACTTCGTGATCCGAATTACACTCAGTTCTCGCCAGCATGCCTGTGAACACCGTTCTCTCGTGTCCTTGTCTTCCTCATGCATTAACCTGGCCCTTTGCCTGTGCTATTACATGGTGAGAGTTACCAGTAGTTTCCCGCTGAGGGTTTTATATTTTGTCAAATGCCAGCAAACAGCCCTTCCTGAACATGGCGTTTCACGTGCCCGTTACAAGGCAGTAGACTCTGCAGCAAACAACTAACTTTGTTTTAAGAAGATGATTATGCTGTCAGGTTCTTCCTTCGTTAGCAATGATGGTGAAACATACGTGGAATTTTATTAACTACGGATAGGTTTTATAAAATCACTTTTCTGATAAGTATTGTTTCAGAACAGTAAATCATAAGTTATTAATTTTTGCCTAAAATCCAAGGCGAGTTACAGGTTTCCTTTGAATGCGGGTATAAATAAACAGAGTACAAAATAATTACGATCAAAAACACGTTTTGGCTTAGTGATATGCAGGCGATAGTAAATACCTATATATACAAATCAGATTAAAGGTAAGCTATGATTCAGTGGACGGGTAAAGTACAATGTCAAGGCCACCATAGCAGGAATGAAGCAGAAAGTAGCTAATTCTCAACAAAACTGTGATCGCATTCAGACTGGTAGCTTGAGCGGGGGAAATGAACTGCTTGAAAATTCCCTACTCACACAATGTCATTGTTCATGATGGGATCATGTACACCTTTGTGCTCGTTAATGGAGGTGTACAGGCGCCGGTATTGATTCTGTGGTGCGATTGATTGATGTCTTCAGAAACCAGTCCCCTTATGCCGGAGGTTCGAGTCCTCTCTCGGGCATGGGTGTGACTGTTTTCTTTAGCGTTAAGTTAGTTTCAGTAGTGTGTAAGTCTAGGGACCGATGACCTCAGCAGTTTGGTCCCTTAGGAATTCACACACATTTGAACAACACAAACTAGTTTCCAGCATTACAAGCAGGGTATGTGTACTAGACCTTCCCCAAACTTAGCAAAAGAACATTTTTAATGACTGCCAGCAAGGAGGAAACAGTATAGGCAAGGTTGCAATATAAATTCAATAATACTGAGAAATTGTGGGTTTTATATGTTTTATGTACGTTCTATATTTAATACTGTATGTGTTTCCTGGTAACTGCTACCCCGATTATATTAATTCATCATGCAAAGCATTTGTCGAACTTCGAAAATTCATAAAGACTGGGAAATTGTATTGATAGATTCATTGCATAGGCAGGGAGATAGAACTGATATTGATAATTACGAATGGTTTTCCCTACTCTGTCTCGCATACAAAATCCCAGTGTGTCCTGGGCCAAGTATAACAACCAGCTGAATACAAAATTTGAGAATATCAGACAGGTTTCAGATCAAATAGCTCTTGCCCATAACCAGTTTTAATTACGAAATTAAATAATTTGTGATAAGAAATATGCTTTTACCTCTACAGATTTTAAAAAAGCCGATCACCTCAGTGTATCGTAAATATCTCTTTGAAATTCTGAAAGAACAAGGTCTAACCCTCAAAACCCCTGCAGTAATAAATGAAGCACGAAAAGACACAAAATGTAAGGTTATGTTCAGCGGAGAAATTTTGGGACACATCTAAATTAAAATAGGTGTGAGATTAGGTGATGGACTTTCTCCTTTACTTTTTAACAGTAACTTAAAAAAAGTAATGCAAAAGTAGCGAAAACTAAAACCAGTGTCAGGACAGGGTGGTTAGCTTTTTCAGACAACCTTGTCATTATATGTCAGAACATTCAAAAAGCACAAAAAAGTGTCTTAAAGAAACTCTACCAATAACATGGCTCAAAATATCAGTTGACAAAACGAAATACATGTGTGAAACTAGCAACCAAATATTTAAAACTAAATGCGGGAAAATCGACAGTTTCTCAGTTCAAATATGTAGGCACATCATGTAACTAAACTGGCCTGAAAAAGACTCGTTACAAAATTCGTTGGTAGAAATGGAAACAGCTTCACACTTTACAAAAGGCACCTATGACTAAAAATTTACCTCAAAATACACAAAATCGAGACACTACAACGAAGTCATCGTACCTGCGGGTCTTTACGCGATGGAAACACTCATCGTAAACAGAAAGAAGGACATTTAAGAAATCCGGAAGACAGAACGAAGAGTAATCAGGAAAGTATTAGGTCCAAATTATACTGAAGAATAAGCACACAGAATAGAGTAAATTAAGAAATTGAGAATTATATCAGCATTTATTGGATACGAAAAAATGTACGTTAAACTAGTACGAGCATATGAAAAGAATGGACCAGATTAGATTAAATAGGTTGCATAATTGTACCACACTGGAGAAAAGTAAAAGGTGAAAGAATAAAGTGCGTTGATGAAATATAAAATTAAATTAAACAGGAAAAATACAACTTGATGTACGCGAAAAATTCACGACTGGATAGTGGCCTGGCAGAGAAACCCAAGAAGACGAAGTAACTTGGTCTGATGAGCCGAGAACAACGCGCTCTAATAAAGGTGTCACTTTAAGTCACGTAGGAGGACAGCGACCACTTTTTAAATATCGGTAGATCTGTAGTTAAGCTGGCTGGATCACATAGGTGACGGACTACCTATCATCTCATGTTACGTACACAACTGGTAACGCTCTTGTCTTTTTACTCCCTTTACACTTGGATTTTTGAAGATAGAAGTAATTCCGAAACACGTCATGCATACTTTGTGATCAATAAAGGCATTCTTCACCTGGTATATGACGTTTTTTGCGACACATCTACTTTTAACTAAGATCTAAGCGCGTGCACTTTCTGAGTAATTTTAAGTTATAGGGGCACAAAAAATATTAAAACAAGCGCTGACAAGTTATACATCGCGTACAGAAGTAGGGCCCAAAGCTTAATAATAATAATAATAATAATAACAATAACAATAATAATAATAATAAAATGCCCTGATGTAGTTATTATGCAGCTACTGAAGATACGTGACTGTAGTAAAATCTTTTCATTTGTTGTACCTGTCTATTTAACCTGTTTATCTAAGGGTCTCAAGTCCTCTCGTGCACTGTATCAAGGTCTACCACGAACGAATATTTTTGCACAACACTGTAATGAAATTTCAGCCTACGTAGCTGAATCGTTCGTCAACGCGGCTGACTGCCACGGGGAGGACTCTGGTTCAATTCCCGGTACTGCCAGGAATTTTTCCTGGGTGTGAGAACTGGTGCGGTTTGCAGCCAGCCTCGTGAGCCCATCTGAGGAGCCACTCGGCTCCAAGGTCAAGAAACCCGACAAGATCGTTAAGGCTTTCTTGATCATTTTTTGACAAACTTCCTATTGGCTTCTGTCTCGGGTTCTTCGGCCGGCGTTCATCTAATGATTTTACTGATGTTTCGCCAGCACTGACATTCTCATAGATTCACGCTCCATTGCCGGTGGTGAACTGGAGCCGAGCTCGCGGCAGCAGACTATATCTACCTGGCGCGCCAACGTCCGAGGGCTTCTCCTCGGTCATATTCGGTGCAGGATTCCTCTTGCTACCTGTCCCCATGAACCATGGACCTTGCCGTTGGTGGGGAGGCTTGCATGCCTCAGCGATACGGATGGCCGTACCGTAGGTGCAACCACAACGGAGGGGTATCTCTTGAGAGGCCAGACAAACGTGTGGTTCCTGAAGAGGGGCAGCAGCCTTTTCAGTAGTTGTAGGGGCAATAGTCTGGATGATTGACTGATCTGGCTTTGCAACACTAACCAAAACGGCCTTGCTGTGCTGGTACTGCGAACGGCTGAAAGCAAGGGGAAACTACAGCCGTAATTTTTCCCGAGGGCATGCAGCTTTACTGTATGGTTAAATGATGATGGCGTCCTCTTGGGTAAAATATTCCGGAGGTAAAATAGTCCCCCATTGGGGTCTCCGGGCGGGGACTACTCAAGAGGACGTCGTTATCAGGAGAAAGAAAACTGGCGTTCTACGGATCGGAGCGTGGAATGTCAGATCCCTTAATCGGGCAGGTAGGTTAGAAAATTTAAAAAGGGAAATGGATAGGTTGAAGTTAGATATAGTGGGAATTAGTGAAGTTCGGTGGCAGGAGGAACAAGACTTTTAGTTAGAAATACTAAATGAAATAGGGGTAATGCAGGAGTAGGTTTAATAATGAATAAAAAAAATAGGAGTGCGGGTAAGCTACTACCAACAGCATAGTGAACGCATTATTGTGGCCAAGATAGACCAGAAGCCCATGCCTACTACAGTAGTACAAGTTTATATGCCAACTAGCTCTGCAGATGATGAAGAAACTGATGAAATGTATGATGAGATAAAAGAAATTATTCAGGTAGTGAAGGGAGACGAAAATTTAATAGTCATGGGTGACTGGAATTCGAGAGCAGGAAAAAGGAGAGATGGAAACATAGTGGGTGAATATCTATTGGGGGAGAGAAATAAAAGAGGAAGCCGTCTGGTAGAATTTTGCACAGAGCATAACTTAATCACAGCTAACACTTGGTTTAAGAATCATGAAAGAAGGTTGTATACTGCGAAGAGGCCTGCTGACACTGAAAGGTTTCAGATAGATTATATAATGGCAAGACAGAGATTTAGGAACCAGGTTTTAAATTGTAAGACATTTCCAGGGGCTGATGTGGACTCTGAACACAATCTATTGGTTATAAACTGTAGATTAAAACCGAAGAAACTTCAAAAAGGCGGGAATTTAAGGAGATGGGACCTGAATAAACTGACTAAACCAGAGGTTGTAAAGAGTTTCAGGGAGAGCCTGAGGCAACAATTGACAGGAATGGGGGAAAGAAATACAGTACAAGAGGAATGGGTAGCTCTGAGGGATGAAGTAGTGAAGGCAGCAGAGGACCAATTAGGTAAAACGACGAGGGCTAGTAGAAATCCTTGGGTAACAAGATATATTGAATTTAATTGATGAAAGGAGAAAATATAAAAACCAGGGATGGCTAGAGGAAAAATGTAAGGATGTAGAGGCTTATCTCATGAGGGATAAGATAGATACTGCCTACAGGAAAATTAAAGAGACCTTTGGAGAAAAGAGAGCCACTTGTATGAATATCAAGAGCGTTGATGGAAACCCAGTTCTAAGCAAAGAAGGGAAAGCAGAAAGGTGGAAGGAGCATATAGAGGGTATATACAAGTGCGATGTACATGAGGACAGTGTTATGGAAATGGAAGAGGATGTAGATGAAGATGAAATGGGAGATACGACTCCCCGGGAGTAGACAACATTCCATTGGTACTACTGACGTCCTTGGGAAAGCCAGTCCTGACAAAACTCTACCATCAGGTGAGCAAGATATGTGAGACAGGCGAAATACCCTCAGACTTCTAGAAGAATATAATAATTCCAATCCCAAAGAAAGAAGATGTGAAAATTACCGAACTATCAGTTTAATAAGTCACAGCTGCAAAATACTAACGCGAATTCTTTACAGACGAATGGAAAAACTGGTAGAACCCGACCTCGGCGAAGATCGGTTTGGGTTCCGCAGAAATATTGGAACACGTGAGGCGATACTGACCCTACGACTTATCTTAGAAAATAGATTAAGGAAAGGCAAACCTACATTTCTAGCATTTGTAGACTTAGAGAAAGCTTTTGACAATTTTGACTGGAATACTCTCTTTCAAATTCTAAAGGTGGCAGGGCTAAATACCGGGAGCGAAAGGCTATTTACAATTTGTACAGAAACCAGATGGCAGTTATAAGAGTCGAGGGGAATGAAAGGGAAGCAGCGTTTGGGAAGGGAGTGAGACAGGGTTGTAGCCTATCCCTGATGTTATTCAATCTGTACATTGAGCCAGCAGTAAAAGAAACAAAAGAAAAATTCGGAGTACGTATTAAAGTCCATGGAGAAGAAATAAAAACGTTGAGATTCGCCGATGACATTGTAATTCTGTAAGAGACAGCAAAGGACTTGGAAGAGCAGTTGAACGGAATGGACATTGTCTTGAAAGGAGGATATAAGATGAACATCAACAAAAGAAAAACGAGGATAATGGAATGTAGTCGAATTAAGTCTGGTGGTGCTGAGGGAATTAGATTAGGAAATGAGACACTTAAAGTGGTAAAGGTGTTTTGCTATTTGGGGAGCAAAATAACTGATGATGGTCGAAGTAGAGAGGATATAAAATGTAGACTGGCAACGGCAAGGAAAGCGTTTCTGAAGAAGAAAAATTTGTTAACATCGAGTATAGATTTAAGTGTCAGGAAGGCGTTTCTGAAAGTATTTGTATGGAGTGTAGCCATGTATTGAAGTGAGACATGTACGATAAACAGTTTGGACAAGAAGAGAATAGAAGCTTTCGAAATGTGGTGCTACAGAAGAATGCTGAAGATTAGATGGGTAGATCACGTAACTAATGAGGAGGTATTGAATAGAATTGGGGAGAATAGGAGTCTGTGGCACAACTTGACAAGAAGAAGGGACCGGTTGGTAGGACATGTTCTGAGGGATGAAGGGATCACAAATTCAGCAATGGAGGGCAGCGTGGAGGGTAAAAATCGTAGAGGGAGACCAAGAGATAAATACACTAAGCAGATTCAGAAGGATGTAGATTGCAGTAAGTACTGGGAGATGAAGAAGCTTGCACAGGATAGAGTAGCGTGGAGAGCTGCATCAAACCAGTCTCAGGACTGAAGACAACAACAACAACAACCTGCGACGGTTGTTCGCTGTTTTAAACATGTGAATTCCCACTCGCCTGCTTCATTTTCGGCATTTTTAAATGTCTTCCTTTCATCAGTTCCATTCAATATCTTGTCTCTTTACCTATTTGATCCTCAGCTACTCATTCGTCTTCTACTGTATTCCTTTCGCCTGTTCTAGTCAACTGTTGCCTAATGCACCTTCTGAAACCTTAAAAAACTTCTGGGTCTTTTAACTTATGAAGATCCCATTTCCTTAATTTCCTAGTGTTTAAAATTTCTTTAGTTTTAATCTGCAGTTCATAACCAGTAAATTGCGGTCAGAGTTCACATCTGTCCTTTGAAATGTCTTACAATTTAAAATCGGGTTCCGAAAACTCTGTCTTACCATTATATAATTGGTTTGAAACCTTCGTGTGCCTCCAGGTCTCTTCCACGTACACAACCTTCTTTCACGATTCTTAAACCAGGTAATAGCTGTGATCAAATTATGCTCCGTCAAAATTCCACCAGGGGGCATCCTCTTTCATTCCTTACTTCCCGTCCATATTCACCTATTACTTTTCGTTCTCTTCCTTTTCCTACTATCCAATTCCAATCCTCCACGACTATTAAATTTTCGTCCCTCTTTAACTATCTGAATAATTTCTTTAATCTCGTCATCCTTTGTTCAACCTCTTCATCATCTGCGGAACTTCTTGACATTAGTATTAATGTGGTAGGCGTGGGCATTCTATCTAACTCCACCACGAAAATAAGTTGACTATGCTGTTCGTGGTACCTTACCTGCATTCCTAGTTTCTTATTCATTACTAAACCCACTCCTACATTACCTATGTCTCACTTTGTATTTATAAACCTGTATTCACCCGGCCAGATACCCTGATCCTCCTGCCACCGAACTTCGCTAATTCCCACTATATCTAACTTCAAACTATCAAACATTTCTCCAAAAACAATGAAAACTGCTTGCCAAATTGAAACGAACCCAAAATATCATTGATCCCTAGTCTTTAACAGAAGCTCGAAATTTAGCGCGGACATCAATACGAGATGCTTCTGATAAATTTCACAACGAGCTTTGCGTCGAAACCTGGGAGAAAAACCGAAGAGATTCTGGTTGTATGTAAAATATGCTAGTGACAAGATAGCCAATGTCTTCTCTGCGTGACAGCAATGGAAATACTACAAAGCCAAACGAAATTTCTTTACCAAATAAGACGAAGTAAATACCAGGTGGTTATAATTAAACTTTCCTATTTAACACATTATAACACGAAAACTGATTACCGTACGGCGGCGGGGCGGGATTTGTCGTCGTTGATTGATCATACACCCTCTCTCATTCATTGTCCATCGACCTCAGTACGTCCGCCCCGATAGCTGAATGGTCATCGTCACGGACTGCCGTCCTAAGGGGCCCGGATTCGATTCCAGGGCCTCCAGGCCAATGACGCCAAACGTTCATGTCCATTACCTCAGTAGAGCTTCCTTACGACGTCCCTTCACTCTGCAGTAGTAGATACACACTAGGCCGTGTAATGCAGCGTTGATGAAACCACGACTACCATACAGAGGCCGCGTAACTCAAGTTGCGAATCAGTTCCTGTAAGTTCATTTTAACAAATTTCAGGTGGTGGGTAAATGCAGTTTACCTGAAGTAAGCCTTCGGAAATATTAGTAAACTGGATTTTATTCTTAAGGAAGCATACAAGTTTGCTATCAAGTCCGAGTTTACTATTTTTAACTGCTCTACTATTGCCACCTTACAGTCTGTACAAAATGTTCTCACACGAAAAACGCAGCCAGAATATCTGCGAGTCCAATCAGATTAATGTTCGATCTGACAGTTACTGACCCACTACTACAGCAAGTTGAAACTTCTGTCGTATCAGTGGTCTTCAAAGTTAGAAATGCTCGCCCAATTATTCCATTAAGTATACGGAATATGCCACGCGGAATTTCAATAAGACCGAAATATCACACGCTCTTAACACATCAATTAATTAATCAAATTGTCCTCATTATGTTCGTGACTTAAACTGCCTAAGTCACGACACTTCCTAATAGCAATGAACTCAACAGTTCTTCATTGTTATTTTCTCGGCGACATTTAGCATGATGTTACACGTACAAAGGTTGGTGAGCGACTCTCTCGATGCCACCCCACTCCATGCCTATCTAATTTTCGGCGTGCGGTAACAGGTTAATTCTGATTGGCTAATGCTTAGAATAACCAATCAGAATGATCCTTCTAGATAATTCTCCTGCCAAAACTTGCCTGAGCCAATTAGTAATCAGAAAATCTTTTACGTCATTCCAATCACAATTTCTAAAATAATGTTTAATAAAATATTCCGAAATGCAAAATAGTCTTTAAAGTAATTTAGAAACTTATTCCACTTTCGGCTTCTATTCTCGCTGGTCTCTTACAAAAGCAAGCACACATAGACAGACGTGATCAACTTTGTGGTTACACCACCATTTTCCCACGATTCAGTTTCATAAGTTTTTACATAAAATAGTATTAGGTTTTTACGTTTGTCACACACACTCTTCCATTCATTCCCATAACAACATTCCCATAAGAACAAAATAATAAGTAGATAATAATTTTGAATGATTCTTTTACACTACGAAATGCAGAGTAATTAAAGTTTTGAAAAGACAATTCCAATTAAGTGATTTTATACACTGAGAACTCTGTTGATGGCTTTGGACGATAATAAAAGACAATCTGCTATTCTTCCTAACTGAGTGCCGTGGGGCCCCATCATGCATGAAAACTATTGAGTTCAATGCGTCACTCTCCTGTAGGAAGGGTATGACATGCTGGCGAAAGATAAAACAGTAACGCTGGGCAGTCACACTGCACGTCTTTACTCCTTGAACCCATAGTGCTCAGAGCCATTTGAACCATTTTTTTTACTCCTTGAGCGCAAACCTGTTCAAAAACGAATGGGCCAATGATGAATGTTGCCGTGCCGACACACCATACGGTGGCATGTTCACCATACAGAGAAACTTAATGAGCAGTGACTGGAGATGAAGATCACCAAACTAGGCAATTCTGTATGTTCGATGCACCCGTCAGAGAAAAATGAGGTTCGTCTGTCCATAGGATGGTCTAGGGCCAGGCCCTCGTCAACTTCAGTCGTTGCGAGAAAGTGGAGACCGAATCAACAAGTCGTTGTGCGTCCTGTGCCGCAAGTTGCTGTACGACACGGATCTTTTGCAGATACCATTTGAGAATGGTTCGAAGCACCTTCCATACAGTGGGTCACGGGACGTTCAACTGTCGTGACACAGCACGCGCACTGCCTGACGATCGGGAATTGAGCGCAGCGTTGTCTGCCATAGCAACAGTGATTTCAACAACCTCCTGTGGTGCAGTCGGCCACTTCCGGAGCGACTCCCAGTTCTCCAGTTGATTCGAACTTCTTCACCACGCTCTGTACAGCCGGGGGTAGGGGGGTTAGAACAACCTTCCGTAACCCTTTCAGCCGGCGATATTTTCGAAGTGCAGCTGCAACATCGCTTTTGTTTTGATTATAGAGCTTCAGCAATAATGTCATGCTCCTTTTGTCCAAGTTCATGTTGACAACTCAACAAATGCACTGCGACTGGTCAGGTGTGTGGGACTATGAATCACGAAGGCTGATCACGGCATCTGGTGGCCTTAGCTGGAACTGGACGGTGGCGCTTTGACGCATGGAAATTAAGCGCACCATACTGTGTACATTAATGCTACGACGTTTGTCACTTGTACGGTCATTAGTTTCCGTGTTATATCGTGTGCCGGCCGGAGTGACCGAGCGGTTCTAGGCGCTACAGTCTGGAATCGTGCGACCACTACGGTCGCAGGTTTGAATCCTGCCTCGGGCATGGATGCGTGTGATGTCCTTAGGCCAGTTACGTTTAAGTAGTTCTAAGTTTTAGGGGACTGATGACCTTAGCAGTTAAGTCCCATAGTGCTCAGATCCATTTGAACCATTTGTTATAACATGTTAAAAAGGGAAAGTGCTATTATAACCACCAAGTATTCCAGAATTAAACAAGAACAGAACTTAGAAGCAGGTGTCTTCGTATTAGTGACGCAACTTAATAAAAACAAGTCTTCCGGTCCAGACTGTATGCCAATTCGTTCCATTCATAGTAATCTGATGCAAAACCTCTATACTTAACAATCATATGCAACCGTTCGCTCGATGAAAGATCTGTACTCAAGGACTGGAAAATTGCTGAGATTATACCAATATTGAAGAAAGGCAGTAGGAGTAGGAGTAGGGGGGCAAATTACAGGCTCATATCATTAACATCGATATAAAGCAGGTTTTGGAACATATTCTGAGTTAGAACATTATAAATTACCTCTAAGAGAACGGTCTATTGACACACAGTCAGCACAGATTTAGAAAACAACGTTCTTGTTAAACTCAACTAACTCTTTACTTACACGAAGTATTGAGTTCTACTGACAAGGAATTTCAAATTGATTCCGTATTTCTGCATTTCCAGAAGGCTTTTGACACTGTATCTCACAAGCGGCTTGTAGCCTAGATGCGCGCTTGTGGAGTACCTACCGCCTCAGTTATACGATTGGGTTCGTGATTTTCTGTCAGAGAGGTCACAGTTCGTAGTAATTGACAGAAAGTCATCGAGTAAAATGGAAGCGATTTCCGAGTACCTCCATGGTAGCATTATGGGCACTCTGCTGTTCCTTAACTATGTACACGATTTAGGAGACAATCTGAGCCGCCGTTTCAGGTTGTTTGCAGATGACGCGGTCGTTTATCGGCTAGTAACGTCATCAGAATGTCAAAAGAAATTGCAAAACGATGTAGAGAAGATATCTGTATTGTGCGAAAATTGGTATTTGACCCTAAATAATGAGAAGTGTGAGGTCGTCCATATGAGCACTAAGAGCAATCCGTTAAACGTCGATTACACTATGAATCAGTCATATTTAAAGGCCGTAAATGTAACTAAATATCTAGAATCTACAATTATGAACAACTTGAATTGGAAAGAACACACAGAAAATTTGTGGGGAGGGCGAACCAAAGAGTGCAAGTTACTGGCGGAATGCTCAGAAGGTGCGAAGATCTACTAAAGAGACTGCTTACACGCGTCGAGAAAGTTCAAAGAAGATCAGCATGTTTTGTATTACCGAGGAATATGGGAGAGAGTGTCACTGACATGATTCAGGATTTGGGGCGGCGTTTTACGTTGCGACGGAACTTTTCGCTAAATTTCAATCACTTACTTTCTCCTCCGAATTCCAAAATATTTTGTTGACGCCATCATACACAGGGAGAAGATCATCATAATAAAATAAGGGAAATGAGAATTCGCACGGAATGATACAGGTATTCGTCTTTTCAGCACGCTGTTGCAGATTGGAATAATATACAATTGTTGTAAAGGTGGTTGGATGAACCCTCTGTCAGACACTTAACTGTGATTTGCACAGTTTCCATGTAGAAAAAGATGTAGATACATCGGATACCCTTTTTAAATTTTCTAACCTACCTGTTAATTAAGGAATCTAGCATTCCACGCACCAATACATGGAATGAAAGTCTTGTTTCTCCTGATGACAGGATGATGATGATATCATAACAGACTGAAATATTAAGTGAATTGTGGTCAGGCCCTGCTCGACCTGTCTAAACTGGACAATACTGGAGTGTCAAATGTCGTCTTACATCTTCTGAAAGATGTGCTTATGTCCTATAACGTATGTACCACACTTCTCAGTAATGGACGGTGTGCAAAATTTCAGCCCCACTACAGGGGTATTTGATTGGATAGTTCACATTTCAAATACGTTTGTACCAACTAGGGCATTATTTCACATTGTAGCCAGTGGCGGCTGGTAACAGAAAATTCACAGTTATCTCGCAAACAGCTTATCTACTGAGACATGTTTACTGGAGCAGTAACCGAGCGGGGTGGCGCAGTGGTTAGACACTGGACTCGCATTCGGGAGGACGACGGTTCAATCCCGCGTCCGGCCATCCTGATTTAGGTTTTCCGTGATTTCCCTAAATCGCTCCAGGCAAATGCCGGGATGGTTCCTCTGAAAGGGCACGGCCGACTTCCTTCCCAATCCTTCCCTAATCCGATGAGACCGATGACCACGCTGTCTGGTCTCCTTCCCCAAACCAACCAACCAACCAACTGGAGCAGTTTTGGTTCTATTTTCGTACACTCTCGCCCGTGTCAGCTTTTGCTATGAATTATGATAAACCGTTTGTATGTTCCATATCTTTAACAAAACCGAAACAATACACAAGTGTTTGTTCTAATAGAGGTTGCATAACAGTGACTTTGGGTAATGAGTTGGAAGTTCAATTTTCCACGCCACTGTAAAGTGCTTGCAACCAAAGATACACTCCTGGAAATTGAAATAAGAACACCGTGAATTCATTGTCCCAGGAAGGGGAAACTTTATTGACACATTCCTGGGGTCAGATACATCACATGATCACACTGACAGAACCGCAGGCACATAGACATAGGCAACAGTACATGCACAATGTCGGCACTAGTACCGTGTATATCCACCTTTCGCAGCAATGCAGGCTGCTATTCTCCCATGGAGACGATCGTAGAGATGCTGGATGTAGTCCTGTGGAACGGCTTGCCATGCCATTTCCACCTGGCGCCTCAGTTGGACCAGCGTTCGTGCTGGACGTGCAGACCGCGTGAGACGACGCTTCATCCAGTCCCAAACATGTTCAATGGGGGACAGAACCGGAGATCTTGCTGGCCAGGGTAGTTGACTTACACCTTCTAGAGCACGTTGGGTGGCACGGGATACACGCGGACGTGCATTGTCCTGTTGGAACGGCAAGTTCCCTTGTTGGTCTAAGAATGGTAGAACGATGGGTTCGATGACGGTTTGGATGTACCGTGCACTATTCAGTGTCCCCTCGACGATCACCAGTGGTGTACGGCCAGTGTAGGAGATCGCTCCCCACACCATGATGCCGGGTGTTGGCCCTGTGTGCCTCGGTCGTATGCAGTCCTGATTGTGGCGCTCACCTGCACGGCGCCAAACACGCATACGACCATCATTGGCACCAAGGCAGAAGCGACTCTCATCGCTGAAGACGACACGCCTCCATTCGTCCCTCCATTCACGCCTGTCGCGACACCACTGGAGGCGGGCTGCACGATGTTGGGGCGTGAGCGGAAGACGGCCTAACGGTGTGCGGGACCGTAGCCCAGCTTCATGGAGACGGTTGCGAATGGTCCTCGCCGATACCCCAGGAGCAACAGTGTCCCTAATTTGCTGGGAAGTGGCGGTGCGGTCCCCTACGGCACTGCGTAGGATCCTACGGTCTTGGCGTGCATCCGTGCGTCGCTGCGGTCCGGTCCCAGGTCGACGGGCACGTGCACCTTCCGCCGACATTCCATTATCCTCGGTATGTCTTTTTTGATGTTAATCTTATACCTTTCTCTCAATATTCTGCCCTTTTCGTTCAACTGCTCTTCCAAATTACAATGTCATCGTAAAACCTCAGAGTTTATGTTTCTTTTCCCTAGACTTCAATTCCTACTCCAAATTTTTCTTTTGCTTCCCTTATTGTCTTCTCAACATACAGAGTGAAGAACATCGAGGACAGACCACAACCCTGTCCCATTCCCTTTTCTACCACTGCCTCCCTTTCGCGCCCCTCGACTCTCATAACTGACATCTGGCTTTTGTAGAA
Source organism: Schistocerca piceifrons (assembly GCF_021461385.2). Classification (NCBI taxonomy): domain Eukaryota; kingdom Metazoa; phylum Arthropoda; class Insecta; order Orthoptera; family Acrididae; genus Schistocerca; species Schistocerca piceifrons. Next base: position 500,871,418 of record NC_060139.1, read on the forward strand.
ATAGTAAATAGCCTTTCGCTCCATGTATTTAAAGAGGGCATTGCTGTCAATATTGTCTAAACCTTTCTCTTAGTCTACAAATGCTGTAAACTTACGCTTGCCTTTGTTTAACCTATCTTCTATGAGGAGTCGTGGGGTCAGTATTGCCTCCCGTGTTCCTACATTTCTCTGGAATCCAAATGGATCATCGCTTCTACCAGTTTTTCTATTCTACTGTAGAGAATTCATGTTAGTATTTTGCAACAGTGACTTATGAAACTGATAGTTAGGTAATTTTCAAACCTGTCAGCACCTGCTTCCTTTGAAATTGGAATTACTATATTCTTCTTGATGTCTGCGGGTATTTCAGCTGTCTCACACGCCTTTCTCACCAGATGGAAGAGTTTTGTCATGGATGGCTCTTCCAAGGCTATCAGTAGCTCTAACGGAGTGTTGCATACTCCCAGGCCCTTATTTCGACTTACGTCTTTCAGTGCTTTGTCAAATTCTTCACGTATCATCATATCTCCCTTGTCCTATTCTTCTAAGTCCTCTTCCATTTACATAATATTGTCCTCAAGAACATCTCCCTTGTATAGACCCTCTGTATACTGCTTTCACATTTCTGCTTTCCCTTCTTTGCTTAGGGCTGGTTTTCATCTGACCTCTTGATGTCTGTATGGTGGTTCTCCTTTCTCCAAAGGTCTCTATAATGTTCCTGCAGGCAGCATCTACCTTACCCCTAGTGATATATGCTTCTACATCCTTACATTTATCCTCTACCCATTCCCACCTAGACATTTTGTACTTCCTGTCGATCTCAGTTTTTAGACGTTTGTATTCCCCTTAGCATGCTCCATTTATTGAATCGCCTATTAAATTCAATATCTCTTGTGTTACCGAAGATTTTCTACTAGTCCTCGTCTTTTGACCTACTTGATCCTCTGCTGCCTTCACTACTTCATCTCTCGAAGCTAGCCACTCTTTTTCCTTTGGATTTATTTCCCCTTTTCTTCTCAATTGTTACCTGATACTCCCTTTGAAACCCTCTACAGCCTCTGGTTCTTTCAGTTTATCCAGACCCCCTCTCCTTATATTCTTGCATTGTTGCAGTTTCTCCAGTTTAATTTGCTGTTGATAGCCACTAAAATGTGGTCACAGTCCACATCTGCCACAAGAACTGTTTTACAGTTTAAAATCTGGTTCGTAAATCTCTGCCTAACGACCTTCCGGTGTATCCAGGTATCTTCCTCGTACACAACCTTCTCTCATGATTCTTAAAACAAGTGTTTTCTGTGATTAAATTATACTCTGTGCGAAATTCTATTAGGCGACTTGCACTTTGATTACTTTCTCCAGTTCATCTTCACCTCCTACTTCTCTTTCTTTTCCTACTATCGAATTTCAGTCCTCCATGACTATTACATTTTCGGCTCCCTTAACTATGTGAATAATTTCTTTTATGTAATCATACATCTCCTCAATCTCCTCCTCAGCTGCGGAGCTAGTTGGCATATAAACTTGTACCACTGTGGCGGTTGTGGGCTGCGTGTCTATCTTGGCTACAATAATGCGTTCACTATGCTGTTGATAGTAGCTTATCCGCCTTCCTATTTTTTTGCTGTTTATTAAACATACTCGTGCAATACTGCTACTTGATTTTCTATTTATAATCCTGTATTCACCTGACCAGGAATCCTGTTCCTACTGCCACCAAACTTCACTAATTACCACTATTCCTAACAGTAACCTATACATTTTCCTTTTTAAATTTTCTAGCCTACCTGACAAATTAAGGGATCTGACACTCCGATCCATAGATCGCCAGTTTTGTTCCTCGGTAAATATTACGGCTGTAGTTTCCCCTTGCTTTCAGCCGTTCGCAGTACCAGCACAACAAAGCCGTTTTGGTTGATGTAACAATGCTATATCAGTAAATCATCTAGTCTGTTGCCCCTGTAGCTACTGAAAAGGCTGCTGCTCCTCTTCAGGAACCACGCTTTTGTCTGACCTTTCAACAGATACCACGCCGTTGTGGTTGCACACACTGTGCGGCTATCTGTATCGCTGAGGCATGCAAGGCTCCCCACCAACGGCATGGCCCTTGAGTCATGATCAGTCAGCGGGCAGGAATGGCTTGTGACTGGCATTACTAAGTGGCCGACACAGTGGTTAACTCTCCTACAGTGTACAAGAAGATTTCCAGTGATTGAGTCAGGTTTATAGAATGAGTGTATAGAAAAGCCGCTCGTAACTCTCTGATACTTCTGAAGGTAAATGTAGATCACAATTAATTAAATGTTCCGTGCTGTTTAGGAGTGGTCGAATGGATTTCACCTTAAAACCGGCGCTTCGTCCACATCTGTGGAGTGCATTTGAAGGGAGATAGTAGGTTTCCTGAATGTCTGAATCACCCACTGGCTCGCTACTGACTCCATGTGCAGTGCACGGCGTAACATGAGGAATCAGGCAGAAATGTAATACATTCACTCAATCAAAACTGCACACCGGTTCGTAGGTTAGTTATACCTCCACGCATCCTTCAGACCTACACGTCAACTGACCATTCCTTGAAAGCTACTTTCATAAACCAGGTTTAGGGTTGCCTTTTTGCAAAAGGAGAACAAAAACTTATGTTTTAAGAACAGTCTTGAAGCAGAGGTGATAAAGTATTGTTATAAGAGTAAACATGAAGTTTTTCAGACGATCTTAAGCAATTGAAAGCTATATGGGTCGTTTTAAAATTGCAACAGCCAAGGACGTAGCTAGGATATTGTCAGAGAGGCGCGCTTGAAGAGTCCAAATTGGTAATGGTGATCTTAAAAGGACTGATGTTTTCCACTGAGTCTGGAAATTTCCATAAAGAACGATAAACAGTTCAATTCGACAATGATATCGGAGTTTTCACCAATCGGTGATATAACTTCGTTACTTTAGGGTGCTGTATTTTGGGAAAGCACTGATAAACAGCCATGCTCCAATCTCCCTTCACCGTCCACAGTCATTTTACTCATTTTTTTCTTTCGGTCTGGATTTCAACTAAGGTGATTAATAATGGACGAGCGCTAATTTCTTGCGACGCCGTAATTGTTACCGATGGTGCCTTAGGAATAAAGAGATCTCTGTACTACATAGAAGGTAGAAAAATTTCCGGTAGGGAAAATGCAAAGGCACTGAAATTATTCGATTTTACACTTTCACAAATTTTCTCATTTCTGTATACATCTGTCAATTCTTGCATTGTAAGAAAGATCACTTTCTGCGTTGAAGGATGTCCTGGCAGACGATTGTGTGAGCCTAAACGAGGAGAATTTAGGTTTTTACTAATTTATCATATGGATTTTAATCCCGCGAGTCTCCGATGAGATGCTCGGCTCGCCTTCAACGCAGCTGTTTTCATTTACGCAGAGAGGCTGCATCTATAAGGGAATTAGTATCTGTCAGGGAAAATAAGATGTTCGGAAGGAATTGACTGTGGGCTATGGCTAGAGACTAAACAAAGTAATTTTTTCTAAACTGAAAATAGGAAACCACAGAAAACCATTTTCAAGGTCGCAGGCAGATGGATTCAAACCATCTCGCCTCCCAATTTCAGGGATTGCTACCTCAGCGCCTCAACACGCAGCGCTACCCCAAGTAAGTGAAGAATTTGGAAAATTTGGTCGTAGTACATTGTTTTAAAATAAACTAAAACGCATCACAAGAAAATATTGATTTATTGAATTGTGAATTTGCATGTTTTTCCTTTGACTGTGTATCTTTAGTCTTTTGATAGTGCATAAATGCATACATATTTCAAAATTTGTTCATCGAATTTCTGGCTTTTGTTATGTTGATACAAGAGTACAAACAGATTATGGACGAGAGGGCGAGGGCGAGATGCAGGGCGCAGTGAACTCGGACATACAATCACGCAGCTGCAAAAATCTTTTAGGAACAAACAAACTACAGAATGTGCCGTCATTACCTACACGTTCCGTTCTCCACAAATCCATCCCCACCTTTCCATATAGAAACTGGTTTTCATAACTGAGTAACTCCCTGGTGGCCTGATTCCGCGATATTTTGCCATTTGTGTTGCTAGTAATAGAATATTGAGAAGACCTTTAAAGAAGTGCAACAATCGTCTTTGGGGCGATATTTTTGTTGATCAATTCGATTTTTTGGCGACACAAACAAATCCAAAGGTATTTCTATGCATTGATTTTAATTTAATGATATTTTCAATGACGTTTACGGCTGCACTGCCCTGTGAGCACTCCGTCTTCAGGCTCCAAGTGGCCCATCGGAACCATCCGACCGCCGTGTCACCTTCAGCTGAGGATGCGGATAGGAGGGGCATGTGGTCAGCACACCACTCTCCCGGTCGTTATGATGGTTTTCTGTGACCGGAGCCGCTACTATTCGGTCGAGTAATTCATCAATTGGCATCACGAGGCTGAGTACACCCCGAAAAAGGGCAACAGCAAATGGCGGCCTGGATGGTCACCCATCCAAGTGCCGGCTACTCCCGACAGCGCTTAACTTCGTTGATCTGACGGGTACCGGTGAATCCACTGCGGCAAGGCCGTTGCCCACTGCCCTATGAAATACCAACCTCAAAACAACCAATCCAATGCTAAGACTAAACTGCGGTAGATAGATAAATAGGCTATTATGGTAGTTCGTACATATTTCTAACTCACCATAACGCAAGTGGACGAATCGGGATCACTCTTTCTCTAGTTTCTTGTTACGAATTTATCAATAATTGGGAAACACCAACAACGTCACACATCCAAAAAACCACAACCGGTAATATTTACAATAATTTCAGCTGCAAGCAAGAACTACACAAAATGGTTCAAATGGCTCTGAGCACTATGGGACTTAACATCCGAGGTCATCAGTCTCCAGGACTTAGAACTACTTAAACCTAACTAACCTAAGGATATCACCCACATCCATGCCCGAGGCAGGATTCGAAGCTGCGACGGAAGCAGCAGCGCGGTTCCGGATTGAATCGCGTGGAACCGCTCGGCCACAACGGCTGGCCTAAGAAATGCACAGATTAACTAAACAACAACTGAGCTCGATAAATGCCAACAATTGGTCTCGACCGAAAGGGGGATGGGCGACAATCGATAGTGCTCTAGGCGTATAGGTAGTTTAAATCTGTCATTGGCCTTGCTGCCTCTAGATAGTGCATATACCTTTTTCATCGCATGACTGAAAATCAAAATGATGTTCGGTTTCTTTACCCGACAAACAGGTCATGTGTAATTTCGGTTAGTGGTGATACGGGGTCCGGACCCCCTGGACACCAACTCCCCTCCTCCCATTTTGCTACCTTCTTGCAACAGCCGGAAGGATGTATGAGGTATGAGAGCGATCCGCGTAACAGTGCACTAAATATTAGGGCTAATAAGCGGCATAGAACAGATCTCTCTGAGAATCCAGTGTGGTGTCAGACACCCACATAGTGCCACCAGTGCTTACAAGTTGTCGTGACATTGGCTCAGTGAGGATACGCTTGCGTTCGTGGTCAATCTCCCTCCACCCAGTTTTCAAAAGTGGCTCTGAGCACTATGGGACTCAACTGCTGTGGTCATAAGTCCCCTAGAACTTAGAACTACTTAAACCTAACTAACCTAAGGACATCACACACATCCATGCCCGAGGCAGGATTCGAACCTGCGACCGTAGCGGTCGTGCGGCTCCAGACTGTAGCGTCTTTATCCGCTCGGCCACTCCGGCCGGGACCGAGCGAGGTGGCGCAGTGGTTAGACACTGGACTCGCATTCGGGAGGACGACGGTTCAATCCCGCGTCCGGCCATCCTGATTTAGGTATTCCGTGATTTCCCTAAATCGCTCCAGGCAAATGCCGGGATGGTTCCTTTCACAGGGCACGGCCGACTTCCTTCCCTGTCCTTCCCTAATCCGATGAGACCGATGACCTCGCTGTCTGGTCTCCTTCCCCAACACAACCAACCAACCAACTCCGGCCGGCACCCAGTTTTAGTAATAGGCAGTAAATAATCAGTATGAATATTTAGACCACCGCGTCAAATCACAAACCGACCTGTAACATCTCACACATGTGCAGTGAAGCTCGTCTGAAGTGAATGCACAATCGCGGAAGATTCCATCGTTTTTCCTTAACGCGTGCGAACACATCTCACCGAGCACTGTCCTGATGAAAGAAGCCACATGAAGAAGGACTTAAATGTTGGGCTCTAAGAGTATCCTGATGATAAGGTAGTAGTTAATAGAACCCTTAAAACGTAGAAGTCGAAACTGCTTGTAGCGTTCAAAGGTGTTCCAATATTTATTGGTGAAGAATTTCCCACTGACAACCAGGTAAAGGAAGTTAGAAGCGTTTCTCATTTCGAGCGGTAATGAATAAACACAGGAGATTTAAATTGTCACTGAATCCAATTAAAAATTCCTGTATCATAAGACGTAATATTAAGACGTAAGGAAGTGGTACGCACCGTTTTTTGCGTTTTGTGACAAGCCGACCACGAGTTCACATTGAGTCTGGAGGTCTAGTGCAGTGGGAAGAAGAATGATCCAGTGGACGCGCGGAAGCGTCAGCGAGACAGTTTTATTTGTAAACAAGTTTTTTGTCATGCAAAATTTACAAAGGGTTTGGCTTCTTCAGAGCTGGAGCAGTGGCCGGACGCAACGTGCACAAGCCGTGATGGATGTTGACGCGTTGCCATCTCGTCGTGACGTTGCTGCCGCTGCCCGCTGTTTCGACTTCGTGTAGAGCAAGTGAAGCAGGCGCAGGACGCCGGTGCGCTGCTATGAGCCTATTCCGCTCCCACCTCAGCGCTCTCGGTAATCAGCCCGCCCTGTGGAGTTTACTGACAGTGGCCCAGGATGCGAGCATTCGTGCAGAGAAACACTGGTCATCCACTACCAATCGAGCAAGACTTGAGCAGACATTCACAAGCAAGCCAAGAAACCGCGCAGACATGCCTCGATTGGTCGGTAGCTTGTAGACCACCCACAATGGCGCAAAGGGGAGGATGCTTGGCTGTTCACCAGTCTTCTCATCTGTGATGACCCTGCAGTCGGCAAAAGTAGACCATGGCTGTGGTGTGCATCAGGTGTGAGTGTTCTCATGTTGAAGTCAGCAAACAGGCAACAGGCAGGCCATCATAGAACATTTCGACGTGGTTTTATTGAAATGTAGATTCTCATTCTCTATGGTTCTTCGACAAAGACAGAGTGTGTGTCCTGTGTTCCAAAATCTGCGTTATTTAAAAGAGCTGAGCCCCCACGTATGAAGCAGCGGCTCTGAGTAGATGAGTATTTCTCCCCATTTATCGAATCTATCAGCTCCCTTGCATCGCTGTAATGATTTCAGTTATGATTCTAGGTCATCGGGCTTAGCCTTGTCGGTAATGTTTGACTTTGTAGTGGTTCTTGACCACAGTTTCATAGTGTTGCCTGATACGACGTTATTAGAAGAGTGCTGTTTACGTTTCTGTCTGCCCCAGCCCCAAGATCTGCTGCATTGGTCAAACAACATATTGACATAACAACTGGCACATCAGTTCAGCTCACTCTGTTCCGGGAACGCCTGATGGAAGTTTAATAAACATTTAAGGCCTACACAATAAAGTTATTCCGCTCTGCAACAGTATACATTGTTGATAATATAAACGAAAATTTTGATAGATGTAGGTAAACAATTATTATATTGATAACTTTCAAACTAGATAGGTCTGTTTACAACTGAATGAAACGAATTATAAAAAATGGTTCAAATGGCTCTGAGCACTATGGGACTCAACTGCTGAGGTCATTAGTCCCCTAGAACTTAGAAATAGTTAAACCTAACTAACCTAAGGACATCACAAACATCCATGCCCGAGGCAGGATTCGAACCTGCGACCGTAGCGGTCTTGCGGTTCCAGACTGCAGCGCCTTTAACCGCACGGCCACTTCGGCCGGCGAATGAAACGAATTATTAAGGTCTTCTTTAATGAGGGCTTCCTCTCTCAGTTTTTCTACTCTGAGCAAGTGTCCCTTTTGGAGTGTTGCAGAATGGAGAAGTTGGTGTTTAATGTGCCTCGCCACACTGTAGCCTATGGGACCGTGGAAAGACGCTTCTTAGACGTAATCTGCTGGACTAAAATATTTTTCTTGCACAATGTTGCAACTGTTGAGGGGATTGGAGAACCTGTGGTTAGCAGCAGCAGGTTGTTGCCCCCAAGCTATTGCACGTCTCCATGCTCTTGCTGCGAAGTGGAATGCTGGTTTTCAAAGCCGTGTTTTTCCAGTTGCCTTCCATCAGGAACATGGGTGCATTCAATGGCTGTAATCTGATTTATAAACGATAGAGTACAGAAATCAGTCGTCCTTTATTGTGGGTTTTATTTAGCAAATCCAGACTTCGGGTCCGCAGCTCGTGGTCGTGCGGTAGCGTTCTCGTTTCCCGCGCCAGGGTTCCCGGGTTCGATTCCCGGCGGGGTTAGCGATTTTGTCTGTCTCGTGATGACTGGGTGTTGTGTGATGTCCTTAGGTTAGGTAGGTTTAAGTAGTTCTAAGTTCTAGGGGACTGATGACCATAGCTGTTAACTCCCATAGTGCTCAGAGCCATTTGAACCATTTTGAACCAGACTTCGGCTTGTGCCTAGCTATCATCAACGTTCTATTTTCTAGCCTCAATGCATGTCAGTTCGACTTCGGCTTGTGCCTAGCTATCATCAACGTTCTATTTTCTAGCCTCAATGCATGTCAGTTCCCTGTTGTTCGGGCGTCAGTCACAGTTCTTGAACTAGCCGTATCCTGGATTACCCAAATAAAACCTGCAAAAAAGGACGACTGTTTGCGGTGCTCTGTCATTTATACATCCGTGTTTTGTTGGGAGGAAGTAGGTAAATTTTCGTTGTTGATATTTGTATTTATATCCCTATCTAAATTTGCAGAATGCTGCCGTCTTACTGCTTTTGTTTTGGTGTGTCCTACTGAACATTGTTGGTGACATCATAATCTGTTTTTCTATTTATCTTTGCAGCGTTCGTTGTAACTGGGGAGTTCTAGTCCCAAAGTTTGTTACCTGTTTTTTTTTTTTCACTTTTTATTGCAAGGATTACAGCCAACAGTTGGATCTTCATGACATTCGAATTTTTTGTGATCAGGTTTCGCACATTTCCCGCAGATAGATTCCCTGCCACTTCCTTTCTACGAATGGCCCAAATCCCAATGGTTGAGGCACCTTTGCACTGACACGTTGTCTCTAAGGCGAAAAGATTCAAATTGTATGTTCACCTTATCCCTCTACAATAACAATATTCTGACCATTGGGGTCCCCTCTAGAATATTATTTACCATTCCTTTGTCTTTCGGGCTTGTTTTGAAGCGTATTTTGTTTTGTTATTGAAATTACTCTTTGGTGATGTGGTCGCTGAGATCTATTGCGAAGAGTTCTTCCAGAAAGTCTTGATCGGTAAATGTTGTTGGAACGCTGTATGCTGCTATCAGTGGTCTTAGTTTTTTGGGATATTCGAATCGATTGTCCTTTAAGTTGATGATTTTTAAATTCTCTTCCTCTTGTCATTTGTGTCTCAGTTTCAAGAATTACTTTATTTTGCTGTTTCCTTATGGCTTCAACCTTTACTTTTTAAAGTCTAGGGTTTACAGCTGTTCTTGAAGTATCCCTTATTGCCTTGGCATCCTGGCTATTCTCTGATTTAAAAAAGAGGGCAGTTGCCCGTTTGTTTTCTGTTAATTCGATTTGTTTTTCAACTTTGGTTTTCGGCTTGGTAACTGGACAAGATGCTGCAGACTGGTTCTAAAGTTAATCGTATTGTCCTCGGTCCAGTGCGTAACTTTTTATTTTCTTCCTTTAGGGATGCGATGTTACTTTGCAAACAGAAAATTCTGTCTGTTGGGTAGAGGCATCTTCCGGCGCTAATTCCCTATGTTGTCTTTCATTTTCAGTTGATCATTATGTCCACGAAGTCGGATTTGACCGAGTACTAATGTCCATTTTTATTCCTAACTGGTGCGGTATTTGTGGTGGACCCCGTTTTCTGCTTTAGTTCTAATTGAACATCCGTCAGGATTTCCTCTACAGCTGCTATCATTTTTCATTCTGGGTATTACATCCCCCATTGAGCTAGTCAGTCTGATGGCTCCTTGTTTCAGTGTTGATGTGTTGTCATTACCGTTTCCGACTCATGTTACCGTAGTGATTATTTAGGCGTCTGGCCGCCATCAGCGATGTTCGATGCAGCAGACACCCAATTTTTGTAAAAGGCAGTAAATAATCATTATGAATATTTGGACCACCGTGTCAAATCAGAAACCGACCTGTAACATCTCACACATGTGTAATGGATAACATGTCTCAAGTGAATACACAATCGAGGAATATTCCATCTTTTTCTATAACGCATGCATACACATCACACCGAGCACTGTCCTGATGAAATAAGGCACATGAAGAAGGACTTAAATGTTGGGCTCTAAGAGTATCCTGATGATGAGGTAGCGGTTAATAAAACCCTTAAAACGTAGAAGTCGAAATTGCATGTACCTTTCGAAGGTGTTCTAATATTTATTGTTGGAGAATTTCCCACTGACAACCAAGTAAAGGAAGTTAGAATCGTTTCTCATTTCCAGCGATAATTAATAAAGATTTAAATTCCCACTGCATGCAATTAAAAATTCCTGCGTCATAAGACATAATATTAAGACGTAAGGAAGTGATATAAACCGTTTTTTGTGTTTTGTGACAAGCTGGCCCTAAGTTCACATTGAGTCAGGAGTCAGGATGTCTAGTGCAGTGTGAGAGAGAGAGTGATCCAGTGCACGCGTGAGGTGTGAGTGAGACAGTGTTATTTGCAAACACGATTTTTGTCAAGCAAAATTTTCAAAGGTTTCGGCTTCTTCAGAGCTGCAGCAATGCCCAGACGCGACGTGCACAATCCATTGGGAGCCGATATGGACGTACCCTAAATCTTCCACAAAGATAGGTGGAGGGAGCCCACACCGGGCAATATTTGGTAAACGACAAGCAGCTTCCGAAATCTGGGTGTAGCGTAAGTGAAAAACTCTGTTAGTCCTGTTAAACGCTGTTATCTTGCCTTTCGTATTCAAGGAGTGTGCCAGTACCAGTATTAAAGAAGCGCGAGGAAACAAGAGCCACACGCCGGTGGAGAATACCTGCTCTCAGCTTTCCGTAGACGGCGCCTGCTGAGTCGGCCGCTGCTGGCTGGGTGGCCTGACGCAACCAACAGATGTAGCTTGCGCAGTCAGCCCTCGCCGCAAGCAGCCAGCACCGTCCACGTCAGCCCCCCCCCCCCCCCCCCCACCACTCTGTACTTCGCACCGTCAGCGGAAGGCGCCGCACGTCGCCGCCGCCAGAGAGGACAGTGGCCTCCCTCTCCGTCGACGAAACTTGCCGCTCCGCCCGCTAGAATACATTCATTATCACGGAAAATCTCACACGGCCGAACTACAGTCCCGAACTAGTCTTTGTTGTCTAACACGGCAGATTACAGTTTCAACTATCCATGCGGAAACTTGCACTGCTCTTCGACCATTTTTTCCCACCACAAACGCGAAAATAAGTGGAGCGCTCAACGGACACGTTCGCATGCTAAGCCACGCCACACTCAGAAAGAGCTACAACTTTTCGCAAGTAAAGCGAAGTAAGTAAAGCATAGTAGCACGCCCATAAATTCAATTATAAGTCATGCCACTCATGATCCGTTGCCAAAAATTAAGGTGAAACACTTATGCCAGGATAAAAATCATTTTATTTGTGTGTAGACAGACCTATTGTAAAAATTGCCTACTTAGTACTGCACGCAACTGAGAAAGACGGTATAACGAAAGGTAAAGATGTGGATAAACAAAATTCATGATTTTAATGAAAGAAATTAGCTGTGAACGTTAAATACTTACAGGAAATATATGGAACAACACTTTGGCTAATTGTAATAATAGTCTGGTATACGATGTCTTTACCCCGCCAAGGATACTTTCAAAAGTGCACAGATAGGTGGATGTAGACTGGCTAGCAGCCTCCTGTAGGACTAGGAAACTGCCTCAAAGGCGGAAAATTTTGCAATGATGAAAAACATGCCCATGCAGAAGTAACATAAATCACAGAATTAAAAGAACACACATTCTAAGCTAACCTAGCTTCCCTCGTGGATCTTATTGTGGAGACTGAACACCATTGATTAGAACTCGAAGCGTACAATGCTAGAAGCTTCTATGTTATGGGGAAACTTGGAAATCTGGAAGGACAGTAGCCCAGAATGAATTCTGACAGCTTTGATCGCAAGTGGCATGATATGGCTATAACGCTCCTGACTAATAAACAGTAGTTATTAAAAATTGTTCTATTTTCCCTGGACAGCGTCAAGGTAAGACCGGAGGCAAGACTCTTGAGTGTGCAGCACCTACATCAGAATGCTAACGTGGAAGAACAACCAATATTTCATGCAGTATTGGCACACCACAACGTGGACTGCCACGACTTAGATGACTCAGATGCTGACGTAGCAGAATGGCATCTCTGAGAAGACAGCATTATATCTTTCTCGTGACCACGCACAATGAGGCATTAATACCTAAGTTGGACACAATAACGACTTTAGAGCACACTAATGCTGCAGAAATGAACAGACTGAAAACATGAAATGAAGAATGTTTCAAAGCACTGGTGAGATCAGACTAGTAGGATACATTAATCCCTCTTCATTAAAGGCTAACATCATTGGTGTAGCTCATCAAGTGCAAATATCTTCACTTGTACAATTAGATTCTCATTATTGTAGCGAAACATTTATGGGGCGGGACTTGGTATGCTCCTTCGATGATCTGTTCAGATGAGTGTATCTATGATTCCACCAACAGCTAGGTCTGGTGGACTCTGCTATTGAAAGTTACTGCTGCCTGATTCTCACCTTCGTTGATTTCAGGACTTGGTGCCTTCCTGCACCAGAGATCTGCAGGCCTTTAATGTTCTCTGGAGAGCTTATCAACCACCATAATTCTGGGAGATCAGAGTAATTGCTACTCCCAATTAGTCGATACAAATGAACTATAGCGCCCTCTTGCAGAGAGGCTGCGATATAATTTTTCACGACATCGGCTCCTTCATTCTGGGCTCGTGAGTGCCTTCCCAGAACAATGTCACTAACATAGCAACTGCTGTGTGAGGGGCAGTTGTAATGGCGACACTGAGAGGCGCACCTGCGTCGTGAAGTAATAGCCTGACGAGTGCTCCATTGGCTTGCCTGATCATGGCGACATGGGGAGGCCGACGGTGTACTTCTTGTTAATAAATGTGTAAAATGGCAGTAATGTTTCATTAAAAGATCCCCACCATAAATGGCCTGCGCAACGCTATCCTGAATATTGTCCCACTCACCTTTAGGTGAGACTACTACGAAGTTCTACACCTGCAGTTATTACGAGGGTGACATGCAAAAGTTTCTTGTAGGGAAAAGGCCAGAGACTTTGCTCAGACAGGAAACAATAACGATTTCAGTGAATGGCACAAGGTATGACGTGAATATAAAAGTCGTTAAGAATTTCAAAGACTACTGGCGTGAGCACATTCTTTCTGAAGACTCAGTCGGTGTTATCGTCAACAACTAAAGTATTTGGCTACAGATCCAAGTCGAGATGAGGGATGTGTTAATTAGGAAAACAGGTAGCTCATGAAATATATGTAGGAAAAAGAACATCTACTTTCCTTTGTTGTTGTAGCAGTGCAGGAAGAGGCTCAAAATAAGACAGACTGCCATGCTGACATGTGTAAGAGAAAGGGTAGAAGCAAATAATTTAGTTTCCATCACTACCTGATGAAAGCCTTTCCAGAATTTGTACTTAGTTCCCTTCACTGACGATCGATACACTTCAGTTTTAATATTGAGAATGTATAACAGAACTACAATCGATCCAATTATATACACAAATCGACAAATCAGTTAATGGAGTACATGGACTTGGAGAAAGAAGGGATTATATGAGGTAGTTTTTCCGTTCCTCAGTAGGTGTCCATTGGAAGTAGGTAAAACATTTTATACAGTTAGGAGTGTTGAAGTTGTATTCGGGATAAGTATAAGACGTGAGTAGTTGCCAGTTACTCAAATATGCAGTTCTTATCTAAAATTAACAACAATAAACATAAATTACTGTGCTTAGGGGCAAAAGGTTCAATGTAAATGTTGTCATATTCAGTGCTTCAGTCAGACGGAGAGCAGCTTAGTAACTTATTTCAGGGAACACAAATAGTGTCAGAGTAAGACTATTTTCAGTACAAACTTGGCAAAACACGGATCATTTAGTGAGAGATACGCAGACCAATGTTAACATGCATGAAGTACATAGATGACATTTGCCGAATTTTCTGGAGTGTTAGACATACAGTCAAAGAAACACCGCGGAACCATTCTCCATGTACGGAGCGAATTTAATCACGATGCTAATTTTGAGGTCTCCAGAGCGCAATTCCCATTGCAGAAGAAATATAAGTGGCGAGGGACGGAAGATGCAGGTAGTGCAGTCGAAAAAGACCACAACTATCACAGCAGAGTGGTCTGTACACAGTGCTCTTCTGGAAAATGACACCATGGGGAATGAGAAAGGAAAACGTGAGACGGACGACCGCGAGGAGACTCCGGCAGGAACAAGTGCGGCTGAACCACAACCAAACATTTTGTTTCGTTTGGAGATGTAATACTACATATTTATACAGTACAAAAATGGTAGCGAACTGTTTATTGGATCTCACCTGCCTTAGGTGATTTAGATATATCTGCTTGTAGAATAATAAAGTTTTGGGATCACAAACTATAGTATATTTGAGCAGTTTATTATCAGAAACAATTGAGCTCATTACAACGGTAAAATACACAATTTAATTGACTACTGAATGAGGCACTTAAAACCAAGACTCACTTCATCGGTAAATATATCAAATGCTATTTTGTCAAAAACTGACATACATTCCATGAAAAGCATGGTTGAAAAACGATTATTTAAAAGAAGAAACTATCACTACCCACATTAAACGGGCCGAAACAAAATCATTAAGTAGTTGCAGTAAATTATTGCCATTCGGTGTTGTTCGTTAACAGGGAGTTACAGGTCAAGAACATTAATAGAGCAATCAAATAACTACACTTAGCAACTGCACGAACGCCTCAAGGCCCAGTGATAAATGCCAACTACGGTGAAGCCAAAACAATTTGAAGTACACAAATTATACACACACAATTTATTTAGGAAAGTTGTGCCCCCACCATAAACACTAGTTTACGGCAACACTAACCAATATAAAGTGAACAGAATGTCACTGCAATGAATTTCAATTGCATTTAAGTCAGATACAGGAAAACTGCTAACCAGCTTTACAATTGGCGAAGATGCTTTAGGATTTCCATGAAATTTGAATTCCGTTGTTAGCTACTTTGAGTGATCTTAAGATTACGTCCGAACACCTCTCTGCGGGTAAGCAGGTTATCGCTCTTCTAAAGAAAGAGAGCTTTACGGCTTAATGGCTGACCAAGCGCTAGGTCCAACTTATAATAAAGGCCACCTATAGACGGTGTTGCTTAGATTTATTTAAGCAAGATTTAGAAGAAATCAGGTCATTAAATCATATGAGAAATGATAAACATGAAGATTCCCTTATCGGTATTATGTCTATATCCGAATCCCGCTGCAGCTACTGCCGGGTCTGGGTGCTGATGAGTCCTCTCTATTTGGCTCGGTCCTCCCACCTATTTTCTTCCACCACTTGCTGCCAGGTCACACCTCTCCTTTCTACCGATATATCGGTATGATGTATCACTGAAATATAGAACACCAAAGCAAGACAAACAGTAGAACACCAAAGCAAGACAAACGCTTAATCTCAAGGATTATTGGTCAGCGAAAAACGGCAATAGCCGATTAGATATACAGAAGAAACCATCTAAGCGCAATGGGCAGATGCAGCAAACGAACAAATCACAAGATAATTATTATGCAAGCCACTAGTTCGGACGACACTAATGACAACTAATGCAAATTTACTATAATCGCACACTTGACTCGCATTCGGGGGGGACGAAGGTTCAAATCCGCATGTGGCCATCCCGATTTAGGATATCCGTGATTTCCCTAAATAGCTTCAGGCAAATGCCTAGATGGTTCCTTTGAAAGGGCACGGTCTACTTCCTCCCAATCCTTCCCTAATCTGATGGGACTGATTACCTCGCTGTTTGGTCCCCTCCCTCTAATAAACCAACTAAACCATATTGCTACAGTCAGCTGGCCGTCTGTCTTAACAAAACAGATACCTGTTCCACAGATATATGAGAAATTAACGTAACAAAATAATTTAGTAAATGCCACAGCACCAATATAAGCATACAGTGAGTTCCATTTCAGAGTTTGCTCAAAAATGTTATAAATGAGGCAACAAATAATGGTTAATTCGTCCAGTAACACAGACACATAAGCACAATTAACGACTATTGTAATAAACTGCAAGACATCAATGAATGAAACATGTCTGGCAACTACTGAAAGTGCTACACATTTTCCTAATAAAATACAAAACGTCAATGAATACAAGTCTGGTAAGCACTGAATAAGTAATGTGCTGGACGACTAATTGACGATTTGCTTTACACAAAAATTCGACAAAAAGTGCAGGTTCGTGTAGACAAGCAACCAGCTCACGATACCAATAACATGTGCCGTACACACCCAAAATCAACACCCCACAGGCCAGGCCACGCCTTCCAGCTATCTTCAGTCCAACAGAGCACTTGCACGTCCATGGTAAGCCCGGAACTCCAAACGACCATACCGCCGCCGGCCGGTCACTTACTGCTCACTTGCCGAGTAACCCATTCATCACTGGTTTCTGTTGCTTACGCGGTCACGTGGGGACGTATCCCCAGGTACCCGAGCAATGGAGCAGAGACACACAAAGGGCAGATCAAGTCGATTTCTCAGCTACAAGGACGTCGTACACACAGGGCTTAGGTTTCTTTAAGAAATATAACAACCACGCTTATCTTCTGTCGCTTTTTTATATATTTCAGACTTGCATCCATCCTCAACTGGCGTAAAACATTTAGATCTTCTTTGGAATAAAGTTATTGTCTACTGAATTTTGAATGCTGTAGCTGCCTTCTGTTCTACAATTTATAGGTCTTTTCTCCGCCTTTACACGAAGAGCAAAAACAATTCTAGGTTCGCGTATGCAGTGATCCAGTGCTGTATTCGTTATACGGTAGAAAAACATTTTACAGACAAATGTATCAATGTAATATTCCAAATTAACTTGAATGAAAGGCTGTAGGAGACAAATCAGGGGTTTGACTGGATTGTACTGCCAATATCAATAGTGTAAACAACAAACTAATTTGAGATTGCGATTGGAAGCCATGGTGTATAATATTTACACCTGTACAAAAATTCATAATTACTGTACATGTTGAAGCAATTCAGCCCACACACAGGCAGCTCAGCTACCATTAACACAAAGGTAAAATAATATTTATGGGTCATTGGATGCAACGTCATAAGCATAATAATAGCAGAGGTTGTTCGTACCCCAAGTGTTTCTACACAGTTGTGGTTATTGCTTATAAGCTGTCTGGAGATAATTAGGTAAGTAGTAGAGTAAACCGAAATCTAAGGCATTTCTGTGTGCAGACTGCATACAATAAAGAGAAAACATACATTCAGGGTCAAACCTATTGTTAAGTTAATTGATTTATGGCCAGCTGTGTGTTGATTCATGACCCCCTGGAGATAATCTGTCCATCTGAGAAACACCCTGCCCCTTCCCTTCCAGTTCCTCTGGCCCAGGCCATCTGGAAAATCTCCAACACTCCTCTCCCCTGTCCCTCTCATTGAACAGTTTTCATTTCAAACTGATTGACTTATTAATTAAATCAGTCAATCAATTATGCCCTCCCAACTTTTGGAAATCCACCAGACTTCCCCTGCCCTCCATCCTTCCTTACTCCCTATGTGAAAATTGGTGGGAAATAGACCCAGTCTGTGTTCTACCTCTGGGAAGGAAGGCCATAAGATAGCTTATTTTGTTTATTTTGAGTTCCAAATTGTTGGAAAAGCTAAACCCCTTCTCTTCACAGGACTTAAGCGGCGTTGCTGTGGTTTCCAGTGGCACACAATAGGTGCTTAAAGTAGCCATTCAAGAGATAGATAGATAGATAGAGACAGAGAGAAAGAGAGAGAGAGAGAGAGAGAGAGAGAGAGAGAGAGAGAGAGAGAGAGGCATAGGGGTAGAGAGAGATATAGAAAGAGAGAGAGCAAGTGTTGTGATAGTAATTCCCCAATATCAGTATCAAAGAGATATTGCCACCTAATGCTTTCTTCGATAGGAAGTAGTCAGAGGAGCAAGAGAGGAGGAGAGGAGGGGATTGGAGGGAGGACAGGTGAGTAGGTTTATTGTCTGAGCGTCCTATGCTGGTGGTATTGTGAACTAACTCAGTCAGTATCTGCACAGTAGAGCGAGCATGTAGAGTAGCTGCTTCCTCTTTCCTGGTGTGAAAAGTGGATGTTTGTGTACAAAACAGGAAGTCAGCCTGGTATCAAAATTCAAAGGAAGGTGACATTCAGTATCATGCATTCCTCCACAGGTGTGTAGCACCTCCCAGTTCAGCACTTGGGACTTGAAGGGTTGGCAATTGTCCGGCACATATGCAGCAATGCAGTGTGGGCAAATATGCACATAGGAGGTTTTTTGACAGTTATATAATATTTTAATTATGTGTGGTGAGTTATGTTGACATTGATTTCATGTCAGGCGTTTTCCTTCAGATTGCAATATTACACACAGCCAATCAATTTAATGAGATATTTCCCTCCAAAGATGCAAGTAATTAATCAGTTGTGCCTCAATATTTCTGGGGAACATATCGAATGGGGATAGATGCAGTAGCGATTTTTACCAAA
The DNA here is from genome assembly GCF_021461385.2 of Schistocerca piceifrons. Lineage (NCBI taxonomy): Eukaryota > Metazoa > Arthropoda > Insecta > Orthoptera > Acrididae > Schistocerca > Schistocerca piceifrons. The sequence continues at coordinate 500,890,340 of NC_060139.1, forward strand.
CTGCAAAAGTATCCACTAACAGGATGTGAGGTGATATCATAAGAATGGAGGTACCTCAATTGAGCTATTTCCCACCAGGGAGATGTCCTGTCTCCCACAAACAGATTAAATAAAGGATGTCTAGTAATATATTATTCACAATGATTTGAAATTTGTGTCATGAGATCCTTCCTCTCCAGCACATGTTAACTCTTTATCCTGTCACTTTTTTCTGGGAGGGAGCGAGGGGCTATGGAATGGGATGCACTCTAGTAGTGACATTATGTTCTAGATCAGTCGACCAAATCCCTGCACACAAAAATTTTCCAACAAGAGATCACCTCCAATCTGCAGCAGTGTAATTATGAAATTAGGACATATAGTTGCTGGACAAGGTAATACTTGCACCTTCCAGTCCAACAATACATCACAAACTATTTCCCATGCATGCTTCTCTAGGTTGGGACAGGGGAGAGTTGACCATTTCCCATCATTATCCAACAGGGCAGCACCAAAAATAAAGACAGTAAACTACTCTGTGTCCTCCCTCTCTAGCAGCTCAACATAGACTAGGACTTTCTTCTGACAGTTTCGAGTTGGCAGGAGAGGAGTGGGGGGGGGGGATGAAAGTGCTGGGGGATTTCCCAGAGGGGGGTTAATTAATTGATCGATTTAATTAATTAGTCCATTAATTTGTAATCAAAAGCGTCCTTGTATTGGTGAGGGGAGGAAGGTAGGATTGGGGATGTCTCACAGGATTGGAGGGAGAAGGGGTGTTTTTAGAGGGACAGTTTATCGACACAGGGTCATAAACAACACCTACAGCATCACAAATCAGTTACGCTAACAATAGGTTTCCTCTTGTATGTATGCTTGTCCATTAATGTATGCAACCCATATAAACAAAATGGATCAGAACATCCTTTGCCCTACTACTGAGGTATGCTGTATGCAATAGAGGGAGACAACACATTCCAGCCATTATGTTGTGTTGTGTTTTTTGTTGGTCTGTGTGCCAAAATGTGTGCTGTACATTGGCTTGAAATTCTTCACTGTAGTCTAAGAGTTGATTTATTTTGATAATTTTCCTGCTGAGTGTGATCAGTCATCATACTGTACACCAATGGATGTCTGAGTAATTCATCTCTGTCTATGACTCCAAATGTTACTCAGGGAATACACTTTGAGATCATTAGATATAAGTTGTTTTGGCAGAATGGATTATAAGATATAGACAAAGTCGACTGATTCACATCGTCTCCAGAAACAAAAGGTGTACAGAAAAAGCCATAGATCAGAGTGGTCGAAACATATAAATGGTTGCAACTCATCAGCAGTAACTTTTTATCTAGACATAACCAAAAGGAAGTGAAAGGAAATATCAGAACCTGAAAGAAAGTGCCTGTAAAATACATAACGTTAGTCAGAATCACAGATCACATGGAGTTTCTGAACGAATTAGGTCCAACTTCTAGCTGTCCAGTACAGTGGAAAGTCTATTTCCCACTGCAAACTTGAGCTTATCGAAAAATAATACACTAGTTATTGAAAATAGCCTAACAGGCATTATTGAGAATAGTTAATCAAGGAGTGCTTGCTATCAAAAGGTAAAAATGTTGACTATTGACCAAAGCTAGATTACAGTTGGAGGTTGACGCAATTGGGAAGAACAGTGAGGCAGAGGTGAAGAAAACTGCCTTCAGCAAAACGCCATTCGTGTTTACATGATAATTTAGGATAGGATCTAACATCTTGAAACTCCAAGCTTAGTTAACTGTGTATGAAAGTGAAGTGTGACTGAAGGAAAAGCATACAAGAACAAACTGGATGTATTTGAGAGGTAACGCCAAGAAGAATATAAAAAAAACACATGAAAGTAAATGTCCAGAAAACCGCTGTTGAAAAATATAAATTTATGCCAAGTACGCTGATTACACAAAGACATTTATGAATGGTTAACTTGACACTCGATGAGCACTGAAAGTAAGATCAGTGGTATCAGAAAGTTGCAAGAATATGTGGAACTGCTACAGCAGCCACAGACGCTTAGAGATAAGCAGTACAGCATAAAGAAAGAAAGCGGCAAAAAAAAACAGTTGACAGAACAACGATGTACTTTGGGAGAGGACAAACAGTGAGTCTGATATTATGGGGCCTCATCTTTTATCATCGATGTCAAAGCTTATAATGACATGCAGTATTCCCACATATTAAATCAGGAGTGATATGGATACCAAATACAAGATTTTTTGACGTCTTGCAGATGACAGTAAGTTCTAGAACCGAATATTTCTCAAAAATTCGTCTACATTTACCACATAAGGGAAATCAATACTTCCTCCCCCTACCAGTTTGCTAGCTGACTACAATGTCTATGGTAACGTAGTCATGGTACGTCAGATGCGCAAAAGAATGTAGTCTTTGATCGTATTATCTTTGGGAGATAACTACAGATTTACATCAAACTTGTTTTTCGTTCGATCGCGCTACGAATTGCAACTCTGCTCCATTTGACAGCAGATTCCAAGTAATTCACGGGAGATCGGTAAGTAAATTGAGGAAAGAGGCTAGGTAATTCGCTGTCACAGGAAACAAGAAAACTGTTACAGGAAAGCAACGTTTGTCTACATCCACCAATCCCCCCCCCCCCTCCAATCCTCCCAACCACCACCCTGTCCTTCCACGCTTTCCTACTCTCTCCCAGCAGATTTAAGTATATATTAGGTATGTGGGCATTATGGATACTGAGCGACTTTAAATGCGTTCATTGTCGGGCTTAGCTTTCGTTCCTGTCACTTTCACCTACACTCGAGTGCTAGAGCTCCCTGTATGTTGAAAATACTTTTCTGGGGTAATGTTTTGCCAATAATGTATGTAACCTCCTAAGAGTCAGATACTGTGTCCCTAATCACAGTTCATTAATGTGGAATACGAATTCGATAGAGCATGGGTGCGTTGTCCTTAAACAACACGAGTTGTTCTAAAGACAACACATTTTCTATTACTTTGCATAGCATTCAATATGAGTAATGTGTGCACATGTTGGTTAAATTAATTCGTCTTCTAGGCTGAGGATATGAATACTGAAGTACAAGTGTTCTCTTGATTTCGTAAAAGCGGAGACAAGCTGAACTTTCAGACTTAACGCTATACTTACGTCTATAACTGGTATTGACTTAACATGTTGTATGTCAGATCGCTATCATGTCACTAGAATGGAGATAGTTTTTTTTCTTCTTTGTGTAATCCATGAGATAAAGCTATATGCGATTGTTACTCTCCATGTTATGTGTCACCTTTCTTTTGAAAGATGGTACAGATGCGAGAACATATTACACCGCAATGCCAAGTTATTAATTAGTCACTGTCTATAACCCATCCCTCTCACAGACTGTCACATTGTGGGTAGATACTTTTGCAATTTAAAAAACACATTTTTCTGATATCGTTTATTGTTTTCATACTATAGATGTAAGTATTTTTTAATTTTACTCTTGATGTTTCTGTTCGTCGTAATACCGACTTTGGAGACAAATATTGTCATTTCAAGAGATGGCTAGTGTAGAAGTGGCTATTAACATGCTCACTTTTTGACTGCGTTATACAACTGAATCTGTTTCATTTCTTCTGAACGCTTTATCAGTTAACCGTTTTCTAAAATATTAAGTATCTAACTTTGCATATACATTTCTTTCAGTTGGTATATAAATGATGTAACAATAATCATAGTCCATAGTTGCATCACGCAGAGTTTCAATTGACGTTTCTACAAAATGAACGCCAAGTTCCTTGTAATTGCTAATAATTTTTCTACGTTTCCTGCACAGCCTCTCCTGTCTAAAACAGTTTTATCAGTAATTTCTTTATGTTCCATTTCAATTTTTCAGTAAAGTTGCTATTTATTTTCGTTACAAGCGTATAAATGCTGCTGTATTTAGCATCATAGCGCCTTCTTGTGTCATCCGTTTAACAGGGAGCATGGCATCAATGTCAGGATTGAAAAGTATATGTTGAATATTGGAGCTCTTGATTTCTATTATTCCAAATTTCATTGATATTTTCGAAGTTCATGTTTGTTTCAGCACAATACGTGCTATAATCACTTTAATAGTATTTTATTTTACAGCAGAACAATAAATTAAGAAAATAGTGTAAGCAACTTATAGTTTGCTGAATGGATAGAGGAGAAATAAACTGTTATATAAGCGTACATTTCGATGGCTATTGATGCTGTTGTAATTTACATATGACGTATTCCACATTACGTGTAACAGACATAATAGCACAGTATGAGTGACTTTCCACATTTTGAAACTGAACGTAACAAAAAATGTGGAATAAATACGCAGCTAATTTCATTTTGTGCAGTAGACCTTACTCAGACAGTTCATTACCATGATTGAAGCCATCAAAAGGTTCTTTTTAATCTTCAGCTGAGTTCAGATAAAACAATTCGTAATGTGAATCCAGGATATGGCGTAATTGTATTACCTCTGATATCACTCATTAATTTATGTCCTGCGTCGCATTTCGGGAAGCTAATTTCTGATGAAATGGAGTGATTATCTCTCTTTCATTGGTTCAAACACAAGGCTTATAATATATTCTGTTTCAGATATTTCGACTGTATCTGAGATATAATCGATTCATTTAGAGAGATTTGGACAGTGAGAAGGGTATGCCATACTCATCGCATGGTATTTCAGAAAATTACACATTCAAGGCTTAAATTACGTTGTGTGACGGTAATGTCGTGATTACTAGAGAAATGTGTGGGTTCGTCTGCATAATATCATCGATCTGTGGTGATTTCAGTATTTCGTGGTTTGAAGCTGTGAACAGTAGTTGGATATTACACAGCCTCTGATTTCCACTCTCTCTGTGCCGTTAGAAGTTAGCAGAATGACTTTGCACAGATATATTTAGGTGCGATGTTAGGTTCCTAAATATCAACTGTTGCGCCTTTGTGCTCAGTCCAGTACATTTTGAAGAGTATCAAATGTATTCTGCCTTTCATGAGAGTTGTGTTGATTCCGTCCAAAATACACGTGGTGATAGTTCAGTAACGCGCAAGTAACCGAATGAACTGATTTTATTCCTGCGATTACGAAAATGCAACTTGACAACTAAAAGTAAACAAAAACTGTCAAAAATTTAAAAAAAAATTGGGTCGGCAGAGCAAAGCACAATATTCACACTTTTAATCATTATCAGAAGTGAAATATGGACACACAGCCCCCTCCCACCCTACCACCACAGTACAGTGGAGCTTGCGGAATGTGTGGGTATTTATAAAACACGAGTCGGCCTGATCAAGTGTAACTTGCCAGTGTCTCAGGTGCTTAACGCCCGCTTGTTTACTGAGGTGAGGGCGGCTCTGGGTTGAGTGATCAGTCCAGCCACTGCTACTGGGTTCGTTTGTAGTCGTTGAAGTGGAGTCCCAGGTTTCTTGTCGTTGAGTGGGAGCATCGGCAAATAAGCTTTCTAGTGATACCCTTAGTGGTTTACCGTTGCACATTCTTTGTATCGTGTTTTCATCGCATTTGAATACTTTCTAACGTCCAGAATATTGCGGCTGCAAGAGTGGTCGCACTGCAGTTGTCCTTAGCATAGCGTGCGAGCACGTTTTAAGGACCAAGCGGATAAAAACTTCCTGGTTTCCATGGCGGGATGCTGCCGAAGAGAATAGCTTGGATATTTTGATCTTGACATGCTGCAGCAAACGTGGTAGTTCTAGTTCGCCTGACAGCTATTGTGTAAACTGAGGCAACAGGTGTAATGTCTCCCCATACATCATTTCCGCGGTCGATGCTGTAACGTCTTGTTTGAAAGATGTGCGGGGACCAAGTAAACCCAGTGGCGGTGCGGCGGTCCAGCTGTTCACATGGCTTTTAACGTCCTATGCTAGCGCTCTGCCATCCCGTTGCATAATCTGTGCAGCCGAAATTCGGAATCCTAGTCGTTAAAAACGTTCTTCCTGTTGTTTCCGCTCAGAAGTCACTGACACGCGTCCCATCCACCCACTGCGTTTATCTATCAATGGCAGCTTATCGATACACCTGTGATGGTGGAAGCGAAACACAAGGTCTATGTGTACATGGGAGGAAAGGCCACTTCTGGAAACTCTGTCACTGACTTGTGTATAGATTTTCCAACTTTGCACTGTAGCCATGCTGCACACTTTCTCGGACACTGGTGACAGTCTTTCATAATGGTGGGCCACATAAACATATAAGTTTTTAATTTAATGCTAGCTTATGTGCTGGCGTGGTCAAGGTCATAAACACTGATAAATACTTCTATACGTGTCCGCCACCGGTAGCTGAGTGGTCAGCGAGACAGAATTTCAATCCTAAGGGCCCGAGTTTGATTCCCGGCTGGGTCGGAGATTGTGCTGTGTTGTCCTAATCATCATCATTTCATCCCCATCGACGCGCAAGTCGCCGAAGTGGTGTCAAATCGAAAGACTTGCACCCGGCGAACGGTCTACCCGACGGGAGACCCTAGTCACACGACACGACTTCTTTACGTAGCATTTGAGGACGAATGGTGTGGGTGAGGGTCGAGACACATCAAACCTAATATGGTATTTGGTGCCTATTGAAAACATTTGTATGAGCTATTAGTCCATGGCTCGCGCTGCACTGAGCTGAATGTAATTTACTGTGCAACCGATGGTACCAATCGTGGATAAAAAATATCGGCGTTTTCTCCCCCTCTTATTTGTCACGGTCTGTCGTAAATTGACCAATGAGCTGTAGTTGGCGAAACTGTGGGGGAGAAAAATCCCTTCTTGACTTTCTCAAAAGTGAACGTAGTTGGTTTATTGTTCCTATAGACTTTAAAATCTAGAACACGGCTGGAGGCAGCAATTGTAATGTACTCTTCGTGTAGGAAAATTTTAAAAAACAGCCTAATCAGTTCCATAGTACAAGATTTACTGAAAACCCCTTTACCTAAGTTTCATCTTTTTTAGACACCTCTTCTTCAGAAGGATCAACGAAAGAACCTAAGATGGTTAACATCAAATACATGTTAAAATGTAGGTGTAAAGCAAAAGTAGAATCAAATCACTGGAGTAAAAGAATTTTTCGCTTACTGGTTACATGTTGTTATGGAGGTACGCTAAATATGTAGCCATATGACGCAAATGAATATCAAATTCACCTCCATACTAATAAAACTACGAAATATTGTGCTGACTGTCATTAAAAAGTGCTTCACAAATGCGACTAAGGAACTGATGCCACAGCAGTGCCTTAGGAGTTGAGGAATATGTAGGACTCGTGAGGACGGTACATGCATTTGCAGTCGTTTTCTAGCTATTTCAGTGCTATTCTTTCACGCACCTATTCCACGCGTACACGTACTGTGCGTTTTCCTCACCTCAGGAGATCGGCGTAATGTCAGTTCACTAATTGCATTTGTGAAGCACTTTTTAATGACAGTGAGCACGATATTTTGTAGTTTTATTATTATGGAGATGAATTTGATCTTCATTTGCTCCTTGTGGTTACGTATTTAACATACTTCCAAAACATTGTGTGCCCAGTAAGTGGAAAATTGTCTTAAATCAATGATCTGATTTTACGTTTTCCTCATACACGTATTTTAACATGTATCTGATGTTAATCCTTGTAGATGTTACTCATTTATCACTCTGAAAAAAGTTACTGAAGAGGTCGAAAACCAGGTTAAGGCGTTTTTAGTAAACCTTGTACCATTACAACTGATTTGGCTGTGTTTTGCACCTTTTTCCTAGACCGCGTGGCGCAGTGGTTAAACACTGGACTCGCATTCGGGAGGACGACGGTTCAATCCCGCGTCCGGCCATCCTGATTTAGGTTTTCCGTGATTTCCCTAAATCACTCCAGGCAAATGCCGGGATGGTTCCTCTGAAAGGGCACGGCCGACTTCCTTCCCCATCCTTCCCTAATCCGATGAGACCGATGACCACACTGTCTGGTCTCCTTCCCCAAACAACCAACCAACCAACCTAGACCGCGACCTGGCTGCCACATACGGGAGGAAACGCCGCACAGCTTCGTAGATAGCCACCAGCTCTCGGTCGAACGCCTTCCAGTTGGTTTGCGCCGCCATCAGTGTACAGGAAGAAAAATGTGAAGCTTTCCAAGCACCTCTCAGCAGATTGACGGAAAGCTGCGTTGATAACCTGCTGGCTAGCGCATACCACTAATTGGAAATGGTGTGCTACGGACGGGCTGAGACAAAGGAACGGCTGTTTGTAACGTAGATTTTACTTTATCAAGATGTGTTGCATCTCTAGCTGCCACGGTAGTGGGAATTAGCCGATGGCGTTGCTACCTGTCAGTGCTGCCGTCAGCAGTACCTGGAACTCTGCTACCCCTGCAGGTGTCATCTGTAGAAGATAACTATTCACTGGAATCTTCTAGCTGCTGAAAATCTGTTAGACAGTGGAATTTTTAAGGACTTCTGTCTTCTCCTTCAGAGGCCAAACACTGGCTGCAGATACGGTATGCCTGAAGGATGTTACCTATTTTTGGCACCTGTCGGTGCTGCCGTCAGCAGTGCCTGGAACCCTGCTACCCCTGCAGGTGTCATCTGTAGAAGATAACTATTCACTGGAATCTTCTAGCTGCTGAAAATCTGTTAGACAGTGGAATTTTTATGGACTTCCGTCTTCTCCTTCAGAGGCCAAACACTGGCTGCAGATACGGTATGGCTGAAGGATGTTACCTATTTTTGGCTCATCAATTTTTGTTTGTCTTAGTATCTAACGGTATTTTCGCTGACTGGAAAATCACAACGTGTCGACAAGTTCGACGAAACAGCACTTCATGTACAGAAGGCTGCCATGACCGGATGGCATTATTTGATGGACCAAATGGCATGCATAATAATTGGAAAAGAGAAAATGTGTTATCACTGCAGTATTTCAGATGTTGCGTTCTGCCACAGGAATGTGGTCAATCAAACTAAAAATTGTCTTTCTCGCTAATAGATTAGATGTTCCACATATTAGAGAAATTGTAACAATCGGTGATAGTAACGCGGGGCTTCCAGGTGTCTTCTTTCTTCTTTACTGTATGTAAAGGTGATGCCCACGCATTGTCGGCTCTGCATATGATAATCATTTCTAACACTTCCTCAAAGTCAACTTTTTCAGCAGATAAAATGTGATGTGCCAAGTTGTGTGGTCTTTGAAAGACTGATTGGCCAGATGTTGCCCCAACATGGTGCACTGTGGTACGTGATACTTTACGTTAACGGTCGATAACTTCCTGTCTGGCCTTGATGTAACAGAATTGGATGGTGTAGTAATGGTATACGTAGCTCGTTTGCCTTTGTTACCGGTGGCCATCTCACTGTCCATCTTGATCTGTGTCACGCATAGGCTTATTTTCAAGTCCTCCGTGGTATGCGAAATCCGCTCCCTATTTAGTTCAATAACATTTGCTAGTGGAACCTCCGTTTGAACTGTCGACAGAAAGATCAACTGGTCCCCACGTTCACCATACATCGTAATTGGTGAATTGTTGGCTGCAGGAAGGTGGAAAGGTGTGCCCACTGGTTCAGTCTCTTTCTGTATGTATGGTAGTGTACTTACACCTGAACCTCCGTCGATGATGTAACAACGGTTTACTTCCCTTCCGTCATATACAAACAGCCGGATAATGTAAACAAACATGCTGTGTCTGTGTTGTCGTTTATGGTGCTTCCAGCACTAATGATGGCACCCTCATTCACGATTTGGCGCTTTTGTGGGACAGTGCTGCTTACTTCTCCCACTGCAGGCCGCTGAAGCGCTTTGGGAACGCGCACGGAGGTACATGGACGCTGCGGTCTGACCGCCAAAACGAATGTGGAATCGCTTCACCGGATAATGTTTCCCTTGTGCCGCTTGATAGTTTGTTTGGTTCCGCCAGCGTAAACAATCACTATCTTCTTTAGCCTTTCTGAAGCGGATCCGCCTGATTATAGTCAGTGTCAGTATCTACTTTCGAAGTGCGTTCATTTGACTTAGCACACTTCGGAGCTGTTCGTTAATATTCGTAAGCTCTTCAAGTCGTATAGCAGCGGCCCCAACTCTTCTGTCGTCCTTAGTTGCTGGCGTAATCGAATTTTTTACTTGTTCCCCTCAAAGGGTGATCTTTTTCTGCTACTGATAGTAAAAGCTTAGAATCATTTTTCTCACATGTCATCACATCTATTTTTATTGGTAACGGTAGTTGTGTTAGCAAAAAACGACGTAGTTATGAATGCGACGTCGCTTCTTCCCGACAATGTTCTTAGGTGCAGACAAAATTCCGACGGAGTTCTATCGTCCATATGTTCAAACTAATACTTGTGGCTTACGTTGGACCACTGACTTACGCACTCGGTTGACTACACTGATCCTCAAGTGGAGATATTTCTATTACGATGGTGACGTCCAAAAGCGTTTTGACTGCTCAGGCTGTTAACCACCACGGCAATTTCTGCGTAATGAATAGTAACATCCCTCAGGCTGTGGCTAAGCCATGTCTCCGCAGTATCCTTTCTTTCAGGAGTGCTAGTTCTGCAAGGTTCGCAGGAGAGCTTCTGTAAAGTTTGGTATGTAGGAGACGAGATACTTGCAGAAGTAAAGCTGTGAGGACAGGGCGTGAGTCGTGCTTCGGTAGCTCAGATGGCAGAGCGCTTGCCCGCGAAAGGCAAAGGTCCCGAGTTCGAGTCTCGGTCGGGCACACAGTTTTAATGTGCCAGTAAGTTTCAATAGTAACATAGTTTGTCGCGAACACCAAATATAACACTGTGAACTGCAGTTCCAATTTCTTCGGTAGGAATTCCGGAATTTTTACTTTCATTCGCGGTATGGTAACTAGGCTGGTTTCGGCGGGTAAATTATTTGTCGTAATTGCGGTCTCTCCCACAGCCTTTGGGAATAACTTAATGTCACTCTATTTTGGAATATGAGCTTGTCATTCGCGGTACGGAAACTATGCTGGTTTCGGCGGGAAAGTTGTCTGTCATACCTGCGATCTCTCTCTTGCCGCTTCCGGCAATAACTTAATGCACTACGTGTTGCAGTTTCAGTTTGGAGAGCACTAATCTGCTTTTGTTAAACTTCTTGTACTCATAAAATCTGTCTTTTCATTTGAACCCCTTTGAAGTCATGATGTGAAATCACAGTATGATTTTGTACATTGTTTGGGGTTACGGTGTTCCTTTCAATTCCAGGGACCACAATTTTACATGATTTTTCCAACATACACGTGGGAATGATTCAATGGTACGAATGTAAACGAATAAACTGATTTTATTCTGTTCTTACAAAACTACGACTTGACAACGGTGAGTAAGCAAAGAGCTCTCAGAAGGTACAAAGAGAAAACATAGCCTCGGCGAAGTTAACTCGATAGCCCAAAGAACAGTGTAAACACTTTTTATCATTATGCAAAGCTGATGCTTCCAGCAGTTGCACTTAATGATATACGTGAAGAAACTATTCAAATATCGGTTATTTTAACAGGCCCGTGTAACTATTTTTACTATTTCGATGGAGGACTTTATTCCATATTTTCTACTGTACCGCCTGAGCTTCTAAGGTTATGACGAACGTTCACGATCTTAAAGTCATGTAATTTATGTGACTTTCCTTCTGAACAGGATACTCTTAGTGATATTGAAACCTAGTCAGTGTTTTTAAAATAAACTTATGGAACTCGCTACCGTATGCTTCGTTTATTGAAACAATTGTGATTGTAGTTTTTTCTTTATTTAATGTACCTCGTTAACACTTAACTATTACTGCACCTATCATAATGTGCTGCTACTGTATGTCGTTCAAGTTACTTAAAATATTACATATTGTTCCGGATTATGTTACACTGCAAAGTTGGCTTCAGAGAAAAGATCCTTACCATTTTTGTAAAACCACTCTCAAGCTACTGACTCAATGACTTCTTAGATATGCCCAGTTATATCGCATTCTTTTGATTGGTAATTAAATCAGTTGTGTTCAAACTTATTCTGAAAGCAATTTTAGTTAATTAAATCTTTTACATCAGTTTTAATTTTAAATTCTTTTTAGCGAACTCCTGGCTGTGAACTCAAGAAAACTATGATCTATCAGAATCTGGCTTTCATTTCATTATGTTCAATACCTGTAGGTATCAATTACAGCAGATAACATGTAGATTCCGCTGCATTCAGAAAATTTCATGTACTTCATCAAATGAAAAAAGAAAATGAAAAAGAAGGACAAGAGTTAAAAGTGTCTGACTAAAGCGCTGTTTAGTTGATCGACCAAGAGGTGCAGATCGGTTGTAACATTTTTTTGACACTTGTAAATGGTGATTTATCAACTTTGGTAGAAATTTAATCATAAATGCGATGGATTGCTTGCAAAATGATCTAAACATTGCATAAAACTAAATAAGATCTCGATTATTTTCTTATTCATGAAAGTGATTGCTATGAAGAATTTTCTAAGTGGTAACACTTTCACCATTTAACTATTCTCTTACCGATTATTGAGCACTGCATAAATTTTGATTCTGTAGTCATTTTCAAGTGATTCATTAACACAGGAGAATAATGAATCTCTTGGCATAGTATACAGAGCCGAAATTGGAGTATATCAAGAAGGTAGTAAAGAAAATTCAAGTGGTGAAAGGGTTTCATAATTAGACAGTCACTGCTGTATGATCTTACTAAGGGTGGAACTCAGAATGGAGTGTCTGCTACTTGTGAACAGCTGATGCTAACTTCCGGGAACAGTTCCGAAACCAACAACCGAGTTAAGGAAACTCGGTTCCGTTCTTATAGAACGAGGCACGTAACACTAATAACGAAGTTGTGTTACGCAGCTCATTCGCTAAGAACGGAAGCCTCATGGGACCGCTTTGGCTTACCTCTCTCTGACTGTCTGACCAATTGTTAAGATCCTTTTCTTCTCAGGAACGGGTAGACTTACGAAGTTGAAATTTTTGTCGCAAAGTATGGCCAATGGTCCCTTGGCGGTCTAAAAAATATTAAACCGTCAAGCCAGTGCAATCAAAAGATACGGCCACTTATGTTACGTGTTTTGATACTCGCAAACTCACTCGTGAAAACGTATAGCGTACTTCTCATTGACCTAGAATCATGAAATTTAGCATTTACCTAGAATCATGAAATTTAGCAACAAAGGAGATTTCACTGTGCAAGTAAGCGATACAATCCGAAAACTGTCTAATTGTTGCTATATCACACGAAATATGTTTTCGTCATTAGAACTTGCATTGCATTCATCAGCTGTGAAAAGTATAATAGAGACATAGAACTGCATACAAACGTCAACTGTCAATTTCAGTCATGTTTTAGTATCTAAATACAAATATTTTATTAAAACTTCTCTCCTTACACTGAAGTACCCTACTCGCCTCTTTTGTGTCAGGAACTACTCTGGAAATTTTGATACAGTCTTGGAATTCCTAGAAACAATATCGATACAGAAAGCAAGCAAGAGTTATGAATATTCTCGGTTCGAGGGATGGATAAACTACCTGTATACAAAATTAAATGTGAACGGAACACAAAGTTAGTTGTCACGCAGGCTGGTAAACCGACTACAGTCGTAATCACATGAATAAATAAGAACATCTCAGTTCTGATCATAGCTCAGTGCTATATTGATCACGTGACTTCATTTCGTGATCTTACCTTGTGCCCCTTTCCTAATGACCGCGCTGTCGACCGACAGGACGTTAGACACTAATCTTCTTTCCTTCTTGTAAATTCATAGACGGATATGTAGTGTAATTTAGCAACATCACATCGGAAGCCACTAGTCGGTACCACTGATGCGAAAACAAAGTCACTGGAATGGTGTAGTTTAATGCCTAACGAAAGATACATTACTCAGCAGGATGCTGCAGTAGAAATAAATATCGAAGTGGCAAATAGAACCGGAATGCTGAGCTGGTGTTTTTCAACATCTAACATCTAAGAGTGTGTGAGGATTTAAGAATTGCATGTACAGCCTCAATCATTTTTCTGTTAATGTATAAAAAGATGTCTAGATTCTTCTTCGTACCATCAGAAATGGCACGTTGCTTACATGTGAATCAGTCCATAGACTACGCTGTGCTGAACAGTCACATATTGGTGCATTACCTTTGAAGTAGAATCTCCTCGAACTTTGGGCTGTATCGTTCATCACCCAGTTTCTTGATTTTCTCAGTAACCAGAAAACTATATTGTGAACCAGATAGCTGTACTATGTGTTGGTCATGCAGTCCCCTCATGGGATAAGAAATTCATCTGACGTCTTGTTGGTTGCCACATACACTTGGTTATATACGTTTAAATTCATATTCTCTTGACTGAAAGGAACAATAAGGTTCACATCATCCATCAACAACTCCGTCAGAATCTGCAGCATGTCTGGCTCAAATAGAAGACATCAACTTCAGTATGACATATGACAGCCAAACCAATAAGACTGTTGTATCTGATCCAGTTTTTCCACTGCGACGCCATAAAATGTGAATACGCTCCTTAGTTTGAGATGGAATGCCAACATTTTCTCTGACTGTCTGGCTGGTTACTTCATGTATGCAATGCAGACTCTCCTGTGATAGCTGATATTTGAGCTGAGATAAAGTTTTTGAAATTGACAGGGTGAGTCATAAATGAGGAAAAATATGTCGTGCAAATTGTCACACACTGAGCTACAAACATAAATTCGTTTTCCGCATGTTCCTATGTCAATAAATGGCAATGTAATTGAATGGTAAACATCTGAAAATATGAAGAGGACTTTTGGGTGTTACTGTGCGTCGACATTGCCCAAGGGGACAGATCGGCAACACGGCACAACATGCCAGTGTTGTAGGTAGTCTAGCCGCTCACGAGTAGGCGAGGCATGCGGCGTCAAGCGACGGCTACGTGACACTGCGAGCGATGACAGCGCCCACGTCTATCTCGTACCGGCTACGCTGGCCGGTATTATCTATCGTGGCTAGTTGGCACAGGGAAAGGAACGTGAGGGGGGCTACACTACTGTTCATGCATGTTTTATAATTTGGTTTTTGTGTCCCAGACTTAGTATTAAGAAACGAGTACATAGATACAGAATACTAAATACAACTACACACAGTTAATACAAACGAATACAATACAGCTGTACAAATCAAAACTAACATAGAAATACATGACCAGAAGCTGCAGTGACGGTTTATTAGTACTGTTTGAAATTTCGGCCATGATGTGTGTGGCGAAGCTGAACTCTTCGCAGGAAGGATTGCTGAACACAATCCAACAAGTCTGTATGTCTTTGCGTAATATCACAGGCATGTTGTATTCTGCGTTGAAGGGTGTTGACATCAACAACCTCTCCCTCATAAATCACAGATTTCAGATGGCCCCAGAAAACGAAATCCAGTGGATTCAGGTCTCGTGATCTTGCTGGCCTCAACGACCGACCCATTTCGAAGGGAAGGCATTGTCCAGGTGGCTTCGCACTGTGCCGCTGAAGTGAGCTGGGGCACCATCATGCATGTACCACAGGTTCATACGAGTGGCGAAACTAACGTCTTTCAACAACTCCGGTAATGTAGCATCCAGGAAACGCAGATACCGCTCTCCTGCAAGCCTCTGTGGTAGCACATGTGGCCCTATGAGATGGTGATCAATAATACCACACCAGATATCGACACTGCATCGTTGTCGGTACCCTCGTATCACTGTGTTGTGGGGGTTTTCTTCCGCGAAATCGTGCCAATAATGCGAATTCACTATACCCTCTTTCGTGAAACAGGCTTCGTCGGTGAACAGTATTGTTCGTGAAAAATGCTGGTCGTGGGTCTGACGCCGCAGGATAAAGTTGCCTGAAGTCCAGCCTCCTCTGGTAGTCTTCCGGCAATAATGCCTGTACCTTCTGCATGCGAAAGGGATGGTAATGGTTTCTATGGAGTACTCGCATAACAGTAGATTGTGACATTCCGAACGCACTGGCGAGAGACCTGGTGCTTATTGTTCGGTTCTCCGCATCAGTTTGTAACACTTTTTCTTCGTCATCCGCACTGTACGTCGACAGTCGGCCACAACCACTAAATCCTGGAGGTGCTACACATGCACCATACTCCCTCAAGCTCCTGTCCACAGAGTACAACATTTTTGCGGACGGAAGGCGCCGGCCGGGAAGCCTCTCGTGATACAGTGGCCTTGCAACGTTAGCTCTTCCATCTGCAAGCCCGTACATGAGGTGGATGTCGACGTATTCCTCGTTTGTAAAACTTGCCATGCTACCGTAATAACACTGCTACGCGGCCGTTAGCAGCTGTCGACACGGAGAGTATCGAGCAGAGCGAGCAGCGCAGAGGTGTTGTAAACACGTCATTCACGCCGAGGTTCTACTTCCGCCGTTGACCACTCTTTCCGCTTACAGAACACGCATTCCCTAACATGGGACTGTACACTCCGTTACCGCCGGCGACGTGTGACTCATAACTTCTTATACAATTTCACATAAATTACGATGGGATTTGTTCTTTCTCGTATCTTTCAAACACTGGCAGATACACTTCAGCTCATTTGCGTGTCATGTGTTGTATCTATGGGTGAATGACAAGTCGGGATCGTCAGGCTCGTCGGTATCTCGTTCAGTGGTTAACAAGTGTTTTTGTTTTATGTACACAGTATACCGAGGAGAACGAAATTAACAACGGTGCGTCACGTGTTACGCAGAGCAGCATGCGGTGCTCGACATATTTTTCATCATTTGTGACTCACCCTGTATATAAAGTGTTGTCCATTGATCGTGACGGGGCCAAATATCTCACGAAATAAGCTTCAAATGAAAAAAACTACAAAGAACGAAACTTGTGTTGCTTTAAAGGGGAAACCAGATGGCGCTATGGTTAGCCCGCTAGATAGCGCTGCCATAGGTCAAACGGATATAGACTGCGTTTTAAAAATAGAAATCCCCAATTTTAATTACATATTCGCGTAGCAATTAAAGAAATATGAATATTTTAGTTGGACCACTTTGGACCGCTTTGTGATAGATGGCGCTGTACTAGTCACAAAGATATGGCTCACAATTTTAGACGGTCACTTGGTACCAGGTAAGTTTTTTAAATTAAAATACAGAACGTAGGTACGTTTGAACATCTTATTTCGGTTGTTCCAATTTGATACATGTACCTTTGCGAACTTATCATTTCTGAGAACGCATGCTGTTACTGCGTGATTACCTGTAAAGACAACATTAATCCAATAAATGCTCAATATGATGTCCGTCAAACTCAATGCATTTGGCAATACGTGTAACGACATTTTCTCAACAGCGAGCAGTCCGTCTTCCGTAATGTTCGCACATGCATTGACAATGCGATAACGCATGTTGTCAGGCGTTGTAAGTGGATCACCCACGATAGCAAATATCCTTTAACTTTCCCCACAGAAGAAAATCCGTGGACGTCAGATCCGGTGAACGTGCGGGCCATGGTATGATGCTTCGTCGACCAATCCACCTGTCATGAAATATGCTATTCAATACCGCTTCATCCACACGCGATCTATGTGCCGGACATCCATCATGTTGGAAGTACATGGCCATTCTGTCACGCAGTGAACCATCTAGTAGTAACATCGGTAGAACATTACGCAGGAAATCAGCATACATTGCATCATTTAAATTGCAATCGATAAAATGGGGGTCCATTATCCGTCCTTCCATAATGCTGCACCATACATTAACCCGCCAAGGTCGCTAATGTTCCACTTGTCGCAGCCATCGCGGGTTTTCAGTTGCTCAGTATTATGCCGGTTTACGTTACCGCTGTTGGTGAATGACGCTTCGTCGCTAGATAGAACGTGTTCAAAAAATATATCATCGTCTCGTAATTCCTCTGGTGCCCAGTGGCAGAACTGTACACGACGTTCAAAGTCGTCGCCATGCAATTCCTGGTGCATAGAAATAGGGTACGGGTGCAATCGATGTTGATGTAGCATTCCCAACACCGACGGTTTTGAGATTCCCGATTCTCGCACAAATTGTCTGCTACTGATATGCGGATTAGCCGTGACAGCAGTTAAAACACCTACTTGGGTATCATCATTTGTTGCAGGTGGTGGTTGACGTTTCACGTGTGACTGAACACTTCCTGTTTCCTTAAATAACGTAACTACCCGGCGAACGGTCCGAACACTTGGATGATGTTGTCCAGGATACCGAGCAGCATACATAGCACACGCCCGTTGAGCATTTTGATCACAATAGCCATAAATCAACACGATATCGACCTTTTCCGCAATTGGTAAACGGTCCATTTTAACACTGGTAATGTACCACGAAGCAAATACCGTCCCCACTGGCAGAATGTTACGTGTTACCACGTATTTATACGTTTGTAACTATTACAGCGTCATCTATCACAAAGCGAAAAACGTGGGCCAACTAAAACATTCGTATTTCTTTTCGTACTACACGACTATTTTATAAAAAATAGGGGTCCTTATTTTAAAAAACGCAGTTGATATCCGTTTGACCTACCGCAGTGCCATCTAGCGGGCCAACCATAGCGCCATCCCTTAAAGCTAGACGAGTTTCGTTCTTTGTAGTTTTTTCGTTTGATGCTTATTTCGTGAGATATTTGGCCCGATCACTATCAATGGACCACCCTGTATATGATTCAGCGTGCTATTATACGTCAAGGGCGACAGCAGTTACCTTCTGCAAGCAAAGAAAGGAAAATTTCATCATCACATTGCAGCTAAAATACGCACACAACAACATTACACACACACACACACACACACACACACACACACACACACAGAGAGAGAGAGAGAGAGAGAGAGAGAGAGAGAGAAGTGTATCTTCTCATGATTTGTTAAGAGCGATGAATAATTTTAGTCTTCCCTCAGTCTGATGGTCCAACAGATAAAGTATGAATATTTTGTTGGGTATTACTGATCTGTTCTTTTTCTTCTTTTGTACCCAGAACCATTCCAAGACCATTCAGTTACTAGAAGACTCTTATGTGGGAGTGTTGCATGGATTTGGTCATGGCGATGACTACACCCTCAATTAACATTCAAGACATTTCATAGAGAACACACAGACTTGTAACTCTTTAACTTTCCTTATTTATAAACTCTTATGTAATTCTGCCCCTACTTCTGGAACAACTAGCTCATATATTTCTGCTTTTACCGACCAAAACAAAAATCGTACAGTTGAGCAATGGTTTCTTCTGATAGGCCACGCCTTGGCGAGCTAACTACAATTTATTATTCCACAGTATCTCGTGGAATCGGTAGACATGCACTTTCCAACTTAGCAGACAGTGCACAGAATGCTGAATTGCATAACTGCTGTTCTCTAATCATCAAGTATCGCTGACAGAGAGTGAACGTTTCTGTAGAACAAAGCGGCATTGAAGAATATACAATATGTTTTAAATTACGTATTTGGTTTTGGTATAAAAGACTATACATTGATTTCGATAGTCAGTTCATCGCTGTCCATCATGCCAGATGGAACAAGTTTGTGATCACTGACGCTAAATACAGACTGGTGGTACTCATTGTTAACTACACTGTGATGTGAATGCACTATGCTGGATTTATGAACCTCCTCCTATTAAATTTCACTGAGTTGGTTGTAAATAGGTCCTTGAATGTACCACATGCAAGCATATGAGCTGGGTTTCTAGAAATCCCATCGGTGGACTGAATCAGTTACATACAATTTGGTCCCAGAACCAGCAGTTTCTCAGGTGTATGTATAGTCCTGAGGACCGGTAGGGGGAGGGGAAGTGCATGAATGCAGCGCGCCCAGTTGCCTCCTTTGTAACATAATAGCACCACTAAGGATCATGTGTAACCTTACACCGGAAGTGTAACTTGATACTGGACGTTAAGGTTGTTCGGAAACTGCCTTATATAGCTGTTAGTTATCAGTTACTGTATTAGCTTGTCACCAGACGTATTTCATTGACTAGTGTTTACCTGTCTTTGTACCAGAACTCGGTAACTACTTGCAACCACGGATATCAAAAGCTTCTTCTGAGTAATATTCAAACCATATTGCTCCACGTCGAGCACTGCAAAGTTCGTGGCTCCTTGTTGGTGAGCTATCGACAGGCATGCCGAGAGTAGCTGAAACCAGTCTCATACCACAACGCCCTAAAGTTATCCAGTGTGTTGAGAGAACCCCTGAGACCGACGCACTGCAAATTTAAACTGATCTCAAGTACGTTCTTGATGGATTAATGTCAGCTGATACTGCAGGCAATCCCATTCAGTTTATTCCTGATTCTGGAGAAAGGCTGCCTTGAGCTGGTCGCATTATTTTCCTGTAATACTGTCTTGAAAGACGAATCCATCACCAGGATGTCCACTCTCGGACCAGACGATAGACCGGAGCATTTTGTCCTAATACTGTAAGCCCTCAATATTACCTTCGACAGCAATGAGAGGCGCCGACACCTGTACATGACACGGCCAGAGACGTGACCTACCCACGTCATGCTTAAAACGAACCGGTACTAGTATGTTGTTATCTGAGTGCTGCCTGAGTATTCCATGTCGATAATCAGGCGAAAGGCAAATCCCACCCTCGTTGGTAAAGAGTAACTCGCTAAGTGTTCCTTGCTTACATGCTTCGCACAGTACAGCAAAATTTTTCCATGCTAGTAGCTTATGCCTGAATTAGGTATTCTGGTACAATCAAAGGCGTTAATCACCATGCAATTGCCATATAAGCCTAACAGCGTCCTGAACGTGCGTTTCATACGGAAAAAGAAACAGCAGCTGGTTCACCAACAACCTGTGACACGCAATGATTGGCACCGAGGACATGGGATAGCGATACGCTTCACAATGATTGCAAACTGGAAGTGAGAGAGATGCAACGAGTAGAAACTGATCCTGAGATAAGTATGGAAGAACTTCTGCCGTAGTTTATTTACCAGACAAAATTCTTCTATTTCAAATGCCTATCTGCCCATTCAGTACCGACGGACCTCCACGTTATCCTCTGCCTTGCAATGCCATTCGGATGCAGTATGGAGGATCATGGGGTCTGCACACCGCTCTCTTGGCAGTTGTCAGCTTTCCAGACCTAGGATCCGTTCCTTCTATGTCAAGTAGCTCCTCCGAAGGAAACACGAAGCTTCGTGAGTGCGCTCCATTCCAGTCCTCCTACCAAGGAAAAAACACTGCTCAGCGGTCACACACGCTGAACACTGACATGTGACCTATGGAAGCACAAGAACCTTCTGCCTCCTCTGTTTCCACCATTAAAACATTATCCACAAGTAACTCTAAGCTACACTTCTCCTTGTTTCCAGCTTCTTATAACATTCTACTACAGGCTTCTCATGCCGGTGATGCACCCGCTCTCCATTTCTCTGAGTATTCCATAGCGGAAAACAATTGAGATTAGGCTACATTTGCAAGTTCTTTCAGAATTCATGATGATGTTAAGCAGTCTCTGTTATAAGCTTACTTACTTCAGGCTTTTCCGTTGCTTTTTAAGACCCTATTCTATTCATCATTCCTGATGAGTTCGTATGTAGCCCCAGTTTCATTTCCCAAGGCCATAGAATCGGACTAGACCTCTATCTCCTCCTCCAGTGTTCGGCTGTTACAGCATGGAACAATATTAGCATTGCCTGAGGGTAACCACAAAAGTACCCTATGACTAATAGAAAAATGTCTATGAAATGTAGAAGCATACCAGCAGAAATTGTATTGGATCGGTTTGGATTACAGTTTTACATGCAGACACAGGCTCTCATTTCAAATATATCAACCTCTTCAGCGATAAATTTGCTGTTGCACCATCATTATGACTGTGGTGTCACCGCCGGACACCACTCTTGCTAGGTGGTAGCCTTTAAATCGGCCGCGGTCCATTAGTATAAGTCGGACCCGCGTGTCGCCAATGTCAGTGATTGCAGACCGAGCGCCAACACACGGCAGGTCTAGTGAGACGTCCTACCACTCGCCCCAGTTGTACAGCCGACTTTGCAAGGAAAGGTTCACTGACAAATACGCTCTCATTTGCCGAGACGATAGTTAGCATAGCCTTCAGCTACATTTGCTACGACCTAGCAAGGGGCCATTATCAATAGATATTTAACTTGTGATGCCTATACCATCAGACCGATGTTCTCCAATTATGGATTAAAGTTAAGTATTCTACCAGTTACCTCCTGTTTTGCTAGTCTTATTTCTCTGACCTGTTCCAGACCTCACGCCAGCCTGCGTGAGCTTAAACGCGTGCCTTTCGGCTACCGGTCATAGTGGATTGGCTGTCTGGCCAGTCCACTACAGTGACTCCCTATAACGACTGAACTGTATTCCGTTAATGTTTTAACGATATTTATCAGAATAGCTAAACGGTCCAGTAATACTATCTTACGACCGCTTATGTTCGATATCAATGAGCAACAGCCACTCACAGATAGCAGGTGGCAGCACCAGGACTGGAGGTAATATAAAGCGTGTGGGGGGATGTCGGAAACCAGTGCCGTAGTTCTCGTAATGCGGAAACTGAGCGAATTTTCTGACGTTCAAATGGGCGTGTTCGCTGGATTTCAGGCCAAACGTGGAAACAAATCCGAAAGCACTAAGTTTGTAAAGTGTTCTCTTGCCGCCATGATTAAATCATACCTTGCATGGCGAAATGCCGCTATCAAAATTGGCGCCAAGGTAGCTTTGGTGCACCACAGGTCATAGATGGCAGGGGTAAACGGCAGATGCAGAGATGTGTAGTGGCAAATAGACAGCATCGGTTGTGCAACTGATTGCCCAGATGTAGCAAGAGATACCAACTGTGTCGCCTGAACGACCGTTCCGCAAACGTTGCAGCATATGTGCTTCCGCAGCAGGTCCCTGGTTCATCCAACCATACTGACTACTATGCAGTGGCGGTAAAGGCTGCAATTTTCATACGAGTTTCGCAACTGAACGTCCACTGAGTGGCGTCAGGTGGACTTTCAAGTGAATAACCATGATTTATGCTCCATCAAACAGACTGCCATTGGCATTTTTGGCTTTGTAACGGTTGTCCGAAGGGCCCAGGCCAAAGGAGGGAGCGTTAAGGACTGGGGAGTGTTTCGTGTCATTCTGTGTGTGATCTCGTCATTCTATAGGGCACAATGGAGGAACACAAGTATGTATCTCTCCTTGTGGACCATGTCGACACCTACACGCATTTTGTGTCTTTCTCGGCACGATGGCCTCTACGAGCAGGAAAATGCAACGTGTCACACAGCCCGCACTGCACATGCGTGCTTAAGAGAGCACTAGGATGAGTCTGGCCATGAAACTGGTCGGATTCAAACCCAATCGAGAATCTGTGGGACCACCTAAACTGAGTTGTGTTTGTCATGTATCCTCAACTGAGAGACCTGGAGAAGGTGGTCATGGACTAAAGTTCCTGTCTGCACCTTCCAGAAGCCCACTGACTCACTTCCTGCACGTCCGCGAAGCAAACGTTGGTTATTCAGACTTTAGACAAGTTTTCAGAGTAAGGTGAATGGACCCTATATTGTCTCCATATATTTACTCAAAGGTAGGCTACAGTTCATTTTCAAAACGTCGGATGAACCGATCATATCATGTTTCTCCCAAAGAAGTTAGTAATAGCTGAACGGCGTACCACGACAAGGGAATCAGTGATTTCGTGGTTTCACTTAAGAATGGTGTAGTATCATGACAAAAGCAAAGCGAGGACCCAGTGCCATATCCACCTCTGCACTGTAAGCTGCAGCTGATGAATCTCTGTTGCAATGCTGGAGGAATAACAAAAACTATGAAATCGTTCAAAAGTATGAAGCATTGTGCAAGACTTCTTACCATCGACGTTATATTGTTTATGCTATTTCAAGGAGAGTAACACTGACAACACTGCACTGAGAAATGCCATTCTACGGTCCAAAACGATCTGACAACACGTCACCACCTTGCGTCTGGAAAAAGCGCTTTCATAGGAAGGACCATATGAAGATGGATAAGTGGCCACGAAAGCCTCCTTGGTAGAGATGCCATAGAATACCCTCTCTCCAAGTAATGTCGTACACCTTACTGACATCAAAGAGGATACAGAGTCTGTGATACTTACGTAGGAAAGCATGCTAGATCGCCACCTCTAGCAGTGTCAGGTTGTCGACAGTGAATAGAAATATGCTGAATGAACATTGAAAGCGCTTATGGAGTTACTTCGTCTCTAACATCCAGAATAGCAGCTCGTTTAGGCGACGCTCTGGTAACTACTGCCACACGTTCGGTCTTTATCCGGTTTGAGAAGAGGTGTAAAAATTCTCTCTTTCCGAGTGTTGGGAAAGTGGCCTGTCTGCCATACAAAAATAAAACGTTCGAGGAGGTTTTTCTTTGACGTAAGCTAAAAATGTGGGAACATGCTGTGCCTGATTTGGTCGTGACTTGGTGCAGTATCACAAGCCTCAGACAGTGCGGAATCCAACTCTGATGCGGAGAGAGGGCAGTTGTAAGAATTGTTGGATGGGGAGTTCACCTGGCCCCTCTCTGCGGTCATGCAGTAGCGGTGGAACGCCGGATACTGGCTGGAATTTGCAGTAGCCATTGCAAAATGCTCTGCCATTGTCTGGGCGATGTCGCCTGGCGTTGTTTGCAGACAGTCTTTTTTTCAGTACTGCTGCTATTTGCCAACGACTGTGTTTAGGGAATTCATCCTGATGGCTTCCCATCGGAACTTATCCTGATGACACCCCATTGTTTTGTAGAGGAAGTGTAACGGATGGTAGAGTCCAGAGACACTTCTTATGACCTTTCCTGACTCTTCTTAATGATGCATCGAACCTTGGGCATCGCCAGTCGAAAGGCTGTGAGATTTCAGCCATAGGGTGGCACTTAAACGATTGTAGAACCGTACACGTCACCCAAATTACTCAATGGCCCCTATCAGGCTACCAAGGAATATATTCTCTCCGAGACGATTAGAGGACTTCTGGATATAAACGTTAGCAGCATGGTGAATTGCTCATGTAATGTTGTTCCCCAAGCCCTGGTCGCTGCCGAGGTGTTCCAATACAGCCAGCTAAGTGAACAGCATCTAGGCAGCTCTGCTGATCATCTATCGTGGCTGAGTCCTTTCATGGAGAGCTCCATCCAGCAGATCAATCCCGAATGAAAAGGGGTCACTGGAATGAAGGTCGTCAGTGACCTCCTACTGAACAGAGTCCACGAGAGCAGGAGAGCAGAAAGAAAGGTCAAAGGTTGAGGATGGACCAGTAGCAGCACAGAAATGAATTTGAGTGTGTGTTGGGGATGTATAGCTCGTGAGACGTCATGAGACTCTAATAAAACTGGTCTTGAGGTCAAGCAGAAGTCGAGCCTCATAATACATGATGTGGATTGAAGTCTCCCAATAGAATAAACGGTCGAGTTGTTCTATGAGATCCGTTAGACCCCCAGAGTTAGTCGTATGTTGCAGAGGTAAATACAGCGCGCTAACAGTGATCCTCTGACGCACATGAATTTCAACTGCAACCCCTTGCAGGTCCGTAGTTCAGGGGAGAGCAGGGGATGGTGTGCGTTATTGACAAACACAGTGAGCAATTCTATGGCCCTTTCCCCAGTCAAGTCATAGTTTTGATATAGCATATAGCCCTGTAGTACAGTGACATCACACGCTTCAAAATGTGTTTTCTGAAAATAGTAGATGGGCATTCATGTGCTAGGAGTTTTAGGTCCTGCAAATCATGTCCTGAGCCCAGTAATCACGGGGCTAACACTTTCACCCTGTCTTTCCGCCCAGAAGGGGAGCCTGTAGTAGGTAGAGGCTCAGCCTTGGAGCGAGATGAGTGCTCCAGGCCGACATCAATGTTTATCAGCTATGAAGACGAATGATGAGAGACGTCAGAAAGAGTAACGTCGACATCTTCGGACTGTTTACTTCCCTTCTCCATCAGCGTGTGAGGCTTTGCCTTCGATTTGTTGGCCTCAGGAGTCATCAAAGCCACAATCTCGGCAGTGGTAGTCGCAGCGCTGGACGGTGGACCAAACTGAACCTTTGAAGCGACAGGGAAATCTGCAACGTCGGCAACGACAACCTGCACTGAGAGGAACTGTGAGCTCCGAATTAACTACAGCAGCACAAGTACGTTGACAGATGTAGGTACTAGTGCTGACACCGGAAACCTCCGTTTGTGTAGCAGCATAGGTTTACTGAATTGGCTGTTTAAGAACTGAACTAACGGAGTTGGGACGGCTGCATAGCCTTATGGATCTTTTTACCTCACAATACGAGATTCCTTTTGTTGCTTTGATCACATGTATCTCCTTTATTTCACGGAAGACAATGCTGTTCTTCCTCCAGAGCATTTCACACACTCCGGAGGAGATGAACAAAGGTTTCCTTTGTGAGTGGCCCTACCATATTTGCCACAAGTGACTTCTCCCTTACAACCGATAGTGTTCTGCCAAAGCGCTGGCATTTAAAGCAGCGCACCGAGTATGGGACATAAAGTGAGCCTGAAAGTTTAAGCGAAGTAAACCTGCCTTGACATATTCTGGAAGTTTCGTGCTGTTGCAAGTAAGTATGAACAAGTCGAATTTAGTCAGATCACCATCCACATTTTTCATTAAATTTGACACGTCAACAACGCCTTATTTGGCCAATTCAGCTTTCAGATCCTCTTTGAGAATACTGACCAGATCTCTGCATGACACAACACGTTTACTGTACTTCAAGATATTATGCAGAGCCGTTTCGGCTACATACTTGTTGGGAGATGTACATTTCTACAAACAGTATTCCATTGTACAATCGGTTGACAAATTTTAAAATTAGAACAGTGCCCACTAAACCCTTTTTCACTTAAAATAGGGCAAGTTTCTCGAAGTTGTCCTCTTTAATTATTAACAACACATTCTGACCAGCAGCATGCATTCTGTTATTGTCAACAAAAGAACTCTTGAAAATCCCTGAGTCAGGAGGACTGGATGTACGAGGCCTCGTCTTAGACTGAGTGTTGATATGCCTACCCATCGGCGGTACACTCATTCCGTTGGGAGTGGAAGAATTTAATTTCGAGTGTTCCATCTCGGCGACACGAGCAGAAGAAGTAAGGGTTTACACAGACAGAGCTATATAAATCATGTGTGGCAGTTTACCCATGGGCTTCTTGCTAAGGACTGTTCCACTTCAACAGCCACGTTTGTCATCGGCAGGCAGCACACTTTGGGATTGAGTTTTCTATAGAGGTTTTTTCCCATGCTTGTGATTTGGGCTGTCAAAATATGATTCCTGTTCCCTTTGACACAGAACGTTCCACCACCATGCCGTACAATGGTCGCTGAATTATGCCTAGAGCTTAAGGTGACTGAGGAGTGGCGGCGCTTGCTAGTCCACAGCTCAGGAAACGTTGGGTCGCCAAGCCTGTACCCAGCAAACGAATTCTAGGCCTCTGAGGACTCCATGTACTGCATCACTTAATGTGGTTTGCTTGGTGCGCTGACAGAAAGGGCATTACCAAACAGTGCAGAGAGAGCACATGGTCAATGGGTGGAAAACCATGGGTTCTCCGAAAACTTAGGAATAGGCGAGAACAGCTATATGAAGTTACTTTTTAATAGGTATTTCACCGTAGAGTGAGTCCTGGGAATAGTTAATGTACAAGTTCAGGTAATAGAGTAAAGGACCTTTTAGGTGACTCTTATGTTACGTAGAATGTGCGCCTAGCAATGTGAATAGTAGAAACTTAGTGTGTCTTTTTCAGTAAGAAACGCTTTTATCTTTTAGTGCGATTATTTGAATATTTATTAGAATGATTGTTAGGTGGTAGGATAGCCTGGTGGCATGATGACCACCGGGGCCATAGTTACTGAATACTATTTAGTTCAGAAGTTTAAGGCAGATGATGAGGTTGGTGTAAACAGAGGTCCATCGCTGACAATGTAGAATATAATACAAGTGCTGCAACGGTATCGGATGTTTGGTATTCGTTGTCTTTGCATCATTAGACACTGACTCAAAGCAGCAGTATGCTGAGATACCACACGGATACAGTATGTATGTACATATGTTTGCAGGTGGCGATACAGAGCCGCCAGATGATTGTCATCTGTCAGTGTGTTACTAGCTGTCGATGTGGACTTGCTTCTTGACGAAAGCTATTATACACAGATACAATTGTGAAATATTTTTACGTACTATGCTTGGCTCAAAACAGAAAATTAGGCTACTCTTGTTCATATTATTGTGTAACTTCCCTCCCAATAAGTCTAGCTATACTTGATAACGGTCATTCACCGAAACTATTAGCGAAATGTGCAGAATAAAGGACAGCTGAAGGTTACATCATGGACACGAGATGGTTATTAGATGTGACATCGGCACTAAATCACTCCAGATACAGAGAGCATGATAGCAAGAAATCCACCTACAATGTCTCTCAAGGGTAGAGATTTGACATGACAGGAAAACGAGTCAGGTTATAAGGACTATTATGAAGTGCACCCGTGTTTAACGGGGAAGTTCCGCCTAGAACGCATGGCGCATAGGCTGTTGGTTTATCTCCTCACCGCAGCGTCGCGCTCGTCTGGACAGCTTTTCCTCAGCCTTGTTCGTGTTTTGGTGTGTGTCGCACCGCTGTTTCCTTCGTAGAGTCAGTTATAGTGTGTTCGTCAGCAGCGTCATAGTCCACACATAATGTCCGCCATGGGTTCCAACTGTGTTCCAAGAAATGGTGTAATCTACCTTTAGTTTAAATAAATCGACACCTGCCATACAGCCCGGATCTTTCGAGATTCATGACTGGCCTGTTGATGTTATAAAAACTGATCAGGTTCATCGTGCCTGTTATTATTCAAATCGCTGTATCTAATTCGTAAAGTTTTTGGATCCACTACAGGTAGATAGGTTGCCTTTGCCTCGTGCTCCCCAAGTTCCCTTTAATCATCGTGATTATTCAATAAGTCTGGTGCTTTGTGCTAATGGGGAACTGGATTATATCAGTGCCCCATTGTTCAATGTCCCGCCGGAAGTTCACGTCAGATGGTGATTTGAAGGTATGCGATACGAACGCTGATCCACTCAACACCGGTTACAATATTATACTGGGATCGGTTGAGTAGATATGGGAAGTAAGCGTAACATTCTTCCTATCTAAGTGTCTCTAGTTAACAGAAGCATGTAACATATGAGGGCATGTAGGGACATGCTTCCTGCGCTATGAAAGTGGCCACCTTAAATGTAATTGCCCCCGTGGCGGGTATGGACGTTAGCTGAGCTGATCTCAGTTCAAGCACTCACGAGGTTGGTGTCACGTTTTCCCCAGTTGCAATGGAAAAAGAAATGGTTCAAGTGGCTCTGAGCACAATGGGCCTTAACATCTGTGGCCATCAGTCCCCTAGAACTTAGAACTACTTAAACCTAACTAACCTAAGGACATCACACACATCCATGCCCGAGGCAGGATTCGAACCTGCGACCGTAGCAGTCGCGCGAATGGAATAAGAGAACGATGCGCAGTTTACTGCTCCCGAATTCCCGCCTTTACGCTCGCAGCACCATGCTGACACTTCTCTCGCCAAGGCGACCGTGATTGCAGTGCAACATAAGAGATGTCGTACGCAGTCTGGTTCAAATGTCTCTAAGCACTATGGGAATTAACATCTGAGGTCATCGGTTGCCTAGACTTAGCACTAGCTGTATTCCTATGAGAAGTGCGATCTACTCGCTTTTTTCTCCCTGGTTTCTGCACGGTGTTCAGACTGGTTCCCGACTATTCCACAGGGAATGCCTTGTTTTTGTGGAGAGCATTTCCATTGAATAGATTGAATTTCCTGAGAAAGGAAGAGGAATATGATGTACTTTTCTTCAATTGACCTTGATTCTCCTTTATGCAAAGCTGGTACCGGACTGCATTTTGGATCGTTCCCGATTTCATAATGAGGAGATGCTTTTATGTTATGGAAAAGTCTACAGAATGCTTTCATACGTGGTGATTTTAACTGTGTGTTGCGTCCCGTAGAGCACTTCACCAATTTTAATTTCTGTCAGCTATTGATATCGTTCGTTCCTTGAAACTACAAAGTATTTGGATCTGTATATATCAGAATCTTGTGAAATACACCTATTTTGACGCTACTTCTAGCAGCATGATTGAGAGATTTTATTTGTGATAGGACGTGTGATAGGAGCAAGTTTCACTGACCACTGTGCAGTGACTGTTACTTTAAATCACACGCCACTGTGTGTGAAACTGTATCGATCGCCCTGCAGCATGAATGTGGTGCACTTGGAGCATAGCTCTCTCTATGAGGTGATTCGAGAAGTATGAGACCTAAGTCTCCGTTCAACTACGCGATACGCCTCTATTTAGGAATGGTGGGTATAACTGCTACAGCCGACGCTCAGATAAACGTTGGTACGATTCTGCACTGAGAGAGCTCGGGAATTCCGGAGGACTCAAGAATTTTACTGCTCTCTCTTAAGCGCCCTATGAAAGTGCTTGTCAGATTCAGATTCGTATTGCAGATGTCAAGAATGTAAAGCTACAATAGTTGCGGTTGGAGCAATGTTAAATTGAAGGGTTAAAGATGCGATTCAATGCACATTACGCGGTAGTAGATGAACTGACATGTTTACATCATCTGATTCGAAGTCAGACTCGTCATCTAGGCAGGCATAAGGCGGCAATTCTTTGTTCGGCTGTGACGACACGTTATCCGATTTATTTGTTCAGGCTCTAGATCGTAGACCTACACCCGCTCATAATGCTGTGTTTTTAGAAGCTTTTCAGTGTGGCACTGTCTGTAACCTTATTGTCACATCGCTTTCTCGCAAGTTGTCGGGGTTGGATGATCTACCTAAGGAGTTTTATGTGCGTTTTTGGTCTTTTTTGGGCACTATTCTTACATTGCTTTTAAACGAACTGTTGAGAGGAGGTTCCGTACCCGTTACTTTTAAATTTGGAAAAATTGTTTTATCTCCTAAAAGTTGTGGTCCGGCAGCAACTGATAAATTTTGTCCGATCACCTTATTAAGTTTTGATTAAACCATTGTGGCGAAGGCGACGAATATCCGATTGTCGGCGTTGCTGGGGAAAGTTGTTACTGACCACCAAAGTTGTATTCCTCGTCATACTGTTCTGACACCGGTAGCAGAACGTCGTGATATCATATTGATGGCCACTGTTACTTCTGATCCTGGCGGTCTAGCAATTTTGGATTTTGACAAGACGTTCGAGCGGGTCAGCCATGGCTTCTTGTGGCACGTGCTGGAAGCCGTCGGGTTCACAATTGACGCTTGCAGGGTCTTGTGTGTTTGTTTGCGGGTTTCCAAGCTTCGATGGCTGTCAATGGCCAATTAACCCACCAGGAAGTCCGAATTCAGTGTTATTGTTGGTTCCATCACTTGAGCCCCTTCTCCGAAGAATCGTTGCACAGTTACAAAACGGACACTCTTGGGCGAGACGATCTCCATGCGCCCATACGCAGATGATGTGATGGTGGTACTCCGTTCGCCCGCTGAGATTCCATTACTCAAGGCTACGCTGGGTGTCGTTTTCCTTGTATCTGGTGCCCGCATCAACGAGGGCAAATGTTGATGCGATTACGGGGTTTTGATATGCTGTCACTTATTAGGGGGCAGATATTCTACAGAGGCAACATCTCACAACCACATTTTTGTTCACGCGCGGGTATTGACTCTACGGCACTGGTTGAACGGGTATCACCGTAAAGTTCCTGGAAGACTGGTTCCATCAATGGCGGTGTGGTTTCGTCAAGTGCGGGGGAATCCTAGTGGTACCACGTGGGACAAAATCCGTTACCCACCAAAGAGCGCGTACTTCGTATCAGATTTGGTGTCACGGATCAGTGTAGTCGCTGTCCCGACATAGACACTCTACAACACATATTTACTTGTAAAGGTCACGAAGCGAACTGAAACTGGCTTAAAAAACAATTAGCATTTTTAATTCGATCCCTTGAAACTACCTTTTCGGCTTCTGTCCTACTGCGTCCAGGCTCCTCCTACTTTCAGAGGACAAATACAATTACCATTGCACGGTTGTTGGGCCACAATGTTCATTACGTTACAGATGGATAGGACAGTAGGGCCCGATAGGCTTTGGATATTTGAAGTGTCTACGCCTGCCATGGTTTTGCGACTTTTCGCCAATATGTTGAACTAATTATTTCGTCGTCCAGGTATCGCTTGAGTTAACCTATTCTTGTCGTATTCTTGTCATAGTTCCCGTTAAGGAGCATTGTTACGCATCTTATTTCATTTCAGTACACCTGTTTGTCTGAGTTTTCTGTTTTATTTAATAAAAGGAAACATGTTTCGCACGCAACGACTGAAAACCAGTTTTTTTTTCTTTTTAAAATAGCGGAAGCAATACAGGATGAACTACGGTTATGGTTTTTTGTGTATCTGGATGTTACGACTCAAAAGAAAAAAAAGAAAGAAAAAAATAAAAACAGAATAAGGGAAGCATCATGTGAGGGGCCGCCGCAATAACAGACGGATGACTACAAGGATGATGGGGAGGGGGAGGGGGGGGGAAGGGGAGACTTCGTGGCCAGGCATCGGGATTCGGCCTCTGCCCATTATGTCTCCATCCAGCCTGACACGCTAACTATACATACAAAAAAATGTGATAGCATCTTTGACTATTCACCAAAACGTTCTCGATCCCGGGTTTGAACCCCGCCAATATTAAAACTATGAGTAATAATCTCCATCAATGGCGTCCGATGACTACCGGCATAAGTTGTTCTCGATTGGCCAAAAGACTTGTCAAAGAGGAAAGAGGGGCGGATAGAGGTTCAGGGCACTCTCTTTCCCTTGGTGTGGATGACTGCCCTATAGACAAAGATACAGGACTAG
Source organism: Schistocerca piceifrons (assembly GCF_021461385.2). Taxonomy (NCBI): domain Eukaryota; kingdom Metazoa; phylum Arthropoda; class Insecta; order Orthoptera; family Acrididae; genus Schistocerca; species Schistocerca piceifrons. The sequence goes on from NC_060139.1 coordinate 500,923,161, forward strand.
TTTCTAATTCATATCTCCAGGAGCGGACTGCCAGACCGAAAGTTAGCATGAGCAAATGATAGAATGACCAACTAAATCGTAATTCAGTGTGTAAAGGGGAAGAAAATGTAACTGTCATGGGGATTGGAATCCGGTTACGGGAGGTCATGAGCTTGGTAGTATGTACGAGAGAGGAGAAAGACTAATTGAGTTCTACAATTAATATCAGTTATTAATGGCGGATATTATGTACAATAATCACACGAGGAGTAGATATATTTGCAAATGCCGGACGACACGGGAAGATTTCAGTTAGATTACACCATGCTCAAGCAGGGATTCCGAAATCAAATGCTGGATTGTGAGTTGCACTTGAAGTTTTCTGAGGCTATAGATACTGTGATACTGAATAGCTCAGTGGGTAGTTCAGTTGAAGAGGAATGGAAGGCCAATCAAAGAAGATGGAAGGAAGTCTGTACGTAAAAAGAAGGTAGCAGCGAAGAAACTTTGCGTAACACAACAAATACTTCAGCTAATCGATGACAGGACAAAGTAAAAAGTGTTCAGGACAATTAGGAAATTAGGAACACAAGTCAGTTAGGAATGAAATAAATAGAAAGGCAAGGAAGATAAGGCGAAATGACTGCAATAAAAATGTGAAGAAACAGCAGAATAAATTACTGTCGGAAGGACGAACTCAGCATAAAGAAAAGCCAAAACAACCTTGGGTGCAATTAAAAGCAAAGGCGGTAAAAAGAAGAATACAATGGGAATTTCACTGTTAAACACAGAGGAGAGAGCGGATAGGTGGAAAGAAAACACTGAAAATCTCTGTGAGGGGGAAGAATTGTCTGATAAAGTGACAGAAAAAGAAACTAGACTCGACAGGGAAGTGATAGGCGAACCAGTATTAGAATCACAATTTGAAAGAACTTTGGACCTCTTCAGATTAAATGAGGCACAAAGCATGATAATCATTTCTAAAATCATTGGGTGAAGTGTCAACAAAACCACTGTTGGTGTAGGTGTGTATAATGTATGAGACAGATAACATACGATCTGACTCTCAGGAAAATAGCATCCACACGATTCCGAAGATTGTAACAGCCGACAAGTACTGGAATCATCATACAATCAGCTTAACAGCTCATGCGTACAAGTTGCTTGCAAGAGTAATATACAGAAACATGTAAAAATTTAGGAAGCTGTTAGACGACTTTCAGTTTGCGTTTAGGACACGTAACGGCACCAGAGACATATCTGCCTTAGCAATTCATAGTGGATGCAAGACTGAAGAAAAATCCAGATATTCGTTGGATTTATTGACCTGGAAATAGCGTTCGACAATGTCCAGTGGTCCAAGCTATTCGATATTCAGAGAAAAGTATGGGTCAGCTGTATGGAAAGACGGGTAATATACAATATGTATGAGTGCCACGAGGAAACAATAAGAGTAGAAGACCAAGAACGGTGTGTTCGTATTGAAAAAGATGTAACGCAGGCATATTGTCTTTCGCTCCTATTGTTCGATCTATAAATCGAAGAAGCAATGACAGCAATAAAAGAAAGGTTCCTGACTATGGTTAAAAGTCAGCGTGAAAGGATATCAGTAATGAGAATCGCTGACGACATTGCGGCCATCGGTGAAAGTGAAGAACGATTACAGGATGTGTTGAATGCAATGAACAGTATACTTAGCACAGATTATGGGGTGAGAGTAAATCGAAGGAAGACAAAAGTAATTGATACAGTAGAAATGAAAACAGCGATAAACTTAACATCAGAATTGGGGATCACGAAATTAAGAAACTGTGCTACCTAAGCAGCAAAACAAGCCACGGCAGGCGAAGCAAGAAGTACATAAAAAGTACACTAATACTGGCAGAAAGGGTATTCCTGGACAAAGAAGTCTACTGGCGTCAGACATGGGTCTTAGTCTGAGGAAGAAATTCCTGAGAAAGTACACTTGGAGCACAGCATTTTGGGGAAACCGGAGCAGAAGAGAATCGTAGCTTTCAGATGTGGGGCTGCGGAAGAATGTAGAAAATTCGGTGGAGTGATAAGGTAAAGAATGAGGAGATTCTCCGCAGAATCGGTTAGAAAACGAACATTAACAAGAAGAAGGGACAGGATGATGGCACATGTGTTAAGGCACCAGGAAATAACTTTCATGGTACTAGAGGGTAAAAAATCTAGAGAAAGGCAGAAATTGGAATACATCCAGCAAATAATTCAGAACATAGGTTGCAATTGCTACTCTGAGGTGAAAGCTTTGACACAGGAAAGGAATTCCTGGTGGGACACATATATCCAGTCAGAAGCCTGGGTTTCTCAAAGAAGTGAAAGAAGTATCAGAAGTTTAAAGTGTATTGAGACCACGGGAGGGGGGGGGGGGGGGGGGGGGTGCGCTGAAAAGCAACTGAGACCCAGGAAGTGGTATCGGAGAGCTCTATGGAGTGGCGCCACTGGATTAGTCTTGCAGTGACAGATAACTGTCACTTGAGTATTGACGTTTCTTTTGATAAGCGGAGAATTTCTTATGAGCTGATACTACGAGGGTTCCCCAGAAAGTAATGCACCGCATTTTCTTTCTCAGCCGAAAACAATGCTACGAAAGCGAAACATTGTGTATGTACGAGGTGCGGCTAGAAAAAAACCGGACTAATGCTGGAAAAAACATTTATTTACAATTATTTACAATTTCATGTTATCTCCTTCAATGTACTCTCCTCCTCGGTCTCTACACCGCTCCATACGAATTTTCCACTGTTCATAGCAATGCTGCAGATCATTTTCGGTAAGTCCATACATTACTTCCGTCGCTTTTCCTTTTACTGCTTCAACAGTCCCAAATCTAGTTCCTTTCAAAGCTGACTTGACTTTAGGGAAAAGAAAAAAGTCACAGGGGGCCAAATCAGGTGAGTAGGGTGGATGATCTAAGATGGGAATGTTGTGTTTCGCCAAAAACGTCTTCACTGACAACGCACTGTGAGCTGGGGCATTGTCTTGGTGAAGGATCCATGACTTTTTTCTCCACAAATCGTTCCGTTTTCTCCGTATTCGCTCACGTAGGGTAGCCAGGACGCTAATGTAGTACTGCTGATTCACTGTTTGTCCCTCTGGTACCCAATCAATGTGCACAATCCCTTTGATGTCAAAAAAAAACAATCATCATTGCCTTGAATTTCGATTTTGACATTCGTGCTTTTTTTGTCGTGGAGAACCAGGAGTTTTCCAATGCATCGATTGGCGTTTAGTTTCGGGATCGTAAGTAAAAAACCACGATTCATCGCAAGTAATAACATTTGGTAAGAAGGTGGGATCACTTTCAATGTTTTCCAGGATATCAGAACAAATCATTCTTCGGCGTTCCTTCTGTTCAATTGTGAGACACTTTGGAACCATTTTTGAACACACTTTGTTCATGTTGAAACTTTCATGAAGAATCTGCCTAACACTTTCCTTGTCAACTCCTGTTAACTCAGACACTGCTCTGATTGTTAAACGGCGATCTTGTCGAACAAGTTTACCGATTTTTTCAATGTTTGCATCAGTTTTTGCTGACAATGGTCTGCCAGTGCGAGTGTCATCACTGGTGTCTTCGCGGCCATCTTTAAATCGTTTAAACCACTCAAACACTTGTGTTCGCGATAAACAATCATCGCCGTACACTTGTTGTAACGTTACAAACGTTTCACTTGCAGATTTTCCTAGTTTGAAACAAAATTTGATGTTACCACGCTGTTCTTTCTGTACACTCAACATTTTCCGACGCACAGACAAAACGTCAACTACTTAAAACAGACGCCACGGGCAGACTGAGTGCAGGAGGCAGATGAAACTCTAGCAGTAGGCGGAGCGAGAGTCACGTGACAGGCCACGCGACTTTCAGCCTTATTGCATTCGTTTTATTGTTTCACCAGTACTTGTCCGGTTTTTTTCTAGCCACACCTCGTATTATTTGAAGTTTCCTGAGTGAGCGCACCAAGTTTCCGTCACTTCCGACATATAGTGTAGCTGCAACACCGTTTCAAAATGGCCGCTGTAGGTGATGTACGTTATAAGCAACGTGCCGTGATTGAATTTCTCACTGCAGAAAAAGGAGCTGTGGGGAATATTCACGAACGCTTATGCAAAACCTATGGAGCATTTGCTGTCGACAGAAGTACAGTTGCTCGTTGGGCACGGAGGGTGAGGTCATTAGAAAGCGGATCGGAGGAGCTCTACAATTTGCAGCGGTCGGGGAGACCAAATACGGCTGTCACACTTGACGTGTTTCAGCGAGCTGATGTCGTTCGCCAGGACAGACGCATTCGTGGAGGACATTTTGAAGACTATGAGGAAGTGATTCACACAGGTATCGACAGGGCATACACGCCCTTGTTTCGCGCTGGAGGCAGGCTACAGAACGGGATGGAGATCACGCGGAAACATAAGGTGTATAGATAAAACACCATTTTTTCGCGTGTGTAATTCTCATTATGTTCAATAGAGAATGTTGAAGAAAAAAATGCGATGCGTTACTTTCTGGGCAACCCTCGCATTATAATGAAGAGTTACGGTTTTGATAGTCTTGTATAATGGAAAATATTGAAATGCTGTGTGCATTATTGAGTTACTGTGAAGAAGAAGTTTGTGTTTCGGATTCTTACTCAAGAGGATGTGATGGATTCGTGGAGTCATAGAACAGTGGTACATCTTCTTGCTGAGCTCCAAACAGCTGTGTTTAAACACCTGCCACAGCCATGTACGTCATTGACATGGCAGCGATGTGTTAGGACGCCTGCCATGCGTCATTCACTGGCGCGAGATCTACGACGTTCTGCTGACGCAGTCTTAATCGGAGCAGCTGTTCCATGCTGTGGGGGGAGTACGCCTTATTCATGCCGCAGCTGCCACCGCCGCCTCACTGCTCACCGAGCAGCCCATCACCGCCAAGTGGTCCGAGGTACGAGCGGATGACCATGTCGCTGGGTCGGCCAGCTGCCCACCCCTGCTCGCCAGTCAACAGTCCAGAGTTTGACTGTGGGTGATGCAGCGACGCTAGAAGACGCCGTTAGCTGCCTCTTGCTAATCGCAGAGTTACGAGTGCTTCACTAGGCCGCCGCCGTGTCAACATCCGCCTTATCGGCATGCTCCGAGTAAGCAGCTTACCTTTTCACACTGCCACTCTGATCACTTCGCATGCTGCTCTGTAGGAGGGACCATGGGAGGCCCAGAACGAGACTGCGCTCGAGTAGATCCTTCAATCCCCTGAGAATAACGAAGGACTGTTACGTTCGCATCCATGTCAGTCTGCAGTCTGTCTCCATCGCCTGGAGTCACACCAGTCTCCCTCGCCATCATCTGAACAAGGTGGCAGTCGAACACCGTCTGACGAACATGAAGACGGTGTCGTTGAACCTTCGATCCACCAGAGTAGACAAGCTTCACACGTCAGACATCGTCCACTTTAGCTGTTGCTTTGTATTGGATCACCCTAATCACACACGTACAAGAACAGCAGTGGCGACATTATTACATAATAGTAGGGCAGGCACGAACAATTCACACTAATCAGGATTTCAGCCAGACAGGTGGTAATCATATGAAGCAGCAAAACAGCCAGAGGGTGTGGAGGTGGTTATACGCCCTCACACTTGTTTTAGCGACTGCCACATTACAGTCCGATTGTTAACAGGGGCCTGTACCACATAAAAGCCTCGTGATGCCAATTGAGGAGCTACTCGACCGAATAGTAGCGGCTCCGGTCAAAGAAAACCATCAAAACGACTGGGAGAGCGGTGTGCTGACCACACGGCTCTCCTATCCGCATGCTCACCTGAGGATGACACGGCGGTCGGCTGGTCCCGATGGGACACTTGTGGCCTGAAGACGGAGTGCTTTGTACCACATAAAAGAAACTGGAATGAAAAAATATTTCATTAAAAGGAACTGCAATCACTGATTGGTCTACACCCACCAGGAAACATGTAAGCAGCTGTTTTTGTTAACAGCTTCCCCCTGCTCCATTACCTACTTCTCCTGCCTTTCACCATAAAGTAACATATTTCGTGTTAATACGGACCTCCCTTACTATTTTTTCACTAATACTGCTTCCAGTGCTTAGTTATTACTTGATGATGTCCCAACAACCTCACCTTTATTCTGATAAAATTTCTATAAACTTCTTTTCTCATAAAAGTATTTTAGTAAATCTTGATTCCTAGTTGATCCGTCATCGTAATGTTTAGCGCAAATTGTCAATAAGAGCCACCTGAACGCTGATAGTTTTGTATGTAGACCTATCATGACGCTGTCACTCCCAAAAGACTTTTATCTGAGAAACTTCTGGATAAGTTCATATTCGTACCCTCTTTATACATAGTTCTTCGCACGAAACTGTCCCTCAGAAAAAAATTGGATTGATTACGCATCTATTACTTTTGTTAACAGCTTCCCCCTGCTCCATTACCTACTTCTCCTGCCTTTCACCATAAAGTAACATATTTCGTATTAATACGGACCTCCCTTACTATTTTTTCACTAATACTGCTTCCAGTGCTTAGTTATTACTTGATGATGTCCCAACAACCTCACCTTTATTCTGATAAAATTTCTATAAACTTCCTTTCTCATAAAAGTATTTTAGTAAATCTTGATTCCTAGTTGATCCGTCATCATAATGTTCAGCGCAAATTGTCAATAAGAGCCACCTGAACGCTGATAGTTTTGTATGTAGACCTATCATGACGCTGTCATTCCCAAAAGATTTTTATCCGAGAAACTTCTGGATAAGTTCATATTCGTACCCTCTTTATACATAGTTCTTCGCACGAAACTGTCCCTCAGAAAAAAATTGGATTGATTATGCATCTATTATACAATCTCACGATTTCAGCAAAACACGCACATACGCACACACACACACACACACACACACACACACACAGATAATGTCCCTTTCACTCTGGAAGGAGCAGCAAACTTTAAAAAATGTGGGGAACACAAAGATTAGAATAAGCTTAATGGATTGTACAGGATGCCGGTTATAACAGTTGCATAGTGATGGTGAAGATTGGCACAACATTAAGTCATTCGCAGGCAGATGACCTAAAAAATTGTAGGCAGTTTTCATAATTCAGGTGCGTCGCTGCCAGGATAAACATGCTGTAAATCCGTTTCAAGAACTACAGCAGTTTTTAGACTTACAAAATAAATACAATGCACATGCAACACACATTATACCGAAAAGCATATGCTGCATTGTTGTGGAAGGCAGTAACTTCTGCGTGGAGTTATCTTCTTGATCCAGTAGTTCTGACGATCCCTCAAACGATGTCTGCTCCAACCATCTCGACACTTTATTTGAATGCTGATTTGAAGCTTCAAACGTCAGTAAGTTAACGCGAGTGGTTAATATTCCTGTGCTGACATTCTCTATGGTTTCTTTGCGACTCAAAGTACAGGAGACGGCGGCGCGCTGCTTTACCCACAGGGGACCAGTCCGTAATGAAGTTTCCTCTGCTACTTAACGCTGCCTGCACGAACAAAGCTTTGTACCGAGCAGAGACTGCGGTTTAAATTAACACCGCGTATGGGCTGTATTCAGCTGGCACCATTACGCCAAAGTGAGTCATTCTATTTCTTCGGCTCCTTTAATCACCTGGAACAATGGAGAACATCTCTGCAGCGTCTCACAATCCACTCCTACAATTCCCAGCCCTATAGAACGCTACCTTTATATCTCCAGAAACCTTTCTCTGCTCTAAGGTTTTGCTTTTTAGCAGCACTGGTGAATTCTATGAGCAGAAATGTATCTCAGAACTATCTGATAATCTACAGTGCTATCCAACATTAGTATTTAAAATTCGAGGGAGTAAAAGTGTGCATTCGCTGATATTAAGTAATGTGAAGACTAACTAATCCTCGAAGACTTTGGAAATGCATACACTTCAGTTTGTGAAAATCGACTGCTGTCTTTCATTCCAGCTGGAGGAATGCTGACGTTCTCTGCAATTCCGGATATCTAATCCTGCTAATTTCTATTAATTAAGCAAAGCTGATAAATTCGATGAATAAAACTTTGAACACACAAGCGTCACTGAAATGTTAAATGTCAGCAAGCCTAGATGAGACACGAGTCTTATTAGTGAAGTAACTGAAGTAACCCTTATACAGCATAATATATTTTACGAATTATGTAATGTAACTTCCCAGACCATAAAATTTGCGCAAGTGTTTTGCCAGTCCTACAAAAAAATAATGTCCAACGGTTATAAAAGTGCAAACCTGTAGTACTCTTGTCATTATTCTCAATAGTTATAATGTTCTGAAACGTAGGCTAGTGTATTTTTGGAAAGAATTCGGCCTTATCTTTTAAGCATTGTCTAATTATCAAAATAGTGAAAGTCCAAAATCAGTTTTATTACAATTCAGCGGTGCGGTGGCTCTAAACAGGTGCATTCTTAGATACAAGGCATCTAACATTACTGACCATAAAATAAAACTAAGTAAGCTGAAATCAATGAGCATAAAAAATATGGTCTGGTCATTCCTGGAAAACAGGGCATTGACGGTGGGGGAAGTACAGGTGGCAAATTAAAATACATAAACACAGTTGTCGAAATTCAGACTTCTTCATTCCTTTCACATTAAGCGATCTGCTATGACGTATGAACTTAATCACAGTATTTAATATTACAGTTTAACATGGAGGGTCTCAATAGTCTTCCATCGCTACGTTTATCCATTACATCCTACCAGGATGCACGTTTCGCAGTAACGCGAGTGCATTGTTAACACTATATGCCGTCCGTCCAAAACCTACCGAGATTAATTTGAATCCTGGCGTATAAACGACGTCAGCGAAATAGTTTCAGTAGCGTCTTTCAGTAAAAAATCAAAACAACAGACTTGAATTCAACCAGGCACTTGTCAGCCGGCAATGTTTACTAGTGGACGTGAGGCCATAGAGTGTCAATTTTGTTGTGCCACAAGTCGCAAGTGTCAACGAACTGAAAATGTCTAAAGCAATTGTTCAAGATATTCTCCAGAATGTTTTGAAGAAGAGAAAATAATGTGTGTGAAATCTTATGGGACTTAACTGCTAAGGTCATCAGTCCCTAAGCTTACACACTACTTAATCTAAATTATCCTAAGAACCAACACACACACCCATGCCCGAGGGAGGACTCGAACCTCCGCCGGGACCAGTGGCATAGTCCATAACTGCAGCGCCTTAGACCACTTGGCTAATCCCGCGCGGCGAAGAAGAGAAAAGTGTGAGCATAGGAAGTCGCTGCATACCTTAATTCCCGAATGAAAAACAATATGTGGCTGCCTTCAACGCCTAGACAGAATGAAAAACGCAGACCATTCGTTCTGAAAAAAAAATCGTCACTTTCGACAAAACTTAGTATTTTCAATACAAACCTACCACAAAATAATAAAGTACATAATGAGTCTCTGACTGCTTGACAATACCTAAGAAACTGAGAATGTGATGCACGAGTTGAACGATATCCCAAAGAAGCATTTTTCTGACAGATTCACATGGTTGTATGAACGTTCTAAGTGTTGTATCCAAGTGGTGGGAATGTGCACACCGAGGTGACAAAAGACACTGGATAGCGATATGCACATATACATATCTCGGTAGAATCATGCACACAAAAGTAAGTGGGTAGTGAATTGGAGGAACTGTCATTTGTACTCTGGGGATTAGTGTGAGAAGATCTGCGATGTGATTACAGGCGCACAATAGCGCGCAATGAACGCGGACTGGTAGTTGGAGCAAGACGCATGGGACATTCCTTTAGGCAATTCGACATTTCCATATCCACAGTGTCAAGATCTTGCTGAGAATATCACATTTGAGGCATAATCTCCCACCACGGATAACACAGTGGCTGATAGGCTTAACTTAACGACCGACACTAGCGTTGTTTGCATACAGTTATCAGTGCTAACAGACAAGAAGCACTTGTAGGGAAGCAGCCTACTCACGCCACATAGAATTCTTATGCTTTCCATGGTGTGCCAGTCTAGTCCGCTGTAACTAGCTATGAGGTCACAAATGTTGAGCAATACTTTAAGAGTAAAGTAAATGATCAGAAAATTTAATAGCATGTCAGGAGTGATGCTAAAATAATAATGTGATAAGTTTCAGTTTAGTAACTTTAACAGTGTTCGAAATTTGTACATTTTATGTAAAAATCATCAGCGCAACAGGAAGGAGCTAGAAACTTCAAATTTTATATTCGGATTCCTTTTTCATTGTAATTTAATGGAAACAGCATGCTGGATCGCACAAAGTAATATTTAGGTTGAAATTCATGATTTTCTGTTTATGTGTTCTAAGAGTATGAAAGCAAGATAGACTAGATAAATGATTAGATAAAGCTAGGATGTTTCAATTTAGGTAGAATGGAGATACGCTATAATAACAAAAATGTGCGAAGTTTCCAAAAGGTAGCTATAAAACCATAGCTGTAGCGTCTCTCCAAAGGGCAAGTTCAGAGCTCATCAAATCAACTAAAATAATTCTCTTGCCAAAAGTATTTGGCCTTCAGGGAATGGAGCAATTAATTATTTAGTAACTTGAAGTGGTGCTCCACTATCCCCAGTGGCTATTCAGGAAGGCAAATGTTGTCAGTTGCGCCTTCGGCAGTCCGCAACGCGGCTATATAAATAAGATCGCTGCGAGCTAGAGTAATGCCCCAGTTCTCTTATAGATTCGTATCAGCGTGCACTCCGTGTCGGAGGCTGTATCGTGTTTGTGCAGGTGCAAGGATCAGCCTTGGATGCCATGTTACATAACTCAGTATGCACGTAACAATGAGTTAGCATTGGGGTAAAGTCTTAATTGCAAAACAACTCCAGTGATTTATTCTCAGTTTGAGTATTTCGTATTTTCACGTGTCGCGGCAGGACGGACCTATCATTACTAGTGTGGCGTTTGATGAGTATTAACATAAAATTTTGGCGAGCATTTACTTTGAACATTTACATCGATAACGACTATTGAACAGTTCCATTATCTAGGGATAATAGGATCCATGCGATAGACTCTGAACAGCTCTGATAGTACAACAGCTGATAGTAGCTTAGCTTGGTTAAACATTACACTTTATCGTTTTCAGTGTATAGTAAACTGCATTTTCTATGAATCCCAGACATCATCCTATATCCTCACCGTAATGAACTTCAGTGATCAATAACTTTATTTCTCCATCAGAGTGGGCACAGTAAACTTTAATTACAGACATCACGTTTTTGCTAATCTCTTTCTGGTTGCCAACATTGTAGTTAGAGAGCCTGTGTTGAGAATGGCAACTAATAATAGAAAATAAAAAATTTTCCATCCGCCACCACACACATTGTCTGAAACAACCGCTGAAATCAATGTGAGACGTACGATGATGGTATCGGTTTCACCTAAACCAAGACTGATTTTATCCAGAGGTCGACAGTTTTTCTATTGTTCTATAAATAAATCCTTTCAAATTGATAAGTCATATTCACGTCAGTCAGCATTTGCCATCTTCGGATTAGAACTGTTACACCACGATTGTTGACCACTGACGATATTTAGCCATTCTGACTTTTTTTGCATGTCACATGAGTGAGTTTAGTCGTAGTCAGCCCTCCCAACGATCTCAAAGATTGTGACGAAATTTTGTCTACCACAGCTGCTTTCTTGCTAATTGGTTCTGCCAGTAACCTCTCAATTTCTTCTAGCAGTAGATCTCCCTGTTTATGATCATTGACCTCCTATTCTCTTCATACAATATTTTCTTCATTACCCTTGCACAGACTTTCTGTACACAGCGTGCCCATAAAGTACCTCTATCACAAAAAATTATATCTTCGAAAATATTAGATACAGAGAGTCGTAGTTTCATGTAAACCGTTGACCAATTCTCAATATTTTTCTTAGTCATTTGTTGCAGACTGTACTCGGAGTACATCAGAATGGGGTCAGACCAGCAGGAAGCGCAATATTGTCAACTGGTACGCAGAATCCAAATCTGTGACGATGGTACTGCGGAAATATTCTCGGCGTTATGGGAGGGTACTATCGGCAGTTACAAGCAAAATGAGGGTCGTTCTAAAACTTTACAGAGACAGCCAGTGTCGAAGACCTTGCTCGTTGTCGGCTTCCTCCTGTGTCTCAAGCATGCGTTGCCAGAGAGCAAGATGCATTTCCGTGCAGCCTCCGGAACTCAATTCATTCTGCATCACAAGGATTTTAGGAAGGGAGATCAATTTTCTCTAAACTGTCAAACCGCTTTGCGTAGAAAGTGCAAATGGTCCAAGTACCGCAGTCCAACGATCGTCCTCTACGGCATGCATTCGCGGGGTTCCATCCTGCCCTCCGTAGACGCTGACAATAATTACATGAAAGAGTGCCTATTTTAATATGAAGTGAATTTCCGCGTTTCTGAAGATATGAATCGCCACAAAATTAGGATCTGCGGCTCCGAAAACTCACAAAACACATCCATGATAGGCTGATTCTTGTTGTTTGGTGTGGTTCAAATGTGTGTGAAATCTTATGGGACTTAACTGCTAAGGTGATCAGTCCCTAGGCTTACACACTGCTTAACCTAAATTATCCTAAGGACAAACATACACACCCATGCCCGAGGGAGGACTCGAACCTTCGCCGGGACCAGCCGCACAGTCCATGACAGCAGCGCTTTAGACTGCGCGGTTTGGTGTAGTGCGATAGGGTGAGAGGCCCAGTTTTCTTCGCAGATAAGATCATAACGGTAAATTTTTACTTCGAGAGACTTCAGTGTTCAGTTCAGGTGCACACTAACTTGTAGTGAAATAATGATAAAAAGGGAACTTTAACTTTATCTTAAAGTTCATGTCCAAAAACTAAATGAATTATCTCGGAGGCCCCGTCACCATTGTGCAGATTATCACTGTATCAATATGTCAGTTAGTCGCACTCAACCAAGGACTACAGAGAATGGTTAGGATTATTTTTAATAATAAGTCCAGTGGTCAACCAATCACTCGTCACTTTTTCCCTAGTCCTCATCTTGAAATAAAGGAACCTCCAGCTAAATTCAGGCAGAAATTTGCGTAAAGAGTGCTTACTAAAGGCGTGGATTGAAGTTTATCAAGAAAATAGATTTATTTCCTATTTTCCTCACAGTAACAAATTTATGAATTACCAATACTGAATGCCATTCCGCCAATTCGAGAACTTAAATAAACTCAGGCAGTATCTCCGAAATCTCGCAATAATGCTTTGCATCACTCGCTTAAAATTCAAGTTAAGGTTCCTCAGTTGGAAACAGGCAATAAATTCAAGTCCCAAAAAACACTAGCTAAGGTCGACGGTGAAATATAGAAAAATCTTTAAAGCTCAAACTTCGAGAAATGTGCTAGCAACACACGAGAAAATTCTATAAGTCCATGTTTGGGCACTTAATAAAATTTCAACACTTTCGCGAAGCGGTGAATTCTAAATTCACCACAACAATCTACCTGCGAATACTGCCATAGCTAGATTGTCCACCTCCTAGCACCACCAAAATCAGACGGTCCGCGCCAAGATTGCTGCCGTGTATTTATGTCCTCACAATGTAACAAGAGTCAAAAGGTATACGTTCTTTCTTCCGGAAAATATAAGAACCATAAATATATATTGCTAAACATACGCATTTTATTGAATTTGCATGAAAATTTTCTTAGTTCTTCATTGGTGCCCTCAGTTTTTCATTACACTCACTAGTTTCCTCGTAAATTCTAATTCTATCATGGCATACGTTGTTTGTTGTCATATTGTAATTAATAGATATAGACAAGTAACAGTAAGTGTGCTCATGCTATCCTATCTTTCAACATATCATCTTTCACCGTATCTTTCAACAAGATACTACCGTATCTTTCAACACCGTATCTTTCAACTAATCTTACAGCTACAATTCACTATTTTCCGGCGTGGGATACACATCCTAGCTTTTATTTAAAACTGATGGTATTTACAACAATTCTGTTTTTTTTTTCTTTCATACGTCTCTACGAGACATATTCACAGACACATCGTTTATAAACAACGGTAAAGTTGTCATCAAATTATTGACTTTTAAGGTCTATACACAAATTGTTTAGCATAAAATAGAAACTGTACATCATACCGAGGGAGCGTCTATTCCCCTGCACTCGTCATAATTTTCTCCTTTTATGTTTTGTGCTGGTTTCCACCATTTTAATTGATTAAATTATTAGCTGAGATATTTTGTATTCAGCATTTTAGATGGTTCTCCTAGTCAGTTTTGGCGGTTTTTTCTCCATTCTTTGCCCCCAGTGGCCAGCGAGCACGGGAAATTCCGACCACCTGTTATTCAGGACATCCTGAAAGTCTGCTAGTCAGCAGGACGTTTCATACTTCCAGAAAGACAGAAGCTCAAAGACCGCCGACGTCTAGCGGGCCCCCCACGTGGCCTGTTTCCGCCCCTCTTTTGTTGTCAAACTCGTTTTCGTGCTGCTACGTGTGCCATTCAATCCACAACAAACCGTGCGGGAGCAGCTGCGCCTGCTCTCAAGATTTATGGACGCCTCTTTGGGGGCTGCCACGTCACACATGCTTGAATAGTTCCTAGTAACACATGTCGAAGAGCTGCAGCTGGCCGTCGTCTTTCAGTATAATGGCGCACATCTATGTTGGAGTCTGAACTTCTATGTGCTGCATGACACATTTCCTGAGAGATGGATGGGTCATGACAATCCCATAGCATGGCTCCAGTGCTCTTCCTGTGTCATGCGATTAGACCTCTTTTTTGGGGATTTACATCGAGGATCGCTTGCACGCATCACTAATCAATGATATAATGTACATTTTAGACCACGAATGGACAACCGGCGGCCCGCGGATGGATCCGGTTCGCGATTGGTTTCAGTACGACCTGCGGAAGAGATTCATGGAAGAGAGAGATTTTTCCCTCCTGTACTCTTTGAGTTTAATTTTGAAAACTGCTATCTATCATAATACATAGTCATGTTCTCTGGGAAAGGCGTATTTTGATGTATAAATTATTGCAGTGGCTTGCTGGAAAGTTTAATGCCGACTTAAAATATATTATGCTTAAACATTAATATCATGGACGCTGTCTCTTCGAACTTATGCGCTAGAGAATCTAACATCGTGTCACATAACTGATGGTTTACTGTTGCCCTTAAGATCAGTAAACGATTTAGCGAGTTCTCCTATCATGGATTTCAGTAGTTTCGGCCAGTTCGTGCAGTACTAACAACATACAATCCATGACTATCATGTGCAACGGTAGAAATTTTTCGCGGAATGAAAGGGGCCCTCACACGTTCAGTATAATTGTCAGTACGTCAATGTAATGGCTTCATGAGGGCGAGTATTGCGTATTGTTAGTGCTAAAAATTGTAGTGAACAGTACCGAAGCCGACCAAAATATTCTCACACGTAATAAAATGAAACACTTACAGCTGTCGTTTTGATGTTTTTGATTCCAAGTAATTACGGTGACCCATAACACTATCTTCAGGCCTTAACAGACACAGAGAGAGTGAACTCAAATTGCATACACGATCACATTAGTGGCCAACATCTAAGAACTGGCTTCGATAGAATACTGTAATAGCGATGTTCTGTCTGCAACCATTGTTGATCATAATGAGATTTTCACTCTGCGGCGGAGTGGGTGCTCATATGAAACTTCCTGGCAGGTTAAAACTGTGTGCCGGATCGAGACTCGAGCTCGGGACCTTTGCTTATTGCGGGAAAGTGCTGCACGAACTGAGCTACCCAAGCATGACTGACGCCCCGTACTCACAGCGACAATTGTGCCAGTATCTCGTCTCGTTTCTTCCAAGAGTGCTAGCTCTGCAAGGTTCGCACAAGAGCTTTTGTGAAGTTTGGAAGGTAGGAGACGACTTACTGGCAGATTTGAAGCTTTGAGTGGCTCAGTTGGACGCTGGCACGGTAGTTCGGCGTATTCGGTCTGAAGGTAAGCTTTCCTCTGTATTAAAAGAACAGAGAAAAAAGATCAATGATAAACTTGCACAGGTGTCGTAGGATATCCGCCCCGAATAAATGCAATGAATAATAAGGAACAACATCAGATCAGCAAAAAAGAAAATAAAAAAATGAAGTTGGTAGAGCACATGCCCGCGAAAGGCAGAGGTCCCGAGTTGGAGTCTCGGTCCAGCTCATGATTTTAAATCGTCAGGAAGTTTCACCCATTGTTGGTTGCAGACACATCATCATTTTTACAGTATAATACGGAAGCCAGCTCATAGATATCGGCCTCTGATGAGTTGGTGTTTACGATTGGTGTTCAATCTCTCAGCGTCTGTTTAGGCTTGAAGACAGTGTACCGAGTCATCGAAACTGGCTACAATCTAATAAAATAACATCAAAATGACGGCTGTACGTGTTTCATTTTATTATGTAAGTGAACGGACGAAGTGCCGCAGAACATGTCACGAGGATGGACATAAAAAAACAGACCCCAGTATTACCAGCACCCACTGATAATGGATAAATAATTCTTGCTTGTTGTAGACCTTTTACAACACAACAAATGTTGAAATTGTAGGTAATTTATAATCGATCAGTTGCAACCAGATGATTTTACAGGCGTTTATTTTCTCATAATAACATTTCAAGGAGCCTGGCACCCGAACTTCAGATGTTTACATTTATTTACATGGCATGCACACTGTTTCTTTTCCAGTGTCGTTGCAGAATTTAGCAATGGAAAGTTGTAAGACACCTCTGGTAAAACGAAGCTTAAATAAATGTAAAACCCTGAAGATGGGATGAAAAAATGAATATACTCTCAAAAGCGCGAGTATTAAGCACTAGTCTGTTGGAGTGGCGTGATGGGAAATGCGTGCCGCTGATGACGATACGTCATGTTCTCTTTAGCTTTAACTTTATGCGTTGGGAGAGCTGCTCTCCTGTCACGTGACGAGGCGGCTCAAGAGCGTAATTAAATATGTCAGTCGGGCGTTGCCGATGCCGATGCCGATGACCCTTCTAGGCTATGGTCGCAATTTATTTTGCCTAACGGAAACAGGTTTCGGTACGCAGTACTGCCTTCAGGCCATTCTATGATTAAAAAATTTCACTACATAGTTAGAACCACAGTGTAAGAGAAATTTACCAAATCTTTCTATGACAGCAAACGTGTGGTATATAGTTTGACCTTAAAATGCATATATAGCCCCTTAACCACGGCATGCACTCTAAATGTCACTTACCATGTAGCCGTGTCGCATGCTAGAAGCAAAGACCACTTTTGAGATTCAAATAGATGAAAATTGCCACAAGAAGTGCGAAGAGTCTGTGCTATGGAAAAGTTTTATTTTTTACCTCTTAAAACGGTCACAATATACGTTACGCATAAAAATATTAAAACAGCAAAAAATATGAAATTAGGAAATTACAAATTAAAATAATCCCCACTGTAATAAAACATTGAAAGCAAAACAGGAAATCTATTTAGCCAAGTGACCATTTGCACACGGCTTACATAACTATAAAACATAGATCTGACCATCAATCTTTCTTTCAATAAGTGTCGTTACAATAGTAGCGTTGTACAGGGTTTTTCATTTGCCCCTACCTATGCGTTTTATGCAACCCACGACGCCTTCAAAAACCATGCACGAGGTTTTCATATACTGTTGTTCGACTATCACGCTAAGGGGCCCAGGTTCGATTCCCGGCAGGGTCAGAGATTTCTGCGCTCAGGGACTGGGTGTTGTGTTGTTCTCATTATTATTTCATCATCATCAGTGGAAGGCAAAGGGAAACCACCACTGGAATCACTTCCCTAGACGCTCATGTGGTGGACCTCTCTGACGAGGCTTCTCCCATGACAAGACCTGCCATAAGGCAGAAGACAAAAAGTTAAAAAGTTTGTTCGACTATGCACATCCTCTTAGTCGTACAGAAAAAATGAACAGGATATGTTTGTAGGAAGTTAAATGTAGTTAAATTTTGTTCCGAGGTACGTTTTCTCAGGAGGGGATAGTTTTCGGGTTACTCAAGGAAAACGCGTTTGAAGGTCACTTTTCTAAGTTTTTCTTCAATAATTCGAGAACTATGACCTCCAGCAGAAACATCAATCAGTAAAAAATTTGATTACATTAAATTTCCTACAAAAAGGTTCTTTGTACATCATTACAGGTAATAATCTTATTGTATTCTACTTCCGTCATTTTGACTTAGCACTAGCCAGTGGCGTGAGCAGTTACATAAACCCCTCCGCAGTACTTATTACCGGCTCTATTAAGCTGAGCTAGAGACTACACATTTCTCTGCGTCGTGATGACTGGGTGTTGTGTGATGTCCTTAGGTTAGTTAGGTTTAAGTTGTTATAAGTTCTAGGGGACTGATGACCATAGATGTTAAGTCCCATAGCGCTCAGAGCCATTTGAACCATTAGGGACTACACAATGGTATTGCTGAGAGAGAGATGCCAACTTCCTGCCATAAACGTGTGAATGGAAGGACCGGGTGCTATCACATGATGTACGTAAAAGGGTCGACGAGGTAGGGGGCGCAACAGCGTGTCGCTCCCCTGTCTGCCAGCTCCGTTACCGTTTGGACATGTCCACCAGTCTTTCCTGATGAGAGTGATATGCTCTTTCCTTTCCATGTGCGGTTCACTTCGCGGCTGTAGCCAGTTTTATGAATATTGTACCCCTTGGTTGTAGTTCTTTGGAATAAAACCCATTTTTCCCTGAATCCTGGCATTTCCCATTTTACGTGAGCAAAACCTCCCTGATTTCCCATCGGAGCACCTGATACCATCCTAATATGTGCAACTGGTGACCGAGAGTGGGATCTTCCACACCGTTCGATCCGAATCGATATTTTCCTGCCAGTACTGTGTGCTGGCAACTACAGCGACGCCTAGTGCTTTGCTGGTGCTGCCCACTCAGCTGTTTGTACGACAACGTGTTAGGCTGTGACGCACAGCGCTACGCCGCGTCCCAAGCCTGGGCGAGTCGCCGGCAGTAGAAGAGTCGTCGCACAGTTGGGCGCTGTAAAGGGGGGCTGACTCTCACAGCCACCCCCGCCGCCGCCATAGCCGCCACCGACCCCGACGCAGACGCTGATTACGATTCCGCCTCCATCTCAGCGTGATGTAAGTGTCGCCGCAATGCATTGTGCTAGTTAACAACTCCGGTGAACTTTTGCTGACGAATCTTTTCATCGTGTAGACTAGAGCGAGACATTTTCTGGAGTACATCTGTTCGGTTTCAGTCCCAGTATTATAATCATGCCTGAGTTACGTCCTCGTCAAGCATCAGAAAGGATCGAAATGACTTCCAAAGTTGCAACTGCGGTGCCGAGCAAACCTGGTAGCATTACTTTACTACAACAGCAGGTAATCACTTGAAAAAATAGAGCTACAGGAACGGATTAACGAGACAACTCGCGAACGTCAAGCCAGAGTTGCCAAAAATGTGTAAATTCTGGGCCCTTCAAGAGCCCCTAAAGTTGAAACACAGAAATTATTACCATATATAGCCAGTATGTTTCTAGCCGTAACTTTTTGTACTTCTTTTTTTGTGCTGGAAAGCGTGGCGAGAATGCAGCATTTTTTGCGGAACATCAGGCGATGTGGGACGTACATGCGCATGCACAGATCATTTTTTGTTAAATATCACCAATTTCAAGCTTTCGGACGATGAGCGAACTTATTCTGAATCAGTAGACGCATTGCAAGAAGCTCCCACTTTTGAATTCCAGGCAAAGGGGATAGAAGAGCGTTACTCTGACAAGCTGATCGTTTGTCCACCTTGTGGGATCCTGCCCGTTTGTCTCTTATAGGGTGCCTACGAAGCTGGTTTCTCGGATAGATAGACAACATACAAACAAATCATTTTATTGGATTTTATTATGGCAATTGAATTGACAATACTTAAATTTCGTTTCTACATGACGGTTCGCAAGCAATTGGGGACATGCAAATTATTAATTTTCTTAGATATATACAATTTCCATGCAATCTAATCACACAAGTTCATAAGTCACTGCTATCGTTAGTATCACTGCGGTTCTTCTAGTGTCGGTCTTCTAGTCCTTTCGTCTAGTGCGAGTCTTCTACTGTCCAGACGGGGCTAGGCGGCGTATCGCTTTTATTCTCTCGGTGTAGATGCCGCTTCTGACGTGGTGACGTCCTAGTCGGCCGGTGCTTGTCTTTACGCCGGGACACACCCTTGGAAAAAAAAAAGGCGATGGAGAACTTTGAACCATTTGCACACAGAATTTGGGTATTGTCTTCTCTCACATCCACCCTAGTAAGGGATTATACAAGTAATGAAATGTTAATTGAAGAAGCTGAAGCGAGAGCAATCGATGTATTCATACGTGGAATGAATCTACATGTAGGGAATGAGGTAAAGGTAGCCTCCCCCACCTTCTTGCATGAAGCAGTCAGACTTGCTCTGTTACGAGAGGAAGCGGGAAGATTTGTATCCGCCCCCGCCCTGGCAGCGAAGCGCTACATGTGTTTATTAACGGACAGGTTGCCGGAGATGCGGGAAGCCCAACCATACGGTGAGTGCTGCTGGGCTTCCTATTGTAAGAAATGCCATACTTCGGACACAAACAGGATTATTCGCAAAATAAGTGACCGGATTCCCCCTAGAGGAACATTCCAGCAGGCTACGTAAAGCGCAATCAATCAGGCGGAGTACGAACGTGGGGCAGGTGCTGCCTTCCACCCTCGCCCCCAATGAAGTACCATAAATCCTATAAAAGGGGGAGTGGCCACTGAAGCGGCAAATTTGGTCCTACAGGGGCAGCTCAGAGGGAAGATTGTAAGAATTCTTGTGGATACCCGAGCTCAGGTTAATGTTTTTTGTTTCTAATAACAAGCGTCTGCTAAAACCACCTCGCTACAATAGAAGTGGACTTGAAGACGAGATGATCATTTCTGCAGCACCTGTACCACAGACTTGCATAGTGAAGGCAAAAAGTATGTCTGTGATATGGAAGTAGTGAAGAAACGACGATGGATTTTGATATGATCTTGGGGAACAATTTCCTAGCACGGTTTCAGGCTGTGATAGACTATAGAACGCGCACTGTTCGGATCAATGATACACACCACTGTTCAGACAGAGTGCGTCTCATTTGCGTGGAACCTATGAATCGAGGCCTACCTCACAGGCTCCAACTGGACCGCGTAAATGGGCGTTGAAAACTGTCATACTTGTAACAATTAGTGGTGGAATGGGAAAAATTCACTGAATTGATGTGATCGACCGCGTACAGCCGAGATTGGACTTTCTGGTCGATCCACTCGCCCAGAATGACTTTCTCGACAGGCTGCAAATTCATGTTAAGATAGGTCTAAGTAGATCTGCAGTAAAAGGGAATAGGTTTCCAATACTTATGTCTGCTGACAATTTTGGTCAGTGGGACGTAGAAATCCCACGTGGTACAATACCAGCCAGTTACGCAAATAGAAGTTTCTAACCAGAAATAGAGTCAAGAGAATATTAAGCAGTTACATGTGAGAAGGGCTTGTGCACTAGCACCTTAGATAAGAAATCAGTTGAAAGAGAAGTTGGAACATTTGCCAGTAACAGAGCTAGAACTTATAAAACTTACGTATCCAGTTTAAGAGGAATATGTGTTATTATTAGACGAAAGGCAATATTTGTCAGCAACTGACCTCATGCAACATGCAATGCCCGCGGGAGACGCTACACCAATAGCACAGAAGCCCGATCGTGTATCACATAAATTAGAATCTCTTGTTGGTGATACACTGCAACAGCATTTGCCTGCAGGCATAATTCAAAACTCTGCAAGCCCTCAGGTCATTCCAATTGTCATTGTGCACTGTGCAAAACAAAAAAAAAAACAAAAAAAAATTACCAATCAACGTGTCGATATGAGAATGGTGGACATTAGTTCTGGATATCATCAGATTCCGATTCCACAACAAGATAGACCTAAACCTCATTTTGTTGTCCTACCTGGTTTGTATGAATGTCTTTTGGTCTAAGAAATGCGTCTGCCATTTTTCGAAGATTTGCCAACTTGTTATTGAAAGGTTTAAAGCCTTCTATATGTCTTTTGTATCCCGACGACGTAATAATTTTTGCAAAAACAGTGGAAGACCATGCTTAAAGAGTAAGAAACGTGTTAAGTGTAAAAGTAGAAAATTGTTCTTTTCCACTGTCACAGGCTCAGTACCTGGGCTACATGACGAGTTCAAATGGAGTTAACCCAGCTGATAGGCTAACTGAATCAGTGGATAGTTTCCCAACCCCCAGAAATGTTAAAGAATTACCATATTTCCTAGATTCATCCAACTATTATTGGCGTTTTGTGCAGGATTATGTTACAATAACAAAGCCATTAACAAAATTACTTAAGAAAGATGCAGTATTTGAATGGACAGATGAGTGCAAAGCAGCAATACGGAAAATTACAGAAATTTAGACTATTCCACCTTTGTTAATATACCCAGAATTTGAAAACCTTTTTATTCCTTTGACAGACGCATCAGATTACACTGTCGGTGCTATTTTAACTCAGGAATAAAATGCTGGAGAAAGACCAATTGGTTATGCTACCAGACAAATGACCTCAGCGGAAATCAATTATAGTACTACAGTGAAAGAATTGCAAACCCTCATGTTTGGAGTAAATTACTTTCAGCGTTACTTATATAGACGTAGAGTTTACTGTGGTTACAGACCATGCTGCATTAGTGTGGATGTTAAGTTTAAAAGATCCCAGTAATCACTTGCTTAGATGGGCATTAAAATTGTCGGAATATGATTACACAATTCGACATCAGTCTTGCTGCCTGCACAGAAATACCAACAGCCTAAGGAAAATGGTTAGAATTGCGCAAGTAGAAGTTTCCATACTGAAAGAATCACAAGAGAGCGACGTACAATTCCACCGGTATGCATCACTCTCTGATTTTGTTACAGAAGACGGTATACTATATCGCAAACTCTGTTTAGTAGTAGAGTAGTAATACCTAAAGAACTGCACCAACGAATAATAGCAAAGTGTTATGACAGTCTACAGGCCTGCCATGATGAGCGATGAGCCATGAATGCTAGAACAGCATCAACTTACTGGTAGGGAAGTCAGCAAACCGACGTTCGGAAGTATATACAAAATTGTTTACCTTGCGTGCAAAGAGCGCCTCCACCAAGGACTAAAGTTCCTTTACAAACAGTATCAGAAGGATTGAAAACATTTCAAATTGTTGCCTTTGATATCTGTGGCCCGTTTCCACAAAGCACCAAGAATAATAAATATACGTTCTCCATTATTGATCACTTTTCTAGGTACATAATTTTGATACACTCGCGAATATGACCAGTGAAACTGTTGCTTGCCCCTTTGTCAATCATTTGGTACTGCCCTTTGGAAGTCCCAATGCAATATTCACCGACCAAGGCTCAAATTTTAAGTCGCCACTGATTGTATAAGTTTGCAAAATATTACGAATCAAGAAATGGCGAACTACTCCCTTTCACCCTAAAGCCAACGAGCGCCTAGAGCGAGAGCACAAAACTGTTGTGCGAATACTATCGTATTATGTAGGGAAGACAGTTAGATTAGAGCAGATATGTAGGATTTGTCGCCTGATCATACAATAGCCATGTCCATCATGAGGCTACGGGATACCCTCCCCACCCCCCTCCCCCCGCCGCCCACCACGTCCTTACAAAGCAGTCTGTGGGAGACCCATGAATTCACCAACTCATATTGACAAATTGCCCCCGCCGACTCGAAGCCATATAGAACAAAGTTAAACACAGAAATTTTAAAGCCACACGAAACAGCTACAACGCAGTAACAAAAGCACTACACTCCCTCAATATAAAACTATTGATTTGGTATTGCTCTGAAACCCCAAGGTAAAAAATGGGCCAACAAGAAGTTCACTCCTCAGTACGAGAAGCTTTTCTCTCTATTGTGCATCACCTCCCTGGTGAACGCCGCTATTCAGTTACCTAATCATACTACAACAGTACACTTTGATCGGCTAAAGACGTATCGCGGCCCAGCTGTGCTGCCTCAAGCAGCACCTCCTGCTTCTACCCCTAAAGTAGCTGTGAGAGGTAAACGTGTCATCACAACAAAGCACGTCCTCATGCTTTAAGAAACAGGTATCTCTGTGCCCTAATATCCAGGGACTGAATGAGAGAAACGTAGTGATAAGAATGTCACCACAGGGCAAGAAAGATAAGAATCATTTAACTATTTATGTATATCTATAAAATGTATTAGCTGGACAGAACACAGTGCAATGGAGACAGATAATTTGCAGGGATTGTTTGTGCTCTCTCATGCTTCTACTTGTACCATTTTATAATATAAGTCGCAGTGTTAAGCATCAGCAGCTAGAGAAGATGAAAATGATAAGCTTTAAGTCATGAGAAATAATTGATAAGCGAGCTAATTAGTAAATGCTTTTTCAGTCGTGGCAAATTTCTGCCAAATACAGGAGAATGTGAAAGTGTCAGTTCGTGATACAGCAATCACAAGTTACTTATGTTAGACATTGCCTACCATTTACAGTTGGTCATGAACAAAAGAACAAGTTGTTATGAACTTACGGTAACGCACTGCATAACTTCAATTGATGCTGGCCCAGGCAGACAAAAGACCTCCACGGGACGTATAGGAAACCGAGTCAGTTTCCATAATAGATGCTAAATGTAGGCAAAGACATCTCAAAAGCTTAATAGTAATCCATTTCTCAGCAACACATGTGGTCGCAAGTCAATGCAAGGGTTAGGTACACATGAAGAACACAAGTTATGCTCCTGTCGAGAGTCAGTCAGAAACTACTTCTTGTTCCATAATTTGAACACCCAGAATACGCAAAGTGGGTTAACTGCCATCTCACTCAATGTTACTAGTACCGTTGGACGGCTTTAGACACAAAATCTTACACTTGCAAGTAACAGCTATTACCAGTAACAGTTGTTTCATTTCTTCCTATAACACTTCACGCACAGTGCAGTTCTCTCTCTTAACAAGTATTATGAGATTTTTTTTCAGTCAATTACTTATATTGCCAAGAGCAAAGTGCTGTATATACCTACACAAAGCGTAATAGAAATGTAACACGTTACAGATTCCCATTACTATTGAAGTCAACCAATGTTATTTACAGGAAGATGAAATAGTTCATTAAAACAGCCAACTACTCTACAACACTTAAATCTTACACGAGTTGAATTAGAACCATACTTTTATACAAAGACATTATTATTTCACACTCAGATTTCACACACTGAGGCAGTAATTCAGGGTCATCTAGGCCCAAGATTGTTTATTATTATCTGGTTATAAGGAAAATTTATTATGAACAAGAAAGTAATAAAGATAAGCTTACTCCCGTCAGCTTGGAAGCAACAGGGCCATTAGCATGTCACTAAAGATATATACACTGTAGGACTATTTACCGACTGCCTGGCAAACGTCTTTCCATACTCCCAACAGGAAATATGAACAAAGTTACAGTTGGAAAAGCCTAGCCTGTACGGTCAGCGACGCCACACTGCCACCCGCGCGTGGAGCTTCGAATGCGCGCCGGTTCTCCATAAAGCGGCAAGTGACGGCCATCGCTCTGGCAAGATACGGCGCTCTGCTGTCTGGCCACGTGCCCGCTTGCTGTTTACGACCTGCGCAAGTGCGTATCTGTTCTAACTGGAGCATACCGCAAGATGATTTCCTTTCATAAACACCTACTGTATCCTAACTTAACAATTTTTAAAACTTAAAGTTAAAACATAAAATGAATTATCAAATAAACGGCTACGCACTAGCCTAATGGCTTAAATAAGTCCAATGTTAGACAGCTAAGACCTTACCTGGAACCATTCTGCACAATTTACCGTATCAATCATAGCATGCAAACTTACACCAATAGCTTTCAGTAGATAAAGAAAAAGATTTCTAGCTTCTCATGCAACCTGACTCCGTTCTGTGACTGAAGAAGCAGAACAATAATGGACGTAGTTTTTGGTAAACACAAGTATACCATTCCCACTACGAATTTCAGATAACACTTCTTAACAGATTTCGCCGGCCTATCTCTCACTGTACCAGGAGTGATCAGCAGAGATTCATATTTTAGGAAGAACCCGCTAAGATACGCATTTTCGTGGAAATCCTTGCTACGTGAGAGAGAGACGATATAGTACGCCACTAGAGTCAAATCCTGCTTGAGTGAACTTACTCCTAGTAGACATTTTTATTCCTATTTTTATTTTATTACATTATGTATAAAGATCCGTATTGCAATTACAGTCCATATTACTCCAAATTTGTTAATTTGAAAATAGCAATCATGGGAAAACGGAAATACCGAAAAGCGGCCGGCCGTGGTGGTCTAGCAGTTCTGGCGCTGCAGTCCGGCACTGCGGGACTGCTACGGTCGCAGGTTCGAATCCTGCCTCGGGCATGGGTGTGTGTGATGTCCTTAGGTTAGTTAGGTTTAAGTAGTTCTCAGTTCTAGGGGACTTATGACCTAAGATGTTGAGTCCCATAGTGCTCAGAGCCATTTGAACCATTTGAACCGAAAAGCGTAATCTATCGAATGACGCGAGACTGGGCACCTGATGATTTCTGCATCTACATCTACATTTATACTCCGCAAGCCACCCAACGGTGTGGGCAGAGGGCACTTTAAGTGCCCCTATCATTACCTTCCTTTCTTGTTCCAGTCGCGTATGGTTCGCGGGAAGAGCGACTGCCGAAAAAACCTCCGTGCGCGCTCAAATCTCTCTAATTTTACATTCGTGATCTCCTCGGGAGGTATAAGTAGGGGGAAGCAATATATACGATACCTCATCCAGAAACGCACCGTCTCGAAACCTGGACAGCAAGCTACACCGCGATGCAGAGCGCCTCTCTTGCAGAGTCTGCCACTTGAGTTTGCTAAACGTCTCCTTAACGCTATCACGCTTACCAAATAATCCTGTGACGAAAGGCGCCGCTCTTCTTTGGATCTTCTCTATCTCCTCTGTCAACCTGACCTGGTACGGATTCCACACTGATGAGCAATACTCAAGTATAGGTCGAACGAATGTTTTGTAAGCCACCTCCTTTGTTGATGGATTACATTTTCTAAGGACTCTCCCAATGAATCTCAACCTGACATCCGCCTTACCAACAATTAATTTTATATGATCATTCCACTTCAAATCGTTCCGTACGCATACTCCCAGATATTTTCAGAAGTAACTGCTACCAGAGTCTGTTCCGCTATCATATAATCATGCAATAAAGGATCCTTCTTTCTATGTATTCGAAATACATTGCATTTGTCTATGTTAAGGGTCAGTTGCCACTCCCTGCACCAAGTGCCTATCCGCTGCAGATCTTCCTGCATTTCGCTGCAATTTTCAAATGCTGCAACGTCTCTGTATACTAAAGCATCATCGGCGAAAAGCCTCATGGAAATTCCGACACTATCTACCAGGTCATTTATGTATATTGTGAAAAGCAATGGTCCCATAACACTCCCCTGTGGCAGGCTAGAGGTTACTTTAACGTCTGTAGACGTCTCTCCATTGAGAACAACACGCTGTATTCTGTTTGCTAAAAATTCTTCAATCCATCCACACAGCTGGTCTGATATTAGGTAGGCTTTTACTTTATCAGGCGACAGTGCGGAACTGTATCGAACGCATTCCGGAAGGAAAACTTCATCTACCTGGGAGCCTGTATCTAATACTTTCTGGGTCTCTTGTTGCAGTAATCCGTCTCTCCGTTGCCATTTCAAGCGTTAAGTGTGTGCCTGTAGCTGTAAGGGTCATTTGCTATATTGTACAGATTTTGTATAACTGTGGCTACCTCAGATCCCTCGAACCACCACCGCAGGTTGAAACAGATCCCCAGCCAGTAGGTGAACACCCGGCGTAACGTCGGGTGAGTCGCATTACTTCACAAGCATGGCCCTCCCAATACATTAAGCTATAGAATCTTGTATAACTGTCTTCTCAGGTTTTGTGCCAATTTGTTAAAAACAATTGATGGAATAGTGGTTTTCAGATGTCAGGAGTAAAAATAAACCAACTATGAGGTTTGGAACTTTAATAGTGGCAACTATTTATTTACAGCTCGTACAAAATAGGTACGTGTTTCAAAGTTCTACTGACCTTCAAAGTATTTACCAGCATTGTCTATAACCCGTTGCCAGCGATGTGGAAGTCGTATGATACTCTTAACAGTGCCAGTTGTGTTGACAGTTGGAGCGGCGAGGTCTATGGTCCAACGAATATGTAGCAGTTCTGAAGCGAATGCAGTGAAGTATTTCCTTCAGTTTAGAAATCGAGTTGAACTTACGAGTGGGGTAGTGCAGTAGGTGGCATAGCACTTAGCAGCCCCGTGAGTCAAACAAATCTGTAACAGCTTGCACTGTACGTGCTTCAGCATTGTCCTGCAAAATGATTGTCAGGTCCTGCAGAAAGTATCATCACTTCCGTCTCTAAGCTGATCATAGGCTGTATTCCAAAAATGAACAGCGTAGACACAGAAGTGATGACACTTTCTGCAGGATCTGACTATCATTTTGCAGGACAATGCTCAAGCACGTACAGTACAAGCTGTTACTGATTTGACTGACGGGGCTGCTATACTCCCCAGACATAAGCGCTCGTGAGTTCAACTCGATTTCTAAACTGAAGGAACCATTTCACGGAATTCGCTTCACAACTGCTACAAATTTGTAGGGCAATAGACCACGCCGCTCGAACTGTCAACACAACCGGCACTGCTAGGAGTATCCTACGACTTCCACACAGCTGGCTGGCAACAGGTTATACAGAGGGGCGTGACTACTTTGAAGGTCAGTAAAACTTTGAAACACGTATCTATTTTGTACGAGCTGCAAATAAATAGTTACCACTACTAAAGTTCCAACCCTCGGATTTGTAGTGAAAATGTTTGATATCTGCTTTTGTCAATTGCCAATTACGCCTCTTACGGGCTCATTCTGCATTCGTTTCTATCAGTTGTTGTTGTTGTTAGAGTACCCCCTGTTTATTGTGGGACACTTCAACCTCCACTGACACGATCCCCGCCCTCTAGTGTTGCAGCCACTGGTAGTCGACACGCTCTCACTAAGCCAGTCGGCCACTTAGCCATGTCGACTCCGGGGCCGTACCACGGCTCCCGGGTGACCATGCACTTCGGCTCAGCTGCAGCCGAACTGGCCGCCGCCACTCCTCCCATCAACGCCTTGGCTCCACGCACGAGGTCGACTATCAGCCGCTACACACACTCGGACGTCTTCGTAAATTTTGTAGAAGAAGACATTGAAAGATCTGAAGACAGATGGAGCGTCCAGAAGGAACTGTAGCGTAGTGCAGCTAAGTATTACTCTGCATCCGTCAGCTGACGATTTCGTCTATATTCAAGCAGTGTCCATGTGCACGACGGGCTTCTCGGTGACGCTGCATCACGCAAATAATAAGAACTGTATGGGTATATCAGTCACGAGGTTGGAAAGGGGCGGGAGAATGGGACACACAAAAGCGAGAGGCAACGTAACAGACATAGCGGGAAGAGAAAATGATAAAACTTTCCAACTGATTAAAATCTGGGGAGGGGAAGAGCTTAGTAACAAAGACAGTAAACTGCAGATTAAAAGTGTTTCCAGTAGCAACCTGACGAGCCAACTTTGCTTTACCCTCAGCTCCGTTTGATCGTTGAGTAACTTTCTATCTTTTATTTTCATGTGACTGCAGATTTTCATTTCCTCCAAGACGTTCGTCAGTGGGCCCTTAGGAGCAATTTCAAGATTATTCCACATGTTCTGTGTCGTACGCTTATTTTGAACATTGTACCATGACCGAAGGTAGATATTTATTTAGATACACCTGGAGTATGGTCTTCAAACCTCGAAAGAAAGTTGCTCCCCGATTGCCCAATATAAAAATTATTACACTCATTAAAAGAGATTTTCTTAATACCTGAATTTTAAGATCTTTCTGAAATGGACAGTGAGTTAGGTGCATGGGGAGTGATAGGACAAGGTCTCCCAGTAGTCATCATTCGCACAATAACATATTTATTAAATAAACCAGCATTTCTTTCATTCGTAACAAAAGACAAAAGATTGCCCAAAGCTTTACAGTACAATTACAAATCCAAACAGATGTTCAGTTAGCTTCCTTTCACTCTCTACCGAATGTGGGTGGGACTCAAACCTTGCCCCAATTCACGTTACTGGACTCCCTCGTTCTATAGGATCTGGCCACATGAGTTTAGTGACTCGTACGTGTACAACTTATCAGTGGAATATATTTAAGAAACACCCAATAACCAGTCCACAAAAGCGGACCACTCTTGAAAATTCTCCAAATTCATCACTGCATTGCCTGCACTTAGAAATACATTTAAAATAACCTTTCATGATAATCATAAACAATGTAAAACGCACAAATAAGAATAAGTATCTGATAACAATAGCTGTTAACTCTTCAATAATAAATCAAAAAGAACAACAAGTCCTGGTAAACCTAATACAAAGGTAATACAGCTAGGATGAACCTTACAAGAAACCCTGCAGATGACGAAAGCCTAATAAAATAAAAATTAAGCAAATTTACAGCATCTAGTAACAAAAGCTACAATATTTACATAATTAAACTCTTGAAGCTAGGCACTGTCACTGAGCAAAGTCACATCAGTTGTACCAGTCAGATCTGATGTGCCTGTCTACCCCGGGATTGAAACTACTAAATGTCCGCAAAACTAAGGCAAAAATACTTAATTCCGACCTGCAATAACAAGAACAAATTAAGGAATGGAAGCAGATAAACATGAAGCAGTAAATAATTACCTCTTTCCAAAACTGTCGGAACCAATATGAAACACCAAGTAAAAAAACCGACTGCAACTCAATGGTTAGTGGAGTTTGGCAAACAGCGCTAAACAGAGTGGACGTTATGATTATAATCGGCTCCACGGTATAAGAGAACGGCAGCAGGCAATGTTCAGAAACGTTATCAGCAGGTATTGCTCTTCTTGGTTGAGCAGCGTCTGTTCCAAATGGCAACTGGGGCACCAGGCCCTCTTTTGGCGCGCTGCATGTCCTGATGATTCGTTGAGACTATGCACAGATTGTTTGGTCTCCTGTCCGCACGCTCGGAAAGGCCACGACACTGACGTCGTGCACTCGGCCACACGCTGCTCTGAAGGCGCCCAACCGGTTTGTCCGTAAGGAGTGGAGTCGGCGGTTTTGATGCCAGCTAGAATCTCAGTTCTTGACCACCAAAGACCCAACAACGCGACGCCCGTAACCTGTAAAAGGTTACGAAGTCGCTGTGCACGAGCTCTTCGGCGCCATTCATGATGCAGTTGCTGAGTAACAGTCAAAGGCCACGTGCAGTATCGATGAGACCGACACTAGGAGGTGGGGGAGGCGTGTTTATAAAAATTTAAATAGTAGGACCAGTGTAGTATGACCTACGTGTACACGGTGCACCTTCCCAGGGGATTGGTTCTCCAGCAGAAGGCTAAGTATGGAGAGAGCTGTTGCAATCTTACAACGTCCCATGAAACTAGGTAAAGCTTACTTGAACTTTTCTTATCAATCTTTCTTTGTCACTCAAGTTCTTAATGAAAACTATGTCTCCAGTATTCAATTTCGCGGGGCCGCTAACCTTTTTCTATCGCTCCACCTCTCTACGATGAGCACGATATACCGGGTGGTCCACTGATAGTGACCGAACCAAATATCTCACGAAATAAGCATCAAACGAAAAACTACAAAGAACGAAACTCGTCTAGCTTGAAGGAGGAAACCAGGTGGCGCTATGGTTGGGCCGCTAGATGGCGCTGCAATAGGTCAAACGGATATCAAATGCACTTTTTTAAATAGGAACCCCCTTTTTTATTAAATATTCGTGTAGTACGTAAAAAAATATGAATGTTTAGTTGGGCCACTTTTTTCGCTTTGTGATAGATGGCGCTGTCACAAAAGTATACGTACGTGGTATCATGTAACATTCCGCCAGTGCGGACGGTATTTGCTTTGTGATACATTACCCGTGTTATAATGGACCGTTTAGCAATTGCGGAAAAGGTCGATATCGTGTTGGTGTATCGCTATTGTGATCAAAATACCCAACGGGTGTGTGCTATGTCTCCTGGACGACATCATCCAAGTGT